>NW_026542602.1:67344706-68635305 GCF_028750875.1 Macrosteles quadrilineatus
CATACTACTGTTTTCACATGTTTAGGCTAACGTGTACATCTCGATATGCCAAAGTCGGAGGTCGCAGGATTTACAATATTCATCCGAAAATATGAAGACGCCATTTAAAGTACTTGAAGATAATCAATAACTTGATTTAGGGATAGTTTCCAAAATATTGTGGAGTCTTTAAACAAGAAATAACGAGTTTATTTTTTAGATATTGTCTTTTCATATACACCTTTAAACTAAATACACAAAAGCTAAAACAAACAAAAAATGTTTGTTAAATTATATTAATTATTAATAGTGTTTTTTATTTAAAAATATATTATTCATACCAAACTAAATGTTGCGTAAGCCTATAAAGGCTCTTTAAAAATAAAGTGGACTATATGAGAGGAATGTTGAATTTAATTTTTGTTTAAGAATATAATGGACAGTTGTTTTATCTTAACACTGAATAGTTATATTACCACAATGTCTATGAGTCTTGGAGGAAGATCTGATCTAGTGTTGTATGGCCATATGTTTCCCTGGCTTCATGTAGTCCTGTGGAGAAGATTTCTTTCAAGTTCTCAAATTTAGTATAACCAATTTACAGTGAAATTGAAAGGATTAATTAAATGCACAAAAGAAAGATTAAATTTAAACTTTTATATTGTCTTATATAAAGAGAGAGAGAAATAAACGATGCTACACAAAGAAACGATTTACGAGGAAGCTAATACACTTGGAACTAGGAATGCTTACATTAAATAATTTTTGTAATGTTCGTGGGGATTTGGCAATATACCCTTTCTCTCTCTCACACAATGATCAGCAGGCCTGCTAGTGAATACTGAGCTCTTAACTTAATCAAACACTTTATGGTAATGTAAATGACAATCATAAGACGTATGATGATGACCTTTTGGATTCACGTAGTGGCTAAAACATCGTTAATGTTCTTTTTTATTTATAGCTTACAAAAGGCACAGATTAAGGTGAAATACACATCACCGGTCTTCCTCCGTCAACTTTACAAACAGGGAAGGTACTCCGGTGTTTCACCGAATCTTGGACAAATATTGGGATTGAGCAAGTTTTATCGTAGTTTTATATTCATTATAGGAGTGACCTAGATCAAACCCCACGACATCGTTGCCTTAGGACCGAAGTCCGCGACGCTACCGACTGAGCCACCGACTCTCCATAAACTCACCATTCTCCATACCACCACCAATCCAACATTTATTTTATAAGGAATGTTACGGTATCGAAATTGTCTCAGGTAGTATTCAAGTAGATAAACTTTCCTCATCACAATCTGGTCGTATTGTCAATAAATACTAATATTTTATTTGCTCTTTCCGATTCTCCTAATATCATAGTTGACAAGTTCATTAAAGAGTAATGAATAATACGATCCTACTGTCATGTCTGATGAATAACTGATACGTGAGACCGCAATTCTAAAATCAGCTTCAGTGGCCTTACACAATCAATGCTAAAAGCGTTACTCGGTGAGTCTATAACTAGCCAAGAACACTGTGTACTGTATCTGTGTACTGTGACTTTGACTAGAATTGCCCGATCACTTGTTGACTTTGAGAGGGGTTTTGTTTGTGTTAACGTTTATTTCGAGAAAAGAATGTTTACGTATTGATATGTGGTTTTAGTCCAATCAAACGGTAGTTGAACGTTGCAAAAGATAACTGCAACGATATTTTTTCTTGATTCCATGTTTTTTGGGCGCTATACTTGAATCGTAAGGGATTCAAAAATAATTCTTTGTGCGTTTTGAGGTACACGTACGAAATATGAAAACCTTGGCACTTTTTTTTTTTAGTTGCTTGCTTATAATTGGGAAACTGTGCGTTCTACTAAATTTTACTAAATATGAAAATGAAAGGTCATGGAATTTTCTACTAAATACATTCATGTCATTCTTTATCAAACGCAATGTTAGCCTGCTATAATGCACTCCAAAATTCAAAAAATTTAAGAGTTTTGTAAAACCCCGTTTTTTTTTTAATTTTTTTATTTATTATTGAAAGTACAAATTTGCCCACTCAACTTCCCTTCTTTCACTCATTTTACAGCCTATTTAACTTAATTCTAGCTTCAGAAAATCACTCTCAAATAATTATTTTCACCAAAAACACTCTAAATTAATCAAGAACAAATATTGTGCTAAACATAACATGCCATAGACATCTCTTTTTAACTATACAGTATAGTTGGTTAAACTGTAAGTTGAAAAAGATAACATTATTGTACACAGGTTTAACATTAACAGCTAATTGCGACATATTCTCCTTTTATTTGTTTACAAACATAGACGTGATATAAAACGTCAATTTCACTCGAAGAGGCGCACTCGGAGTCCATCGTCCCAATAAACTATTGTACGGCACCTTCATAGACCAAACACCTCCATTCCTCATGAGATGTTCTAAAATTGAAGAGGTGGATTTAGAATGTGTAATATTTCTGACAGCGTATCCTTTAGATGGTTACAAAGGCACGCATCCATGATTCACATTACTGAAGAGGTGGAAAGGTTTTGCTGTGTTCACTTCGAAACCTATGAGCAGCATGTACACAGCAGAGCATCCCGAGTTCAGACGGACAACACGCACACCATCAAAATGTTGAAATGGTTGGAGGAACACTATCTTTTACAGATACCAAACAGTTAATCTATCTCAGTACAGGGATTGCAGGTGATGCAAGAATGAACGGTTAAAGCTTTCCATCCTTTTCCTGAGTCAGGAATTCCAAAAGATACGATACAAGTGATATAAGGAGGGTGACAAAATCTGTGACTCGTACGATGGTTACTTAAGGTGCCACTACAGCCCATTGTTATCTTTGGCGAGTATCCAGAAAACTATAGTAGCACGAAGCATGTAGAGAGAGGGAGGATTACTTCCAACAAGTATTCTATGGAAGTGGTGTTTGATATGGGAGATGACAACCAGCGCCTCTTAAGAACATTTTCTGGAGAATGAAAAAACAAAAGCCGTTTTATCACAATTCTTATGGAAACATTGACTGCTGTCCAAATGCCGGCCAAACAAGCTGAAGAAGATGCCGATAGGCTCATTGTCACCACCACCATTGACATATCACCAGACTACCAGACAGTGACTATTGTTGACGAAGATGTCGAACTGGTTGAGTTGCTTTTTGGCCTCTCAGCCCCCGAAAACGTGTTTTTTTTTTTCTTAAACCAGGGCATAGAAAATCAAATCACCGTCACACTAGTACCAGTACCACCCAAAGAAACTGGTTCACGTGATGATACCTCAAAACATGATATTTTATATTACAGTCACAGCGTGCGACACAACGTCCTAACTGAATGTCCAGGGGAAGAAATCGTCTTTCAAAGTACTGAAGAAAACCCGGAGCTTCCTCTTGCCCTACAATCTTTTAAAACACCCTTTAAAGACTGCCAGCTGGATACCACTTTAAGCACTTGGGAGAAGTTCATAACAGCTGCCTACAGTGGCCAACATGGAAAAAGTACTATTAACGAGAAGAGGTACCAAATAAACAAGAGTGCAGTATTCAGGTCCTGGAGTCACTCCCTACAACCCACGATGCAGCCCGACAACATCTGTTGCGAGTTTACCTTCAAATACAGGCTCGGGTACAAGCAAGAACAGAGTGGGAATATGCCGACAATTTACTCTGGGAATATTTCTTCAATTTTAAATTCCTGGGAATTTTACATCCCTAGTCTCACATCATTTATTTACATGCCTTTTACATTATGAAACTATTATCCCAAAATTTATAGGTACTATTTACATTTGATCACTTCTATTTTTAATGCATATCTTCAATTTTGGGAACAAAGACAACGAAAAGCAAGATATTCCTGAACTGTATCGTACAACTAAGAAAGAACACCAATCGCATTTGGAGGACTTCAATCAGGAACCTTTCAACGAGCGTTGTTAGCAAACGATGAAGAATAATTGAGAGAAGAGTCAAGAATTTTTGCTTTTGACATATACTTAGGGGTCAGAGCGGGTTATATTATTTTTAAAGGAAAATTAAATTTTTCATGTTCTATAAATAAGGTTTCGCAGCCACTGGGTTAGCGCTTGTGACATCAACACATTTTTTAAAATAAATGTATTTAGAATGTTGTGTATCTCTTCAAACACTTGCCTATAAAGGTAGAAAACTGAAGATAAAAGAATCAGGTTATTGTTGTTTTTTTATTTAGCAAATTTGACAATCATAACTCTTTCTTTTCCAATGTTGAAAATGAAACAATAGCAAATCGTCCATAGCAAATAATTTCATATGAAATAAGATTTTTCACTTGTAATTTGAAATAGGTTAACAAAGTAGGGGTTTGATCAAATGTATATCTAGTTACCTAAAACCATTTGCTTGTGTGTGTTGGTTCAAAAATTCCTCACACGACCTGATTGATGGTAGAGGCTAACTTGGCATTTCCACTTGTGAGTTCACAAGTCTCAAACTTATCTTTAATGTCCGTTGCTGTGTAAAGTTTTCCCGTTTCGATTTATGCCATTTCTCTCTCTCTCTGTTGTACCTGCTTAACGTAAAACTTTAATTATATTAATAAACATTTGCCTACACCAGGAATATTTAATTCCTGATATCAGCTCGTGACTAGATCTTGGCTAAAACCTGGGCTTTTATTATGATAGTTGAAAGGGCATCAAACAATGGAAGATATACTGGAAGTAGTTAACATTAATTAGCGTATAAGAGTGAGCTTTGCTTTAAATTAATAACACTTCAAGTATTAAAATACCTATAAATAAAGAATAATATAAAAATGTGGTTAAAAACTGAATGAAAAAGGTGGAAAACTTAAGCTTATATTAATTTAAACTATACACACTTTGAACCTAAAATAAAATTTCATTTTACACTGAAAACCCTTATAAAAACAAATTTAAACTTAAGTCAAAACTGTTAATTAAGCCCACAACAAATTTGTTTAGAAAGCGTATGCTGTTACTTACTCATTATGATGATATCAATATAAATGGAAGGATAATCATGCCATTGGCACAAAACTAGGGAGTTTCAAGCTTGTTAAAATCTACGACGGCGTTTATCGAACATTGTAGCAAACGAAGAGTGTTTTGTGTTTCTTTGATACATCATATACGTCTTCAAATGTTATTGAAACACTATTGGTTAGTGACTAACCATTATTCTTTGATTAGTTTACGGTATACGGAGTCTATTAGCTAAAATAACTAACTGGATCACGAATTACGTGTTTTGAGACTTGAACGAATAAACTCTGCAAACAAATATAATTTTATATACAGTATATATTTATTTTTTTATTTATTTATTGTATTTACTTTTTTATTTTTTTATATATTTTTTATGTGATATTTTTTTTTTTTTGTATTAATTGCTGCAAAACAGTTTGTAATAAATAAAGAATTTTCTCTCTCTCTCTCTCTCTCTCTCTCTCCCTCTCTCTCTCTCTCTCTCTCTCTCTCTCTCTCTCTAAACATATTATTTGGAAAATTGTGTACATGGTATTTGTAAATTTGAGTAATGATTACCAATGATAACTCAAGACACAGACGTTACATCTGAATTTTAAACCTGATTTACGACTTGGTAATGATCAATGACAAGAGAATTTCTGCAAAGGTCAGGTTAATGTATTTCTAATGTAGTGGAAGGTGATAGGGTTAAATGATTTGTAGGCGGTGACCATTCTACGTTGAATGCTCAGCACTTTGCTATGTGTATAGTACTTAGTACAACTCCATAGAGTGTTTCACCACTGTACATAACAAATAGGTTGGCATTAAGAAAATTATTTAAAATACAAACATCATAATTAAAACAGTTAAAATTTAATTTTTATTAGCGAATTTCCCATATAGGGAATAAGCTATTACCGTAGTACTCATGGTAAGACCTGGACGCGGGACCGATTTTTTTTTCGTTTTGAGGTCCCTAGAGGCCAAAAACACCATCCGTTCAAATTCATATATATATATATATATATATATATATATATATATATATTTATATGTGTGTCCGTTAGCACTATAACTCGAGCAAAAATGATCCGATTTTGATGAAATTTGGTACAAACGTGTAAACCTACGTTTATTCGAACGAGTTCGCGATCCAGCATGATCGGACCATGGGAACGGGGGTTTACGGGGGGTTTTATGGGGTAAAAATAGGTTTTTCCTATTTTTTACCCAAAAAACATAAAATTTAGCAATTTCTTTTCAAACCATTTTGTAGAGCTTAAAAAAACAAATAATTTAGTATATTGAAGCGTTATTATGCGCCTAATGGTTATGGAGAAAATTCAAAAAAATTGTAAATTTAAAATTCCAATGTTATTCTTATGGAGAATAAGTAAACTGTTGTAGTTTGCTTGTTTATGAACATATTTTGATCAAATTTGGAAAATATTTTTATTTCTTACTAACTATTAACATTTTACAAAAAAAGAACAGTTTTACCCTCCCTGATGCAGCAAACCTAAGTACTTGTTAAACTAATTCTATTTAAATAGGGAATAAATGTTATATTTTTAAGTAGACATTTCAGTGTAAACCCAATCAGTCAAATGGAAATTCGCTTAGTCTGCAGGTTTGCTGCGGCGGGGGTATTTAAATCTTTTCCAGAAATCTAAACCATAATTAATTAGGCGACAATAAATATTTCCAAGTATTCATGAAAATGTATAAGACCATAGTATCTGGTGTTTGAGACCACGCCAATGGCTTTAGATAAAGGATTTTTTTTACGCAACACAAATAATTACAACTACCGTGAGAACACCAGCTGATATTTTGTATCCCTGTTTTATTTCCTTCTTTACCGATCAGCTAATGCTTTGTTGCATAAATATTAGAACAATCAAACCGAAAATTAATTTCAAACCTATCTTGGCATGAAAACAATGATTTACTTTTAATATACGATACACATACTTTGAGCTTGCGGAAACAATGTTGTGACTTGTTACACTGTAAATTATCAATAAAACTAAAGCTCAGAACGAACTATGCAACCATTAATCTCAGCCTATGGGAAATAAAATTAAGAAAACATTTATACCAATATGAGCTTGTTTTGTCATTTAAAAGTGTCTTACAGTACTTGTAATTCGGGTTGCTATTAAAGAAAACATTCTTTACTTACTACAGAATAGGGAAATATTGCTTGATAAGTTGTATTGTTATTTTATACTTTCCGTTTAATATCTTCCCTTGTTCTGGAAAGCCTACGACTTGTAACCCTTCCCATAATTTCACCGTTGTTGCCAACGTTACTTGAACACGTCCCCGTGTTTGCCTTTTATAAATTTTGGTTTTTTGTTTACTACTTACCAAAGGAAAATTATCCACTTACAAGTAAACGTAATTAAACAAATTTCTGTACAATTTTGGTATTCACAACAAATATCAGACAAAAATATATTGCTCGGATAAAATGTCTTATTGATATACATAGTTAAATGAGCAAATAAAAAGTCAGCAAGAGAAATGACAACGTTCTCTTATATTTTATAAAGAGAATGGGGCAATTTAAATAAAAGGACATATTTTAAACTCCTTGTCATACAACTTAGAAATATCGAAATATCTCTAAGACTAGCAAAAATACATTTTGTATCAGGTTTACGAAGAAAAGTGTTAGACAGCTTCACGAAAGTAAACATATGCAAATGGCTGAAGCCAATACAAAGCAAGCTGATGTAAGTTGAATAGAGCTTATACCCGGGTCCGGCTAACCGCCGCCGCGGTCTTGCGAATATTTAACAAGTCCTTTATGCTGCATAATATCTCATCCTAGCCCGGGGTAAAAAGGTAGCAGGCCAAAAAAGACTTACACATTTTTATAACAATACTATTTTGTACAAACTTTACCGTTCTCTTGTTATCAGAGCGAATTAAAAGATGAATTATAAATAATGACACGATATACAAAATAGAGGTGTCATCAATAACAATAAAGTTATTTGTAGCACATATTTCAACATTAAATGGGCGTACTTCACATGTTAACCGGGAGTTATGGACCGATAATTGTACCAGCACATGTAAAATATGATCTATTCATTCCTAGAGCTCACCTGCATTGGATATCTTTTATTTGAGTGAAAGTGTAACATATTTCAACTTGGGGCAGTTAGTTTCGGTATTGCGACTGAACTGAAATTCTTGAGATTTTTACGATGGACCTTTATAAAACGTATTCGTTAAAGACATTCATTGAAATAAAATGAAGTGTAGTGTAAAATTGGTCATGCACATTGTAACATTTAAAAATCAAACTATGTGCCATATACATAAACGAATGCATTGTAAGGTTATTCCAATGGTCGTCACTAGGATTAATAATTTTATAAATATCAATGATTGGAATTCATAACATGGCATATGTAATTACGTATGAATTACCCATACTGTTTTTGTAACGACACAAAACAAAAGAAGCAGGTGTTAAATTTAACCCTTAATAGAGTAGAGGTCACTTAAAACATATTGAAGAACAATGTCACATAACATATCATCTTAAGAAGAAATATATATAATATTAAAAATATATCTACGTTTTCTTCTTCTTTTGCAATAACTGTGAATTGTTTAAAATTTTATTTAAATTTGTTGATGAAGACAGTAGCAATGTTTTAGGTAAAGAAGTGGTGCTATATGTATTAACAAGCCTTATGATCTAACCACCATAAAACGTCTCAATTCACGTCTCATTCTAAAATATTGTATCCATTAGGCTTTCTTATATTCACCTATAAACTTTGTTATGCATTCAAATTGTAGCAAACTAAGAGTAAACAAAATAATGTAGCTTGTTCCTTGTTCAACTAATCCCACCGTAAGAGGAAAGTTGTCGGTTAATTGTTATGCGACAAACTTGTTGGCGTAAATTGTTCTTGTTTCTGGTTGTTAAATGTAATGAGCGCGAGCGTGAACTTCTGTAGTTACACAGAAGTGTTGGAATAGAAGGTTATAGAACGACTTTCGAAAGGATTGAAGACAACGTATTTCCCAATATATAAAAGTAACATTTGAAAATGAGGTTTTGCCAGCTTGAGATAGTTTTTAATTTCGAGACGAAGTCGAGAAGTTAAATCAATCGAGAGCTGCTAAACCATTTCGTTCCGTGGTACGAACGCTATTTTTTACCACACTATACTCTATTACCACTATTAACCACTATAATAATGCACACTGATAGTCAACACAACTACAACTTTAAGGTTATGTGAAGAAATAGTTTGAGGAATCAGCAAAAATAAAAATAAATAGTTGCTAGGCAACGGTGACAATAACACGATTCTATTGCAATGCTATGGATTTTGATTGTGTATTTAAAATGCATTCATGTTTTAAGTGAGCGGACAGCTGATTTTGCGACCCAGGGCTATAAAAACCTGTTCGGTCCCCAAATAACGATGACAGCTGGCATGGCCAGCAAAACGTAACTTTCAGCCACCAATTAACGTATGTAATACAGCCAAAAACATCATAGTGTGGTGAAAAATATTGTTTGTCACACGGGCAAAAGTGTCCTTGCAACCCTCGCTCATTTACAGGGAACCTCGCCATTTAAGAACCTTGGCTTCTTCTCGTTTGAAAAACGACCATGTTTATAGGCATATTGGCATGTTGATTAGGCATACAACTATTTAAAGCATCGAGGAATAAATAGTTTTATATGTTCAAACAATAAAAATGCTACAGAAATAAACCGAAATTCGGGATCAATGATTACCCAGCCCCAAAGCTCTTGATAAAACAATATATTAAGTGAGACACGAAAGTCGTATAAATAGAGTGAGAATGTTTTACACAAACAATATTTAAAAACATTGTTGCCTTGTGGAGTAATGCAACGAACAGTATGATGAAGTGGATTTTAGTCCACAAACGCGGACACATGGTGAACGTTACAATCAGTTATATAAATCACATGGCGTTATATGACCATGTATTTGTCAATGTTTGGTGGTCTCTGTTCACAAGAGCCTGGTTATTTATTTAACCAACAAATCCATAGTGGTATCATAGTTTTCCTCTGCGATATTATTATATTTAGATTTACGAACATTTTGAGCACAAATTTGAAAAATACTTAAAGGACAAAAATATTATTTTTTTATGAGTCGTTATTTCTTCCTGAAACATCCTGCGACTGCGGTTGGAGAAGGGCTACAATGCTAGATTTTTTTCTGGATGGACAGCAATCGTAGTTTAGCTTCAGTGTCACCCAAAAGTCCAAGTCATCTGATATATGTTCCAAGGCACTTTCCAGGTTATATTTATAGGTTGCATTTTTCATGTTTATTTGGTTGAAGAAGTTGTTTCAAGTTTTGATTTGTGTCAGGGAGAGAAAAGAACGAGGGAATAGTATATTTCGTACCTAGGGCCGAAAATGAGGTTTTGCCGGCTCGAGATAGTTTTTAAGTTCGAGACGAAGTCGAGAACTTAAATCGATCGAGAGCTGCAAAACCATTTCGGTCCGTGGTACGAACGCTATTTTTCACCACACTTTACCCTATTACCACTATTCACCACTATAATAATGCACACTGATAGTCAACACAACTACAACTATAAGGTTATGTGAAGAAATAATTTGAGGAATCAGCAAAAATAAAAATAAATAGTTGCTAGGCAACGGTGACAATAACACAATTCTATTGCAATGCTATGGATTTTGATTGTGTATTTAAAATGCATTCATGTTTTAAGTAAGTAAGCGGACAGCTGATTTTGCGGCCCCGGCCTGTAAAAACCTGCTCGGTCCCCAAATTACGATGACAGCTGGCATGGCCAGCAAAACGTAACTTTCAGCCACCAATTAACGTATGTAATACAGCCAAAAACATAATAGTGTGGTGAAAATAGCTCTTTGACTGATTTCAGGATTTTCAAATGCCTTTTAAATTAGAAGAGTAGACCTTTGAAATTTTAAAAGTGTGATTGGTTTGGTAGCCATGTTGAATGAAATAGAGGAAGAGAGAATTAGAAGAGAAATTGATTGGCAAGAACAAGGAAATTTGATAGCTTGAGTGAGATGGATTGAACCAACCAGTAGAATCGGTGTATTTGAACTAACCAATATAAGCAATAGAAGTTTATTTTGATTTTGAATCTTATCTTGCATCAGTAGAACAGCATCGATTTAAAGTTAGTTTTGATTTTACGTCAGGTCGAAAATATTTTATAATTAAAGCAAATTTACAATGAAACTAACTTTATAATTTTTATATAAAAGCCTTTTAGCTTAAGCCCATTATGCTTAATTCGATTTTAAGTTGCTTTGAATATTCGAATAAGTGAGAGCACTAGTATACACAATTAGTTTTGAATAGGATATGCTGTATTGGAATAGCCCTTGTGTGGAAAGCATTAAAAACCCAATAAAAATAATATGGATTCTTATAAATTAAGATAACTATTAAATACAGTACTTGATCCTCCGCTTCCCAACCCAGATCATACCACTTTTCAAAGTAAAAGCAAGTCCTGTAAAATACATTAGATTGCATTGACTGAAACATCTGCTGGAAAAATTGGTAATTTATGATAATCCAAGACAGCATCAAAATAAATGTTACAAATTCCGGAATGTTACGTGGTTTTACCGTATTTATCTATTGTTGATTAAATAAACTAATTTTACATGAATTAATATGTTTTTAGGTGATTAATTTAAATAGAGCTTTAGCATTAAGCTCGTATAAAAGGCTTTTGAAAACTTGGTTATTATAATAAATATATTTTTGAACTATTATACAATATAAACTCGTTTGTGAATAAGTATATAGGCTGCATTTAATTTGTCCCTAAAGTTGCATGCTAAAAGTAGTTTTCCCCTAATCAGGGCTTTATGCAAACTTAGCCTCAAACAGGTTACTTTATAGGAACGACCGGCCAAGTTTGGATACAAGCTTTGTAAGCTGTAACTTGAAATGACATAATTTCCTTTACAGTAGCCCTTGACTACAGACAACAAGTCTCATTTATGTCAACAGAGATTCAACGTAAAGTAGGTTCTCTAGATCCTCAAAAATTGTAACCTTACGTAGTTTACACAATTAGTTAGTTTATATAATTGTAAGCAAGGGCTTATCCACAGACTTCTCTCTTTCCTGCTGTAGTATGTAATAAATGTTTGAAAATGGATAGGTTGGGCTGAGGTATTCAGGTTTATCTAATAATAATCACACAACTGTTTTCAGTTTAATAATTAAATCTTTGTATATTTATGACGCAACATAGCCTAGTTAAAGAACGTTTTAGTCGATTCCACAAAAATGCTTTGTAATAATCCACAGTATAAATGATTTACATTTAAAACAACTGAAAAAAGTATTGACGTGGTAAACCAGTTATTGTATCAACCTGAACTGTTGTGTTACGTGTTATGCACGATACAAAATACAAGGCACGTAGTTCCAGAAAAATATGGCCTCTCGTGACTGACAACTGTTTAACTTTGTTTTGTTGTTTTCAAATGTTTAGTCAGACATGTTGCTGCTGGTAATGCCAAATGCAGTGTTATTAGAAAAAAAGGTTTATTTAAATCAAAATGGCGTGTAAACACCGTTCAAGGTACTTTAACCTTCTTCATATCTGGAGTTATAAGTATTATTACAATAGATTGGATTTTTTCAATTAAAAGTAAGAAGCGTTTGTCTTTTTTAAATAGCATGCTGCCAACTAAATCCTTGCATTAAATAAGGATAATGTGAAAGGTAAAACTTATTTCATGTTCTTAATACAGCTATTGTATAGCCTACTACCCACACTAGTGAAGTAGGACATCTCAGCAACCATACAACTCTTGACAGACCATACAACACAAAAGTATAAATTGTTGGATCAAAAGAAATCCTATTTACCAAATCCTATGGTACAGTTATCGGTTCGAACGCCTTCAATACCACTTCTCAATCAGTCATCAAAAGCCCTAAAAAAAACTGAATGACTAAATTTCAAGATTTAAGAACGAAAAATAAAAAAGTAAAAAAGAAAATCAAAAGACAATAGGACAGTTGATGACCTATTACTGTTGAACTGTTACTGTTAACTGTTGAAGAACCTGATAGGAAAACCCAAACAAGTAGGCCTAAACGCTTCCTGAACTTATGATAAAAACTTTTCAAATAGAGCGGGGAACAAGCAAATTAGTACAAAAGGCATTATTTCATCATATTTTAAATAACCAGTTGACAAAATAAGTCAAAATAAATATCACATAAAAAAAAACTAAAGTGGAACACTAGATCCATCACACAAAATTGGCCAGAATCGACACGTTTTATGAACAAAAGAAAAAAAAACATAACAGGCATTTTGCAAGAAACCTGGCTCAGCACACAGGATAATCTATCCGACAACAAATACAAAATAGCCAGAGTTGTCAAGGATTGTGGTTATGGAGGTGTTGCCTTCGCATTCATAACTGCCTTCAATTCAAAGTTATAAATCACCCGCAATTCAACAAATTGATATAAAAATAACTAATTTAAACATAAAAATGAATATAAAAACTGTACATACCACACGAACAAACAATATATCGATTGTTACTTTTGGCAAAATTAAATATTTTCCTTGGATGAGAAAAAAACGATTGTATGTGGCGACTTCAATGCCCATCACCCCTATTGGAACTCCAAGTTTATGCTAATAAATACCATTTCGCCAACTAAAAACGTTCCAAACCTTTACTAGCAACAGTCAACAATAGATCTTAGATTCATTTCCCAAACCTACACCTACACTTGAAGACATGGGAAGTACAATCAGGCCCAATTGGAAAAAACCATTACCCAATAAGTATGACTCTATATCTCAAAAACAACAACTTCCAAGATCAAACAACAAAGAGTACAATACAATTCCCAGCAGAAATTTTCATAAGGCCAACTGGACCTATTACAACAAAAGCATTCAAGAGTTCATAGAGAAAGTGTCACACATGCACACTACGCAACAATTACAACATTGAACCTACAAACTTACCAAGCAAAAAGGGTTTTGTTACAAAATCATGGTGGACTGACGAATGTTCAAAAGCCGTAGCTATTAGACGACTCAGCTTTACAAAAAATAAATAAATAAAAAAAAAACATTCAACACCGGTTAGTAACAAAAGCTACCAAGAGGCTCAACTAATGTCCAAGGACATAATAATAAAAGCAATGAACCATGGATGGCATAAATTATGTAGGGAAATTTAAAATATAAATAGTAGTCAATTTTCATGGAAATCATAAGAAAACTACTAAAATACAGATCAAAGGTACTACAATAGACAATGTCTGCCTTCAGTTCAAAGACAGGAAATTTCATGAAACAAATTGTGCCAGATTATTTGCCTCAATCAGAATACTTGAAAATTCCAATAATTTTTTATACCAATCACCAATCCGAAGAAAATTTCTGTTTCAACATATAGGTCACAGTCCTACAATTTTAGAAAAAACATGGATCAAATTGCATACAGCATTAAAAACCCTCCGGAAGAAGCCTTACATTTTTACTTAGTAGAATAGAACTATACCGAATAGAATTATACGATAGAATTATATTTTACTTACCGAATAGAAATTCCCAAAAAATGAAGAAAAGTACAAATTATTGCCCTACTAAAACCAGAGAAAGACAAAGAATTTAAGAAGTTTTACAGACCAGTTTCATTGATAAATGTTTTTATAAAAATTATTAACTGTAGTTTTAGTCGTTAGCTCAGAGCCCTTAACGCCTTTCACGGACCCATTGAAGTGTCGGCAACATACCAAGACGCAGAACCTGCAGTCATTTATCCAATATAAAACCGCAAATTAATGGAACGCATATAACACCTCACGAAGTGCCAAACAAATCTAGAAAAGGTGAGCCGTCAGCATGCAAAATATTATAACTTGCACAGGCGTCATGTTCTATATAATCTGGGGAACTGAGTCTGGTTGAGGGATCATCACCTGTCTTCAGCATCCGAAGGATTTACGGCAATGTTGGCAGCTCGTTATTACGGACCCTAGAGCAAAATCGGAGACAATCATCACTGAAATGGAGGGGCAAAGCGGGAGACGAAAGACTAGGGCTCTCGTGAAAGATATGAAGAAAGAAATATTCACAGTACAATGTCATGAGCCCACTGGATACGTAGGTACACATGTGACGATAGAGTTTTGTAAATAGGGAGGTGACAAGTGCTTTCCTGCGCCTCGTGGAGTGGAGGAGCTGCAACCCTTATCCCGTTTTGAAGGCGTCTCTAGTACGCCGGCCAGAGGGATTTGGGAGAGTACAGAGAGAACACACAAATCTGAACCTTCTTGACTTTTAACATTGTCCACATTGCCGTTCATGAGCTTCAAGCTCATGACATTGGTGGCTAAGGGTAGCAGACAATTGCCAGCTCTATCAGCACCAGGGCTATTGACCAAGCCCTATCAGTGCCTACGATTCAGCCCCAGGACAGGACAGACTGAGGTCATACATGGAGATCCTAAAAGCAAACTTGGACTTTCAGGCTGAAGTCTCCACTCCATATCGGCCCCAACGGTAATGGCTACTTTGGAAAGGCCGCGGAAGTCCAGCCCAGACGAACGCTACGGATTGTAGAATGATAGTATGTATAGGATTTAGATGTGCAATGGCGATTGAAAATCTTTTATGAGGTCTATTGGTAAACTTCAAAGTGGATACAGACAAGATGAGAATGTCCAATGCGCTACGAGCTTCGGCGACCTGAGGTGACGAGCCCATTGCAACCAATCTATTTCCTGGAAATGTAGACTAGAATTTCGAGACCCTAGCATGGGAATTGGAGTGGATCGCATCACCCATCTTGATGGATATTCTGCCAATACCTTTGTACGAGAAGAAAGTGACGACTTGCCATAGACGACCCCCAGCCAACGACCACGACTGCAACAACGACAACGGACGGTAAACCAGATGTCCATAATTGGAGTGAGTCTTTAAAAGGTTAAACCTCATAGAGATGGCTGGAATGTCAGAAGAGGAAGTCAGCGTGGACCAGATGCCGAGGTGAACGTGTCACCTGGAAGGCTGAGACATGGGGCCAGAGTGGCGTCTACGGCCAGTTTCGATGTGATCAGGGAACCAGAATTACAGTCTAGAAGTCAGCTCAGTGAGACGAATCAGTCCCCTGCAGCTCAACCCGTAGGGACACAATTAGATCTGCCACCTACTCCTCTATCGTCACCGATCAAAGCACCCTCGACCGAATTTGAAATGGACGGTACGAGCCCATTATATGTCCTCTGATGCCCGGGGAAAACCCCACCAACCACTCAGCAAGGACGCGGGGGAAACGACAAACGATGAAAATTAAAATCCCGGGACTACCCAATTCTTGTTATTATTTTTTTTAATGTTTTTATTAGCTCGCTTTCTTGTCCGGTACAAACTTTGTAATCAATTTTATACTAACTTGAGCCAGAGACTTGAAACTTTAAACATAGCTCACTAATGGATGACAATGCAATATTATATTATTTAATTTTCATAATTCTCTTGGGCTAGGCCTCATGGGCTTGGTTTATTAGCTCGCTTTCTTACAAATGTTGATATAAATTTTAAACACCAGATGAGCTAGAGACTTGAAACTTTGAAACATAGCTCACAAATGGATGACAATGCAATATTATATCATTAAATTTTATATTTCTTTGGACTACGCCCCATGGGCTTCCAAATTTTCCATGTTTACATTTTGAAAGAATGAAAAAATATCACTTAATTTAAGTCAGCTGTAAATACTTAAATTTGACAGTTAGAAGAGCAGAGGTTAAGAGGTAAGGTTCTGCTCCCGAGATATTCTAAAAATATAAAACAAGCATTTCAAAGAAAAGATAAAAAATCTTATTACAGATAATAAGGTTTTGGTTATGTATTAACAGGCCATATAAAATCGATTTAACATATTTACAAATTAAAGACTAACAATTAGACAATAATTCATAAATCAAAATACTTTTTTAAAATGCCACGTTTTTAAACGCACTAAGAAGTAGAAAATAATTTTTAAATATGTTAAGAGAATAAATACTTTTAAGATTTAAAGGGAAAAACGTGGGGTGCATGCAATAGATCATAATAGTTCAATAGTTAATTGTAAATTAGCATGCGCCCCACGTTTTTTGTTTTAAATCTTACAAGTATTTATTCTCTCGACATATTTATAAATTATTTTCAACTTTTTAGTGCGTTTAAAAACGTGGCATTTTAAAAAAGTATTTTTATTTATAATTTTTTTACAAAACAGACACTTTCAAACGTCACATACCAGGTCATATCACAGTAAAATACACAAGACATGGCTCTTTGTCTGTGAAATTCGCACACTAAGTATGGTGCTGCGCAAGTGTTACACCATTGGAACAAGTTTGTAATTGAGCAAGGTTAACAATCGTACTTTTCTATAAATTTACCATATGATATCAGTTTATGTTTCACATATTTAAAACTATACTTACAAAAAGTAATGTTAGTGAACTTAAATTGATCTAGGTGGAATCGGTTGTGCGAGTTTTCTTACAGTTAATGCCACAATATCCACGAGTTGGGCTTTTATCTTATCTTTGTAGACTTATATTTTACATTTTTTAAACATTTTTTAAAGTTATTGAATGAGCCTCTCGTAATTTTTTTATCATTGATGAAATAGTATTTACAATTTTTTATTTTCATAGTATCATGGTAGTCGATAGGATATACGACTATAGCTTTGAAAATATCCCCCCTTTCAGACTAATATGGTTTGAATTGCCCAGAAGTTACATGGAAATGGAATATCTAGGCTACTTTGTAGCAAAGTCAAAAGAATAAGTAGGTATAATGATGAAAAATATATGTAGGTCATAGTAAAAAAATATTTGTGTTAATAAAAGGAATTTTATTCTACTGTTATGTCTAAAGAATAACTGATACATGAGACCACAATACTAAAAGAAGCTTTAGTGGCCTTACACAATCAATGCTAAAAGCGTTACTCGGTGAGTCTACAACTAGCCAGGAACACTGTGTACTGTATCTGTGTACTGTGACTTTGACTAGAATTGTTGACTTCGAGAGGGGTTTTGTTTGTGCTTCATGTTTACTTTGAGGGGAAAAAATCATCTATTGATGTGTGGCTTCTTGGAAATAACGGATTTAAAAAAGGCGTTCCTTTGTTAATCTAGCTGTTTTTTTTTATCAAGTTGAAAACACTTGGTGGGAAAAGTTTGACAAGGGTATCGTTTTTGTATTTCTTTGTATTATTGCCAACATTCAGTATATAGACTGTAATATCGGGTTTGAAAATCACATTGTGTAACACAGATTTTTATTGCTGATTTGTTCAAATTAGCTGTTATCATAAATTCACAACATCGTTGTAGTAATAGAGATCGATGATTCAAACAAAAAATTAATGGGACTGCACCCTGTTGGTAAACCTTGTAACTTTATAAATCTATTGTACATCTTATAACCTGTTTATTTTGAAACAGCTGTTAAGATTCATTAATACCTTTTATATATGAAAACTTGTAAGTTATCATAGGAATCTCCAGAGCCACTGGGGCGAAGCCCAAAAATCAGATCAGAATAAAAACTACTTAGTTTTCCTATTGAATGCATAAAGAATAAGTGTACCAACACAGCAACTTAAAGAATATTGCATACTTGAATTTATTAGCTCAAAATAAAGAGCAGCATTCATGTTTTATTTATTTCAGTGGTTCCCACAGTCCAAGGGCTGGGATATTAGTCCTAAGATATGTTTTAGAGTAAGACTGCAAGAAGAAAACTTAAACAAATACACTATCAATCTTAGCTGAGGTAACTTTTTTCCGCAGACACAAAACACGAAAGAGGCGGTTCAGTCGTTCCGCATCAATGTTTGGTGATGCATCCGGACTGTTAACATGTGCTCCATGCGACCGACAAACACGTAGCATGGGTAATACCACGTAGGAGCTTCAATATTGAAAGCAAGACAGAAATTTGGAGAACAGCCTAGAGAAGTAGTTTCTCGACAAATGATAAAATGCAGGTCTGGGTAAAAAAAAAAAAAAAAAAAAAAAAAAAAAAAAACTAAGCTGTCCAGAATTTTAAAATACGAATAATCTCCATAAATCAATGTAATACACCATTATACCTTTTAAAATTACAAAAAAACGTATATACGTCATCAACCACATCTGAGTTTTGATAAGAGAAAGAGAAAATTAATGAGGTAATTGGTAGGTTGATTAAACAATAAGGAGCTAACCGAGAGAAGTAAAGCCAGTAACCGAGCTACAGTAAAGCTAACAAAAATTTAATGAATAATTTAATTAAAAAAAAAAAAACATCATGATGTATAAACAATAGTTAATGAGCTGTACATTTACATGAATAGAGAAGCCCTCTTCCGACGCGCGGCACCATCAAACAATGAAGAATCGTTAAAATATGAGATAAAGCTTGTTTGCTCTGACGTGTACATGGTGTCCAGAGCTGGCTATATTTGTAAGGTTTCAGAGCCACTGGGTTAGCACTTTGTAATTTCATCAAATTACCACCTTCAAAAATAAAAATTTTTAAAAGGGTTGTGTAATGGCATAGTCAGATAGCCAACAGTGAGCCTTTCTACACCAGCTGTGTATGACTTTTAACGAATCAATAAAATTAAACTGACTTTAGAACAAAATTAAGGGTGTGCGGGAAAAACAAGTTGTGTTCTTTGGTTTCTTGACAGCAGATCTTTAATGGCTGTTCGAAGAAGGATTCTTTTAGAGTATAGCCGTAATTCTTCGAGAAAATCAATAAAATAGTTGTACAGTTACGGTCTAAAACTGATTTAAATTTGCTATTTAATGAAACTTATGATTCTAAGTTACTTAGTTGTTTATTTATTTAATCGTCAAATATAAACGATAATTTATGACCATCCTGTATAAATCCCTACCTAGAAATTTACCATGAAGTCAAAGAACAAGTTTTATGAATCGGACTGTGATAAACTTGTCATTATGCAAAATGTACCATCATAATTCATTCTTTTAGTTATTTTCTTGTATGAATCCACAAATAAATTAATACTAATGCAATAATACATACACATCTTTATTTACTATATTTTATGTACAATAACACGATAACTCGAACTGTGTGAACCTGTGACATGACTGTTATTGAAGGCACATATTTGAAAATTATAGTCTACATGTACTTATAGTTTTATCATTTAAAACATACGTATAGTCAAGTAAACATTCACATGTAAGGCTAACTTATATTATTATATAAAATACGATTTTTAAATTGTTATTTAAAATAAGAGGCAAGAAACTAGATGTTTATTGAAATATTTATAGCTAACTAACTGGAGACTTTTGTTTGCGCCTATCAAAGATTCCACACGGCCTGACTGATGGGAGAGGCTAACTTGGCATTTCCACTTGTGAGTTCACAAGTCTCGTCCGTTGCTGTGTAAAGTTTTCTCATTCCGATTTATTCCATTTCTCTCTCTTTTGAACCTGATTAACATGAAACTACTTTACTTATGTTGCATTGAATTATTATAAATAAGACAATACGTATTTGCACATCAAATATTTCCTGAAACCACGTACCAATTAGACTAAGGAATTTCGTAACTTGATCGACTGGCGATTTGATTATTTAAGTGTAGGGCAAATTAATAGAATATATTAGGAACAGTGAAACTATTTTGTGAATTACTTCAAATTTTGGGTTTACATCCATTAGAACGTGATTAGATATTTATAATTATGAGATTATAAATCTTCTGTTGCTGATTTGAATAGAAGTGCCCGTTAAAACAATCAAACTCACAATAATAAAACCTACCAAAATTTCAATGAAGTGAATAAGGTGAATTTAATTTGTTTGCTGAAATACACCTTGCCGATGGAAATGGGTACAAATTAAAACAAATATAATAGTGTATTTCAATCTTTACACAACTAGTAATTAATCGACCAAAATTTAAATAGTTAAAATCCGTCATCTGTTTGTTACTGAACAGGGTCGTTATTTTTTCATCAACGGGCAACACGTATCGAACACGCATGTGTTTTCTAGGTTTAGTTTAGATAAATAGTTGTCTTTAAACTAATACCTATTATTTGTAAAGGCACAGGATCGTGATATATGTAGCCACCTTTACAGTATAAAAAAAAACTACCAAATGTGTGTTACTATTTGATCAAATATCCGCGGTTTAATATCAATCGGATAGCTAAGTGTTTGTACTTTGATTTATGTTTCCCTGCAAAGTCATATAATTTATACATTGCTACAAGACCGATGAATATGGTATCGAAAAATTAGTAAACGAATATGTCGATTGTGGTTTCCCGAACAACATGGACGAGTAAGCACAGATTGACCATAGTGCGAATATATTAAATAGCAAAATCAAAGCCGAACATTTGATTGTGCACAAATAATTCCCAAACGTAATAAAACCATAATTGTTGTGCCATAGAGCGGTTTCCCCCATACCCCAATGGTGCAATTACAACATTTCATATGTTAAAATAAAAAAATATATATTAAGTTACAATTTTAAGGGTTTCAAAGTACAGTAACGTTATTTAGTGTGGAATCTTCGTTTTTATGATTTTCAACAACAGTAAAACATACACATACTTACTAAATACTTACTAATTTACTAAGAATAACGTGTTTACAACAAGAGTAATTTTGATATCTTAAGGGTTTAAAACAGGTTAATTATTATGTTTACATGCAAGTTTATCTTGGTGAATACTTTGTAACAGTTTAATAAACACACACATTATATTTTTTTATTCATGCCCATAAGTTTTTGTTTGCTAGAGTATTATCTCCATCGAAAAACATATTCCTACATTTTGGTCTAGTTTTGCAAACGGATGTATCACGAGCAAAACCAGCTGAAATAACAGAACCGCCTCTCTGTTGTTCGGGTGTTGTGAATGTAAACAAGATAGATAGCTTTCAACTGTCCAAACATTACAGACTTGAACTTTACAAATGGGTAGTTCTGTATTAGGCAAAAACAAGATTATAAATTAACTCAATGGGAAAAATAAAGTACAAGGTGGTAAACAACAAGTTTATAGCTCTGACTGCTTATAGATACAGTGTAGATAAGGCTAACAAAATATGTCAAAGTTATGACATATTTTGTTTCAGCTAACTATCTGTACTATAAATACGTCAGCTTTGGATTTTTCTTGACCTGAATTAACAGCAGTTAGTTTCTTTACTTAATCCATGCATGTAAATTAAGATGTTACGACTTTATCACCATCATCACCGGAGGATTCTACAGATTTGATGATGGGGAAAAAATTAAAAGCGACGAATAAAAAGTTTGTGAGCTAACCAATCGACAGTTAAAGACATCTTCTCTGAGATATGTTATGTCCGATCTCCTAGATTAGAAATTATTCAAGATGCTACAAAATATGACTTGGATAGCCTCTAGAAAAAAATGGAAGAGTTGAAAGAAGAAACCCTTTTCCAGAATGGACAGTTTGGTTATATAAGCAATAAAATAAAATCATTTAGGACATTCATTAAGAATTAGGAGGCCGCTGAGAAGGAATAATCTGATACTCAAGGGAAGGGGGGCGAAAAAATAACAGTCCTTAAGTGTAATTAAGTACGTAGTAAGTATATTTAACGGGACCCACTCACTAAGCAACCTAAAAGATGCAATAATTGTTTACTTGCCTTATCGGACACTTTATATTATCACGTGGGTTAAAGAATTAAAAAATACAGGTTACTTAACATAAAGTTTTGGTGTCTGTGTAAAATGAGGTCGGAAGGTAGAGGGACACCGGCGGACGCCCTTAGTGTATAGCCATGGACAAGTGCAGGTTCACGTGGGATGAGGGTATACTAATAGCTGGGCAGCAGAACGGAGTTTCTAAGTTATTTTTTTTTATTTCTTGGAGTTCATTGCCGCCAAACATACCCCCCTGAGGACATGGAGGGTGCAACCAGGGACAAGAGGACAGCAAACCACGAAACTCCAGGGGATGCTGCGTTGACGACCAGCGTTACTCCCAGCCAGTACAGGGTTTAGGGGTTGTCGCTTATTCAAACGCAGGCGAACTTCGGACAGACGCAATAAGTAATTGAAGTAAATTAGGTTGTTTGAAATTAAGGGCCTACTATTTACGCGTGGGTTTAAGTCTAAAGGGAATTGACTCATAATAATTGAGTGTGTCATTGTGTGTGTGTGTGGCTGTCCGTAAGCACGATAACTCGAGCAAAAATTATCCGATTTTGATCAAATTTGGCATGAAGGTGTAAACCTATTTACGAGTTCAAGAGAGTACGAGTTCGCGAACCAGCATGATCGAACTATTGTAACCGGGGCTTATGGGGGGGGAGGGGGGTTTATGGGGTAAAAACTGGTTTTCCCATTTTTGTCCCAAAAAACATAAAATTTAGCATTTTTTCTAAGCCATTTTGTAGAGCTTAAAAAACAAATAATATTGAAGTGTTATTATGCGCCTAATGGTTACGGCGAAAATTCTACAAAATGGTAAAATTAAAATTCCCATGTTATTCTTAAGGAGAATAAGTAAACGTTGTAGTTTGATTGTTTATAAACAAACTTTGATCAAATATGGAAAATGCATTTATTTCTCACTAAGCTATTAACTTAAAAAAACACCTTCTTACCCTCCCTGTTGCATCAAACCTAAGTACTCATTAAACTAAATAGCATTAGTTTAACGAGTACTTAGGTTGGCTGCAACAGGGGTGGTAACATGATAGGAATTTTAAATTTACAGTTTTTTTTTTTAATTTTCTCCGTAACCATTAGGCGCTTATTATGCACCTATGAATTAAGTTATCATAGGAATCTCCAGAGCCACTGGGGCGAAGCCCAAAAGTCAGATCAGAATAAAAACTACTTAGTTTTTCTATTGAATGCATAAAGAATAAGTGTACCAAATTTCAGTCTTCTAGATAAATGAGAAGTAGGAGAATTAGTGATGAGTGAGTGAGTGAGTCAGTCAGTCAGTGATAGCTTTGCATTTCATAGGTATAGATTTTATTTTGTACTGTAATGATGATATGGCTTTATATTTTCTCGATTACCTTTTCGAATAAAATACAAATATCAGGGCCTTAAACATAATAATTTTTTGCACGTGTTAAGTGCTTACCTGCTAGTACAATGAAAAAAAGCTTGTTCGTTTAGGTTTTTGTTTTGATATCTATACACAAGTAAAAGTTCTGGATTTTCATAATCTTATCTATTAATGTTTCTCAAGTACCTCCCAGCAACTTAAAGAATATTGCATACTTGAATTTATTAGCTCATAATAATCAGCATTCATGTTTTATTTATTTCAGTGGTTCCCACAGTCCAAGGGCTGGGATATTAGTCCTAAGATATGTTTTAGAGTAAAACTACAAGAAGAAAACTTAAACAAATACACTATCAATCTTAGCTGAGGTAACTTTTTCCGCAGACACAAAACACGAAAGAGGCGGTTCAGTCGTTCCGCATCTATGTTTGGTGATGCATCCGGACTGTTAACATGTGCTCCATGCGACCGACAAACACGTAGCATGGGTAAAACCACGTAGGAGCTTCAATATTGAAAGCAAGACAAAAATTTGGAGAACAGCCTAGAGAATTAGTTTCTCGACAAATGATAAACTGCAGGTCTGGGTAAAAAAAACAAAAAAAAAACTAAGCAGTCCAGAATGTTTAAATATGAATAATCTCCGTATAAAACAATGTAATACACCATTATAGCTTTTAAAATTACAAAAAAAACTTATATACGTCATCAACCACATCTAAATTTTGATGAGAGAAAATTAATTAGGTAATTGGTAGGTTGATTAAACAATAATGAGCTAACCGAGAGAAGTAAAGCCAGTAACCAAGCTACAGTAAAGCCAACAAAAATGTAATGAAAAATTTAATAAAAAAAAAACCATCATGATGTATAAACAATAGTTAATGAGCTGAACATATACATGAATAGAGAAGCCCTCTTTCGACGCGCGGCACCATCAAACAATGAAGAATCGTTAAAATATGAGATAAAGCTTGTTTGCTCTGACGTGTACATGGTGTCCAGAGCTGGCTATATTTGTAAGGTTTCAGAGCCACTGGGTTAGCACTTTGTAATATCATCAAATTACCACCTTCAAAAATAAAAATGTTTAAAAGGTTTGTGTCATGGCATAGTCAGATAGCCAACAGTGAGCCTTTCTACACCAGCTGTGTATGACTTTTAACGAATCAATAAAATTAAACTGACTTTAGTACAAAATTAAGGGTGTGCGGGAAAAAGCAAGTTGTGTTCTTTGGTTTCTTGACAGCAGATCTTTAATGGCTGTTCGAAGAAGGATTCTTTTAGAGTATAGCCGTAATTCTTCGAGTAAAATCAATAAAATAGTTGTACAGTTACTGTCTAAAACTGATTTAAATTTGCTATTTAATGAAACTTATGATTCTAAGTTACTTAGTTGTTTATTTATTTAATCGTCAAATATAAACGATAATTTATGACCATCCTGTATAAATCCCTACCTAGAAATTTACCATGAAGTCAAAGAACATGTTTTATGAATCGGACTGTGATAAACTTGTCATTATGCAAAATGTACCATCATAATTCATTCTTTTAGTTATTTTCTTGTATGAATCCACAAATAAATTAATACTAATGCAATAATACATAAACGTCTTTGTTTACTATATTTTATGTACAATAACACGATAACTCGAACTGTGTGAACCTGTGACATAACTGTTATTGAAGGCACATATTTGAAAATTATAGTCTACATGTACTAATAGTTTTATCATTTAAAACATACATATAGTCAAGTAAACATTCACATATAAGGCTAGCTTATATTATCATACAGTATAATATACGATTTTTTAATTGTTATTTAAAATAAGAGGCAAGAAACTATATGTTTCTTGAAATATTTATAGCTAACTAACTGGAGACGTTTGTTTGCGCCTATCAAAGATTCCACACACGGCCTGACTGATGGGAGAGGCTAACTTGGCATTTCCACTTGTGAGTTCACAAGTCTCGTCCGTTGCTGTGTAAAGTTTTCCCATTCCGATTTATTCCATTTCTAACATGAAACTACTTTACTTATGTTGTATTGAATTATTATAAATAAGACAATACGTATTTGCACATCAAACATTTCCTGAACGTACCAATTAGACTAAGGAATTTCGTAACTTGATCGACTGGCGATTTGATTATTTAAGTGTAGGGCAAATTAATAGAATATATTAGGAACAATGAAACTATTTTGTGAATTACTTCAAATTTTGGGTTTACATCCATTAGAACGTGATTAGATATTTATAATTATGAGATTATAACATGTAAATCTTCTGTTGCTGATTTGAATAGAAATGCCCGTTAAAACAATCAAACTCGCAATAATAAAACCTACCAAAATTTCAATGAAGTGAATAAGGTGAATTTAATTTGTTTGCTGAAATACACCTTGCCGATGGAAATGGGTACAAATTAAAACAAATATAATAGTGTATTTCAATCTTTACACAACTAGTAATTAATCGACCAAAATTTAAATAGTTAAAATCCGTCATCTGTTTGTTACTGAACAGGGTCGTTATTTTTTCATCAACGGGCAACAAGTATCGAACACGCATGTGTTTTCTAGGTTTAGTTTAGATAAATAGTTGTCTTTAAACTAATACCTATTATTTGTAAAGGCACAGGATCGTGATATATGTAGCCACCTTTACAGTATAAAAAAAAACTACCAAATGTGTGTTACTATTTGATCAAATATCCGCGGTTTAATATCAATCGGATAGCTAAGTGTTTGTACTTTGATTTATGTTTCCCTGCAAAGTCATATAATTTATACATTGCTACAAGACCGATGAATATGGTATCGAAATATTAGTAAACGAATATGTCGAGTGTGGTTTCCCGAGCAACATGGACGAGTAAGCACAGATTGACCATAGTGCGAATATATTAAATAGCAAAATCAAAGCCGAACATTTGATTGTGCACAAAGCAATAATTCCCAAACGTAATAAAACCATAATTGTTGTGCCATAGAGCGGTTTCCCCCATACCCCAATGGGGCAATTACAACATTTCATATGTTAAAATAAAAAAAAAACAGGGTGGGGCAGCATAACTTCCTTTTTTCAAAACTTAATAAAACGCATTGTATGGATCAGTCAAACTTTATTTGGTTTTTACATTGGAAGTACATACATAAAGTTTTGTTTTATGTAGTTTTGAACAGCAAATCATGTAGGTGACGTCCCCCATTCTGAATACATTGAGTATACCGATTTCTGGTGTTTGTCATTACCCTTTCAAGCATAGCAGGCGTTATGTTGGCAATTTCTTCCTGGATGTTGTTCTTTAAGTCTTGAAGGGTCCTTGGACGGTTCACATAAACACGGGACTTCAAAAATCCCCATAGAAAAAAATCGCATGGGACAAATCGGGTGATCGAGCCGGCCATTGCAAATCACCCCTAATTGAAATAAGGCGGTCTGGAAAGTGTTCCCTCAAAACAGCCATCGATGCTCTTGCGGTATGTGCCGTTGCACCATCTTGCTGGAACCAAATGTCCCCCAAATCCAACTCATCTAGTCGTGGGAAAAGAAATTCATGCAACATGTTCACATACCGGGCCGAATTCACCGTCACTGCGACTTCATTTTCAAAACGAATATATGTCGGTAAATATATGATCTATCAAGGATCTAGAACATTTGAACTCCCTTGTATATGAACTTATCGTGTTTCTGAGTCCAAAAGATCTCATAATGGTTGTCAGCTTATCTGCTACGAAGGAAGTTTTAGACAGATCAATATTTAAATCACCAACAACAAAGATTTTTTGGTTGAAATTTACAAGCTTATCAAGGCATCCAGTCATGTTCTAAAAAAATAAATCGTGTTTATTAGTCGGGGGTCTATATAGAGCAATGACGAGTATGATTTCATTTTCTAAATACAGTTTTGAAGCAGCTAATTCGCACTCACCTTCCACACAAAACTCAGACACATCTACTTTTGTGCTCCTTAAAAAATTACTTACAAAAATACCGACACCACCTCTCTGCATTGATGATCGGCAGAAAGCAGCCACATTTGTATAACCATTGAGCATAATCGTCTCAAACTCCGTGTCTCTCAGATTGTGTTCAGACAGACATATCACGTCAGGCAATTCATCTTGCAGGAACACATCAAACAGTTCTATTTTGTCTGAGAGACCTCTTATATTTTGGTGAAGCAGTTTCAGACAGTCCGGATGCACCTCGCCCACACCTGCGCCGGGCTCATCCAAGGTACGTGGTACTGCCTCCGGGCTAGCCCCAAAATATCTGAATTGACAAAAACCCGACCACCCCTCTCCCTAAAATCTGTTCGATCAGAGCAAGTGTTCGAATGGCCTCTGTAAGAGGAGGAAAGTGCTTGGGTAGGATTCTTAGGATGTCCCTGAGGAGGGGAACCTATGTTCTGAGATAGGAATTTCTTTGGATGGGTTATTAGATTCCCCAAAGCAATCGCAAAACGATGCTTTCCCCTGGCATTCAAATGCAAACCATGCCTAGTGTAGCACAGTCTGTCGAGATTTGAAAGTGATAAAAACAGCCCATTGTGGAAGGTTTCGACAAGGGATTTGATTTGTTGGTTGGTTGTCGAGATGATAGGGTTTAGTGGAGGTTGGTCGTGGCGCAAAGGCAATCCCACGACAACGATGTTGGTGTGCTGCGCGGCCCTCATCACAGTCTCCAGCTCAACGACTAGGCTACCACAATGTCCGTTAACAAAGTCGTTTGTACCACCTACTATAACTAGAAAATCATCTTTAGACATGCTAGGCAAGACGGTTGGTACACCCTCGACAACTCTCTTAATATTAGCACCAGGTTTCACACTACAGCTAACATTGAAGGCATCCCTAATAGAGTCATTTTTTAACATGCAGTCTTTTATACCACGACCATGACTATCTGCAAACACTCTAATGTTGTGCTTAGGAGGTTTTGACAAAAGTTCATTTTGTATTTTAACAGTTTCGCCAATATTAGTGCTACATTTATAATTTTTATTTTCATTTCTCTTACTTACCTGCACAGCAGGCTTAGCTAATGATTTGGATTTGTTTTTGGATTTATTTGGGCTACTACTATTTAGAGGGGATACTCTTGGTTGGATAGTAGTAGTAGGAAGGGCAGTGTTGGAAAGGTGTCTTGAAAGAGGAGCAAAGCTATTTTTGCAGATTATCTGCTGAGTTTCCTCCGAAGCAGTCCGAACCTTAGAACCCTTAGATTTTGGGCCAACAACTTTCCAAACACCTACTGAACCTATTATTAACTTAATTGGCGTGCATGCCGAAGCATTTTCATCGCTGACGGACTTACATGGTAATACATTTGGAGGGTCATGATTATTACTAATATTTACATTTATTGATTTAGCCTGGCTTACACTTTCACCTTGCATAACCAATTCAAACCAATCAGCAATAGACAAGTTTTGCTGATTTTCAATGCGACAATAAAAAGTCTGAATCATTTTTGAATTTATCAGGACATTTAAGCCGCACTCAAAGTCGTTTTTCTGTTGTGGACAAGGAACTTGGACAAAGGAGTCATCAATGAAACCAAGATTACGTGCCACAGTTTTAGCGGCAACGTCGTTTACCACACCAGCTGAGTCAAAATGATATGTTTTGAGCCGCTTATTATCAAATACTAAAAGGCTCCAATGGGACCCTCTGTCAGAGACATTCGGATCACTACAGTCACTAATACAGCAGAAAACAAAGTCATGTTTATCAAAAGAAACACCATTTCTAGTATTACTTATGTCTAGAGAGCTACCATGTCTAAAAACTAGAGTGACAGAGGGGCCTATATACAGACAGGAGTTTTCTGAACACTGTTTTGAATTGAGGCCTTTAAAATAAGACTCAATGGTACTGTCATCCAATGGGGCTAAATTAAACCGATTCCGAAAGGCGCGCTGGGTTGCGATCACTGAACATAAACTCGAAAAGTATGCCTCAACGGCAAACGCACGTTCTTCACAGTTCCAACGCATAATGGCGACCGAACTCTGCAAAGACAAAACTTTACAACAATGCCTCTTCAACGAGACTATTAGCGCTCTGCTATGACGTCAACTAACAAAATGGCGCACGTTTAAAAAAAGGAAGTTATGTTGCCCCACCCTGTATATATTAAGTTACAATTTTAAGGGTTTCAAAGTACAGTAACGTTATTTAGTGTGGAATCTTCGTTTTTATGATTTTCAACTACAGTAAAACATACACATACTTACTAATTACTTACTAATTTACTAAGAATAACGTGTTTACAACAAGAGTAATTTTGATATCTTAAGGGTTTAAAACAGGTTAATTATTATGTTTACATGCAAGTTTATCTTGGTGAATACTTTGTAACAGTTTAATAAACACACACATTATATTTTTTTATTCATACCCATAAGTTTTTGTTTGCTAGAGTATTATCTCCATCGAAAAACATATTCCTGCATTTTGGTCTAGTTTTGCAAACGGATGTATCACAAGCAAAACCAGCTGAAATAACAGAACCGCCTCTCTGTTGTTCGGGTGTTGTGAATGTAAACAAGATAGATAGCTTTCATCCGTCCAAACATTACCCACTTGAACTTTACAAATCGATAGTTCTGTATTAGGTAAAAACAAGATTAAAAACTAAAACAATGGGGAAAATAAAATACAAGGTGGTAAACAATAAGTGTATAACCATGTCTGCCTATAGATCTAATTGTGTCGATAAGGCTAACAAAATATGTCAAAGTTATGACATCTTTTGTATCAGTTAACTATCTATACTGTACGTCTGCCTTGGATTTTTCTTGACCTGAATTAACAGCGGTTAGTTTCTTTACTTAATCCATGCATGTAAATAAAGACAATACGACTTCATCACCATCATCACCAGAGGATTCTACAGATTTGATGATGGGGAAAAAATTAAAAGCGACGAATAAAAAGTTTGTGAGCTAACCAATCGACAGTTAAAGACATCTTCTCTGAGATATTTTATGTCCGATCTCCTAGATTAGAAATTATTCAAGATGCTATAAAATATTACTTGGATAGCCTCTTGAAAAAATGGAAGAGTTAAAAGAAGAAACCCTTTTCCAGAATGAACAATTTGGTTATCTAAGCAATAAAATAAAATCATTTAGGATGTTCTTTAAGAATTAGGAGGCCGCTGAGAAGGAATAATAACCCAGCCAGTACAGGGTTTAGGGGTTGTCGCTTATTCAACCGCAGGCGAACTTCGGACAGACGCAATAAGTAATTGAAGTAAATTAGGTTGTTTGAAATTAAGGGCCTACAATTTACGCGTGGGTTTAAGTCTAAAGGGAATTGACTCAAAATAATTGAGTGTGTGTGTCATTGTGTGTGTGTGTGGCTGTCCGTAAGCACGATAACTCGAGCAAAAACTATCCGATTTTGATCAAATATGGCATGAAGGTGTAAACCTATTTACGAGTTCAAGAGAGTACGAGTTCGCAAACCAGCATGATCGAACTATTGTAACCGGGGCTTATGGGGAGGGGGGGGTTTATGTGGTAGAAACTGGTTTTCCCATTTTTGTCCCAAAAAACATAAAATTTAGCAATTTCTTTCTAAACCATTTTGTAGAGCTTAAAAAAATAATAATATTGAAGTGTTATTATGCGCCTAATGGTTACGGCAAAAATTCTATAAAATTGTAAATTTAAAATTCTCATGTTATTCTTACGGAGAATAAGTAAACGTTGTAGTTTGCTTGTTTATGAACAAGCTTTGATCAAATATGGAAAATGCATTTATTTCTCACTAAGCTATTAACTTAAAAAAAAACACCTTCTTACCCTCCCTGTTGCATCAAACCTAAGTACTCATTAAACTAAATAGCATTAGTTTAACGAGTACTTACGTTGGCTGCAACAGGAGTGGTAACAAGATTTTTTTTTTGTAAAATGGTATTAGTTTAGTATGAAAGGAATACATTTTCCAATTTTAATCAAAATGTGTTCATAAACAAGCAAACTACAACAGTTTACTTATTCTCCATAGGAATAACATAGGAATTTTAAATTTACAGTTTTATGGAATTTTCTCCGTAACCATTAGGCGCATAATAACACTTCAATATTATTTGTTTTTTAAGCTCTACAAAATGGTTAAGAAAGAAATTGCTAAATTTTAAGTTTTTAGGGTCTAAAATGGGATAAGCCAATTTTTACCCCATAAAACCCCCCATAAACCCATTTTCCCATAATACGATCATGCTGGTTCGCGAACTCGTTCCAATAAACGTGGGTTTACATGTTTCTACAAAATTTCATCAAGATCGGATGATTTTTGCTTGAGTTATTGCGTTAACGGACTCATATATATTTGATGTACAGTGGGTGTATGTTTGATATATAGTCCCGGGTCCAGGTCTTACCATGAGTACTTCGATAATAGCTTATTTCCTATAGGGGAAATTCGCTAAAAACAAAAGCCTACCATCATTCACGTTAGACAATGTTTGAAAAACTTTGAAGGCATAAATTTGGAATACAAATATAGAATATAATATATATATAAGAAAACAAACACAAATGCAATATATATTTATTTAAACTTTCCAATGCTGCTATTGTATTTAGTGCAAATCCAATCAGACAAATGGAAATTCGCTTAGTCTGCAGGTTTGCTGCGGCGGGGTATTTTATTCCTTTCCTAGTTCGACATAAACATGCAAATATATTACTTAAGCTGAACACAGATAAAATGGAGTAATAAATTTTACGGCAAACTAGAACTGCAGTTCTCTAAAAGTGGGTGTATTTTAAAACTTTAAACGATTTTCCAAAAACTATAATATAACTAGCAGAGTATCCGTCCTTCGTACGGGGTTGGCATATAAATTTAAAATGCTTGTTGCAGTTATACTCTAGCTTTTCGTTTGCAATGGGGGAGGAGAAAGTTTGATCACATTTGCTTCTTTAAATTGGCGGTATTACACATCTACCATAGCCACAATGTTTACCTAAGCAATAAAGAAAAATAAATGACTAAACATTCGCAAAAAAATCACAAATTATTCATGACATTAAAAACATAAACATACTGTATCTGTAAACAATCCTACTTTGACAGTTCTCATTGCGTATCACAGTTTTTTGTTGTTGCTTTAGCTGTTTACATTAATGCAAAAGAAAATTATAGTACTGCAAATTTTAAATATTATAATTTTTTAATGCTTACAACTTTTTTAGTTGAAACAGCTGACTAAATTCTTTAATTCCCTTTACAATATGAATACTCATACGGTTAACATGGGGAACTACAGAGCCACTGGGGCGGAGCCCGAAAATATTATGAGATAAGAATATGCCTATATGTTAATCGGGGATGTAAGCTATCATCATTCCAAGTTTCAGCCCAATCCGTCCCGTGGTTTTTGCGTGATTGAACTTCAAACAAACAAACACACAAACATTCACACTTATAATATTAGTAAGATTAATTTGAGATTGAGTTTTATATCAACGAAAGTATACGCATGTATTTCATCTTAATAGACAAATTAGACAGCTCAGTATCTCAAAGCGTTATTGTATCAACCTGAACTGTTGTGTCACGTGTTACGCACGATACAACATACAAAGCACGTAGTTCCAGAAAAATATGGCCTCTCGTGACTGACAACTGTTAAACTTTGTTTTGTTGTTTTCACATGTTTAGTCTACATGTGCGGCCTTCCTTAACTTCTCATAATGTCTTACTAGTAAATCAACTGCAATTTAATATCATGATATGGATGGTTCCAAAAAATAAATGTTGCCCAGCGTCTCTGAGTATTAACAGGGCTATTATGTTTATATTCATGACTGTACAAAACCAATTTACAATAAAAATGCTAAACTGTTTCTAGAACTACTCTAATCGTATCTTTGAGTAAAAGTGGTATTGATGTAATTTATAGCAATTAAATACTAGGCAAAAAGGTCGCTTGGGTCATTTTTGCTGGAAACATGTTGTCATTTCAAGATGAGAGGCTAATGATGATGTATATAGTTAAATAGAAAAGGCTTTGTTTACCCATGTCTCCATTGAAAGAGAATATCAACCTTGAACAAAAATGCACGTTAGCATTTTATATTATAGTCTGAATATCTACATACATAACTTTTATATTATACATGATCGATTTTTATAAACAGAAAACTGCTAAGCCATGATAAAATCTAGGCCTTTTCAATTTATTATTCGTAGAATAAATAAACTAATGCTGCTTAGGAAATTAAATGGCGGAAACTGGATATAGAAGAAATTTTACTATTGAGATAGATTCTTAGAAAATAACACAATTTTATATTTTATATTATTATACTAAGTACAATTGCAATATTATGTTTTGTTAGTTCACGTTGATCTTCGGTAAGAGCATTCCATCCTATGTTCAATATATCTAGGCCAGTGGTTGAATTAAACATGAAGATAAATAATATAGTTTATTTTTATTCATGTGAATTAAACGTAAAGATAAATATATTTTACTTTTATTTTTCCTTATTATTTCTTTTATGTCTATATCGTGTTTGAAATATTTACTAAATAATTCTTTTTTTTTAATTTATTCTAAACAGCAAACATTTATCAATACCAAAACGTCAAACAACCAACTACAACTTTATACCATAGTTCAAAAGGTAAAATTAGAGAATAAAAACAAGGTGCAAAGCATTTCTCAGATTTTCTGAACAACCACATTACATATTTTTGGTCGAGTTCTCGACCACTGGACGACCTCTAGTTAACATTAAAAAGGAATTTAAGAACTTTGACAGCTGTTTCAACTAAAAACTTGGATCTATGATATTCAATAACATTAAAAAGTTATAAGGTCTACCAACAGGGTGCAGCATTACTATTCTTTTGTACATTTATGACAACAGCTAATTTGAAAGCAGAAACAAAAACATGTGATATATAATAATAACTGTCAAAGTATGACTGTTTACAGTTATGTTTATATTTTTAATTTAATAAATAATTTGTAATATTGTGCGTATGTTTCATAATTAACTTTTTCTATTGTTTAGGTGTAGTGGTAGAACATTATGGATATGGTAGATGTATTGTACTATATCATACCGTTAGTTTAAGGAACAAAATATTCTCAAACCATATCCTCCCACATTACAAACACAAAGGACGAGTATAACTGCAATGAGCATTTTATACACATATACCAACCCCGTACGACGAAGGACGGGTACTCTGCTAGTAGACAATATATTGGGGTGGATTTTCAAATTGCTTTTATGTAAAGGTAAAAAAAAAGTTAAAGTGGCACACACTGCTGTAATTCTTTGCTTATTAAGGCTCCAGCAATATGAAATTTAACATTTATTGAAAGACTCATACATACATATTGTTCAAACCCCTATGTATATTTAATATAGAAACTCCAAGTTGCCTTTTGGGTGAGCCGTAAAGTACATTATTAGAGTAGACCACGTTAAAAATCTTTAAATTTACTCCACAAACTTCCTTAGTGTAAATTAATACAATTGCAAAATAGGCAGTAGTTCCGAAATGACTTTTTAATTTATAATTGAAAAAAAAAAAAAAAAAAAAAAAAAAAAAAAAAAAAAAAAAAAAAAACATTGGTCTTGAAGCGATGGATAAGAGACTAACGTTGTTAAAAAACGATAAAGAAATAAACTGAGTCGGGTTTATATTCTCAATTCTGTTTTATATCTTTTCCTCTTGGGAAATTATTGCCCCTAACACCTTTACGAGATTTTATGAAAAAATATTTCATTACTTTATGTGCTCAAATGCAATACCTATGCAAAATTATTCTACCAAGTTTAATGCTTCTTTAAATACTATTATTGTCTATTATACATATTATTAAAATTAATTGCTCTAATCTATGTCTCGTCATTACTTTTGAGATAACTGTTTAAAACCCTTACAATGTAAATCTAATATTTTTTGGTCTTAATTAAAATAAATGTTCAAGATGTATACAAGAGATCCTTGAAGGTGTTAGTGAGATATAAAAGACACAACATCTAGAACGACCAGTAAATATTGAATTTAATGGTTACGATTTAAATCACGCCATCACGTTTACAGTAGTCATAATTTCCTATGACTTTAAAAGAGTCAACTCGAAGATTATGGAAATACTCACGATGTACATAAAAGGTCGATATAATCAACATTTTCTTGTAAATATCTTTTATAATTTTTCAAAAGCTGATCTAGTTTTTTAGTGTTTTCTACAAATGTTTCCCGCTCATAGCCACATTAGGGTGTCCATAATAACAAATATAAATAAATAAAAAAACATTATTTCTATTTCCTCTACTAGGTGATGTTCTATGAGTTTCGTATGTTACCATAGTTTGCAAATCGGATCTTTCAATGATTGATTAAGAAATGCAGCAAAGTGTTAATTTAGTCTCCTTCCGTCATGTCCTTCATAAGGATAACATGGGAACTTTAAAAGCTACTGGGGCACTGCCTAAGAGACTTTTTCAGAAATATGAGGCCAGTTTTCAAATCTACACACCTAGACGAACATTTTAGTATATTATAATATGTGGGGTTATATCTTAAAACAAAATAGCCTTATTGTTTACAAACTTTCATGTAGCGTATTATTTATCATCTATATATTAAAAGGCAAGTATGTTTCTTTAAACCGTTTTTTTCAGCTCGTGTGCATTCCAGGGAAAATCCAAACATATTGTTAGAAATATATTTTCATGTAGATGTGCACAATCCCTTTATAAGTTAAAATATGCTTAAAAATAAACACAAAATATTAATTTAAAATATAAAAAAAATAACCTAGACCATAGTTTATGGGTTGCCATGCTGGTGACGAAATAACAACAAAATATAAACAGAAAAAAACTAACGGAATAAATTACAGTACAATCACATGTTTTATTTACATCATGGGGTAAAAATAGAAAAGCTTGTATATTACATATTTTTGGTCGATCACTAGTACCTCCACTAGTATAGGCTAATATTATATTAGTAATATAAGTTATTCCGATAAAGTCATACATAAAAAACAATGCAATTGAAATTGGACAAGTCTCGGTGAGAAATCCTTGTGTTTCATGCTTCTTATACAGTTAAAAAAACACGAGATGTAGCTCAGATACTGACATACATATTTGATTGGTTTTGACAATTATATAGGCTTAATATTTGATGGATCTAGTCACATTTCAATCCAAGTTTTTAGGTGTACACCCTTAAAACTATGATCCATCATTAATTAATCGGGATTGGTAACGTGACTATTCGTAATCTTCTATTAGCATTTTTAATTGGTAACTTGACCCGTTAATTTTGAGGCCATTTCTTGATCGTTATTATAAAATATATTATATACAGGGAAATAATATTTATAACTTCTATTAATTCTGGTAATATTTTATGTCTTATAAATAATTTTGTGTTAAACCTCTTAGTAATTTGGTTAAATGTTATGTTAAACTTACATATACAAAATTGCAACACCTCCCAGTACCAATCTAAACAATATCAGAGTAATGTGCTGTATTTTAGTTAAGCCTTTACCTCGGCATTAGCTTTGTAAGAGAGTGCTTTCAGAACTACAACTGCATTTAATATTAGCCGCTTCTAATTAAATAACTATGTTTAAGCTTTAAGACTTGAGATATCTGCATTTAATTACGTTAACTTCTGTTTTGAATGTTTTTAATATAGTATAACCATTCAAATTATCTTTATGAATTAAATACCTATATACTCCAACAAATAAATTATAAACTGTAAATTCCTTGCATCATCTAAACAGACTGGGAAAAATGAGAGGTAAAGGTGAATATCCTTCCGTAACCTGACTTAATGTAACGAGATTTGAGGAACGGGGCTCTTCAAATCAGTGAACCAGTATTTAACTGATTGCTTACCCATGGATTCAGCAAAAGGGACAGAACTGACTTCGGATGTATATAATATGCACTGTCATAAAAGTAAAAAAATAATTCTTTGTAACCCAGCCTAATTCTATGAAATTTTGTTTAAAATAACCTAACATTCAAATTAGAATAGTGACATTTTCTTGGGAGCAACAATGTCAATAAACAAATAGTTTGCATAATCCTTATATATAATTCTGTAAGACAAAATTTTTACCAGAAAATTGTGGACGTCTGGTAAGTCGCAGAAAGGTGGGAGGGGTCTTAAATTAAAGGTCTTGACCCCAGGGACTCGGGAAAAATAGCAGAATTCCCATAAATTTACCAAAAAAACGAGATAAAACGTAAAATATACACCATAAGAAATGCATGGGGACTGAAAAACGTCTGCATTCTATCAGCTGTTACTTATTTATTTGCAATGTTGTTTACATTTATTCCGAAAGTCAATGTTGGTAAATACTGTTTCAAAATGAATTGTGTTTAATTTTTTTGTTTTCCGTTTTTATAATGAGTGAAGTAACTAGACAAGCTAGCTAGGGGAAGACCTGCAAGACGTGGAAGAGTGTCCAGGAATTCAACAGACTTAAGAAATTCAAAAGAGAACGTAATGTAGGGCCTAACTGTGAAAGAAATCCAGAAGCTGTTTTACAGCCTGTCTTTAGAAGAACGCTGGAAAATGAGTTGAGTGTTGTTTCTCACAATCTAGGTCCTCTTAAAGCACTTGCATGCATTGTGACCAAATTGTGACGCATTTCACTTCACAGAGGAGGCCACAAATGGACATTTCAACGCATGTTGCAACAATGGACATGCCACAACCACAAGTAAATGACGAACTAAAAGAACTGTTTTTACATGATTCGAACTTCATAAAAAACATAATGCAATACTTATAAAAATAAATAATATTCTAATAATATTTTACTTTTTAATCATATTGCAATGGCTTTTGCGTCGCTTTCCGCTACACAAAAAGAGATTCCGGGAAATGGGCCTTACTGTCTTAAAATTCAGGGATAAATGCATAGAAATATTTCTGACTTACTACCGCAAAATGGGGAGTGACCTTCATAATAATTAATAATAATTTTAACCTTTACATTTGATTCTCAAAATGGAAACTATAACAGAATTCGTAAGATTACAAAACAAATCTTCAATTTTTAACTAGAAAAGATGTGCAATGTTTGGCAGTATGATTTCAGCTCTGATTCGTCGTTCTCCGGGCTCAGGCCAAACCGTGTGCACGTTTCCATTTGTTAATAGGTTGTGTTATTGAATTAATCATTATTTTACAATTGTATTTCATTGACACATCAGAAAGCAACTAATTTACGACTCCAACGGAAGGAAAACCAAGATATAAAACAAGAAACACTGTTAATTTTAAGTAACATAAAATTGATAATTTTAAAAAATATTTCGAATATTTGTCTTTTTATATATGTTTTTTTTTTATTGTAGTCTAAATTAGGGGCTATGGCCCCTACAGGCCACTAGTTTTATTTAATATCGTATAGAAATCCTTAACCATATCACCTGTTCGTACAACAATAATTAAAAAAAATGTGTGCTATAATGTGTTTTGAATTTTCTGCTTAACATACCTATGTTTGTTACTAAAGAATGTATCTTTGAATAGGGTTGACGTTGGCCAAGGCAATTATTTTTTTGACTTTGATTTGTTAATATGCTGATATTCTCATATATGTTATCTTAAGTACCGTATCATTATGAGTATGTTAACTTTTCCACGTTAAAGTATTACACAGTAAAAAGAAGTTACTGATTTACTAATAATAATAAACTACGTTACACGTGTGGTAAATATACGTAATGGTAAATTAGTAATTGGGAATCGGGACAGTTCAGCATTAATTTAAATATATATTTTTTTTATTATGATAATGACTTTACAAAATTTAAAATCGCAAATTGATTAATGTTTTTAATAATGAATCAAGATAGCAAATGCAGCCCATATATTGTGATGGATATTTTTAGACGTTAGTGAAAAAAATATACAAAGTTACAATGCATTGTGAACGGTTCAGATACATGGTGCCTAGAGGTACCTTTTGCTTGGGGCGACAGATGCGACTATCGCCGAGCGCGGAGCGACAGTCGCGGGACACTGCTCTTTTGGGTTTTGCTGTTTTGAATAGTCCTGTTTTGCTTGCAGCTACTGTCGCTAGAGTCGCGAGCGGCAGTCGCGGGACACTGCTCTTTTGGGTTTTGCTGTTTTGAATAGTCCTGTTTTGCTTACAGCTACTGTCGCTAGAGTCGCGAGCGGCAGTCGCGGGATACTGCTCTTTTGGGTTTTGCTGTTTTGAATAGTCCTGTTTTGCTTACAGCTACTGTCGCTAGAGTCGCGAGCAGCAGTCGCGGGACACTGCCCTTTTGGGTTTTGCCGTTTTGCATAGTCCTGTTTAGCTTGCAGGTACGACATATGTACACCATATCACATGTTACCATACCTAGTTTACCTGCGATACTCCTTCGATACAGACGATCCCAAATTTACTTTCTCTAACGATCATGTAAATGATTTAACATAAAACTTATAAATAAATAAAAAATAATTCTCATCTAAGTAGTGGCGAACCCAGAAAGAGACATCACTTTAGGCACGTTTTCCCCATAAGAATAACATGGTGAGCTTTTTTTGACCACTTTTTTAAAAATCCAGCTCTTGGCCTATACAAGCCTATATAAATGTTCAATACCATTGTATAACACTATTACTATTTCAAATCCACATCCATTCACAAAATCGAGCGAGGTTTGTACGCGAACTCGGGCGCGCTCCCCCATATAAAATGCATGCTACCCATATAAAATAATGTTAAATTTTTTTCTTACTTTTTGATTTTTTTATGTTGTAATATTGTTTATAATCAAAAGTTGACACCCACTACGTTTGCCAGAATTTCAACCGTTTTGCCGTATCTCAAACCGTTTTCGAGATATAAGCGTTTTTAGATAGTTTTACGGACTTAGACGATTTTTCATGGTAAATTTTATTTGTACCCATATAAAATAATGTTAAATTTATTTCTTACTTTTTGATTTTTTTATGTTGTAATATTGTTTATAATCAAAAGTTGACACCCACTACGTTTGCCAGAATTTCAACCGTTTTGCCGTATCTCAAACCGTTTTCGAGATATAAGCGTTTTTAGATAGTTTTACGGACTTAGACGATTTTTCATGGTAAATTTTATTTGTACTCATATAAAATAATGTTAAATTTTTTTCTTACTTTTTGATTTTTTTATGTTGTAATATTGTTTATAATCAAAAGTTGACACCCACTACGTTTGCCAGAATTTCAACCTTTTTGCCGTATCTCAAGCCGTTTTCGAGATATAAGCGTTTTTAGACAGTTTTACGGGCTCTGTCACAAGGGCCAAGTGAAGCGGTCACGAGACTGGGGAATCCTCAGGTGGTGACGTCACCGGGGACGAGTCTATATATAGAAGTGGCATCCGGGTGATATTTCATTCTCGAGCGTGATGCCGACCTGTCAACACTGCTCCACCTCGCTGTCCAAGAAGAGCAATTTGGTCCGCCACTACAAGCTAGTACATCAAATGAAGGTGAAACTGTGCAAGGTATGTGATTTAATCTGTGATGATAATGTGGTTCTAAAATCGCATATATTACAAAGTCATAAGAATTGTAATTTTTGTAAGAAAAATGTGGTTGGTCATTTTAAAAGACACGTCAATTCTTGCAATAATTGTCCATATACAATGATTGAATTTGTTGGTGAATCGATTAGAACTGAACTTAAAAATACTCTTCAGTCTTGTCCTCTGCCAATAAAATGGACTTTAGTAAGGAGAATTAAATTTATAAAATATTCAATGGATCAAAGTGGACAATTAGTTAATGAAAAAGAATGTATTGCAGATTTTAGAAGCCTTACTACCTTAACTATTGAGAAAAGAGATTTAAAGCCTCAAATTGAAAATGCACTTTTAAAGATTGATGCTTCCATACACAAATACCAAGCCCAAGGCAGTGGATGGATATATGACCATACTAAGTATTGGCAGTTGCACGTTTACAAATATAAGCCCTTAACTCCAAAGTCATATATTCCCACACCAGAGAGTATTAAATCGAAACATGCAGTTTTAAATATAAAAAATGATGATAATAAATGTTTTCTTTGGTCGGTATTAGCAGCTTTATATCCAAGGAACTCTAATGAAAATGCTAATAGAGTCTCCAGCTATGCACCCTACATAGGTCATCTGAATATGACAAACATAAAGTATCCTGTGAAAATATCTGATATAGATAAATTTGAAAGACAAAATAATATAAGCGTTAATGTATTTGGGGTTGAAGATGATAAATGTATATATCCATTAAGAACAACCAAACTAAATAGTAATACTCACATCGATTTATTATTATTACAAGAAGGTCGTAAATCACATTACTGTTTAATTCGTGATTTTAATAGGTTAATGTTGAGATCTACAAAAGATAACAATAAGAAGTATTTTTGTAAGTTGTGTTTGCAACATTTTTACACTAATGATATATTAGAACGTCACATAACATATTGTAAAAATGTTGATGCTCAACGAGTGGAAATGTCTAAACAAGATACATTACAATTTAAAAATTATAAATATCAACTTAAAGCCCCATTTGTGATTTATGCAGATTTTGAATGCTTTATAAACTCTAACAACCATACTCCATCTGGATTTGCATTTGTTGTAGTGAGAGATTCTAAGATTATTTCTGAAGAGTTATATAGTGGTGCAAATGTTATGGATGTATTTTTCAAAAGGTTATTTGAGACTTATGACTTCATTAAACGTCAAATGTCGATATATATTCCTCTTGTAATGACTCCTGAACAAGAGGCATCTTTCCAAAACTCAACGCATTGTCATATTTGTGAAAAACCCCTATATTTTGATAGGGTGCGAGATCATTGTCATTCATCTGGCTGATACCGTGGAGCTGCCCACAATGATTGTAATTTAAACTATAAAGTAACAAAGAAAATCCCAGTATTCTTCCATAACTTGAAAAATTACGATGGACATTTAATAATGCAACACTTGGGAAAATATGATCGTAAATTAAATTGCATAGCCAAAGATATGGAAAAGTACATTTCATTCTCTGTTGATGATTTAATATTTTTAGATTCCTATAACTTTCTGTCACTTCCATTATATAAATTGGCTTCCAATTTAAATACATTTAGATTCATAGACAATCCTCTACTACAGCGTAAAGGTGTATTTCCCTATGAATTTATGACGGGACCAGATAAGTTTGCAGAGTCTCTACCCCCAATTGAAGCATTTTACAGTACTCTAACTAAAGAACATATCTCTCCCATTGAATATGAACATGCTAAAAATGTCTGGACCCATTTTAATATAAATAATTTACAAGAATATCATGATTTATATCTTAAAACAGATGTATTGCTACTGGCTGATGTCTTTGAGACTTTTAGAGACCTGTGTTTAAAGGATTATAAACTTGACCCCGTACATATGTATTCACTTCCTGGATTAACATGGGAGGCCTGTCTTAGAATGACAGGTATAAAATTACAATTATTTCAAGATATTGACATGCATTTGTTCATAGAAAGTGCAATCAGAGGAGGAGTCAGTATGATTTCCACACGTTATGCTAAAGCCAATAATAGATATATGGGTGAACACTATGATCCCAATCAAGAGAGTGTGTATTTAATATATTTAGATTGTAACTCGCTATACTCTACAGCAATGTGTGAGCCACTGCCTGTGGATGAATTCCGTTGGACTAATGAGATAGACTACAAATACAATCAAAATTATGAGTTTGGTTACATTTTAGAAGTTGATTTAAAATATGATAAAAGCTTACATGATTTACATAATGACTATCCATTGGCACCAGAGAAAATGAATGGGAAATTAATACCAAATTTAAATGACAAAACTAAATATATTTTACATTATAAAGCATTACAAAAATATGAGGAATTGGGGTTGGTTGTTACAAAATACCATAGAATTTTAAAATTTAGACAATCAAAATGGCTTGCACCCTATATTAATTTTAATATTGAAAAACGAAAAAGTGCTAATAATGATTTCGAAAAAGACTTTTACAAATTGTTAAATAATAGTCTCTTTGGTCGAACAATTATGAATCAACGAAAGTTCCGTGACATATATCTCAAGGATGAGTCACTATTAACAAAATATGTCACTAATCCAAGGTTTGACTGTAGCAAAAAGTTCGATAACAATTTACATGCTATACATTTAAATAAATTAGTTGTAAAGTTTAATAAACCAATATATTTAGGAATGACAATTTTGGATATTAGTAAAGTAATAATGTATGATTTCCACTATAATTATATGTCAAAATTTAAGAATAAAAGATTTCTAATGACAGATACAGATTCATTAATGTATGCTATAGTTACAGAGGACTTTTACAAGGAAATAGAATGTGACTTGCACTATTTTGATACCTCTGGATATAGTAAAGACCATTTCTTATACTCTGATAAAAATAAAAAAGTCACTGGAAAGTTTAAAGATGAATTAGGTCGTCATATTATGTATGAATATTGTGGTTTAAGACCAAAGTTATATTCTTACATTCCTCTAAAATGGTTATATGAAGAAGACAAGCAAGCTTTAGAGGTGAAGAAAGCTAAAGGAGCTGATGGTGCCACTGTTAAACATCTCCTCAGACATCAACATTATTTGAACTGCCTTGCAACTGGGCAAGATTACTATGAGAATGTGACAAGAATTAAATCTACAAATCATCATCTTCAAACCTTGACCATGAATAAGAAAGTACTATCCTTTGACGATGACAAGAGGTTTATTCTGGAAGATGGTATCAATACTCTTGCGCTTGGTCATTATAAAATTGATCAAACATAAATTGTATGTGTAGATATATAATAAATACAAATGTTAAAAAACTCCAGTCTTTTATTTATTTACCCTTACCATCCTCTTGATAGAATTGGTCAAACATAAATCTATATTTGCCATTATTCTTTGACCTTTCTTTGTCTATTACGAAAAAGCCATATTTAGTTTTATCCCAACATTGATGACAGAGATTTTTAAATTGGTCAAATGAAAAGTCATTACCAACATGATTGTGATATACATGTTTTAAATTTAAATCATCTTGTTTGAATAATATTAGGAAATTTACATTATCACGTAAATGTTTGTGTACTTTGCTGTAAGATTGACACAAGTAAAAACAGTTAATATTTTTGTGTCGACCCATTGAGAAAAATTGTGTAATATTTGGACTATTTATGTCATCAAATACAACAACTGACTGTGATTTTACATCATTTGGTGTGATTTCACAGTCAGTAAACGTGTGTAATTTCACTTCGTCACACAAACTAAATATTTCAATTATTTTTTTATATTTTTCTTGTTCTAAAGATTTAGATATTAAATATAAGTTTGTAAATTTTAATCCTTCCTTTCTTACAATTAAATTGTAAATTACAACCGTCTTCCCACTTCCACTTGGACCACAAATAACACATCGAATATTGGTAGGAAATAGACCCAACTTCTTTGGTATATTTTCCTTAGTATGTACTATTTTAAATTTATGTTTTTGTTGAATAAAAGACATTTTTTATATAATAAAAATGGTAAAAAATGATAATAAGAAAACATGTAAAAAGGGCAAAGGTTTATTCCTAAAGCCTTACAGGGGTCGAGGGTTATTGAATACTCTTATAAATAACCTTCCATTCCCACTTCACATACCATCATATCAGTACTGTGGACCTGGAACGAATATACGTGGGAATCTAGCCAAAAATGTACCTCCAAAAAATAAACTAGACTCTTATTGTAAAGAGCATGACATATTCTACATGAATAATCCTGATACCGCTGCTCGGAACAAAGCAGACATGAGATTAGCAGACTTAGCTTGGACTAGAGTTACGGCCAAGGACGCAAGTCTTGCTGAAAAAGCTGCTGCTTATGCCGTGACAAATTTGATGAAGGCAAAAGCAAAAATGGGAATGGGATTAAAATTTAATAAAAAAGATGGACAACTACCAGCTGTTAGAGGCCGCAAAAGACGTGCCTCACTTCAGAGGGGTGTACCTAAAAAACGAGCTAAAAAATCTAAAACCAAGAGTAAAAGAGTGCGGAATAGTTAATTTGGATAGCTCATCTGGCACACATTGGACAGCATATCGTAAAAATAAAGATATTGTAATTTATTTTGACCCATTTGGAATCCAACCTCCAAAAGAAGTAATTAAATATTTTGAGGGATATAAAATCTTCTATACAACCGATCAAATACAACATTTAAATAGTTCTATTTGTGGAATTTTATGTTTATCATTCATAAAAAATTTTTGTTTATAAAAATGGATTCATTTACTATAACATTTTCGGGTACAGAGCCAGAGCTTAAGTCAGTGTTCTTTCCTCCCATAGAATTAAATGATGACTATGTAATTGGATTAGTAGATTTTCAAAGTTATAATTCTATATTTAATGTTAAAAAACCTCTAAATACTTTAACATATTATAAAGTAGAAAAAAAAAAACATTTCCAAAAGGAGATATCTCAGTTGATGATTTAAACCAGTTATTAGATGGTAAACTTAAAGTTATAATAGATAAAAATGGAGACGCATTAATTAATACTAAATCCAAACTTTTATTCAAAGGGCTTATTCCAAAATTAAATCAACTTAAAGGCAACAAATTAACCATTGGAGAAGGTGATGATGTTTTCTATTATGATCACAATGCTCCAGTTACAATAGAAATTTCTGAAGGAACATATGAGGTGGTTGAGCTTGCAAAGGAAATTCAAAAGCAAATCCCAGACTTTTTCCTTACAGCTAATAATAAAACTATGAAAGCGACATTACTTTCTAGCCATGTGTTTGATTTTACAAAACCATGTTTAGGGTCTGTCTTATTGGGATTTAAAGGTGTTTCTACTCCTGGTGTTCAGTTTGAATCTACAAATAAAATAAACATTAATAATGTAAATGTGATTAGAGTAAAATGTAATATTGCAAACGGGTCCTATTTAAATGGCAACAAATCACACACCATACATAGCTTTTATCCAGAAGCTCCTCCTGGCTACAAAATTATTGAAGTTCCAAGAAATATTATATATTTTCCTGTAAATAAGAGAAGTTTAGATGTTGTCAGTATTACATTTGCCGATCAACACGACAAGGCAATTGACTTTAACGGAGAAGAAACTACAATTACTTGTCATATAAAAAAGATATGAGAATTTATAAGAATTTATCTATAAGTGTACAAAATGCTAGGTTCCTAAAGTCAATAGGACTAAAGTTAAAATTTTCTATTAATAAAAATGGAAGATTTTCTAGACGTTACAGGGAAATCCCAATTCGACGATAGTGTGGTTAAAATTACAAATCACTCCTATGTTCCCCACAACACTTTGGCAATAAATAATTCTGATGAAATTCGAATATGTATTAATAATCAAGATTTGCTAACTCTCCCATGTAGGAGTTATCTGTATATTAAGGGAGAAATTGAAAATCATGATAAAGGTCATTTTATAAATAATGCATTTGCGTTCTTATTTGATGAAATTAGATACGAAGTTGCAGGTAAAGAAATAGACATTGTAAGAAACCCAGGAATTTCTAGTCTTATGAAAATATTGAGCTCTTACAATAAAACTACTAAATTGTCAAATGTAGCATTTGATTCTGACACGAATTTAAAAGAGTTCCATATAGGTGGTAAGTTCAGTACTTGTTTGCCATTAGAGTTGTTAATGGGTGTATTCGAGGATTTTAATAAGGTTTTAGTAAATGTCAAACAAGAATTGGTGTTGAAAAGATCCAAAAATGATTTGAATTGTATATTAACAACCACTAGTGCTCCAGCCAGTGGCACTGCTGATACAATTCCCAAAATTACACTTAACTCTATTCAATGGGTCATGCCACATGTGATACCATCAGATGGGGAGAAGTTACAATTACAAAAGATATTATTGCAAAATAAAAATTTGCAAATTGCATTTAGAAGTTTAGAGTTGCATGAACTTCCATCATATCCCAATACCACAAGACATACATGGTCAGTAAAGACATCTTCAAGTTTGGAGAAGCCTAGGTATATTATATTTGGTTTCCAAACAGCTAGGGATAATAGTGCACGAAAAAGAACTGACGAATTTGATCACTGTAAATTAAAAAATCTCAAAGTATTTCTAAACTCTGAATATTATCCTTATAGTGATTTAAATCTTGACTTTGAAAATGGAGATGTCTCTAAAGCTTATGAGATGTTTATGAGGTTTAGAGAGACTTACTATAATACTATCCCAGATCCTATGATTAGTAGGGCTGAGTTTATGAAGAAATATCCACTAATTATAATAGACTGTTCTAGACAGAATGAAACAGTGAAGGAAGGAATTGTTGATATTAAATTAGAGATTGAAACTGCAGACAATGTGCCAGCAAATACATCTGCATATTGTTTGATAATACATGATAAAGTGTTTGAGTACAATCCTTTGTCAAATGAGATAAATAAAATGTAAATAAAAGATGAAAAACATTCAACAAGAATTGGTTGACTCTGCAAATCAAATACGAGAGAAATATAGAGCTTTAAAACGTGGCAAGTTTCTAGAGGCTGAAGAGAGGTTCCAAACATTCCAACCTTTAATAGAGCCATTACAAGAATTAAAAAAAATCACAGCTATTGGCAAAACAGAGAGGCCTCAAATGGAGATACTCCCAATGACTCCATCTAGAATATCAATGATACCAAGATTACAACCATTACAACCATTACAGCAATCCACTCCACAGAAATTAGATTTTGGTCTTTTAGCATCAGACTATTTAGGAAATTACCTCAGTAAAAGTAGTATGACAGACACTACATATGGTATTAGACGAGAAGCAAATAAATTTTTTATTGGAAATAAGGAAGTTGATATTGCCAATGATGATGTCACAGTTGCAAATAAAACCTACAAGGGGACAAAAGGCTTGTGGCAGTTGTTAACTTTAAAAGAACCTGAGGATTATACTCAGGTTGATTTGCAAAATTATAAAGAGATTTTGGAAGCCACAAATGGACATTTAAAGAGTTACAAAGATGGTGCACCAATTTCAAGTAATAGACATACTAAATATCTTAATATAATTAAACCTCTTTTTAAATCTGTTGGTGAAGGTTTGAGACAAGTGACTGGTAATAAAATAAACTATATTTATTGGGATGATCCTAATGAGCTTGTAGATAGGTTAAGACTTCTTTGGCTAAGTCGCCAAGCCGGTAACTCAGGAGTGGATAATGAAATAGATTCCATTATTGAGGAATTAAGAGAAAGTGGAATTATTTATTAAATAAAAATATGTTTATAGATAAATTTTATCGTTTATATAATCCATATAATAAGCCTACAGAACCCAGGGCTAGTAATGAACCTACTTTAAATTTACAAGACGATAGTTGGAATTGTTTAAACCGTAAAATTGGTAATGTTAAAGATGGGGAGTTTGTAGATGATGTATCAACTTTGGGTCAGACATTAACTAGAAAAGGTGATGTATTTTTACAAGGTAAAACTAAATATGAGTTTTTAGAATCTAAGAATAAAAATTGGAATGCTAAAAAACAAAAAATTACTAATGTGGAAAAGGGTGAAAGTTTAGATGATGTGCCCACTTTACAACAGACTTTAATACGAACAGATGGTGGTACATTTGTACAAGACAATAAAAATTATGAATTTTTAGAATCAGAGAATGGTGTTTGGAATGCTAAGAAACGGAAAATTACTAATGTAGAAAAGGGTGAAAGTTTAAATGATGTGCCCACTTTACAACAGACTTTAATACGAAAAGAAGATGGTAAATTTGTACAAGACGATAATAATTATGAATTTTTAGAATCAGAGAATGGTGTTTGGAATGCTAAGAAACAGAAACTTAGCAATTTGATAGAAGGTACAGATAGTAAGGATGCTGTGAATGTTTCACAAGTTCCAAAAATGGAAGCAGGCTATTGGGATTTTAATAATAAAAGGTTAGTACGTGTTAAACCTGCCGTTGATGACACTGACTGTGTTACAAAAGAACAGACTATAACTTTTGATAAAAAAGAAAAATGTTGGGATGCCAAAAAACAATATATAAGAAATCTGCCAATGGGGGAATATTTAGATGATATTTGTTTAATGTCACAAGCTATGTATTATGATGGATCAAAATTTGTATATGGAGGAAGAAAATTTAATTTGATGGAATACAATCCTGATTTATTAGTTGCCGACCCCACATCTTTGAGTGGATTTAAGTGTATAGATAATAGACCATATATACCAGAAAACTATGTATTTAAAAGAATGGAAGATAATCTATTGATTGGGGCTAATGGTAATATATTTACAGTACAAGGAAAGAGTGATGTTATAAAAAATGAATGAAATTGCATACGAACTTCATAAGCCTGCAAGAAAGAATTTCATTAGAAGGTCTTTTAAAGTATTAGGTATAAACGAAACTGTACAAATAGATTTAATTGATATGCAAAACTATGCTAGAGAGAATTCTGGCAATAAATATATTTTAACTTTAATAGATACATTTTCTAAAAAAGCTTATGCTGCTCCGCTAAAGAATAAGACGGGTTTGGTGGTTACAGAAGCCATTAAAACCATTCTACCAAAGGAGGTTAAAAACATTCAATCTGACAATGGAAAAGAATTTTTTAATCAATATTTTAGCAAACTAATGAAACAATTAAATATTAATCACTATCACACATTTTCTACAACTAAGGCTGCAATTGTGGAGAGGTTTCAGAGAACTTTAAAGAATTGGTTATATAGGGAATTTAGTGCTCAGGGGAGTTATAAATGGTTGGATTTACTTCCAAAGTTAATTCGAAAATATAATAATAAGGTGCATAGATCTATAGGAATGAAGCCTAACCAAGTGAATATTAAGAACAGTAAATATGTGCATGAGAGGTTGACTTCTAAAGTAGTGCAAGTTAAAAAGCCAAGATATAAGGTAGGTGATAGTGTGAGAATTTCCAAGTATAAACATGTTTTTAGTAAAGGATATACCCCGAATTGGACAGGGGAGCTATTTACAATAGCAGAAGTAAAGAATACAAAGCCTGTGACTTATATCTTGAAAGATGAAAATGGTAATATAATCAGGGGAGGCTTCTATACAGAGGAATTGTTAAAGACCAAATATAAAGACATGTATTTGATAGAAAAGGTTATTAGGAGAAAAGGTGATTTATTATATGTCAAATGGCTTGGGTTCCCAAGTAGCCAGAATTCATGGATTTCCACTAAGGATGTCCAAGGGAGTGCGCCATGAGCCGGGAGCGCGCCCGAGTTCGCGTACAAACCTCGCTCGATTTTGTGAATGGATGTGGATTTGAAATAGTAATAGTGTTATACAATGGTATTGAACATTTATATAGGCTTGTATAGGCCAAGAGCTGGATTTTTAAAAAAGTGGTCAAAAAAAGCTCACCATGTTATTCTTATGGGGAAAACGTGCCTAAAGTGATGTCTCTTTCTGGGTTCGCCACTACTCATCTAAGTTTTCAGATTATTTAATCAAAGCCATAGTAGTACAAATATTCTATGTACCAGTATTTTTAATTATGAATATGGGCATCATGTTTATTTCTTACACACAATGTGTTTGACAAATCGGTTAACTACTCTATTTACAACTCATGCACTTTTTTAAATAATACTAATTGTTTACAACATTGTGAGTTGTAGTCATCTAAGGCAGAGTAACTAATGGCGAGAATGTCACTCAGTCACCTCCATTTCTCTCCATTTGCCCACTCTTCTGTCGCGCGACTGAAAAACGACCCTTGTTTCTTTAAGAACGTAATTAATAGCATCCCACTAGCCCAGCCTCAAAATAACCTGACATCATTTATTTCCAAAACCCATGGCAGGTAATTAAACAGGATACGACACTCTTAACTGCTAAATTGTTACTCGTAATTACAATAAATTCCAATAAATTCAAGCTAAACGAGGGTAAGACACAAAAGATCGTGTGCACCTTAACTAGACATCCTCAGATTGAAACTAAAGTTAATCTGCTTGGTTTCACGATTGACCCCAAACTGACATGGTCTGAGCATATTGAAGTTGTATGCAGAAGGTTATCGAGAGTTGTGTGTCTGCTAAGAAAGCTGTCTAAGCTGGTAACACCACAATACCTACTGGTCGTCTATCACGCCCTCTTCCATAGCGTGCTAAGCTACGGCCTGCTGCTTTGGGGGCATGCGCCTAACTGCCATGAAGTTCTTCTAGAGCAAAAGAAGGCTATCAGGATAATAACGTTTAAAAAACGATTGGACCACTGCAAGCCTCTTTTTATAGAAACCAAAATCTTAACAGTTTACAGCCACTTTGTTCTCCTATAGTAGATAGGGTTGCCTGATTTTTTCTCCGGCGAATAAAAGTGACAGCGATGTTGGGAATGAGTATACGAGTGTGGGCAGGGGGGCGATTTGTCCTCGAGCGAGCGACGACGACTTGTGCAGGTTAAAACTGTATGTTAGTTTGTGTAGACTGTAGGCACTAAGCACTGTATATATAAGAAGAATGTAAGTATTGGTTAGCAGACAAGTAGAGGTTACAGCAGAGCTGTAATTACCAGCCCGCTGTTGCGAGTATAAGTGCGAGGTGAATGTTATGGCTGGCTGTACAAGTGATTGCAGTAGAAAGTGAATTCACTTTCAATTCGGCGCACTAGGTCATGAATGCAACTCAGCGCAACCTGTCTGACCTAGAGAGCTGACACTAAGTTAAGTAACGCTTGCGTAAAATACACATGTCTACATCTACATATAGTACTTAAGACTAAAAAAGGACTGAATAAACTAAATACGTATTCAGTGAGCAAATATCAAACATTTATTGTTTCCAAATTTTTATATTCGGAGAGTTCCCGCTCATCCCCAAGTATTGAACCCGATATGCCTTGCTCTCAGCGATTTCCTTCAGTTCATCTGAACTCAACGCCTCGCTGAACCGCTTCGGTAAGAATATACAGAAGTCGGCACTCTTTTCTGGCACATGGATGTCTAGGACGATGGACGCTCCGTATTTGGTGTTTACTGCCCTCCCTGCCACAATGGAGTAGCCCTCTTTGTTAGTAAGCGCCGAAACGTCGATCTTAGGGAGGTATGGTCCTTTCTCCAGGGTGTTGAGTTTTGCTGCTAGGGCCATGATTATGATCTATAAAAAAATATCCTGTTTTAAAAGTCGTACTAATAGTATGCCATATTATAGGCCGAGTACTGATATAATGAAAATTTATCGAGTTAACTAGCTTAGCATTAATAGACAATGCATAAACAACTGGAGCACTACAGCATAAATAGTACAATTGAAGATTGCTGCGTGAAACAAGTATGTCACAGCATATAACGCAAGGTGTAATATCATAGAAATATTAGCGCAACGGAGGGCAACTAGATACATATAAAACGTTTAACAGCTTAGTAATAACAGCTAAATGTATAGAAAAACCGTTGCACTTAGAATATACAAATATAACAAGTAAGGTTTGCAGATTGTAACAAGTATATCGCTGCATATATCGATTAGTAGAGCGTAATACCATACACATAGCAGTCTATCGTAGCGCAACTATATACATATTACAAATAGCTCTAAATAGCTAAATGTGTAGCAAAACTGTTACACTACAACATATGGATATATTGTAATCAATGTTATCCTGTATCATGTGTCAGGAATACCGTTTCATATAACAAGTAGTAGAAATATCAGTCAGTATAACATGTAGGCAGTACCAAGACAGTATAGCAAACGCAGCAGTGTAGAGAAAAACACATATTGGGACAGACAAAGGGGGGAAACGTTGAGTAAGTGGAGGGTATGAGAGTAATGCATCATTATGCATTAACGCAAAACAAATATCAGCACAGCAACAAATAAGAATATACAACTAGCACTCTTAGAAAATACAATTATGGAGCTATAGTAGTAGTAGAAAAGTGTAAGCTAAATAAGCATATACAAACTAAAAGATCATACAAGTAAGATTATTCTCACAGTTAATGCATAAGCACACGAGACATACCTGTTCGGTTGCGTGCAGAGAACTGTGCAGCCATGTACGCTTATGCCGCTTATAAGCAATCCTGGCTCCCCACAATCACTGACCTTACACAAACTGTATAAAAGCAGCCCATTGGCACTGCAAAGTTGTATTCGACTCCAGCTTGCATTGTGAGTAACTCGTGCACCTCGGCTAGTTTGTGCGTCTGGGGCAGTACGTGCATCAGTCGAAGTCGTCTACGCTTGTGTGATGCCAGAACATCTTCTCCATAGTTGTAAGTACAAACATATCGTAGTTTGCAATATAGTTGCTAGGATTTTAAAAAGACCATTAGATTTAAGCTTTTCCTATAACTCCTTGCTCTCCTTACCATAAGAGCAACGTTAAATAGCTAGACTCAAAACTTACAAAATTATTTACAATTATTTAATGTCAAATCTGAGTGTTGTAAAACGTGGTAATGCTCGTTAAATTAGAAATCTGAAGTGAAGTATGTAGCTAGAATATTAAAAGATGTCTAAAAATCTGTTTGATTAGAAATACGTTGATCTTTAAAAACCAATTATATATTCAATAAATAAATATAACTAAATAAACTTCTAATAGTACGATTAATATAGATTAATTATACAATCTCTGGCTATCGCATGATTATATGTTGAATATACACTTAATCAATACTATATACAATTTGAAATATTCTTCTCTCAAATAAATACAAACATTCTATTTCAAATGTCACCAAGAACTAGTTTGTGTAAAAAGAAATAAATAATCCGCTAGTGTGTGTTTGCATTTAATATTGTTCTTACTGGACAAATCATGACGCTAGCCAAGGGTTAAGGGTTCTTCCTTGTTCAAATAACTAGCTATTAAATATAAAGTACCCTAGTGACTAGGGATGTAGGTACATAAATAAAAGTCAATAAATATTTCTTTTAACTATATATCTATTAAAATATATATGTTCACTATTTAGTCTTTATTACTTAATAAATGATTTTTAACCTATATACCCTATAGAAAAAATTAAGAACACTTCTATACTACAATGTTTTGAAAGAAAACGTACTAAAAAAAAAACGAATTAATATCTATCAGAAAGAAAAATCATTAGGTATTATGAACTTAGCAAGCATGTAGGATTATTTTAGAAAAACTTGCATATACGCATTTTTTTTTGTCATAAGTTAAGCTAGCAAAATAAGAAAAATAAATAAATAAATCATGCTTATAAATGAGTGTAGATTTTGTCTTTAGAGCTGTAGCTTAGTATATGCATAGATTAAGCAACTTTAAAGCTCGTTCTTTGTGTCTAACTCTTGAGTGCTGTCTCTGTTTGCTAGTGCAGACACAACCATCTCTCTACCATGTGTAATTCTATGATTTCCGCATTATTGTTAGGCTAGATAACTAGTGAATGCATTATTGGCTATGAAAAAATCACTTTATTCGCATTAACAAAGTTTAAAATTATTAAATTGGCAAGAAAAAAAATTGTAAAGAAAAACACGAATGCTTAAAACTAAACTTTGTAACTTAAGTTTTGTTCGGTATTTCGATATTGTTAATATAAATTTTGTGTGATTATATTTTAAGCTTATATCACAAACGTTTTAAATATAACATATTGACACTAATCAAGTATGGATGGTGAATAAAGATATTTTGATTTTGATTTGACGATCTATGCAGTGGATAGAACAAACTAGCTTCAGTTGTTATATAATGATGAAAAATCTACTTAGGAAGGAGTATGCTTTATTTTTGGTATTGACGAAACTACTATATATGACAACTGACACTTTATTTTTACATTCACAGCGCTAGAAGTGAGCAGTCATTCCCCACGTGCCGTCTTGCAAAGTTCCGCTTAGATGTTAAACCTTCAATGAGCAGTCTAGCTGTGAAAACTTCTACAACAATGTAAGTAGAAAGCCCTATCAGTTTTATATCTTCTTGGTACTACGTTTAGTAAACTATTATTTGAGAGCTTACAACTTAATATAGTCGAATGTAAAGAGCCCCTTAATACCTCATATTGTCCTAGCAAAAACTACACTAAACCATGCAGCTATATAAGCAACATTCATTGTTGCAAGAAATCCACACAACTAAAGACAAAATGCGTGTAATATGAGCTTAAAGAATCTGAATTGTAAAATCTCATGCTGAACATGATAACATAGGCAATAAAACTTAAATTAAAATATTAAAATAGGTAAGTGCTAAAAATTAATGTATTTTTTCTAAAACTTAACGTAAACAATCTCAAACCAAATATAATAGAACTATAGCAGACCATGAGCAATGTACTTAATGTTTGAAATTAATGTTTTAGATGTATCTACAATGTGCCATCTGTCGAGAAGCCTACTTCCTTAGTGCATCCGCAAGGAGCCGTCACCAGCAAATGTGTTTGGCGTTGAACGACTACTTCACATCAGCAGTAGCGAGCAACAATGACAACAGACGAGAGACACACGAGGCAGCAATTCAGACACCTCCACAGCAAATTAAAGCAGTACCCAGTGGCAGTGGCTTGAAAAGAAAACTACCACCTCCAAAGGTGACTAAGCGTCCTGTGACTAGTGTATTGTCAAGTCCATCATCACATACAAGTTCAACAACAAGGCTGACGTGGTATTTAAAAAAAGGTCTTCAATCAGCCAAAGACTATGTCATAGAAAATAATGAAAACCTCTACAAGGACCTACCGCCATTTATTGAAGCTGCTAACGAAGTGGTGCTCGATATACTACAAGATGAGCTGCGTGTCACCAAATCCCTCAAGTACAACGTCGTACTGGAGGCCGTCTACTGCCATCCTGAAGGACATTGCGAACTTATGAACTTCAAGACCACGTCGAGGCTTATACACAGCGCCTGTGATGAGCTACAAGAGCTGCTGAAGAAGGACGCCAGCAAACTGCTTCGTGAGGAGTCTGAAGCGCAGGCGAAAGGCAGTGGATGGACTTTGCATGAGGTAAAGAGCCTCACACTTAGACTAAGCAAATTTTCATATGCATTGCCTGCTGGAAGTGGCTATCTGCCACTGCCCCCAAAAATTGCTAAAAGGAAATGCATTTTAAATGTAAAAAACAGCAATGATTGTTGTTTTATGTATTGTATATTAGCCAAAAGTCTACCTAATATACGTTATGACTCAGTGCTTACTGAGCATAGCTTTAGGGAGTGTGAAACACATTACAACTTTGATGGTATTTCATTTCCAACGCCCATTTCACAAATGAAAAAATTTGAAAAACAAAACATCAACACTAGCGTAAACATCTTCGAACTGGACGAAAATGCCCATATTACACCACTCAGGATAGTTGATGAGCAGCAAGACCATTTTGATCTCCTTCTCGTTAGAAATGATGAAGGAGAGGCTCATTTTACGTTAATATTGAATTTCACAAAGCTTATGCAGCCACAAATTACAAAAGGCAGCAACAAAATTACAATCTGTAAAAGGTGTAGCACCTTTAAAGAAAACAGGCGCTGTGTTCCGACACCTCAGCACTGGTTGAGTGAACATTTAATGCTCTGTGGAAAATCAAAACCAAGTGAAGTGATTTTGCCGGAGCAGCATAAAAGCAAACTTAGATTTGTAAGCTACGAGATGCAAATTGAAGTACCAATTGTAGTCACAGCTGACTTCGAATCAACACTATATCCAGTTCCTTCGACAGACAATGCCTATCAACGGCACGAGGCGAACTCGTTTGCTTATATCGTAGCAAGTAACCTTCCCAAAGAGCTGTTAGAGGAAGCTGAGATAAACACCTCACCCTACATACACAGATCGGAATCGGCTGCAAAAGAATTCCTTTTACAAATGCAGGAGCTAGCTGTAAAAGTGGAAAAGCTGTACACTAAAAATGTGAGTATGATTGCATTAAATGATGAACAACAGAAACAGCATGATGAAGCGACAAACTGCGAGCTGTGTGAAATAGCATTTGATGAGACATTGGTTCAGTCAAGGAAATGCCGGGACCACGACCATATAACAGGTCAGTTTCGTTATACCTTGTGCTCGTTGTGTAACACCCGCTGTCAACTTCCAAACTTCATACCAATATACTTTCACAACCTTTCTTCATACGACGAAGCATTCATTATTAAGAACTTGGCAGTATTACCCAACAGCGAAATAAAAGTGATCCCTAGTAATTCAGAAAGATTCATCAGTATATCGATAAAGATTGGGAGGATGTGGCTTAGGTTTTTGGATTCATTTCGCCTAATGGCGGACAGCCTTGCGAATCTCGCTTCGTATCTCACACCGTCGGAACTCGTAGAGTCATCCAAGCTTGTGCCAGAACAGCATATGGAGTTGATTCAAAGAAAAGGGATTTATCCCTATGATTATGTAAAAGACTTTGCTGTATTCAGTGAGGAAGCACTGCCACCACGTGAAAGCTTTTACAATGCCCTCAATGACTCGGAAGTTACGGATGCAGAATATCAACATGCCCAACACACTTGGAATACAATGAAAATGAAAAATTTTGGACAATACCATGATTTTTATCTGTTATTGGATGTTTGTCTTTTAATGGACATAATTCAATGCTTTCGCAAAAACTGTGTAGCCACCTATAACATTGACTGTTGTCATTCATTTACAGCGCCAGGTCTAGCATGGCAGAGTATGCTACGTATGACTGGTGTAACTTTGGAATTGTTGACAAACTATGACCATTTCTTAATGTTTGAAAGTGCGATTAGAGGCGGTTTGGTACAATGCTGCCACCGCTATGAAAAAGCCAACAACCCACTTTTAGAGAACAGCGAAGACTATGATCCAAACAAAGAAACCAAATATATGTTGTATTTGGACTGCATAAACTTGTATGGAAGCCAAATGAAAAAACACCTTCCAACTGGAAATTTTGAGTTTGTAAATGATGTTGATGATCTTAATTGGTCAAACTTACCTGAAGATTCGCCGTATGGACTTTTACTAGAATGTGATGTCACAGTGCCAGAGCACTTGCACGATCTAATGAACGACTTCCCCATTCTACCAGAACAAAAAGATGTGGATAATCAGGGAAAACTACTTGCTACGCTTGAAGATAAAAAACACTATATCGCTCACTATACAGTGTTCCAGCAGGCAGTCAAATTAGGCTTGAAAATTACAAAAGTTCACAGAGCGTTGCGATTCTCCCAGTCGCCGTGGATGGAAAAGTTCATCGACAAAAACACCACGTTAAGAGCTGAATCTACGAATGAGTTTTCCAAAAATTTCTACAAGTTTATGAATAATAGTGTGTTTGGAAAGACGTTAGAAAACGTGCGCAATCGTGTAGATATTAGAATAGTAACTTCTGATGAAGCGTTCCAGAAGCTGTCACGTCAAGCAAGATTTGTTGACAGAAGCATTATCGCTGATGGTGTGATCGCGGTACATTTAAGAAGACAAAAGGTAGTATTAAACAAGCCAGTCTATGTTGGTTCAGTAGTTCTCGACAAAGCAAAAGTTCATATGAACTGGTTTCATTATATGGTTATGAAGAAAAAACTAGCTCCGCCAGACTTTGAAGTGTATGTTAACTATTCTGATACTGATTCTCTATTATATACCATAATTACCAAGTTAAACCTAAATAATGAATTGAAGGAAAGATTGGGAGATGTACTGGATAGGTCATGCTATCCCAAGGAGCATGAGCTGTGGCTGGAAGGAGCGATTCCTCAAATAGGCACATTTAAGGATGAATGCAAAGGAAGACAGCTATTTGAGTACGTAGGATTGCGTTGTAAAATGTACTGCTACAGGTTCAACTCCAGCCAACAGACAACGGCAAAGAAAAAGTGTAAGGGAATAAGCAAACGCTATGTCGAAAACAAAATTTCATTTGATCACTACAAGAAGGCACTGTTTGAAGATAAACAGTACAGAGCGACATTTAACCAGATAAGAAGCAAGACATTTCAACTCACCTCTAGAACAGTTGATAAACTCTCTCTGTCAGCCAATGATAACAAACGCATAGTGTTGCAGGACAAAATTAGAACTTTGGCGTATGGGCATTATCGAGCTCGTCAAAATGACGATGGAGGATCGTCAGAATATGATTGTAGTCAGTCTTAGCTCGATGGTTGATCAGCACTCTTTAGGAGTAGTCAGAATGTTGTATTCATTGAGCATGGATGCCGTTGCCCGTACTATTCCATATGAAAAAGAATATGAAAGAATCGAGGATATCGAAATGTTTTCGATACTCCCTTCCCTCATGCACACAGAGTTGAGAAGCTCTATTAAACGGACTTGGATAAAAACTACAACAGTCAACAGAGATTTAATAAAAAGTTATGAGTTTAGAGATATCGACTTTATGCAAATTGATAGTTATCAGTTTGTCATGCTCATGAACCATCCTCTGGAGGAACCAGAGTTTTGGAGTCGAAATTACTATGGTAACAATTGTCATATAAATGTGGACTACTATGAAACAATACAAACAGAACGTCCTATGAAGTATTGTCGAGGCTGCTTTTTTAACCTTTTTACACTAAAAGACGATAATGATATTGATTATCAAAGTTATTGGCACGAAAAGGGGTTGGCATTTGTACATGTTGTACAGCATTTTGAAGTTAACTCTAACAGGCTAATTGATGCAGTGGTTAAACAAGAAAATAACTGGTGTGACTACTGTGTATTTCGACCATTGTTTACATTTCTAAACTACTTTGACTGTAGAGACAATAACAACATGTTACATGATAGTGATGAAGACAGCCCCGCATCTCCAGTGACAATGTTTAACCGTACAGAACTTTATGATCCGTATAGAGAGTGACATACGCTAGTCCAGCATATTTGAACAATGAGGCTGTTGGTCAAGTTTTGTTTTTTTTTAACCATACAATTACACGTTTACTGTGTTTGTTTTTTGCGTTTCTGTTTATATATTATGTTTTATTGTAAACCCTAGCTATTGTAAAATAATTTGATGAACTCATGCCTTTTTGTTGTCTATACTCTATAAGAGTTGTTATCTACTTGAGAACTGAATTCTAGTAGTATATAGCTAAAATATAACTTAATAACATGATATAACAAAGTAAGATAATGCTTAGCATTATGATATTTAACACATGTATATTATTGTGCACATTTCATGAATATTTTGTAATGTACTAACAACCTTTTTCTATCTATATTTGTTTTACTATTACATGTTTACTAATCTTAACACATATATGTAACGCTAGAGTTGTATATAATAAACACATCTAAAATGTTTATGGTTATCTGTTATGTTGGTGTTATCTATATAGCATTTATCTTTCAAATAAACTTATGTTAAACTTGACTACTTTGTTTGTTGCTAAACCCATTATTTAAAAGTTTTCCAAACACCCTCTGAAAAATTACTTTAAAAAGTATTATTGCTATGTATGCTAAGAAAAGTAAAGTCAATCCTCTACTGTGTTGTTGCTAGCTTAGCTGAAGGAAAGGGTAAAAAAATAAAGAAAATCAAAGTTTGTAATACAAATATATTACCATAAGATACATTGAATACAGCAATTTTCTCTTTACCATTTTGACAAGTATTTTAAGTTCTCCATCACAGCTTCGGTAATGTTTGCTGCACAAAAGCGGCGTACCTCACTGTCTATCCACGGCATCATTGATGTCCTGAGTGCAGTCCGTTCATACCAAAAATCTTGAGTCTCTGCAGGCAACCTCCTTTCATTCAAGTCAGAAAGTAAACGTGGCAAATCACTTGTAATGTGTCGAACGAGTTGTTTATCCAAAGTCATTGAAGTCAAGTCATTTGTAGTGTTTGAAGAAAGCAAGGCCATTACCTTATAGTGTTTGGTAAAATATCGTGTGTAACGAGAGATCAGAAACTGCACAGTTGGGTTTATTTCAAGTAGGATATTAAAGTAGCTTTCAAGGGATGGGAACAAGCGTTTTAAAGAAATCCATCCATCATTTTGTAGAACCACTCTGGGAGTCTGTCGAATAATATCAGATTCACTAGAAGCTCTCGAAAGCGTAACAGAATTCAAATTGTGATTAACTGGCTTATTTCTCAGACGATAGTTACAAAATGATACTAATCCATTTGGTCTGGGTTCCAATATGACTGTATGTAGATAGAATGGATTGAATGGAGTTTCATTGGAGTAAAAGTTGTTGACAGAGTGGTGAACTGTAGAGCTTTGCAGACTTAAAAGATCTTCAAATGTCAATTCAATTGAGGTTTCATTATTCACTAAACAAATAGAAGGAGAAAAGTCTTTAATAGAATCAAGACCAACAACCGCATGAGCCTGGCTTGCAACTTTGTAAATCTGTCTGAGTAAAAGACGTGGTTCCCATGAGTTAGACTGCTGGTTAGAACGCACAGCTGCTTTGTGTGAACTATGAGAGTGACTCACCACAGATGTTGTCATCACAGGTGTTGAAGTAGACGTCGAAGAAGAACACACGTATGACACTGGAGGTGAAGTCGATAGTGTGGTCGGCGACGTAGATAGCTTAGGTGCTGATGTATTTGATAATAGTTGTTGCGAACGTTGAGGTGGTGGTGGTGGTGGCGGCGGCGGTGGTGGCAGTTGTGATGACAGTGATGGCAAAATCGAGGCATGAAGTTTTTCTTGATGACCTTTCTGACGAAAAACCTGGCTCGACCTGGCGCGTGTGCCAGATTTTGCCGAATTGGAGTGGGCTGGTATTTTCTGTTGTACGATTGACGGCTGTTCCGGTCGATACTCTTCCACTTCCTTTGAATCGTAATCCTCATCCTCTTCCACTGCATTACCATTTTCACTGCAAACTGTTGAACACTCGCGGGTATAGTAATTCGCTTGGATCGCACTTGCACCCGCTGTTGTGTGTACAGAATCAGATACGTCTTGTAGAGTCTCACCAGTTAGAGATGCAAGAAGCTGGTCAATGTCCATAGTATTTACATCGGAGTATATTACGTTATGCACTGGGGGTATAGGAGGAGCTTTAGTACGTTTGCGTTTCACTCGCGATAGATCTTTACGTGGAACTGGTGCTGACCGCTTCACTGACGCGTTCATACTGACTGAACCAGCAAACCAGTTCTAGGTTTTATATGCAGTGTATTTGCAGGTCTGGACAGGTCTTAGTACGATCATTGACCTTACGAGGCGGATGCTGAGCGCCAAGGACAAATCCATTGAACCTCTTGGATCTCTTTCTTTTTTGCGATTACATAACGTTGTTGTATAAAGAAGGCTTTGACAACAAATCTAGACAGGTTTCCATTTATTTATACATGCTAGAAATTTTAAGAGATAGATAATCCTGTTGTCGTAAGTAATGCAGTGAGCTTTCTATCAATAGTTGCAAAAAATTTTAAAGTTTCGGCATCTGATTTATCCAACGTGTTTAGCCTTTCATCAATGGTCCTTAATAATTTTGATGTTTTCTCATCTGATTCCTGCAGCTTCTTTACCTCTTCATCTAAGGATACTAGCGATTTAGATTGTTTCCCGTCTGAATCATGTAGCTTCTTGAATCTTTTATCCAAAGACATCAATGATGTAGAAACTTTCTCATCCGAGTCTTGTAGCTTATTGAGCTTATCACCCAAAGATACTAAAGATGCAGACGTTTTCTCATCTGATTCAAACAGCTTTTTGACATTTCTATCCAAAGATAACAAATGTGTAGACGTTTTCTCATCCGAGTCTTTCAGCTTCTTGAGCTTATCATCCAAAGATAATAAAGATGCAGACGTTTTCTCGTCTGATTCAACTAGCATTATTAGTTTGTTATCCAAGGAAGCAATTAATTGTGATGATTTTCCATCTGATTCTTCTAAGTTGTTTAGTCTATCGTGATAGGATAACTGATTCTCCTTTATGTCTTTTAGCTCGGTCTTGATAGAACCCTCTATGGAGACTATTGATTGTTTTACATCCTTAACTGCTTGCTGGGCCTCTTTGAGGCTAACAACAAAGGTCTTTAACTTTCCTTCCACCTCATTCAAATCGTCTTTGTTCACATAGAAACGATTTAAATAGCCTTTAGACACCTTTTGTCGTGATACGTCAGGTTCCACTGCAGCTCTAAACCTCTTTGATCCATCTTCACTTATCACATATGCATCATCTTCGTCATCAGATAAGTGATGCTTCTGTTCTTGATACAAAGCATGTCCAAACTTATCTATAATGTGTCTTCTAATCATAGCTTGTACAATATATGTTTACAATAACAAGATCTAATCCAGAATGATGGGAGAAACAGGTTAATATACTATTTAAGCCCACGAGTTGTAGCGTGAGGGAAACCCAAGCCATTTGACATAAATCTTGTTTCCTTTGCGCTTTATAACCTTTTCAACCAAATACGTATCTGGGTAATTTGTCTTTTGTAATTCTGGTTCGTAAAATGCCCCTTTGATAATGTCCCCTTCTTCATCTTGCAGGTAGTACACTGGTGGGACAGATTTTCGCACTCGTATGATTTTAAATAATTCAGTACTCCAGTTTGGGGTGTAACCTTTTTCAAACAAAGTTTTATACTTAGAAACCCTGACTTTATCATTGACTCTTAGCTTTGGAATCCCTTGTACCTTGTTTTGATTTAATTTCCTCACCAATGCCCTCTCGTGAAACGATGTAACATCTCGTGGTCTCATGCCTGTTGTCCGATGTAGCCTTGAATTGTACATGGAAATTAAACGAGGAAGCATGTCTAGCCACCTATAATCTCCCTGTACAGCAAATTCCTTATACATCCAATTTTTAATCGTTTTATTCAGCCTTTCTACCACAGAGGCCTTCAAATGGGTGAATGTACTGAAATGATTTATCGCAAAACGTTGCATTAAGGATTTAAATTCTTTATTATAAAAATCTGTACCAAGATCACTTTGAATGTTTTGTGGTATTCTTCCGCTATTTTTCAAAACATTTTCCATAGCTGAGGCCACTGTCTTCCCTTTTTTGTTGTCTAAAGGAACCGCCCATGCATACTTTGAAAGAACATCAATTATCATTAGGATATACTTTTTCCCTTTATTCGCTTTTGAGTAAGGTATCATTTCTATCAAGTCGACTTGCCACAAATCGTCAATACCTCGAACAAAAACCTTTCTTCTGACAAAGTTTTTCCTAGCTGGTTTGTGTAACTCATTAACAATACCTCTCTTGGCAGCATCTGCTTGACTTGACATTGTCTTCTTTCTTTTATTCATAATGCCTTTATTACCTATGAACACTTAAGCGATAATTCCGTTTAGTTGAAGCAACTCTATAATATAGTCTATTTCTTCGCTATGAGCGTTGTGACCGGCTTCTTGTGACAAAACCAAGGTTTTAAGTCGCTTCACCAGTAAATTCACATCAGATGTGTACCTGTCCACGTTTTCAACAGTTATACCACTTCCACTAGCGTGTTCCGGTGTTGTAACGGTCATGCCTTGCTTTGGTGGAAAAAGTACCGATATTACGCTTAAGTACTTTTTGCCCCTATTTGCATTTACCGGTTTTTCAGCAGAATACATCTGTCGGTGTGCATTGGTGTCTTGAAGGATCTTTTTATACACTTTCAAATCCTGCCTTTCTACTATATCCTTATCGGGAACCTGCATGAATAGTAATTCAAGGAGTCCTGGAGTTGTTTCAAAGCTGTGATTCCTTACCTGTATCTTTGAATTTGTAATTTTTATTCTAGAATCACCAATTGTCATGTTACCCCTTCCATCAAGTCGAACACCATAAGTCGTGTCCATTTTATCTTTCGTTAGAGGATTAGAAAGCTTTTTTAAATACATATCCAGCTGATTGGGTTTAATGGTTTGAGTAGACACATCTAAGGACTTATTGAAGTCATCCTCCTTTTCTTCGTCTTGTACAAAAGTTCTATCCATAGTTGTACTCTGATCATCTTTTTTAACCACAAAGTCTAGTTCTTCTTTTTTAACAGGTTTATAATAGTACTGCTGTTCCTTCAAACGTCTCTCTACTGTCTCTTGCAGGGGTTTGACTATGGGTTTAGCTTGCACTTCTAACAACCTCTCAACATAATCAGCATTATGCTTCAATTGTTGAAACTTTTTACGCACAGCATTTGTTAGTCTAAGTAGTTCATTTTTTACTATATGTTCGTGCTTGTTAGCACTGTCTTGGTTCCGCTCCTTCAAGTTTGGTATTGGATATTTCTTCACTATACGTCGGATTACTCGTTTTGCTCTTAGCTTTCTTTTCTTGGGAGCTCTAAGAGCCATCGGAGCACTGCCATACTTCTCCATCCTCTCACTGTCACTCTGATTAACGTTTAGTGTATTGATGCTGAAAGGAGCCCTTTATATATCGACTATATAGGTATCAAGACCTAAACGGTAACGACCTTTGTTGATTTCAGAATCTTTATCTATGGTTACAAATCCATACTTGTGTTTGTTCCAACAGGTGTGACACAAAGACTTAAATTGATCAAAAGTCATATCGCTATTAACATGATCATTGTATACATGTCTTAGATTTAAGTCATCCTGTTTGAAAAGAATTATTAAATTGGCGTTATCTCTAAGGAGATGTTTAGGGAGCCGCGTGTACGTCTGGATCAAGTAGAACGTATCTACATCTCTATGTCTTCCCATGCTGAAGTATGCTTTCATATTGTCTTGTTTATCACAGGCCACGTCATCAAATATCATAATTGAGTCCTTTTTAGCTTCATCAGGATTGGGAACATCTTCACTGTTAGTAAATGAAAAATAACCAATATATGACAGGTTTTGCATTATTTGTTCAAGCATCTTGTATTTAGGTTGCAGCAATGATTTACTAAACACATATACATTAGCATACTTTAATCCCTTTGGTTCAGTCAAAAGGCTAAACATCAAATTTGTTTTTCCACAGTTAGATGGACCACAAATGATGCCTCGAATGGATTGAGGAAGGAGTTCACTATGTTTTTTCACTTCTTTAGATTTAATTCCATCCGAAGTGGATTGAATGAGTTTTTCCACAGCGTTGTCCACAACAAAGGTGTCACGGTGCTTTTTAAATTTCATCTTCTCACACTGGGGGACAAAAGTGAAATGAAGAATCGTATATAAGGTGTTCATATTTGTAAGACCTGCTCAGTATGCGTAGGATCACTAGAGGATGTGGTCTGCTTAATCGTGCTATAAACTCTCTTCCGCTAGAACTTCACCTGCCTGGAGGATACCAATTTTGTGGACCTGGTACAAGATTGAAGGAAAGGTTGGAAAGGAAGGATCAGGGAATCAACCTATTGGATCAAGCTTGTAAACAACACGATATTGCCTACAGTAAGAGCAAAGATCTTTCATCTCGACACACTGCTGACAGAGTATTAGCAAACGAGGCGTGGGCAAGGTTCAAAACAAAAGGTGTTCCTATTGGTGAGAGGCTCGCTTCCTGGGCTGTTGCAAGCGCAATGAACGCGAAATTGAAGCTTGGTGCCGGAACAACCGAAGGCAGGAGGAGGAGGAGACGGCAGACTAGGCGAAGAAATCGAGGGAGGTTAGGTAGGGGATCGTTAGCCAAAGGAGGCACAGCAAGAGGTGGAAGTGCGCTAAAACGAAAAAGAAAAGGCACCACTAGAAAGTGCAGCAGAAGACTTAACCTTTTACTTTTTCCGATGTATTACGACAAGCAAGGACGGCTGTGCGGGGATCAGGAATGCATCTTGTTGGCAGAGGTGGAATATTAAACAGAGGGAGTAGAAAACACATAACAAAGGCAGCATCATCAGCGTTGAACGCCATCAGATCTATGAAGAGAGGGAGGCGTAGTGCGTTCAGTCATTTACGACGTAGATCACGGATTCTATCACTTCCCAAGTCAGGAGGTGTGCTACCATTGCTGCCAATCTTTGCAGGGCTTAGTGCATTGGGAAGTCTGACAGGTGGGGCTGCTGGTGTGGCCAAAGCAGTGCTTGAAGCTAGAGATGCCAAGAAACGGCTGAGCGAGATGCAAAGACATAACGAAACTATAGAGGCAGTAGCTTTGCGACATGGCAAGGGCCTGTACTTTAGACCATATAAGAAGGGACTTGGTATTTACATGGCACCTTATCAGAAGCAGCCAAAAAACTTATAGATATTTTGCCCAGAAGGGCAATGTATGATTTTGAGTTAACACGTTGGGCCAAGAAGCTTAAAATCCCCCATTTTAGAGGAGTGTTTATGCGTGACAACCTTCCTAAAAGTCCATGGAGGAACGAGTCTGCAATAGTCAACTTGGACAATACCAATGGTAGTGGTACTCATTGGGTATGCTACAAAAAGAGTGGAGACTACGTGAGGTACTTTGACAGCTACGGGGATTTGATACCTCCACTGGAACTTCAGAAGTATTTAAATGGGAAATACGTATCTTACAACCGAACCGCTTATCAGGATGTCAACACTTACTCTGAGATCTGTGGGCATCTGTGTTTGTATTTTTTAACCTCAATCTAAATGATATTACAGTGTACACATATATATATTTGTTGTTATCATTTCCACCCTTTAGTCATGTCTCAGACGTTCATGCTTTCAGGTAGAACTTCTACTCTTTCAGTAGACTACTTTCCTCCCATCGAACTTAAAGGTGGTTATGATTATGAAGTTGGTTTGCTTAGCTTCGAGTCTTATAACTCCATACCAAATGTCGACGAAACAAACAACCAGTTTCATTTTGATAATGGAAAGATTATTAAAATACCTACTGGTACATATGAAGTAATGGATATTGAACGTTTCATACAGGATAAGCTAAAGATGTTGGCTACACAGGAAAAGAAGTACTTTTTTCGCTTGGGAACAAACAACAATACATTGCAAACTACTCTGAAATGTAACGCTCAGGTGGATTTCTCTCAACCCAACTCTATTGGCAGCCTCCTGGGTTTCGATTCTGAGGTCATAGGACCTGGAAATGAGCACTACTCGAAGAATGTTGTGGATATTTTTAAGACAAACACGATTAGAGTTGAATGCAGCATAGCGGGCGGGTCTTTCGTTAATAATAAGCAAAGTCATACAATCCATCAGTTTTTCCCAGCAGTACCACCAGGATATAAGCTTGTTGAAATACCCAGTACAATCATTTACCTTCCAATCACCACGAGGGCAATAAGTAACATAACACTACAGATTGTAGACCAGGACGATAGGTTGGTGAATTTTAGAGGAGAACGTATTACAGTGTGTTTACACTTGAGGAAGGTCCCTAGTTGAACAGGTAGTAGGAGATGGGTTACTTATATTTTTCAAACTGTTTATCAAGACCAAGAATATCAAAGGGTCATATAGACAGAGTCAAGAAAACCCATAACTCCGACGACTATTTATTGGGTGCACACTCAACAGTACCAAGCAGTGTTTGTTTGTCACCCAAGCGACTAACACACACAAACCGAAGGTTTTTACGCTCCTTGGGCTATAAAATACTTCAATAATGGATGTACTGGATATTTTTAGTAGTGTCCCATTTGATGACACTATTTCTCACATGGAATTTCACACTCATTTCCCTTACTCTTCTACCACACTAGACAACAATGACGAGATAAGAATACCAATTCAACAACAAGATATATGCATTGTGCCTTCTATGAGTTATTTGTATGTTGAGGGAAAGCTATTGAAGTCAGACAATACAGCAACTACAAAAACAAAGTTCACTCCAAACGCATTTGCATTTTTGTTTGACGAGATACGGTATGAAATTAATGGAGTTGAAATAGATCGCATTAGGAACCCAGGTATAACTTCTACAATGAAAGGATTTGCTTCTATTGGAGAGAACTCTTTAAGAAGTTTAGGGAACTCTGGCTGGCCAACCGAGGTGAATAAGTTGTCTTCCACTTTGGAAAGTCATGTGACTGACACTGATGGAAATTTTAGTTTTTGCATACCGCTAAGTAGGCTTCTGGGGTTCGCAGAAGATTATAGAAAGGTTATTGTCAACTGCCGTCATGAGCTTGTTCTACTGAGGTCGGCCGGGGACAAAAATGCAGTTTTGTGGACCTCAAGTGGTGCTACTGACACAACTCCTGAAGATATTAAAGTTAAACTAGAGAAACTATGGTGGAGGGTTCCCTACGTTTCTTTGAGTGATAGACAAAGAATTGCATTGCTTAGACATTTGGAAAGGGGAACGAGTGTTCCTGTAGAGTATCGAAGCTGGGAACTCTATGAGTATCCCTCTTTGCCACAATCAAACAAGCAATCTTGGTCAGTAAAGACGGCATCACAGCTAGAGAAGCCAAGATACGTCATAGTGGCTTTCCAGGAGAATCGCAAAAACAATATGAAAAAGTCTGCCGCATGCTTTGATCACTGCAAGATATCAAACATAAAACTTCATTTAAACTCTATTAACTATCCTTATGATGATTTAAAACTAGACATTGCAAAGAACCACTACGCTATACTCTACGACATGTATACCCGTTTTCAGGAGTCGTATTACAATGTTCCATCACAACCACTTTTGGACGTTAAAAATTTCATTTCTTATGCACCACTAATCGTAATTGACTGTTCTAAGCAAAACGAATCCCTTAGGTCAGCCCCTGTTGATATTCGTTTAGAATTTGAGGCCAGCGAAGCTTTCCCTCCAGGGACTGCTGCTTATTGTTTGATAATTCACGACAAGTCATTCAGCTATGAGCCAGCCACTAACCTGGTTCATCGGATAATGTGATTCATGCAGAAAGTGTTGGAATTTGGGGTGGGGATAGGCTATAAAGCCCGCTCTTGTCGGTTTGGTTTCTCAGTCTCAACTTGAATTTCGTTGGAGTTAGAACTTTCAGTCATGATTAAACAGGCCATCATAGATTTTAGTGCTTTTATCGGAGAGGATAAGACAGTGGTTATCAAGGAATTGAGCATATTGGACTTGGATTCAAGATGTGTACAACATTGGATTTTCTCACCACCTAAGGATGGATCCAGATCTACTTTTCCAAGCACACAACATGATTGCGGAGGGTGGCACAGTTCACAGTTTGACAATCATAACAGGTGGTTGAGTAAACACTATCACGGCCTCGGATTCGGAACAGGAAACGTTGAATATAGCTCTCTCACGTCATCTCTGAGAGACATTTGCTGCAATGTAAACCTATTGTATGCTGCTTCAACTGAAAAGGCAAAGGTTTTGGAAAAGTTGCTAGAGAACAGAAGAGTTGTGTTCAGTCTTGAGCTACTTGGAGGCCCCCCTCTATCAAGCGATTTTCTACTACTTCCTCCCATTGAAGAACTATCCAAACAAAAGAATCAGTGTTTGTTTCATCATTTACATGCTCCAGGATTTTATTGTTCACAAACCAATGTACACAAACTGGCTGATTGGTGTTTGAAAAACCCAGCTATGCTAGACATGAACAACCCTGAAGTGAGAGTAAAGACCTTTGACGAATGGAAACTTAAAACTCCTTCTGCTAAGCAGCTTGCCGATGAAGGCTTTGTCAAAATGGCTGCTATGAAGGACACCACTAAATGCGTTTATTGTGGAGTTAATCTTTTCAAGTGGGAAGAAGGTGATGACGCAATAGAAGATCATCGCTACAACTCACCGTTTTGCTCCTATCTTCGCTTCAAGGAACAGACAACAGACAAGGGCAGCACCAAGAATATAGTCTACTGCGAGGACGGATCAGATACATTGGGCCAGGATGTCACTGGGAGATATACATTGTCTCTGGAAGTCACTCATGATGATCTTCTAAATATGTGTAAGGCTTGAAATGTATTCAACTTCATATTTTGAATAAACAAATCTTTATTATTTACCAATGTTGTTTTTTACTAAGCTTAACCTATATATAAACTTACCATCTTTCATTATCATCCAGATACACAGCTACTCTTATTGACTTAAGTCATAACAAGTTGCTCATGTCTCAGTTTTACAAATGTGAAAAGGTAGTTACCTTTTCTAATCCCATGAAGACAACTTTTTACTTTGCTGATAATGAAGACAGGCGCTGTACCGGCTCCATCGACAAGGAACGGTTTAAACTAAGAATTCTTCAGGTTGGAACAATTTTGCAAGACTCACTTTTATCCAAAGTATTACACATTAACACATGCCAGTTTAGTGATCACTCCAATTGTTTTATAAAATTAAATAAACTTACTACTTAATTTAACAAAGACTCATAATTTCATATCCTAGCTTTCATACACCATAAGTCTTTACCAGCAAGCACTCTGCTGGAACTAACATACAGTTTTAACCTGCACAAGTCGTCGTCGCTCGCTCGAGGACAAATCGCCCCCCCTGCCCACACTCGTATACTCATTCCCAACATCGCTGTCACTTTTATTCGCCGGAGAAAAAATCAGGCAACCCTATCTACTTCCTATGTGCATCATATGTAAAAAACAATATTCAAAATTTTCCGACCAGAAATACAGTCCATATGTACAGAACAAGACATAATCAGGAAATAGACCTTCCCTTTTGCAGGCTCTCTAAAACTAAAAATGCTTTCCCGACCATAGCGCTCAAGATTTACAACAATTTGCCCCAAGAAATCAAGAACCTTGAAACAAGGAAGTTTGACAAAGTGTTGAAGGCATGGCTAGTAGAAAGGCCACTCTATAGCCTGGATGAGTTTTTTAAAAACTAAACCGAAACTAAATTGAGGCTACATCCACCGCCATAAGTTACGTGTACATATATGTAAATAGTAAGATACAAGCGTATCAGTCAGTATTTTATTTTATTTTTATTAATTCAAGTGACACAACCTATCCGGCATTGCTGGTCTTGGTGAAGAAGAAGGTAATAAGGTAATAAGGTAATAAGGTAATATGAATTATCAAGTTTTGTTTACGTTTTGGCACATCTTAAGATTTGTAATAATCATAGAAAATTTTCTGTTAAATGGATTTTTACATAGAATACTCAAACATAGTTATTTGTGTAACTAGTGGTGAAAGTGGCACTTTGCTGCACACGAGAGCAATGTTTACGCACGAGCCGCAGGCGAGTGTGGAATGATCTCGAGTGCAGCAAAGGCCTTTTTCACTCGTGTTACACATTATATTTTTCCTACAGTCACTATAAAGCATATAAATAATTAGTCTTTCAAACACTATGCAACACGTTTTTAGGTTCAGCTGGCAACACAAATGGTGCCCTAGAGAAAGTAGTACCCGCGGTCCATATCACTCCGCTATTTTTCCTCGGCAAGAAATGTGCTCCGCGTTTTGATAATATAGTTCCGTATGTTTTTGTAATTTGAAGTGGTTTCCGCGCCTAAAAAAAAATGCTTAAAACGTATTTTCTTGTTTATTAAGATCGTAGGAAGGTTTTAAAAAACGTTTAAAAGAAAAGTCCAGAAAGTCCAGAAATACCGAAACTATAAACACGAAATGACAGGTTAAATCGTAGTTATAATAGTCAATCAGCTGCTCATAGTATAATTATCTTTAAGTGTTGCCAACCTATTTCCAAGCGTACACGGATTACGTGCATAATGGAACCACGCTGTTTTGTGTTGTTTCGTTGGAATCCTGATGTGCGGCAAAGTATAAACCGTACGGCAAAGTATAAACCGTACGGCAAAGTATAATTCGTACGGCAAAGTATAAACCGTACGGCAAAGTATAAACCGTACGGCAAAGTATAAATATGCAGCAATTAGCAGCTTTCTGTACTATAAACAGTACAGGGAAGCCAACTTTGTTGGGTGACTGTAGGAAAAAGTTATTACTAAAATTGAACTATCCCATGTTAAGCGCAAATATATGTTTTTTGCATTTTGTAGCAACTCAAAAAGTAATAATTCAGATTGGCAATGGTATGAATGGAGGTAATTACTCTAATAATACATTAAAAATGAGCCTTTATATTTGTGTTGTCTATTTTTTTAGGTAAGGAACATTATCTCTATGTCTTTTCATACAATGTCAATAATCTTTTGTACAAACTACCCATCCCAATAGTTAGGGGTATCTAATAGTTAAATCACGATAAGTATAGCAATCAATTATGATGAATTTAATATTTCTAACGCATCACTAAGGGAAACTGCTGTTTATGATCCATTTGGATATCACGAAGAGTTGATTGACTTAGTGCTTTTGATGACATCACGTATAAAATTGGATTTAGAAGACGATGTAAAGTTTACACCTGATGAGATGGAGTTTGATCTTCACGTTGTAAACCGACTGGAGATTGATTACAAGACGTTCGCGCTTTGTTCAAGCAACGAACATCCCGAAATACTCATCAGGTTTTATTGCAAAATACTCAAATTACTGTTGCATACATGTATCAAATGTTGTTGAAACTTATTCTCTTGTATTATTCAATCCGTCAAATAAAGGACAGGATTAGCTAAATAAAGCTCTGTGATCACAATGATGGAATGCGACTCAAGCCCACATATGTGACATGAACACATTGTAGAGTACAACTCAATCATTGGGAATAAATCACACACAGCACCATTCATTCACCATATTATTTATCGTTCGGGGATATTGCCATTAGTTTAAACTGAATATGAAATACTGGTGTTTGAAGTAAGAAAAAAATATAAAGCTAACAAGATAATCCAACGTGATAATACTATCCTGTTCGTGCATCATGATTACAATACTGTGGTTCATTTTTAAGGTAATAAATCATATACATCTATATATATAATTCCGTAAGTCAAATTTTTGTAAAGAAATTGTGATTGACTCGATGGCCGTAGAAGGATGGGAGGGGTCTTATTTTAAAGGTCTTGACGTGAATTTTGAGGGAAAACTATTCATTTTTCCTATTTTTTTACCATAAATTCGCAACAGAATAAAACTTTTCCCATTAAAACAACATGGAGTTTAATTTGTTTACATCTGTTGAAATTAAAACAGCTGTGCCACAGATTTGAAAACAGTGATCAATACACGCATTTGGTTTACTTTTAGCCAGTCAACTATGAAATGTATACTATAATAAAACTGAAATATTGAAGATTAGTCGGAAAAACGTCTGCATTCTTTGTTTATATTTAAATCATATACTCAAGTTTCATTTTTTCATGCTTTTACGTTATTGTCGTGTTAAAGGAATAAACGACATAGAATAAATATTGTGTATAAATAATCAAAGAGTCGAAATTAAATCTAACTTCTGTTTTGTTTTTATTTTTAAATCATATGTTCAAGTTTATTTTAAATGATGTTGTTTTCTTTATATTTCTACACATTTTAAGGTTAAGGTTGTGTAAATATATACAACTAAAATAACCTATAAATGTTATTGGTTCTAAAATGGTGTATTTGCATTCCTTCGTAAGTAAATTTTTTTAGTGCAGTGAATATACAACGTAGAGTACTACGTACTACGTACGGATATTAGATCATACTTTTATAAAATCACCAGGGATTCAAGATGTTTTGGTATGTAGGCTGCTGGATATATATTCTTTTCATTATAAGTACTGTAATTAATATGAACGCCAGGGGAATACCACAAAGGCGGGGAACTGTTCATAGGAATGACAGTGCGCGTAGGAGAGCAAGAGTAGATAATGACGAACTTAATCAAGATATGTTACAACCCCTTTTTAGGAGACCCATGGTAGACGAGAGAAATATAAAGATCCATGATGCAGGATTATTGGACCAAGAGTGCATTCAATGTAGTGCTCTTCATTTTAGAGAAGAACTAACGAATAATCATTTTATGACATGTTGCCATAACGGACTTATTAACCTTCCTCAGTCAAAAACTAATGTAGAACTTAAAAGTTTGTTTGAAGAGAGCCCACAACTGTATAAATTCATTCGACAATGCAACAGTGCGATGGCTTTTGCTTATTTTTCAGCCAGTAAGAAAGATATTCCAGGAAAAGGACCATACTGTTTCAAAATTCAAGGACAGATTTATCGTTCAATCTCAGATTTGCTGCCTCAACATGATGAAGACCCCGTGTATGGCCAATTGTACATTATTCACACATCAACAGCAACAGAAATTCGTTAAAGGCGTCGAGAAAATAGTGACTTAAAACCTGAAATATTGTCAAAACTAGCTGAAATTCTATTAGAAAATCCATTTGCACAAATTTACAAAAGAGCTTCGGAAGAAATGGTTGTACAAGGTGACAGTGAATTAGAACTTAGGTTTGTAGACAGGATAAATATTGATCGTCGTAGGTATAATAAGCCTACTGCAGATGAAATTGCAGGCGTCTTCAATTTATCTGAAGGCGAACCTCCAATGAATTTTTAAAATTCCAAACAGGGAAGCTTTTATTTATCCTCATTAACCACAAGACCAAAGCTACCTTAGTAAACCAGTATTTATTCACAAACAATGATATGTTTGCTGCCTTTTCATGTTAAACCACTGGAGTGATTCAAATTATTTATTGAAAATGACATCAACAAAAGCAAACAAAGAAGAACAACAAACTGGTTTTTACACAAAAGATATGGTGTAGGGATGCCTATTCTGACACATAGATAATGTTATTCTGAGTTTGTTTAAATACCGGTATTGCAAAAAGTTGTTTTACATTTGAGCTTTTTAGGGACTTATGTCCCTACAAGCCACTAGTACATATGTATATTCTTATTACATAATATTATAACAATTGTATATTATTGTAATTATTGTATATTATAACAATAATTATTAGATTATGCCTCATGTCTGGCTATATCTCGCTTTTAAAACTCTGTAATCACGTTTCATTTTAAAAGAAAACTTAAATTTACATTTGATACAACCTTATTAAGTAAAAATAACCAGAACTGTTAATAAATTCAAAACTAAAGGGGGAACCCTGGATTATAGTCTAACAATGAGGCAAGGCTTTAAATTAATTAAGGCTTTAGATTAGTGAATAATATTAAAATATTTCTATATAATACAAATTTTATTTAAATAAATAACAAATATTTGGAGTGTAGCTGTTGCACGGTTAATTGGTTTAGGAATCTGTAATCCTTACGTACTGAGAAATATCCATTTATTTTACTACGGAAAGAAGAAAATACATTTAATTTGAAAGTATTACCTTTCGAAATTCATCTTAAAGCAAACTGATATGTAATACATTTTTAAACTACCCTTAAGTGTTGACTCGTAAAAAAATGACATTAAGACACAATAAAGTAAAACCCTGAACCCTGAGCCAGGAAGAAGTAGTATTGTCCAAAGCTCGATTGTCCAAAAGTTAGTTCAGTACAACACATGCCAAGTTCAAAAGTGCATTGATTAATGCATCTCCTTTAACACACACATATAGACGGGTTGATGCAAGTTTTATATACTAGGTATGCAGTCTAGGGTCCACCAATTGAGCGGAGCAAACACAGATTAAACCAATAATCTTCTTTCTAAGTACAATTAAAAAATTGTCAATTTGGATAACATAAAAAAAGATGTAATATACTGTACCTAATAGATTATTGGTGGTTTCCGTATTCCCTTTACTAGCTCATGTATATTCATTTGTCAACAGTCTTCACCAGAATGTTGTTAGCGAATTTGCAATTGGCTAGAATCAAGTACTCTATGCTACATGTCAAGTACACTTGCAAAGATCAAAGTTTAAGTGCACTTATTGAAGGTAATCTAGAACCTTGTACTTAGCTTGCACAGACTCCCATCATTGTCCAAGTTAGCCGAAGTAATTACCATAATATCTCTTGTCACTGACCCTAGACGTGGCTTGACTATATGTATAACACTTAACTTGGGGTAATTGCTTTAGTAAAGTACTAAACTTTAGGTCAGTTGTTTGCTAACAGGTTACTGTGGAATATTCATCAAAGTTTTGTTGTTGCTTAAATCAATATGTAACATTGTGTAATGTATAATACTTACAACACTTTAGAAACCATGTATGCTACGTAAAATAAATATTCATAAATGACAGCAATCAAACGTTTAGTTAATTGTCATTATATATGCAGTTTAATGCTTATAATATGACATTGGAAGTTAAAAAGTCCGAAGACAACTTTGTGTACTTACAAAAATTACTATAGGTGATTTATGCTTTATTAAATGTAAAGTTGGCGTAACTACTGCATTAACAATAATCTTAATGAGGTGTTATTACTATTATCATTGTTGGTTTTGACTGTGAGAAAGACAGTACTTACCAACGCGCTTTTTCATCGGACAAAACCAATAGAGTTGCAAACCTTTTTCTAAACATTGCAATAATATAAACAAAATCAGATAAAATAATAGTAGTTTAATTTAAAATGAAAAACAAACCTTAATAAGTATATTCTTTTTCATGGGAATCATAGTAAATCTTTTGCTACCCAACAGTCGAAGTTGGGTAGCAACCAACTTATAATAACAATAACAAACCTCTATCCTTGTTTATGACGAAATTGGAGGGAAGTATTAAAATTATCAAGTCAGTTGAAACATAGCCAGGCATGATTATTCATCAATTTTATTTCATTATAGAATGCTATAAAAGCATATTCCTATCATTACAATGTATCAGCATCACAAAGAAAGGCTGACTTGAGAAATTTTAGGACTAAACAACATATCATTACTGAGGATGCCAATTCATATTAAGGGCGAAACGTCTGGCAGTGAAATACAACTGACGACGCGGTTGACGCAGAAAACCTTCACCATGGATTTCAATGACAACTACCACGAAAGCCTACGCATGAACATAATATATCATTATCATTGTCATCTTCATTACTTGCGCACACCAATTTCAGGCTAATCAGAAGTCAAGCTAAGTGTAGAATGGATTGAGATTATCTACTTTCTTGGATCTTCTGTATCTATAGCTATCTGAAACATCATTTACTTAAAAGAAAAGATCAGGGACAGCTGCGTTAAGTTTCGAAACATCAATAAGCTTCTAACTTGTCTCAAAATCAAGGCGGCAACCGTTCAATTGCTAGGCGAGCACTGTAACCATTCAGCTGTTGATAAATACAACTAGGAGAAATTCCCATATTCTGTAGCAAAAGTCTTATCAAGAATATAAACTGTTGTAGTTTGCTTGTTAATGGATATATTTTTATCAAATTTTAAATTAAAAACACCTCATTTACCTCACGTAGCAGCAAACCTAAGTACTTTATGATACATCCTATATTAAATAATCTTCACCTCATACTCAAATTACTTATTCCATTGCTTATTAAAACCGTATAAAAAAATCTATTAAACTCATGATACAACCAAATAATTAATCGTTATCTTAATATGCATAAATCCGTCCAGGTTACACTCAAGGTATTTCACAGAGGCCAACAATAATGTACAAGCTGTGTTTGCAGGACATGGTTACTTTTAATGTGACTTTTACACCTTATGACGAACGTGATGTCTTAACTTGGTTATGGAGCTAAATAACGTACATAATGCTATTTCCTTTATAATCCTTTTATGAAAAATATTGTAACAATAAAGTGTTTTGGAACATAAATACACCTTATTGTTATTGCTGGACGATTTATAAGCACAATGATTTAAAAGTAAAGTTAAGTATTTAAATGAAAAAAAAGTATTGGATAACACTAAAATATTTTCCCATTTCCTTTAGGTATTTTATCCTTTACACCCGTATGTCTATAAAAAAAACGTTTAAACAAGAATGGAAACTTTTTTATGTGTTGTCAAATTAGATTTATGATAAATACAACACAGTGAATTTTGCTTTCCAGAAAAGAAAAAAATGTAATCACTGGCCCTAGTATGGAAAAAGGATTAAAATATGGGGTTGACTGCAGTGTAAATTGAAATGAACAAAGATAATTTTGAATTTAAGTATTTATTTTCATTTTTTGTTAATTGACTATCTAATTTGTTTCAACTGTGTAACCATAACAGTTTAATGGCTTTCTATAAACAAAATTAGGTTCATACGCTAAAATTTGAAGCAAGGTGTTATCGTTATCTTTATTACTATCCATTGAGATGGGGACACCACCTAGATGCATATTTCTACTCAAATAAGAGTGAAGGTGAGTGTGGAATGGAGTGAGATGATCTGTGTAGCTTTTTGTCAAACACCAAATGTTTTATTAGCCAGGGAATTGAAACATTTTAAGCCAATGAATCAATCTTATTGTCCTCTGAAGGCTAGATTATTTCAATAGCAATTTCACACAACACAAATTAATAACGAGGTGCCAACTAAAGGCTTTGACGCTTTTGTGAAAGTTAAGGAGCTCGAACCACACAAAGCTGTGTGAGGCGGACTGATGCATGTTGTATTGCCCGGGGGACCAGCTTACCGGCCAAACCCAATAACACTACATACATGATTTAGTCACCACTTACCTGGAAAATCTCCTGTCAAACGACTTGTGTATTATCATCTTAACCATCTTTTTGCGTATTTAGAAAATTGTTACTATACAGTAAATAAGTAATAACGATATTGAACTACATATTGACAAGACTATTCCATATTTATTTGTCATCTTAGATTGCAAAGGTTAGATTTTAAAGGCTTTTTGTGTGTGATTTCATATATGGAAACGAACAGTTCGGGTGAGAGGATCTCAGGCGACAGATAACGATTACCAGGAATACAATTTTGTTCTTAGAATCCTTTTGAGGATAGCTAGACAAAATATCTTTGTAGATCAGCCACGGCGATCCTTAATTTAATGGATTGTTTAAAAACGGTGTTGAACAAGTAATTTGAATATGAGGTGAAGATTCTTTTGTACAAGGTATAATGTAAATTATACTTCACATTTTACATATCCTCCCACATTAATTAAAATGCCCCCGGCGAATCAAACCTGCAGACTAAACGAATTTCCAATTTCCTGGCTAGATATAAACTTAAATATTCTCTAAAAAATGTCAGTTTTATTTTTTTTATAACATTAATTTTTTATGAGTACTTGGGTTTTCTGCTACATGAAAATGAATGCTAAATGATGTTTCAGAGAGCTATAGAAACAGCAGATCCTAGAAAGTATATCTACTCACTCCATTTTACACTTAGCTTGACTTCTGATTAGCCTGAAATTTGTGTGCGCAAGTAATGCTGATGACAATGATAATGATTTATTGTTTAGTCTTTGAAATTTCTCTTGTCAATCTTTATTTGTGGTGCTGAAACATTGTAATGATAGGAATATGCTTTTTTAGCATACTATAATGTAATAAAATTGATAAATAATTATGTCTGGCTATGTTTTAACTGACTTGATAATTATAACACTTCTCTCCAATTTCGTCATAACTAGGATAGAGGTTTGTTTCGAATAACGTTTTACTGATTTTATTTTTGGTAGAAAACAATGGTATAAAGTTTTTTTTAATAACACTGTATATGTCAAGTTGGACTAAAGATTTAGATCTTAAAAAAAACGACGTTTCAATTGCAACTTACTCCCTTGGCTATTCACAATCTTTGTATCGAAAAATTAAGCGTTAGATTAGCGAAACAGGTTCTGGCTAAACGTATTTTTTGGTGCAGAGAATGGGAACGATTAGGACAAATTTGCCACATTGATATTCATTTTGATGTTGTTGAGACAGACAGGCTGAGAACAGATTTACAATCAGTGATGGAGGTTTTGCGGGAGAAGTGGAGGGGGGAGTGCATCGGCAGAGCTCGTACCTCTGTATTCCATAAACAATTATCAATGCCCGGAACTGGGCGATAAGAGTCCGCTTTTCACCAAAGATCGTGATATAATTTCATGGGCAATAAAGGCTAGGGAAGAATTAATTGACCTTAATTATAAACCTTGGATTGACTAAAATCATAATTGTTCTTTGTGTAATTTAAATGAATACGAGACAGTTTACCATTTTGTGTCAGTTTGTCCTATTTTAAAGCAATTAAGAAATCAATATTTTGGGAAAAATGTCCTAAATGAAATAGAGTATTTTGAATACCTTAATGGGAGGAATTGGCGTGTCTTGGTTGATTATTTGAAAAGAGCCTGGCAGTATAGATGGGTCTTTATTAAAGAATTTAATTTTTCAACTTAATATAATATAGAAATACCCCTGTTTTATTTTTGTTTAGTTTGTTTAGAAAAAAAACAAACTTAGTGTAGTAAACTTCAGTTTACCTTTTTGAAGCTCGTTTAGCATCAGTCATAGTTTGTTTTGTTTTGTTAAATGGGGCAATATTATAGCAATATTAATTAAGGAGAGGTTATTTATTTTCTTATTTATTTTACATTATATTTATATACATATTTTGTTTCTTTTTAAAAAAGTATATAAAGAAGGTTTAATTTAGTGTAAGTTTTAAAATTAAGTGCCAACCGAACAGATGGTTATTTAACCATTGTTTCATAAAGTGTAATTTTTACCTGTGAATGTATGTATCAATATGTTGTAAATAAAGCACTTATTCATTTCATTTCATTTTCATTTCATTAAGCGTTAGAGATCGTTGTTCTCCATAATAGTTACAAAATAATTTATAATTTTATTATTTAAGTTTCAGGGATAGTTATTGTGGTTATAAAGCTTCAGATAAGTAAAACTCATTAAACACTACAGGATTTAGATTTAGTACAAACAGCCTTTATTAGCAAAAAACATCATAAAATGTTTTCTTCTATATTTACAAACTACAAATAATTTGAAGATTTTAACGTTGATAAAGGCCAAGGGTGTGCTGCGTTCAATTTCTATATAGTTGAATCTTCTTTAAATACAACAAAAGTTTTAGAAACGGGACAGTTATTAAGAACTTGCCATCACTTGTTCTTTGTAACCTTTTACCAGAGGGAAATCTTGACTGTTACACTTAAGAAGAACAAACGTCAAAATTAACGCAAAGTAAAAACTATGAGATCAGCAAATGACAATATATTATTAAATCCTTCGACTTTTGGGTAGTAAAAGATTAACTATGATTCCCGTAAAAAAGACAAAACTTATTAAGGTTTTGTGTTTTTTTTTCTTTTTAAATTAAAGTACTATTTATTTTATCGAATTTTGTTTATATCATTGCGATGTTTAGAAAAAGGTTTGCAACTTTTTTGGTTTTGTCTGATGAAAAAGCGCGTTGGTAAGTACTGTCACGCTTAACCACAGTCAAAACCAACAATGATAATAGTAATAACACCTCATTAAGATAATTGTTGGTGCAGTAGTTACGCCAACTTTACATTTAATAAAGCATAAATCACCTATAGAAATCTAATAGTTTTAGTAACTGCACAAACTCCCAAAGTTGTCTTCGGACTTATTAACTTCCGATGTCACATTATAATCATTAAAATGCATATAACATGACAATTAACTAAACGTTTGATTGCTGTCTTTTATGAATATTTATTTTACGTAGCATATATGGTTTCTAAAAGTGTTGTAAGTATTATACATTACACAATGTTACATATTGATTTGAGCTGAAGCAGCAACAAAACTCTGATGAGTATTTGACAGCTACCTGTTTGCAAACAACGGACCTAAAGTTTAGTACATTACTAAAGCAATTACCTCAAGTTTGAGTGTTATACATATAGTCAAGCCACGTCTAGGGTCAGTGACAAGAGGTATTATGGTAATTACTTTGGCTAACTTGGACAATGATGGGAGACTGAGCAAGCTAAGTACAAGGTTCTAGATTATCTTCGATAAGTGCACTTCTTTGATCTTTACAAGTATACTTGACATGTAGCATATAATAGAGTACTTGATTATTGAAATTGTTAGGGCAATTTTACATTTTTTTCACCTTAAGATTGAAAGTGATAATATTCTAGTAAAAGTAAAAAGAGAGAGTCATAGCATAAGTTTTTAAACAAGCAAATATACGACCGAGATACAGCTCTAAGAAAAATATGGAAAATTCGTTAACAACAATCTGGTGAAGACTGTTGATTAATTAGTATACATAAGCTATTACAGGGAATACAAAACCACCAATGATCAATTACCTATAAAATATAAAGATTATTTGTTTAGCCTACATCTTTGTATACTCCGCTCAATTGGCGGACCTGAGACCGTACAGCTAGGTAATGAATAAATCCTACTTCAGTCTGTCATTGTAACTGTGGAGAGCTCATTCATTTAGAAAAAAAATAATAAGACACAAGTCATGTGTAGATGATTTATATATAATACTAATTATCTCTCTGCTAAAACGAACACCTGCTTTTTCCAATTAAGCCAGTTTCATTGCGAGAATATCCAATTAGCCTCATACACGTCCGACGTCTCTAGTTTCGTGTTCAGATAGCGTTCTCTACAGTTAATTGATAATATCTTGAAATGATATATCAAGATTGCATTGTGTACCTAGAACTGTACTAGCTCATTAATATAGAAAGACTACCTATAATAACGTCCAACTGCAAGTGAAATGCAACCGAAGCTGAGGTTTATCGTCGTATAGAAACTGATGATACTAATAATTAAAATATTTTTGAGACAATTTACAGTTTATATTATTCCATATTTATTTCCAGTTTATTATTTAACCATAAATTATTCTTATCACCAAATAACCTTTCTTTAATAAAATACCAAGTGGCTTTCATGTATTCTTGTCATTCTAGAGGAAAACATTACTCTTATTACTTTACACTCAGTTTTTTAGCGAATTTCCCTATAGGGAAGTAGCTATTACCGAAGGTCTCATGGTAAGACTTAGGCCCGGAACCGATTTACTTTTTCATTTTAATGTCCCCAGAGGCCAAAAACACCATTCGTTCAAATTTTTATATATGTATATATATATATATATATATATATATATATAGATTTATATATATATATATATGTGTCCGTGAACACGATAACTTGAGTAATTTTTATCCGATTTTGATGAAATTTTGTTTGAAGGTGTAAGGCGGGATAAACTTGAATGAGTTCGCGATCCAGCATGATCGGGCAATGGGAACAGGGTTTTATGGGGGGTTTTATGGGGTAAAAATTGGTTTTTCTCACTTCTTACCCTCAAAGCACATAATTTCCCAATTTTTCTCTAAACCTGCTTAAAGAGCTTAAAAAAAAAACAAACAATTCAGTATATCAAAGTGTTTTTGTTGGGTTATTGGTTACGGAGAAAACTAAAAAAATGGTAAATTTAAAATTCCCATGTTATTCTTATGGAGAATATTGTAAAATGTTGTAGTTTGCTTGTTTATGGATATATTTTGATCAAACTTGGCAAATTTATTTATTTTATAGTAAGCTATCAATATTTTACTAAAAACACACTACTTTATTAGTTTCCTTGTAGCAGCAAACCTAGGTACTCGTTAAACCTAATGTTATTTAAATAGATCAATTGAAAATCAATTCGGCCAAATGGAAATTCGCTTAGACGAAAGTTTTGCTGCGGCGGGGGTATTTTTATATTATTTTCATTAGGTAACATTAGAAATATAACAAAGCGTTTTCCTACTTAAAAAAAATCAAATGCCACAAAAAATCCGATAGTCTACAATTTTATGAGGGAAGGTAATTCAAACACTTATAAATCAGATGAAATTTATTTCTATTATGTTTAAATGGAAAAAATTTCAATCATGAAATTTTACTTAACCATAACTATTTCGACGATTTTATCTTTTAAAGGTCGATATTAGGCATTACTACAACGTTAAAGGGCCATAAACTTAATTATGGACTGGCGTTAATGTATGTGAGACTTGAATTACTTTGCTTGGCTATATTCTGCAATAGAATGTTGTGCAATGTACTTGCAAGACAAACTGATCTCAATTGTGGCCAACTTGGATAATGCACTTAGTAACTTGACACATAACCATATTATAGTCTACGGTTATTTCTAGAAAGGTTATGTTTATCTTTAAACGCTCTTTGAAATATAATAATTTAACAATCTGTATAAATACAATTTTATTTTTTTATATATAATTTATCACAGTGTATTCCATTTAGATTATGCCCATTAACTAAGAGCAAATGCGTGTTTTATTAATTAGTGAATAGAGGATTTTTAATCTGACCAAAAAAAACCACATTATATCAACATAATAGACTGTTAGGATTTTATGTTTTCCACAGTAAAAATACATTTTACACATCCTGAATATAACTCGAATCCATGATTCATCTGTGAGGTAAAAGGTAAGCCATTTCACATGTTTGATTGTTGGAGCGACTTATCATTTGTTACCGTTTATAAATCCCACGTAAGTTCACAGCTTGCAAGCCACTTACCTACACTTACACACTCCCAGGTGTTGCACTTAACAGGGCAACGTGTTGGAGCATTTGTATACCTTACACAAAATACTTTGCCACTCTCCGTAAATGTCAAACAGTGATGTGACATAAGGCAACAGCAAGTTTTAAACTTTATAAAGTGGTTTTGTTCTAACCGGCCTTCTAACCTGTTAAAAGTTATTTCTTTTGATTACCTTTAAGCAAGTTAAGAAGTTAAGCAAGATTATACAAGCATAATTAAGAATGTTTCGCTTAGTCATTTTGATCTAATGACATCAATCGTAGTTTTGTAACTTACTCATAATGGGATATTGAGGCTGTAGCTATACAATTCTCAACTTAACTGACATTTCACTTACTTTAACTGACACTCACATTCAATTTCGGTAAAAATAAGGATGAAAAATACAAAATAAACGGGAAACATCGTCATAAAAGTAAACAGTTTTATTACTACTTTTATATGTGTGTTGAACCAAGAATTTTGAATAAAAAATATTTACAATTCTTAAAACCCATATCATATAATATAGTAGTAAGTATACAAATTACATCGAGCCACTTATAGGTTTGAACGCCATCATTACCAGGACCAAGACAATTTCTCTTTAATAAAAAAAAATTTGAAATTAAGTAATATATTAACCTACAGATAATTTTAATTTATTACGATTTTAGTAAGCATGTGTTTAGGTTATTGTAAACTTAAACTACTTAAAAAAATCTTTAGGTTAAGTGTTTACAACTAACCATCTTGTACCCTAAAATATATCTGTATATCCTAATATGGTAAGTTCCTATTAATTGTATTGGTATAAAAATGAAATACACACTAAGGTAAACGATAAATTATGTATACAGTTGGAATGGTCAATATTCATGAACCTAAAACGAATTTCCCTGTAAATATAAGTTACTGATTATCATAGACGAAATACTTCAAAACGAACTATTATAGGTCTGATATGTGACAATTTGCGGCATATCTATACACCAAGTACTTGATGAAAGTCATATCCGGGTGGTTAAACATTACCAACGGCTTCAAAACCGATTCTTCCCAAAAATCACTCTTAAGGTGATGACTCTTAATGACTAATCTTAATGTCTTGACAACTCTAAATAAAATATCGCTAGTTTCTTGCACCGATTAGTTTATAAATTTAACTATTTAATGGAATCAATCCCAAAATAAATTGTTCCCAATTCATGGTAAAAGCATCATCAATCAACAGCTTTACTGAAATATAAATTAATTATATTAATATATAATAGTATAAAAGAACACTGATTACATTAATCTCTTTTGTTAAAAATATTAACTATAAAATCTATATTTTGGAACTATAAGTCGTTAATAGTTCCACTCGTGACATACCTCTACTGTAATTGCAGCAGAATGTTTCTGAGTTGTCGCAGTAATTAAAGCTGATCACACATGGACATTTCCGTTCTCAGTAGTGGCGAACCTTTGTAAAGACGTTAATTTGATTTGCTTTACCAGGGAATCCCAAAGTAAATGATTATTTACCTTGCTTAAATTAATGCTTAAACTATGGTTTAAACTAAATACAAATCCATTAAATGTTGTACGTTTCGTTGACATACTGTCTTAACAGTTTTAAACAATTCTTGTATATAAGTTTGGTTTCGTTGGTTGTAAAAAACGTCTCATTTTTGCTAGAGATAAAGAAATCTGTCCTATAAGAAAAATGTGTTTTGTAGAAAATAATAAGAGCGCAAAAGTTTAAATAATACAAAAAATACCATTTAAATTAAGAAGTAAAGTTCAACGTTGACAGGGTAATGTGCGTAGACATTAGTTACGAATATATTAGTTTATTGATATTATATATAGTTTTCGGTACTAGTTAGTAAATAAATTATTTTTCTGTAGCCCTTCTTAACTAGAAAACTACACTTTGAAGGAATTTTGCAAAATAAAATATTTTTTAAATTTTATACGTCTGTTTTACTTTTAAAATAGCTAATGTTTCATTGGATCTCAATCAATGCAAAGTGGATCGTTTATACCGTCGCTGTCTCGAAGCTTCTGGCGAATAACAAACTGAGCACGTAGTCCACCAACCTTGTGGCGACGTCATATGTCATTGTAGAATTTTATATAAATCTGTATTGTGACCGTGTTAGAATATTAAAAATGTAAAAATTATTTATAATTTTAAATAGCTGACAGGACTGGTGCGTGAAATAAGTTGTGAGACGATTCTAATATAACAATCAATTGCTTTTATATCTTTTCGGAATTAATCACCATAACACTGGACATAACTCACGCATACATACATCCCTTAATAATATTACCCTTCTTCTTGTCCTGTTTAGGAGTAGTTATTTTTGTATTTCTCTGTCCAAATAGATGACCAACAACCAGGAGCATTTCATGGACGCTGTTTACGTCCAATAAACAAGCACTTCCAATCACACAAATACTTGTAACAGTGTATAGTGCATTGCACATAGTCAGGACCATTTGACAGATACATGGACAACCCTAGTGCATTCAATTGAAACACAGTTGCTCAGGTTGGCGAGCTGTTAGTAGTGTATTTTAAATAATAATAACATGATAGCAATAGTTTACATAAACCGCTAACTTAGTGCAAATAAGAATTTTAGTAAAATCTGTTATTACAAGTTGATGTATGTAATGTTTATTAATATATATTATTAATATAATGAAATTAATATGTTAATTAGTTGAGTATAGCGTAAGAAAAGCCCGGAATATTGGTTATGAAATTACCATCATACTATATTAAGTACAAAATCTAACATGTATTACATCAAGTAAACTACCTCGTGTAACTCTGTTATTGAATTTATTTTATTTAACTATTGATATTGGATTAATTGGATTAACAATTGGATTATTTGGAATTGGATCAACTATTATTAAAGATCCATATACCGATCAAGCCATTTTTAGCACCAACAGATCAGAAACTGCAAGGCTTTTCAGTGGGCTCTACTAAGATTATTTACATTAAAAACCTCCCAATTGTAGTATGTACTATGTAATACAAAGTAGCAGTATTTTTAATGTAATATTTTAAACTAAGTATAGTATCTCAAACATGATTTGGAGTAATATGTATTTTTTCCGTTGTAATGGTGATAGCTCGATTTAAAATTGACCTACCGATAGTCTACGGAACTTTATTATTATTTAATGTTCACTTTTTCGACTAGTCGTAAATTTATCACAATAATGACGTTCAATCTATCAACTTAAAGCTACAGTTAACAAGACTCTGATATAAACTAATACATGGTTTAAATGGTCGTTAAACATATTACTAACATGATGAATTCTGCTTCATGAAAATGTCTCATTACGTTTTAAAATATTTCTTTCAACAAGAGTAACAAAGTGAGATAATTGGTCAAGACGACATATCTTACTAATATTATAAATCTGAAAGTTTGTGAGTTTGTGTGTATGTTTGTTGCTAAATCACGCATAAACTACTGGACGGATTGGGCTGAAATTTGGCATGGTGATAGCTCACATTCCCGATTAACATTAAAGCATATTCTTATCTCAAAAACCCTTTCGGGCTCCACCCCAGTGGCTCTCTAGTTTCCCATGTTAATCTTATGATTTTTCATATTTAAAAGGAATTACTGAATTTTAACAGCAGTTTCAATTAAACAAGTTGGTTCTGTTCTATGATGTTTAATAGCATAAAAGTTACAAGGATTACCAACAGGGTGCAGCACTATTATTTTTTTTTTTTTATTTATGACAACAACTAATTCCCAACCAAAAGGTGAGTGAGCGTAGCGAACGAACTTCAACCTGGAGGCGAGTTAGCGTAGCAAACGAGCTAACCTGAAGGCAAGTGAGCGCTACGAACGAGCTCCAACCTAAAGGTGAATGAGCGTAGCGAACGAACTTCAACCAGGACGTGAATGAGCCATGCGAATACTTATGAAGTTAAACGGGGCGAAGCACGAGGGTACAGCTAGTTTATCATAATTGTATTTAATTAATATAGATATCATTATTTTACTTCGTTTGGTCTAATAAAGCAACATCAAATATTTGACCTAGTTCAATGCTAACCATACTGTGTGTTGATAGATTTCTCGTCTGTGAGGTGGTGATTGTATGTGAATGGCTTATCACAAGCTGTGTACAGGCTCGTCTAGTATCACCGCAATACCCAGCGGACATTGTATCCGTATACCAACGATCACGTCCACTGGGAGATAACTATATTGTAGCCCTACTGACTATACCCATACTGCTTCATCATCATCCCGCCAAACAACACTGTCAATAATTTTAAATAAACAAAGACAAACTAATGACAAGCACCATGTTTTGTGAAAGCGACAGATTGATATGGTTACGTACAGGTTATTAATTAGTGTTTAAGATTATCTCCCTTATCTCCTAAGAACGTTAAGTTGATCAAGATATCATGTCTTCAACATTTTGTGCCGATTATTAAGTGATCATCACTGAAAGCTTAAGCTAAATATGGGTCAATATGCCATAGAGTGTACGTCAATACCTCTGATAGATTGAGCTAATTAAAAAAGAAATATCTCTGAAGGTTTCACAAATTTTGTAAAAAATGCCTCTGAAAGGTTTTATTGCAGATACTTCAATATGGTTTGGCTTACATTGAGCTGATATATTTAAGAACTAAGCAACAAACAATAAGGGTTAGCGAAAAAAAAACACCAATCTAAGACCAGCAACAACAGTGTTTCTAAACTCAATGCCTATGTACTACGTGGTTTGGACAGTCTGTAGCATTTAGGATTACACATTACCTCCCGACCATGCACGATGCTACTTGTAGATCCAAACATAGCCTAGGCCACACAATAGTTGAATAGCGCTTTTGTGTGTCTGAGGTGGAGTGATTTGGATGGTTAGGTATTTCAATAGTACGTGGAATATCTATCCTACCAGGAGATGCTTAACATAGATGCGTCTATGCCTCTTAGTTGATGTATAGACAATGTTACATACGTGTTCATGTGCTATTCTCGCGTTTTGTTTTTTATTGGCAGGGTGAAAAACACTGATTAATGTATATGACAAATCTGTTGGGATATTATCGATGTATTTGTGGACTCTTGTGTAAAAATAAGAGTTCGCATGTTGTGTATCTATGTCACAGGTGTGTTCTGGTAACTGTTTGGAGTTGTAAATATGACCAGTGACAGTTTATAAGTCCCGCCGCTCTAAACCAAATTCACCTGATGTTTTATTATTTTATATGTCGTTATTCATCACACATTAAGTATGTCAACAGGATTGTTCATTGAAAGGTAACACAGCTTATATATTTGTTACACGACAATATTCGGAACGTTAAGTCGCAACATTTTAAAGAATAAAATTACAAAATGTCTTCAACTAAGGCCAATAGTTGACTCATTAACAATCATAAGCTTAGATGTGTTTTTATATGACAAGTAATTGTAGTTTCTTCTCCATTAAAGTCAATTGCCTTGTCGTGCTGATCTGTAAATGTAATGCTGACCACATCTAAACTCCTCTTATTTACAGGAAAATATATAATATTTCTTGGAACTTCAATAATTGGATTGTTGAACGTCCGCCATTTTACTTACAAAGTAGTGAGGCCATATTTTAATGGTCAAAGACAATCTCACCAATACAGCGAATACATTAAGATGATTTAAATCTTAAAAGGTTCTCTCGTTTTTTAGGAGGAGGCCGCGTAAAATGCCTTCTGGGCCGTGACAGATACACATACAGACATACTGAAATTGAGATAAGACTTGTTTCGGCTTCTACAGGGTGGGGCAATGAAAGCACCCCAATTTATAAGCTATACAAACTAAATAATATTCACCCTATAGATATAAATAGCACATCAAAACACAGCTTATCTTGTGCCATTTTAACTTAACAAAGTCATTTTTCCATTCCTTGTGAACAAAATCCTGCAAGTGACGTCCTTGTCCTATTTGACATTCCTTTTAAGGCACAACTCCATCAAATACTCCTCCAGCATTTCTTCAGGTTCACTTAAGTTTTTGAACGATTCTTAGCTTCAGTTCAAGCAAACTCACTTTGAAAAACCACGAACTTCAAGTAGCTTACAAGTAGCTTACTAGAACAACCCCCCCCCCCCCCAAAAAAAAAAGGAGCCAACGTAAAGCTTTCAACAACAAAAGCTTCCTGGAAAATCCCTTTGGACTTTGAGTTACTGCGACTCGCACTCTTTCAACATTTTTCCTGGTATACAAAGAGTTTTGCGGCACCCACCGATTATTTTTTAGGTTTAAGAGTTTATCCTAAATAATTTTACCCAGTTCACCATTGTTTTGCAATCAGGAACAGCGCCATGTTGACCAAGGATGGAATGTGGTCCAAACAATTCTGGGTTTTTGCACAAGAATCACTATTTTTAATATACGTTTCCACACCAAAATCTCAGTGTTAATAGCCTCAGGCATAATATTTACTAAAATGGCATAGTTTAATGGATGTTATAAGCACAGCTGATCATTCGTTGTTGCAACAATTAACATGTGACATCTAAAATAAATTGTGGCGTTCTCATTGCCTCACCCTGTATAATGTTTAAAACATAAAAATAACCAAAAAATATATAATTCTGAGCAATGTACAGACAAAACTCTAATTTAACTTATATAGGTATACAATTCAAATTACTCTCATGGAACAAAAGCATCTTGTAAAAAGGGCGAAAAATGCTACATTAGACTATATAAAATGTAATATTTTTTTAAAGAAAATACTCATAAGGTAAAAAGTTTTAACAGACTTAGGAAAAGGTGTGGTTAGCATTAGTTCAAAGTTTCAGCAATTAAAAATTGTAAATTTTTCTATGAGTTTAAAACTTAAAAATCTCTCTCCTGAAAAATGCTGATTTGGTTGATTCGCCCTTTTTACATAACACCGACGATATGTGTCCCCATAGTGCCACCACATAAGTAGATGGCCGCCATCGGCAGACAACACACATACCAGATCTGCGGATGAGTTATTCAGAGGTGGCTGTGGTTATTCTCTTTCCTCTGCATTGTCTTCATTTTCTAACTCGTCTGCCTGTAAACAATATTCCGCTTAAAAATCCATTTTAGTGAATTTCTCATATTGGTTGGTAATAAGCTGTTGCCGTATTTCTAATGGTAAGACCTAAACCCATTACCGATTTTAGTTTTATTGTTTATGCTCTCATAGGCCAAAAAGACCACCCATTCAATTTCACATCCCTAGATATATGTCTTGTACATATTTATGTCTAGTAGCACAATAAATTAGACGGCAATTTTTAAATTTTGATGAAGTTTTAAATGAACGTGTGAACCTAAGTAAAAAAAAATAATAATCGAAATTCTCTCCAATTTCATGTGTTACAGCTAAAATAAAAACTAAAAAAAAATATTTAGTCCATTGAAGTTGATTTACTGTCATCGGTTATGGAGAGAATAATTGTTAATTCTACAATAAAAATTCATGAAAATTTTTAAGAATCAGTAATTTGTTGTGGTTTGCTTGTTCAAAGATATATTTTGACCAAACTTGGCAAATTATTTGTTTAATACTAAACTATTAATATTTGACTAAAACACACGGCACCCTCATTGCAGCACAAAACATAAAAATACTCGTTCAATCGAAGGTTATTAGGAAAAGCTTTCGTGAATATCTAGCCTAATCAGGAAAATGTACATTTTCTTAGTCAGCAGGTTTGCTGCGAAGGCGATCTTTTCTTTTGCAATTGATGATGAAAAAAGTAAAAAAGGTTTAAAAATAAGATGTACTAGATAAAAAAAAATTTTTGTTACCTCTTGCTGAACATCTGGTAACTCATCATATGATAGTTCAGCTACCTCTGCAGGTTGCTGAGGCTCTGCGGGTTGATCTGCTTGTTATTGATGGTGAACATGTACTGGTTGGTCATCCAGTGCAGGTTGGTCTTCCAGTGAAGGCTGGTGTTCGAGGGCAGGTCGGTGTTCCAGAGAAGGTCGGTGTTCCAGGGCAGGCTGGTCTTCCAGTGCAGGTTGGTCATCCAGTGAAGGTTGGTGTTCCAGGGCAGGTCGGTGTTCCAGTGAAGGTCGGTGTTCCAGTGCAGGTTGGTGTTCCAGTGCAGGTTGGTGTTCCAGTCCAGGTTGGTCTTCCAGTGCAGGTTAGTGTTCCAGGGCAGGCTGGCCTTCCAGTCCAGGTTGGTCTTGCATGGCACGTTGAGGCTCTGGCGGATCATCTGGGTCAACCTGAGCATTTGGTCGGTAACGTCTTGGTTGTTGTGGATACCTCAGGTATCTATCCAGTCCACTAACACAATGACAAACTCTGTCGAGGAAATCATCAATCTAGTATATATTACCCTGATTTAGCCAATTACCTTCCAATGCCCAAAAATTCCTGTTGTAAATCGTGAATACGCCGGTCTTGAACCAGCAGTTCAAGCCGTCGAGGACGCACATGTTGAACACTCCCCATGGAGTCGTACTATCTGGTCTCTTTCCATTTGATCTGTCTCTCGGAGTCGTTCTGCATCGGGAAATTGAATGTAAATAAGAATGCTGTTGAGTTGAATGCTGATTAAATTGCAAGTTATTACATAAATATTATCGAAATGCGCAATATAAATTTTTACTCAAACGATTCTGCGTTCGTATGATTCAGAGTAATGTGTTTGCAAAGTACATATTGTGATCACAGACATTTAATACATTTAATTTTGAAATGCATTTTCTAAAATCAAGTACCCGGCAACTGACCCAGTGAACTGGTTTGACGACGTTTCTCTGTAAATAACGAAGCTGAAATGTCAACATTTAGGTACGGTATAAGCTTCTTCATATCACATGGTCTTACTCAGAAGACACTGTCATTAGACTAGAAAGTTCCAGAAAGATGGATGGCGGCTGATAGTATAGTTGTGTCTTCTGTAAAATGACTCCACCCCATTGTTCCTCCAATGATCCGATGAGGTAGGCCTGCTACAGAGATGGCAGAGGAGCTAACTGTGTCCAGCCAGTACTCCTGGTTGTAGCAAAGCAGTTGTTCGAATGTGTGAAACAGATCACTGCCTCTCACACATCGAACAACTGCTTGATAACCTTCAGGAATATTGACTGAAGGCAGCAAAGGCAGGCACAAAAGCTTCTTCAGAGCCCTAGCAGCATTTTTATTTTGTTCCGTGGTCCTAAGCATTCCCAGCGCAACATGTTCTTTCCATACTGTAATAATAACTGAAGTTATTGCCTATAGAAACACAATGTATTCGCCATACCTGAAAAAATTCAAATTAAAACAAATTGTTTAAAACATAGCCGTGGCAAGCGTAACCTCATCATATGGCAAAAGTCTCATGGTGTTCGAAGAATTTCCGTTTTGGAGCCATTGCTTGACCCAATGGCTTATCCACTGCTGTTCCCCCATGAGGATTCGGGTTGGCACATTGATTCTGGCTAGCACATTCAGAAAATGGTGAATGGATGGTTGAGGAAGGCATGTAAAAGTTCTGAGATCATCAAATGATTTATCAGTCTGCTAGGGCAGCGCATGACTCCGTTCGTTCAGGTCCCCACAGTAGGGAATATAACTACGTATGTCAGTTTCTATAAATATTTCAGTCAAAATCCAAACAGTCGATGATTACTCGCTTTGACTACACGATTACTGTGGCAGGGGATTTTTTATGTTATTTATGTAATATTAATTTACTTGGCTGTAGTGAAACCAGCAACCAACTATTTTTGCCTGTGGCCACACAGCACTTGCAGCATTTCTCATGTCAGCTATGACAGTGATTGGCAAGTCGGGAGAGTGGTGAGCAATGCAGCGGAATATTGCTTCATACGCCTCAGTTGTCTTCCGCTCCATTATAGCATATGCTGAGGGAAAACCTGTAAAGGAAGAACGTGAGCCGTGACACGTTCACACGTTCCAGCGATGTCACTCCTCAGTTTTTGTTACACTGCGACTGTTGGTTTTTCGCCGGAACTCATACGGTTTGGGTCGGGCATATCCGAAGTGCGCCACTCCCCAGGTCATTTGTGAGGAGGTCTTAAAAGGTCACATAATCCCACTCCACTAGTGCGCCATCTCCAGTCAGGCGTGATTATTGTGTAATCAGGCAAACAAAATAGGCTTACTGGTCCCTCAATATTTAGCTGCTGTAACCAAGCTTCGCAACGGGGATATTGCACAAAAACATTTTTGTTCTGTAAATTTCATGAATTAATCACACATTCCCCATTGGTTAAATAGAACCCAAATTCAACCATACCACTTCATTTAAGTTTTTTCTTATTCGGGTTATCAGTAGAAACTTTTAGGCTACACGGTACAAAATATAAAGAGGCGCTGATGAACTTATGAACATACTATAACTACCTATTTAATTTAAGGTTCAAAAGATACACTCATTAGATCAAAAACCTGCATATACTTAATAATTATAATGCCCCGGCTGCAGCAAACCTACAAACTAAGCGAATTTCCATTTACCTAGTGAGCCGTGACTAATTCCACCGGCGAATGTCACGACTCATAATCAACGGTCCTAGTGTTTTTTTGTAAAGCAGGTTAGTTTAGTGTTTCGATTTGTTACTTCCCACGACCCTCAACAAGGCTTAGGTTAGAGCACATGTTGCACTAGGTTTGGTACCTAGTTTTAGGGTCGTGGGACATTTTTGTAGTCTCAGTTTCCCTTTTATCTGTTGTTTTGTAGAATTCAGGGCTTTCCCCGAGATGCTAGGCCTAGAATTTGACTGAGAAATGTTTGTTGGAAGGCCGCTGTTTGAGAGAGACTGCCAAGTCAGTTTTTGTCATTCTGACTGTTTTATGGTAGGCCTAGGCCTACAATTTCACTCATCAAATGTAAATGTCTTAGGCTGAGGAGACCTTTGGTAGCTTTTGTTTTTTGTGTCCCGTAAGAATTTTGTGTTGTTTTGTCTTGAAAAATGTTCAGTTTGTGTTACCCAGTCAAGTACTGTTAAAGTCTTTTATTTTGCTTTGTTTGTCCCCCAGCTTTTAAGACCATTCCGAACAAACTCTGACCACAACTTTTGGAGAAATTAACAAAAATACATGAGTCGTAGCGTTAGGCGTAAATTTTTTGTATGGAAAGTTTTTTGTTGTTTTTAAAGTATTTTTCTGTGTTTAAGTGTAATTGTTTTATTGTTAACTTGTACCCCTGGCCGTTTTGGACCAGGTATTTTACATTTTTTTTCTCTATTGGTGAAATTTATCACTGCCACATACCCATCTGGCCTGCTGGCATTTTTACCGCAATTATTTAATGTTACATATCTTATACGGTTTTATCTGTTAATTGTTTGTTTAAATTATTGTTATTGTTTAAAATGTTTTATATTGTGAAAGAGCTGTTAAAGAGAGACAAACCTTAAAATTTATATTTTTTTATGTTATGATAGGCCTACTCAGTGATTGGAACTAAATGAAAATAGTGAAAAGGTGTGACAGTGAACCTTGCGGATATGGACTCAAGACTATTACTCTTACTACTGTGTTTTCTGGGTTTTGTTACTCAGGGCCCGTGAGGAGGACTACGTTCTGGACATGTTTTACCACGGCGGAGGGGAAGTTCGCAACACCCTGGCTGCTTCTTGTACGATGGCCCCCTCTCCGCCTCGCTCGTTTTCCCCTCCGGTGCTGAACGTCCAGACCTGCCCCTAAAGTCAAACCGCAACCGCAAGTTACCAGATGTTTTGTTGATTTGTTATTTATTTATAGATTTATTTATTTTTGAGAAAAGAAGAGACTCCAGTTATTGTTGTTATAGGCCTACCATACAAAGTTTATGAACTGTTATTGCTTTTTAAATATTTATTAGATTAGCTAGCCTACTTGTTGATTTTTAATAATTTTATTAAATTTTCATATTTTAAAATTTTCCTGAATTTGGGGCCCCAAAATAATAAATCTGTTACCAGTTCAAATTGTGTTTATTAAAAGAAATAGATATTTATATATTTATTGTTGCAATTTTACAAATTTTTATTTCTTTAAGGTTAAAACTTATGAAATTTACTTTAACTTAAATTAGCCTAGTTTGAATAATTCAAAAAATAATTATTGTAGGCCAGATTGGTAGTTAAATTATTTATTTTTTTTTTAGAGTTTCATGTATTGTTGTTAATGTTTTAATTACTTTTGAATATTGTTTAGGACTTCCCGTTTATATTAACAGTTTAAAAATTATTATTGTCCCATGCTATTTTTTATTGCTTTTAATATATTGTTTAGGATTTCCCGTTTTCGGTTAGTTGAAATATTGTAAGATGTCCCACGTTATGGTTTCGTTGCTTTTGGGATATTGTTTAGTATTTCCCGTTTTCAGTTAGTTTAATTATTGTAATATGCCCATGTTAAATTTTCGATTGCTTTTGACATATTGTTTAGTATTTACTGTTTAAATTAACAGTTTATAAATTATTGTAAATTGTCCTATGCTATGTTTTTGATTGCTTTTGATGTATTGTTTAGGATTTTCCGCTTTCAGTTAGTTTAAATTAACCGTTTGTAAATTATTGTACAGTAAGATGTTCCATGTTGTGTATTTGTTTGTTTTAGGCATATTGAATAGCAGTTTACAATTTCATTTAGTTTAATTAAAGCTCCAAATTGTAATTTGTATTTGCATATATTGTTTTAATTTTAAATTGTAAATATTTTATTTAATTTGAATCAACAGTTCTAACGAATAAAAAATGCTCCATAGTGTATTTTTGGGTTCTTACATTTTTTTAAATAAAAAGAAATGTGGTATAATTTTCTCATTAGGTTCCTTTTAAAAACAGTTGACAGTACAGTAATTATACAGGGTGGGGCAGCATAACTTCCTTTTTTTTAATGTGCGCCATTATGTTTGTTCATGCGAAGAGCTAGCAGTCTCGTTCGAGGGGTGAGGCTATAAAGTTTTGTCCTTGCACAGTTTAGGCGCCATTATGAGTTGGAACAGCAAACAGCGTACTTTTGCCGTTGAGGCCTACTTTTCCAGTGGATGTTCAGTGATTGCAGCCCAGCGCGCCTTTCGGAATGGGTTTATTTTAGCCCTGTTGGCCCCTTATCTGGAACGGAAATCAATTGTTTTGTGGTTCAATACGTTTAGACAGACTGCAAGTGCAACAAAACGAAAAACTGGAGTCCCATGGCCCATTAGATCACCTGCGAACATTTATGCAAAGGCTTAAAATTAAAAGCTTCAATGTTGCGATCGATCGATCTCCAAGGCGTCCAGCGCTCATACAAACGTCTGCCCTTGGGACTTTTTTTGGACTTTCCAATCGTTCTGTAACGAGAGTTTTCCATGATGATCTACATTTCCATCCATACAAGATGACCATCGTGCAGGAACTGTCAAAACGCCTTATTTCAATCAGGGGCGATTTGCAATGACCGGCTCAATCTCCCGATTTGTCCCCTTGCGATTTTTTCCATGGGATTTTTGGAGTCCCGCGTTTATGTTGACCTGCCAATGACCCTTTAAGATAAAAAAAAACAATATCCCGGAAGAAATTGCCAACATAACGCCTGCTATGCTTGAAAGGGTGGGCTGTGTTGAACTCAGAGGTGTTATGTAGTACACCTAGCATAACCTTACTTTTAAATTTCTTGACGTTTGAAGTGAAGTTGTAGACCAAATGAAGTGATGAATGCGGAACGGAACTAGCAGAACGATGACGATGTTGAACACGGCGGCTTCACGTTGTATGAATTACGTTCAACCGAGACATTGAAAATATGCGGTGTATTTATATTAGAGAGGAAAAAGTCGATATGTTTGGTATAAAAGAGTATTATTATTATTATTATAGAGTATTATTCTTAATTTATTACGAGAAAAATTAATGCGTGATGTTATGAGGGGTGATTCGAGACGAATGAATGAAACAATGGATATGGACATATGATGGAATTACATGGACTGTTAAAAACAAAGACAAATAAAAATTAATAGATACAACAAAGACACTTGACGGAAGACATATACTAACTAAATATATTTCTACTGGACTTCCTTATAGGGTAATTAAAAAAAAATATATTCCTTTTCATTTTTATCACTCTCCAAGATGCTGGAGCCCCCGAGGAATTATTCTCATCGATCAGGACTGAGCAGTATGGCTTCAGAAGAGGCCAGTGCACCACCCTCCAACTGCGGCAAGTCCTTAACATCATCGCTGGAGCGGAATCATAACTCAACGTCGGTCCCGATCGACGTGAGTAATTCCTTCGACCGAGTCTGGCACGAGGGGCTCTTCTACAAGCTGGCTTCACCCCCTGCACGGCTCAATCTACAAGCTCGTCAAGAGTTACCGGACAACACGCCGCTTTAGAGTCACCGTTGGACGGGCGACTTCAACACCACGTCCAGTCTCGTCAGGTGTGCCACAGGGGTCGGTTCTCGTGCCGATAGTCTACCTGTGGTATACCAACGACATACCCCAGGCTCCTAGAGTGCAGCTCTTGCTCTACGCTGATGATGCGCCCTGCAACCTCCGCCAACCTGAGGATGTCCAGGGTGTATGTCCGTAGCTGACGAAGTGGCGCGTGAAAGTCAACGCCGACAAGAGTTAGGCCATCTCCTTCACGAGGTTGAGGAGGAGGACGATGTTAATCAATATAATGAGAGTATTTTATTGACTAAGTAATCCGTCCGAAGTCAAATTGAAGACCGCCTTAATGCAACCTTACCATATATCAACTGCTTGCAACCACCTTGGCAAAACGTCTAAAACTTTGTCAACTGAAGACTGAATATAATACTACTACCAGTTATTCTAAATAACACTTTCTATGAACAATTTAAGTTTGAAGCTTGCACTCTTTGGGGTGAATTCAGCATACAGTCTGTCAAGAGTGGAGAAGTAGTGCATTACTACATGAACTCAGAGGTGTTATGTAGTACACCTGATCTCTCATTGATCCGAAAAATGTCTGGGAGACCTACTAAAAGTCGCTTTTAGCCTCAGATCGTTGAAGAAAAGTCGGTTTCTATATTATGGTTTAATACTGGGGTCATCTGGTCTGGATCATTAAACATTAAATAAACGGTCCTAGAAACAGAACAGCGTTGTTATGAACGTCTAGTACTGTAACATTTTATTTAATATCCCTGACGGATAAGCTGAAAATATAGTGTGTACAAAACGGCACCGATAAAAAGTTGATTGACTTAGTGTCTTAGATGACATCACGTATAAAATTCGATTCGGAAGACGATAATAAGGTTTACACCTGATGAGATGGAGTTTGATCTTCAGTCACGTTGTAAACTGGCTGGAGATTGATTACAAGATGTTCACATCCTATTGAATCGATGTATGTAGTGAAGAAAGTATAAAAGATAATTCGAAGGTTCTGTGAATAGAAACCATGATTAAAATAAAGGGTTCTTTGATTCTAATAAAAATTATCAAGTTTTAAGGATTTTGTTACATTTCTAGTTTATTATGAATTCTTATAGTTTTATTAATCGTGACTTGTCAACATAACATTCTTTGTGAGACAAAGTAATTCAATCTTACGTAAAGTAGAATATTTACTGATTCAAAAAAATATTAATTTATTCATATAACCTAAATTTTCTCAAGCTATCCATGCCACAAGCATCCTGTTTGGGGTATAGACTCACACGTTTTTTTATCTCATGTTAAGGATTTCCAAAATTCAAAAGTAACCCTTACAGCCGCAATTTTTTTCACAAAACTATTTTATTTCGATAACAGCTTTTAGTACGGTAGTAAAATAAAATTCTGTGCAAAGATATAAAATAGCGCAAAGACCTATTTTGAAAAGAATGTTATTTTTTATAGTTTGTAGTTACAAAATGGCAGCCATTAATATTTGTTAAACTAAAAAAAAAATATAAAAGGTGGGTGGGTAACCAAAACTACTGTGTTTATATTACATTTTTACAATTCTAACGGTACACCAAATGCTTGAAAATTGATTCACAAATAAGGGAGAAAACTAATTGTTTAAGATAGTATTAAACAATAACTACGACTTAAGGTAACATCACTGCTAGTCGGCCTAAACAATTTACAGTAGTATGGCGAAATATATCGTACCTCACTAGTCCAAAAATGTGTTTACCTAACCCGCCATGTTAAACTTCCCTATCCCAAGCGTAATGTATACAACTTCCTTACTTCTCGAGTGATGTAAAGTTGAAAAAAACTCACTCGGTGATGTAATGAAACCCATTTAAATAACATTAAGTGCTTAACTTAAAAAAATATACCTCTATGGAGGCATCGACGTTCAACGCTAGAAATCAGCTGTGCCCTTGAATGTTATTGTTATGCTTTAAAGTATTTTCCTAACCTAGCTTTTGTTTGTAAAAGAACGTTACTGTTAGACGATGAGTGAAATGGATAATGAAAAATATTGTACGTAAACCCATGTATATTGTCGGGTCAGGTAAAATCTTGTACGTTACTCGTTGCGCAAGAGCGTGTTTACATCTCTTAGGTGAATTATGCAACTCGCTTCCGCTCGTTGCACAACGTTCACCTGCGTGATGTAAAAACGCTCTTACTACACTTGTAATGTAAATATCTATTACTGCACTCGTATGGTAATCACCTATTTTCTTACCTACACTTGCTGTCAGTAAGAAATCAAAATCATACGATAACCAGTAGCATTGTAATGTTCAGAATCTTGGGCACTGATCAAGGAATCCGAAAAACCTTATCGGAGTATAGAATGTAGAGAAAATATATAAAGCAGTTCAAACTAACGGTCATGTGTAAACAAAAATGTGAAAAAGGCCATTTTTACCTTATGAAACCTCCAATAAACCCCCGTTCTCATAGTATGATCTTGCTGGTTTCGCAAACTATATTAAATAAATTTAGGTTTACACGTTATGACCAAATTAATCTAAATTTGATGAGTTTTGCAAGAGTTATCATCTACAAGTATATAAATTTGAAGAGATTATGTTTTTGGACTCATGTAAAATTAACACGAAAAATAAATAGGTCAAGGTCTAGGTCTATCCGTAACACTTATGGTAATAGCTTATTTCCTTTCTGGAAAATTTCAAAACAGTAGGTACATATATCATATATGTTACCAAAACTAAAACCAATAGCCTCAAACGACGAATAATATGGTGAATGGTGCTGTGTGTGATTTATACCCAATGATTGAGTTGTACTCTACAATGTGTTCATGTCACATATGTGGGCTTGAGTCGCATTCCATCATTGTGATCACAGAGCTTTATTTCGCTAATCCTGTCCGTTATTTTATGGAATTATAAAAGAGCACGATTTTAAAACTTCAATAATTTATCTATTTTAATGAAGCACCTTGACTTGATGTTTTAAAGATAGTCAAAGTAATTTTTACTCAGCTTATTGTAATAACAATAAAATGTAAACCTTACTGACATGTTTATTCTTCCAATTATATAGTAGGATTTCTATTACGGAAAAAGGTTTATTGACTCACTTTAATCAAATCAGATTCATCGGTATTTATTTTTTACAACGAAATTAATATAATACCTAAAAGTTTCTTCGGCATTCAATAACACAATATCAACGGTCGCATGGCAAGTATGTAGTCTGATCTCAATCACAGCCAACTTGGCTGATACACTCAGTAACTTTACATAGCTAACTGTATTATTGTCTATTATTACTTTAGATATTGTATGTTTATCTTGAAAAGTGTTTTAAAATTGTGTCGAAAAAAATCATGATAAGAAAAACTTTTCCTTCGGACGTTACACACCTACATCTTTACTTTATTGTAAAATGGCGATTTCTCGAATAATTTTGGACTAAGATAAATTTAACTTTCTTGTAAAAGGTAAATTAAGAATTTATGGTTATGATTAAGCATATTTTTTATCAGCTTTAGTAAAGGTGTGCTACCAAACCAAAGAGTACAAAAGGCCATTGGCTATAACCAAGATGTATCGCGTATAAGGACCCATAAATCCCTGGCAAGACTGGCCAATCTGACTCTCCGAGTAAATCTCCACTAGTGAACATCGTGTAAAAGCACCTGTTCTCAATAGCTCGGAAAGCAGAGTACAATGTGTACAACTACATAAGGTGATGCCCAAACTAATCGGAGTGGGAATAGCATGAGGAAGTGCAAAGAGTCTCGCACCACCACAAATCAAAATTGTTAGAAATCTGGTAAGATACTCGGAAATTAAAAACAGATATTCTTTACTTCTCACGAAAAAAATACTAAGGAATAAATACGCGTTTATAGGTCTAGGTCTTTGATTTGTGACTCGTCAACCGTGTGATTAACGGCTTATACAACTTGGAAGGAGAACGACTGCTGCAAGAGGAATATTAAGACTACGTTGCGAACGCACAAACTACTCGGGCAGTTATAACAGCTTATGAAAGGTCATCCGATACCATGGGTTTAAGTGAAAATAGAGTCAACCAAACAGGAAAACCGAAAGAGATGAGCGCTTGGGTAAAATAATTGCTTAAAAAATAATAACAAGAAACCCACGCCGTCGTGTACATCGATAGACGTCGGTAGATATCTACTCGTAGATCGGGTGGAGACGGAGCTGGAGGACATCCACAGCAACCGGGTCCCTGATATATTCCCACGGAGCAACATCCGCCGCTTCTTCAAGTCTCACTCGAATGCCGTCGATGAAGTCTCGGAGAGTTGAGATGGCTGTAGAATCCCTGATGACGGAGCTCCTCACGTACCAGGGTGAATCTGTCGCCTGCCGGAGCGCGGAGAGTCTTGCTCTAGACGACGAGCAGCTAGCGGTTCTGCAGGTAAGATGGTACCATGCAGGGGCTGCGTACATGAGGACCGGCCTAAGCAGGGACGTGTAGAGACGGACTCTTGCAGCCGTCAACAACTTCCTCAACCGAAACAGCAGGCGGATGGCGCCAAGTCCTTTCCTGGCGAGGTCGCAGACCCTATCAACGAGGAGAGTCAGGGTGAGTCGCTGATCCAGCAGGACACCGAGGTACTTCACCAAGGGATGACGGTCGAGATGGATGTGTTGGCCATCGTCCTCGTGAAGGAGATGGCCTCACTCTTGTCGGCGTTGACTTTCACGTGCCGCTTCTTCTATCGCTAGACATTCACCCTGGACATTCTCAGGTTTGCGGAGGTGGCAGTGAAGAGCGCATCATATGCGTACTGGGAGAGCTGCACTCTTGGATCCACAGGCATGTCGTTGGTATACCAAAGGTAGAGTATCGGCCTGAGAACCGATAGTCCAGGACCTGACTAGGGTTCTGTGTGCATGTCGTGTATAGAGAATTTTGCTTTTGCATTTCAATATAGGTGTCTTAGGAAGTGTTTTCCACTCGGGTGTCAAGTTCGCACCTGGTACGTTTTCGAGCTATGACGTCATAAAGATGGCGGCTAAAAAACGTGGCGGCTAAAGATGACGTCATAAAGATATTTGTAAAAAATATCTTACAAACAAAAAAAGAATCATCCCGGTTCGTTAACCATTATGCGAAATATACGCATTTAAAGAATTGTTCAAGCCGCAATATTTTCCGGACTTTCTACCATGTTACGTGTTAGTTAATGGTTTATTTAATCTCTTGGCTTTAATTTTAGTTTCAAACATTAATTGTTTGGTATCGTTGGAAAGGGCATAAAATTATCTACAACTTTTGTAATGGGTAGTTATTTCATTCTATAAGCGTTTAACAAGTTATGAGGTAAATTTCAAAAACAATGACATTAAAAACCACGTTTTTTAATATTGTGAGATAAATATTAAGTTGACAACAAAAGTGTAAATACAAAAAAACATTTCCTGTAAAATTATCTTTCAAACAAAAAAAGAATCACCCCGATCCGTTAAACGGTATGCGAAATATACGCATTTAAAAATTGCCCAAGCCGCCATTTTGATGACGTCATAGCTCGAAAACGAAACAGGCGCGGACTTGACACCCGAGTGGAAAACACTTCCTAAGACACCTATATTGAAATGCAAAAGCAAAATTCTCTATACACGACATGCACACAGAACCCTAGTCATGTCCAGGACTAAATCTTTCCCGGACCGTACACCACTTTCAGTGTTTTTTTACGGTTTATTCAATCTCTTTGCTTTATTTTTAGGTCCAATCACATATTGTTTGGTATCATTGGAAAGGGTATAGAATTATCTGAAACTTTTGCCACGGGTGGTATTTGATTTTATCAGCGGTTAAGAAATTATAAGCAAAACAATAAATATAATAACAATAAAAACGACGTTTTTCAATATTGTGCGGTGAATATTAAGTTTACAACAAATGTGTAAATACAAAAAAGATAGTTTGTAAAAATATCTTTCAAACAAAAAAAGAATCATACCGATCCGTTAAACGGTTTGCGAAATATACGCATTTAAAAATTGCCGAGCCGCCATCTTTATGACGTCATAGCTCGAAAACGTACCAGGTGCGAACTTGACACCCGAGTGGAAAACACTTCCTAAGACACCTATATTGAAATGCAAAAGCAAAATTCTCTATACACGACATGCACACAGAACCCTAGTCAGGTCCTGGACTACGACCCCTGTGGCACACCTGCGAGGAAGGATTGTGCTTTATTCTTTTTAACACTGGCCGTTCGTTTCAGTAATAGCTTTTTGAGCATCTGCTTTTTCAATAAAGTAGACAAACCCATAGTACCTTGACTTGAGTGTGTCAAGGTCCACTATTATTCTACCAAACGTAGCAAACGCTTCTCTCAACTCGATTCTCAGCATCGATTGTTGAGCACAGATCTCCGACAAATATAACATAGTCTTTTCGACGGGCATTGTCACTGGCCCACTCCACCTTCATTTTTCTCTCTAGCAGTATTGTTACATTCAACGCAGCCAGAGTTGAAGCTGCCCCTTCATAGTCATAATAGTCTATAAATGCAAATAGACTTGATCTTTTATAAATAACCATTGATTTTATATCACTGCGGAAAGAAAAACAAATATGTAACTGTTCCTCTGTAACTGGAGCACTGAGGTTTCCAACATACAGAGTGGACGTGGTGTTGAAGTCGCCCGTCCAACGGTTACTCTGAAACGGCGCGCTGTCAGGTGAGCTTGTAGATTGAGCCGTGCAGGGGGTGAAGCCAGCTTGTAGAAGAGTCCCTCGTGCCTGACTCGGTCAAAGGAATCGCTCACGTCATTCGGGACCGACGTTGAGTTATGCTTCCGCTCCTGCGATGGTGTTGGGGACATGCCGCAGTTGGGGGCTGGTGGAGTGGCCCCTTCTGAAGCCATACTGCTCAGACCTGATCGATGAGAATAATGCCTCGGGGGCTCCAGCATCTTGAAGAGCACAGGCAGAAGGGAGATCTGCCTGTGGTTCTCGGGGAAGATGTGATCCTTGCCGGGCTCGTGGATCATGATGACATTGGCCAGCTTCCAGATGTCGAGGAAATGGGTCAGCCTCACGCAGAAGTTGAAGAGGCAGGTGATGACGACAATCACCCTAGTCGGCAGGTTCTTCAGTGCTGTGGAGTCCTGAAGGAGTCTGGTCCAGGGGCCTTCTTCAGACGGAGTCGAGCGATATGGCCCTTCACCTCACTGACGGTCACGCGGGGGAGTTTTTCCTAGTCGGAGTTTAGCTCGTAGGCTTCCACGAACTCGTCAACAACCTCGCAGAAGTCTTCGTCGTAGACGTCTGGGTGAGGGGATAACTGGTCCTCCATAGAGTCTGCGAAGGTCTCTGCACGGTTCTCGGGTGAGTTGACGAGCTCACACCCTCCGTGTAGTGGCCTGTTTTGCGTCTTCATACCGCGCAGAGCCTTGGCGACTCTCCAAATGCCATCCAAATACATGCCTGTCTTAAGTGTATGAGAGGGCCATGTGGCCCTAACTTTGCCTGGTATAATAAACAAATTTTCATTTCATTCGCATTTACCTATCAATCAAAATATGTATTTGATTCGATTTTAACATACAAAAGTTTTAGTATACGGATAAAAATAGATTCAACAACCGTTGCTGTATCAACCCAGAGATAGTTTTAACTATCACATGTTATTATATTAAGTTAAGGAAGGGAACAAACGTTCTTCGGAACAGAATTTTGCAATAACTGCAAATGTTTCTGATCTGATTAAAGTATGAAAATTCATTGTTTACCACAAAGTCATCGTTGTCAAAGTTATAGCAATGCAATTTATTTTTTAAAGATAAATTTAGCTGCAAATTTTTAGTAAGACTATTATTGTAATAACTCTTCTTCCTTTGCAGGTTTTTCCCTTAGTATATGCTAGAATGGAGCGGAAGACAACTGAGGCGTATAAAGTAATTTTCCGCTTCATTGCTCACCATTGTCCCGACTTGGCACCAATAACTGTCATGGCGGACTATGAGGCTGCCATGATAAATTCTGCAAGTGCTGTGTGGCCATAGGCAATAATAGTTGGCGCTGGTTTTACTGCAGTCAAGTAAGTTGATATTACATTAATAACATAATAAATCCCCTGCCACAGTAATCGTGTAGTCAAAGCGAGTAATCATCGACTGTTTGGATTTTTGCTGAAATATTTCTATAAACTGACATACGTAGTTATATTCCCTACTCGTGGGGACCTGAACGAACGAAGTCATGCGCTGCCCTAGCAGACTGATAAATCAATTAATGGTATGGCAAATACTTTAACTTCAGTTTTTATTACAGGCAGTATGGAAAAACATGTTGCGCTGGGAATGCTTAGGACCACAGAATAAAATCAAAATGCAACTAGGGCTCTGAAGAAGCTTTTGTACCTGCCTTTGCTGCCTTCATTCAATGTTCCTGAATATTTTTAAGCAGTTGTTCGATATGTGAGAGACAGTGATCTGTTTCACACATTCGAACAACTGCTTTGCTACAACCAGGAGTACTGGCTGGACACAGTTAGCTCCTCTGCCATCTCTGTAGCAGGCCTACCTCATCGGATCATTGGAGGAACAATGGAGTGGAGTCATTTTACAGAAGACTCAACGATACCATCGGCCGCCATCCATCTTTCTGGATCTTCTTGGTTAGTCTAATGACTTGTGTCTAAAAATAGTGTCTTCGGAGTAAGGCCATGTGATATGAAGAAGCTTACACCGTAACTAAATACTGACATTTCAGCTTCGTTATTTATAGAGAAATATCGTCAAACCAGTTAACTGGGACAGTTGCCGGGTACATGATTTTTGAAAATGCATTTCAAAATTGATTGTACCTGTAAATTTAACATTAAATGTCTGTGATCACAATATGTACTTTGAAAACACATTACTCTGTATCATAAGAACGCAGAATCGTTTGGTAAAAAATTGACATTGCGTATTTCGATAATATTCATGTAATAACTTAAAATTTAATCAGCATTCAACTCAACAGCATTCTTATTTACATTCAATTTCCCAATGCAGGAACGACTCTGAGAGACAGATAAAATAGAAAGAGACCGATGGTATGACTCTGTAGGGGCGTACAACATGTGCGTCCTCGACGGTGTGAACTACTGGTTCAAGACCGGCGTATTCACGTTGCACAACAGGAATTGCGCATTGGCAGGTAATACTAAATCAGGGTTGAAATGTGAGTAAATTTTATGTTTCTCTGGGGTAGAGGAAGATTAAAGGTTTTAAAAAATAACACGTCTTTATTGATGAAGATTTTAGGAAGTTAAGGTGTACCAAAAAAAGTACTATAGAAATTATAATGCATACTAAATTGATGTTTTAAACCTTATCCATTATACTTAATACTTATATTTTTGTTAATTAGATACTATGTGGATGAATTCCTCGACAGAGTTTGTCATTGCGTTTGTGGACTGGATAGATACCTGAGGAATACACAACAACCAAGACGTCACCGACCAAATGCTCAGGTTGACCCAGATGATCCACCAGAGCCTCAACCTGCACCGGAAGACCAACCTGCCCTGGAACACCAACCTTCACTGGAACACCAACCTTCACTGGATGACCAACCAGTACATGTTGACCATCAAGAACAAACAGATAAACCCGCTGAGCCTCAACAACCTGTGGAGGTAGCTAAACCATCATATGATGAGTTACCAGATGTTCAGGAAGAGGTAACAGACAATTCTTTTATCTTGTACCTCTTATTTTTAAACCTTTTTTTTACTTTTTCATCATCAATTAAAAAAGGAAATATCGCCTCCACAGCAAACCTGCTGGCTAAGAAGATGTACATTTTCCTGATTAGATTTTCACTTAAGTATTTCCTTAAAACTGGTCAACTTAATTCCCTAATAACCTTTGATTGAACGAGTATTTTTATGTTTTGTACTGCAAGGAGGGTACTGTGTGTTTTAGTAAAATATTAATAGCTTAGCTAGTATAAAATAAATAAATTTGCCAAGCAAACTACAAAAGATTCCTTATTCTACATATGAACATATGAATTTTTATTGTAGAATTTATAATTATTCTCTCCATAACAAATGGCCGTAAATCAACTTAAATGGACTAAATTATTGGGTTTTTTTAGCTGTAACACTTGAAATGGGAGAGAAATACGGAAAATTTGTTTAAAAGATTAGGTTTACACGTTCATTCAAAATTTCATCAATACTGAAAAACCTTTGCTTAATTTATTGTGCCACTAGACACAAATATGTACAGGACATATATCTAGGGATGTGAAATTGAACGGATAGTGTTTTTGGCCTACCAGAGCATAAACTAAAAAATAAAATCGGTTCTGGGTATAGGTCTTACCATGAAACCTACGGTAACAGCTTATTACCTGTTATATATGCTGAGTTGGCTACTTCTTTTAATCTATGGTTTAACTTATACTGGTTTTAAATTGCCAGCTGTTAGCAAATGTTAATATTAATGTGTATTAGAAATGCTTGATAATAATTAAACACATGTTAATTAATTTTTATGAGAGAATGTAAACAAGATTTATTAGATTTGTGTGTTGTCTCTTAAAGATGTTATTTAAATGGTTCAAATAAAATGTTGTAATTGCCTACTTTCACAGAGTACTCATTATTTTTTGTAAGTTTGTTTGTAACATTGTGGCGTCCAACGTGTTGGCATTGGTGGAAGTAAATTATTTGTTGGAAAAGTATAGATTGTATTTTAACCATGGATGCCTTGTTAAAAAGAAGGAAGGCATTGAGAACAACATTTAGTAGATCAGTATCGAAGTTTAATGAAGTTTGTCAATAAGAATTAGATTAAGCTCTTTATGACGTATTAGAACAAAGATACAATGAGTTGGAAGAAATTGATAAAGAAGTATTTAATCTAATGCTTAAAGAAAGTATCTTGTTATTTCGTGTTTTAAATGTTCCGTGTCCCTTGTTGTATTTTATGTAAATTATTTCATGTTTTTGACGTAAAGCTCCGACGATGTTGCGGTGCAACGAAACATGTCAGCTTTGATCAACATTAGTTGAAATAATGACGGAGGTAAGCCTATAAAGTCATTATTCGTAGTCAATGGGCTATCAGAATGAATAATATGATAATATATTACTTAATTTTAGTAGTGGTTCACTGAGAAATTGCACTCTATAAATAGTCAGAACCTTATCCTATGCTGTGTCAACAAATTGACTAAGTCTGCTAGCAACTTGTGGACAAAGGGTTTAGTGGTTGGCAGACACAGCAATAAGTCCTGAGGTGCGGCTGGTCCTGACCACAACTGTTGACCTAGAGACGGACCTTTGAATGCTGATATAGTCTCTGGAATAGCTTAGGTAATAGGAATAACAATTAAAAATCTATCTATTCTATAATAATGTTGATAATAATAGAATTTTCAAACTCTTGTTCCACATTAAATATAAATATTTATAAACTAATTAACCCCAATTAAAGATTAATTTATATAAATACAAATCAGGTTGACATGCATTAAGAGTTGTATAGTAATCATGATTATGTCGGGATGTGGTCTTTTTATGCATATTGTTGGTAGAAATCAACACTATATTATTAAAAGTAATTCAAACTTATATTATTAAATAGTTTCAAATGAAATGGCTTAGTCAATAACAATTAGAGTTATTGTCAAAGGTCACGTCGTCGGTCCTCCTTAGCTTTCAGGACCGTTGATTTTTCCACTCATAAAGTACCCACACTACAATGGCAGCTGAATGTCTCTCAGTTGTCGCAGTCCCTAATCAAAGCTGATCAAACATGGTCACTTCCGATCGCAGATTACTGCCATTAGGCAAACCTGTTCAAAGACGTTAATTTGATTTGCTTTGGCAGGACGATCCAAAGTAAACGTTTAAAGTTGCACTGTGTTAATTGAACAATCAAGCAAAGTTGTAAAAACATACATTGCACATAAGGTATGTTAGGGTTTTAACGAGCCATTTGGACTGCATTCTTAAAGAGGGTTGATCTATTGGGTAGTTAATCATCCCTAACATTACGTAAAGACATAGGGCTCAAAAACAATTTACAGGGTCTACGGTTCGATCCATAGAAAATTCAGTAGCTTTATCGACGAAACTGGACCGGTTTGCCCATGATCTTAGGGGTATAAACGGTCGGGCGGAAGAAAGAGATGGTCTTAGTCATTGGAGTGAGTTACATTTTGTATCTTTGGGAGCGAGCTGGTTTAGTGGTTAGAGCGCGGGATCCCGGTTCCTAGGGTTCCGGGTTCAAATTCCGCCAAATCACCAATGGATTTAATCTAAGTGATAATGCCGTAACCCATACGTCTAGCCTGAAGCAATGCGAAAAACGATTCCGGGTTTGTGCCTAGCGTCCTACAAAAATAGGAACTCAATGGAGGTCAACTCAAAACGGTTTGTATTCATATTTGGGGCAAAAATAAGGGTAATAGTAGCATTGTCATAATGAAATATTATGATACAAAATATTTTTACTATTGGTAGAACGTTATAGCTATCGCTGGTATTTGAAGTTTATTTTTTGAGTTGGTGAATGTACGATATTTAACATCTATCATTTTTGGTAAATGCCCTCAATGATCTCTTACATAACGTGTACGCTGTTGTAGCACATTCTGTATCAAGAGAGTGTGTTTGGATACATCACTTTGTGTTAAAGGATATGAAATACGAAACAAGCTACATATATCAATATAGATCATTATTTTAGATTTACTGTAAATTAATACATTTTTCCTACAGTCACCCAACAAAGTTGGCTTCCTCGTACTGTTTATAGTACAGAAAGCTGCTAATTGCTGCATATTTATACTTTGTCGTACGGTTTATACTTTGGCGCACATCAGGATTCCAACAAAAACACAAAATAGCGTGGTTCTATTATGCACGTAATCCGTGCACGCTTGGAAATAGGTTGGCAACACTTTCAGATAATAATACTATGAGCAGCTGATTGACTATTAAAACTACGAATTAACCTGTCATTTCATGTTTATAGTTTATGTTCCCTTTTCGGTATTTCTGAACTTTTCTTTTAAACGTTTTTAAAACATTCCTACAATCTTAATAAACAAGAAAATACCTTTACAGCATTTTTGGCACAGAAACCACCGCAAATCACAAAAAAAAACTATTTTCTCAAGTCGCGGAGCACATTGCTTGCCGAAGAAAAAATAGCGGAGTGATACGCACCGGGGACTATTTTCTCTAGGGCACCTATTTGTGTTGCCAGCTGAACCTAAAAACGTGTTGTATAGTGTTTGAAGGACTAATTATTTATATGCTTTATAGTGACTGTAGGAAAAATATAATGTGTAACACGAGTGCAAAAGGCCTTTGCTGCATTCGATATCATTCCGCACTCGTCTGCGGCTCGTGCGTAAACGTTGCTCTCGTATGCAGCAAAGTGCCACTTTGCTCACTAGTTACACAAATAACTATTGATCTCGTCATTCATTAATAACACAAAGTTAAACCCACTGTGTGGAACGTCACATGCCATTTTTGAACATATAACTCATGAAGAATTTGAACACACCGAGAGGATTACCGGAAGTATATGGGTTTAAGTTAATACTATAATCTAACATTGTCCATTTATACGATACTCCCATTAACATGCACTTGCGTTCACACAAACACTTACGGCATTCCGGCAGTATACATGGATGTGCCATATACAGCTATATGATCACCTAGAGTACACTCAATTGAACCACTGTTGCTAAGGAACGTTCTGCTATACTTTAGATACTTATTTATCTAATAACTTTTTGTGCAGTGATCTCTCAACAGATGGAAAGTTTACCTCACCTATAAGACCCATATTTGTTATATGTTGATAAATGGACTACAGCTAAATGTTGTACCTAAGCCCCAGAAACATGGAATTATCACATGGGCAAAGTTATAAGCGGGATTCTGACGCGGGCCGTGAGACAACAACCGCCAAGCTGTATACACTAGGATCGCGACCGAAAAAAAAAACTTTAACTATTAACTAAATGACATAGCCATACTTCTACCATATATACATAGTAACTCATTTTTAACCTGGCATAATTTCTCCACAATATTGCATATTTCAACAATAGCAAAAGCAGATTATTCATAAAATGTAGTTAATTATTAAATGATCAGCATATTTAGTGACAACTCCGGAACAGAAACAAGATCATTAGATGATATGTACGAAAAAGGTTAGTTGTAAATGGCCTGTCATTTTAAACCCTCAATCTAAATAATTTACAGTTTCACAGTTGTTACGCTATGAAGATCAATCCAATAGAAAGCCAATTAATGCTGCTAATGAAGTTTCTCTATCACCTGTCACAGTTAACAAGATTTTATTATCGAATACGTAGTCCATAAGAATGAGCCTAATGTAGGTCTAACTCTTAAGAACTAGACGAACCCTATTAAATTGTCGTAACTTATTTATGTTATTTTTACAGTGCAAAATCGTTTGTTGTAAAATACAAATTAAATATAAATTTAAAAACTGCCTGAATAACCAATACCAATGCTTTATTTAATCTACTCGTAAACGTAGTGTATTTACTCGACAGTAATTACTTGACCTGAGAGACCTCGCAGAGGCCAGCCTCATTGCTACAGACGATTGTGTTGTCACAGCAAACTCCCCCCCCCCCTCCAGCGAACCTGGCCAATAATTACTTAAACCATCTTAATGGAATCTATTCTTTAATTGTAAAAGGTTGGACATTTTGTTAAGTACTGTAATAGGGTGATCATTTTTTTTTAATCTAGCTTGATTAACATGATTCTTTGGTTAGATAGAATGGTTAAATAGAACTATGTTAATTGGTGAATATGTATAAAAAATCTGCCCATTTGTTAAATTTTGAATAAAAAAATGGGTATTAACTAAAATTGCTTCATAGGTACACATAATTAGTGTTCTTATGGCAAATTTCTCGATAACGTACTTTTATTATTATAAAAAAAAACTATGTATTAGATTAGTAAAGAGTAATTAATAAGTAGGTAGGTTCACAAGTTATAACAAAAACTTTAACAAAAGAAGAATTCGGGAGTTTGTTAAGGAATTACTAACACTAGGTACAGAAGAACATTTTAAGAGGGTTAGCAAAAACGGACCATTTAAAATTGTTTTAAAGACACGACACCAATATAATATCAACAACAACGTATTTCTAAACTCAATGCCTATGTGGCTTTGACCATTTAAAATTGTTTTCAAGACACAAACCCAATCTAAGATCAACAACAACAGTGTTTCTAAGCTCAATGCCTATGTATTATGTGGTTTGGACAGTCTGTAGCGTGTAGGGAACACGACAGGTTTTACGTATTACATTGACGGTTTGAGTAATGTTTTGTAGATCTAGAAGATTTGTTATTCTTTTTTTATTACATGTGTATACTTCTTCATTTTGTTCATCTTTTACTATACACTGGCTTTTTATATGATCTTTCATCTGATCCAAAGTTCGCGCTTCGTGAGGTAAAACTGCATTGTGAACATTTGCTAATGGTAAGTTTTTACATTCAAAAGTGGTAGTCTTTATATTATTATGTTTATATTTATCGGTTATTACAGAAACTTGTTTAACAACTACCACATCTTCAGGATTTACTCCACCTTTTACATTAGTTATCTTTTTGTTCTCAGCATTCCAATCTCCATTCTTTTGTAACATGATTTGACTTATAGTGGCAGCATCTGTTGGTTTTAAACCTTCTTTAACCTTATGTAATATTTTACCTTTGCAATCAATGTGTTCATTATCGTGAATATTACAATTATCTTTAACATATTTGAGGTTAACTGCATCCGCATCTTCTTTAGGGTATCCTATATCATTTATAACAAAGTTATAAAAAGAGAATCTTATGTTCTTTTTTTTTGGGATTATAGAATGTAAATATCCTTTATTGACTGAATCTTAACTATCGACAGGATCAGCTAAGTTTGTAACTCTTCTGTTTTTAACATCGTAAACTTCATTATTAACTTGTAAAGTATTTGACAGCTTTGAAAGTAAATAATCTTTGGTGATGGAATCAGAGTTTTCTATTGGTTCACCAAAATTTGTGATTCTATAAGACTTGGCATTATTAAAATTGTAAGCTCAATTATATTTCACTTTTTAAAGTTTTCAAATTTATTGCATCATTATCATCTTCTGAATCTTTTACAAACTTCAATCGTTTGCTGCTTATGTTATAATCTCCTTCAGCTGTTAATGGTAAACTATATCTTTTACCATTGGATTTTGGTTATTCTCCAAAATTGGAATACCTTCCAAACTTTACCACGCTCATGATTCAACTGAGTTCCTTCGATTCTTGTCCTCCTTTATATATGCGATGATTAAGCAATAATCCTTCGATTTCGTAGTTCATCGATTAAAGCTACCCATTCATTGTCCAATCCGGTATGACCGGCTTCCATGGCTTCATGTAATAATCTCATTCGATCAACCAGCTTATTGTCATCATTATAATATATTATGTTGGTATTGTATAGGCTTTTTAATAATCCTTTCCCTGAAGATGTAGGTTCGTTGGTTCTTGGTCTTTTGTGTAAAACATTTAATTCAGCTGTAGATATAGCTCTTCTTTTAAGTTGAGATTTTTTCACTTGTGTTGGAAAAAGATCAGCTATTACACTTGTGTATTTTATTGATCGATTTCGATAAATGGGCATATCTTTGGAATACTGCTTTTTATGGGCATTTGTATCATTAAGTATGTTTTTAAACACTGATAGGTCTTTTTTGGTATATTTACCAGTTTTGTTTTTAAAAGTCTTCTAGTCTAGCTCCATAAATTTGATATCTTCTATTAGCCTGTGTTGAATGTAACATTGTTAATAAATAGTTTCTACCCAAATTCCCTTTGAATGCTATGTTTGTGCTTAATGTACTTAAATTTGAAGATTAGTAGATTCTTCTTCTTGACCTGCGGAAAATCCTTCCTTTTCTCTTGGATCTTCAGTTTCTTCATTTTCTTAGCTCTCACCACTTTCTTCAGTTGATTGAAATTGTTTGTATTGTTCATAATCTCTTGATTCTTTTTCATACTTGGAAATCGGTAGAATAGCATCTCCTTCGAAAGATTTTCAATTTTCCTAACTAATCTGTTTAAAGGATCAGTAACGGGTTTAAATGTTGGTTCTATAAACTTTTCTCTTTCGCTTATACCTAACTTAAGAGCTCTGTTTTTATGTCTAATAGAATCACTAAGTGATTTTATTTCTTTTAATAGCTTTTCTTGACTTGCCATGTTTACAGTACGAAGTGTTGATTTAAAATAATGATATTTAGTGTAGCAGAACTTATTTATCAAACCCTATTCTATATCGTCCGTCTTTTATGGCTTGTTTTTTCATAATGACCAAAAATCCATACTTTTCTGCCCATGCTTTTCCACAAATTTGTTTAAACTTGTCAAATGTCATATCAGCATTTACATGATCGTTATATACGTGTTTCAGGTTGGTTACATCTTGGTTGAACAAAATTATAACATTTGCATTATCTCTGATAAGCTGCTTTGCAATTTTACTGTATGTTTGTCCTATATATATGCTGTCGATATTATTATGTCTTACCATGGCGAAATAGTTCCTAATAGTATCATGATTTTCACATGAAATGTCATCGAATAGAAATACTGAATATGGTTTAGCTTGGTTTGGTTGCAAAACTATCACTGGCGTTAAATTTATAAAAGTTAACACCTGACACATTCGATACCGGTATGATTTTTTCTAACAATTGATACTTTGGCTGATGTAGTGACTTTGAAAAACATTATAAGTTATTAAACCTCAATCCTTTAGGATTTGTAATCAAATTAAATACGACATTAGTTTTTCCACAGTTTGAAGGACCACTTATAATACATCTGACTACATCCACTACAATGTAAACCTTTAACGTTCATCTGTCCGAGATTTGACTATCACAACGGTGGTACTACCACTTCCCAAAATCCCCATCAAATGTTCAATTGAGAGGTTGATGCAAGCGGTAATGTTCGTGTTCCCTCCAGCCACTCACAGTTCTTCGTCCAGAAAGATAACCAAACAACAGAAAACACTATAAAGGAATTGGATTTTTGATATACATTGTAAATTACATGATAATATAGTAATGTAACGGAAAACTGCCCTGTGAATAATCACTTTTAAACATTCACTTCATCACATTGAACTATAACTACATGATAATCAGTAAAATACGATGTAAGGTAAATCAATTTAACCATAGACAAAAAGAATAACTTTATCACTGGCGTTAAATTTATAAAAGTTAACACCTGACACCTTCGATATGATTTTTTCCAACAATTGATACTTTGGCTGATGAAGTGACTTTGAAAAAATGTATAAGTTATTAAACCTCAATCCTTTAGGATTTGTAATCAAATTAAATACGTCATTAGTTTTTCCACAGTTTGAAGGACCACTTATAATACATCTGACTGTGTTTGGAAGTAAACTACCATGTTTGCCAGTGTTGATTGTGTCGTTATCAACAGTGTAATCATCAATATTACTAATGTTGAATTGATCTTTATGATGAACAATCTCCATCTTATTCAAAATCCAATGGCACAATGAGCTGTTCCCATTAAATTAGGTCTTTTTACAGGTATCAAAGAATCTTCTGTTTTGTTAAAACCTAGCCAACGTACTTTAACTTGGTATTTTTTCCTTTGTAACGCTTTTTCAACAAGATATACATCACCTACTATAGACTTCAATAGTTCATGTCCGTAGAACGCACCTTGTAACCTTTTTGGTTTTTGGCTAAAATCTCGACAACCGTTGGCGGATGATAAAATTGGTTGTATACCAAATGAAAAATCATTAAACTTACAACAAAATGACAGCTACACTCTTATTTTATTCCCAATGTTTACCGAGTAGTAGAACTTTAGAGTATGGCGTATTTTCTCAAACTGTCAGGGTGCGAACAACGGTGCAAACTAAAGTAAGTTATAAGTTAGACGGATTGAGAAAAAATGCCATATTTTGGCACCCTATAGCTCGGTAACCTTTAGAAATAATATAACTTAAAAATGTAAATTTAATTTTTCTTGGAAATTTCAAAATCTTTCATTTAATAGCCTATGAAAGATTTTATCACTTTTAGCTAACCTATGACAAACGGTTCTTGAGATTTTAGCCAAAAACACATAACTAACATAATGTAGCATAATGTACCCTGTTTCGCTAATTGCCACTAGAGCTCACCTTATATTTAGCGGGACTTTTAGCCGAAAAAATTTTATCTGATCAGACATGGCCGAAGACAACCTGAAAACAACACTGTATGTTGGAGACCTCAGTGCTTCAGTTACAGAGGAACAGTTACATTTTTGGTTTTCTTTCCGCAGTGATATAAAATCAATGGTTATTTATAAAAGATCAAGTCTATTTGCATTTATAGACTATTATGACCATGAAGGGGCAGCTTCAACTCTGGCTGCGTTGAATGGAACAATACTGCTAGGGAGAAAAATGAAGGTGGAGTGGGCCAGTGACAATGCCCGTCGAAAAGACTATGTTATATTTGTCGGAGATCTGTGCTCAACAATCGATGCTGTTAAGTTGGGAGAAGCGTTTGCTACGTTTGGTGAAATCTCGGATGGTAGAATAATAGTGGACCTTGAAACACTCAAGTCAAGGTACTATGGGTTTGTCTACTTTATTGAAAAAGCAGATGCTCAAAAAGCTATTACTGAAATGAACGGCCAGTGTTTAGGAAGTATTGTGTTTTATTCTTTTTAATACTAGTTTAGCACTTTTACTGTTTACTTCATTTGGCGTCATCCAAATCGTTCTGTGAAACCTGTTGTTGTAATCACTTATTAACTTTGGTAAAATATCAATCCATAAGTAGGTTCCTGTGTTTGAAAACATTTTATACATTGCTCCTTTTAACGTTCTATTAAATCTGTCAACTATGGCCGCTTTTCTTACAGATTTGGTTGAGTCCCGCTAAATATAAGGTGAGCTCTAGTGGCAATTAGCGAAACAGGGTACATTATGTTACATTATGTTAGTTATGTGTTTTTGGCTAAAATCTCAAGAACCGTCTGTCACAAGTTAGCTAAAAGTGGCAAAATCTTTCATAGGCTACCAAATAAAAGATTTTGAAATTTCCAAGAAAAATTAAATTTACATTTTTAAGTTATATTATTCCTAATGGTTACCGAGCTATAGGGTGCCAAAATATGGCATTTTTTCTTAATCTGTCTAACTTATAACTTACTTTAGTTTGCACCGTTGTTCGCACCCTGACAGTTTGAGAAAATACGCCATACTCTAAAGTTCTACTACTCGGTAAACATTGGGAATAAAATAAGAGTGTAGCTGTCATTTTGTTGTAAGTTTAATGATTTTTCATTTGGTATACAACCAATTTTATCATCCGCCAACGGTTGTCGAGATTTTAGCCAAAAACCAAAAAGGTTACAAGGTGCGTTCTACGGACATGAACTATTGAAGTCTATAGTAGGTGATGTATATCTTGTTGAAAAAGCGTTACAAAGGAAAAAATACCAAGTTAAAGTACGTTGGCTAGGTTTTAACAAAACAGAAGATACTTTGATTTATTTGCTTTTAATTGGGTAAAAGACCTAATTTAACGGGAACAGCTCATTGTACCATTGGATTTTGAATAAGATGATTTGTTCATCATAAAGATCAATTCAACATTAGTAATATTGATGATTACACTGTTGATAACGACACAATCAACACTGGCAAACATGGTAGTTTACTTCCAAACACAGTCAGATGTATTAAAAGTGGTCCTTCAAACTGTAGAAAAACTAATGACGTATTTAATTTGATTACAAATTCTAAAGGATTGTGGTTTAATAACTTATACATTTTTTCAAAGTCACTACATCAGCCAAAGTATCAATCGTTGGATACAGATGTCAGGTGTTAACTTTTATAAATTTAACGCCAGTGATAAAGTTATTCTTTTTGTCTATGGTTAAATTGATTTACCTTACATCGTATTTTACTGATTATCATGCAGTTACAGTTCAATGTGATGAAGTGAACGTTTAAAAGTGATTATTCACAGGGCAGTTATCCGTTACATTACCATATTATCATGTAATTTACAATGTGTATCAAAATTCCAATTCCTTTATAGTGTTTTCTGTTGTTTGGTTAACTTTCTGGACGAAGAACTGTGAGTGGCTGGAGGGAACACGAACATGACCGCTTGCATCAACCTCTCAATTGATCATTTTATGGGGATTTTGGGTAGTGGTAGTACCACCGTTGTGATAGTCAAATCTCGGACAAATGAACGTTAAATGTTTACATTGTAGTGGCTTACATATTTTTAAGCAAGAAAAAACTGGCCGAAACAGTTACGTTTGTAGGCTACTCTTTTTTTGCCATGAATGAAAGGTTCGTTTACCTCATTTTTGCAGTTTTGTCTGTACATTGTTTAGAATTCTATTTTTTTTTTAATTATTTTTACGTTTTATACATTAACTAGCTGTGCCCACTATTTAAAAACTGTCTATTTAATGCCTAAAGAATCAGTGTACCAAATTTCAACCTCCTAGGTAAATGGGAAGTGGGAGAATTAGTGATGAGTGAGTCAGTCAGTCAGCCAGTGAGGGCTTTGCCTTTTATATATATAGATAAGCCGAAACAAGTCTTATCTCAATTTCTGTCTGTCTGTCAGAGACAAAACTCTAATTTTATTTATATAGATTATTATGGTTTAAAAGACTGTGTGCAATCACAAGTAAGGTGCAGTGGAAACATGCATATGGGACAATTATGCCCTTTCAGCTCTTAGTATAGGTATCGGAAGTTAACTATGATATGTTTAATTGATGTCAGTGTAAGGTACTGAATTTTTATTATTATTTAGTTTTACTCTGTCATAGGATTATTTTTTATCAATACTGACCTCAAAAATAGGTAGGGATTTATATGGTATATACACTACTAAGTCAGTATATCTTTAAAATGTAAATCATATACCGGTGCTTGTACGAGTCCGTAAAAATTACGCACTGTGATAAGTAACCAAATGAGTTATCGCCATTTGCCTGGATTAAAATAAAGATAACTTTTAAAATATTACTTATAACATTGACTTTTGTTATGCATATTTTGGGCAATGTGTTAATAGTTATGATTTAAGATTATTTTGTTATTTTTTTTATTTGTCGGGGAGAAATTTACCCTACACTCCATGGATCTGCCACTGGTTATCAACCTCTTGGTAGGATGAATGGCCAGGGGAGTCCAGCAAGGAGAGAGTGCAGCAGAGTCAGGTTTCGAATCTAGTCTCAGTCAGGTCTTGTAATCAACTATAGAGGAATTCACCTGTCCGTGGTAGTGGTGGGCGTTATATAACGTAATAGGACAAATAACACTAAGTTATTACTTATTATTTACCTATTACTTTGGTAACAGGTTACCGTGAATACCCTATTATTTTTTTAAAATTTTGTGAACCGTTAGAACGAGCTAGTGAAATAACGCTGGCCTTTGTTTAGGCAATCGTTTCAGGGAATCATATTATCTTGTAACCTACCCTGAAGTGGTGGTTCGAACAAGTGAAATAACGCTGACCATGTAATCCTATTAATTAACAGTAACGATGTGGCCGATCAGCTGAAACGTAATGGAAGGGGAAATAATAGGAGACAAAAATAAAACATGTTATTTCACCTATTACCAAAAACTAAGGAACGTTCCTGACTATTACTGAAAAGTAACGGTATTTCCCATTTCTAGTCTGTGTATCAGAGGCTTGGTGGACAGCTCAGATTAAAGTTCACAGAATAGTGGATCTTTGTACACCTCTAATCAGGCATTTCGTTACATTTGCATATTGTTACTGATTGTGTCCATTGACACCTTGTTTAGAAATTATTTAAGTTTTTAATTTCATAAGGCTAAAAGGGAAATGATATGACCAAAGCCATTTAGCAGACCACTTCATAGTCATAACATACAAATGGAATGTGCTTGTTGGCTTGTATGTTCAATTGATGACTACTTGGTCCACAATCCACATCTGGCAACCAATAATACAGAAAGTAAACGTCTCACAACAATTGAAACATATATTTACACTTTTACTGATAAAACCAAAACGGCAATACATTATATCGACCCAAAAGAAACTAGTTTGCTTCATTCAACTAGTTGAAGTCATAATCTCTTTGAAAAATTGTGTCATAGGAGTGTTAAGATATTAACACACATCGTGGTTTTAAGTGTTATGCACCTCTGTTTATATTGTGTCGTAAGCTAACCTGTTGAGGAGGGAGTTTTAAAAATTAAATTTACAAGTAAGCCTACCTAAACGGACAAAAGAATATACATGATTATGATTAATAATTCAAATAAAAAAAAAACAATGGTTAATAAAGTAGTGATTGCCGTAGTTTGGCTTTTTTCAGTTCTGGCAGGTATACCTGCTATGAAATGTGACAGGATGTGAATAGATAATAAAATTATTACGTGTTATTACTCTCTGCAAGTTATATAGATTTCTTTTCAAAACTGTCCTTGCGAGAACTTGTTTATTATTAAACTTAGAAACAAAATATTCCAATTCATAAGGGCTTTGAGTAGATACTTACTGATCAAAATAAGAAGGTTACAATACCTGCAGACTACCTATAGTGGTCCTTGAATATCCAAAAGGATTACGCGTTTCGGTATATTGTTATACCCTCATCAGATCCTATATACAAAACTTAAAGTTTTTCGACTCATGATGTCACGTCACAGTTTTAAAACACAGTTACAAAACATTAATCACGAAAAAACTATTTACAGTAGGGCTACTAATTAAAAACGAGAGACAAAAGTGGACCAATGCATGCGTTTCAAGTGTCGAGTCTCGACTGGAGGTTATCTTGTCCTAGTAGTTGAACTTTGTCCCCCCGGCTTCTTTTATCATTCCTTTCTGTCTCCGTCTAATCCTATTAATGTTTCAAATAATATATTGGACTGGAACAAGCTTTTATTATTTAATAAATCATAAGGGCGAATTTTCGTTGCTTTATATATTTCATAATTTTCCAGAGTTGTCATAATTCTCCAAAAATGAATTTATATGTGTATATTTTTGTGTATATTTTTTTAAACGTTGCGCGAAAGTAAAAATTGCGATTTTTGCTTAAGGTAAAAATGTATGTTCCATTTGATAGTTCTAAATTCAAATTCCTGCAAAACACCTGTCAGACTGCAGTGGAGTGTGTCTCTGTCACAGGTGTATTCTGGTAGCTGTTTGGAGTTGTAAATATGACCAGTGACAGTTTATGAGTCCCACCGCTGTAAACGATATTAACCTGATGTTTTATGTCGCTATCAATCATATACTGACAATGTTTCAACCGTTATGTAAGTAGAAACTCAGCTTTTTACTAAGGTTTGTTACTCTTTAAATAATTTAGGTGTAATGTCTGTTACTGTATAGAATTCGCCAACTTCCGTACCTTCTTAAAGCCCTTTTAATTTTGTATGTGAGTTAGCCAATAATGAATTGGCCAATTTAAAAGTGATAATCCATGCCCCCTGAAACGATTATTAAAATAATATAGGCATAACGTTTTAGAAGCGATCTTCTATGCAATTGATTGATAACAAAAGTTGGTTACAAAATAACTTAAAATAATGCTTTTCCTTCTTTTTGTTTCCAATTCATAATGTGATAATTTTTTTTTAACTATTTGGTTAAAGGAATACACAGACTATTTCAAAGTCATAACCTATTGATGGAATATGAAGTTCTTGTCGTGTATTTCATGGAAAAAATAATGGTCTCGTGATTTTTGGAAAAAAATGTCACATTTCCACATCGAAACATTTTGTTAACTGTTTGGCAACAAAAAAATATACCGAGTTAATAAATTCCAAAATAAGAAGAGTTACCGATTTTCATTCGAGGTTTGGGTAAATCTGATTTAGTCTAATATAACGTCTCAATTTTAGCTTATCGAAGGATTTACATATTTCCAATTACAAATTTAAGCTTAAATAATTAATATTTGATCATGACAAAAATATAAAACTAGAACTAGGCTTTGTTCAGTTCTGGCAGATATAAAAGCAATGTCCCTCATGCATTAGACATTACTCTAAATGTTTGAGTAATTAAAGCCTAAGATTAGTTATAAGTTTGTTCGCCTACTGTATTATGCATTAGTTACGTAATACTTTAATTTTAACGTATGCTTGTCTATCTTTACATCTAAATTAGATACTTATTGGATACTTTTAGGGAGATTAAAGCCCATAGTTATATAACAACTTAGTTTTAAAATCCTTTATAATATTTTTAGTGTTTATGTATAACTGAAAAAAATTTGTTAGTTTATTTATATATTATTATCGCTCTTAAAACCTTTAAGCACACTAAATTATACATTAATTATTAGGAACTCACACCTTAAATTAACATATTAAAACATAAAATAAATCAGATATTTTTAAAGAATTTTGTAAATAATAATAAAAAAGATCTTAACTAATTTTGTATATCAGAACGAGAAACAAAGCAGTTATTGTATTAAAATCGATAAAAGTGCATTGGGTAAAAAACGTATTTGGTTCACGATGAAAATATACTTAACCCTACTCACAGTAATAATTTTGCGAACTATGAGTGTTACACAATCGGGTCAAAGCTATGAAGAAACAAAATATCTGTCACTTGAGATAACAATAATCGGTAAAGTACGTAGCACATTGGGCTGCACATGAATTCAAAGATTGTGGATAGCTATTGGATGTTTAGTACTCCGTTCCTCGAACAGGCATTTCAGCACATGCCAAGTTAAATGCATGTTCTGTGCAATGCACAAGATTACTTCCACACACACGTCTGTTGAAACGCCCAATTATTTATTTAAATAAACTGCATCTTTAATTCAATGAGCGTCTTTTCAAGAAGAATGATTCACTAAAATTTTTTTAGTGACTTACATCCAACATCTCCTTCACAAATACCATATAAAATACCCCCGCCGCAGCAAACCTGCTGTCTAAGCGAATTTCCATTTGGCTGAATTGATTTTCAATCGATCTATTTAAATAACATTAGGTTTAACGAGTACCTAGGTTTGCTGCTACAAGGAAACTAATAAAGTGTGTGTTTTAAGTAAAATAATTATTGCTTAATATAAAATGAATATATTTGCCAAGTTTTATCAAAAGATATCCATAAACAAGCAAACTACAACATTTTACAATATTCTCCATAAGAATAACATGGGAATTTTAAATTTACAGTTTTTTTAGTTTTCTCCGTAACCAATAACCGTACAAAAACACTTTGATATACTGAAATGTTTGTTTTTTTAAGCTCTTTAAGAAGGTTTAGAGAAAAATTGGGAAATTTTGTGTTTTGAGGGTCAAAAGTGAGAAAAACCTATTTTTACCCCATAAAACCCCCATAAATCCCTGTTACCATGGTCCGATCATGCTGGATCGCGAACTCATTCAAGTTTATCTCGCCTTACACCTTCAAACCAAATGTCATCAAAATTGGATAAAAAATACTCAAGTTATCGTGTTCACACACACACACACACACACATATATATATATATATATATATATATATATATATATATATATATTAATAAATGAAATAAATAATTAAACATGTATATATACATATATAAAAATTTGAACGAATCGTGTTTTTGGCCTCTGGGGGCATCAAAATGAAAAAGTAAATCGGTCCCGGGCCTAAGTCTTACCATGAGACCTACGGTAATAGCTACTTCCCTATAGGGAAATTCGCTAAAATTAACACAACTCAAAACATTGAAGTTGGATTATAAAAATATGAGTGACTATTTTTAAGAGGATTCCAGCTTTAGTATTAATTCTATTAGTTCTAAAGTGATTATATTATTAATACACTATAGAAATTAAATAGGTCTTAAAACTACAACCAGGGTTCTCAAAAAGACGGTCAGTTCATTTAACTGCTTAAAACACAATCATTGATAATAGTAATAATTGTAGACTTTTTATATTGGATAAAAACAAATAGAAGACATTTCGTGTAGGTCTAATTGACCTAATGTTGATTATTGGTGTTGATGATTATTACAATTTAATATTATACTTAATCACCACTACATTATCAATATAGTTAAAAAGTAATATTAAATCCTAATAATCTGGGACAGTCTTTGAACATTTTAACCAGAGATATACATTTATGTAGTTGTAATGATATGTATATTATTACACTCATACATATTTTACAAATCACAAATAAAAATTTTCTTAATAAGAATGACTGGAAATTTTACTTTACGTTATTTAAAGTGTTGGAAAAGCGTATAATCACACTTAGTCGCCACTACAAATCTATATTAGTTTTTTAGGTAAATATTTAATAAGCTGACAAAATTTTGCTTAATAGCTTGGAGAAGGAAAAAACCGCAATTTGCATGACAAAATGGGGTAGAGAATACCGCTACATTTGACATGGTCGTTAAAGGTGTTTACCGGAGACATTGTTTACAGCAGCAGTATCAATGTTTCAATGAAAGTAATTCATGTTCAATTGAAGCAAATGACAGTTCGTCCACGATTGAGTCACCTAGCAAAGACAGTATTTTCTCCAATGACATATGATTGTTTGTAAATAAAAATATCGACGACTACACAAAGTGTTAATTATTGAAAAAGCCTTGGGTCCGAAATCATACTATAACATTCTGTGCACACAAAGGAAGGCCAAGAAAATTCACCAACACATTATCTGAAACATTTACTTGAAACATTAACTGGGACACCACCATTTCCATCAAAGGAGGTATTTATAGTTTTATAGTTTATTCTCACGAGGAAAGGGGAAGATGTTTAAGTTTTGTTTGTTTTTTTGCCAATAAAGGTGTGGCCACAACCTTTAAGGTATGATAGCACAAGACCTTGTCACTCAGCCTTTGGCTACTTACGCCAAGCTTTTAGGAAAGCAGAGGTATTTACAGTCCCATGAAGATATTTCGTATCCTAAGTCAAAAGTTTCAGCAGGCATTGACTTTCTTCATATCTATTACAATCCACAGTAATCTATTCGAAATCAGGTGGATACCCAATGTATGATTACATACGGTAAAAGAAAACTGGGAACGACTTCGACATATAGAATCAATAGTATTATTGTGCCTGTAGAACATACCCTTACGGGTCATGGAGACAATGGCTGTTTACACGAGACGACTGGGCTTAGCAACGAGAGTGGTTTTAGGGCATTGCTACGTTTCAAAGTGTCTTCAGGGCACGAAAATCTAAAAAGGCACTTGTCAACTGTGTTTAGGCAATAAGACACAAAATGAACTCATTATCTGCAGTGGGGAAGAAATAACTGATACCACATTGAATCAAGTCAAAAACGCTAAGTATTAGTCCGTTATATTTGACGAGACAAAAGATATTTTTCGCACAGAAACAACTTTTCTTGCACCTACGATTTTTACACAAAAATTAAATATGAGAAGATTCCGTCGAATTTATTAATGCATATTAAAAACATTCAGCTATAATTCCTGATCAAGAACTTAACAGTGAACAACGTGTAACTGGTGAGGCATTAGATTAATTGTCCCTTAGGTTTAAACAAATGTGTAGGAGTCGTCACGGACAGTTGTAGTGTCATGTCATCTGAATCAATAAATAGGTGCTGTAACTGAAATGCAGAAAGTTATGAAGAATGCATGTCGATGTCCCTGCCCGAACCATGTGTTGAATGACTTTATTTCAACCTCAGTGAAAGATGAAGACAGTTTTGTATTTTTTTAATATGTCTGCCAGAAGAAATAAAGTTTTGAAGGTAAAACTTAATAACTTACCTAAAGTGAAAACCCCATAAACAGTAACCGTTCATACCGTAATGTATGGTATTACGGATTTGTGTATGCTTGGTTTTTTTATGTTGGTTGAGGATACTAACAATCAAGCCTGTGTGAAACTTGATGGGTGGAACGCCACGAAAGCGTCATCACACTTAGAGCTGCACTTACTATTATTGTAGAAGCATTAACATTGATAACTATATGAAAAGATTCGAAGTCATTTACTACTGCATCAACTTTGCCGAACTTGTTACACACCTCTGAGCTTTTGATATCAATGCTGGCATTGATTGCATCTTGAAAATCACAGAACCCTTAATAGACTACTCCAAACACCCTCCCTGGACTCCAATATGGCATCACATGCTGCAGCTAAACACATTGGCTACAATACAAGCGAAACGGTCACAGCTTGAAACAAACTTCAGCACAGTGTTTGTTGCATTTACAGAGTAAGCCACAGATGTTGAAGTAAGATTAGCACGACTTGCCAGCAAGCAAACGAAAAGCGCAAACCATCCAGGAACCCGGTCCGTTTACATACCTCTACTGGACAATGTTTCAAATGACCTATCATCAAGACTTAGAGTTCCCTGAAATGTCTAAGAGGGATCATTCCCACTATTCTGGTTGGAACACAAAGTGAACAAAATCGAAATCTACTTAATCAGTCGAAAAGAGGATTTAATAAGTTTTCTTCCATAGTTGGCAGTGGGGAAAATAAAACGAACATGATTTGCTTCGAAGGCGAACTATGGAACTCATTAAAAGTCACAGGAGGAGAAAAATGTTAAGCTGACTGAAGATGTAATGAAAGTGTTGGATGTCTGTGACAGCAATATGTTTCCTACGATAACAAATCTTGTCAGAATTCTAGTTACTCTTCCAGGTATGTGATATTTAATAGTACGGTCTACTAAGCATAAATCATAGGCTACTAAATAAACAGTTTATTTTTATTATTTTACTATAATACTGAAATTTAATTATATTACTTGTACTAATCGGCAGAAATACCTGATGGAATTTGTTTATGCACAATACGGAAGTCGCGTGGAGGGGGCGGCTTCCTCAAGGCCACTTGAGGAAGTTTCTTTCAGTGCCATACCGCAGGAGCAGTGGTCTGGTGAGCATCTTACGTTCGTCATTGAGACGTATTATAAAAGTGGACATTCCTTTGTTGTCAGTTTCGCATGGATAGTAAGGGACAAGTTCCATCCCGTAACACCATCAAGTTATGGGCAAGAACCAGGTCAACTAGTTTAACGTTAAAACAAATCCTGAGGAACGCCAGATAACGTTGAGCGAGTGAGCAAACTGTGTTATAGCCCACATTGACCCGTGCGTAGACAAGCTGCTGCTCTCCGATGTCCAACAGGTCAGTGAGAAGAATATTGCACACCTTCACCCTTATAAAGTTGCAATTGTTAAACAGCTGAAGCCTCATGACTACGATTATCACCAGAGATTTTCAGAACAAATGATTGATTTGACGGATTGTGAAATGATTCTTTTAATGATGAGGCTCATTTTCATCATGAAGAGTATGTCTGTCATATATGTATGTTCTTATTCTAAACCATCAATGGTATTATTATTATTTAAGTTGAGTTTGATACTCTATGTTAAGTCTATATAAGTAAGACTAGTAGGAACCCTCGATCACTTTTTTTACTTTTAGAACTTAATAAAATGGCTGTAACTGAGATGCGACTTTTATTAAAACATCCCATCATTATATGGCGCAGTCAAATTTAAAGTAATGTTACAGCCACTATACATAACAAGGAATAAAAATGCCCAAAAGTAATAATGAGCAAGAGGAGATAGATGTTAAAGGGCACAGTGTAAAAGGTTCAAGTAGTGCACCTCACATTCGACCGCCTTCAGAACTTCAATGGTCAGGTAACTTAGGAGAAAATTGGAAATTTTTCCGACATAAATTTGAAATATATCTCGTTGCATCAAAATCTCAAAATGAAGACTCAGAATATCAAGTGTATTTGCTTTTAAGCATAATTTTTTTTTTTTTTTTTTTAGGAAGAGGAGGGAAAATGCTTTTACGCACACAGGTAGCCAGCCTGTAGTGTGAGACTCCTGAAAATTATCAGACTACTCACTAAAAAACCCCCTCTACTCTGTTGGACACAGACCTGGAATTGTTTGTCACATTACTTCAAGTCTGGCCAACATGTGACCTAAGCCCTCAGGGCTCGCACCGTTTCTGGCATTTAGATTCTTAATGACCTACACCGCATCCCGGTCAAGGTCGATCTTCTTGGCGCGGAGAATACCCTGGATATAATGTGACACACAGGTCCAATTGTCCTCACCCTCCGTCATAATCGGTATGACCGTGTCCACCGACAGCAGTCCTATTAATTGTTGAACCTCCAGGCGGGGCCTTTCCCAGCGCTGGCAGTGGAAAAATGTATGTTCCACGTCATCGAGAATGCCTGGGCAGTATATGCAGTCGGGTGACACGGCTTTGCCCATCCTGAACAGGTACGACCGGAAAAAGCCGTGTCCCGTCAGAAATTGGGTGAGGTAGAAGTCCACCTCTCCGTACCGCCGATCAACCCAAGGTTGGACTTGCTGTATCAGTCGCCTGGTCCAGAGTCCCCGTGTCTCCTGTTCCCAGCCCTCCTGCTACAGCTGGTAGGTGCGGGTGCGTTCCTCTGTTCGTGCCTCGTCCTCCCCACGGCGCCGGTAAATTGCCTTTCTCTCCGCCGCCAAAAGTTTGACGGGGATGACTCCAGCAATCACCAGGACGGTGGGCTCGGACACTGTTCGGTAGGCAGATGCTACCCTCAGTGCTGCCTGACGCTGCACTCGGGCGAGCCGCATCCTGTATGCCTCCTTATTTAGTGCGTCTGCCCACACCTCAGCACCGTACAAGAGTACGGACTGGACCGAAGACATTAACAGCCTTCTACGACTGGACCGAGGCCCTCCGACATTGGCCATCAACCGGCTAAGAGAAGAAACCACCCTAGCGGCCTTGTCCGCTGTACGGAAGATCTGATCCCGCCAGCTAAGCTTGCTGTCTACCATGACCCCAAGATACTTGGCAGAACGAACAGTTTGAACCTCGACGGCTCCCACCCTCAACGGCACGATGGTGTCAATCCGTTTTTTTGTCAAAATCACGATCTCGGTTTTGCTCAGAGCAAGCGAGAGACCGTGGTCTGCCATCCATGCGTTTATGGTACGCATAGCTCGGTTTAGCTTTAGCTAAGCCAGCTCAACGCTACGTGCAGCTATCAAAGCTGCAACGTCGTCTGCGTACCCAACCAAGACCGTTTCCTCAGGCATTTCAGACCTCAGAAGGCTGTCATAAGCGACGTTCCAGAGGTCTGGGCCGAGTATGGAACCTTGGGCAGCACCAGAAGTGACACTCATCGTCCGCGGGCCCTCCGCAGTGTCATACGTTAAGAGGCGAAACCGGAGATAATCCTCTATGATGCGCATGAGGTATGCCGGCACGTGGAAGGTGTTCTCCAGAGCATCCAGCATATCGCACCACCTCGCCGAATTAAATGCATTTCGCACATCGAGCGTTACGAGCAGCACAACCCTGCGAGAGTAGTGGGTAAAATCCTCAGCTCTCATCACGGCTTGCTTCACCTCCTCAATCGCATCAATCGTTGACCGCCCCATCCTGAATCCATACTGACGAGGGGAGAGGTCCCCCGCAGCGACAACGGCTGAATTTAGCCGGGAACGGATCAATTTCTCGAGGACTTTGCCAGCCGTATCCAACATACACAGAGGTCTGTAAGAGGATGGCAGATCTGGGTCTCCCTTGCCCTTCCCAACAAGCACAAGCCTAGCTGTCTTCCAGCACAAGGGGAAAACCCCTTCAACCAGGCAGGCGTTATACATGCTCAAAAGGATCAAGGGGTTGGTAGTCAAAACCTTCTTGAGGACTTCACCGGGCACCCCATCGGGACCAGGAACCTTGTTGTTCTTCAGGGATGTGACGGCCGCCACCAGCTCTTCAGGGCTGAAAAGTGGGACGTCGTCCACCCTTACATAATCCCGCAGTGGGCGCAACGCGTGAGCCGGGAAAAGGGACTCGACTATCCTCTCCATAGTGACCCTGTCCATGACGGAAGGTGGAGAGCGGGTTCCAAGTTTCTTGGTTACAAGTTTGTAACCCAGGCCCCACGGGTTGGAATCAACATCGTCCCTTAATTTATCCCAGCAACTGCGTTTACTCCGATTGATGGCTCGACGAAGATACCTCCTAGCCACCCTATAAGCATCCGACTTACGCCGTCTGTCTAGGGGTTCTCTAGCCCTGGTAGCAAGTCTTCTGGCCCTCAATGCCGCTCGACGCAATTCCGCAATCTCGGCAGTCCACCAGTACACAGGACGCTTATTGCACCGGTATCTCCTGCGAGGCATAGACTCATCGCAGGCCGAGACAATCAGTTTCATCGTGGATGCAACTAACGCCTCTGCGTGAGGCACGCCAGTTGCAGGGTGAACCACCGGCGTTCTTCGTAGGATGGCTCCGTTGAATTTTGCCACGTCCAGTTTTTTAATGTTCCATCGAACGGGCACTTGACGAAACGCTGCCACTTGTCTCTGATGACCATCCAGGACGTCAAAAATTATGTACTGGTGGTCACTGGCCGTGTAATCCTCCAGGACTCTCCAGGCTCTGATCCTTGGCAAAAGAGACTCAGATGCAAGGGTAATGTCTGGGATCGTTCCCCGCATCCCAGGGCGCCGGAAAGTTGGCGTGTTGCCCTCGTTGACGACAACGAGTCCGGCTCTGGCAGCAAAGTCCAGAATGTACTTGCCCCGGGAATTTGTGAGGGTCATTCCCCACTCGACAGCCCTAGCATTAAAATCCCCACCCACGACGACGTGTCCTGTGGTATTGCGCACGCTCTCTTCTAGGCGGTCTATCTTCTCACGAAAGTCACGGATGGCCTCGTTGGGAGTAAGGTAGACACTGAAGTAAGTGACATCCCTGCACCGAACCCAAACGAAACCTCGGCCATTCGCGTGACCCCGCACTTGTACATTAGCTGCATTACGAGCCCAGAATGCAGCAGTGCCAAGACTATCAGGGAACCATAAAGATGGGTCCCTATCTCGATACTGGTACTGTTCGCTGATTAAGAGAGCGTCGACATCGTGTTCGAGGGCAAACTGACAAAGAAGTGCGTCAGCCGTCCTGGATCGCTCCAGATTGCACTGAAGGATTCTTATCTTCGTGGGAGAGATTTCGCTTGCTGTAGAGCAGTTTTAAATACACTACACTGCCCAGACCCAGCTATATGCTTTACATGTTTGTCAGCGAGCACATTTTCTTTGCTAAGGAAACAGGACTCGACTTTGCAGTCCTTACGGATGTGACCAACCTCCCCGCACCGAAGGCAGTTCTTGCTTCGGTCGGGTCCCTTGCAGTTTCGGGAGGAATGGCCGAAACAGAGGCATTTAAAACACCTCTTCACTTCCACTCTCCGTCTGAGCCTGCAGTTGACCCAGCCGACTCTCAGATGCTGGAGTGCCAGCACCCTAGTGGCAAGCGCGTCTGCCATTTCGGCGATTGCCATCCGCTGCTGACTCCTATTGGGTTTTGTGAGCCAAACCCTTAGGATGGCCGTTTGCCCGGCAAGCTCGGGTACAGCTTTCTTCAGGGCCTCAACAACGTCACTCTCCGTCGACACACAATCAATGTCTCGAACCTCAATTGATGACTTGGGCTTAAGAGCACGGACGGTGCCCTGGCCTTCAACAGCTGCCTTCAGTTCGGCAGTAAAAGCAGCCTTGTCTTTCGACTTACCCAGTTCAAGGAGAACGTCCCCTTTCCGGGTTTGTCTAATCGACCGTACAACCGTATCGGTCTGCTCCGGTTTAGCTTTCGCCTTTATTACGCCCAAGACCTCGGCAAAAGATCTCCCCCCTGAGGGTTTGACAAGGATTGCCTCCGTCCTGGGCTTTTTGGGCCGCGACCTTTTCGGAGCAGGGACCGAGCCGGGCCCAGTTTGGGCCACGCCAGTTGGCTGTGCCTTCACTGCCTCATTCTTCATGGAGGCGACCTCCGCCCGCCTCAATTGCCTCTTCTCCTTTTTGGAAAGGCGTTTTTCCCACACAGCCTCAGGTGTCTCCACCACTGACCCCTTTCGGGAACTTCCCTGAAGGGGGGTTGTGGGTTGCTGTGCCTGTCGGCGCCTCGCTGGAGCTGCAGCTACGTTCGAAAAGGATCTGGACACAGCAGACGAGAGGTCCGTCTGAGTCGCCTTGGCCTTAACCGAGGTCTTTTTGGTCTGGACGCCTTCTTCTCTTTTTGGAGGACTCTCCGATGTGGAAGGCCTCCGACGTTTCTTAGAAGGCAGCGCTCTTTCATCGGGCAGGGACACTACCTTTTCGGCAATCTTTTCCATGGTCGCCTTGCTTACCAGACGGCAGGCAAAGACAAAGCCAAGATCATCCTCTAGTTTGGCCATTCCATTTTTGACCACTTGATTTACGGCTCTCTGGGTCCGGAAGGTGTCTAGCATAGCCTTAATGGTCTTTTCCATGTCACGGAGTCGGGTTTCAATGTTACTATCTGCGTCAAGATATTCCTGACGCAGAAGCACAATCTCAGAGCTTTCCGACCGCGACGTCGCTGTGAGGGTTTCCTTCGGCATCCCTACAGCATCTACATCGCCAACATTTTCTGCACCGTTCCCAGCTCCACTTCCCGAAGGAGATCCTAACGGGGGAATCGTAGAGCACTTGAAAGGTGCAGGTGGCGGAGATGTCCTCACGTTTTTCGGTGGTGGCGACCTCTTAAGTTTGGAGCTTCGGACAAAAGGGCTCTGCTCCACTTCAAACGAATTTACTTGCTCATTTGAGCTCCTCTTCAATGATGTGTTTGGGGTATTTTTATCAAAACTCATCGTGTTTTCTCCAGCGCATCGTGCGGCAAGAAGCGGCCCGGAATCAGTCAGGAACGGGTATACCCTCGGGGACAAAAACCCCTACCCCGGTTCCCCGGGGCCCGACCTCCGTTTGCCCAGCACCGGATACCTGACGTGCCGGGGGTCGCCCGTCGCAATGCAGAGCCCGACCTCTGCATCCATGCCGCACTCCCTGACCAAGGACCGAAGTGGCTGGTTTCTCACGACCCACTGAGAATACCCATCGGCAGTGCAGAGCACACATCAACCCCTGCAACACAACAGGGGCACTCCCAGGGACTCCCAGTGAGTTCGTCGGTCACCCTTTTAGTCGCCTCTTACGACAAGCCCGAGAAGGCTGCGGTCCTATTCTAACCCGGTACCGCACGGGGGGCTTTTAAGCATAATAGGTGATAGGGCTTTGAAAGTATTCAATAACTTCACTTACACTGGTTCAGAATCGGCTAAAGACTTAAAACATGTTCTTAACAAGTTTGATAACTACTTTTTGCCTGAAGTTAACGTAACTTTTGAAAAACACGATTTCTTTTTAAGAGAACAAAAGGACAATGAGCCTATAGATGAGTATGTGACTGACCTCAGGGATTTAAGTTCAACCTGTGATTTTGGTTCATTAACAGATAGCCTTATTAAAGACAGGATTGTGTTAGGCATTAAAGATAGGACAGTGAAAGACTGACTTTTAAGGACTAAAGACTTAGATCGTAATAAGGCTCTAGACATATGTAGGGCGTCAGAAATTTCAAAGCATCAGTTGAGTGAAATCTGTACCGGTACATCAACCGACGCAGGTTTAAGCCTACATAAAATCAAGGCTACCAAACCTGCGAAGCAGTGGTCGGACAAAGGTAAGGGAAACCAACATAAACCTACCAGTAACACAGGCGCTACGAGAAAATCTACAAGGCCTATGGGAAAGGTATGTGGCAATTGTGGTTATAATCATCCACATCCATTTTAAGTGTCCAGCCTATGGTAAACGATGCATTAAGTGCTCTAGATTGAACCATTTTCAAGCCAGTGTAAAAAATAACTAGGAGTACGCTCCGAAGTCGCGTATGAGAATGAACGAAGACAATTCCATGTACATAATAATCTGTCATTGGCCCCTCACCGCTCACCCTGCCCCATGCGGCGCGGCGCGCCGCAAGTTTGTGCGGTGGCAGTGGCCAGACTAACTGCGATTTTTTTTTTTACTACGGGCGTAATGCTCTTTTTTATAAATAATTCTAATGCCGCATATATCTATCCAAAAATCAAATATGAATAGCATAAGCTCTACTTTTCTCTATCATAAATTATAACGTCAGTGGTGTTTGTTATTTTGGTGTTTGTTATGTTTCTGACTGGGGATGTTAATCTAAACCTTGGACCTGTTAATTCACAAGTAACTGGGGTCAGTTTGACACTAAGAATTGTCCATCCTAGGGCCCGTGCCCCTGGGCATTTGCCCCCTTAATTAGCCCCCCCCCCTCACGGTGGTCCTGTAATCATGTGAAAGAGTGATTAAAAATCATGGGCTGAGTATCACTTCTTTAAATTAATAATAAATTATGAACATATTTTTTTAATCTAACGTACTCTATGATGCACAAATAAATTGTGTGTGATACATGGCCAAATAAGTTGAATGTATTACTGTACAGTACCAAAAACATTAATTGCTCTACTCTGCTTAATAACGGAGTTGTTACTAAGCTACAACTACTTACTGTAGCAAGCGAACTATGAAGGGTTCTTCAGGTTTTGTATTACAAATTACAACAAAACTTTCAGACAATAACACATACGGATCCGTCCAGCCCACGCCATCTGTATTTTGTTGTTGGTTCATATAATTTATTCTTTGTTAAATTTTCATATTTATTTACAAAATGTATTGATTGTTAAATCACATTCCATACTGTTGGTAATCCACAGAGCTGACACCAAAAAAATTAACATATTGGACATGTTAGTTGTAATGTCTAGCCTGACTGTAGCCATGCTATATACACATGTCAATTGTCAATGCATTTTTGTAATGTCCAATGACAAATAAATATTTCTGATTTCTGATTTTATATTATCATCCGAACCACTAAATGAACCTCAGATTCGTAATTTTAACCTTCTTTTTACAGCCACTTAGGAATCTCACCGACAAAAACCAATTGCATTTTTGGATTCAGCGTGAAAGAAACTGTAATTAAACATCTAAAAAGTACATCATATCCCAATGATGACATACTAAATAATTGCAGTGAAGTATTTTTTTCGGAAAAATACTTTACATTACATATTGGTATTTATCCGATTTAATTTTTGTAGGTATTAAACAATATTCTTTATTTTTCCCCGATGTAGCCTAAACATAAAATTGATTAATGGCTTGTTCGGTTTTTGTTTATATTTCATAAATTAAACTACTGTCTAGGACTATAATTTACCAAAGGAAACAAAACAAATAGGCCTAGGCCACCTAATAACAAAACAACTAAGGATAAAAAATAAAATGCTTCTTTAATGTTTTTTGTTATTTTTTTATTTATATCATATGGTATCTTAAGATTAACTCAAATTTGATACGATAGTTAAGTTATTATTGAACCAATTTATAGTTATGTTAGGCACCTTTTTATAAACTCATGAAAAGATCAAAGTTAACTTACCGTAGCCAATGTATTTTTAAATTTATCTCTTAAACAAATCATACACAAAAGATTGATGTTGTTTTTTAGAAATGCTACATTTGTTATCAGGCCTATTATTATAAACTAAAAAGTAAGCTACACAGTGTAAAGAGTATCCTTAAAAAATATGTTAGGCATAAATTGTTCAATATTGAAAGAGACCTAGGCCTACATGATAAATGGATTGATTAAGGTAAGTTGTATCACCTAGAAATTAACTGATTACGATATTTTATAGCCTAAACTTATAGGCTATATCAAACGAATATTTCATCTTATAACATATGGGTCATTCTCAAATTCAAGGCAAATTTGGGGATCGGAAAAAAAACAAAAAAATATTTTTTTTTACAATAATTTATTTATTAAATCAAAAGAAAGATATCCCTTAGCCTAATAAGAAAACAAAGATGGCTGAGCTTAATTCTAATATTTGTTGTTAAAATTATACAATTTTCTTTCAGGATGTCATACATTTTTCCCCCCACTCACCTTTCCCCCCCCCCTTAAAAATAAAGAAAAAAAAGAAAAATAGTAAAATTTAAAGTTTTAAGTAAAAGTTTATAACTGTAGCTAACAATTAAAAATTTTAAAAACGTTATTTAATTAAAAGTAATAGTTGCTGATCCAAAAAAATCCATTTTTTACCAAATACACCAAAACAGAAGTTAAATTTTAGAATAAAAGCTACTTTTTTATTTAATTCATAAAAAAAACTAATAAACCTGTGTAATGATCATTGGTTCTTGCGTTGAAATTGAAAACAGGTTTTAAAAAGAAATATTTTTTGATAAACAGAGCTTTTACTGGGTGTGAGCGAGGAGAATTAGTGTGAGCGAGGGGAACTACAGAGTGAGAGAGGGGAACTACAAAGTGACTTTAACCCAGAGGTTAAATTGTTACATAGGGTAGTAAATTTTATAAAGCAAAAATAAATTATCTTTTGATTTTGGAAAGTAATCATGACAACAAATCTCTCTAAATAAGTTATTTGGTCACGAAACATTCTCTTCGCTCACGTTTTTCTCTCCGATCACTTGAGTGGAGAGAAAATTTGAAGGTCTATTACTTTAGAGTTTAGACGCGACAGTAACTGCAGCTTCTGCTGGCCTGAGAGTGAGGTTATACTGGCTGCTCGGTACTTTCAAACAATACCATTGTAATTATTGTTATTTGTAAATTTATTGAGTTATGATACGTGAGTGAAGGGAACAGCAATAAAGGTACGCACTAATTCTTGTATCGTAGGCTAGGTTCCCTGCGAAACTGTCCCCCTGAAAATGGGCAACTTAACCTAAGTAGGCCTACTAAGGACACAGGTCTAGTAGCTAGAAGAAAGTTATACATTACCTTTTTAGGTCTAGGTAGGCTTATTAAGGCATATTTGCTTGATTGGATTTATACTAAAATGTCTCCTTAAAAATATCAAATTTAGGCTAATACCTATTTAAATTCAATTAGTTAAACGAGAACTTAGGTTTGCTGCAACAAGGAGAGTAAAAAAGTGTTTTTTGTTGTAAAATGTTAGTAGTTTAGTAAGAAATGAATGTATTTTCAGATATTCAACCATATACAAAGCACTTTGATCAAAATATGCTCAAAAACAAGCAAACTACCGGTACAACAGTTGAATTATTCTCCATAAGAATAATACTTATAGCTATTTAAAATTTACAATTTTTGGAATTTCCTCCATACACTAACTATTAGATGCATAATAACGCTTCATTATACTAAATTATTATTTGTTTTTAAAGCTCTACAAAATGGTTTGGAAAGAAATTGTAAAATTTTGGGTTTGGTTAAAAATGAGAAAACCCTATTTTTACCTCATAAAACCCCCATAAACCCCCGTTCCTATAGTTAGATGATGCTGGTTTGTGAAAATAAATAGGCCTAGCCTAGGTTTACACGTTTATACCAAATATCATCAAAATTGGATCTTTTTTGCTTGTTATTGCTTGAGTTATGATACGTGAGTGAAGGGAACGGCCTATAGGTTAGACCTAAGTTATTAAAATTCATCGAACCGAATCATGATTGATATAGCCTATTATTAATTTGATAAAATATCGCAGGTTTTAGCGGAACTCCACCCATGCCTAGGGACTACTAACTTAAATGAGAAATTCTTAGGTTAACTGACTTTTAGAACACTCGTTACATAAGTTTAAACTATTTATAGATTCAGATGAGCTACGAATGCTTTAAACCTAACTAAGGCATGCATGTAGTAGGCTTTATATAGAAACTTGACTGCAGACAGATAAGTTAGGTCTACCTAACTTAATTCACCCTAGGCCTACTTAACCTGGAGTTTCCTAAGTTAAGTTAGGCACAGAAACGGATTGCAAAACACAGACTCCTCCTGGCTGCACTTTAGTAAACATCCTACACTAATTCGAATGAAAAATATTGATAGGCCTAAGATATAAATTATTCGATTATATCGATTACTGTATTTCATTCGGTTAGCCTAACGTAGTTAACTTACCAAATTTGATATATCGAATGGAATAATCTATAACTTATATCGATCGATATTTTCATTCGAATGAGTGTAGGACCTAAACGAAAGTGCAGCCCTCCTCATGTCTTAGGTAGGCATCTTACAGTCATTTAAGTTAACTGTTTTCCTAGAAGCACGTCGGAAGACGTTGTTAAATCGCCTTTCCGCACTCCGCGCCCAGGAAAACCCGGCTTAAGGACACAGATAAGCTAACTTATACAAGTTAAAGGTTAGAATAAATTGATCTATTAACTTAGGCCTACCCTAGGTCCTTTAACTTAAATTAATTAGACTGTAGAAAAGGCCAAGGTAGGTTAGGCCTATTACCTTTGATTGCAGGCTACCCTACTTCATAGGGAACACTCTGTCAGATACACTTGACAGTGTAACCAAGTTAAGTTAAATAGGCCTAGCTTATAACTTACCGGATAACGTTAAGTTATAGGCCTCATATGAAATTCAAAATAACACTTGAAAGATCATATCTCAATAATGACGATTAACTTTTGAAACACTTAACCAGACACAGTTATTTAAGTTCCTTCCTTGCTTAGTATCTAATGGTCTCTAACCAATGGCCATGGCTCCCTCAGTACCTAACCTAGATCTAGTGTTTGCCATTGACAACAGTCACAAAGATAGGTATAAAGTGAATTAACTCTTACACCCTAACTACAAAGAGTAATATTTGCGGTTTATTCATTAAAATTATTGTATCAAAATGTTAACTATTTTATTTTACAGCCAACATTAACAACAAATACACCCGACAGAAAGCACTAACAAACAACCGACGATAAGAAAAAGGGAAACTATGTAACTTAACCTATATGTTTGAAAAAAAATCTTTAAAAAATCTGATTGGCCCTATAACAATAATATTGAAATTAATTAATATAAAAAGCTCAAGACAATGTTAAAACCACTTATTTTTAGAAACCCATCATGCCACCCAAGTGATAAAGTGCACACATTATTTTAATTAACAAGCATTCCATTCCATTCCAAGGACTGTGGTCTTACTTAATTCAAACCTAGGCCTACTAAACTAACAACCATAAAAACAAGTTCTAACATTTTTATCGATTGTAATACATTATTTAGGTGGATATTTTTATATCCCATATTTATTTCCTCCGATATAATTTTTTTTTTTTTATAATTATAATTTAAAGATTTATTGTGCATAAAACCATTGACTAATATAATATACCTACAGATGTTAAAACTGTTTACTCCATGGGTGAAAGAAATAATAGAATTCACTTCGGTCTCTAGAATTCACAACAAAATTGTTGCTCGTAAAATGTAAACAAAAAAAAGAAGAAGAAGGTAGCTCATAATGTTATTCTTATGGGGGAAAATTAAAATGGTTTTTTTAGGATTTTATAATTATTACTGAACAAATAATCTCCAATAACGAACTTAACCGAGATAATATGATAAAGAACCTTTGTGCAAAACATCAACTTGATATACGAAGTTATATTCGAGTTATTGGAGATTGATGAGATGCATTTTACACCAGTATGAGAATTCACTTCGTTCATTCAAAAATGTAAGTTCACTAGAAGTTAAATCAAAGGATGAGCCTAGTGAAGATGAACTTTATCTAGGTTGCATAAATGAAATCGGTTCTAATAATGAATGGTCTGTAAAGCTATTAACAAATGATCTTATTTACATTCCTTACAAGCTAGATAGCAGTCCTCAGGTCAGTGTTTTGACTCAAGACTATCTTGATTTACTTGAAATAGATAAGCACAATTTGTTGCCTACCAAAATCAAACTGTCATCATACACGGGCCAGAAATTGTCTGTATTAGGCTAATGTTACCTTGATGTAGTGCATAAAGGTGAAACTCATAAATTACCTTTCTATGTCGTTAACCACAATGCACCACGTATACTAGGTCTTTCAGCTTGTGTAAAGTTAAAGTTAATATCAAGACTAGACTATATGACAACTAAGCCTAGTGAAATAGGCTTAGCCCACAGTCACAAGAGTAAAATTGGTAACACTAATAGTGAGTCGATACTAAATCAGTACAGTGACCTTTTTGAAGGTGTAGGTTGTTTTAAAGGAGAATGCAGCATAAAACTAAAACCTGACTGCAATCCAGTACTACATGCACCAAGAAAGGTACCTTTAGCTTTAAAATCTAGACTTAAGTCAAAACTTGATGAACTTGTTAGGGTTAAAATAGTAGGTACAGTAAGTTTCAATGGGTAAAGAACAGAATGGGTAAATTTTCTGGTTATTGTAGTAAAACCTAATGGTGAGTTGCGATTATGTATTGATCCTAAAGATCTCAATAATGTCATTTTGAGACCACATTTTCAGATGCCGACCTTTGATGATATTTCCTGTAAATTGTCAGGTGCTAGGTTTTTTAGTACACTAGATACAAAAAACGGGTTTTGGCATATAAAACTCACAAAAGAAAGTTCTCAATTGTGTACGTTTAATACTCCATTTGGGAGGTATAGGTTTTTCAGGTTACCCTACGGGTTATGTTGCGCTAGTGAGATTTTTCAACAAGAGATTATGCAAATTTTTGATGATATGGATGGCGTAGAAGTGTATGTAGATGACATTATCATATGGGGAGCAAATAAGAAACAACATGATGAAAGATTAAAACTAGTCTTAGATAAGTTAAGGTCTGAAAACATTAAGTTAAATCATGGTAAAACCGAACTTAATTATCTAGGTCATAGAATAAACAGCGAAGGGATTCACATGGATGAATCAAAAATTGAGGCCATAACAAATATGGCTGAGCCTAAGGACAAAAAGAGTCTCCAACAGTTTTTAGGCTTAATCACATATGTCAGTAAATTCATTCCTAAGTTGTCAGAGCATACAGCACCTTTGCGTGCTCTTTTGAAAAAAAAGGTTGCATTTGTGTGGTGAAATGAACAACAGGTAAAATTTTATTTGCTTAAAAAGTTGCTTGTGTCTAAACCAGTCTTACAGTTTTTTGACATGAAAAAGCCTGTGACCATTACGGTTGACAGTTCTAGCTATGCTTTAGGAGCTTCTCTCCTTCAAAATAATCTTCCGGTTGCTTATGCATCCAAAGCTTTGAATGATGTACAACAGCAGTATTCCCAGATAGAGAAAGAAACATTATCTATATTGTTTGGTTGTGAGCGATTTAGGCAATATGTATATGGTACTCATTTCACAGTTGAGAGTGATCACAAACCCTTAATTTCTATTTTTAAGAAAAATATAGATTCTTGTCCTCCTCGCTTGCAGCGAATGTTGATAAAATTGCAAGGTTATAGTTTTGATCTAGTCTATAAGAAAGGAAAAGATCTTGTCATTGCAGATTTGTTGTCAAGAGCTAATTATGATGTGTCTCAGCCAGTTGATGTAGATAATCAAACACAGAGTATTGAAGCCCATGCATGTACAGTTGTAAATAGTATAAATGTTTCCAGTGATCAGTTAACTAAGTTAAAAAAGTTGACAAATGAGGATGAAACCATGAAAGTCCTTAAATCTTACATTGTACAGAGCTGACACGGTGAAGATGGAACAACTAGTCCAGAGAGCCAAGGTAGAGAAGGGTCTGGTGTTTAAGAAACGGAAAGCCCGCGAGAGCAAGCGTATGGCCAAACTGAAAAGCATAATAAAACCAGCCAAGCTCAGATGCAGAAATCTCAGAGATACCATAGCGTCGTACGACGAGCGTATTTACCAGCTAGAGACGCTCGAGGAATAGAGCCTGCGGGACTACGCGGCAGTCGCAAGGAGGGTGTACGAAAACGTCAGTGGGGAGAACATGCCTGAGTATTTGTGGAGGGAGAAATATTTCAAAATAACGACTGCTGACAAGTGGGGAGAGAAGGAGGAGAGAGAGCTGGAGGCGACGGTGCGACACATCACTGAAGAAAGGATCAGAAGAACGACACATAACTTAATGTACCCTGTTTCGCTAATTGCCACTAGAGCTCACCTTATATTTATGGGGACTTTTAGCCGAAAAATTTTTATCTGATCAGACATGGCCGAAGACAGCGTGAAAACAACACTGTATGTTGGAAACCTCAGTGCTTCAGTTACAGAGGAACAGTTACATTTTTGTTTTTCTTTCCGCAGTGATATAAAATCAATGGTTATTTATAAAAGATCAAGTCTATTTGCATTTAAAGACTATTATGACCATGAAGGGGCAGCTTCAACTCTGGCGAGTGTAGGAGTTTTGCCAACGGGTATCAGGTAGAAAGGGTCCCCATCCGTGAATTCCACATACTGCGGAGTTTTGCCAACGGTTGTGGGTTGCGCGAGAGGGGGAGGGGGAGAGAGATTACACGTGACCGTGAGGGTGGCTTCCGCTAGGGGTGGACAAACCAGGCAGGATGCTGACTGTGTTCAAAGTATGTAATGCAGTTATGCACCTCTGACTGTGAAAGGAAATGTATTGAATTTTTAACCTAACCTAACCTAACCTAACCTAACCTAACCTAACCTAACCTAACCTAACCCACTGCGACAAGCGCATAACTGCCAAGCGTAGACAACCCTGACAATCGCTCTCCTTCCGGACGTCACACTCTTTCTCCCACCACCACCGTTGGCAAATCTCCGCACCAAGAGGTGGCCGAAGGCATCCCCCCCATCTACCTGACACCCGTTGACAAAACTCCGGTTCCCAACTCTGGCTGCGTTGAATGGAACAATACTGCTAGAGAGAAAAATGAAGGCGGAGTGGGCCAGTGACAATGCGAAAAGATTATGTTATCTTTGTCGAAGATCTGTGCTCAACAATCGATGCTGTTAAGTTGAGAGAAGCGTTTGCTACGTTTGGTGAAATCTCGGATTGTAGAATAATAGTGGACCTTGAAACACTCAAGTCAAGGCACATTCTATAACTAACTAAAAAGTCTTAATTATTACAGGTAACGTTATCCCTGGTTTTATATAGTATACAGTACATTGCAGAATTGACTGGCAAAATAGTAATCCAAATGTTAACATTGCGTACTGGCTTGATGATAAATCACGATTAGCTGTATTGAAGTAAATAAAAATCAACAGTAAATGGCTTCCAATGTTATTCTCATGGAGAACATTTTACGTTATTTCTCGTTTTCTGCTAACTTAATGGGAATTTGCAATTTTTCTTAAGTCCCTGGGGTTAAGACCTTAAATGTAAGACCTCTACCACTTTTCTGCGACTTACCAAACATCCACAATTTTCTGGTAAAAAGTTTGTCTTGCAGAATTATATATATAAAAATAACACATTGGACAACAAAATAAATTACAAAATTCAATTTTATAATTAATATAAAAAAAATATATATCTTTATTTTAATTAAGACAAATGGTGATAACTCATTTGGTTTCCTCTGTACCTCACTTGTGATTGCACACAGTCTTTTAAACCATAATAATCTCCATTTTATGTTGTTTGTTGGGGGCAGACTCAACTGGTCCCGTAAGCCAGGTACCCTACTTCTACTGGTCCCAGTCTCAAGTAAGGTCTCTTAATCTGCACTTCCACTGGTCCCGTCGGCAGCCCCTTTGTAATTTGTCTAACAGGATTACGGCTAGTGTTAGTATAGCTATCAATGCCCATTCATCAGTAGAAGGAAGGGGCCTGAGGTGTTTCGTTGTTTCTAAAAACACATGTTTGGAGAGTGTTTGATAGATTTAGATAGTGTTACCACACACACATTTAAAAGTACAGCATTAATGTTTATATACTTACAAGTGTTTAAATGGTGATTCAGCGAATGAGTATCAGTAATATGGCATGTTAAAGAATTCATTGGGTTTTAATTCCTAAGGATACTAATACACAGTGTTGTGAATAATTTTCGATTATTTCATGCTGAAAATATTTATTATAAAATACAAATGCGTTAAGAAAAGAACTGAAAAAATATACAAAGACATGTGTTTAAAACAATCTATATAAATAATAGCTTATTCCCTATATGGGAAATTCGCTAAAACTAGAGTTTTGTATGTACATTGCTCAAAATCATAAATTTTTAGGTTATTTTTACGTTTTATACATTAAAGAAGCCGAAACAAGTCTCATCTCAATTTCTGTCTGCCTGTCTTCCGTCTGTCACGGCCCAAGAGCCATTTACGCGGCCTTCTCCTGAAAAACGAGAGTACCTATCAAGATCCGAATCATTTTAATGTATTCACTGGATTGGCGAGAGTGTCTTTAGCTATTAAAATATGGACTCACTACTTTTTAATTAAACTTACGGACGTTTAAAAACCCAATTTTGTGCGATTTTTGTCAAGTTTTCTCCCAATTTTTATCACATAATCATCTATAAAATAGCGAACAGCTGTTCGGATCAAGATTATTTTTCTCTAGATGTCACTGATATGTTTACATTTAAAGTTATTTACAAATACCGCAATCATTTCCGATCACGTTTCAAAAGCATATCCAAACCAAGTTGGATTAAAACAGTTTTTCCTTACATAACGGATTTAATTAATCGCAAGTTTAATAATTTGTGGGGTAACCGTTAATGAAAATAGAGATTCTTTGTGTATACAAGTGTTCTTGAGTTATGATAACCGGGAAAAATACCTTGAATCAGTGTTTTATATGGCTGGGAAACTTATATTTTTTTACATAAGCGTTACCAATAGCTTACATAAAAGGGTTCAACTCATTGACGGCACTTCAATGGTGGTTGTGTAAAGTGTAAAGTGACAACTGCAGTGGGTGATTGTAACAGAGGTTTACGGATTATGCTCAAATCGCTTTTCCAATGTGTCTTCTCAACGCTATGTGCTGCTCGCTGGACCATACAGCCAATAGACCAATTGCCTATCTCTTGGGTTCGTAGGCCTAAACAATTATTCATAAGTTGGTAGCGCATATTATATTACTCAGTGTTCCGTACGGACAGGACAAGAACACCTTTGATAGTGAAATTTCCAGCCTGAATGTTTAATAGCGAGGTTGAGGTAGTATTTTTACTAAATATCGTTTGGTTAGTTAGGTAAGGTTAACCTAACCTAACTAACCAAACGATATATTGAATTAAACAATCGAATAATCAATATTACTCATTTGGTTGTTTGTGCCAACAGATATGGAAGTGTACCCCTTATAGTTCTATTACGCATTTATTTTTACTTGAAACTGTCGGATACTGTATTTGTTTATATACCAATAGTTTGGCCAGCATATTTTAAAATATGCAAACCAACTGCTGTTCTTTATATAGGAAGGTTTCAACTGACCACTATAAGATCCCCGTGCGTAGACCGGGCACACAGCTAAAAGATGAATATTTACGATTTAATAATTACTAAGTACATTTAAAACATATTTCACAAAAATTGACATAAACATTGATCAAAAACCAGATCAAATACGATGATATATGAAATTAAATTGCGGAAAAGATATATTTACAATTGATAACAAACAAAAATACCCCCGCCGCAGCAAACCTGCAGACTAAGCGAATTTCCATTTGACTGATTGGATTTACACTGAAATGTCTACTTAAAAATATAACATTTATTCTTGATTTAAATATAATTAGTTTAACAAGTACTTAGGTTTGCTGCATCAGGGAGGGTAAAACTGTTTTTTTTTTTGTAAAATGTGAATAGTTAGTAAGAAATAAAAACATTTTCCAAATTTGATCAAAATATGTTCACAAACAAGCAAACTACAACAGTTTACTTATTCTCCATAACAATAACATGGGAATTTCAAATTTAAATTTTTTGGAATTTTCTCCGTAACCATTAGGCGCATAACAACGCTTCAATATACTAAATTATTTGTTTTTTAAGCTCTACAAAATGGTTTGGAAAGAAATTGCTAAATTTTATGTTTTTTGGGTCAAAAATGGGAAAAACCTATTTTTACCCCATAAAACCCCCCATAAACCCCCGTTCCCATGGTCCGATCATGCTGGATCGCGAACTCGTTCGAATAAACGTACGTTTACACGTTCGTACCAAATTTCATCAAAATCGGATCATTTTTGCTCGAGTTATCGTGCTGACGGACACATATATATATAAATATATATACAAATATATATATATATATATATATATATGAATTTGAACGGATGGTGTTTTTGGCCTCTAGGGACCTCAAAACGAAAAAAAAATCGGTCCCGCGTCCAGGTCTTACCATGAGTACTACGGTAATAGCTTATTCCCTATATGGGAAATTCGCTAAAAACTCATATATACGAAAAAACGAAAAATACAACAAACTGAATGCTTACAAAGATTTTACAAACAAACTACCATATTACAAAATGACTAAAAACTATATTTACAGACTCTATTCCCCTCCACTAAACCTCTCTGGGTAAGGAAACGTTTAATACACATTTTAAAATACCCCCGCCGCAGCAAACCTGCAGACTAAGCGAATTTCCATTTCCCTGATTGGTTTTACACTAAAATGTATCCTTAAAAAATGTCTCATTTATTCCCTATTAAAATAACATTCGTTTAACGAGTATGCCTACTTAGGTTTGCTGCAACAGGGAGGGAAACAATGTGTTTTTTTTTGTAAAATGTTAATAGTTTAGTATGAAATTAATGCATTTTCCAAATTTGATCAAAATATGTTCATAAACAAGCAAACTACATCAACTGTTAACTTATTCTCCATAAGAATAACATGGGAATTTTAAAATAACAGATTTTTGGAATTTTCTCCGTAACAATTAGGCGCATAATAACGCTTTAATATACTAAATATATTTTTTTTAAGCTCTACACAATGGTTTGAAAAGAAATTGCTAAATTTTAAGTTTTTAGGATCAAAAATGGGAAAACACCATAAAACCCCCCATAAACCCCTGTTCCCATAGTCCGATCATGCTGGTTCGCGAACTCATTCGAATAAACATAAGTTTACACGTTTTTACCAAATTTCATCAAAATCGGAACATTTTTGCTCGAGTTATCGCGCTAACGGACGGTGTGGTGTTATATATGAATTTGAACGGATGGTGTTTTTTGCCTCTAGGGACCTCGAAACGAAAAAATAAATCGGTCCCGGGTCCAGGTCTCACCATGAGTACTACGGTAATAGCTTATTCCCTATAGGGGAAATTCGCTAAAGTGACCAGGTCGATCTCCCCTGTTGAAAGAGATTCTAGCTTTTTGTCGATGAAGTATTTCATTGCCACAGTCTTCCTTTTCCTCCACGTTCCTTCTCTCCCCTTAACATTTGATTTTGAACATAAATATCCCTACTAACATTGCTTATTACACAGTACTACCTCTTGTACTCCATTTTGTTTACTCTCATAGATGTTTAAAGGTATATTTATCAACTTCCCCTTATGGTAGGTGAGTGCTTCAAAACCCCAAATTCGCAACATTCTTTGATACCGAGAGCGCTGCAAGTATTTGCTGTTGTTGACGTGTAGAGCGAAGTGATGCATTGTTTAGAGCTTCGCGATGGGATGATGACCTGGCGAGGGAATTCCAAAATTCGCACCATTCATTGCCGAGGACAGGACTGCAAGTATTTATTGTTTGTTTACATCACGCTTCATGCCTCATTGCCCCACTGGATTAGCCGCCCCAAAACTACCTGGACCTCTCGGGACCAGTGGAGTCGTTTTATTGCCCCAACCTTTATCGACCCTCGGATTATGGGACCAGCTAACCATTACCCGTTTGTTGTTGTTCCGGATCGGTTGACAATTAATAAAAGGTTAAATTACCTGTGTCCGCCGGTCGATCCTGTAGAATCCTATTGCAGGATATGCATTTCGGCGACGTTAAATCGCCATCATCAGTCCTTAATATAAGAGCTTGGTCTTCCCCATTAGGTGCGTCTTAAAGTTTTGAAAACACGTACACGAATTTTACACATAACGAAACACATAAATACATGGTAGGCCTACTTTTTACTTTTACTTCGGACATAAAATAGACGCGCGTCGGTCGTGTGTCGAGTCTCGACTGGAGTCAGACTTTACTTGCAGAGTTGACCTTTGTCCTGTCTCTGTCCTTTGTAGCTACAGGTGGCGTTTCATTCAACTTTAACAATGCTTCGAATAATATGTTGGATTGTAGTGTACTTTTGTCATTCAGAAGGTTGTGGGGGGTGGTTTTTGAGGCTTTGTAAATTTCGTATTGCTCTAATGATGTCATTACTCGACTTTTTCTACAAACGTGTAAAGGTTTTAAATTTTCATTCAAGCTGGAATAACTGTGATTACTATTGACTAGGTGCTCGGCAAAATTGGATTGTTGTGTTAGACTATTTTTGGGAAGGTGTTCTTTAAATCTCTTAATAAATGGTCTGCCAGTCTGTCCAATATAGAACTTATTACAGTCATTGCATGTTATCTTGTACACTCCCGACTTTTCACTCAGGTTTTTATCACTTTGTTGGGCTCTAGGTTTGAGGAGATTTTGGACGTTATTGGATGTTCTATCGCAGAACAGTCTTGGTTAAAACATGAAATAAAACAGCAGTACTGCAAAAAGTCTATGTTAAATAAACTACTGCTTAAATCTCACGTCGAGATGCTTAACATTATCCATCCCGCACAACTCAATAATATCTTGTTTACAATAGAATCACAAATTAGCAGAGACATCCTAAGAAAAAAGAAAGTTTTGAACAAAAAACTAGAAGCCCTTTTAAATAAAAAACATGACTTTGATCTTAATAAGGTTAGCCATAAGTTTTACCCAAGGACAATTAACCTCACTGACATAGTTTTTGATCTTAATGAGATAAATTTGCTAAACAAAGGCTTCAAGTATAATTTGCCTCAAAAAGGCGTTAAAGGACTATTTTCAGAAATTATCAATGCTGACGCAGCAATTCAAAGTCTCAGTGATATAAATGATCAGAATACAGTCAGAGTAATGGTAAATAACAAACTGAAGAAGACCTTAAATAATCCTAAGAAACTCAAATACAATTGCTTATATAAAAAAGAAAACGTAATCCTAAAAAATATCCAAGCAAAGATAACAGATAACAACCTTATCATTACAAAAGCAGACAAAGGCAATACATTAGTGATAATGAACCAAGCAGAATACAGTAACAAAGTTCTGGATTTTATTAACAACAATCTAATCGACCAACTACCACAGGACCCGACAGCGAAGTACACCAAAGAGTTAAATAAGGCTTTATCCAACAGTAAGCTTTTGTTAACTGACAGGGAGATCAGAGAGTTTAAACCAATAAATCCCCAAGCTCCCCGCCTAAAAGGCCTACTGAAGCTACACAAAGAAGGCAACCCAATTAGACCACTGGTTAACTACATGCCCGCTCCCGCTTACAAATTAGCCAAAAAACTAGAATGCATTGTCAAAACACATGTAACTTTAGAAAACAGCCACAGCCTGAAAAATAGTTTTGATTTAATCAATAAAATAAAAACTATCAAATTGAACCCAAGATATACGTTAGCTTCATTAGATATAAGCAGCTTATACACCAACGTTCCTGTCAGTGAAACACTAGAAATTCTACAAGACAATTTAAAAAATAAATCCAACTTAAGCACAGAGGAAATTAATGAACTAATGTATTTACTAAGAATCGTACTAAACCAAAATTATTTCCAGTTTGACAATATGTATTACTCTCAAAATGAAGGACTTGCGATGGGGTCGCCCCTCTCAAGTATCCTTGCAGAAGTTTTTCTAAACCACATAGAAAACAAATATCTGTGGACAAACAAGAGAAACAAGTACAAAAGCAAAATAATTTTTTATTACAGATATGTGGATGACATCGTGACATTGTATGATGGTAATATCAGGCAATTTAGAATGTTCAGCAACTACATGAACAGCTTTCATCCTAAACTAAGTTTCACCACTGAGTTAGAAGCTGACAGCAAACTTAATTTCTTAGATTTAACTTTAATAAAGAACGAAGAACATATTTCATTTAATATATACAGGAAACCCACAGCAACAGACACAACCATCCACGAAACCTCCCACCACCCTATAGCTCATAAATTGGCAGCTTACAATAGCTTTGTTTATAGATTGCTATCAGTACCACTTAGCCCCATAAACTTCGAGAACGAGAGAAACACCATCAAATATATAGCTGTCAAAAATGGATTTAATCCTAACATAATCGACACATTAATTAACAAACATCGAAAGAAAATTTGTACAGAGACTGCAGATCCAAGGCCTAAAATAAAAACAGAATTCGTCTCAGTTGAATATGGAGAAAATATCCCCCACACCCTAAAAAGTGAATTCAAAAAACATGGCAAAACTGTAGCATTTAGAACATCCAATAACGTCCAAAATCTCCTCAAACCTAGAGCCCAACAAAGTGATAAAAACCTGAGTGAAAAGTCGGGAGTGTACAAGATAACATGCAATGACTGTAATAAGTTCTATATTGGACAGACTGGCAGACCATTTATTAAGAGATTTAAAGAACACCTTCCCAAAAATAGTCTAACACAACAATCCAATTTTGCCGAGCACCTAGTCAATAGTAATCACAGTTATTCCAGCTTGAATGAAAATTTAAAACCTTTACACGTTTGTAGAAAAAGTCGAGTAATGACATCATTAGAGCAATACGAAATTTACAAAGCCTCAAAAACCACCCCCCACAACCTTCTGAATGACAAAAGTACACTACAATCCAACATATTATTCGAAGCATTGTTAAAGTTGAATGAAACGCCACCTGTAGCTACAAAGGACAGAGACAGGACAAAGGTCAACCCTGCAAGTAAAGTCTGACTCCAGTCGAGACTCGACACACGACCGACGCGCGTCTATTTTATGTCCGAAGTAAAAGTAAAAAGTAGGCCTACCATGTATTTATGTGTTTCGTTATGTGTAAAATTCGTGTACGTGTTTTCAAAACTTTAAGACGCACCTAATGGGGAAGACCAAGCTCTTATATTAAGGACTGATGATGGCGATTTAACGTCGCCGAAATGCATATCCTGCAATAGGATTCTACAGGATCGACCGGCGGACACAGGTAATTTAACCTTTTATTAATTCATAATAATCTATATAAATAAAATTAGAGTTTTGTGTGTACACTGCACAGAATTCTATATTTTTAGGTTAATTTTACGTTTTATACATTAAGAAGCCGAAACAAGTCTTATCTCAATTTCTGTCTGTCTGTCACGGCCCAGAAGGCATTTTACGATAACTTGCCTGGAAAAACGAGAGGTTCGATCAAGACTTAAGTTATTTACCAGTATTAAAAACATTTATCGATGATCAACAAAAATCTGTAGAGGCTCCGGAGGTCAAGGGCCCAGGGTGATGTTTCCACTAGGGTTGTTGGTTTGAAACCATGCTGCACAGGTGCGTGGTTAGGCCTTCCAACTAAAAAACTGAGTGAATTGATCCTTTTAATTTCATGGATTACTGATTGATTTAACTTCGGTATACCTTTCCTTACTATATATATATCCCTTTTAGCCTTTTGAGCATACAAACTAGAAATATTTCGAAACAAGGTGTCAACGGACACAATGAGTAAGAATATGCAAAAGTAGTGGAACGCCTGATTTGAGGTGTACACAGAACCAACAATTCTGTAAACCACGCACCCGCTAACCACGCACCCGTTAACCATACACCTGTGCAGAAAGATTTCAAACCAACAGTAAAAACGTTACCCTGAGCCAATGACGGAGCCTCTACAGATGTTTGGTGATCATCGATAAATGTTTTTAATACTGGTAAATAACTTAATACTTGATCGATGCTCTCGTTTTTCCGGAAAAGGTAGCGTAAGATGCCTTCTGGGTCGTGACAGACAGACAAAAATTGAGTTAAGCCTTGTTTCGGCTACTTAATGTATAAAACGTAAAATTAAACAGAACATATAGAATTGAAAGCCGTGTACAGACAAAACTCTAATTTTATTCCCATAGATTATTATGGTTTAAAAGACTGTGTGCAGTCACAAGTAAGGTGCAGAGGAAACATGCATATGGGGCAACTATGCCCTTTCAGCCCTTGGTATAGGGGTCGGAAGTTAACAAAGATGTGTTTAAGTGATGTCAGTTTAAGGTACAGAAAGATTTTTTATTATTTAGCTTTACTCTGTCATGGCATTATTTTTTATCAATACTCACCTCAAAAATAGGTAGGGTTTTATATTTTATTTACACTATTAATTCAGTATATCTTCAAGATTTAAATTATAATATACCGATGCTTGCATGCGTTTGTTAAAACTACGCATTAAAGTAAGTAACCAAATGAGTTATTGCCATTTGCCCGAATTAAAATAAAGATATCACGTTATATAACGCCCACCACTACCACAGACAGGTGTATTCCTCTATAAACCTTTTTGGGGACTTATGTCCCTGCAAGCCACTAATAAATATAGCACGGGCTAGAGGCGGGGCATTCGTAGACCTAAACTACAACACACGTAGGGTAATGGTCTTTTGAACATCATCGACTATGCACTAGACCAACCATTATTCGATGAGATTTGGGGCATTAAACTCCGTCGAAGCCTTTTCAAATGTACACTTTGACCTATGTTCTCTTTTGAAATTCTATCCTGACTCTTTTAAGGGCATCCTATATCCCCTACTGAAAACTAATAGTTTCTTCAAAATGTTTATTTTTTGGATCAATAGTAATGCATTGCTACTGTATGGTTTTATTATGTTCTCACATGCAAAACATACCTGATATGTACCATTTGTTTTTTTAATACTGTACTCTCATCTTACCCTATCATAATGGTAATTGTAATTATAATTTTATATACATATATATATAATTATTATCTTTTTTGTAATAATAATTTTTCATTTAACTTGTTCTTTAATTTAACTTTCGTAATCCATGACTCGTTCGTTTGACGTTGATTTAAAAAATCCCTACAACATAGAAGTCTCGTGATAATATTTAACAGCGTTTAAGTCTTTTATCCATCTTTACAATGTGAAACCTTAATAAATTAAACATTTTGAAGTGCATTAAGAAATACGGTAGTTTTTAAAATATCTGCTGTGCATACACTATATAAATCTAAACATAGGCCTAGTTTAATTTTAAATGAGTGGTCAATATTACGTATCTGGCATTAATGTTGCAAAAGTTACCTGTTAATGGAGTTCTTCGAAGCTGTAAGATGATCAAATGGCATTTATTTCTTTAAATTGCCCCACACTGCTCCAAAAAAATTGCTCCACTTAAATCCACTCTACACTGTTTATTAACATTTCTAACTTTCCATTGATGATAGTAAATTACAGTTTCAGTTATAATATGCAGTATACACCTTATCTCTACAAAACTACAAAAATATCTATGAATAATTGATATGCGTAAACGTCAATTAGACTTGTCCAGGTTATATCCAAGGTACTTCATAAAATCTAACATTAAATTACAAGCTGTGTTTGCAGGGACGTGGTTACTTTTAATGCGACTTTTACACCTTATGACAAACGTGACGTCTTAACTTGGTTAAGGTGCCAACTAATGTCTGAAAAGTTATTTTCCCAATAAAAAATGTTATAAGGTAGATAGGAATAAAATAACTAAAATCGGGACCACGAAAGTTTGCAGTTGAGGGAGGAGCCTATTTACCACGTGACTTCGAAGAGGCCAATGAGGACAGTGCGGTTTTGCCAAATCTAATAATTCCAGCTGATTTGTAAATATTAATTAGTATTTTAATTAGTGTCGTCAACGGGCGATATGACAACGTAGCACTAGCCTTGTCTTGTGATTGGCTGCCACCAACTGCAAACTTTCGTGGTCCCGACTGCAATCATTGACTATACGAGTAAGTTATTATAAAAGTTAATCATAAATCTTTATTGGTCGTTAGAAATGTTAACAAACAGTGTAGCGTGGATTTACCCAGAAAAATACTCAAAGATCTTTACAGTCAAAGAGCTTACACGGGGTGGATTAAAGATCAACCAACACATATTAAAAATTACTTTCTACTTGTCCGTTCACAATTTTGAAAATTCAACGATATTAAGATTGAATGGGCAACGATTAAGTTTACCAATAAATTTGGACTACAAGTCGTTTGACAGGAGATTTTCCAGGTAAGTGGTGACTAAATCATGTATGTAGTGTTATTGGGTTTGGCCGGTAAGCTGGTCCCCGGGGCAATACAACATGCATCAGTCCGTCTCACACAGCTTTGTGTGGTTTGAACTCGTTAACTTAGGCAAAAGCGTCAAAGCCTTTAGTTGGCAACTCGTTACGAATTTGTGCAGTATGAAATTGCTAAGGGGAAATAGTCTAGCACGGAAACGACCATAAGATACATAGATTCCTTATTCAAAAACTACAAGTTAAGTTTCAATTCAATAATTGAATTCAATAATTTGAATATTAAGGAAGCTGTTAATACAGTAGAGACTCTTTAATCCGAACTAATTGGGACCAAGGGTAGTTCGGACTATCGAATAGTTCGGATTACAGAACAAATTGTTGTTTTTACATAACAAAAGCTAAAACATGGCTAAAATTGATCAACATTACTATGGGGAAAGTGAAAAAATGTTTTATAAAGTAAAATACAGTGTTTATTTAATACAGTAGTAAACATGGTGAATAAACAGTACAGTAAATTAAATACAGTATACAATAAAGAACTGCTGTACTGTGTATAGTGTACAGCAATGAGGGGTTCAGATTAGTGGACGTTCGGTTTTTTTTTGGGGGGAGGGGGGGGGTCGGATTAAAGAGTTTCTACTGTATTAAGTAAAGGATGATCACGCTAAAAATAAAAAGGTAGTTATCATACCCATTCCAATAAAAGGAAACCTATGCGCTACACAAACAACTTACTGTAACTTTAGGTCCTAAATCCTAATTTAAAAGTCCCTGGAAACACCTCAAATAAATTTTATCAGCGATACAATTAATAGAGCAGAGACATATTAAATGAAAATTAAGTACTGTTAAATCTGTTTTTATAACTCATGTACAACACAGCCATTTAAAATTAGAACCATCCTATCAATAAAATTATGTTTCAGGTTGAGGATAAAGCCATGAAAACCTCCCAAAAAACATATACGCTCCGCATAAACATGAATCAGCTGGACGAAATTATGTGATCACTTGGAGTTTGTATGTAAAAAATAATCGAAGAATTAGCATTGTTCGTATTTATTTGTTTTATAATTCATTTGTTAAGTTTATTTTAAACTCGGCGAGGCGAAGCTATGTAATGCCATGATGAATTTAAAAAGTATTGGAAAGAGCTGAAGAAATTATCAATTAACTGTAGAGAACGCTATCTGAACACGAAACTAGAGACGTCGGACGTGTATGAGGCTAATTGGATATTCTCGCAATGAAACTGGCTTAATTAGAAAAAGTATATTATAGGTTTTTTTATTATTAAGTATGAATCAGACCTTTATATATCTATTACCAATTACAGTATTATCAATTATTACTGAGATATGGACGTAACCTAGGTGTGTGTTTTAACCCAATATGAGTGTAATGTTGTGAGATGATCTGTGTAGCTTTGTTACTGACTAAGGAAATTTATTGCTGTGTAAATGGAAAGCAAACAAAGTATTTGTTCTTAATCTTTTAGAACAGTTTATAAATAACTATGGCAGATTTTTGTCCAAGGATGGTTTGAAAAATTGATTTTTTTAATACCTAATTTATTTATGATTAGTGATTAGTACTAAAATTATCTCGCACCTCCTGCTGTACTGCATGGTGCATTTTATGTTGAATCGCTATTATTTATTACGAAAATTATTAAAATGATATTATGCTTTAATTTAATACAGATTACCAAAAACTTTAATTTCATAGATGAGTTTGATCTCTTCTATTCTATTCTTGATTTTGTTAGTACGATAGTAAAATAATATCAAATAATAAAATAAAATATATATTGTCTAGAAAAATTGCCTTAGCCATCATCACAAACCCAGTGACACTACTATCAATGCGCAACTCTGACCGTAATTATTTCTTGAAATAATCAGTATTATTATATATTATCAGTATTATAAGAATTATGCATCGTAGGCCATGGTCAATTATTAGTAGAAAATTCTCAACTTTCCTACAGACTCAATCTACTTATTATTTTGGACCAGACGGGACAAATAAAACTGTTCTTGGAGTCTGATATGTGACAATATACGGCACATCGAAACCCCAAGATCACATAAAGTGTATCGGGAAACGGCTTCAAAACCGATTCTCGCCAAAAATGACTCTCAAGGTGATGGTAAAAGTTTGCGATTCTCTTGGTGTTTTTTTTTTCTAAATACATATCCTTCTAAAGAGTTTTTACACTTATGTTCATGGCAACATCGATAGCGCAAGTCTACAAAATATATTAATTATTAAAATGGTTGTAATATTTTTTACATACGTTTTAAAAATGAATTTAATTAGTTTTTAAAAGTCAGGTAAACCAAATTTATTAGATATGACTGGTGAACTCTGCGTTCTTCTGTACACAATATTTCTATATTATTAAAATAAAAGTAAAATTTGTTGAAGAAGATTTAAATATAATTCTTTTGTAGATCAATCTGGTAAGAGAGGGGGAAGCATGCAAGTCGACTAGACACGTGTTGCTCGTGCTCGGATTATTTATTGTTAAGTGCGGGTATATATGCATGGACAGTATTTATAAAGTGCATGTGACTGTTATACTAGTATCAATATTTAAAACTGTCATATTCTGGTGCACGTGATATCGATATTTACCCGTTATTTTAGTGTAATATCTGCGAATGCAGTTTTGAGGTTATCCGAGTCATCATGTGTCATCATGCCGAATGGAAACCGGCCCAAAAACTCGCAACAACAGCGTAAGTAATGAAACTCTGTCGATAGATGAAAAACTGAATCTACTATTAAATGATGTCGGACAGATTAAAGCAGATAACAAAATATGCTTGAATGACATTTCTTCTATTAAGAGTGATTTATCAACTTTTAAAGAAGACATTAATAATACAATAGAGATGTGTTTCAGCGAAATAAGAGAATGTAAGACTATTAGTAAGAAAAATGAAGCAGACATTTCTAAATGCGCTGATACCATAGATAATCTGAAGAGCGAAAATATTACCTTAAAAAAACATGTAACTGAGCTTGGAAGAAGGTTGGCTGCTGCAGAACAATACTCGAGGAGCAATTGTTTGGAGATTTCTGGAATCCCTGAAGAGAACAATGAAAACATATTTCTTATAATCCGTCAAATCTCCAAGGTATTGAATTTCAAATTTGAAGATAATATGGTGGATGCTGCACATAGACTCTCCAAAAACAAAAACAAGCCTACTGAGCCACGAAGTATTATCATTAAATTTTGTCGGCGACTCGATATGGAGGAGATGCGCAGGAGATCTTGGGTGAAGAGACCGTTCCCCGCGTCGGAGTTGGGCTTCAACAGCGAGAGACGAGTATACATCAACCTATCACTCACCAAGGAGTCCCGGGTGCTGTGGGCGGAGGTGCGAAACTTCAAGGACAAGCACAACTTTAAGTACGCATGGATCACCAGCGCAGGCAAGATGTTTCTCCGGAAACGAGAAAATGAACCAGCTGTGTTTATCAGTGATAAATCTGATCTTGATAAGCTTGTGTGAATTTCTCAGCATATGTAGCAGGTATTTATATATTGCATGTACGAGGTTATGTATTTATTGCACTTAGATTTTTTACAGTATTTATGGTTGAAAGTTTATTATTGTTATTAGATATTTATAGTTCTATTATTATTATATTAATTATTTATCAGTACCTAATTAACTCATTGCATGGCATGTATTAATAATTTAATTCAAGTTTATTACCAAAATGTTCGAGGATTAAGATCAAAAACCACACAGTTTAGATTGGGTATATTGGAGTGTAATTGGGATATTGTTGCAATAACAGAAACTTGGCTTAATGACTCCATTTTTAGTGCAGAGTTGTTCCCCGACCAGTACCAAGTGTACCGTAGGGACAGATGTCAATTGCGGACTGGAATGTCCAGGGGTGGAGGGGTGTTAGTTGGAGTAGCTTCTCACATCAAATCCCGTAGGCTTCATTTTTTGGAAACTGAGGGAGAAAATATTTGGCTGAAGTTGGAATTCCCTAATAACATATCTTTAATTGTGTCTGTTTTTTATTTTAAGCCTAACAGTTCTCTCAATGATTATATTAACTATTTTGAAAAAATCGATTTGTATAATATAAAAAAAGAAAAGCTTTTAATATTAGGAGATTTTAATTTACCAATAATGGGGAAAATGTTTGATCTAGCTACAAGTGGTGAAATTTGTAAGCAATTGTTGTTTTTTATGAAAAGTTATTGTTTACGTTTACACAATGACATTAAGAATGAGAATGGAAGAACTCTGGATTTGGTCTTATCTGACATAGATAATGTTGATGTAACTGAAGATGCGACTGCGTTAGTGAATGTCGATAAGCATCACCCACCTTTACATGTTACTTTTAAAATATTCAATTCATCTAAGTGTGGTTTTAATTCATATAGTTGGTTCCGTAATTATAAACGATCTGATTTTCTTTCAATGTATAATGGCTTTAAAAATATATCTTGGTTACAGCTTTATAGTGAGAAAAATGTAGATAGTGCTGTGGAATTATTTTATAAAGAAATCAATAATGTAATTGTTTATGTGTTCCTGTGGTAAAAAAGTTTAAGTCTAAATTTCCTCCATGGTTTAGTAAAGATTTAATTGCCTTAGTAAAGAGGAAAGAGAAATTGTTGCGAAAATATAATAAATATAAGATCCCACAGTTTTATAATGAGTACAAGGAACTACGTAAAACTATCAAGAAGGATATAAAAATTGCTTATAGAAATCATATTGATGGTATTGAAAATAGATGTAATTTTGATCCTAAGGTATTTTGGAGTGAAATTAATAAGTTGAAAAATGTATCTAACTTACCAGCTGCAATGTGTATTGATGGTGAGGAGGTGGAGGGGGGAGAGCGGATCGCGGAAAGCTTTGCTAAATATTTTAGTTCTGTTTATGATCCTTATCAGTTGGACGGCTCGGAGTTGTGTAGCCGTGCGCTCCGCTCCCCGGTGTTGCCAGGGGTCCCGACCATGACACTCGTAGGGATCACTCGCTCTGAGGTGCAATCAGCTCTTCGCAAATTAAAGCCAAAACGTTCTGTAGGACCAGATGGTATTCCTCCTTACATTTTCAAAGCATGTGCGGAACACTTTGTAGCTCCTTTGTTGTATATTTTTAATCTTTCTATTTACAACTCTTACTTTCCTACATTTTGGAAACGTGCTAAGGTTGTCCCTATTTTCAAAAAGGGTCAGAAGTCAGAAATAAAAAATTATCGGCCAGTGGCAATTCTTAGCTCACCTGTCAAGGTATTCGAGACCATAATACATTCTAGGTTATTTGTTCATGTAAAGAGTTTCATCAGCCCGCACCAACATGGTTTCTTTCCTGGTAGATCGATCACGTCCAACTTGATTAATTGTTCTGAATATTGTTTGTCGGCAATGGATTCTGGTGATCAGGTGGACGTAATTTACACAGATTTCGAAAAGGCATTTGACAAGGTCAACCATTTGACACTGCTTTCAAAACTAAATTATTTTGGACTTTCTAGTCCTCTTGTTAAATTGTTTTCTTCATATCTTCATGATAGAGTTCAATATGTTTGCTATGGCGGATTTTCATCTTCTGAATTCCGTGCATATTCAGGGGTACCTCAGGGTTCAAATTTAGGCCCACTGCTGTTCACAATATTCATAAACGACATATCTGATTGCATCCGAAACTGTGAATATTTGTTATATGTTGATGATTTGAAAATGTTTCGTAAAGTTACTTGTGTGTCAGATTGTTTGAAAGTGCAGGAAGATATAGATCGTCTTTTATCGTGGAGCGATAACCACTTGAAATTTCATGTAGATAAATGTTTTGTAATGTCTTTTACAAGAAAATCTGAAGTGAATAAAATAGTCTTCAATTATTCAATGAGAGGTAGAATTGGTTTTGTCAAATCAATTATTAAGGATCTGGGAATCACTTTTGACTCAAAACTCTCTTTCATTCACCATATTACTTCCATTTGTAAATCCGCTTTTTCTATTCTGGGGTTCATACGTAGGTCGAGTAATTTCTTGAGAAATACTGGTGTAATAAGGTTACTGTATTGCTCGTTGGTAAGATCAAAGTTGGAGTTTGGGTCAGTTGTATGGAACCCTCATCAGCGCTATCTGTCTGATACTATTGAAAAGGTTCAGACAAAATTTCTCAGGTTTTTGTATTACAAAGAGTTTGGCCACTATACTACTAGTGTTCCCTATTCTGAGCTGTTATCATTGTTTGAACTAGATTCCCTTGATAAGCGGCGGCGAGTGTCTGTGTTGGTATGCCTGCATAATCTGGTGAGCGGTAAGCTGGATAGCGGGGCCTTGTTGTCCAAAGTCCAGTTTAATGTGCCTCGGCACAATTCTCGTTGTCGCTTCCTGTTCTCCCCTCACTACTCTCGAACAAATCTTGGAGCAAATTCGCCTGTAAATGTAATGACAAAACTGTATAACTCTGTTTCGGCGTGTGTTGATATTGATTTGTTTGGCTGCTCTTTGAGTTTATTCCGCGGGCGTGTGCTGGGGGTGCTGGCTGACTGAGTGATTGTACTGTGTTGTGTTTTTACACGGCACTGTGCCGTATTGGTCGGCCGGCGCGTTTGGTGCGCGCTTGCGGGGTGGACTTGGCGGGCTGGCCTGCGGATTAGTGTTGGCATACGTCCCAACTGGTTGCTTCTGCACAGAAAACTATATAATATTTTTTTAACCGTTCTCTGAGAGTTTTGTTTTCGTTACTTTATTTATTGATATGTCTATTTATTGTTTTTATGAAATGTTATTATTATTATTTATTGGTTGTTATCTTGTCTTAGTAGTTAAATATTATGTAAATTGTGATGTTGTGTGTACCTACCAAGAAGACTGCATGGACTTTCTATAATGGACTTAAAGATTAATGCTGCATTGTATTTGGGCTCTATGCCTGTAATGTAGTATTGTTATCTAAATAAATAAATAAATTAAATTAAATTAAATAATTACAGACAACCAATCGACTTATATATGCCCTCTAAATTTACTACTTCAGACCTGATTAACTCATTTATTAATTTTACCTCTATTTAAAACCATACCTATTAAGTTTTCTTTCTATAAGTTGGTGGAATAGCTTATTATTTCTTTTAAATCTGTCACGTCAATTCCACTCTGTTTCTATCCCCTGAACATGCAAGTGCAATCTCACAAACACTTGTAGCTGTCCATTCCATTAGTATACATGTGCCATTTGACAGCTACATGGTCACCCCTGTCGTACATTCGATACAATATACAGTCCGAGTACATTCAATTGACAGACTATGGCTCAAATATCCCGTCTCAAAATGAACATTATAACAGTAAAAGTCGATTTAATGAGCATGCCAACAAAAGGAAATGCTGTATAATAGCGGTAATTAGTTAATATATACAGTAGTTTGTTCAACAAATCGAATGTTTATTTCCTGTTAGACAATACATTGTATATAGAAAGGTCAAATGGGATAAAGCATACTCCCTCAGGTCTATGGTATTATGTTGGTTCACATTTGTCAAGCAGAATACAGGCCAAAAACAACAAATACAATGAGAAAAAATATATGCGAAAAGGATAACCACAAGAAAAGAAATATATACATTAGTCTATATTTAAATGTCTAGGAAGTTCTAGAAAATCATTAAAGTTGTAGAATGGGTTGCTTACTAGCCACATTTAAATTTTAGCTTTAACAATTTTGTAGTGTAATTAAGGCAATTTATTCAGACATTAGAGACCCGTAATTTTATGATTCTTCTTTGTTTTCGTCGGTCTAACTTAAGGTATATAACAAAGTTAAGCAGTTGTCAGTCACGAGAGGCCATATTTTTCTGGAACTACGTGATTTGTATGTCGTATCGTAACACGTGACACAACAGTTCAGCTCGAAACAATAACTGATATACCATTTTAAGGCCTGTATTACAGTATATTATATTAGCCTGTGTTTTAAAACCTAACATAACTATACCAGGGGTAAGAAGGACCCCTAGAGTTTGTGGTTGAAGTTTAGGCAGATAGAGGATTCGAATCTTGTAGTGTGGAGTAATGCAGGGTGAAAATTAGTTTCTCCATTTAAGTGTCAGTGACACGTTATCGCTCCATAAATATCAAATAATGTTAACAACCAACTAAAACAAAAAAAAGCAGCTCCCTTACTCATTTTAGTTAACATGTGACCAAAAACACATTTTAGACATTTTAAGTATATAAAATCGTTTATTTGTTGCTCAAGCAATATACACTATGCTAGACGCTCCTCGAATAAACTGTAAGTTTCAATAAACAATATGAGTACAATGGGAAAAACCTTCCAGAAAATTAATCCCTTTTTTGATGGTATTCCATAACTCGAGAACGAGTGTACCGAATTGGACGATTCTTTATAATCCATCCAACCGCTATTTAGTAATTTGATTTACAAAACCCCCAACATTAGCATTGGAGGAAAATGTTTGCATTTAACTGTGGGATACAATAACATGTTAAAAAAAACTTGTGTTAATTTTCAACCACAACCTAAGGCAAGTGATCGTAGCAAACTAGCTAAACCTTAAGGCGATTGAGCTCAGCGATCAAGCTAAACCTGAGGGCGAGTGTGCGCGAACGAGCTCCAACGAAAATGTAAGTGAACGTAGCGAATTAACTTCAACCAGGACGTGATTGAGCGATGCGAAGAAGCTCATTTTGAAAATTAACGAGCATTTGAAATGAAACCACATTAGGGACGAGGTCTGTCGGTCCAGCTAGTTCAAAATAATTTTCTAAATTTGTAACAGTATCTAGAAGACTCGTCTCTGACTATTAGTAAGGATGATCTGTTTCACCATTTTTGTTAATTGTATCCTTTGAGAATACGATTGTTGCAGGATTATCTTGAAGGTTAAAGCATTAATTTGTTTCTGCACTTTCCGGGTGAACCAATTAACTGATTTCTAACGCGATGTGTTAGCTTTGCGTTTTTCTTCTCTAGCCCCATTTAGTCCTCAAATTTTAGTTTTTTCCTCCTCCAAGCGTCCAAGTAAACGTTCGTCAATTATTCATTTTATTTGTGCATTAAACATTTATCAATGTTCTGAGCGGGATACGAAAAAAAGGATGTAACAAAATACAGAACAATCAAAAACAAAAAAAATGTAATCTAGATAGCAGTTTAAAGGAGCAAAAAAGCGGTTAGAATCATGCTTAAATTGCAGCGTTATGAGTCAGCTAAAGCACATTTTAAGGATCTAAAAATCTTAACCGTGTACGGGCATATTAATTGCAAACAAACAAGAAATATATTCGGAACCGAAAGAAAAATCCCATTCTTATAATTTAAGAAATAAGAATGAAAATGCATAACCACAGAGGACTAAATGTTTGGAATAGAAACCATCTTATGCAGGTAATAATTTTTTTTAATGTATTACAAATAATATAAAAAAATTGATCCAAACAAATAAAAATAAATATTGAAAGAGTTTTTAATAAATTGGGCAATTTATTCTTTTGAAGATTTTGCTACCTCCCTCAGTCGCTATGATAGTTGAAATTATCTTACTAGATTTATGTATTTGTTGTTATTATAATCCTCATGTTTTGCTGTTTTTATCCTGTTAAATTATTATTTTGACACTATTTTTTGTACAATGTACATAAAAATGAATAAAGATATTTGAATTGAATTAAATTGAATTAAGGCTTTACATATTAATTATTTCTAACATAAAGTAGTTTGTTCAAAGAAAGTTCAAATTTTTCCTCTCAAACATATTAAAAATTAATATTGATGTAATCAAATAGGTAGTTCCAATTAACTTTAAAATATCTTTCTAAGCTAAAATAAGAAAAAAAGACTTTTAAACATATTTGAAATTTCCCAAAAATGGTCTCATAGTGTATCAATCTTCGAACAACCTATTTGCAAAAGTAGAAATGTTTAAGTCTTTCATTTTTCTCACAAATTAACATAGTGCATTTGAGCATTAATGACCGTTATTTTTATTTTAATTATATTTATAGAGTTTGGCTTTTAGTTCCGCCTGTTCTCTTTGTTGGATTATTTAAAACCAAACGGATCTATCCAGGGACGAAAGTAGCTTTGTGTAGAGTAATTAGAAGAATGACACAGCCAACCTCACAAACCTGTAACAAAATGGTATATATAAAAGTTTAATACATTGAAACTATTCTTAAGTAAAATAACAATGGCCCGAAGTCGCAGAGAGAACGAGTTGTTTGCCAGACGAATATTGGCGCCAAATGATGAGTTTGTTTACGTATTTGTCAAATGTTTTCCGATAGTCTGCACAAGTTTTACGACACAAAAAAATATACCGGCATCAAGAGATAACCTTTCCCTTTTAAGAATTTTACAATGTATCTCTTGTTTACGCTTAAAACAGGTAGTAAGCACTTTAACATAAATAAATAAGGTATTTTCACACTATAACTACACGTTCATTCGTAAGTCCAATGACAATGCATCACCTGAGTAATAGTTATATTTTAGTAAGTGAGCTTGTGTAGTGGTAACGTAAGGTCTTGGTCTCTGAGGTCCCAGGTTAAAACCCTGCCAATCACTAACATACTTTTATCCATGATTCTCTAGGCAAGGCATCGCCTAAGATTATGTGTAAAACAGTTCCAGGCTAGGGCCTATTGTTTTATATAACATTTATATAATATTTTATATAACATATTCATAAAACACCGTATAGGTGCTAGGCCTACACTATTTATTTATTTCTGTTCCAATGTTATTTACCAAATACGATTGTTTTTGTTTTGTTTTTTTTATTCGTTAAGTGAATGAGGTGATATTCTGATGAGTTCTCGTTCAAGTTTAAGGCTTGTTTAGTTTCTTTATTATTTTAATGGAGACAGTTAACATTGTATAATCAAATTCAGTGTTGTAAGTGATGATAGATTTTTACTCGGTATTTGCGAATCCGAATTGAGGAAGGAGGTGTGTTTACATAGTGATTTATTTGAACTATTAAAAAAAAGAGACATTTCCCGTATATTTTACATTCATAGGCTACTACAGTATAGTATCATAAAAAGCTTACAAGGTATTCTCCAGACGCGTCTGTCGAAGGAATCTTAATTGTTTCACGGGTCCTGTCTTTAATTTGGCATGTGCTAAAATACCGCTTTAGGAAATAGAATATTAAATAAACGATAACTATCATAATTTAACATTCATGTGCAACTCATTGTATTATTTATTTACCTTCCATATAACAGTATTGGAGTATTGCTTTTGTTGCACATTTTACAGTTATCTGAAATTACAAATATCCAGACTCAACAAAGCTTTGCCCCAATTTCAACACGTAGTTCGTCTAACGATTGTTACGAGTAAACATGTTATTATCGTAGAACCAAATAAGTCCTTTACTTAATCTGCTTATATTAATCATAATACATTTTCTGTTTTCTTTCTTGTTCAAAAAAGTTCTGATGACCTCAACAAAAGGTTTAGAGTTTATAATTTATTTAGAAAATCCTTATACTAAACTAATTATTTTAAAAACAGTTGTACGTACATTTTATCTAGGATAAATATTGAAAAACATATTTAGTTTTTACTCAGATTGTGGGCAGTCTTTCGACTTTTAAGTAAGTTATAACCTATAAGTTTCTGTTTATTATAGATTTATGTAAGTCCTTAATGACTTATTCATGTCTAAATTCTAAGAAATCTACTATACAGGGTGAGTTTCTACTGACGCCCATAACTTCACCAGTGGATTCTACTGATCAAAATGATCAAAAAAGTTGATATAACCCTAGTCCGATTCCGAACCGTTTGGTCGTAATTGAGAATTTTGTGTTTTCTAAAAATATTGGACTTTCTGTCACTATTTACTTTATAAAAATAAAACCAATTACTCTATCGATTTATATAAAAAATAATTCGAAAGGGCATTAAATTTGCTACAAAACCAAGGTTACATGAAAAAATATTTCATTACATACATCGGTTCCTAGCCGAATTAAAGTAAAAAATATCGTATAATAGTTATTTTGTTTAAGTTTTAAGACCCCTTTTTCTTAATTTATTCTGGTCCCACGCAATGTCCAACTAGATAAAATAAAATTTCCTCATTTAATAAGCTTTAAATTTATATGCAATTTTAAATCGTTGTTGGTAGAATTGACAGACAAACTGCCATCAAACTAAAGTAAAACCCGGTTTACCGATTTGGTTTTAGCAGGGTAACAAAACTACTAATATTAAACTCTAATATTACACACACTTCTTGGTTCAAATCGTACTGGTTCAAATCAGCTGATTTAATTGTTATGATTTGTTAGCAAGTCTAAATCAGCTATGGTAAATAACGTTATTTGGTTTCCTAGTCAGATTAAAACGCTTGTTTGTTATTTTTCACGTTATGGATCCTTTCACAAGTTCAGAATATGCTGATATGCATTATGTTAATGGTTTTTGTTCCGGAAATGCGTCTGAGAGTGTTCGCGAGTACATTTGACGCTTTCCAGGCAGGAGGATTCCTGATCGAAAAACATTTTTTACCTACGACCGTTTTTTAAAGTAGCCATTTCAGTCCAGTTCTTAGAATTGAAAAGTTTCACTTTACAGCTGTTTACTTTCATATCCGTATAGTTTCATTTCATATCCGCATAGTTTTCTCATATCCACACAGGTAACGGACCAATGAGGTTCAAGTATTGAGAGAAAAGAATTAAAATTGTAATGCTTCGAACGTCAAATAATCAGCTAATCAGCTGATCAGCTGATCAGTTGACCAATTTAATTGTTAATCCGACTTGTTCATGTTGATACTCGCGTATTCTTAATTAAGTTGGTGGAAGTCCAAAAAAAAATGAAATATTTGCCGAATTGTACCTGATACAATATTATTTATGGTAAGAATGCTGCTAGCAATGTAATATTTAACGAAGTTTAACAAACACGTAATTACAGGAAATCAGCTGATTATACAACAAGTCGTTGCATCACTTTCAGTGGCAATGACAATACACGAAAACATAACCTCTCTAAAAAGTTATCATTAGTGATTGTTAGTAATTAAATCCAGATTGATAGTAATTAATACCCCCGCCGCAGCAAACCTGCCGTCTAAGCGAATTTCCATTTGGCCGCATTGATTTTCAATTGATCTATTTAAATAACATTAGGTTTAACGAGTACCTAGGTTTGCTGCTACAAGGAAACTAATAAAGTAGTGTGTTTTTAGTAAAATATTGAATAGCTTACTATAAAATAAATAAATTTGCCAAGTTTGATCAAAATATATCCATAAACAAGCAAACTACAACATTTTTCAATATTCTCCATAAGAATAACATGGGAATTTTAAATTTACAATTTTTTTAGTTTTCTCTGTAACCAATAACCGTACAAAAACACTTTGATATACTGAATTGTTTGTTTTTTTAAGCTCTTTAAGAAGGTTTAGAGAAAAATTGGGAAATTTTGTGTTTTGAGGGTAAAAAGTGAGAAAAACCAATTTTTACCCCATAAAACCCCCCCTTAAAACCCTGTTCCCATGGTCCGATCATGCTGGATCGCGAACTCATTCAAGTTTATCCCGCCTTACACCTTCAAACCAAATTTCATCAAAATCGGATAAAAATTACTCAAGTTATCGTGTTCACGGACACATATATATATATATATATATAAATCTATATATATATATACATATATAAAAATTTGAACGAATGGTGTTTTTGGCCTCTGGGGACATTAAAATGAAAAAGTAAATCGGTCCCGGGCCTAAGTCTTACCATGAGACCTACGGTAATAGCTACTTCCCTATAGGGAAATTCGCTAAAAAACGGTCGTAGGTAAAGTAGTGTACGCAACTCGCGTTAATAGTCTTTACGACACTCGTAGAAGTTTTTAAGGCACTCGCCGAGGCTCGTGCCTTAAATTTTCTACTCGTGTCGTAAAGACTCACATAACGCAATCGTTGCGTAAACTACTATTTCGCGTCCACCAGTGTTTGCGTGAAAATGGAAAATTTCCCACCAACGGCCGCTTAGTTGGAAACTTCATCATCATCATCCTTTTTATTGATTTCCCTCAAGGGGTACATCAAAAAGATACATTTACAAAATACAATTACATGCAAAATAACCAAGGTTGGTAAATAAGTTTTACTAATAACTAGGCAAAAAAAAAATAATCATATAAATATTAACATGCAATAAATAATTCAATAAATAACCAATAAATATCTCATAAATAAATACTGTATAAACATAGAATACCAGTAGAAGAACAATAAATATTTACACTGATAGCTGAGCCAACATTCAAAATTAATTGAATTAATTACATGTTTTGAAATAGTTGGAAACTTAATAGGCTACAAGATGTCGGATTGGAAGAGGCTATTTTGGAACGGGTAAATGAAAATCCAAGGATAAGTACGAGGACATTAGCCCGTGAGTTTGGGATATCTCAAACATTTGTGTCAAAACTATTACGAAAAGAGGGGTTGCACCCATTTCATTTCACGCGCGTACAGAAACTCGAGACGAGAGATCCACCCAGGGATTTCCTGAAAACAATTTTATGGACTGATGAATGTTCGTTTACGAGAGATGGAGTCTTTAATTTCCACAATGAGCATCACTATGTTGACGATAATCCGTACCTCGTCGTGAATCTAGGAGTCAGTCACGATTCAAAGTAAATGTGTGGGCTGGACTGATAGGAAATCGAGTGATTGGACCATATCTTGACCTTCCTCCAACACTGAATGGAGATGACTAGTTACAGTTCCTAACTGAAATGCTACCAGAACTCCTGGAGGACATTCCATTGAATTTGCGAGATCGCATTGTGTACCAAGCTGATGGCGCACCCCCGCACTTCAATCTCAATGTACGTGACTATTTAAGCAACAACTTCCGCTTGTGGATAGGAAGAGGTGGAACCGTTCCTGGCCTCCACGGTCACCATACCTCAATCCATTGGATTATTACTTTTGGGGGTATCTTAAACAAGAAGTTTATCGGACGCCAGTGGAATCAGCTGTAGAAGTAAGAAACCGAATCGTCACAGCTACTGCACGACTACGCAATACGGTAAACTTGAATGCTACTGTTAGAGAGTTGAGAAAACGTGTCCGCATCTGCATCAGACAAAATGGTGGTCATTACGAAAACTTGCTTAGGTAGCAATAAACATTGTCTATTCTGAATGCTTGTAATTAATTTGTTAATGGAAAGTAACCATTACAACCACCATACTGTACCAAACAAGTACAAGTACAAGTCCCATACAAGTCTGTACAAGCACCATACTGTATGGAAATGTTGTGTTCATGTGCCTCGCATTATTAAAATAAGAATACCCTTCCTCGTAAACCTGGTTTTTATTTAGTTTCATAGTAGTTTTTTTTTTTTTGTAATTTCTACCAACAACAATTTAAAACTGCATATCAATTTAAAGCTTATTAAATGAGGAAGTTTTCAATCTAGTTGGACATTGCGTGGCACCAGAATAAAGTAAGAAAAAGGGGTCTTGAAACTGAAACAAAATAACTATTATACGATATTTTTTACTTTAATTCGGCTAGGAACCGATGTATGTAATGAAATATTTTTTCATGTAACCTTGGTTTTGTAGCAAATTTAATGCTCTTTCGAATTATTTTCAATATAAATCGCTAGAGTAATTGGTTTTATTTTTAGAAAGTAAATAGTGACAGAAAGTCCAATATTTTTAGAAAACACAAAATTCTCAATTACGACCAAACGGTTTGGAATCGGACTAGGGTTTATATCAACTTGTTTGTTCATTTTGATCAGTAGAATCCACTGGTGAAGTTATGGGCGTCAGTAGACACTCACCCTGTATATACAGGGTGGAACGAAGTTAGTGTTAAAAAAATGTTATGTGTTAAACTACTAAGTATTGGTGACAAAATGGCACCAATTTAAGTTTCCATACCCTCACAGGTAGGGAATACCAGACAATTTAAGATTTTTTCAAAATATTTGTACTTACTCACGTAAAATGGCCATAAGTGCATTAAACATTGTTTTTATTCCAAATTCGTTGTCATTTTCAGAATCCTCGTTAAATTTCCAATAGTAATAATACAAATTCATTGGATTAAACATATGCATAAGCCCTTATTTGGCCATGGAAGTTTGAATTTGTGATTTTTTATAAAAAAGTAATAACTTTTTCCAAAGTTTTTCTATACTACACTGGACTGTAGAGAGTGTCAAATATTACTAAAAACTTCTGCAGTTAATAACCTTTAAAATGATGTATAAACATATACTGTTCCTTTGATTTGTCGTTCTCAAATTTAAGAGTTTCACATGAAAAACACGGAACGGCTAATGTTTAATTTCCTTTAAAATAACATGTTTTTGCTTAAATAAAATGGCAATAGCTGCAATAACAGTTATATTTGAATAGGGTCTATTGTAATTTTTAGAATCCTTGTGAGATTTATTGTAAGAATATTAAAGATCTATTAGGATTAACATCCATATAAACGTATGTTTTGTAAAAACGTGTTAAATTAGTTTTATTTTTTTTTATACATTGAATATTGTTTAAAGTTACACATGGTACATTTAACTTAAGAATTTTTTCTAAGCATAAGCAAGTACTTCCAATGGAGTAGCCTATAAAATTATGTAGATACTACACTTTACAATGTTGTCAATATGTTCACCGAAAACCGAAAATTAACCTAAGCATAGTATACCAATTAATTGATTGTAGTGCTTAGACACATGCTAATGTAAATAACTCAGTCAAATGATATATTTCCTAACTAAAATAATTGTTAACACCTCAAAAATACTTAGTTTTAGTTATTTATACAAAAACTAAAAGTGAATTCTAAAACACACAATATTCGAAACTTAAATAACTGTTCCTTACTACCTTGATGTTTTAATAGTTGCCTTCTATTTGATGCCAACTACTTGAGTTTTTTTTTTCAAAATCTCTTCCATTTTCCCTGTTAACACCTCAAAAATACTTAGTTTTAGTTATTTATACAAAAACTAAAAGTGAATTCTAAAACACACAATATTCGAAACTTAAATAACTGTTCCTTACTACCTATATGTTTTAATAGTTGCCTTCTATTTGATGCCAACTACTTGAGTTTTTTTTTTTTTTTTCAAAATCTCTTCCATTTTCCCAGATACACAGCCAAGCTTTTTTTTGCACGTGGCACCAACAGTAACATTAAAATACAACGTTCGTCTGACTAGCACATCTGCATTCATTATCCAGTAGTTAATTTCCTGATTATTTTCCACTAAAGATGAGTAGACCAAGTACTCCACATAACACACAAAGCAAGTCCAGTGGACTTAGGTCTGGCGACCTGGCATGCCAGCAAACCACACCATATGACCCATCATTATCATTCAAGTTGTGTATTTTGCTTTAAGTCAATCTCGCACATCGGTTGAATGTGCCATAGAACTAACACCGTAAACGATATTTAATTTATTCCAATAAATAAGAAGACAACCCCCTAAATGAAAATTCACACAAAACATAGGTTCATAAAGTGTTAATCCTAACAATTCCTCAATATTCTTATTAGGAATTTTACAGGGATTCTGAAAATTGCAATAATACCCATTTAAACATGATTTTTAAAGCAGCTGCTGCCATATCATCAAAGTCAATACATGTTTTTTTAAGGAAATTAAACATTAGCCGTTCCGTGTTTTTAATGAGAAACTCTTAAATTTGAGAACGACAAATCAAAGGAACATTAGATGTTTATACATCATTTTAAAGGTTATTAACTGCAGAAGTTTTTAGTAATATTTGACACTCTCTACAGTCCAGTGTAGTATAGAAAAACTTTGGAAAAAGTTATTACTTTTTTATAAAAAATCACAAATTCAAACTTCCATGGCCAAATAAGGGCTTATGCAGATGTTTAATCTCAATGAATTTGTACTATTACTATTGGAAATTTAACGAGGATTCTGAAAATGACAATGAATTTGGAATAAAAACAATGTTTAATGCACTTATGGCCATTTTATGTAAGTAAGTACAAATATTTAGAAAAAATCTTAAATTGTCTGTTATTCCCTACCTGTGAGGGTATGGAAACTTAAATTGGTGCCATTTTGTCACCAATACTTAGTAGTTTAACACATAACATTTTTTTAACACTAACTTCATTCCACCCTGTATATCAAATCCAATGTGTTTGTTTGTTTGTCCTTTATTGACTCCGAAACCGCTCGACAGATTGTAATGAAACTTAAAGGAATTATTAAGCGTTATTCAAGGATGGGTTGTGTTAAGTTTGGTGCAGATCCGACAAAAGGGCTACGCCCCAGTGGCTCTTAGGTTTCCCATGTTAACCTTATGAGTATTCACATTTAAATGGAATTATATTAAAGAATCTTAACAGCTGGTTCAACTAAAGAATTTGATTCTGTGATGTTCAATAGCATTACAAATTTTATAGGTTTATCAACAGGGTGCAGCAACCCGGACGTGATTGAGCCATGCGAACGAGCTCATCTTGAAAATGAACGAGCGTTTGACATAAAACCACATTAGGACAGGACGACGTCTGTCGGGCCAGTTAGTTGATAATAAAACTAAGAACTTTATCCAATAGAATTTTATGATAACACTTGATGAGTTTATATTAGAAAGTATAGTATTACGTTTCTAATATTAAAAAAATGTGGGATAACACAATCATAAGCATTCTTTGACTATGAGTACTCAAATATTATTAATATAGAAGTAAAGTTTGATTTCAAATCACTGCTCTTTGAACGCCGAGCACACCTGGCCCTAAGGTAATGTCTAATGCATGAGGAGCATTGCCTTTATACCTGCCAGAGCTGAACAAAGCCTACGTTCTAGCGATTACTTATCTGAGATTTATAAATTTATCATGATTAAATTTTAATTTGTTTAGCTTGTGTTAACTGTAAGTGTTATTCATAAATCGTGAGACGAAATAGCCTACATAAACAAGCCATCACGAATATTTCATCAACATTTTATCACTTTAAAAGAGTCATGCATATGCCATTGGTTAATGGTCAGATCGTTTGGAGACGGAACAAAATTCACATATACAGGATGACAAAAAAGTCTGGAAACGGTTTAATATCTTTTTAACTAAATTCGTTAGAAAATTCAAACCTTTCACATCAACTTACATGTATGAAAACTACTTTTTGCAATCATTGCCATTATTTGACCTCCCCCAGGGGACGGCCCACGAGGAGTAGGTACAAAATCTTTAATGTAAGCATAGGTTGATATGCACATCATTTTAAAGGTCTGATCAAGTGGAGTTCATTGCCGGAAACCGCGTCAAAAAAGGTTCATCCGTTACAAAATAGCGGCAGTTCAAAGTCCTTGCGGAATATACTTGCAGAGGCCATAGTATTGGTAAATACTCATAGTCAACATTAGCAGGGAAATCTGAAACCCGGTTAAATTTGTTTTGAAGATTGAATACTATTAGCCTATGAGCTAGTTGACTTTAAAATACAGTTTAAGCTCTCAAGCTAATGTTTATTACGAGTATTTGTCCATACTAAGGCCTGTACAGGTATATTTCACAAGAACTTTGGACAGCTGCCATTTTGTAACGGATGAGCCTTTTTTGACGCGGTTTCCGGCAATGAACTCCACTTGACTAACCCTTTAAAATGGTGTGCATATCAACCTATGCTTACATTAAAGGTTATGTACATACTCCTCGTGGGTCGTCCCCTGGTAGAGGTAAAAAAAATGACAATGCTTGGAAAAAGTAGTTTTCATACATGTAAGTTGATGTGAAAGGTTTGAATTTTCTAACGGATTTAGTTAAAAAGATATTAAACCGTTTCCAGACTTTTTTGTCACCCTGTATAATCAGGGAATTGAAGAAAGTAAAAGGAAATATTTAAAGGCATTAGGTAACGGCTTTAGTTCTCGCTCCGTTTCATAGTAGTTCACATCTTCAAACTTGTTATACCTTAGTTTAAAATTTCTCGAAATATTTAAGGAGGTTGTGATAAATCACCGACGACATTTTTGAACGAGTCAATTATTGATCAACAAACTTTATGGTTGTTAGCTAGTAAGGATGAAGTAAGTAGTTTGATGAACTGTTTACAAATGGACCTTACACTTTAACTTTTACTATTTTAAGATAAACAGGCATAAATAAAAGGCTGAGTTTCTACTTACATACGGTTGAAACATTGTCAGTATATGATTGATAGCGACATAAAACATCAGGTTAATATCGTTTACAGCGGTGGGACTCATAAACTGTCACTGGTCATATTTACAACTCCAAACAGTTACCAGAATACACCTGTGACAGAGACACACTCCATTGCAGTCTGACAGTATACACCTCCTTAATCATTTACTAAGTATGGTTACGAACGAGATTTGAAAACTGAACTATTCCCAGAGAGGATTCTTAGGCCGGATGCGCTTTCATGTGTCAACTTTGTTCAAAAGCAAAGGGGGCCCCGGTAATGTAAGCCTATATAAAAATTAAGACAAAGAAATCTGAAAAAATACTGGAAAGGCAAATTATGAAACTATCGCGTGACGTTGTTCGCGGATCTGATCGCCGCACCGTCTCGCCACTCGCTCTATATTTATGTGCCAAATGCAGCTATATTATTATTAATATAAAATTACTTTTTTCGAATCGTTCTTCGAAACTATTTTAACACAAATTAATTACAACAATATAATATAATTTCTTGAGAATGAATCACCTTTACGTTTATAGTTAAAATAAGTTAACGAAAAACAGAAATTGACAAAATATATCAAAAACACAATTTTTACTTTTTGTCCGTTTATATTTAAGTTGCTTCACCAATCTTCCTTTTTTTGGCGAGGAGACCACGCAGTCTCACTGGGCACTTGGACGTATTTTTCTGTTACGATTCTCGTCAGCTTCCAAAAGTTTTGACGTTGTGAAATTTCTCATAAGTAAGATAAAGTTTATTAGATTTTGTTTATAAGCTTTGGTTTTCTTTTTTTATCTTTTTATCTCGGCTACATCGAGTCCCATTTTTGTTTCAAATGTTTAACCTAACCTAATGTATGATAAGCTATTGGTTTATGCATCTACACTTGGCACTTTTAAATTTTGAGTACAACTTTTAACTTTCTATGTTCGATTTTCCGAAAAGTGATTCACACTATTTAAATGCTTAGCATTAACACAACAATATCAAGACTACGAACTAGCAAACGCTTTGTACTGTCTGTCTGAGGACAATGTTGTACATGAAGGTTTAAAATAACTTCCGATCAGATGTGTCCGATCGGATGTGTGTGATCGGTGTCCGATCAGATCGGCGAATAACGTCACGCGCTAGTTTCATAATTTGCCTTTCTAGTATTTTTTCAGATTTCTTAGTCTTAATTTTTATATAGGCTTACATTTCCGGGGCCCCCTTTGCTTTTGAACAAAGTTGACACATGAAAATGCATCCGGCCTAAGAATCCTCTCTGGGAATAGTTCAGTTTTCATTGATTTTTTGTAGTCAGATTCTGGATAGTTACATTTTGAAGTCAATAGTTATGTTATGGATTGTGTGTAGTCTTTGGATAAACACAATATCGGTTTGAGAAAACATCCTGATTAATTCAATCTTTTGTCTTTAGGGTCATGAATTTTATTTCCAAAACAAAATGTGAAATTTACTAGAGTTGAGAGTTAGTAATATATTTGAAACAGTTATTAGTTACCTAATTATTTTGTACTCGTAATAACAACATGTATAGACATACACTATTGATACTTTTCAGCTATTTAATAAGTTAATACAGGCACAACACAGTCATATGTTCAACAATGACATATGACGTCAGCACACAGTTGGTGGACTACGTGCTCAGTTTGCTATTCGTCAGAAGCTACGTGCCAGCATCGGTATGAAAACTCCGTGTTGTAATGTAAAAAAGGATAAAAAATTATACGTATTTAAAGCTTAAGTTTTAACAAACATAATTATAAAACATTGAATAATACAACTAATTTTCTATATTGTGTCCTTTGAATAAGTTTTAGAAATATTATAAAAATAAATTTCCTCTTATCATTATTTTGTACTCATAATAACAACATGCAAGTAGATAGTAATAGCAACAAGAAAGAAAATGACTACAGTGATTGATTCCCCCATTAACGACCAATTGGTATAAACAAAACATCATATTAAGTTTTATGCTTTGCCTTTGCCTAGACAAACGGTCTCAATAGTAACTGAGAAGCCTGGTTGTAGCCTGAAGTAATTACAACTTTCAACCAAACTTTGTAACACAAATAAAATTGTGATCCAATCAGTTTATCTTCAAGCTTCCCACTAGAACCTGCCGTACAAACATGGTTAATTGTTTTTGTCATGGATCATTGACGGAACCTGCAATATATTAAACCTATTCCATACACTGTAGCTTAAAGTCTATTTTTCCATGTCCGGTACAAGTGGAAACGCATCTGTAACGGTCATCCCCTGGTTCAACCTACCTGTGAATAAAAGTATAAGTATGGAATGGAGTGCGATGCAAACAATGTCTTTGCAAGGGCTATGACAAACTCTTTAATTGGCCAAGATGGTTCCATTTTTAAAACATAAACAAGTTTATGGGTTTTATCAGCAACGAACCAATGACCTTGAGATTGTGAGGCGAGATCTACTGGATACACCATGATGTTGGATTAGCTACCTTAGAGCAGGCACGTTTTTTAAAAAGAGCAATGCAAGAAGCATTTCATGTAACAATTAGGGAAACAACATTTTTTAGGGTAGTTCAACCCTGCTGGGTACGAATCTGTCTGTTGCCAAATCGAAATTTGAACCGGAAGTGCGGTATCCAAGATGGCGACCAAACCCTGTTTGCCCCATACCTATATCATGTTATTTGGCCTAAAATAACAAATTAAACATCTGAATTCTCTGAATTCTCTTCTTCTGGTTTCTCGGATACAAAACACATTGCAACACTCAACATTTACTTACAACATTTTGCTTACATTTACTTACTTATAAGAGGGATATGCGGAAACAGAGCTTTGGACCGCCATCTTGGAACATATGCCCCCAAAAGGTAATCCTTTTGGGGGCATATGTTCCAAGATGGCGGTCCAAAGCTTTGTTTCCGCATATCCCTCTTATTAGTTGGCCTAGAATAATGGTTTAAACGTCTGCATAGGGGTTTTCTTGGATACCAAACACATTGCAACACTCAAAGTTTACTTACAACAACTTTTGAGGTCATATTTTCCAAGATGGCACACAATACGACCGCCAATAACTCTGTTTCCATATATCTACCATGTTTGTTTGTTTGAAATTATAATTTAAACGTCTACAAAGGCGTTTTCTCTTATGCCAAACGGATTACAACACTTCCTACGATGTTGGAGGACATAGGTTCCAACATATCCACCAAAACTCCGTCCTCAGAAGAGAACAAGGAATATGATAAAAAGTCCATTTCAGAGTTGAAAATTTGTTAATTACAATATTTCAAAGAAGATATGAACAAAATAAATCAACCATTTAAAAGGCTCAAACATTGTCGAGAACGGTGGCACAGTTTGCTGCAAGTAGGTTTATTCTTCTTGAATGTTCACATTGTAGATAGGCACTTGGGTAAACAATTACAGGCTAGCATATTTGTGGAAGCTTTTGGGACGGGCTCAATGCTCACAAAGGTCTTAAGTACTAGTTTTGGTGAAGCCCCCAGCCATATGACTCTGAATCCATCATCACCGGTCGGGCAAGATAGACATTTTTCAACACGTTCAAATGTAAAGCTTTTAAAATTGTCAGTACAAAAAAATCAGCTAGAGTACTGACGTCAGTTTCAGGGTTGGTTGATCTCGCATCTCCTTCATGTGAGAGATATCCAGATACAACAACTTCAAACGCCCCAAAGTTAAGATGTAAAATTTCTTGAGAGAGGAAGCGGGCGAGGACAGCCTTGTTTTCCTCAGTGCTAAAAATTGTTCAAAATTTTTTGCAGTGGGACTTTCCTCAACAAATTCTCCATCGTAATTTTGGGGCGCTTGAAACACGTCTTCTTTTTGGTGTTATGAAAAAACCAGAAGCTTTGCCTCCAACAAGTTATGTACTGTAGCTACAACTCCTAAGATGTCATACTCGATCATAAGTGAGGGCATACTGTACTCAATGGTTTTACGAACCAATTAATTTCTTTGTACTGACAATTTTGAAAACTTTCTATTTGAACGTGTTTCAATATTCTCATCTTGCCCGACCGGTGATGATGGATTCAGAGTCATATGGCTGGGGGCTTCACCAAAACTAGTACTTAAGATCTCTGTGAGCATTGAGCCCGTCCCAAAAGCCTCCACAAATATGCTAGCATGTAATTGTTTATCCAAGTGTCTATCTACAATGTGAACATGCAAGAAGAATGGACCTACTTGCACCAAACTGTGCCACCATTCTTGACAATGTTTGAACCTTTTAAATAGTTGATTTATTTTGTTCATATCTTCTAGAAATATTGTAATTAACAAATTTTCAACTCTGAAATGGACTTTTTCTCATATTCCTTGTTCTCTTCCGAGGGCGGAGTTTTGGCGGCCATGTTGAAACCTATGTCCTCCAAAATCGTAGGAAGTAAATAATGAGTGTTAAAATCCGTTTGGCATAAGAAAAAACGCTTTTGTAGACGTTTAAATTATAATTTCAAACAAACAAACATGGTAGATGTATGGAAACAGAGTTATTGGGGCCGTATTGTGTGCCATCTTGGAAAATATTACCTCAAAAGTTTTTGTAAATAAATTTTGAGTGTTGAAATGTGTTTGGCATCCAATAAAACCCCTATGCAGACGTTTGAACCATTATTTTAGGCCAACTAACAACATGGATATAGGGTAAAAAGGGTTTGGTAACCATCTTGGATACCGCACTTCCGGTTCAAATTTCACTTTGACAAAAGGCAGATCCGTACTCAGCAGGGTCAAATTATCTTAAAAATGATGTTTCCCCAATTGTTACATGAAATGCTTCTAGCACTTTATAGAGATGGATTACATAATTATGGGCCTGGTATACCTGGGTTACTAAGTAGTTAAAACAAATAACTTTTTTAACATCTCAATAAATCTTATGAATGCAGTCCAAAGTCAATGGTCCAAGTCAGTTTGTCATTAAAAAGCTAACAAAGTAAATTTTTAACTAATTCTGCCCTATATTTCTTTAATTGTTAGTTGAAACAGGGTAACTAAAGCTTTACTTGAACCTCTACATTGAAACACTGTAAACAAATATTTACTTTGGAATTCCCCGGCAAAGGAAATCAAATTAACGAGTTTACAAAGGCTCACAAAGGCCCGCCGCACATTGGAGCGAGGCGAGGTGCAGGCTAGGTGCAGGCGGGAGCGAAGACTTTTTCGTGTCACCGCACATTGAAGCGAGGCGGGAAAGAGGTTTCCTAGCTTTGGTCATTCTGTCACGAGTAGGAGGAAAATTTTTTGGACCTTTGTTGATTCTGATTTTAGAGAATATTTTCGTGTGAACAAACAACAGTTTGACGATATCCATAAGTTGATTGAAAGTGACATTGGAAAGGAATGTAATGCTCAGCAACATATAACCATCTGAATTAAAAGCTGCATTACTATTATCTTTCACTCACAAAAAACTTGAAAACCAACGCAGACTCGAGCAAGGTGCAGGAAAACTGTATTCCAACTACAACGCCGCGGAGGCCTGACAGAGGCTGCAGCTGTGCTGCGCGGAGCTTGCGCGCAGCCTCTGCTCAATGTGCGGTGCTCCATTTAAACACGTGTATTACAGAATTAGCCGCGCCGCGCCTCGCCTGCACCTCGCCTGCACCTAGCCTGGCACCTCGCCTCGCTCCAATGTTTTTTGTTGTCCTAGGACGCTAGGCACGAGCCTGGGATTGTTTTTCACATTACTTCAGGCTAGACCTAGGGGTTGCGGCATTATCACTTAGATAAAATCCATTGGTGACTTGGCGGGGATCGAACCCGGGACCTCAGGGACTGAAGTCCCGCGCTCTAACCACTACGTCAGCTCGCTCCCCCGCCTCGCTCCAATGTGCGGCGGGCCTTACTGAGAACGCAAATATCCATGTGTGATCAGCTTTATTTACTGCGACAACTCGGAAACATTCTGCTGCAATTGCAGTAGAGGTATGTCACGAGTGGAACTATTAACGATCCTGGTCTATCGTGTCAATCACAAATAACTATACTTTTCATTTAGCGCACTCCTTCAATTAAAACTATTTATCAGAATACACTTGGTGTCAAATATATATTAACTCTATTTACATTTAGTACTTATATACAGTATTTTATTCATTACGAGAGGTATCCTCAAAAAACCTATTTCAAGTTGTCTGAAAAAGTAAAGTTTCTATAACTTAATACTATTTTTTAACAAGTAAATAAACTGTATCAGACTGATGCATACTTTCTCCTTTTAACTTGTCAACAGTCCGTCCGTTTATTGGTAAGTGGTAAGTCACAAACATTTCAACACGTTTTGAACCATAAACATGTCAGTATTGGGGGTTATCTCATTTTATTCAAAGTTAAATGGACCATAATACATTTTATTCAAAACCATTTGAGCCGTTTTCGTGAAAATATGAATTTTCCGTTGTTTTATAGGAAAACATCCATCACAAATCAAAATAAAAAAAAAAACACTTATTTGGTTTTTTTTATTTAAATTTTATTTTTGTTATTTTCCAACAAAAAAAAAACAACCCAAAATCCTGGAACTTTTCCCATTTTAATTTTCATTACCATTCCCATCGCCTAAGCTATTCCAGAGACTATATCAGCATTCAAAGGTCCGTCTCTAGGTCAACAGTTGTGGTCAGGACCAGCCGCACCTCAGGACTTATTGCTGTGTCTGCCAACCACTAAACCCTTTGTCCACAAGTTGCTAGCAAACTTAGTCAATTTGTTGACACTGCTAAGTATTGTGCGATGGTAAGGTGTTATTATAAAACGTTACAGATTTCTGTAGCTTGTTCAAAGAATTTTTAAAACATTTTTATCTTAGTTCGCCCCAATTCACACTTCTAAGGGACATTTGCAATTATTTTGGGGTACACGATTTTGTTTGGTTTCTATTTTTGGAATTAATAGCAACTATTTATTTATTTGGAGTTGTATTATTATTAAGTTTGTTTAATAAATCACAATTAGTTTTAAGAATTAATTACAAATCCAAGAACAGACTCGGTATGGATCATAAAGAAATTATGTTACTGGCCCGAAAGTAAACATTATTTAACATTGTTTAAATGGAACTGTCTAAACAATATGTTAGTGTTATTAGTATAGGATCCCGGCCTGTTACATCATTTGTTTATGTTTATGATCCATACCGCTTTCTGTTCTAGTATTAAACAAAAAATCTATATAATATATAAAAAAACTATCGACTTACTTCAAGAAACTAGCAATATTCAACCGTCACCTTGAAAGTAGTTTTTGGCAATAATCGGGGCTTGAGACATCGCTTTTGAACACTAAAAGGGATCTTTGGATTTAAATGGGCAGTATATTGTCATACATATCAGACACAAAAGTACAGTTGATGTATTTGTCATATTCGGTCCAGCTTAGTTAGTGACCCGAAGCTGTAATGAAATAAGTAACATGTCTACAAATTCCCGGACTATTTGAGCATTTTATACATCTCTTGCAGTAATTAAATTTCTTTAGATATATTTATATTTCAGATTTTGGTAGGGCCTATTTTTTTAATTTTCCGAGCGCTTTGAGTATAAACGGAAGAGATTTTAAACACGTTTAAACTCATAGAAATAGTAACAAGATAATTAATAATTGATTATTTAAAAGAGCATAGTTTGAAATACATTTGGCTGTGTTTAAACTTATTGTTTAATATACAAAAATGTTCTTAGCTGGGAGTCCATTTGTTCCGGGCATACATTTACCCCATGTTTAACATATAACATTTTTCTGATTAAGCACATTTCATTATTTTTATTAACAACTGTATTTCCCATAGGTCTATTTACTGCTGTTACCGTATTATATATCTTTCTAGACGAGCTCTAAAGTTGAAAACCATCCAAATTGCAAATACAATTGTTGCATTACATTGTATTTTATGTTTAATGTTGATTTATGATTGATGTTAAATTAATTTGATATGTTCAGATTGTAATAGACTTTTTGTCATCGTCGGACAGCTCCAGGAAGCAGTGGTTGTCCTCACAGACGCTGTGTAAAAATTAAGCAGAAAAATGGATGACCGTGCCATGTACAACGAAGAACGGGAAAATGGAAAATACGAAATAATAGGAAGGATACCAGTTCAGAATTTGAAGGAGATGGAAGAGTTAGAGAAGATATTAGAAACCCCTCAATTTAATAGGCAGTTGGTAAGTTTGTGTATTTTTCATTGAAAAAACATTCTTACCTAGTAACTTATCCTATTCAGTATTTAGAACACTGATCTATGCTCTGCCATTCATAGCCGTCAGTAGTTTTCCCACCACAGCAAAGTACGTAATTTTGAATTATTAAGTGATGTGGTCATTAATTTCCTGGTGCAGGAACGTTGAAAAAGTAATGAATGTGGAAACCATAGGTATTACAAAGTAAACTCAAAGCTGTAGCCTTTGGGACTTTTTTGGGATGGTTTTATATCAATATTGTACAAACCCTTAAAATCTGAAATTATAGGCTGACCATAAAACATATTGATGCTTAAAAGTGATCTAACAAGGTCTGACACACTTCCTGGTCAGGATTTTCATAGCTTATCTTAGGTTTTTTGCAGCAAACCTAAGATACTCACTAAAATTAATGTTATTTAAATATGTAATAAATCTGAAAATTTTAAGGGAATATTTGATTAGAAATCAAGTTGGGTAAATGGAAATCTGCTTAGTCTGCAGGTTTGATGCGGAAATATTTTAATTATTAATATGTGTATGAATCTGAACATATGGTGTTTTCGGCCTGTGGGGACCTCAAAACAAAAAAGTAAATCGGTCCTGGGTCCAGGTCGCACCATGAGATCTACGCTTATAGCCTATTCTCTTCATGGGGAATTCGCAAAAAAAAAAAAAATGTTTACATTTTCCTGAAAAGTGAGTTATATAATTGACTAATTGATACTGTTGTCTAAATAGTCAAAGGTCATATCCACACAGTGCTCTGCGGAGGGGTTATGATAAAAAGACACTAAATCTTATATTTTTGGGAATGCTAATATGCCTGCCCTTTGCAATTAAAACTTTGCAAAATCAGCTTTGAAACAGTACCAATGAGAACAGAGGGAGGAACCTGGTACAGTAAAGATAAGACAACTAACTGTTCAGGTTTTCCGCCATCTGTATTTGTCACTAACAGACTTTGGGGTTGTCTTGTTTTAAATTATGCATAAAGAAAACACATTAAGTTATGTTCGTAAAAAATTTGACTGTCATTAAATGTTTGAATTGTACAAATTAACACAGCACTTATACTTTCATTAACTATTTTTTTCTGTTATCTTCATTATGTCCACTTAATTAAACAATAAAATAATATGTATATTTTTTCAGTTTAAGGTTCTAACCTCGGTCGGGGGGAAGGATGTAAAAACTATGACATACAACTGACTACGACGGTTGATGTCCTACTGGTTGCGGTAGAATACTCTTACAGCGGTAACACTGCAAGAAACAAAGAAAAGGCGAAGAAAATTGCATTTTCGAAAACAAATGCCTGCAAAATCGCACACGGTAAGAAGGTTTTTTATCAAAATTTCATTAGTGTTAATTGACAATCCTATACATTGAACTTGCATTTAACCTTCTGTCGGGCGCATTGATTTTTCAAAAACCAAAGGGCGCTCACGGAAGTTACCTCTGGGGGTACGAAAACTATACATATGTTGAGTAAAACCCGTCTAATAGCAATAAAACTGTAAGAAACAAGTTTTAATGAGTTTTTACACGATTACTTAAGTTCTTTATAAAATAGTAAGTGTTTAAACAAAATTTGACAAAGTCAGTGTTGACTGTTGAGGATAGAGTAGGCTCAAACTATTCGAGACAGTTTTTCTTAGAATAACGGTACATAGGAAGACATTGAAACAACAATACAAATACTTAAGTGTTGTGGATAAAAAAGACTTAGGCCTACTTTTTGTACATACACAGTACTATCATATAACATTTTCAATAGTGTATTACATAAAAACACGTATGGTCTAATGAAAATATTGATTTGTTACAAGGACAACTCATTTAATCAAAGCTCTTAGACAAAAATTGCATCAGTGTATGACATAAAAACATCTGCATGGTCCTTATTAAAAATCCCTTTTATAAGGACTACTTATTTTTTCAAAGCTCTTAAAAAAATTGCAATAGTGTATGAAATAAAGCACCTATTGTCAGATGAAAGAAAATCATTTGTTAGAAGGACTACTCATTTTGTCAAAGATCGGCACGCAACAGCCCTGCCAAACACAACCTATGGTTTTTATAATGGAAAATGTTGTGACCCGGAGGTAACTTCCATGATGCGTCCGATGAAAGGTTTTCTCTTGAGTTAAGCAAGCTCAGACCGGTGCTTATAGATGTAGTAATGCAATCAATCAGAGTAGTAGTAGATGTAAGAAGTAACTACCGAATACTTCTTTAAAAGGATGTTTGATTACAGAAGCTGTAAAAAGAGTAAAACCAGTGGCAACTGAGGAAGTAGTGAAGACCTGGATGGGAAAGTGGCTGCAACAAGCAAAATACAGACTAAGTAAGTTAATTTTCTACCTTATAACATTGTGGATGAAGTTAATATATTTTTAGTTTTAATGTATTCAAACAAATTCTATAACAACTTTCACTTTTCTTGAAATCAGCATATGATTGACATTGAGTACACTCCAATAAATTGAAGTTGTCTGCCTACCATAAAGTGTGTTGTACGTTAACATGTTTTCTGACTTTATTTTCTGAGTATGTAAATCACTTTTTTAATAGGGCCAACCATACTTATTGAATGTGTTTAAACAGTAAGGAACACTTGTTATATGATGAACTACAGTGACGTTGATTCCAAAACTTCCTTTTCGAGTTAAGGGAATTTAGTTTACAGGGAAAAATTATCATTCACTGTCATCTTGATTTATATGCATTCCATGTTCACCATTTTAGGTGCCACCGAAAATATTTTGGTTGAATGTAATTGATCTTAAGCCTAGATGAGGTCAGTAATATGTAGCTTGAAAGCCTAAATTCAATTTCTTTGTCAATTAAAATGTATTGGCTGGTGCTTCCCGTAGCCAATAGGGTATAAGTAGGGACGACATTCAGATTCTTGTCATTTGCCTATTGGGTCTGAGGATGATTGGAGTGTCCGATCAAAATCGATCACCACTTACCATGTTTTTTGTATATCCCCTACCGTAGGTGTTAAAAGACGTTTCTTTTATTTACTTTCCTCAATCTCAAGGCAACAACTCAAAAATGAAATTATTTATCAGTTTTAAACTATGTTATTAAAAAGCAGGGTTAGTTTCTCGCCCTATCACCAGGCTGACACTTTATTCCTTTAAGCCTCCTCTTAACGAGGTTATGAGGGGTGTATTCTGTATTTGATACGTTCCCTTTTAATACTACTATTAATTTTCACAGTTTCTAATGCAATTGTTCCCCCCGACCGAGGTTAAAACCTTAAACTGAAAAAAATAAACATATTATTTGAATGTTTAATTAAGGTGGACATAATGAAGATAATTGCGAACATAACTTAATGTGTTTTCTTTATGCATAATTTAAAACAAGACAACCCCAAAGTCTGTTAGTGACAAATACAGATGGCGGAAAACCTGAACAGTTAGTTGTCTTATCTTTACTGTACCAGGCTCCTCCCTCTGTTCTCATTGGTACTGTTTCAAAGCTGATTTTGCAAAGTTTTAATTGTAAAGGGCAGGCATATTAGCATTCCCAAAAATATAAGATTTAGTGTCTTTTTATCATAACCCCTCCGCAGAGCACTGTGTGGATATAACCTTTGACTATTTAGACAACAGTATCAATTAGTAAATGATATAACTCACTTTTCAGGAAAATGTAAACATTTTTTTAGCGAATTTCCCACAAAGAGAATAGGCTATAAGCGAAGATCTAATGGTGAGACCTGGACCCAGGATCGATTTACTTTTTTGTTTTGAGGTCCCCAGAGGCCGTAAACACCATATGTTCAGATTCATACACATATTAATAATTAAAAATCCTCCCGCCGCATCAAACCTGCAGACTAAGCAGATTTCCATTTACCCAACTAGATTTCTAATCAAATATTCCCTAAAAATTTTCAGATTTATTACCTATTTAAATAACATTAATTTTAGTGAGTATCTTAGGTTTGCTGCAAAAAACCTAAGATAAGCTATGAAAATCCTGACCAGGAAGTGTGTCAGACCTTGTTAGAACACTTTTAAGCATCAATATGTTTTATGGTCAGCCTATAATTTCAGATTTTAAGGGTTTGTACAATATTGATATAAAAACATCCCAAAAAGTCCCAAAGGCTACAGCTTTGAGTTTACTTTGTGATACCTATGGTTTCCACATTCATTACTTTTTCAACGTTCCTGCACCAGGAAATTAATGACCACATCACTTAATAATTCAAAATTACGTACTTTGCTGTGGTGGGAAAACTACTGACGGCTAAAAATCTCAGATTGATCAGTGTTCAAAATACTGAATAGGATAAGTTACTAGGTAAGAATGTTTTTTTCAATAAAAAATACACAATCTTACCAAATGCCTAATAAATTGAGGGGTTTCTAATATCTTCTCTAACTCTTCCATCTCCTTCAAATTCTGAACTGGTATCCTTCCTATTATTTCGTATTTTCCATTTTCCTGTTCTTCGTTGTACATGGCACGGTCATCCATTTTTCTGCTTAATTTTTACACAGCGTCTGCGAGGACAACCACTGTTTCCTGGAGCTGTCCGACGATGACAAAAAGTCTATTACAATCTGAACATATCAAATTAATTTAACATCAATCATAAATCAACATTAAACATAAAATACAATGTAATGCAACAATTGTATTTGCAATTTGAATGGTTTTCAACTTTAGAGCTCGTCTAGAAAGATATATAATACGGTAACAGCAGTAAATAGACCGATGGGAAATACAGTTATTACTAAAAATAATGAATGTGCTTAGTCAGAAAAATGATATATGTTAAACATGGGGTAAATGTATGCCCGGAACAAATGGACTCCCAAATTGTGAAATAACCCTGGAAGCGACGTATAATAGGGCTAGGACAAGAAGCGGAATAGCTCTCGGACCCGCTTACATCGCGAAATCTTAGGTCAAGGGCGGAATAGCCCGGTAAATTAGCCAGTGGTGGAACAACCGGGATACCATGTGATGTTGCAATATGTAGACACCTTAAGGTTGCCTGGAGAAAGCAAACAATAAAGTACAAGCAACAGACCACTAAACTTGTAACAAAGACTAACTTTGTCCCCCTTTTCCAAGTAGTATTAAGCAGTAAGAATATAACTGAATATACAGTAAATAATGAATTTGAATCCTGTGGTTTGTACCCTTTCGGTAAAGATGCGGTGGACTACACTGAATGTATTTCAACTAGACAAGAGAAACTTAGAGAACTCACTCAAATGATGTAAAGAAGAACTCTCAAACTGAGTACAAAGCCACACTCCACATAGAAGAAAGCGAAATTCCTAAAGATGTTATTGAGGTATTCAATAATATTCATGAAAAAAGGAGAACCTACTGATTCAGAACAAAAAGGTGTGTATACTATTTGGAAAGCCATTAAAGAGCACGCTTTAAATAATACCGTTTCACCAACAGCTATGCAAACTGAATGAGAAGACGCAAAGAATTAATAGTAAATGTTGTAGTAGGGGGATGAGAACAAGAATTAGAAATAAAAGAACAGCTTGGAAGACAACGAAGAAGATACAAAAGGATACGAACAAAAACTAATAAATATACACAAGAAAGAGGAAAGGACAGATGAAGAAATAACAAATCATGTAGAGCAATTGGATGCAATATTTAGCTTGTCCGATGTGTTGGTGTTATTCGACGATATAAGAAAAACAAGACTAAACATTACCTTCCTGATCTTTCCCCTGACATAGACATAATAGGTACTAACGTTGAAATAGTAGGTTTTGAGCTTTTCTCCTCATTGGTCACAAGTTCCAACCGCAAAAATTGCTAAAAGCATGGGGAAGTGCTGCACATACGACCATGTTCCAAGTACATACGGCCCAGAATATAAACCAGTTTATAAAAAATTATAGCAAAGCTTGATGGTGCTTTTGTTAGGGCTAATCCTATTTGTTGTTTTGAAATTACCAACACTTAGCCAGTTAAAAAAACTGTTCAAGTTCTTGTTGATTAGTGACTATTATTTCTCTAATAAATTTAAAGAAAAAAACTCACATAAGTACAATTATAGGAGAACCTTTTATGTTATGCATAGCGTGAACAATAAATATACTATGAGAACTAGACATTATTTAGTGCAATATTTGTGTGATGAGTTGCTAATGAGTTAAAGTAATTTAAAGTCATACTCTTCATTGAAAGTAGAATTAAAAAGATTTTTTATTAATTGTTTTTGTTTAAGTTTTCAGAATTTATCTTTGTCAGTGGTTAAAATTCTATGCGATGTTATTGTTAAATATTGATTAAATAGTTTAGGTAAAACATGGGATTTTTGCCTACATGTAGTAAATTCTGTTTTTTTTTTCAAATATTTATTTACTTGTATTAAAATTGTTGTTATATTATTAATTTTCCTGTTTGTTAAAACAATGTAAGAAATAGCAATGAAATGTGAATACTATCTATTTAGTGCAACAGATTAGGAGAATAGCTTGTACCAGATGAAAACTGACTGGAATTTTTGTGAATGGACTTTGAACTGGACTCTTAGCTGCGGACAAGCCTACTGAGACTTTTGTAGCTTTGTATGAGATGTATTTTGTTTTATAATATTTTGTTGCATGAATAAATAAATAACAAGAAACCAAGAAAAGATTGCATTTGCTATTACGTCTGCGAAGTGGAAAGAATATAATGACATTAAAGACAAAGTGAACACCGAAAAAGAAGAAACAGTTCGCAAACGAAAAGCAGGCAGAGAAAAGAATGAGATTATTGATCAGGATAAAATTAAGTAAAAAGAAAACCGACAGAAATTAAACAGGTTAATTGAAAAAAAATCTGAATAAAAATAAGTTGGCAGGGTTGAACAAAGCTTAAAGGCTATTATTAAGGGCCAATCGAAAAGCACAAACAAAATAATAACTTATAAATAAAATTAATAATTATTCTTTGTAAAGTTTTTAACGCAGCTACTGTCTGTATTTTCTATTCCGTTTGGTTTAAACCTAAACAAATCGGTCATTATGGTGGTCATTCACTGCTACAATAACTAGTAATTCACTGGTGCAGTCGCAATCATTCACTCGAGTCATACCACAGTTGTTTTAATACTATTATAACATATAGTATTAGCTTTGATTATTAATACAACAACGTATTAGTTTTAACTAGCTGTGTGCCCGTTCTACGCACGGGGATCTTATAGTAGTCAGTTGAATGTGACAAAAATCACAAAATGTGTCGGGTTTTTGGACATTTGTAACTTTATTTCTTAAGTAGGTAGGCCATGTATTCCATGGAAAAGTACCGGTATCAAGGATCGTCATCGAAAAGGTTGTTATGAATAAATAGGTAGGCGTACGTACCCAAGAGATGGGCTATGGGCCTATTGGCTGTATGGTCCAGCGATTGCATCACATGGTGAGTAGAAACAGAAAGTGACACATTGGAAAAACGAGTTTAGCATCATCCGTATACCTCTATTACTTACAATCACCCACTGCAGTTGTGATTTTTTTTACTTTACAATTTACACAATCGCCATTCAAGCGCCACCAGTGAGTGGAAACCTTGTTTGTAAGCTATTGGCGACGATCATTAATAAATTCAAGTTTCCCAGCCCTATACAACACTGATTCAAGGTCTTCTTTCTGGTTATCAAAACTCAAGAACAATTTCATACACAAATAATCTCTGGTTCCTGACCTGTATGATGGCTAGCTATTTAATTTCATTTACGGTTACACTATAACATTGCACTTGCGATTAATTAAATCCGTTATGTAAGAAAAACGTTTTTAATCTCACTTTGTTTGGGATTTGCTTTCAAAACGTGATCGGAAATGATTGCGGTATTTTTTAACAACATTTGTAAACATATCGGTGACAGCTAGAAAAAATAATCTTGATCCAAACAGCTGTTCGTTATTTCATAGATGATTATTATGAGATAAAAATTGACCGAAAACTTGGCAAAAATCGCACAAAACTGCATTTTTGAACGTCCGTAATTTTATTTACAAAGTAGTGAGGCCATGTTTTAATGGCTAAAGACACTCTCGCCAATCCAGTGAATACATTAAAATAACTTGGATCTTGATAGGTACTCTCGTTGTCATGGAGAAGATTGCGTAAAATGCCATCTTGAGTGTTACAGAAAGACAGACAGACAGACAGAAATAGAGATAAGACTTGTTTCTGCTTCTTTAATGTATAAAACGTAAAAATAACCTATAAATATATAATTCTGAGCAATGTACAGACAAAACTCTAATTTTATTTATATAGAAGAAGAAGATAGATTAACAATTTATATTAATACCTCTTATTTGTATAGTATAAAACACAATTGTATGTATAAGAGATATTGGACATAAGGGAACAATATTAAATTAACGTAAGATGTCGCCCCCAGCCATTTACTGGTGCACTCACCCTATTAAAAATCGCCCAAATATTCTACCAAAACTTAAAGAAGCTTAAAAGACTAAACAAAGTTAAAGTTGAAGAGATACTGACAAAACTACGATTCCGTGTGAGACTGTAACAAAAAGTCAAAGCAGCAGAGCATTGTGGATTGTTTAGTTATAAAGACCAAATGGTCTAGTGACAACAACAAATCTCACGCTATCACTAATTAAATAGCTTACTGGATTACTACATCCCTACATCTATACTTGACAATGTAAGAAACATGGCGTCTGCTTTTGAACAGGGTAATCAAATTACAAGCATACATAGGCATGTAAGAACTAGAATTCTTGTTTGTAGGCCTACTCTCAAAGGGACTTGTTCGCACATTAGTTGTTCACGAATCTCTAGTAAACTCCTTGGAGAGTAGCAGAAAAAGGACAACACAAACGAATAATGAGTTCGATGTTGATGTTGATGTTGATGTTTGTACATAAGACAAACGCTTTAGCAGGTTTAGCAAGCAGAGCTATAGGACTTGCGGCAGGAAGAGATTAGTAAAAACTGACCATAAAAAGAGAGTTCAACAAGGCCAATATATAATCATTTTATTTATATATTGTAATAAAATAAAAGACCCCTATAAGCAAATTACAAGTGAAAAAGACAAGTTCTAAGTATGTACGGAACATGCAAAGAATGTAAATTGAGAAAATACCAATAACAGTTGCAAATGAAAATGAGCAGTTAACTTGCCAACAATGGGATGATGTTGTTGTGACCAAATAAAAGCTTTTTAAATAAGTAAAGAAACAATATCAGGTCATTTATTTATTGAACTGTTGTTACCTTGGCCTTTGTTCTTGCAGAAAGATGTTGAAATCCTCCAATATATTTCGCCACGGTGTGTGGCATATAGTTCTTCTCGTCTCCCTGAGGATGCCTCACACCGTGGCGAAATATATTGGAGGATTTCAACATCTTTCTGCAAGAACAAAGGCTAATTAATAACAGGTGAATAATTAAATATTCTAGTTCTTACCACTGGGAAATACGTCAAATAATATCAGGCCAAGGTTGCAATGAAAAAAATTTGACAAAACCAGTTTAAGTTGTATTTTTTATAGTTAAAGAATTTCATGAAGACTTAGTATTAGTCAAGGAAACGTTAACTGATAAAGAAGCCATACTTCACGTGGACTTTTCAGAAGATTATGCGGGTAAGTTAGCAGAATAGATTCAAAGTTATCACTTCGTAGCAAGCCGAGAGCTTGCAAATGCTTCATACTCGAGTTCTCGTAGTGAAAGGCAATGAAAACCCAATGCCCTTCTCTACTGTTTCAGATAGTCAAGATCACAGTCCTGAAGCTATTTGGGCTCACCTAAAACCTAATCCCCACCTTTTATCACAACGAACAGTTTTTATTTGTTCTTCACATTACTGCTTGACTTTCGATTCAAATCTTGAATTTGGAATCATTTTAAAGCATCCCATGGCAAGGGCGTGCCGGATGGAGTAGGTGGTGCCCTGAAAGGAACTTTCCTTTTAAATGCGTTGAAGATAGAACACTTGTATTTTTATTATTATTTGTCCTTAAGAACACCAACATCATGAGTGTTATTTGACTGTCATTGGCGTTACTTTTAATCGTCAGTTTTTTATTAAATAAAAATATATTATAACAAATATTAAAAAGTTTGCCAAACATATTTTTGTAGAGTATCACTCATGAGGCAAAATAAAAAATAAACACAGCTAAAAAATGTAATTAAGTTAATTCATAATGGGAAACATTATTAGTATGTTTATGCGAGTAGAAAAATAAGTTGCATACTCCAAAGGGTGTAAGGTATTTTGAGTTTTTGTAATGGAAATACTAAGGTTTTCGGCTGCTTATGGCAGAGATTTTGCTTAGAACCCCCAAATGGCTGGCCGTAGAACGATTGGCACACATTTTTAGCCGATTTGGAATAGCACGACTGGCACAATCATTAGAGGGGATTAAGAAGGGCCAAATTGTAAGGTTCGGAAAGGCACGATTGGCACAACAGACCGGTAAGAAAGTAGTAGGCAGGTAGCCAGAATGCGGGAAAATGGAAATAGTTTTGTCCCCAAAAAGTCCATGCTGTAGTGCTTATTAGAGTAAGCGATTACTTCATCCATGGTGTAAGTTTGAGCGACAAATCTGCTGCTACGGTCACTACCCCAGCTGGACCCAAATAAAACTACACTAACCCAACCTAACTTAACTTAACCTAACCTAACTTCACTTAACCTAACCTAACTTCACTTAACCTAACCTAACCTAACTTAACTTAACTATCCTAACCTAACCTAACATAACCCAAGCTAACATAACCTAACCTAACCATTGAAAATACACGATATTACCGGCAAATGTCTGTCGTAGCAACTTCCCGTTTCCCCTCGTTCGATGGCGTCTACCTGGTCGAGCGGTTGTGTCAATCGTGCCTTTTCCAAGCAGGCGAGTTGACCCTACTTATTCCGCTCAAATGATTGTGCCAATACTGCCATGGGCAGAAGATCCAAAAATGTGTGCCAATCGTCCCGTTCCCAAATGGCTGAAGAAACTGGCAATATTTTGTTATAATACATTGAAAGAACTCTAAGGAAAGTAATACCATTTAACAATAAATATTCAAGAAATTCTTTTTTGGAAAAAATATATATATTTTGTTAAAAGGGCAGTTTGTTTGACAATGACTCATTTAACACGAATACTTATAAAAGTAAATCGTTACCATAAAATCGTGGTTGTTATTTGCAAGCTGGAAAACGCAACCAATCTTTCAATCTTAACGTGCTTAAATATTTCAAAAGCTTTGACGCTTTGATGCTTTTCCCAAAGTTAAGGAGCTCAAACCACACAAAGCTGTGCGAGGCGGACTGATGCATGTTGTATTGCCCCGGGGACCAGCTTACCGGCCAAACCCAATAACACTACATACATGATTTAGTCACCACTTACCTGGAAAATCTCCTGTCAAACGACTTGTGGATTTATTGGTCATGCATAATAGTCTGATCCGATTTAAAACAACACAATTTAGAACAAACCTTACGAATATAAATATTATATTATTTGCTCAAATGCAATATTTAACCTTCACACAGTTTTGATTGTGTACAGTTGCATATTTAAAGTTCTCAAGGAAGCAACAGTTGGGAAAAGAGAAAACGCAGGTAGTAAACTAGGACATGGGTTTTCAGTATGAATTCCTGGCAAGAGTCCTGGTATAAATTTGTAAGTCGTACATCACACCTCAATTTAATTATATATTGTAAAATTTACATTATCTTACACATTCTAAATCACTGACAGGATTAATAAACGCCTTGAACACTTGTAATGGAAATAAGGTACATCTTATCACGCATACATCTCATTTAACTAACAGAGGTTTTTTTAAAGCATTTAGTGTAATAAAATTAGATAAAATATTTGTGTTGAACTAGGGTTTCCTTTATTATACACTCGAATAATGTAAAACAAGATTACAAGGTATTTCCTTCCTACTGGAAGACAAATTTGTACTAGCATAACAATAATTATTGAATTAACTCTTTTACCGTTTCATTAGATGGTTTGGAAAGCAAGTAGCTGTTACAGTTGTTTATTTAGCTCCATAACCAAGTTAAGACATCACGTTCGTCATAAGGTGTAAAAGTCACATTAAAAGTAACCACGTCCCTGCAAACACAGCTTGTACATTATTGTTAGCGTATCTGTAATATCTAGGTATAACGAAGACCAATTTAATAAGCGTTTGTGTATATCATGTTAACGACTCATGTGTTAATGGTTTGATTGCCCTTGCAGTATATTTGTTTAGTGGTTGATTTAATTATAAAGTTGGTATTCGTTTTGTTAAGAAGTAGCTTTTACGATTGCCATTTTTGTATTTTAAGAAAGTTTAAAATAAGAAAGGACCTAGCCCAAAAACGAAGACTCTCTTATGTGTAGTTTATAATCATTGAAACATAATACATAATTCTGTTAGTTGTATTTTAATTCGATAAAGTTGCAAGTTTTAACTTTCATTAGCAATTTTATAAATTCAGTTAAATGAATATAAATGATTTCTAATTGATGAAGTTTTTTTCCCTAGGTCGCTAGGTCGGGGATTGTTAGCGAATTTCCCTATAGGGAAGTAGCTATTACCGTAGGTGGCACGGTAAGACTTAGACCCGGGACCGATTTACTTTTTCATTTTGATGTCCCCAGACGCCAAAAACACCATTCGTTAAAATTTTTATATATGTATATATATATATATAGACTTATATATATATATATATACGTCCGTGAACACGATAACTTGAGTAATTTTTGTCCGATTTTGATGAAATTTGGTTTAAAGGTGTAAAGCGGGATAAACTTGAATGAGTTCGCGAATCAGCACGATCGGACCATGGGAACGGGGCTTTACGGGGGGTTTTATAGGGTAAAAATAGGTTTTTCTCACTTTTGACCCTCAAAACACAAAATTTCCCGATTTCTCTTTAGACCTTTTTAAAGAGCTTAAAAAAACAAATAATTTAATATATAAAAGTATTTTTTCCTACAGTCACCCGACAAAGTTGGCTTCCTTGTACTGTTTATAGTACAGAAAGCTGCTAATTGCTGCATATTTATACTTTGCCGTACGGTTTATACTTTGCCGTACGGTTTATACTTTGCCGCACATCAGGATTCCAACGAAACAACACAAAACAGCGTGGTTCCATTATGCACGTAATCCGTGTACGCTTGGAAATAGGTTGGCAACACTTAAAGATAATTATACTATGAGCAGCTGATTGACTATTATAACTACGATTTAACCTGTCATTTTGTGTTTATAGTTTCGGTATTTCTGAACTTTCTGGACTTTTCTTTTAAACGTTTTTAAAACCTTCCTACGATCTTAATAAACAAGAAAATACCTTTTAAGCATTTTTTTAGGCGCGGAAACCACTTCAAATTACAAAAACATACGGAACTATATTCTCAAAACGCGGAGCACATTTCTTGCCGAGGAAAAATAGCGGAGTGATATGGACCGCGGGTACTACTTTCTCTAGGGCACCATTTGTGTTGCCAGCTGAACCTAAAAACGTGTTGCATAGTGTTTGAAAGACTAATTATTTATATGCTTTATAGTGACTGTAGGAAAAATATAATGTGTAACACGAGTGAAAAAGGCCTTTGCTGCACTCGAGATCATTCCACACTCGCCTGCGGCTCGTGCGTAAACATTGCTCTCGTATGCAGCAAAGTGCCACTTTCACCACTAGTTACACAAATAACTATTGTTCGATTATTAGTAACGGAGAAAATTAAAAAAATTGTAAATTTAAAATTCCCATGTTATTCTTATGGAGAATATTGTCAAATGTTATAGTTTGCTTGTTTATGGATATATTTTGATCAAACTTGGCAAATTTATTTATTTTGTACTAAGCTATCAATATTTTACTCAAAAACACACTTTATTAGTTTCCTTGTAGCAGCAAACCTAGGTACTCGTTAAACCTAATGTTATTAGTTAGTAGACTTAGTCCCTAGTCAACTGTTACCTAGTCTTTCAAACACTTTGTTTAAGTACCTCACTTTTGTTTCATATATATAGTTCTGTGTTTTTCAAATGATTTTAGCTTTTATTTTCTTGTTGTCTTTGTTATATTTAAGTTTAGTGAAGATTCCATGTTATAGACCATGTTATACTATCTAGAATCTATGGCCTTTTTTTTTGTTAACGAGGTCTATTGTAACATATGTTATTTAATGACCAATAAAGATTTATAAAGATTTATTTATAAAGATTTATTAAAATATATTTAACTGAAAATCAATTCAGACAAATGGAAATTCGCTTAGTCGGTAGGTTTGCTGCGGCGGGGGTATTTTTCACATTACTTCAGGCTAGACCTAGAGCTCACGGCATTATCACTTAGATAAATTAAATTGGTGATTTGGTGATTTGGTCCGCATTTGAACGCGGACCTCAGGAACCAAAGTCCCGAGCTCTAACCACTAGACCAGCTCGCTCCTCCAATTTCTGAAAGTAGTGCTTAATCATAAAAAAACAACTGTCGTCCAATTGAACCATCCAAGTGGCAAAACAGTCTGGACTGAAAAATCATTCGTGAGAAATCTCTTCACTTTCGTAGGTTTGTACTTACACTGTGAGTTTAATTGTTAATTAAAGATGACCAACAAAATATTATTTATCAAATGAATTATTTTTAAAAAGCAACAACTGTCAATTTTCTTCAATAATTTTTTTCCTAAAGCCATAGAAGGCACCAATATAAATTAATTAATAAATTTATAAATGCTGTTTAAGTAACATATAAAAACACTCAGTCAACAGTCAAAAACCTTAACAAAAAAGGGAAATTGTCATAAAGGGAGGTATTGTAACCCTTTTCTTGCAAAGCTTATATTAATTGTTGTGATGTTTTAGCTAAAGTTACAAGTCTCAATGTTACACAATGTTAAGCATAAGAAAATAAGCAAAGCATTTTTTTTATTTAGGGTAACCTCTATAATAGCAACAATTATAGGAATTCAATCCAAGTACAACCATGGTCGTGTTTTGCCCGTTGCAGGCGTATTCTTATAATTGCCAGAAATTGTAAATATGATCAATAATAGTTTATCCAATTTTTCTTTTATAACAATTATATCTTCTTTGTGGTTATTTTAGCATGATCTAATGTATGAGGGGATCTATAACACTATAGTAGCCCACATGGAATGCTAAGCTAGTAGAATGTCAAAACATACCAACAATAGCGTTTATATAAAAATAACAATAGTAAAAAACATGAAATCGAGAAAATTTTGTTTTAGATTTCAACTCTTTTATAGCAAAAAAATGTCATATTTAATAATCATATTGTTTAAATGTGTTTTCCATAATAATGTAATGCTGCATAATTTTGTTAATTTGGTAAACAGAAGAGCGTATTGAATTAGATATCTTTCGATAGAGGACTCTCTTTGTCACCGCAGTGAAACTGTAAGAAACGTGACAGTTATTAAGAACTTGCAATCGTTTGTTCTTTGTACTCTTTTACCAGTGGGAAATCTTGCCACATCTGAGTGTGTCGCGTTAAAGACGAACTAATGGTAAAAACAACTTCTGTGAAGAGTAGAGAATAGCAATTTATCGTTAAAAAAATTAATTATCTTTAAATTTAATCTTTTACATATATCCAATTCGATTTAAATTTGTATTACAGTTTAAAATGTTAAGTTTCCAGAACTTTTTCTGCACTATTTGCTGTTTTTGATTATCTGTTAATAATGTTTAGATCAGGGTCCTAAAAGTTTCACTTTATTGTCAGCTAGGCGATTATAGTGAAACAAATCCTAGGATTTATTTCGCTTTCGGAGCTGCACGAATTATTTTAAAACTAGGTGAAACCCGTCGAAATCGACGGTTACTTTAAAGGCTTACGTTAATTCATCTAACTGCGATAAATTTGGTGAAATATACATATTTTAAGCATTTAGCATTGTTTAAAGAGTAATAAGTGTAAAAACAATAATGATATTAATTGCGTTAGTTTCCGAATTTGGTCGATCATTCAATGATTAAAATATTTCCCATACCGTACGTCATCGGAGTTATTATTAGTATGTTATATGATATCTCTTCCTTATCCTTTGGAAGAACATTTAAATAGTATTAAAATCGTATTGGTGGGTCATTTGTAGTTAAACACTTCTGTGATTTCATCAGTGTAATATGATTTTATTTGAAAAGAAAATATTTTTTGGGAAGACATATTCTAACTTCAAAGGAAGGTATATCCGTTACAGTGTAACTTTGATTTTTCCTTCGTCACGTGGCGTCAGTTCATATCGTACTTCTGTGCCAATGAATGAACACTCTAGCATAGTTTTGAGAAATTGATGGTGAGGTTACTGTTAAAGCTGGAATTCCTTGACATGGGGGATGTCAGTTAGTTGTCTCAGCCTTATCAATAACATAAAGTTGTCAAAATAATCTCTCTACGGAATGTTAGGTGTAGTGGAATACTTGAAGTGAAGTTGGCGGCTTAATTGGCAACAAATAATGCAAATGACATAGCAGTGGGACATTTCCAAAAAGCAAAAATACTGTAAATTGGCTGTTACGTATATATTGACGTTTACATAATGTTAATCAACGTATCTTATGAAGGATTATGTGATCTAGTTTAAAAGGAATATGACCTTTCTGTCATGACAGTAGCTGCTTAAATCGTATTTTCTCTTTGTACCATATTTTACAGCACAAATAAATGTAGTGTTATCCTATACTCTATACGAGCAATGTTTGCTTGTATGTATGCTTGCTTGCTTGCTTGCTTGCTTGCAGAAAGATCTCGAAAACGGCCCCGACGATTTTCTTCATATCTTGTAAATAGTTTATTTTTGGCCTAAAAACGAGTTTCATGCAGTTAGAACTGCCAACAAAAATCTAATTACGTAGAAAAAGGAAACTGAAAGTCACATTTTTTTAACATTAGTCTTATGGGTTGCTTAGTAACCATTTAGGTTGAATTAAATAACAAGGAAAAAGTAAACAAAAGACTTGAAGTTGTAGCATGTGTTCATAATAAGGCAACTACCCACAGTAAACTAGCAAATTACAAATACAGTACAAATGGGAAAGCATCACTTGTTACTATTGAGCAAAGATTATACTGAAGATTGCTCGATACATTGTAGGCTAGTAAAGGCAAGCAGTACAAACTGTGGGATCTGTTTATGACGATTAGATTAAGGTTATCTGCAATCCTAAAATGCTAAAGAAAGGGAATGAAACAGGTCTGCGACGTAGGAAGTGATGAAGGAAGAAGTCAAGGCGAGCTGTCCGGAGTGTGGGAACTGTTTATGACGATTAGATTATGGTATTTGCAATCCTAAAATGCTATGGGAAGGGAGGAAAACACGTCCACGACGTAGGAAGAGGTGAAGGAAGTAGTCAAGCCGAGCTGTCCGGAGTGTGGGAACTGTTTGTGACGATTAGATAAGGGTATTGACAATCCTAAAATGCTATGGGAAGGGAGGGAAACAGGTCCGCGACGTAGGAAGTTGTGATGGAAGTAGTCAAGGCGAGTAGTCCGGAGTGTGGGAACTGTTTGTGACGATTAGATTAAGGTATTTCAAATCCTAAAATGCTATGGGAAGGGAGGAAAACAGGTCCGCGAAGTAGGAAGTGTTGAAGGAATTCCGAGTGTGAGAACTGTTTATGACGATTAGATTTTTTTTTGTCCTAGGACGCTAGGCACGAGCCTGGGATTGTTTTTCACATTACTTCAGGCTAGACCTAGGGGTTGCGGCATTATCACTTAGATAAAATCCATTGGTGACTTGGCGGGGATCGAACCCGGGACCTCAGGGACTGAAGTCCCGCGCTCTAACCACTACACCAGCTCGCTCCCCATGATATATATGACGATTAGATAATATGACGATTAGATTAAGGTATCTGAAATTCTAAAATGCTATGGGGAGGGAAGAAAACAGGTCCGCGACGTAGGAAGTGGTGAAGGAAGCAGTCAAGGCGAGCTGGCCCGAGTGTGGGAACTGTTTATGACGATTAGATTAAGGTATTTCCAATCCTAAAATGCTATGGGAAGGGAGGGAAACAGGTCTGTGACGTAGGAAACGGTGAAGGAAGTAGTCAAGGCGATCTCTCCGGAGTGTGGGAACTGTTTGTGACGATTAGATTAAGGTATCTGGAATCCTAAAATGCTATGGGGAGGGAGGAAAACAGGCTCACGACGTAGGAAGTGGTGAAGGAAGTAGTCAAGCCGAGCTGTCCGGAGTGTGGGAACTGTTTATGACGATTGGATTAAGGTATCTGCGATCTATAAATGCAATGGGAAGGGAGGAAAACAGGTCCGTGACGTAGGAAGTGGTGAAGGAAGCAGTCAAGGCCAGCTGGCCCGAGTGTGGGAACTGTTTATGACGATTAGATTAAGGTATTTCCAATCCTAAAATGCTATGGGAAGGGAGGGAAACAGGTCTGTGACGTAGGAAACGGTGAAGGAAGTAGTCAAGGCAATCTCTCCGGAGTGTGGGAACTGTTTGTGACGATTAGATTAAGGTATCTGGAATCCTAAAATGCTATGGGGAGGGAGGAAAACAGGCTCACGACGTAGGAAGTGGTGAAGGAAGTAGTCAAGCCGAGCTGTCCGGAGTGTGGGAACTGTTTATGACGATTGGATTAAGGTATCTGCGATCTTTAAATGCAATGGGAAGGGAGGAAAACAGGTCCGCTTCATAGGAAGTAGTAAGGCTAGCAGTGCATAGTGTGGGAACTGTCTGTGGTAATTACATTAATGTATCTGCAATCCTAACATGCAATGGGAAGGGAGAGAAACAGGTCCACGACGTAGAGAGTGCTGAAGGAAGTAGTAAAGGCGAGCAGTTTGGAGTTTGGGATTTATATATCTGCAATACTAAGACTGCTTTCACAGTAAACTAAAGATTTTCCCCGAGCAAAGCTCGGTCCCCAGGTACTTTTCAATAATGTTACCAACCCAGTGCGCCAAAGTCCATAATATAGTGGTGAAAAAGGAAGACACCAACCCGTACAATAGATATAAGATAGTTCAATACGAAATAATTTAAGAATTGCTGTGATAAAAGGATTTTCCACTGATTTCGTAATGGAACGTTATATTGCAAAACATGACTTGATAAAGAGGAAAATCAATTTTAAAATCAGAAAATAACATTGCAAATACTTATTTGGTAGAATTCAGTAACTCCCAATAAATATGTGTTGTTTGAAATACAATTTAAAAAGGAACAGCTGTTTCATAAAAACGTATTATTCACATGGCCAAAATGAAAACAGCTCTGTGGAGGGATCTTTAAAGGCTTCTGGGGCAGAGCCCTAAGTGATTTTGCTTAGTTTTTATTTTGATAACTCATCTACAGACCAAGACCTTTCTTTGGACACCCCTACCAAGTTTCTACGCCCAGCCGATCTCTCAAATTAGTGGGGACAAAGTTTCCAATTAAATATTTAAATTCCCCCATGTTAATCTTATGGGAGAAAATCCAACTTTGATGGCCTGTGGGGCAAAGCCCGAGGATTTTAATTACAGGAATTGGTGAAAGGGGGCGTCTACACAAAAAATACTTCATTTTGACACGTTGTTTGTAAAAATCCGTCCATTATTAACGGAAGAGTAGTGTTTTGTAGAAATCGCCCTCACGCATTATATATAAGGATTCTTTCAGCGATTCAGGACTAAACGTGATTTGGCAATATAGGAATCAGATAACCATTAAGTAAATAGGCTCCATAGCTCGTATGAACAATTATATGTTCGTTAGTAGGTAGTTGTAGGCCGAATTAAACTTGAATATTAGAAGGAATAAGATACGGACTATCATTAAAGGCATATATTTATAGGCATGCACTGTGGATGTGATAGTCTCTGGTGTGGATTAACGTCCGCACGAGTGAGTACTACGACTATCCGCAGTACTATCCTGATGATTAGACCAATTAATTCGTATTTACTAAGGCAAAAATGTGGTTCAGATTCCACTATAAACTGTAGGTCCCTTAGTTGCCATTAGCTGTATGGGCTATTAATTAACAGCTGTGTCTAAGGAACATGTCGGCCTTAGTCACTAACAAGACTACAAGATCGCGCCACTCATCCTACACTCATCTCCACTCATTACTTGGCTTAAAATACCTACTTTGTATGGTTGCCATTTCATCAAAAAGTATTAAAGTATAAAGTATTACTAGTTTTGTGGGTAAATTGGGTCTTTGTGAAGTAAATCTTCTAAGGTTTTGTTGTATATGAGTCTAGTGGGTTAGGAATATTTACATAACAGCATAAAACCAATTCTCTATTATAGTAACATGTAACAAAATGATATTTTCCTAAGCAGGTCAGTTACATCATTGCTAACAGTTCATCGGTAGTAGTAACATTGACTATTGGATACCGAAGTAGACGACCCATCTATATGGACCAGCTGTAGCAATTTTTTTGTTAAAAAAAGAACGTAGTTGTGTGAGCCAGTCACAGAATGCGCTAGTGACTACAAACTGTATTTTCTACCTTATTTTTTGTTGCTGGCCAAGTTGATGGGTCATAACAGTTGCTATAGCTCACAATAAATCATTCCATTAGTTTGAATTGGTAAAAAAGTTGGTGTTTTCGACAGAAATCAGTAATTTAGATCAACACAATCTGTCTGTGGCTCACATAAACTACGACGATTTTGGTAAAAGAAAAACTGGCTGCAAATTAAACATGGGGATGGAATGTCTAGTTGTATTAATAGTAAAAGGTAGTAGCTAAAGTAAAGAGGTAATAGCAGTATAGCCTTTGTAATGTCCCCAGCTAGATGACTAGCCATTACTCTCAAGTCGATTGTAGTAAAGAAAGGACATTTCCAGACGGCTGATGAAGTCGTGAGGTTTACGACTTGAAATAATAGTGTCATAAGGAAGCTGTAACATCACATTCGAAGTTACTTTTGCACGGATGGTATGTTACAATCGTAATCGTACGACTTATTTATCAGCCTGTTCACAAGTTGAGCATCCAATTAGTTTTAACACTAAGCAAAATCTGTAAAACGTGTGGATTGAAGATTTTTCCAAAATTATTTTAGGAATTTAATTGATGGTATACTTAATAACTAGGGCCTAAAATAACACTTTTGACATGAAGCTGAAGTCGGAAAACTATAAAGAGTCTAAGAGAGAATTTTGGCCCGTGTGATAAATCACTTTTATAGTAGTACTGACACGATTTTTGTATTGTATTTATTATTTTATTTATTATTTATTATTTTTGTATTTATTTTGATTGCACCATTCTTAATGCTATTTAACTCACTAAACGAAATTACTTACGTGGTATCTATTATATTATTAAAGTGATACAATCAAATTTTATGTAAACGGTTAAGGTCATTTAGCAAATAAAATATAGACATATGGCACATCAAAATGAAGCTTAGAGTGTGTAGATTTGCCGAAAAGTATTGATATGGACGAATTTCCTAAGGGCTCTGCCCCAAAGGCTGATTTCCAAAGGGCTACGCCTGGCATGCTTCCAAAGTGTAAATGATTTAATTTAATTTAGTTAATGAAACAGCTGGTCAGTACAATGAACTGGTGTGTGTTTATTTACTCGAAAAATATGCTTTTGACGCTTTATGTAGATTGAGGAGAGTTATGTTTGGTTTTAGAAAGGTTGTATATACATTTTTTTAGTATTGTTCAAAGTTTCATTTTGTAATTGATATAGAAAGCTACATGTAAAGAGGCTTGACTAAAATTAAAGAATTAAGGTGTCATTCATGAAGCATCAATATGAAGCAATTTAGGATATTGCTACACTAAGGTATGTTGTCATATTCTTTTTGATCTATCAACATTAAAAGTAGCCTAGGTGTTTGAAAGTAAGTAGGTTTACACTTTTAAATCAATTTTTATTTCCAAACTAAATCATAGAGTTGCTGTTTTAGAAAACACCCATCAGCACCAGTTTAATAGTTCTCTAGGTCACATTTTCTTCCCGTTGCAAAGCACGGATATAGCAGCTTGTACCTTTATAAATTCGTTCCTAAAACAAAGATTCCATCTAGAACACCTGTCACCGTAATTTGATTGCATTAGATGTATTTCTCATAATCAGTTCATTCTCGATTTGTTGAAAAAGTCTTTACATTTTAAACAGCTGAGACATCGATAAAGGGGAATGTATTGAAGTATATGATATTGCGAACATCACTAAAACACAAATAAATTCAACTGAGAATAAGGTAATATATATTTTATTGCAACTTGTATTTGCTTTGTCCAAACCAGTTTACAAAGATAAAATGTAAAGGTAATGTCTACGAATCCGATTATTTATTGTTCTAAGAGTAAAAACGGCCAACCAAATACCGTAACGCTTGTTTAAAAACAGCCGTTTTTATACTTTTAAAATCAATTCGTACACTTGACACTATCCTTACGACATCAAATATATTCCAAAATAAGTGTTAATTTACCTTTATATTTCTCGTTATTATAGCTGAAATGTCATTGTTCGTGACAGGGTTTGTCTCAGTGGTAAAACGACAACGATAGACTATTAGAATGTAACTTGAAGGTAAACAGTAGTCTAAAGCTTGACAGTACTCAACTGTCAATTTTTCAGCTGAAGTACGTTTTATGATATTCTCTATATTGGACAGGGTTTGAGTGTACACGTACAACATTGGCTGAACACGATCACGCTGATACGTGATTTCACCTCTCTGCTCTCTCGCTATTTTCACTGCATTTATTTTATTATTAACACTCAGCAATTACTCCGTTTCAATGAGCTATGTTGCTAAACAGTTTGTCAATTCATTGATTATAATTTAAAGTTAACACTAATAACGATTGCTTTAGTCATTTATATTTATCCATGTCCATCATGATATCGTATATCTGTTGATAATTAAAAAAGTATACATTGGACTGTTTTTGCTTTGTTGATGTAAAGATATACTTGCACATTTTAGTAACGAGATTTCTTTTATTTGGCACATTCAACAAATGTATGAAGGTGGAGAGAGTGTCCACTTGGTGGGTGTTGGTTGGAAAATGCATGCAACTTTAATCCAAAAACCTTGTTAAACCTTGTTAAAGGATGAATAGATTTTTCCCGCACTATATATATGTGCTACAGATGAAGTTTCTTTTTTAAATTGTCATAATATATCGGTATCTATTTCATTTTGTAAAGGAATTCTTCTCGTTAAGTCGTAGCATCATAGGTACAGCCTGTTTGTTGTGTTAGTTTATTACAGTTTTATTTATTTATTTTACAAGCAATAGTTAGGTGATTTGAGATTTTAGTTACAATAAGAGTTGTTTTATACATAAGTCCCTAACGTTTTCTAACTCATTTAAGGACTTTTTCTTATTTAATAATGTGAATTTCATTTTAAGAGGTGTGTTTAATAATACCAAAATTTTAAGATTTGCGTAATTAAACTATTTCAGAATAATTTGAATGATCCATTTTTTTTTTGGCTTGCTTTTTCATTTCATTTATGAACAGTACTTTTTGCATTAAATTTTTATGAGTGAAACAACAGGTTCCTCTTTGACTATGTTACTTTTTGGATTAAACGAATAAAGAGAATTGACAGAAAACTGAATTGAATAGAGACGAAAAGACAAAAGTGTGTGTTAAGTATAGAAGTCAGGAATCAAAATTAATTAGGCAACGATAAACATTAAAGAACAAAACACCAAATGTATACGATTCACAACAAACCAATGTCCAGCTAATTTTAAACAGTCTTTTCGGAAATAAAGTAAAATTGATAAAAGACTTTTTTAATTTTAAAGGGGCCCCATAAAATAAATTGGTTATTTGTTAATAGTAATTGTTATTTATTTTAGTGCAAAATGATACCTTCACCATTCACAGACATAATATAATCATTTTAAAATGTTATATTTTCTGAGTAGTACATAACCTAGTTATTCAATAGCAAACAATTTAATTACAAAATACATTTTTTTACGTTGTATAATTTAAAATAAATAATTCTTTCATATTAGAAACAGTATAAAATAAACTTAAATAACAATAAAAATTTGTATTTACTAATTATTAGTGCTAATAACATTTATAACAAATACAAAATAATGTGGTGTCAAAACACCCCACGCGAGTAGTTAAGGGTTAAATGACTCACCAATGTACACTTAGATTTGAGTGAATACTTGTATTTATATATACGGTTGTTTTCTATTTAGTTGCAGTCACGTAGGAATCAAAAATAAAGTCCCATGTCTGCAGGTAGAGTGGACCCGTCCTAATCCTGCTTGTCAAAACAACGCTATTGTTGGGAGCTCGGCGATGCAGGGGGGCCGGGAACTAACTTTTAAAAATATTTTGTTTTACTAAATAATTTACATATTTAGACGACACAGTCATATATTCAACAATGACCTATGACGTCACCAAACAGCTGGTGGACTACGTGCTCAGTTTGTTATTTGTCAGAAGCGGGCCGGGAATACCGCCCTCCCCTCGCTGTTCCTCGAAATTCCGTGTTCTTCTACAATTGGCATATATTGAACCATAATACATCATCATAAGCATTATGCGAAGACTCATTTTGTTCGTCTGAGAAAGAGCAATAAAATCAATTTTGAGTAAACGCTTTTACCGAGTTATCAGGTCGAGGAGTGTCTCGATGTATGAACCTTGCATTGGGAAAATCCGCTCTTTAGTTATTGCTTACGGGATACCAGTCAGAAATACCAGTTGCACTAAGTTAGTTTGTGTCTTCCAAACGAATGAAGATCACGGCGATGTGGCGCCCTTGGAGTGTTAAGGCTATAATGTCGAAGTCGACGACCATCATAGTGATAGTGAAGTGGTTCAGCCGAAACTAGTAGGGAGCGGAAACCACCTCACAAAGGCTAACAAACCGCTATTAAGTCTATGCGAAGGAAAAGGGAGCATAAAGTCCAATAGCTAATGCGTGCAAGATTCTGGGAGACTCAAGGAAAACAGTGTCTAGGGTAAATGAAAAAATGTTAAATTCTCCGAAAAAAGAGGGCCGACACGGAAGTTTCGAAGAGTGGATGACTTTCAATGGAAACTTATTCAAAGAACAGTGTACGAACAATTTTCCAATAGTCAAGTTCCTACAATTTGTTCTGTGCATCAGGTGCTATGAGAAAAAGGCCCTGATTTTAGTTATTCAAAGCCTCATCTAAACAGGATGCTGAGGTCATTAGGCTTAAAAAAAACTAGATCGAAGAGGACGGATCACATTGTCGCATCAAATTGTTCTTTTCAAATTCAAATTCATTTATTTTCTCAAATTACAGTTTTGTATACAGCACAGAGTTGTTTGTATTTTCTTTTAAACAACAAGATTAACCTTGCTTGATATGTATGTTGATAAGTATTGGTAAGTTGTAGTGATAAGTACGCGTTAAAATTTCAGAAGCTAAGGGATAAACGCCACATTCTGATCTTCTTGGATGAAACCTGGTAAGAAAAATAATTAAATACCATACGATAAATTTATTTTTAAATGTTTGAAATTATAAAAATAATTGTGCATATTTTTTTAGTTGAATTTTTTACTTAAAACTACTACGGGGAATGTAACAAACCGAAGTTTGAAAACTATGAATAATTGTTCCCTATAAGATTAACAATGGTATTATTTTAAACTTTATTTGTTCATGTATTAGTAATATTTTAATTAGGGTTGTTTTTGTGATTCACACAATGGTACAAACTAAAACGAGCTGCTGGCCCGCATAGGTTATGTGAATTATTCTATACTCTTACCCGTGTATAATATTCAGTTGAACTCTGTGGTTGACCTAAAAGCGAGTTCAGAAAGTGAGTGAGTATGAATGTAGATATTTATTGTGAGTTTTGAATAACATTGGCATATTCTATATGTTTATATTATTTACTTTTACAGGTATGACAGTCATGATGTTGTTGGGCGCGGATGGACCGACGATTCCACGTTCTGCTCCTCTGAGCAGAGGGAAAAGAATTATCATTCTGCGCGCCGGCTATGAGGGTGGGTGGATACCTGGAGCACTCCTGATCGCTGCCAAAAACATAAAAGCTGCACCAGCTGACTACCACCAAGATATGAATTCTGATTTATTTGAATCGTGGTTTCAAAAACAGCTCCTCCCAGCGTTGGCAACGAAATTCCCATGACAGTCATGTGCCATAATCATGTACAACGTCCCCTACCACAGCAAACTGTTGCATCCAACACCTTCAAAACGTATGAAGAAGGCAGACATCATTGAGGCTCTGCAGCGTCATAAAATACCAATCCCTGTTACTTTTTTTTTTTTATAGTAAAATCGTCATCTAAATAAGATCTCCTAAAAGATTTATGAGTGTTTCTCAGTAGCTTAAGACTGACATTTTTGACACCTTTGATGTCCCCCCCACCGTCCATGGAGTTTTAGAATGAATCCTCGACAGCCATGCTACCTTTTTCCTAGCTAGAAATATTTCGTGGGGACCGATTCGCTTACGGAATTAAATTTATAGATTTTATTCCCGTAATCATCTTTTAGGAGCTAACTATTACAACCTTAACCCTTCCAACGTAACTTTTATATTTTTAAGTGCCATTAACCACGTATTTGTTTAGGCATTATAGCTGTATTCAAGACTAATCTAAATGATAGTGGTAAAGTAAGCGAGGTGTGATAACAAGAATCTAAACGCTCTGCAGCAATTTGTCCAAGACACAATCTAATTTCCCGCTTAGCTTATTACTGTGGCGACGGACTCATTTGTACGAGGCTATGAGCTTCTCCCACCTTAACAATTAGTCTTGGAAGGTTAATCACATAATTCTACGTCAATCTGATATATTGCTCCGTCACAAGATGTTCATTTCCGGTTGCATATCAGGTTGGTATAAAATTGTTTCAAATCCCTCAAAATGAAACGTGGTAATTAATTAGAGTTAGTTGATATTTAAAAACCTAATTGAACTAAACACATTTTTAACGCTCTCCTTTTAAGACATAATTCATTTATGAGATAATGTACACCTTTTAATGATATTTCCATGTGGTTACTGCTCCAAGGTATCCTCTAGCACTAGTAAACTCTTTTAAGGCACTTAAAAAGTAATAGGTTGTAATACTAATGTCAAGATAATTGGAGAATGTATGTGTCAGTTTGCTGATACCGTTAATTTATTTCCTGTTTGCTATTTTCATTAAAGTTGAAAAATTGTGGTAAAAACAGAATACTGTGAAACTCGTAAGTAGTTACGAAACGATAACCTTTTTGTTTCATTCTGGTTCCATGAAGTGGACCAAAACATGCCAAGTTAAATAAATATTGTCAAACAAAGGAATAAACTTCAAGTGAACTAGAAACGTAGTTTTAATCCATTATTTACTCAAGTCCGTTTTACAATCGTTTGGCATTTTGTGTGTTTCAACTAACATAACATTGGCACTTCAATCGAGCTAGCGAAATAAACCCGTTGACGCGACTTTCAGCGAAACTAGCAGACATCTATACATCTGCGGTAAATTTAAACTATTTATGGATTGGAAATGCGAATAACTATTATAATATGGCAATTCATTATAAAGCGAATTAACAAATCTCTACCTCAAAACTTCTGATTGAACGTAATATTACATGATATAATAAAATACAAAACTTAAAAACAGCACACAAACATGGTTAAACGTAAACTTTAAACATTTCAGAATATATTTTCACAATTAACAATATTGTTAAATTTTTTACAAGCTGTCAAACTGATTTATACTTCTTACAAAAAACCTTCTGTACATGTGTCCTTCCTGTAGATCCTTGGATGCTGGGGGTCGTTTTATACATTGCTTCAGGTTAGGCTTAGAGGAGCAACATTATCACATACCTAAGGCATTAAACCATTGTGATTGCCGGGATTTGAACTTAAGATCTCGGTAACCGAAGCCTCAAGTTCTACAACTGGACAACTACACTCTCCAATGTAATAAGAACAATACTGCTGATTACTCTATGTGATTATATCAATATTGATAGTATACTCTATGATTAAAGTTATACTGACAACGATTTCTTCAACTGTTGATTTACAAGAATTTCAGTTACTTTCAGTATTGTACTCATTGACTAACTTGTTTCACTTTTGTACTACAATTTCTGCGAAAAGATATATGTAAACGAACATCTAGAAATCTAATACATTGATGCCATACATCAGGGAAAATACTATTTTAGAAAATAAAACTAAAACGTGTAAAAATGTTTTAGATTTATCTATTTATTTTATTATTGTCAATATTGTGATTTTTAATAGCTCTTTTATCTATTGAAGATTAAGTATTATTTCTAGAGGTTCTTTACTATCCCGTCCACGGACATTAATATAATAAATATAAATTTCCCCTTTTGTATTGGGCTTTACGTTTCAATTAGACCAAAAATAGTTACAGTCGTTAAAATCTCGATGCTCGTAATCTGTTACAATATCCAATATCAGTCCGAGACGTTGGAGATATTCTAACTATGAATTCAGAAACTATGTAGATATGGAGCAAGATATGGACATAGTTGTGAAGGGACTACTATTTGGCCATCATCGGACTTCTATAGCTTAGCATAGTTCTGACTCTGAGTGGAGATATAGCTTTTTAGCGCTTTTTGGAAAAACGAAATTGGCCTGATAAAATAAAAGTACTCCACCCCAGAAAACCTACAGAATAAGCGAATTTCCTTAAGGCGGGTTATATTTTAACTAAAATGTTTCCTTAAAAATGACCTTATTTTAATAGGTACCATTAGTTTGATGAGTACATAGGTTTGCTGAGACAGGGAAGGGAATAATTTTCTTTTATGTTAATAGTTCAGTATGAAAAAAAATAAAACTCCAAATCTATGGCATAGCTCTAATAACTCGTAAATTTAAAATTTTCAATTTTTTTGGTGTTACATAACAACTAAAACTTTGAAAATTATCATTTCGCTTGAATTGCTTTTAGCAATTTGTATGTGTATGTGTGTTCAAAATATGAGGCCATGTTTCGTATCAGATCTTAAAAGTCAAGGAGTAAGATGATGAGATGCGTGTTTCGTACTACTTTGTGAAGTTTGCTGTAGTTTTTTCTTCTTTTTTTTAAGAAAACCTATTTGGCAAGGCGTGTCCGTATTTGCACTCAACGCAGAGGGAATTCCAATCCTAATGAAAGTCAAGAAAGCGTTGATAGAAGAATGACGGGTGTAAAAAGCCGGGCTGCTTTACTACTATAAACCAAATTCTCGTGATGTTTCGGTTAAATTTAAAAAAGACATTTTAGAAAAAATGGCTTATGACAAAGTTTACCATGAAATCATTAACGACAACCTTATTCTGGCTTTAGGGGCAAAGCTTTTTGAAACAAAAAAGAAAAAACCATCTCAGTTCAGAGAGGTAAAGCATAGAATGAGGGAATTGGGAAGATTACTGATATCAGAAAAAGCAATCTCATACAAAGTGAGTTGTCTGATAGACCCAATAATGTATAAGTAATTCTCGAGGCAACTAAGAATGTTGCTGGATACAACCACAACACAGGGAATTACGAAACCCCCTGTCTAGCAATAAATGTTGGGCAATCTCTTAGAAAGTGTGCTTCAAAGTATAAAGGGATGATGTGTATGAATGATGAGGTTATGCACCAAAACTTAAGAAAGATTGAGCTCACCGAAAGCAGGATGAAAGACAATTGAACAGACGATGCTGCCAAAGATGCACATAGTAAACTTGACGAAAGGAAGTGGAACACACCAAAACGTGTTCCCTTTACTGTTGTTAAAATTGATGTTAAGAAAATGAATAAAATCTTAACAGATCCTGAAAATGAAACCCTCGACGCCAGTGAAGGGAAAAGTTTCACAATCACATCTTTCATGAAAATTTGTGTGAAAAAACATAAAGTAGTATTGTTGAATCGGAGGAGGGTAGGCGAATCACAATATATGCGACTATCCGATTACCAGAAAGGAATTGACAACCCACCCAGAAGAGACTCTAAAATGGGTAGTCTTTCAGAGGTAGAAATAGTTTTAGCGAAGACTCAAACAAGAACTGCTCATAGAAAAAAAGAATCGCGTTGGTACTCCTGAAAATAACGATTACCTCTTCCCCGCACTTCACTCCGGTACTGGTCACTATAGAGCTGACGTTCTTAACGGAACACTGCACATAACTGTGGGGGTCAAAATTCGATCTCATTAACAGGGACTAGACTTAGGAAACATGTTACAACTATGGTTCAGGTGCTTAATCTGTGAGAAAATGAATTAGATGCAGTCACGAACTATCTCCTGCACGACATAAGAATACATAGGAAGTTCTATAGGTAGCCACACGAGACGATGCAGCTTGATAAGGTTATTGAAAAGTGGCAATATAAACGTGATGCGAGGTCAAAATTCGGATGACGTTTTTGATGAGATTGTTGATCAGGAAGGTTTTGTTTGTTTGTTGAAGGAGAATTTCATTCCAAACGCCGAGGAGAATTTAAATTACTGTCTTCTAAGCAATGGGAATCTCGACAGTGATGGAATCTCGACAATGATGAGTGGGCAAAACCACCAGCTCAATTTTTCTAAAAAATATCTACAAACTCAATTTCTAAAAAGAGGAAAAAGTAGTCAAAGTAAGAATACAATAAAATAAAATAAAAGAGTATTTCTGAACAAACATACTAGAACGCTGAGTGCCTTTTCAGAAAGAGGTGAAAAAGTTTCTTCATGTTCATGAGGAGATGAAAGAAATTGCGTGGACCCGCACAAAATTCTATGTCTACAACAGCTTTGCTTAAAGAAAAGGATAAACTAAAGAATTCCTAACGAGATTTAATACTTTATTAGGCATTATTTTAATATTGTTGTCAAGTGAAACCTTTTTTAAGACAGTTCTCGTTACCTATGATTTATGCATTCCTTATCACAGCAAAATTACAAACCGTATTAATGTAGCTGGTCCAGCTAGTGGATATCCTGCATTTGTTTCAACAACTTTGAATTAAATAATTTGTAATTCGTGTTTAAACTCTTACTATAATTAATATTAACGTTTCATTACTACAGCAAGATTAAACGTTATAATGCATAATTCAATACCCTTACTGTAACATTTATGATTAAATACATTTTGTAAGCAATTGTCATCATTATGGTTTATTTAATTTTAGATAATAGAACATACAAGGATAATTTGGGTTGGTAACTGATATATATTTAAGAATTTTGTCAAATCAACAAGTTAAATTGATCATAACATCATTGCAGTACCGTATTATCTTGGAGATGTTCCAAAATTATTTCATTATTTCATCAAGATTACAAATAGGATACTTGAAATAGGTGTGATTATATAACTTTGATGGTCTTATCAAGGAAATAACGTTGTAATATACGTAGTTTAATACCCTTACACGTACCAGTTATGATTGACTAAGTTACCTTTTGTAAACAATTGTCATCATTTTACAATTTGGTTTATTTAATTTTAGTATATATATATTTATATATATATAGAAAATTGAGGATGGTGGTTCGTCTTAACTGATATATGCTTAAGAGTTTTGTCAAATCAACAAAATAAATTAATTACAACCGTGTTCTTTTACTGATGTTTCATTAGAAATGTTAGTTCAATACCGGTATTTACAGTGGCCTTTTACCAAATGTCAATGACAAGTTTTAATAGAAATTCAAGGAAATTATGCACACATATTTAAAACATTGGTTTCAATATCATTCACGTTAATTAACAATTAATTAATTTGTCAATGATAAATATTTTACCATTAAAATATGTTAAGTTACATTTGACCACATAACATACATGATGATTTATATACTGGAGAGGTTAAGTACAATATACAGTCAGTATTGGTTTTATAGCATAGGGTCTTATACAGTATAAGATAACATTATAGTGAAGTCACATTAAAATTATACTATAAATGTTAAATTAGTTAAACCACGGCACAAATTATAAAAAGCTGGCTTTGATTGATCTTTAATCTATAGATATGAATTGCAGGTCAACGCAAAGCGAGAATGTTATACTTTAGAATACAAGACATATTTCGCAGCTGATCAAAAGCCAACAGAAACCCACGATTACTAGAAAAATACGTTATTTTTCTAATATTCGTGAGTAAACCTCAAGGATTTCCCAAAGATAAAATGGTCAACATTTTGAGGTAGTTGGGTGGTGTTATACCTGACATTCGTTAATTGTTTTGAAGAACTTACCAGTTTAGCTTATAATTAAGCACTTTTGAGTTTCAAAGGTTATTTGTAGACCTGTTGTTTAAGCTAAAATATAAAATGTAATTTATTTTTCTGGCTAACTAACACACATATGCATATAAAATGTGCTTTCGAAGTTAATCAGTTAGGTTACAATTTAAGGGCTAAAAAAAATTCCTAGTATAGCCTAATATTCAAGTTTTAAACATGTCAGTTTTGATACAGCTAAATTGTAGCATTCTCACAATATATTTCTTACTAACTTAACACGTTAAGTTTTAATCAGCCCCTTACTGTGTTTGCAGTTAATTTATTTTGAAATAAACCCTAAGATACTTTAACTAAATAGGGGATGAAATCGTCCTATATGAAATATTAGACCAACATACTCGTATGTATAAAGCCACAACACTTATCAAATTTTTAATATTACTTATACTTTTAATCAAAAATGCTTTTATCTGAAAGAGTTGTCATTTTCGTTCACAATAAATTACCAACGGTGACCCCCTAAGATACTTAGGGAAAATGCAGTATGAGCAGATACTACTTTCTTCCTGGGAGAAACTAATTTTCTTATAGTAAATACAAAAAGTATATAAAAATTATATATATATATATATATTACAGTATAAAACAATAAACGGTATCAGCAATCTGACACATACTATCTGCCATAAGCTTATCAACAACCTTTATCATGGGGGTGGGAGTAACTATGATATTTTATAGAGAAAAAAATCACAAAAGTTGCAATAACTTTTGAACCGCAATTGCTACAGCAATACGGTTGCACTATTTTGTTTAGAATTATAAGGAACATAACAAATTAGTTTTAATCAAAGACGGCTTTTTTTCCTAAAATCAGTTTTTTGTTATTTTATGGGGTTTTTATGAACAAAAGTTACAATAACTTTTGAGCCATAATTTTTACAGATTTGGGATTTTTACCATTTTGTAAATGATTTGAAGGACCATAACATACTATTTTAATCGAAACTGTTTTTTTTTTTACATCCAATTGTTTTGCTATTTTGTAGGGGTTTAAAAAAAAAATCACCATTAAAAGATCAAAATTTCTAATAATAAAAAAAAATTAACACCTGGAGATATCATGGATTAATACTTTAATACCAAATTTCATCAAATCGGACTACAGGGGTTGTCTGTAATCACACACACACACACACACACACAGACATCACTTCGAAGCCCACCTTTTCCAGTTCAGGGGGCCACAAAACGGATATATCCATTCAAAACTCAAACTCGAAAATTTTAACGAAAAAAATAATTTCTCCATATACAATGTATAGGGGGGGGGAGTAAAAAACAGCCTCAATAATAAATTTTTACAACAACTACATACCTTAAACTTAACAGTATTTTTTCTCAATGTAGAGATTTATGTTGATATTGCTGAAAAATGGCAGTATTGAACTATGGTTATAACCATCTATTTGTCTATGTTATAACTGACTTAGGGCGAGTGTTCAATGTTTAACTCTGACGAAAAACTGTAAATCTAAATAAAAAAAGTTCTCATCTTTAAATCGTTCCTAATAACAACAAAATGTATGCTATATAAACATGTATTACCGAGTTTATGATAGAGCTTGGCACCACGTATATCGAGTTTACGGCGAAGGCAGTGGAATTATGATTTTTATGGGAACAATAATGAAGTTATCCGCTGATGTTGGCGTGCGTGCGATGTGGCTTACCGCACGTCCCAAGTTTCTCACATCCGAGCAACTTTCCATGATTAGTTTTGTGACTAGATAATAACGTTCAACTAAATTGACTATGCAATCCGTTTATCGTAAACCACCATAGAGGCGAATCTAGAAAAATAAAGGATTTAGATGGTTGAATTGAATTTTAAAAACGCTGGAATGTTGGTGTGAAAAAATTAAGATATTTCAAAGCTAAACAAATCCTATGAATGGCTACTTTAATTAGGAAGAGTGCGTTATTCAATGTAAAGTAAAATAAAAACAATAATATATGTGTTACAAGTTAAAATTTTGCGTACGAAATATATGTAATTCACGTATAAAACAGTACAGTGTCTTTATAAATACGGTTGAAATGGAGAACACGGAATTTAATTTTTGTTGTGCACGTTTTACCCCCAATTTGTCCTCAGTGCAGTTTTAACATACTTATATGAACGCTTTGGTTTTTTTATTTGTTTATTAATTATGATTGCTAAGTCAAATGTATGAGTGTTTTTTTTTTATTTAATAGTACGGTATTCAATACTCCACATCTTTAGCTTTAAGAAAGGCGCTAGAAAATTACCCTAAAATATGATAATTTAAGTTTTAATTCAAAGTTTCGTGGCATCAGCCTTGTACCACTTTTGGGATATTTTCATATCATAACATTTTGATATAAGCTAAGTACAGTTTAGACTATCTTTGATTAATTTCTATCTACAAATAAAAATGTACATCGTGTTTAATGAATGTCTAAGGGTAACTTAGCATATCAATAACTTAGCTTATTTTTAGCTATTTCCAAGCCCATATGAGATATATTGATAAATTAACACAAAAACAAATCAGATAGAGACTTGCATTGAATCAAAATTTACATCATAAGTGTACAAATTAGCAAAATCAGTTTTGGTTAGATAATGATAGTCTAGTTACTTTAAATATATCCATAGGAGGTGTTTGTATAATGCTTATCGGCGTTGAAAAATGCATCTTATGTTCGATCTTCTTTAAATATTAGACAAACATCTTAACCGTCTTAACAATCTTGATTATCTTATCAATATCAAATAAATAGTAAATACGGTTTGTATAAGTACATAGGAAAAAATATAAGATATATTTATTTGCCCTTACAAGAGGTATGGAAGCGAACATGGGATAAGAATGGTAAAAATTAGGTCAAGGAAATATATATTGTGAAATACCTAAGGTCAAATGTAATGTCACAAATGTGTTTCGGCTAAAGGGGAACGATGTTAAAAATTGGATTTGGTTGTTGAAAACGTGGTTGAGGTAAACAAACAAAAATGTGTTCAAACAAAAGAATAAAAATAAAAGATTTAATTTCACGTCGCTGAATGTCAATACCACAATGACAATCACTGTGTTAAATTGCTTTTTCCATTTTGTTGCCAACAATCGATCAAAGAACGTGTTTCAGCTCTGTCAATCGGCGTTGAAATGAAAAATGGCTTTCATCGTATGCAGCGATCGTTTAGCTGCTATAAGAAATACCCAAACTGTGTACACTTTGTGTTTCACATCCCATTCCGAGTATGCTCTTGTTACTTTCTAGCTAACGTGTACATTGTGTATTATATTTATAAAACATGTATTTACCAATCTCGACAACTCTTTTTCTGAGTTGAAACCTACACGCAAGAAAAGGTCAACGTCCACATAGGAAACTATACATTCATAATACTGAAAATGTATTCATAATACTGTACTGTATATTGGAATTCATGTTTAAATAGAGCTATTTATTCCATTGTTGATATTAGGCATGAGCGAAACTTCGTGACATGTTGACACAAATAACACAAAAAGTGAATTGGAAAATAAATTATACGTCACCACAAACAAAGCCCGACCATAAGCTATACGACACATTGAGTGAGTCAACTGGTAGTTTGAAGAAGAGTTCATTTCTGATTAAATTGAAAAACAGTGTTTCATCTCATTCGTTATAGAAGTACGGTATTCACTTTTGGGAACATCTAAAAACAGTAATTTATTTTAAATTGTTTGGTAGAAAATATTTATCATTTCCCTTAACAAAATTTGTATGAAGATATTATTTTGTTTATTTTAGGATACACATTTCTGTGATAAAGATGACACTTCAAATATTGGTATTGAAGTTTTTTGTCAGGATGTTTACCGTGTCATAGTTTAATCTAAGTCCAATTCTAGCCACGCCCGATGGAAACCACTTTACAGTAAATGCGAAAGGATCAGTCCCATTGTCCCAGAAGCTTTGCATGGAAACAAGAATGTAGATACTTCATAAGGTGCTTCTATATGTCTTCTGTTGGATATTAAAAACATGCAAAAAAAACCACTTATTCATTTCCGACATTTATTATTGCAAGGATAAATTTTGTTGTTTTTTTTATACTGAAATAATTACTCTTCTAAGTTAAATGGGTAAATGGATAAATATTTCCTTAAATTAAATTATTTTTTTGAAATTTTCTATCTTATTTTTAGTAGCATAGGCAGTAAGCGGGACTGATTTCCTTTTTCATTTTGTTGTCCCGGGGGACCAAAACACAATTCGTTTAAATTTTACTATATCCGTGAATTTATACTACACGTCCGAGAACACGATAATTTGAGTAATTTTGGTTATATTTTAATACAATTTTGCATACGTGTGTAGAACTTGATAACATGGAATAGGTTCGCGAACCATCTTGATCAGGTCATGAAAAAGAAGTCAAATACAATTTTTTTGTTTTCAAAAAATTAATTTTTTTAAATTTTTAACCCTAAAAAACATGACCAATTTTTTTACAACCATTGTGTAAAGCTTTAAACAAGCAATTTTGTATCATGAAGCATTTGTATGCATTGTAAAATAATAAAAAAAAAAAAAACTAAATTAAAACCTGTAGAGAAGAGAACTGATTTAGTTTGTTTATTTGTGGATATTCTGATAAAATTTCTCAAAATGATTTTCTTCATCACTACTATAATGAAGTAAATGTTATTTAAACATGGGTTTTAAATAACATTATGTAAAAAATGGAACAAGTAAAATATGGCTTGTTTATGAAAATATCCTAATTCTATCAGACAAATTTAAATTGCTTAGGCTGCAGGTTAGCTGCGGCGGGCGTATTTATAATCACCTCCAGAAGAACCAATCTGTTTTCAATTGACTAAACGACACTTTACAAAAATCCTAGGAAATGGACTGCTGTTTAAGTGTTTGCTCTTGGCATTATTACCAAGGCAGTTTGTTGTCTTTACTACCGTACTTCCTACGGTGAATCTTACGTAGCCATAAAAATCTGATCATTTCATCGATTCCCCATATTGTCTTTTACGATATAGCCTACTTTATAATTTCAGTAGTTGGTACTTAACTTTGCAGATTAGGCAAATCATTGATATTTGATCATAAATACGCATAATACAGTGTAAAATGTGTTTTGTTAAGTTGTTGTGCAGTTGCTCTCTCCCATTAGTCAGGGTTAAATAGTCTACAAAGCGAGCTATTTTTTTATAGATTTTTTCAAGTAGCCTAACAGCTAAAACCTTTTTGTGCTAAAGTTACAACTATGATCAATTTACATCTATTTTGCAACAAAATCATTTTTTTAATAGATATTTTAAAATTAAAAAAATAGACACAAATTTCTGCATCATATGCAGTACAAATGTATATAAACTAGCGTAGTACACCATTTAATCCCGCAAAAATGTTTATTTTTAGTCGATGCCGGTTATTTAGACGAAAAGTTACAATTTAACTAAGGAGGGTTGGCTATATCACTGTTGACATTGTAATCAAAGTTAACCAGCGCTGTCTGTCAGTCTGTCTGCGGCAGTCTCCGACCCTGTGACGTGTGTCACTTACTTACTTAACGAAGCCATAGAGGTAACTCTTAGGTTTACAAACTTCTATCCGGTGTATAGTTCTACAACCAATCTCTCAAACGCTTTTCTTTAGTGAAAATTTAATTAACATCTCATTATTTTTCTTTTAAAACCGTTAGAACAAAGACCCAAATTTCGAGCGTTGTACATATTGTAGTTAATGTTCTTTACTTATAACGCTTACGTTTATGCACGAATACAAGAAAAATGCCTGTATGTATCATAAAGATAAACAAATGACGTTTTTGGCCCGAAAGTAAACAAAACCATATGTTAATTGATGATAGGGGATTTGTTTATATATACCTAATAACTTGACATTTTGTACAGTTTTCACATCTGTTAGGTCAGCTATTTGCTGTTTTACGGCTGTGCGAACAGTTTTTTTTAATAGTTGAGCAACAAATTAAGACAATCAACAAATTAAGGCAAAAAAGATTGCTTAAATAATTGCAAGTTCAAATTCAGCCAAAAGATTACCAGTGAGGAAAGACGATCTATCTTCAAACGTTATTGCAACTTGCAAACACAGTTTAAGAAGCATTTATTTCTAAAAAGTACAACAGAACGAAAAAAAGCTCTAAGATCTAAGAGTAAAAAGGAAGTTTATCATGAAAAAAGAGTAAATTTTCATTTAGATACTTTTACCGTTAAAAGTAAAAAAAGTACAAGTTTGCAAAACATACTTTTTAAGTACTCTCAATATCTCACAAAAGTTATTGAGCTATTGTATACAATGTTCATGAAAAAAAGGATCCTGAAACAGATTTTTCAAAGACTGATGGGCCAGGCAAAGTAAAAGTAAGTTTAATTCCTGAGTTTGCTAACATATCAAGTCTTCAGCTGTAGTAGAATCACACTACTGCAGATAAGATACATCAAAACATTATTTGGATAGCTCTTTGAGTTTCTCTAAAATGTATTCCCTCTTTTTAGACAAATATCCAGACACTGTCATTAAAGAGATTATGTACAGGCACATATCTTCGTTACAGAATTTAATTTTGATTTTCACACTCCAAAAAGTGACCGGTGCGAAGTGTGTGAGGAATACAAAGTTTGTGTTAAAGAATGTTTTCCGGTGAACACTGAACATTATGAGAAACATATTTTACAGAAAGATACAATGAGAGCAGGAAGAAATAAAGATCAGGAAAACCTGAAGGAAAAAGAGGGAGTTCCTGTATTATGTTTTGATTTACCTTTATTTACCATAGAAAATTCTGTTTTTCTACTGCAATTTTTAAACGGTAAGAGATAGAAAGAAAACTTAAATATGTAAAATGTTTATTTAAAAAGGACCTTTCATGTGATATGAAATTTGTTATACCTTGCTAATTAAGAATTTTGAGTTATCAGCTTCTTTTATTCTTAAAAATGCCCTTACTACAAGTTATCTTAAAGAGTAGCTTAAGAATAAGTTTGTAAAGAAATTTGGCGCTGTTCCGTTCAGTAGTTAGGGTATTACGGTAGTTAACTTCAAAGTCCTTTTTTAAAACGTTTTGACTCACCCTGTAAGGTTAAAGATAATAAAATTTTTTTGCACCAAAATGATCGGGATGATTAGACTTTTAAATTGATGTATCACACAACCCATGTTTACATTTGAAAATTTCTCATAAAGCACCCGTACCCCCCAAATTGGGCCCTTTTGGGGCATTTTTCAAAATTGAAAATAACTTTATTGGATTTGGCATGTCCAAATTAGGGAGAAATGGGAACAAACAAGTGTTAAAAGCCTTTGCACACAACACATATGGAAAGTTTTCAAATGAACATTTGTATAAATTGGAAGATGTTGTAGCTGTTGCTAGACAAAATCTCGACGAGATTAAATGGAATAAGCATCGAGTTCCTTCATCTCCAGATGTAAAACTGTTAAATCACCATCTAAAGCGGTTATCTGTTCAGAATCTCAAGGAACTTTGTAAATATCCACCTGTCCAATCCTTTTAACAGAAGTAGCATTGGTTAGAACCATAACCTTCAATAGGAAACGTCCTGGTGAGATTAAAGAAATGAAAAAAAGACTTGTATGAAGATAGCTTAAAGGATAGAGCTTTATCCAGCCAGACTATGGAAGGAATCAGCGACAATGACCTCTTGTTTGCACTATTGTTACTGAGGATGAAAACAAGGGGCAAACGAGATAGGGGGGTTTCGGTCATGTTCACTGCTGACATGCAACATATCATAAACGAACTACTCAAAAGAAGACGAGATTAATCCACGTCCATTAATCCTCGTCTTCCTTCCGAAAATCCTTACCTCTTCCCATGTGGAACAACTTCTAATGGCTTATTTAGAGCTATCGACTTGCAACGCAAGTTTGTATCAGAGTGAAAAATCAGTAGTGAAAATGCATGGAGATTGACCTCTACAGGACTCCGAAAACATGCAGCCACTGTCTCCCAATCGCCAAATTTGGTAGAAAAATTAACTTAACTGTTTGGCAAAATATTTGGGACACAACATAACATTACATAGGAAGTATTACAGATTGACTGATGAATAGGTTGAGCTCGGAGAAATCAGTAACCTAAGTTACTCCCCAAGAAGAATGCTCTGTTCAAGATGATAAAGATTTACCTGAAAATGTTCGAGCACAATTCCCAAAAAGACAAAAAAAAAAAAAAAATGCCACGTGATAAGTCTGACATTGACTTGGCTAACGCGGATGATGATTACAGCAATTACAAGCCTAGACCGAAAAAAATTCGAAAACCTAGAGTTAAAATCTAAAACTGGAGGTTTAATATTTGATGAAGCCTTAGTGCTAATGAACCTTCCAAAAAATTACAATTTCATCCTGCAAAATGAAGTGCAGTCCTATCATTGGAGTCACTTTGGTTGTTTCGATTCATCTAGTTGGGATTAACACAAGACATGAGGGTGAAACGACTAAAGAATCATAATTGTGTTTTATTTCAGTGAATATGTTTGCAGACTTGTTTGAGGCGAGGGACCGGGGCAGGTGTAGCTCTGTTGTGATGCTTGACTATTCACAGGCGTTTGACTCTATAAGCCACAGTTTACTTCTTGCTAAATTGGGACATCTTGGTTTTATGGATAATGCAATTGCTTGGATGCAGTCGTACTTGGAAAAAAGAGAACAGGTGACTAGAGTGGGAGGACAGTTATGCAAAAAAACGCCCTAACCTAGAACAAATTAGTTCAAAGGTAAACTCTTCTGGAATGTGTTTGGGACACACTCCTTAACATTTCCTGAGAATTCCCAAAAAATCCCACTTCAGCAAAATCCGCCATCTTGGAAAATGGCGGCGAAACAAATCAAACTTGCAAGGTTTTACGAAAAATGTTATAACTACAGATTTATTCGACTTATAATAGTCGTATGAAGCTCAAACTACTCTAAAGAAAGTTTACTTCAAGAAAATAACACATTTATTGGTATTTCATAGTTTTAATATATAATAATTGTAGCTTAAATACGATTTTTTTAAAATTTTAAATGTGTCTAGTTCATTCTTTTTCAGATTTTACGCTGTTAATACATAAATTAGGTACATACCACCCAGTTAGTAAAATGTGGAGCTTTAAATTTCAAACAATATACATATGCCTTTTGTGATATTAATCCAACAATCACGCCAATAATAAGAGATTTAATGCACCAGTATGCGCAGCGCGTAGTGCCGTGGCGGCTCGGCACCACGGCCGACCTACAACAATCATCCGCTAACCACTGCCGAATTCGCAATCAAATATGTGGAAAACGTTGTATGATGAGTAATATTATACAACAATGCATTTTATTATGAACGAAAATATTTTATCACATTCACTAAATACTTCTTATATGATGAATGCTAAGTTTATTGGTTTTTGATCTGCACGAACCAATTAATTATCAATTATGGTTTTTAAAAGACTTGATACTAGTGATGGCAATTATACCTTATTACTTGGAATTTTGCAGACATTTATCATTACTTTGTCTTTACTAACCAGTTATGGCAAATGCCCGCAAAAATACTACTTATTAATAAAGGGATAAGATAATTAATATTTACCTGTAACTGTTGTTATGATATATTCTTGACAAAGAATTTAGATTTTACGAGGCATGTTTTTTAAGTAAGTACTGTTTTTAAATTTCTCCGTTCCAGCACTGCGATTGGCATTTTGGACATTTGCAAGACTTGATGCCAGTGATGGCAATTATACCTTATTACTTGGAATTTTGCAGAATTTATCATTACAAAAACGAAAACAAAATGTCTAACAACAACAAAAAAGTCTCACACACTTAGTCAGCAATTACGCAAGTGCCAAAACAGTCCTAGGACGCACCAGCCAAGGCCATACGCTCAAAGTACATTTTTTCAGTGCCGTTTGTTGCCATGTTTTAATGTTTGTCTTAAATATCCTTTATAGCTGTAATAAAATTATACGTTTATTTTCATTAGTAAATATTGTGCCTGATAATTGTTATTAAAATTCAACTTATGCATATTAAAATTTTTTATTCATATTTGAATTTTGTATTCATGATTTTTTACACTTATTAAAAACCAATGGACAATATTGTTGTTAATTTTAAATAATTTAGGACCCATGTTTAAATTTGACTCTTAATTTCTCACCTACTTCACTTGGTTCCCTTATGCATCAAGACATCCAATTAAAAGTAAAGAAATATTCTCAGCATAGTGGATAGGTAACGTTATTGTTACAGGTTACTGAAAAATAACTAATAAGCAACATGAAGCCAAGTGATTAACATTATTTTAATAAAAGCAAGACAAGTTTTGAAAATTAAATAAAAAATGTAAAGATACTTTGAATCATTGTACACTAGAGGTTGTCCAGTTTTCGAAAACTCGATCAAAAATACGTAGGCCTACAGTTGGATTTTTTATCTAGAATCGGTTAAGGTATGTTGAAATATATTTGAGGATGAACCTTTTTGGCTGAAAGTGAGTGTGATCATGTGTTCAATGTTCACATGTCAATTTTTGAGGTTAAATCAAAACAAACAAACTGGCATGTTGTCAATTAGGGACAATTTTGTATTACTTACGAAAGAATATTAATTTAAGATCAAATCAATTAATTTAGTATATGTCATTATCTGATTTATTAAAAAAAAATTAGTATTTTGGCTACTGCATTTTACAACCCAAACTCGAATCTTGCTTTAATTCATCCAAAATTCAACAAAATTTGTATATAAAGAACATTAATTTTCAGCCTAATGGATTAGTACCGTTATTATTGCAGAACTTTGGGGCAATTAAGACTATTACAATTACCCTGTTCAATTGTAAATATGTAAATACGAGGCATGTTTTTTAAGTAAGTACCGTTTTTTCTCCGCCACCAACGTTCATGATGAGCAACGCACTGGGTACTGGGGACATTGACGCCGCCCAGTGCGTTGCTCATGGTGGACATTGGTGGGGCCGTCTTTAGATGCCCTTACCCAATTGTGTACCATTCCGTCACTCATAATGTTCTCGCCATACACCTCACTAATCTGTCGATAAATTGCAATGGCTATGACACCTTTAGCACTTAAAAATCTAATTACAGCGCGCACTTCACAGTCTGCGGCAGTCTCATTTGGCGGCACCATTTTGAATTGCTCGAAACCGGATGTAAACAGGGCCGATCTTTGTCGATTTCCGGCTAGGGCTAGCCAATAGATGCACATATACAGCGCAAATGTCCAAAATGCCAATCGCAGTGCTGGAACGGAGAAATTTAAAAACAGTACTTACTTAAAAAACATGCCTTGTAAAATCTAAATTCTTTGCCAAGAATATATCATAACAACAGTTACAGGTAAATATTAATTATCTTATTATCCCTTTATTAATTAGTAGTATTTTTGCGGGCATTTGCCATAACTGGTTAGTAAAGACAAAGTAATGATAAATGTCTGCAAAATTCCAAGTAATAAGGTATAATTGCCATCACTAGTATCAAGTCTTTTAAAAACCATAATTGATAATTAATTGGTTCGTGCAGATCAAAAACCAATAAACTTAGCATTCATCATATAAGAAGTATTTAGTGAATGTGATAAAATATTTTCGTTCATAATAAAATTCATTGTTGTATAATATTACTCATCATACAACGTTTTCCACATATTTGACTGCGAATTCGGCAGTGGTTAGCGGATGATTGTTGTAGGTCGGCCGTGGTGCCGAGCCACGGCACTACGCGCTGCGCATACTGGTACATTCAATCTCTTATTATTGGCATGATTGTTGGATTAACATCACAAAAGGCATATGTATATTGTTTGAAATTTAAAGCTCCACATTTTACTAACTGGGTGGTATATACCTAATTTATGTATTAACAGCGTAAAATCTGAAAAAGAATGAACTAGACACATTTAAAATTTTAAAAAATCGTATTTAAGCTACAATTATTATATATTAAAACTATGAAATACCAATAAATGTGTTATTTTCTTGAAGTAAACTTTCTTTAGAGTAGTTTGAGCTTTATACGACTATTATAAGTCGAATAAATCTGTAGTTATAACATTTTTCGTAAAACCTTGCAAGTTTGATTTGTTTCGCCGCCATTTTCCAAGATGGCGGATTTTGCTGAAGTGGGATTTTTTGGGAATTTTCAGGAAATGTTAAGGAGTGTGTCCCAAACACATTCCAGAAGAGTTTACCTTTGAACTAATTTGTTCTAGGTTAATCGCTATCTGTCCTGTACTATTGACAAAGTCCGGGGAGTGCCGCAGGGGAGCTGTCTGGGTCCCATTTTATTCACCCTGTACACTGCAGACATGTCCAATTGCGTGCACTTCTGCAATGTGCACGCCTATGCAGATGACTGTCAGATGCATTTATCCTATGATGTCAACTCAATTGACCAAGCTGTTGCGAGAATGAACTTGGATTTGGCGAATGTCAGTGAGTGGTCCATAAAGCATGGTCTCAAGTTAAACCGAGAGAAATGCACTGTTCTTCATATTGCTCCGCCCAACTATGTTCAATTGATCATTGATGGAGACGTGCAGGTAAAACTTGATGACGTGGAGTTGAAGGTGAGCCACACTGCCAGGACTTTGGGCGTAATACTGGACAGTGGTCTTACCTTCTCTGATCATATCACCCATGTTTCCCAGCTGGCGTTGGGTAGATTGCGGGGTCTGTACAAATGCCGAACCATCCTACCTGAGTCAGCCAAGATTCAGCTGATTCAATCAATTGTCTTGTCAGTGCTCTACTACTGTTTTCCTGCATATGGCAACAGCATCACAAATGAGGGCATGGAAAGGATTCAAAAACTTCAGAACACCGCAGTAAGATTTATATATGGTCTGCGGAAACGCGATCATATATCTGAATTTGAAAAAAACTGCCGGTCTTTTGCCCTCAGCAGCCGTATGCAGGATGCAAACCTGCACTCTGGTTCATCGGGTACTGGTCAAAAAAGAACCAGCTTACCTGATGGAAAGACTGGTCTCCCGCGATCGGGTGTCTCGGTGCAATACCCGACAGGAAAAGCTGTTTCACTTCCCGAGAGTGAGACTGGAGATTGGCAGGAGAGGCTTTTCATACTTTGGACCAAAGTTGTATAATGACCTCCCCTGTGATCTTAAATTGCTGGGTGTTCCAGCTTTTAGAAATAAGGTAAAAGAATTGTATAGAAAGGACCTCAAATTTTGTAAATAGATTATGTACTTTTTGTTATTAGTTTTATTTAGTATTAGTAATTAATTTGACAAGAGTTATCCTGTAAAGCAGTATGTACTGAGGAACGCTTGCCAAATAAAGGCATTTTTATTATTATTATTTATTATTCACACGATGTTCCGTTTGTTTATTCAGTTTGAGAAAACGTATCGAGGACATTAATTCCAACTTTCCCAATATAACCAAAATTGAATATTTTTGACAGATGTTTGCAGTGCCCAGTATGAGATTTACAAATCAATCGTCAATTTTTGTTATCACAAAGAAGATTTTGAGATCAAAGAAAGCTGGTCATTCCATGCAACAAGTCACGGAAAAACTGTTTGTGACTAGGGGAACAGTTAACAGTACTGTTACAAAGAAAAACTTGTAATGTGCAGGAGAATCGGGATCAAATAAAAAATGCTGAACAAATGTACTCATTTTGTGTTAATCAGTTCTCTACAATTGGTTATTTTTTATTTTGAAAAGAAAATTCAATTGAAAACTAAAGAAAATCGCTTGGAAAACGGTTTGAATCTGGTGAAACTATTAAGGGAATAAGAAGTTTTAATTTCTTTCAACCATCTACTGGTGAAGTGATTACAGCAAAGCGACTTAGTTTAGACACTGAAGTCTGTTTAAAACAAAACAAAACATATTCAAAAGCACTTGCACTTTACCGACCACACAGCCTAATATTCACTCTTTTGCAGCATGTGTCTATGAAAATAAATGATGGATAGGAAAGATCCAATGATTCAATTAAGTTGAAGGTGATTACAATTTTAAATTTATGCACCCCATGGACCTGTTGAACTTTATTTTGGCCCAAAAAAGAAGCTCAGTACCAGCAGCTCATCTTCTACGCTTTGTTAACCTGAAAAAAAACCTTCCTTGGATGTTTGTACAAAATTGAGTTAAGTATCTCAAAAATAAATAAAGTGTGGAACATTTTTCAGAGTATGTAGTAATTACAGTGAAATGTATGTATGTGTGTGTTTGTAATGTAATTTTTAAGTTATGTTGTTGGACCAAAACCAATTCAGTAGAAATAATTTTATAATAAGAAAATGTACATAACTGTTGAAAATATTATCAAGCGCTGGATAGGGGCTACACATTTTCTACTTATTATAATTGATTCGATTGATTTGGAATTTTTCATAACAATTGTTGATTTGAAATATTTCATTTTATGTAATTTTGCCTTTTCTGATTTGGTTATGTTTTACATTTGAATCAAGTTATTTTTTACTTTGACAAGTAATAAAAATTGTAATACTCTCAACCCCACTCTTATTATTATACCATTTGAAAGATAATTGTATTCTATTTCCAGTGATAACTTATTTAGTTTTATAGGTGTATCTGCAGAGAGATTTTTGTTATGAAACTTTTTGTAACTTAATGTTCCGATTTCAGGAAAATCAAATCTTTTGCATTTAGGAATTGGTTTTATGGCAATGGTAGGTAATATTTAAAATTCCAATTGTATAATATGATTCTGCATTAGGTTTTGGATATACAGTACAGCATGAGTAAAATTTGAAGCCTCTACTAGCTTAAAAATTCTCTATACCACATAGAAAAAAACATGCTGGCTCTTGTCAAAATCTACCTCCGAAACTAAGTTACAGTAGCTAAAAATTTCTAATAGCCTCTGAAACCATTGGAAAGAACAAACTGATATTTTGGATTTTATCCTATCTAAATGCCTAAATTAATGTAGCCTACAAATTATTATGAAAATCTGTGACTAGTGGGTGACAACCACTGTATGACTTGACGAGGAATGGCCCTATTACGGTTAAGGTTTAAAGCAGAAAAGTAATCTACATATTTAATACCCTTCACGTCTCTTTTGTCTCAATTGTCTCCACTAATTTGAGAGAACAGCTGGTTGTAGAAACTTGGTAGAGGTGTCTAAAAAAATGCCTTGGTCTGAGATGAGCTATCAAAAGAGAAACTAGGTAAAATCCCAAAAGCCTTTAAAGTTTTCTCCCCAGATTTGTTTACATTATGACCATATGGGTAATTTTACACTACTTTTTAATAAAATAGCTGTTAATATTTCAATTGTACCGTATTTCAAAGGCTATGTGTTATAAACATTTACTGAATCTACCAAAAAATGCAGCTAAGTAATATTATGCTATGAAATCATTAAATTTGGAAAATCTCATTATCAATGGAACAGTCAAATATTCCTTATCATGTTAACTTAATACATTGTTAAGGCTTTTAGTACCTTATTTAACTTCTTTAATAGATAATTAAATTTATGATATTATCGAAATGACATTGGACAAAACTATTGAACTGTGGAATATCTTGTAGATTTCCCCACTAGAATAACTGAAACTTCCATTACTGCAATTGATAACATCATAATAAATTTTTATATAAGTATTACAAAAGTTTCTGGTATAAACACTCAGTTATCAGATCATGATGGTCAATTATTCAAAAATTTTCACATTTCTGACAAAACTATGAAGAAACAAAAAAGCATAACAAAAAGTTGTAGACAGTTCACTGAAAAAAATATTACTGCATTTTTTAACAAGCTTAATCGTGAAAATTGGCTTCAGGTATACCAATCCCCAGATGAGTACAAGTATGATGTGTTTTTTGGGATATTTATATTATATTTTAATGAATGTTTTCCGGTTGTTAAACTAAGAATTACCTCTAATAATAAATTAAATTGGTTACTTATAGCATAAAAAAAGAAAAAGATTAAATAATTCTGCCTAACAATTCTGGAAGATTATTCAAAAATGAAAAGTTGTTAACTTTGGCAAAAACAATAGGCAAAAATTATAGGACGAAAACTAATGCCACAAAAAATAGTATTTCAATGAAAAATTAAAAAATTCACATAATGTAACGAAAACAACATGGATCTTAATAAACAATGAAGTTGGTAATAAAAATAACTTTTAGAATATTACTAAACTTTGTGTTAATGATAAAATTTACTCTGATACTAATACGTTATGTAATCTGTTAAATGATCACTTCATAAATGCTGTTGATAGTGAAGTTTTACCAAATTTAAATAAAGTTGATGAAATGGGAAATTATCTGAAAGATTCAGGTATCAATATCCCATTTTTCAAATGTAAACCTGTAGATCAAAAAGAAACTATATTCATCGGAGGAATTTTAGTATGTTTAGTTTTTAATGTAGTCTTATGAAAATATTTTTTCCTACAGTCACCCGACAAAGTTGGCTTCCTTGTACTGTTTATAGTACAGAAAGCTGCTAATTGCTGCATATTTATACTTTGCCGTACGGTTTATACTTTGTCGTACAGTGTATACTTTGCCGCACATCAGGATTCCAACGAAACAACACAAAACAGCGTGGTTCTATTATGCACGTAATCCGTGTACGCTTGGAAATAGGTTGGCAACACTTAAAGATAATAATGCTATGAGCAGCTGATTGACTATTATAACTACGATTTAACCTGTCATTTCGTGTTTATAGTTTCGGTATTTCTAAACTTTCTGGACTTTTCTTTTAAACGTTTTTTAAACATTCCTACGATCTTAATAAACAAGAAAATACCTTTATAGCATTTTTTTTTGGCGCGGAAACCACTTCAAATTACAAAAACATACGGAACTATATTCTCAAAACGCGGAGCACATTTCCTGCCGAGGAAAAATAGCGGAGTGATACGGACCGCGGGTACTACTTTCTCTAGGGCACCATTTGTGTTGCCAGCTGAACCTAAAAACGTGTTGTATAGTGTTTGAAAGACTAATTATTTATATGCTTTATAGTGACTGTAGGAAAAATATAATGTGTAACACGAGTGAAAAAGGCCTTTGCTGCACTCGAGATCATTCCGCACGAGCCGCATTGCTCTCGTGTGCAGCAAAGTGCCACTTTCACCACTAGTTACACAAATAACTATTGACACAATTCTATGTACTAATTTCATGTACAATAATGAATGAAGAATGTTTGAATTGAATTGAATTGTCAAACGTATGTTTTCGATCAGTGGGAAGAATAATTTATTTTGTTGCACATAAAAAAATCATGCTTTGCCGATATGAACCATGTTCATGTTTTAAATGATCTAATGGCAATCTGCTTGATATTTTTTGGCAGGTTTTTGTGGAGAACTTTCAAAAATATTTGGGTATTAGTCATGTAGCTGAAAGATTGTATTTTACTGGACAGATTCTGTCGATATGGTTTGAAAAAAACCAGACCATGTCTAAGACTCCATGTGGTGTGTGTGATCTTGGAGTCAAGTACTCAGCAATAGTTTGTACAGGTCCTTGCAGAAAGTGGTTCCATTCTAAATGTACTGGAATGTCAACAAGTGATTTCAGAAAAATCATTAAAGCTGGTTCCAAATCATGGAGCTGCAAAGAATGTAAACTTCAAAGGGACTCGATCCCTTTTCTGCCTACATGCACAACCCCTTTAATCGATCAAAAGATTGAAACAATCTCTGATTGTCAAGTCAAAACCAGCTCCGAAGACCTTCAAGCAAAAATAAACAATTTAGAGCTCAAGAATAGGAAGACTTCCTTAGAGACATCCCTAACTTTAGCTGCCAAAGTTGGTAATGTCCTACTTTCAGAAAACAATAAATTAAAAATAGACCTAGGCTACACAATTTGACTATAGAAAATACTAAACTAACCCATCAGATTTTCAACAAAAATAATTCCCTTGAAATAGTTATGAAGCAAAAATCGAAGAACTAGAACATGAGAAGGAATATTTATTAAATCAAATAACATTGATAACAGGAACCTTAAATGAAGCTGAGCAACAGCTAATCAAAGAGAGACAACTCAGAGCTGAACTAACAACAATGTTTGAAGATCAAGAAAAGGACAAAGATCAAGTAATTTGTAATCTAGAAAAATAGATAAAGAACCTAAAACAAACTATTAAAAACCCCCAAAAATATAAAGTTTCTGCAAATTATCAAGCAAAAAACTCCAAATTTCAAACCTTCAGCTCTGAGCTCCCAACACCTCATTACCCCTGCTACTTGAGCTAGCAAAGCTGAAGACCTGGCAAGAAGAAACAGAAAACACTTTAACAGCAATTAAAAGTAAAATACTTCAGCAAGAGAATGCCAAGAATACAAACTTCCCTAGTGATACACTACTCACACCATCTTGTGAAAGCCCAAAAACCTATGCAAATGGAAGAATAAGGAAACAGCTAAAGGTAATGAATAGGAGTATTTATTGTGTGTCACTCCAGATGAAAAAAGTAAAGAAATTGAAACATAAACAATAAAAAAAAATCAAAATTAAATACTCTCCAGAGCAGTTTAAAGTCTACTCCTTGCCCTAAGTCCACTCAATGTGCAAAACAAGAATCTCCCATCTTTGATACACTTTCTGTTAACAGACAGACTTTTAAGGTACAAAAAGGACCTCCCTGTACCGCTAAAAAACTAAAACCAAATGAATCACTTGAAGACTTTTTAAACCAACACATAGAGTACATAAATGGGATCTCACACCATAAGCTACCACAATGTAAACAACGTAACCAATCAATACTGCAAGACTCAAACAAGACCCAAAAATTTTTTTTATGTGTAAAGAAACAAACAGACGACAAAACATAGATTCAACACTGTTTAAAGTTATTTTCCTAATTTACTGTTTCTAACAGCTGTTCTTATATTACTATTTTATATCATGTTTACTTTTTGTTCAGTTAAAGAAATACAGCCCACTAAGAAACATCATCTAGTTTTTTTTCTCTATTTATCTATCTTCATCTACATTTTAATCCAAGTTTGTTGATCGATCTAAATTCTTTTATCATTTGGTCCTTCGAGCCGGATTGGAACACTGGCCTAGCGTTGAGGCCGAGCGCCATGTGAGGCGGGAGGGCACCGGGCAGCGAGGCGCTGGGAGTTTGACCATCCTGCATCCCTGCGCCAGCGCCATCTAAACTATCTTGCATTTTTCTCCGCATCTTTTTTGGTGCTGGAATTTCCTGCACCAAAAAAGATGCGGAGAAAAATGCTGCTAAAGATTTTGTACAGTATTTAGTTCGAACTGGGGTCGTGAATGAAAATGAGGTTCCCAAAGATAGTTTAGATGGCGCTGGCGCAGGGATGCAGGATGGTCAAACTCCCAGCGCCTCGCTGCCCGGTGCCCTCCCGCCTCACATGGCGCTTGGCCTCAACGCTAGGCCAGTGTTCCAATCCGGCTCGAAGGACCAAATGATAAAAGAATTTAGATCGATCGATAAACTTAGATTAAAATGTAGATGAAGATAGATAAATAGAAAAAAAAACTAGATGATGTTTCTTAGTGGACTGTATTTCTTTAACTGAACAAAAAGTAAACATGATATAAAATAGTAATATGAGAACAGCTGTTAGAAACAGTAAATTAGGAAAATAACTTTACCAGTCTTGGAAACCATTCCATGATCTTTTTTCTTCACTAGTGATCCAAAATCCTAACTTAACTGATGTAGCTAAGTTACACTATCTCAAAACCAGTTTGTCAGGTGATGCTGCTCAATTGCTAACCAATTTCCAAATAACAGGAGAAAATTTCATGCCAGCTTGGGAAAAACTTGTGACTAGATATGAAAACAAACGTTTTTTAATCAAAAGGCATTTGGATGATATATCTATCTATCTATATATTAATAGGCAAGCATGTTTCTTTAAAACCTTTTTTCTCAGCTCGTGTGCATCGTAGGGAAAATCTACGCATACTGTTAGAAAGCTATTTTCCTGTAGGTGTGCAGAATCCCTTTATAAATTAAAATAGGCTCAAAAATAAGCACAAAAAATGAATTTAAAATTTTGAAAAATTTAACATGGATATTATGAGTTGCCATGCTGGTGACGAAATAACAACGAAATATAAACAGAAAATCAAAACAAATGAAGGAAACTCCAATCACATGTTCTATTCAAAATGTGGAATGAAAATAAAGAAGTCTGTACATTAAATATTTTTGGTCGAGTTTCGACCACTGGACGACCTCTAGTACAAGGTGAGGCATAATAACGAGCGATTTTAAAAAGCGTGCGAACCAAGCTGCGTTGGAGGGAGGTGGAGGGGATAGCATCAGTTACGTTTGGCGCGAAATAGCATTTAGTCACAATGGAGCGCTGGACCCCACAGCATCGTGCGTACGCTGTCAACGCCTTTTATCAAAACGGTAGTTCATACCAGTTAGCACGTCATGCATTCCGCAACCATTTCAACATTAATCGGAATCAGCCGGTGCCATCTGCCTGTGCGAATAAAAATTGGGTTAAGAACTTTGAAGAGACTGCGTCAACGACAAGGAAGAAAACAGGAAGACCGAAAACTGTGCGCACACCTGAAAACGTTGAACGTGTAAGAGTCGCCATTGACAGAAGCCCTCGTCGCTCAGCTCGCCGACACAGCGTTACACTTGGGATTTCAAACCGAATGGTAAGACGAATTTTACACCAAGATTTGCACTTCCACCCGTACAAAATCCAAATGGTTCAGGCCCTAAAGGAAACGGATTTTGTAAGCAGAAGCCGGTTCAGCTTAGAATTTTTGGATTTGATTAATGAAGACGAGGACATTGTAAACCGTTTGTGGATGAGTGATGAAGCGCACTTCCATCTCTCAGGTTATGTTAACAAGCAAAACTTTCGATTTTGGAGTGATGTTAACCCTAGAGAACTGCATCAGCAGCCATTGCATTCCAAAAAAGTAACTGTGTGGTGCGCCATGTCTTCATTAGGGATCATAGGGCCATACTTCTTTGAAGATGGCCAAGGCAATGCGGTGACAGTGACTTCGCAGAGATACGCAGAGATGTTGGACAACATTTTTACTCCACAACTTGGACAGTACGAAGTGAACGATGAAATGTTTTTCCGGCAAGACGGAGCAACATCCCACACTGCTCGAGTAAGCATGCATATTGTCAATCAGTTGTTTCCAAATCGTGTGATCTCCCGAAATGGAGATATTGCATGGCCCTCTCGTTCACCTGACCTCACAGCATGTGATTTTTTCTTCTGGGGTTATCTGAAAAGTAAGGTTTACCAAGGTAATCCTCCTAGAACAATTGAAGCCCTGAAAGAGCGGATCCGGCAGGAAGTTGGTCAAATCCCACTGGCAATGCTACGAAATGTGATGAGTCACTTCAAGGTCCGGCTGGAGGAATGTGTACGTTTAAACGGACGCCATCTTACTGGAGTTATTTTCAAGAAATAACTGACATTTTACTGTTGCAGAAAATGCTTTTTCATGTTTTTTTAATATTGTGGAATAAAAATAATTTTTTAACAAAGGGTTTTTATTAAACAGTATTTTTAAAATCGCTTGTTATTATGCCTCACCTTGTACTTATTTAATACGCAAGCAGGTTTTTTGTGACAATTACTCCTCCGAAACTACTGAACCGATTGACATGTTTTTGGTGTCATTGGAAAGAGCGCAACGTGAAGTTGTGCAGGAAACTTTCTTTTTAGGGAAATAATGAGAGATTGAGGCCCTGGAGCCCTTTAAAGTTTTGTATTTCTCCATAAGAATTACATGGGAGATAATTTTTATTTACAGAAACATATGTTTGTTACTTGAAAATAGTCAAAGTCTACTACATAATAATTGCTGTATATTATGACTCTTAATGTATACCTACTACATTTCAATCAAGGATTGTGTACCTTAAAGTTTACCCATAATGGATCTTACTACTTTATTTTAATGCTGGGAATAGTAAAATTTAGTGGAAAATAAGTTACCATGATTTAGAACACTGTAGGTACTATAATAATTTATCCTATATATAATACGAGTAAAGTTTGAATACTTGTCAACTCGATCTGGGAATCGGCTCTAACAAAAACGTTTATATTTACGGAATAACTAAGTTCTGTGTCAAAAATAAGTTCTAGACCAGTGGTATAGCCAGGAAATCTATTTTCGCCATAATATGAGTACAAACTTTTGAAAATTTAACATGGGCCTTATGAGAAAACATTCTGCCATTATTGTCATTTTGTTTACATTTTAAGACATAACGTGACGTTCTGTACCCACGGGCACCTCAGCTTGCGCACGCACATATGGCCTTTTTACAAAAGATAGTACAAAAGAAAAGGAGTCCGATGAATACCATTAAGCGTTGATTAACAATAAACCGATTCGCATAATTTCTGGTGGCCTTACTGAATTATTCCAAGCAGAATATTTCGTTTAATTGTTGTTATTAGTTTTGTGGTAAATATTAGTCCGGAGTGTGGTAACTGTTTATGACGATTAGATTAAGGTATCTACAATCCTAAAATGCTATGGGAAGGGAGGAAAACAGGTCCGCGGCGTAGGAAGTGGTGAAGGAAGTAGTAAAGGCGAGTAGTCCGGAGTGTGGGAACTATTAATGACAATTAGATTAAGGTATCTGTAGTTATCCTAAAATGCTATGGGAAGGGAGGGAAACATGGTCCGAGACGAAGGAAGCGGCGAAGGTCCGCGGCGTAGAAAGTGGTGAAGGAAGTAGTAAAGGCGAGTAGTCCGGAGTGTGGGAACTATTAATGACGATTAGATTAAGGTATCTGTTATCCTAAAATGCTATGGGAAGGGAGGGAAACATGGTCCGCGACGAAGGAAGCGTTGAAGCAAGTAGTAAAGGTGAGTAGTCCGGAGTGTGGGAACTGTTAATGACGATTAGATTAAGGTATCTGTTATCCTAAAATGCTATGGGAAGGGAGGGAAACAGGTCCGTGACGTAGGAAGTCGTGATGGAAGCAGTAAAGGTGAGCGGTCCGGAGTGTGGGAACTGTTTATGACGATTAGATTAAGGTATCCACAATCTTAAAATGCTATGGGAAGGGAGGGAAATAGGTTCGCGGCGTAGGAAGTGGTGAAGGAAGTAGTAAAGGTGAGTAGTCCGGAGTGTGGGAACTGTTAACGACGATTAGATTAAGGTATCTACAATCTTAAAATGCTATGGGAAGGTAGGAAAACAGGTCCGAAACGTAGGAAGTGGTAAAGGAAGTAGTCAAGGCGAGCAGTCCGGAGTGTGGGAACTGGAAACCAATTGTAACAGTTTGATTTCTGTATCTGAAAGTGAAATACTGAAATGCTATGAGATGGGATGGAAAGATGTCCAAGACATAGGAATTAGTAAATGCTAGCAGTGCGGAGTGTGGGAAATGTTGTTGGCAATTAGATTAATGTATTTAAAATACTAAAATGCAATGGAAAGAGATGACAACATGTCCACGACGTAGGAAGTAGTAAAGTTTAGCATCGCAGAGTGTAGGAACCGTTTGTGTCAGTTAGATTAATGCATCTCTAATACTTAAATGGTATGAGAAGGGAGGGAAACAATGACGTAGGAAATGGTGAAGGAAGTAGTAAAGGCTGGCATCGCAGAGTGGGGGAATGATTTTCCCCGAGCAAAGCTCGGTCTCCAGGTACTGTATTTAAATCACAAATCTTTGACATTATTAGTTCATTTGAAACTAAACAGCTGATCGACAAATCAAACAAATCATCTACTTCATGTGAATAATGTTATTACACAAACATAGTTTTTTTAACAATATCATCTTGATTCTTTTTTACTGTGGGTGTATTTTGAGTTTGCAGTTATTATATCACCAAGCCAAGTAACTTTTATCTAATTTTCTTTATAAACTAACAGTATTAATGAATTACTACATGAACTTGACAAGCTAGGTAATTAATTGTCAGTATACCAAGGGGAAGAAGAGTGGGTCCTTGAAAACAGACGAAGGCGGAGACACCCATCTAGAAAATCCAACCGAGTTTTTAAATATAGAGGTCAGTGGATTGCCAAGACACAGATTAGACTAATAAAAGGGGGCAGTGGTTTTATTGATGAGGAATATTAATACATCAAAAAGGTCCTTATTAATGGCACAAGGCTTCATGTGATTAAGCTTAAGGATTCAGAATGGTTAACAACTTAATAGAATGTAAAGTCTTGACTGGAACAAGTGAGTGGGGACGTATTTTGATTTCGAGGATAAAAATTTACCCGTCTGAAACAAACTAACCTTTTAAAATGGAAAGATGCTAATTTCTGTTACCTTTGGCATTTGCAGCGCTGTTCTTACCCAGACCAATTTCAGTCATGATCAACTATATTATATGTTGTTTTAAGTAAGGCTACATCTTTTAATAGGATACGCATATTCGTGACGGAAAACTCTGACCAGGGTAATCATCCTGAAGGTAACTTTAAGGCTAAAACCATAGTATTCATGGAAGTGCTTTTGTGATAAAAGTATTGTTTTTTAGTGTTTATTTTTAAAAGTGTGTTTTCTTCAAGCAGCATTTTTATGACCCTCAAAATATGCTACATAGGCCTATTGTTTTGATATGATAAAATGTTTTGTTAAATGTGTTTTACAAATCTTTAAAAAATAACTACCCTATAAACCTTGCTCGCTGCCTATTACATACTTGAACTTGAACACTTATTAATTTACTAAATATAATACACATACAGCTAGAAAATGGCTGGACTGCTTCCCTTCCAAGGCTTCATTATTACTGTTTAATTTTCGTCGTCAAGTCAATATATAATACGATGAATTTGTTTTGTAAATTCATATGTTATTTTGCGGGGCATTGAGCCGCACAGGTTCACTAGTTTAATTTAAAACCTCTAGAAAATAAATCTGCTAGTGGTCTCAATCACTCGACGTTCTGTACCCACGAGCACCTTCGCCTCCACAGAGCTCTTGGAACACTTTCCGAGGTAACTGTTACTTCCTATGTGTATTAGCTTCTCACAGCTATCCGCTGTAACTGTTATTATTCCATGAATTTAAGTTGTGGTTACAGTTGACAGCGACAGCAGCAGCTGTACCAATTTGAAGTACGTCTACGCCTACGTGATTAAATAACTAGGTGGCGTTCGCAGAGGCATCCACAAAATTGAGCGGAGTCATCAAGCGTTCATAGTATATTGTTTTTGTCATACTGCAGTAAAAACAGTAGTTTTTAATGCATGTGTTGCGGGTCCAAAGTAGCATTTTTACTCTTTAGGGAGTAAAAATCGTTTTTAGCCTCTATGGAGTAAAAATCAGCTGTTGTCAACTCAGTTGTAAATTTCTATTGTAAACGATTGCATGTATCGAAATATCTATCGATGCTTGCTTCGTAATCATTTTAACCTAAAGTCTACAGTCTCTTCCCATAGCATTTTAGCATTGCAGATACTGTAATCCATTCCCACACTCAACACTGATAACCTTTTCTACTTCCTTCACCACCCCCTACGTCGTGGGCCTGATTCCCTCTCTTCCCATAGCATTTTAGGATTGCAAATATATTAATGTAATTGCCAAAGACAGTTCCCACACTCTGCACTGCAAGCCTTACTACTTCCTTCACCATTAACTACGTCATAGACCTGTTTCCTTCCCTTCTCATAGCATTTAAGTATAAGTTACATTTATCTAACTGCCCAAACAGTTCCTGACTCTGCACTGCCAGCGTTTACTACTTCTTTTACCACTTCTTACGTCGTGGGGCCTGTTTCCTTCCCTTCTCATAGCATTTTAGGATAAAAGATACATAAATCTAACTGCCACAGACGGTTCTCACACTTTGCTAATACTTTACTGCTTCCTAATTCACTTCCTACATCGGAAAACTGTTTTCATCACTTTCCATAGCATTTTAGTATTTTAGATACGTTAATCAAATTACAGTACCACAAACATTCCCCACACTCTGCACTGCTACCCTTTACTACTTCCTTCGCCTCTTCTTACGTCGCGGACCTGTTACCCTCTCTTCCAATGGAATTTTAAGATTGTAGATACCTTAATCTAATCGTTCCCACACTCTGGACAGCTCGCATTGACTACTTCCTTCACCACTCCCTACGTCTCGGACCTGTTTCCTTCCCTTCCAATAGCATTTTAGGATTGCAGATACCTTAATCTAATCGTCATAAACAGTTCCCACACTCCGGACAGCTTGCCTTTACTACTTCCTTCACCACTTCCAACGTCGCGGACCTGTTTCCTTCCTTCCCATAGCATTTTAGGATATTAGATACCTTAATCTAATCGTCGTTAATAGTTCCCACACTCCGGACAGCTCGCCTTGACTACTTCCTTCACCACTTCCTACGTCACGGACCTGTTTCCTTCCCTTCCAATAGCATTTTAGAATTGCAGATACCTTAATCTAATCGTCATAAACAGTTCCCACACTCCGGACAGCTCGCCTTGACTACTTTCTTTACCACTTCCTACATCGCGGATCCGTTTTCCTCCCTTCTCATAGAATTTTAGGAATGCAGATAACTTAATCTAATTGTCATAAACAGTTTCCACAATCCGGACAGCTCGCCTTGATTACTTCCTTCACTACTTCCTACATCGCGGACCTGTTTTCCTCCCTTCCCATAGCATTTTGGGATTGTGAATACCTTAATCTAATCGTCATACACAGTTTCCACACTCCGGACAGCTCGCCTTGACAACTTCCTTCACCACTTCCTACGTCGCGGACCTGTTTTCCTCCCTTCCCATGGCATTTTAGGAATGCAGATACCTTAATATATTCTTCATAAACAGTTCCCACAGTCCGGACTGCTTGCCATTACTACTTCCTTCACCACTTCCTTCACGACTTCCTGCGTCACGGGCCTGTTTCCCTCCCTTCCCATAGCATCATAGGATTGCAAATACCTTCATCTAATGGTCATAAATAGATCCCATACCCCGAACAGCTCGCCTTGACAACTTCCTTCACCACTTCCTACATCGCGGACCTGTTTTCCTCCCTTCCCATAGAATTTTAGGAATGCAGATAACTTAATCTAATCGTCATAAACAGTTCCTACAGTCCGGACTGCTTGCCTTTATTACTTCCTTCACCACTTCCTACGTCGCGGACCCGTTTTCCTCCCTTCCCATAGAATCTTAGGAATGCAGATAACTTAATCTAATTGTCATAAACAGTTTCCACACTCCGGATAGCTCGCCTTGACTACTTCCTTCACCACTTCCTACGTCGTGGACCTGTTTTCCTCCCTTCCCATGGCATTTTAGGAATGCAGATACCTTAATCTAACTTAATCTAATCTTCATAAACAGTTCCCACAGTCCGGACTACTTGCCATTACTACTTCCTTCATTACTTCCTACGTCACGGGCCTGTTTCCCTCCCTTCCCATAGCATAATAGGAATTCAAATACCTTAATCTAATGGTCATAAACAGATCCCATACCCCGTACAGCTCGCCTTGACAACTTCCTTCACCACTTCCTACGTCACGGACCTGTTTTCCTCCCTTCCCATGGCATTTTAGGAATGCAGATACCTTAATCTAATCGTCACAAACAGTTCCCACACTCCGGACAGCTCGCCTTGACTACTTCCTTCACCACCTCCTACGTCGCGGACCCGTTTTCCTCCCTTCCCATGGCATTTTTGGAATGCAGATACCTTAATCTAATCGTCACAAACAGTTCCCACAGTCCGGACTGCTTGCCATTACTACTTCCTTCGCCACTTCCTACGTCATGGGCCTGTTTCCCTCCCTTCCCATAGCATCATAGGATTGCAAATACTTTAATCTAATTGTCACAAACAGTTCCCACAGTCCGGACTGCTTGCCTTTACTACTTCCTTCACCACTTCCAATGTCGCGGACCTGTTTCCTTCCCTTCCAATAGCATTTTAGGATTGCAGATACCTTAATCTAATCGTCATAAACAGTTCCCACACTCCGGACAGCTCGCCTTGACTACTTCCTTCACCACATCCTACGTCGCGGACCCGTTTTCCTCCCTTCCCATAGAATTTTTGGAATGCAGATACCTAAATCTAATCGTCATAAACAGTTTCCACACTCCAGACTGCTCACCTTTACTACTTCCTTAACCACTTCCTACGTCACGGATCTCAAGCTAGTGTCGTCATTTGACTATATTTATGATACATACCGTTTCTGTTCTAATATCTGTGGAACTATTTCTTTATTTCTTTCAGCTATTTCTTTATCTACTGCATTCAAAAGTCAACAGCTGATCATATGTCTTTGTTTATGTGTCAAATACTGCTTTCATAAGGATTACATTGAAACTTTGAGACCCAGTGGGGCGGATTCCTGAGAGACTTTTTTAACGCCATATAGATGTTGGCACTCACCGATATGGTCTTTATCACCATGCAAAATTTGAAAACGATTGATTCAGCCGTCTAGGAGGAGTTTGCGTATTACGAAATGCATAAGAGTCGACGTATAAGAGCTTCGCTCGCTTCGCTCGCTCCGCTCAATAAATTCAACTTGGACAATGTAACTACGAAAATGGTTATTTTTATTGGGGAAAATAAAAATAGTAAATAGATCTATGAATATGTAAAATGTTTTATGCTAGAAATTATGTTTACATCACAGTGTTTTAGGCGAATTTCCCAATAGGGGAGTAAGTTAGCTATGTAGGTGGCACGGTAAGACCTAGACCCGGGACCGATTTCCTTTTTCATTTTGATGTCCCCAGAGGCCAAAAACACCAATTTTAATGACATTTCGGTTTGAAGTTGTAAAGGTGGGATAAACTTAAATGAGTTTACTAACCAGCATGATCGGATCATGGGAACGGGCTTTTATGGGATAAAAGTTTTTCTGATTTTTGACCCACAAAATAAAAAATTCCCAATTTCTCTCTAGACCCTTTTAAAAAGCTTAAAAAAATAAATAATTTACTTAGTAGCCTACATATATCAAAGTTTTTTTGTACGGTTAGTGGTAACGGATAACATTCAAAAAATTGTAAACTTCCTGATTTTCTTCCTTGTTCACATGGGAAACTATATTCCCATGTGATTCTTATGGAGAATATTTTAAACTGTTGTTTGCTTGTTCATGGACATATTTTAATCAAACTTGGCAATTTCTTTTTTATTTTATACTAAGCTAAGTGTAGAGGCACCACACTATTAATTTTTACTAAAAAACACACTTTATTAGTTTCCTTGTAGCATCAAACCTAAGTACTCGAACCTAATGTTATAGATTTGATTGAAAATCAATCTAGACAAATGGAAATTCGCTTAGTCGGCAGGTTTGCTTGGTTGGCGGGGGGAGGTTTTCTTGAAGAGTAGGCCTATTTTAATAATTAATTGTTACTCCCATTATTTAAGGTAGTTAAATTATTAATTTATCGTCACTCTTTACAATCCACAATTGAATTAACTGTGACTAGTAATAAATATTTTAATTAAATATATAGGCCCTATACATTTTTTTTTTTTTTTTTTTTTTTTTTTTTAGGAAGGTGTGAATGCATTTACGCACACCTGCAAGGGTAGTGTGGGACTAACAGAAACAGACTACCCACTAAACACACCTCCCCCCTCCCTCTAAGATGGCTGGGGAGGGCGGTCACAGCGTAGCAGGATTTGGTCATGATTTTCCGCAGCCTTTTTCTGTGAACAAGAGAAATTTTACAAACAAATTATTTCTTAAGCATTAAGAACAGTCAGTAATTGTTTACCTAGACTTTATCCTTTGCAATTTTTTCCTTTGAAACATATAAAATTATTTTTTATAAAGATAGAAGACCAGAAAATATTTGTGAAGCAAGGGGTAATAAAATGGGGTTTTCTTTTCTTTTAGGCATTGTATAAATGCAGTGGGCATCGTCAATATACAACTTAGCCTAAGGAAAACCATGCAAACAAAGCACTCAAAATAGGTCTGCCTCACTAATTGGAGATATAAACAATCAGGTCGCTAGGGCCTATTGTATTTCTTGAAGGAAATAATAATAAAGAAATTTGTCTATTGTCTATGTCACTTTTAAGCGTATTTCTAAGTAAAAGATAAAAGAGACATGTAGGGATATTAGAGTGTCAGAAAAAGTAATATTGGGGTGAGGGGAGGGTATAAAAACAGAAAGTAAATAAAAGATACATCTAATAACACTTATAACATATATTTACACTTATACTGTTAACTCACAAGACGGTAGATATACTGTACATAAAAGATGGTACGGTAAGTGCCGATCCATCTTTTATGTATATTTACCATCTTGTGAGTTAACAGTATAAGGGTAAATATATGTTTTAAGTGTTATTAAACGTAACTTTTATTTACTTTCCATAAATTTAATAACACGTACAAAGCTGATCAAGAAGTTATTTAGTATAACATCCAAAAAAATTACAAAATACAAGATCGGGTAAAGGGTGGGAGTAGCCAGGTAACAAGGTAGGTAAATAAATTAACGTTAGGTTAGATTATTGTTTATGTAAAAAATAACCTAGCCTACAACATAACATTACCTTATGTGGTCGTTATCACCTCTACGACAGAAGAGCACCTCTTTAATCTCAAATGCTTTTCCGAAGAAATTATTTAATCGTAATATATTCTTAGAAATTTGTTTTGAGTGACATATATCTTCCTAGGAAAAAATTGCAGGTCTAGGCAAACAATTAACGAACAGTCATAAGGCATTCCCGCCAGGATTCTCCATATCCTTCTGTAAACAAGATAGAGGAATTTCACATACACACATAAATTTCTTAAGCATTAAGAACAATCAACTAAAATAAAGAATACATGCATAAACTAGGCTCTACCACCTAATTTGAAAACTCAGCTATGCGTAACATAGGCATACATTCTTGTCTATCGTTTCAAACTTTGAAGCCGTGCACCGCACTTTCACAAAAATGCGCAAGGAAATCCTTGACGCATATCATCCCAGCACTAAGATAGTCGTCATTTCAAATTTATATGCATTAGTTCCATGGGTAGAATCAATGCAGATACAATCTCTTCCATATTTCTTGAGCATGCCAGCTTGGGCTTCAGTCATTATGCCCAGCATGAAGTCGTCTTTGGTTAGTTCAGGGTAATCGGATGAATCAAGACCCTGAGGTTTGTACATTATGACTGAGTTCTTGTCACTAGCTATTTCCATCTCTACCCACTTTTCAACACTGATCGCATCATTTGTATGCCGTACACATTCACTATCTAAACTATATTCTCTCACTATATTTCTCAGATCTTGTTTTGTCAGAAGATGTCTCCTCGTAACCTCTTTAGTAACTGTTTGGCTGCACTTTACTTGACGTCCTACACTCATTCGATTGTTTTTTTTTTTCGATTCAATATTTTCATTCGATTGTTTCATTCGATATATCGTTTGATTAGTTAGGTTAGGCTAACCTTACCTAACATTACCAAACGATATATCGAATGAAGCAATCGATTAATCGATATATCGATCGATATTTTTATTTGAATGAGTGTAGGACGTCAAGTAAAGTGCAGCCAACTGTTTTCTGAACCTCATCAATAATAGCATCAAACGGGATTTTTTGGGCAATTTTGGTTGCAATAGTTTGTCGTTCATCATCAGGGATACTCAAATGGGCTAACAAAGCTTGATGTCCTACGTGAGTCTTACAAAATTCCACTTCAACGCTTCCATTTATCATCGAAGTAGTAGCTTTCATTTTTGCAGGGCAGTAACTATTTATTTTCTTTGTTTCCTGAATTTTCATGGATCGTTTACGCTGACACTCAGAAGACAAGTGCGTTCGGTAATTATCCGAACGATGACACTGATAGTATGTCACTTTCTTGTCTTTACTTCGGTAGCTATCCCTCCTGTTGATGAACAGAGATTTTTCACTTTCTTCATGACACTTCTTCCACTTTAAAAATTCATCTTCACTAGTAAATGTAATTTTCTCTGATTCAACATTGATCTGATGTTTAGAAAGTAAGTGTTCATTTAAATTGGCTGTCTTACCAAGGTCTGAACTACGTATCGCACACTGAACAGTTTGTGAACAATTGGGGTTTCCATCATTAGGGCTGTATCCGTTGTTAACATTATCATAATGTCTCTTCAGAGAAAACCTTTTAGTGAATGTCTTATCACACAGTTCACACACATGAGACGTCATTCTAAGTTATTAAAACTGAATCACTCAAAAGTTCATAACAAACTACTTACACTTAAAACTTCACAACAAAAATTCTACACACACATTCGACATTCCAGTTGACATTTAGAGCCTAACTTAGGCCTACTCTTATAAATAGATAAGTTATTAATTTAACTATTTCAAAGGCAATAACTTCGACCTAAACTCAACTGAAAGGCCCAACTTACTTAAAATAAACCTAGACCTACCACTACAAAAACTGCAATCTAACAAATTCACACACAAACACAACTCAACCTAACCCTCTTTCTTGAGGAATCCGAAAAATATAGGTTAAGTGAACACTTAAAACTTGATAAATAATTCATGCACGTAAAACATTTAATTGTCAATACCTAATAACAAATCAGCTTCAGCACACTCACAGCACTTTAATTTTCATAATCATAAAACACCTTTTCAAGCAGCTCAAGTCAAAAGTAAATAAACAGTAAAGAATAAACACCTTTTCCTTTACAAAACCAAAACCACAATGCACAGTTTGCTTGCAACTGCTGCAACTGTTGAATGAAACAACTATCTAATCAGGACCAATACAGAGTTACAGTGAAGCTATTACACAAATAGCTGTTATCCCAGGAACTGTTCCAAGGACTACTGTGCATGTCACTGAGCTATAATTCTAAGTGGTGCATGTGGAAGAGGAGGTGCTCGTGGGTACAGAACGTCGAGTGTCTCAATCACCTCATGTCTACTATCAATGAGTCTTTAGGTTCCCTCAAAGCGCTAGGATCTCCTACAGATAAATGGGATCACATCTTGGTGTACATTATTGTACAACGACTGGACCCAGAGACACACGAAGCATGGGAGATTCGTTACGGAGTCTCAACAGAACCCTCCACCCTGGAATATCTTCAGACCTTCATCGAAGGTCGTATTTGAGCCCTGGAATTGAGTCACGAGCAACACTGCCAAGCGATGTAACGGTAACTACACTACAATATTATAAAGGTAAACCTCATCAAAATCTTAAAGTACATTCAGCACAAATAGTAGCAAAATCTCAAACCAATATAGGAAATCATTGTCAACTGAGCAGTAAAGATCACTATTTAGCATTTTGCAAGGAGTTTCGTGACAAAGTACCTAGTCGACGAAAAGAGGTTCTTGTGAACAAAAGATTATGTTTCAACTGTCTTGGTCCACATTTGTTAAAGGACTGTCGCTCAAATAAATCTTGTTTACAATGTAAGAAAAGACATCACACTCTAATTCATGATGCTGTTAGCCAGACTACATATATACCTCATATAAAAAAGTAAAGTTCTCTCATCCCTAACAAATTCATCTCATCCACAGATAACACATCATCAAGCTCACACGTCTCCTCTAATCACATGCTTCCATTTAAGGAAATTAATCGACAATCTGTGCTCCTAGCAACCGCTCAAGTTAAGGTAATTGCTCCTGAGGGAAATAGTGTTATTGCCAGAGCTTTAATCGACCAAGGATCTGAAATCTCTTTCATCAGTGAATACAGTATCTCTTGTTGGTATCGGTGGACATCAAGCCCCAACCACTCGTGGGATAGTTTCAATCAATATTAGTTCTCTGTATGATACCAAAGTTAGCTGCTCTTTATCTTGTCACATCCTTTCAAATCTCACATCAAATTTGCCATCGATAACACCAAATCATTCATCGTGGAATCATATCAAGGGACTTCAACTGGCTGATCCTGCCTTCATGAAGCCTGAATCTGTAGATTTAGTCCTAGGAGCAGACATCTACACGTCTATTATCCTTCCTGGTCTAATTAAAGGTCCACCCCTCTCCCCAGTAGCACAAGCAACAATTTTCGGTTGGATATTGTCTGGACCTACTGGAATAACGGAAAATAAATCTACCTCATCAATGTTTCATTGCTTAATAGAAAACAAACTTGATGATTTTCTTCAAAAATTTTGGGTACAGGAAGAAATTCCTCAAATTAAAGAATCAGTCAAGTCTCCTGATGATCAAGTATGTGAGGAACACTATCAATCAACCTTTTCTAGAGAACCTTCCGGTCGCTATCAAGTCCGACTTCCCCTAAAGGAAACAATCAATCAGCTTGGAAAATCTCAATCGTCAGCTTTTCAAATTTTAACAAAGCTAAATACTCGTCTCTCAAACGATCTTGAATACAAAAACTTGTATACTAATTTCATAGAAGAATACAAAGACCTTGGTCACATGACTGAAACTATTAAAGAAACAGATTCTACCATTCCTATATATTACCTACCCCATCATGGTGTTTTGCGTCCTTCTAGCACGACGACTAAATTTTCCATCCAGAGAATTCTTTGAAGATCTCGATCACTGGGATGTACTAGAATCTGGCGATACATTTTCTCGATATCAGTGGCAAATACGTATTTATAGCGCCTAAACCAAGTGAGAATATCAGGTAGTTCTGTTTGGAGTTTTGGACCACTGTAGAGTACGTCATTCAAAGATAATCCTGAACTAGTTGGGAATGAGGCATTGAAAACTACTCTTTTCAATGCCTCATTCCCAACTAGTTCAGGATTATCTTTGAATGACGTACTCTACAGTGGTCCAAAACTCCAAACAGAACTACCTGATATTCTCACTTGGTTTAGGCGCTATAAATACGTATTTGCCACTGATATCGAGAAAATGTATCGCCAGATTCTAGTACATCCCAGTGATCGAGATCTTCAAAGAATTCTCTGGATGGAAAATGGTCATCTTATCAACTACAGACTGTTACATATGGGTTATCATGCGCTCCTTTTCTCGCCCTAAGAACGATGAATCAGCTTATCATTGATCATGGTGATGCATATCCCCAAGCTAGTGAAATGTTGTCAAGAGGGAGATATATGGATGACATTTTTGGTGGTGCAGACTCGATTGAAGAGTGCAGAGAAGTAGTAAAACAGACTGACGAGCTTTGCAAATTAGGTTGTTTTCCTTTACAGAAGTGGATGAGAATTCAGCAATGATCAAAATGTACCATCATACATTTGTGAAAGTAATTGCGAAGAAGGCAATTCCTTATTGATAAACAAATCCTCCAGTATACGTACTCTTGGACTTACATGGAATCGATTCAGCGATGATTTTCAGTTTCTTCCTACTCTAAGTCCAAAAGACAAATGCACGAAAAGTAACGTTCTTTCTCAAATAGGTCAGTTATTCGACCCCTTGGGTTTTGTCTCCCCTATCATCATAAGGTTCAAACAATTCATGCAACAACTTTGGCTAGTCAAAATTCCTTGGGACCAACTTTTACCTAACCACTTGCAAGACCGATGGAAACTCCTTGAAGCTGACCTACAATATTTGCCATTAGTTAAAGTACCTCGTTATCTTGGTCTTACCCAACTATCTTCGGTAGAAATTCATGGATTTTCAGATGCTTCTAAGCTTGCAATGAGTGCTGTAGTCTACCTAAGAATCGTTAATCGTGAAAATATCACTGTTAGTTTAGTTATTTCTAAAACTAAAGTAGCTCCTCTCAAGACAATGTCGATTCCTCGACTGGAACTCACTGCTGCTACACTACTAGTAAAACTTGTAAAGTATGTTCGGAAAATGCCCAACTTAGAATCTGCCCAAGCATGGTTATGGACTGACTCTATGGTTTCCCTAACCTGGATTACAAATCAACCTTCAAAATGGAAAGACTTAGTGCGTAACAGAGTAAGTGGGATTAAGTATAATGGGATTAAGGCTTTACAATAGTCTACCCACTATTTTCAAAGAAATTAACAGTATTTCAAAATTTAAAAATGATTTCAAACGATACCTTTTACAGAAAAATTATTATAATCCACACTAGTGAGTACTACTACTATCCGCAGTACTATCCTGATAATTAGACCAATTCGTATATACCAAGGAAAAAATGTGGTTCGGATTCCACTATAAACTGTAGGTCCCTTAGTTGCCATTAGCTGTTTGGGCTATTAATTAACAGCTGTGTCTAAGGGATGTCGGCCTTAGTCACTAACAAGACTACAAGATCGCGCCACTCATCCTACACTCATCTCCATTCATACTTGGCTTAAAATACCTACATAGTATGGTCGCCATTTTATAAGAAAGTATAAAAAAGTATAAAAAAGTATAAAGTATAATATTTCCGATTATTTAAATGATAAGTAAATATATTTTAGTTTAAGCTATGTGGATTTTAGTTTTGTTATGTAACTTAGTGTTTAAGATCTCTGACAATATCACCTGTTTCACCAGCTAACGCTGGATCTGTGAAATGTTTTGTGATAATAAAGTAATATTTCATTTCATTTTTTTTTTCATTTCATTTCAAGTGTTATACAAGAGACAGAACCACTCGCTAAGTGGAGGTATGTAGCAGGAAATGAAAATCCAGCCGACTGTGCTTCACGAGGTGTTACTGCTAAAATCCTTAGCAACCATAAGCTTTGGAGGACGGGTCCTCCGTGGCTGAATAAAGATGTTTATGAGTCCACGACGTTTGATCCAGCTCAAGCAGCTAAATCTGAACTGCGAATCCCTCAATCAACTTGCCACACTTTGAACCAGAACCAGAAATGCTAGAGCGCTTCTCAACACTGTCAAAACTATTACGTGTTACTTCCTGGTGTCTAAAGTTCATTGCCAAAACAAAAAAATCCATCCAATCATTGTCAATCCATGTCAATCATTTTTAACTCCTCAAGATCTCAACTCATCTCTTTTGTTGTGGGTAAAACTCATTCAAAAACATGCCTTCAAATATGAGCTCGCGTGGTTACAAAACAACAGACCTGTGGAAAAATCTAAATGTAATCTTATAAGTCTTAACCCCTTTGTCGATAACACTGGTCTAATGAGAGTTGGAGGCAGACTTCTATCGTCAAACGAGAACTGTTAAAGTGTGTTACTTGTGCTCGTTAAAGCTCTCAAAGAGCTCAACAATTAATGGGGCAGCTTCCTCCTACAAGAACATCACCATCACGTCCCTTTTTGCACTCTGGTGTAGATTACGCAGGCCCTTTTGTAATCAAAACATGGCATGGAAAGAGAGCAAAAACCTACAAAGGTTATATTGCGGTGTTCATCTGCTCGTCGACCTCAGCTATTCATCTAGAGTTGGTTTCCAACTACTCATACTACTTCATAGCGGCTTACAAACGATTCACCAGCCGTCGAGGCATCTGTGCTACTTTAACTAGTGACTGCGGGACAACATTTGTAGGAGCTGACAAAGAACTGAAAAGATTGTTTTCATCGTCTTCAGCAGAATCAGGTCAACTCAAGTCCCTGCTTGCTAATGATGGAACTGAATGGAAATTCAACCCTCCTGCTGCTCCACATTTTGGAGGTCATTGGGAAGCTGATGTTAAATCAGTTAAATACCATCTCAAAAGAGTTATGAAGACCCACCTACTAACTTACGAAGAATTTTCGACAGTGCTGGTACAAATAGAAGCGGTACTTAATTCTCGCCCTCTTTGCCAGCTTACAGAAGATCCAGACGATCTAGCAATCCTAACCCCTGCGCACTTTTTAGTTGGCGAATCTTTAACTACTATCCCAGAACCTAATCAAGAAAACCAACCCACATCAAGACTTACTCGGTGGAAATTAACTCGCCAAATGTTGGAATCATTTTGGAAGAAGTGGTCTCGGGAGTACCTTCAACAACTTCAAGCGATATACAAATGGAGATTTCCTTCCTGTTCAATAAAACTTGGATCAGTTGTTCTTGTTGTTGATGAGCAATTACCACCATCAAAGTGGCCGCTAGCAAGAGTGACTGAACTTCATCCAGGTCGTGATGGACTTACCCGAGTAGCCACTCTGAGAACAGCAAGTACCTCACTGAAAAGACCAATAGTCAAGCTTTGTCCTCTTCCAATTGAAGTCAGTGATTAATATGTATTGCTCCTTCGGCGCAATGGGGGGGGGGGGGAGAATGTTTAAAGTTATTTTCCTAATTTACTGTTTCTAACAGCTGTTCTCATATTACTATTTTATATCATGTTTACTTTATGTTCAGTTAAAGAAATACAGTCCACTAAGAAACATCATCTAGTTTTTTTCTCTATTTATCTATCTTCATCTACATTTTAATCTAAGTTTATCGATCGATCTAAATTCTTTTATCAAACATCCCCCCTGAATGGCAACAACCAAAACACAAACCCCAAAGCACAAAGAAGAGATAATCAGGGACATTTAGTTATTACACAAAATAAAACAACCTCCATCACTATTTTTCACCAAAATGTTCAAGGTCTTAGGAAAAAGATTGAAAGAATAAATCATCTAATGAGTGAACTCAAGTCCGCTATCTTGGTGATTACTGAACATGGACTTAGCTCAGATATGTTATTACTCACTAAGATTAGTGGTTACAACCTAGTCACATATTCCTGCAGGGAAGATCATAGAATGGGAGGGGTTGCAATCTATATCCAGGAAACTGCTGTCATCAAGGCAGAAGATATAGAAATCTCCAACCAAAGTGTAGAGTTAGTTTTTGAAGCAGCATTAGTGAAAATAAGGATAAAGAACAAAAACCTCTACTTACATGGTATGTATAGACCACCAGGGGGACAAGCTAGATTAGCCATTGACATCATATCAAAAGTTCTGGAGTCACTACAAGCTGACACCAAGGCCGTTGTATTAGGGTCATTTTCAAATTGAATGCAACTTTCAAGTTAAGAGTGGATTAAATAAAAACTTTGCTAGAGCCCCTTTGTTTTTACAAACAACATTTCAACATATATTAATAAACACTACCTAATAGAAATTTTTTCAGTTTATCCAGTAATTTATGATTTTTTACTGTTTTTTATTGGGTAATACCCTTAAAATGTCATGAGTGTTACTGTAATAAGATTATGGAAAAAACTGTTTCTTTGAATAAAAAAATTTTATACTGGAACAAAATGGTGTCATAAATAACTTACTAGACCTTATAATATATTGTTTTTAGAATTTTTTTATTTTATTTTTTGTTATTAACCTTTTATGTGTCAGGAGTGTTACCCGACAGCAGAAAAGAAACTATATTTTTTTAATTTACTCAACATAACCAAGAAAATTTCAATCGATTATCAATGATTGTTGTTAGTGTGTATTGATATCTTTCCTTAATATAAACAAACGACTAAATATACAAACTTAGAGTTTTCTATACTAGTTTTTATTATTGTTATATTCAGTAACATTCATGACTGTAGGTAACACTCATGACAATAAGTAACACTCCTGAATTATACATTGGGAATTCAATAAAATAAAGCCAGTTTTTAATTATAAAAGTGTATTTTCTAACAAAAAAAGTACATAGGCCTATATAAAAGTTTATATTCAGTTATATTATTTTTATATTCAGTAACATTCATGACTGTAGGTAACACTCCTGACAGGTAACACTCCTGACTAATGTTACTATTCAATTATAAAAGTGGACTCTGGGTAAAGACCAGAATTTGGAGGTTAGGTTTACATTCATAGTACATCAACACTAAACAACTGATATTAAGTAAACTTTTCTAAAGTATGCATATCACTTTAAAAAAATAGTAACACTCTTGACAATGAATTAAAATACTTACCATTATTAAAACATATTCTTGATGTATTCTGGTTTTCTTCTAACTTAAATCATAAACTTCCACATTGCTGGAAACTAGAAACAATATGGCTGCTTATTGCCAACAAAACAAAACAAAATTTCCCTTTTTTCCCTGTTTTCATTGGGTAACATTCCTGAAGTAACACTCAGGACCGATTGTGGGGGACAGTTGTTCAAAAATTGTTATAAAAAAATATATGCATATTAAAATTGAATTTTGCTATCAATGTTTCTTTATGGTTAAAATACTTAATAAGGTATTTACATTATATACTTGCTGCAAACAGCTTAATTAAAAGTTATATCGTTAAGTTCATGTTAAAGGACAGTAGAAAACAATGACTTACCTAGATTCAAAATTTTATATAAAAGAAATTATGACTCAAAAATCAATGACAATTCAAAAGTGTGTTCTTATATATGTGTTTCTTCACTCAATACTTTTTTTTAACTAAAATTGTTAAGATATATATATTTTTTTAATCCTAAAAGGTTTAGGACTGTAAAGTTGCATCCAGTTTGAAAATGACCCATTAATGGGCGATATCAATATAGACAGGCTAACTGAAAATGCCAGTAGTAACTATCTTGAAGAGGAACTGTAAACTTTTGGAGTTAGAAGATTACCACTCCCAGCGACAAGAATCACTAACAATTCAAGAACCTCTATAGACTGTATCTGTACGAATACACATGATAATGCTATAGATTTTGCTATAATTAACACTGGAATAGCAGATCACACAGGTCAAACATGTACCGTCAAAATACAGAGTGAAGTTACTGCTAAAACAGAGATGTCACAAAAAAGAATGTTTTCAAGAAAAAACCTGGATAGCATGAAATATGAACTCTCCAAAGAAAACTGGATAAAGGTGCACAATGCCCCTGATGCTGAAGAGGCATACTCTGCATTCCAAAGGACTATAAGGCTCATATTGGACCATGCCCTTTCAAAAAAATAAGACTATAATATAATATAAATACCTCGTCACAGCTCTGAAGTTTCTGTATATTACAGCTGTTTCGGCATCAAAATGCCATCCTCAAGATTTTCTAGATGTCTTCTACTGATACGAGCTTACCGGAAATGTAAATGATAAAATAACAATGTCGGATAAAAAGAAAACATATGATTTAAAGCTCAGGTCCCTCAAGCGACAAGCCACTGCAGAATACATCACAAGTGCTGACAATAAATCCAAAGCTGTCTGGGAGATCATCAACAAAGAAAAACAACGTAAACAGAAGGAAGAACCAAATCTGCAGCTGGAAATGGAAGGAAAAATATAGGATTTTCTCAAAAATGCCCCAAATGATTTTGATAAAAATTTAGTATGTTGTAGCCCTTTAACACATTGACTGCGGCCCGGTCTCGGGAGACCGTTCAGTCGCGCAGGATTTAGAATTGTCAGTGTGGCTCTGCCGGTCGCTCGAGCACTTTGAGGTTATGTTCGATCGATAGCTAGAGCTCTGTAGCGTGCTTGGTTGCCGTAGTTTCTCGGTCGGCCCAAAACCTGGACCGGTCTCCAGTGAACGGTGCGCGTGTGACTTGTAATTTCGAAGGTGTTGGTGTTTAGTGTTAAAACAACTACTTGTTATACATTGTAGTGGATATAAAACAGTTTTTGTGATCATTATTAGTTATTTCAACGAAATGGATCCCAATAGACCTGGTACTTCAACCCAAGACCTCGATGGTGACAGCGATCCCGATGATCCTGGATTTCCTGACGACCCCGTCCAACGTCGCATGGAAGATTCAGATGCTTCTGAGGCATCGTATTTGAGTGTAGATGACCCAGAAATTGGTGCAGACCCCCCTACATGGTCCATTACAACTGGAGGTATGAGGCCTATCACATTTGTTAGGCAATCTGAGATACTGGTCCCCCTTCCAGGCACTGGCGCGCCATTTGATTTTTTCAAGCTCTTACTCGATGACATTTTTCTCGAGAATATTGTTAAATTTACTAATGCCAATGCTCAAACAATTTTTTATAATAAGAGAAACCTTACTCCTAAATCTAGGATAAATAAGTGGGTTGATCTCACAGTTCCTGAATTACTGAATTTTTTGGGGCTTTTATTCCACACAGGCACTATTCGTCTCAATCGAATACAAGATTATTGGAAAATTGACCCCTTATTTCAATTGAATGCATTCAGGTCAGTAATGTCCAGGGACAGATTTTTGAACATTTTACGATGCTTATATTTTCACAACCCTCAACATCCAGTAGCTCGTAGTATGGATAAGATTCAGTACATTGTTGATTATTTCAACAGTAAAATGAATGTCATACGAACGAAAAACGATAATGTCATACCTCCTGCTTCTTTAAACGGTTTTGGAGAAATGGAAAAAAATTCCAACTTAGGTCAATTCCCATCAACTTCAAAAAATAAAAGTAAAAATATTTCAAATATAAGAATATTTCATCAGAATATTGAAAATTTAATTTCACAGATTGACTCGCTGGAAATAGTTTTAGATGAAATAAAACCCCATATCATAGTATTACCTGAACATAATTTAAAAAATGATGAAATGGTCAAACTTATTATAAAAAATTTTAGTGTCAATTCTTATTATTGTAGAGAGACCGCCACAAAAGGAGGTGTCGTTATTTTGTCTAATAAATCTATTAAGAGGAAGCAGGTGGTAGAAATCAAAATTCATAATCTAGGAGAAGATAAAAAATTTGAGTTTTGTGCTGTGAAATTCATAGTTAATAAAAATATGTTTGTACTAGTAGGCATATATCGCTCCCCAAGCACAAATCCTTTTGAATTTATAGAGCGTTTGAACGAGTTAATAATGAATCTACTTTCTATTTGTAGTAATCTCATAATTGCTGGGGATCTAAATATAAATGTTATTAATAACGAAAAAGATTGTAAAGCACTATGCAATTTGTTGAGTAGTCATGGTATGTCTCACTTAGTTACATTTCCCACAAGAATAAGTGAAAAAAGTCAAACATGTATTGATAATTTCCTTACAACAAATTCAAAAGCACAAACTAAAGTAGAAGGTGTGATCACTTATCTCTCTGACCACGATGGTCAAATTTTAGATTTTTTATTTGATATACCTAATTGGGAAGGTGGAAATAAAACAAAATATAAAAGTTGTTTTTCAAAAGATAATGTAAACCTATTTCTTGAATCACTTAAAAGTGAAAACTGGAATGGAGTTTATTTTTCATGTGTGGAGGACAAATATGATAAGTTTCTCAATATTTGTATGTATCATTTTAACTTAAAAAAAGTTAAAAGGATAAATTATAAGCAAAAATCCTGGGTCACAGAAGAAATAAAACAGCGAAGAAACAATATTATTGACTTAGAAAAAGAAGCTAGAGTAACAAAAAACAAGGAGGTAAAGAAATATGTTAAAGAGAAAAAAAAGTTATATAGGAAACTGTTAAAAGATTCAAAAACCAATTTTTATAATAAGCAGATAAATGAATCAGAAAATGTCATTAAAACCACTTGGAAAATAGTAAATACTGAGGTTGGAGTTCTGCCCAAAAACAAACAAAATCTAGAGTTGACTGTAGATAATAAGAATGTATCTGATGTTTTAGTTATAAGTAATTTGTTAAACAATTATTTTATAAACTGTATAAAAGATCTTCAAACAAAACCAGATATAGAACCTAGTGTACAGAAAAATAGTCTTTCAAGTAGTCTCTATCCTCATAATCAGACTTTTCGCTGTGAGCCCACAGATGACGAAATTATTAAAATATTAGATTCTTTAAAAAATAAGCAATCATATGGGTTTGATGAAATTCCTGTAACTATAATAAAATCTGCAAAAATACACCTATGTAAAATCTTAGTTCATCTGGTCAACTCTTCTTTAATATCTGGCATTTAAAAAAAAAAATTAAAAATATCCAAAGTTGTACCTATACATAAAAAAGATTCTACAAAAGACATGTCCAATTATCGTCCAATTTCAATTCTGCCATCCTTTTCAAAAATTTATGGAAAAGTCATGTACAGAAGATTATTCCAATTCTTAGAAAATTCAAATATTCTAGACATGTCCCAGCACGGTTTTCGGCCCGGAAAATCGGTTTTCACTGCAGCCGTTTCATTTATTGAATCCATCATAGAGTCCATAGATAAAGGGGAGAACGTAGTGGGCATATTTATGGATTTAACAAAAGCTTTTGAAAGCGTAAATCATCATCTATTACTTGATAAATTATTGAACTTTGGTGTCAAGGGAGTTGCATACAATTGGTTTAAGTCATACCTTTCCGACCGAAATCAGTATGTTGAAATTAACCAAACCATTTCAAATAGGATCACGGGCGCAGCATCGGACTTATGTTTGGTCTCATGTGGCGTCCCACAGGGATCGATTCTGGGTCCTTTGCTGTTCTTATGTTACATAACCGGACTTGAACCTGAAGCGCTACAGACTGTTCCCCATAGTAATTTATGTTTATATGCAGACGACGCAAATTTAAAAATTTCAGCAAAGAACCAAAATGAAATTGAATATTTAAGTTTTATAGAACTAGCTAATATAAAGCAGTACTTCAATAATAACAGTCTTTTGTTAAATCCAAATAAAACTAAATTTATCACATTTTCCACAAAGCAAAATCGTAAAAAAATATCTCCAAATATAATGATTGAAGATGAAATTATTGAACAAGTGAATGAGGCTAAATTTTTAGGTCTATAATTCTATATATTGATGAAAACCTATGCTGGGACAAACATGTTGAACATATATCGAGAAAAATTAACTCTGGTTTATTTGCCTTATGGCGTATGGCCAGCCTATGCTCATTGCCTGTACTAAAACAAATATATTTTGCTCTGATTCACTCTAATATTTCTTATGGAATTGGCTTGTATGGTGCAACAACAAAAAATAATCTGAATAAAATTCTAAACCTACAGAAAATGCAATTAGATGTATGCTCAAACTTGAAGATGATGACTCCGCAAAAGAACACTTCAAAAATCTTAAAATTTTAACTGTGTATGGTCTGTATATTTTTGGATGTATCCTATTTTTTATAACAAAAACTTATGTACAACCAATAGGTCATCAATACAATACAAGAAGACAGACCGAAGAACATTTTGAAAAACATAGATTGGAATTTAAAAAAAAAGACGACATACATTGGCAATAAATTCTTTAAAGCACTTCCGAATGAACTAAGATCAGAAAAAAACAATAACAAACTAAAACGTAAATTGAAAATATATTTGATCAACAAACCCATTTACTCAATAGAGGAATTTTATGAATACAACAAAATTATGAAGCAATAGTGGTAGTTTTTTTAAATTTATAATTGTATTGTTTTTTAGTTTTATATTTGACGCCATTTCTTGTAATGACATGTACAAGGACAAATAAAGTTGATTTGATTGATTGATTGATTGATTGAATGCTGTCCAGACAACAGCTTTCTATAGATGAAGCAGTGGTATTGTGGCGAGGGCGGTTGTACTTTCGGCAATACATAAAAGGCAAGCTCCATAAATATGGTGTGAAACTGTATACCCTGACCGAACATTCGGGATTAATCCTGAAGTTTCATGTATACGCAGGATCTAGTGACCCTCTTGTAGGAGGAAAAGGGCATACCGAAAAGGTTGTAATGCACCTTCTGAAGGAAAAACTGAACAATGGGCATTCAGTTTACATGGATAACTTTTATAATAGTTTTTCATTGGCCTCTAAACTATTAGCCAAGAACACTTACTGTACAGGTACGCTCAGAAAAGATCGCAAAAACGTCCCACAAGACGTGAAGTCGGCGGTGTTGAAAAAGGGGGAAACTATTGCAAGGTATGGAGAGAGCGTTATGATCGGGAAATGGAAGGACAAGCGAGTGGTAACCTATATTTCAACTGAAATTGAAAACCAAATGGTTACATTTACCAACAAGAGAGTGAACATTTACCAATTGTCGTAGTGAAACCACTGCCTATAATTCAATACAATAGCTACATGAGCGGTGTTGATCGGGCAGATCAGATGCTGTCGTACTACCCCAGTGAAAGAAAAACAGTTCGCTGGTACAAAAAGATATTTGTTCATATCATGCAAATGATTTTACTCAATGCACACAACATGTACAATAAGTGCTTTGAACCGATGTCATTTTATGACATGCCTTTTGCCACCTCTTGGAACACCGCTCAGCACACCTACACAAAAGAGGGCTCAGCAAGAAGCGCACAAGATTAGAACCAGTACTGAACGTGATGCTAGTAACAGAGTTAAGAGAAAGACTTGCAGAATTTGTTGGAGAGAAAAGAAAGACAGAAAAACCCCATTCTATTGTGAAACTTGCCCAGACAAGCCTGGTCTATGCATAGGCCGGTGTTTCGAGAAGTACAAAGAGTAAGGACAAGATCATATGGGCATAGGCATGTATATATTGTAAATAAATGTGTGTTTAGTATTAGGAATGAATCAGAATGTAAAAAAAAAACTGTATAAATAAAAACAATGCAAAAAAGAGTTTGTGGAGAGGCGCGACCACCCAAATCGGCGTGCGTCAGTAACAGTTAAAGTCCCTCATGTGCGGTCAGGTCTCCGGTGAACGGTGATTTCAAAATGGCGAAATTCACAGAAAAAATCCACGGAGGACCTTTATGATTACCGATCTTCAATTACAACATATGAAGGTATGTTTTATGCAATAAAAATTTTTCTGCATTTTAGGTTCGGGTATGTCATTTTTTAGCAGCAGTCAATGTGTTAAATGCTGAACAAAATGGTATGACTCCCATTTCTGTAAAAAGATAACCCCACTGACATTGCTGAACACCTAAACCAATATTTTGCAGAAATAGCAGACTCCACTTTAGATGAAGTGCCATCAAAAGTTGTAAAACACTGTGCCGAACAACTGGCAGCTCCACTTGTCAGCATAATAAACAAATCTTTAAGCCTTAGACAATTTCCCTCCGCTCTAAAAATAGCAAAAATATACCCAAAGCACAAAAAAGGCTCACGCACCCAAGGTTGATTAATATCAACCTTTTCAAAAGTAATAGAAAAGGTCACTCTGTCAAGAATGCCGAGTCACTTGGAAAGCAATGATCTCATCACTAAAAACCAACATGGTTTTCTCAAAGGGAGGTCCACCACCACAGCTCTAACTAGGTTAATTTAACAAATCATTGACCATCTAGAAGCACGCAAACATATGTATCAACAGTCTTACTTGAGTACAGCAAAGCTTTTGACTGGGCCATAACCTTATCCTAAGGAAACTCACAGCCCTAGGAATAGAGGGAATGGCCAAAGACTGGGTGGCAAGCTATTTGAAACGGCGTGCACAAATCCAGCAAAACACAAATGGAAGAAAATCTGTACATATGTCCACACAAATTTGGATTAACAGAGAAGTGCCCCAGGGCTCAGTCATGGGCCCATTTTTGTTCATCCTTTTCACCAATGATTTTCCATATTTCATTAGGAATGAAAATTGTGAAACAGTAATGTACGCTGATGACACAACTCTTTATTTAAGCATGACTTACCACAAGACTTACACTCCAACATCTTATCATTAACAGACAAAGCACTGTAGTACTGCCTCCAAAATGACCTGGCCATTAATCCATCAAAAACAACCCAGTTAAATTTTAGCCGAAAACATGAACAAATCCAAGAAATTTATTAAATAACCGTTGAAAAAAACTCAAAACTGCTTGGCCTGACAATTGATGAAGACCTCTCCTGGAACGACCACATTCACAACCTGACCAAGAAACTTGCATCTGAGGTCTATGTAACAAAGAGGATTAAATGGATAGGAGGTCTGGAAATGGCTAAGACAGCATACTATGCTGTAATAGAATCACGTATAAGGTATGGCTTAATATCTTGGCGAGGAACATTAGATGCAAACCTCAACCAAATCCTGGTGCTCCAGAAAAAAGCCGTCAGGGCACTCTCCGGCCTTGAGCGCTTAGACAGCTGCAGAGAAGAATTTAAATCCCTTAAGCTCCTAACAGTGACAGCACTCTACATCCATGGAGTTGTCCTGTACACAAAAAAACTGAACCTTCCCAGAAATGAGAATTTCACTGCTACCACACCAGAAGAGCAGCCGACTACAGCCTACCGATCCACCACACTACACAATACAGCAGAAAACCCTCTTATATTGGCCGCAAAATCATTAACTCTCTTCCAAACAACCTCAAGAACGCAACAGGAAATTAACTCAAACAGCAACTCTGGAACTGGCTTGTGGACCGACCGGTGTACTCCCTTAAGGAATTTTTGACCAATTAGGAGCTTTCAATACAAAGAAAATGTAAACTGTCAAACAATCTAAATTTTAAACATTCTAGATTTTTGTGACGCCATTGTAGTTCTTAAAGGAATTACAAGTAAAAGGAAACTGTCTATTGTCTATAGAAGGTCATGACACTATCAAAGTAAACACTCGATTCCTTTATCCGATTTTCTGGGATTTTAATACCCGATATCAGGTAGGTACTGGTATTCAGCTGGAGACTTGGATCAGCAGAATGTTACCGTAGAGCATTTGCTGGGTTTGACAGACATGTCATTGGCAATGTCTCCTTGATTGCAAAGAGACTTAGCTGCAAGTTATGAGTCACTTCTATAAACTGTAAATATCTTCAGGTGATCTGCAAATTGTAGAGCATCGACATAAATCTCGTCCAGGAGGTCTTGATATAAAGACATTAAAAAGACACGGGCCCAGCAATGAACCCTGTGGGACCCCAGAAGATGGAGAGAACTGAGGTGATCTTGATGGGCCAATTTTCACTGTTAACATGCAACCTTGCATGTTGGTTGCTGGACAACCAAGATAATAAGGGGTCAATAATACCATATCCTTCAACCTTAGATAAGAGGAGGGAGTGATCAACTCTGTCGAACGTTTTGACCATATCAATATAAACAGTGTTGACTTGTTTATTCTTCCGGAAGGCAGCCAAGACATATTCTTGAAATAGCAGGAGGTTCGAAACAGTAGGTAGATTTACCTCCTATAAAGCCATGGTGAGATGGGTGAATCAAACTTGTGATGTGGAAGTTGTGCTTGTCTACCACAAGGCTCTCAAAGACCTATGACAGGCAGGATGGTTATTGGACAATATTTCTTTATGTCAGCAGGGTAACCAGCCTTATGCATTGGTGTATATAAACACTCTTCAGCACACCTCTATTATATCCTACATACTACAATCAGCTGATAATAATCAATTAAATTTTCTTTGTTTATTATAAATGCAAAACAAACAAAATAAGAGTTCAGTTTTGAGTTACAACATATTTACATCATGGACCTCCTTAAAACTTGTTATCTATATCTATAAAAGAGGAACTATGTATGTATGTGTGTATGTATATACGTTATGGACTCCGAAACCGCTCGACAGATTGTAATGAAACTTTCAGGCATTATTAAGCATCTTTCAAGGATGGTTTGAGTGAAGTTTGGTGCAAAAGGGCTCTGCCCCAGATGGTTTTAAGTGGGCCAATGTCAGACTTTTTGATCTACAGTGTTTACAAATAAATATAATTCAAAAGCAGGTGTTTACTTTCACCAACTGTTTTGTAGGTTTGAATAATCACAACATTCTGTATCTATATCTATAAAAGAGGAACTATGTATGTGTGTGTGTATGTATATACGTTATGGACTCCGAAACCGCTCGACAAATTGTAATGAAACTTTCAGGCATTATTAAGCATCTTTCAAGGATGGTTCGAGTGAAGTTTGGTGCAGATCTGTCAAAAGGGCTCTGCCCCAGAGGGTTTTAAGCGGGCCAATGTCAGACTTTTTGATCTACAATGTTTACAAATAAATATAATTTAAAAGCAGATGTTTACTTTTACCAACTGTTTTGTAGGTTTGAATAATAATTACAACATTCTGTATTAGGGGGTGGCGGAATTGTACCCCCCTGGAATTGTACCCCCTGCTGGTTTGTGACGTCACGATGACGTCTCATTTTCTCGACCAAAACGGCGTGTACGGGCTGGAATTGTACCCCCCTCATAAAACTTTGATATTGTTATGCACGAGTGGTTTGATTAAATCTACTGGCAGTTAAAAAACTGTACGGACCGGAATTGTACCCCCCTGGAATTGTACCCCCTCAGTTAGAACTCACTTTTATTTGACCAGTGTACGGGGTGGAATTGTACCCCCCTGGAATTGTACCCCCCTGGAATTGTACCCCCTGGTCACCGCAGAAAGGATGTACGGCCCGGAATTGTACCCCCCCCCCCCATTTGACTCAATTTGCTATGTTGGAAATTAGAGGTGAAATCACACGAAAGTGAACTGACCCATGTTACCCGACACCTAATGAAATTGCTTGTTGTGATAGGATATTCTAAGAAACTGCAAATTAAGCCCATTCCGTGAACGTGCGACAGGGCTAACGGACTTCTTTTGTACGCTATTCATTAATCTTTTCTTCACCTTTCCAAGTACTAATTCATGGATTAGCTTACATTTACCAAAGGTTAAAACCTTGAAAAACACTGTGAAATACTTTCTACCAGATAACTACCACAACAATTGGTTTTTTTTTTTTTTAGCTAGAAGCGGTTTTAAACCCGATGTGGTGACTGGTGGAATATCTTTGGCTTTAGTGCGATCATGTGTTCATACGTGTCAAATTTTGAGGTTAAATCAAAACAAACAAACTGGCATGTTGTATTCTTGGAATTGACAATAGTTAGTTAATACTTTAAACTTACTATAGCCTACTTTTATAAAATTACTTGGTAATTTAGAAAATATTTCCTGTGAAATAGACTGAGACGTGATTCCTAATTTTAAATCAACTAATGAATAAGTTGTTATTTAATTAGTGTGTCCGAAGTATAACTGATGGTTGCTTTGAAAATAATTAATTATATAAAAAATAATAAGTTATTGAATCTTCTTGGAAAATTAATGTCGATCATTATATTAATAAAATAATATGGTTGCTGTTGCTGGGATACACGGGGATACACATAAAAAAATGTTTTGGGACATACGGTAATGATGATTAACTTTTTGATTTGAAATCACTTAACATATAAATATAGACCAGCCTTTTGGGTTTCAAGGTAGGGACCAGAATTAAATACTGTCGAGATGACGAGATAAACCTTTATAGACTAACGTTTTGACCCATTTCAATTACAATTAAAAGCTAATTAATTGTATTGCTGAAAATTCATTAATGCCCCCAGATAAGTTCATCACGTACAAACAGGTGAAAACTGTTTTCAACAACAAACTATATTAAAAAACTAGTTACAATTTTACCATAGACAATTCTGTTTTTCTACTGCAGTTTTTAAATGGTAAGGGATAGAAATAAAACTTAAATACGTAAAATGTTTGTTTAAAAAGGACCTTTCACGTGGTACGAAATTTGTTATTCCTTGCTATTTAAGAATTTTGAGTTATCAGCTTTCTTTTATTCTTCAAATTTTAGATTTTTTTGTTTAATTAGAAAATAACATGAAAAATGTCCTTACTACAAGTTATCTTAAAGAGTAGCTCAAGAATAAGCTTGAAAAGAAATTTGGCGCTGTTCCGTTTAGTAGTTAGGGTACGAACGGTACTTAACTTCAAAGTCCTTTTTTAAAACGTTTTGACCCACCCTGTAAATACGGTTAAAGATAATGAAATTTTTTGCACCAAAATGATCGGGGTCATTAGACCTTTAAATTGATGTATCACACAACCCATGTTTACATTTGAAAATTTCTTATAAAGCACCCCTAACCCCCAAATTGGGCCCTTTTGGGACATTTTTCAAAATTGAAAGTAATTTTATTGGATTCGGCATGTCCAAATCATCGATCTCTATTTAGAGATCGATGGTCCAAATTAGGGGAAATGAGAACAAACAAGTGTAAAAATCCTTACCTATGCACAGAACAGATGGAAAGCATTCAAATGAACAACCTTATTAATACGCGAACACGAAGTTTGTCGGTTGAACTCCTCTGCTATTTCTTAACCGATGTTATCCATTGACGTCTCATTGGAAAGAGAGTGTCGCGTAGATTTGCAAACTGACCTTACATTTTTGAAAAAAGTCCCTTAGGCTCTGCCCCAGCGGCTTTGAAAGTTCCCATGTTATCCTTATGAAGAACATAATTGTTTACATTTTGATCAGCTGTATAATTTAATTGCTGTTATTTATTTTTCAATTCAACGAAACGCATTTGCCGATTATGTTGAAATTAAATATTTACTATTTTAATTTACATTCGTTAATGTTACAATGTAAAACAATCTAGAAAGCCTGGACAATTTGATGTTTTTTACCAAATAAGAAAAATGAATTGATATAGTAGGCCTACTTCTGTATTTCTTGAACAATCATTAAAAGAACCGGGTGTTAAAAATGGAAACATAGGAAAGTCATATAACGACACCAAGTGGAAGAAATAGAGATTTCTTTTAGCGAATTTCCCTATAGGGAAGTAGCTATTACCGTAGGTGGCACGGTAAGACCTAGACCCGGGACCGATTTACTTTTTCATTTTGATGTCCCCAGAGGCCAAAAACGCCATTCGTTCAACTTTTTATTTATGTATATATATATATATATATATATATATATATAGACTTATATATATATATAGACTTATATATATACGTCCGTGAACGCGATAACTTGAGTAATTTTTGTCCGATTTTGATGAAATTTGGTTTAAAGGTGTAAAGTGGGATAAACTTGAATGAGTTCGCGAACCAGCACGATCGGACCATGGGAACGGGGCTTTACGGGGGGTTTTATGGGGTAAAAATTGGTTTTTCTCACTTTTGACCCTCAAAACACAAAATGTCCCGATTTCTCTTTAGACCCTTTTAAAGAGCTTAAAAAAACAAATAATTTAGTATATAAAAGTATTTTTGTTCAATTATTAGTAACGGAGAAAATTAAAAAAATTGTAAATTTAAAATTCCCATGTTATTCTTATGGAGAATATTGTCAAATGTTGTAGTTTGCTTGTTTATGGATATATTTTGATCAAACTTGGCAAATTTATTTATTTTGTACTAAGCTATCAATATTTTACTCAAAAACACACTTTATTAGTTTCCTTGTAGCAGCAAACCTAGGTACTCGTTAAACCTAATGTTATTAAAATATATTTAACTGAAAATCAATTCAGACAAATGGAAATTCGCTTAGTCGGCAGGTTTGCTGCGGCGGGGGTATTTTTAAATTACTATCGTTATCAACCTATATAATGAAGGACACCTATTATATGAAGATTCCCACAAACAATGAACAAGTATGTTATCCAAAGTACTACCATTTTGTAGGAAACATAGACTTAACTTTACGATGATTGGCAAAGGAAAACCCTCTAAGGCTGAATTAATCTGGTACGGCAAGGCCATTAATAGGTGTTCATAAAAGTCAAGTCATTTTAAAAGAATATGTTTCTTTTCTTTAAAACAAAATTATTTCTTTTTACACAAGTTGTTTGTGGCTTTGCTGGGTGCAATTTTTCAGTGAAAACTATGTCTGTATAATAGCAAAGCCATTAAAACAACGTATATGACCACATTGTTTATAACACAGTCTTCAAAGAAGCTCTGTAAACATGTAAAAACTTAGATTAACATTATATTTTGAATAAGTTAATTATCCAAAATGTAAACCCACGTCTATTCCTGAAGTAAGGACGCATACTGAAATCAACGATGCGTTTACTACCTAGTATTAACTGTATTTATTTATTTATTTTATTCATTTTGCTTCCAACGGTCCAAACAAATTAATTTACAATTATGTTTACGATAAATATTCAATGTTACTAATATCTGTATGATGTGTACTTGGACGAAAGCCAGGATAATAAATCAAAAACTCCTAAACAAACTTGAAGAAGACATTCTGTACAATAACGGCTACGTTAACTATATTATTCAGAGATAATCAATCTATGCATTTATCTATCCACCCATCTAACTATCTATTTATCCTTCTATCTATCCCTCTATCGATCTACCTATCTATCGCAATGAAATAAATTTATTAAACTGATTTAATACAAAATAATAACAATGTAAACTACTTATAACGTTAACAATATAGGTACAAAATGTAATGTTCCACTATCACTCTTAAACACATTACAGCGATTGTTTATATAATAAATAAACAGAGTAGCCTACAAGACTTAGTATGGGGTTGGATAATATGTGTAACATAATTATTGTGATACAAGCTAACCTCAAATTAATATGTACCATAATACGTACACTTAAGCAATAATTAATAAAATAGCATGCACATTTAACACAATGACACACACTTACATTTTACTCACATTTAATGTATGTATGTATGTAGACATTAATTTTCATTGTATATAGTTTAGTGATGGGAGAATCGAATACAGAATCGAATAGTATTCGAATACAGCCCGAGTATTCGTAGATTCGAATACTTCAGATTCGTACGAATACTTTTTTGTGAATACTCTTGACCTCAGATTTTGCAGGATTTCTTGAATCTAGAAAGCGAATTCGGGGGATTCAAAAATGTATTCAACACTTTTTCAACTACTGAATTCCCTTTTGAATATCTTACGAATCCGTAGCATTCGTAAGAGTATTTAATGTTTTTACTGCAGCATTTGTTTTCATCCATTCGTTATAATTTTACCATTAGCCCTATAATTTAAATATTAATCGTTAACATTTAGAATATATTGGATATTTAAAATATTAGGTTACTACTGGTAGAGGGCAATTGAATAGAATTTATTATAACTACAACCGATTTATATAGTTACATGGCAAAATAACATGCTTATCTGATGTAAATTATGTATACAAATGAATAAGACATATTATTAAAGATATTAATTAGTTAATTTAATAGGAAATAATACATTAACAAGACTGTAACTGACCATGAAATAATTATAAATCAAAATAAATGTACCTTTTAAAAATCATATAATTTAAAATTACATTGAATAAATTATATTAATGAATTAATTACTGTAAAACAAAATAACAGTGGCCAAAAGAACGGTTGCATTATGAAAAAAGAATTACACACTCATTTTCCATGCTTTGCATACTCAAAGGTGTTCGAATACAAGTATTCGTAAAAGTATTCGAATACAGGGGAGGCTACGAATTCACTGTATTCGATTCTTTAAAGTATTCGATTCTCCCATCACTAATATAGTTGAGCGCTTTTTGCCTGTGTTTGGGTCACAACCATGTCACCAATGGCTGAATGCTTGTGTAATGAGTACGCAGTGCGGGAATTCATTGCATTTTTGAGACCAAATCGATTCTGAGATGACCGGAAACCCTGTCACTCACTTACTTGAGAGCGATTTGTTGCTTTACGAAGAATCATTACCGAAGGTCATGGCTCTTACAATAATCCCTATATCTTCGGGCCTGCATTGCTGTTTGCTTAATAGCCTCTTAGAAAAAGCGTTGACCTATGATGTGATTGTGGCTTCGTCTTGTGTATTTTAAAAGTTTGAAGGAGATTAAAAGTTAAATTTTATGATCAGGTTTTATGTTATTAGATAATAGTGTATAAAAAGTATTACAGTAAAAACAAACTAAGCAATAATGCATTCAAGTTGTTCATGGTTTAATGAAAATAAAACAATATATAGCCCGAGGCGAAGTAAAGTGGCGAAGCCAGATTTTTTGATAATCTCTTCACAACTTCACACTCTTATAGTTCCTTGGTACAATCACTATATTCTGTACAGGTTTGAAAATCCAACATATGTCACTGTAGAAGGCATTCTCTACTACTTCATTTTCATAATACCAATTACAGTAGGTTTATCGAGTGGGTGGGGGGTACAATTCCAGCCCGTACACGAGCCAAGCTAGCTGTCCAAGAGGGGGGTACAATTCCGGGGGGTACAATTCCACCCCGTACACATTTGGCTTTCTGATGGGGGGTACAATTCCAGGGGGGTACAATTCCACCCCGTACATAAATATTTTGATGTTGGCAGGGGGTACAATTCCGGGGGGTACAATTCCAGGGGGGTACAATTCCGGGCCGTACATCTCCTGCTCTTTTTTATATCTAATATAATTATCCGGTTTACTGATCACTTGCCCACATTAAATAGATTAGATTTCGTTAAAATCAAAGTGTACGGGGTGGAATTGTACCCCCTCTAGGCGTGACGTCAAAATGACGTCAACGATCGCCGGGGGGTACAATTCCAGGGGGGTACAATTCCGGCGACCCTGTATTAGCATTAGTCATGATTTGAAATAGTGCCACAGTGTTTCTACAGAGTGCAGCACAGAAAACTATTTTACTTTTGAATAAGTCCAAATGTATTAAACCCCAATCGCAGCACACCTGTGCACTTAACAACGTTTAAATTCTCCAATGTTAAATATTAAAACATAAAAACCTTTATCAAAGTATTATAAACAATAAAAGGGATGACTTTTTAAAATTTATGACAACAGCTAATTTGCAATCAAAAGGTGAGTGAGCGTAGCGAACGAACATCAACCTGGAGGCGAGTTAGCGTAGCGAACGAGCTAACCTGAAAACAAGTGAGCGCAATGAACGAGCTCCAACCTAAAGGTGAGTGAGCGTAGCGAACGAACTTCAACCGGGACGTGATTGAGCCATGCGAATACTTATGAAGTTAAACGGGACAAAGCCCGTGGGTACAGCTAGTTAGCAATAGTCATGATTTGAAATAGTGCCACAGTGTTTCTACAGAGTGCAGCACAGAAAATTATTTTACTTTTGAATAAGTCCAAATGTATTAAACCCCAATCGCATGAAAATATGCAAACCAACTGCTGTTCTTTATATAAGAAGGTTTCAACTGAATACTAAAGATCCCCGGGCGTAGAACGGGTACACAGCTAGTATTAAGCTAAAAACCTAGACAGGGGAATTGATTAAGTTAATTGAAACAAGTGAAGTTAAGGTTCAGTTAGGTTATAAAACAATGGTAGGTAGGATTTTTGTTGTACAAAATAATGTTGATAATATATTTGGGCACGAATGGATTCGTAGCTTTGACATATCCATTTATGATGTAAATCACATGGTGAGTCCTAGTTCTTACGAACAAAACATCCTAAAGGAAAATAATATACAAACACGACATTTTTGACACAATTTTGAATTCCTATTTTACAAATGAAATAGGGATTGCACCAGATAAACAAGTTGGTAAATCTCCCATTAAAGCCTGGTTTAACATTTTTATTAAATACTGTGTCCCTCCTGTTGCATTAAAAGCTAAAATAAAAGACAAATTGCGCTTAAAGACTGGGACGGGTGGCGTCGTCCTGTAATCCAGCTACTAGGAGGTCACGAATTGTGGATATTTATAGGGATGCACTGTGGATGCGATGCTCCCTGGTGTGGATTAACGTCCGCACTAGTGAGTACTACTACTATCCGCAGTACTATCCTAATAATTAGACCAATTTGTTAATTACGAGGAAAAAATGTGGTTCGGATTCCACAATAAACTGTCGGTCCCTTAGTTGCCATTAGCTGTATGAGCTATTAATTAACAGCTGTGTCTAAGGAACATGTCGGCCTGAGTCACTAACAAGACTACAAGATCGCGCCACTCATCCTACACTCATCCTTTACTCATATTTGGGTTAAAATACGCACATAGTGGCTTCCCCATCTTAAATAATTGATAATTGATACTGGAAGAAAAGGGTATCATTTCTAATGTACGGTAACTAATTCTAAATGGGGAACACCCATAGTACCTATATTGAAAGAAGATGGAACAACAGTAACAATATGTGCTGATTATAAGGCAACTGTGAATTCCCAACTGCAAAATGATCACTACACTATCCCAGGATTGAAGATATATTAGATGTAGGCCTAAGTTAAATGAAGGATAATTCTTTAGAACTTTGGACTTACATAAAGCGTATCTACACCTTCAAATGGACGATGATAGTGCCAAAATTTAAGCCATAAGTACACATATAGGGGTTTTTAAGGTAAATAGACTTATAATTGGAATAAAAACAGCTCCAAACCTATGGCAACGCTACATGAACTCAGTTTTAACTGGACTGGAAGATACAGCTGTTTTCTTCAATGACATAATAGTTCAAGGAAGGACTGTTGAAGAAACAAAACTATGTACGATCAAGGTGTTGGAACGTTTGAAGGAAAACAACTTGCACAAACAAAAGTTTTTCAAGAGACTGTGAACTACCTAGGATACAAAATTGATGGAAAAGGTTTACATAAGAGCCAAGATAAGATAGAAGCTGTTTTGAATTGTCCCATACCCACTAAAGTTACGAAGTTGAAGCAGTTTCTTGGGCTTGAAAACTATTTATCACAGATTTCTACCCAACCTCGCAACTAAGATACATCCATTTTTACTAGGCCTACATATTAAGAAGAAAACCTATACATGGACTAAACAATGTAATGATGCTTTTGAGGGCATTAATAAGAAATAAATCACAGGAGAGGGCAATTACAACAAATTACAACATTTTCACCAAACCTACCACTGATACTGGCAACGGATGCTTCACCTCACGGACTATTTGCTGTTTTCTCTCACAATATGACGGATGAAACAGAACGAAATATAGCTTTCACTTCCACGATACTAAAAGCAGAACAAAATTACAGCAACATTATTAAGGAAGAAACTGCGATCAACTGCGGTTAATTTGAGCAAGTTGCCCTCATGACACATGTGGGTCATTCTCCACTAAACGCAAAAAACTAAGTATCCCTGTGAAAAAAAAAATTATATAGAAGACTTTGATTTTCATATTTACAAAATATCTTTAATTAAATTTGTTTTATAGCATACATATGCTATTTTTTCAATAATTTGAAAAATTATCATAGATTTCTTGTTCACAGACTATGACAAGTCATGTCCGTGGACTGTCACCTACCATGTTTCTAACAGTTAGCAAGTGAATAAAAAATAAAAAAAGATGTTTTTTTCTTATGGAAATAATTATATTGCAATAATTAACTGTTAGTAATCGTCTCACCCCCTTAAATTTATTTTTAATTAAATAATTTTTATCAAAATTTCTATAAAACTCTTGTCACTAAAATTGTCATCATGTCTGTGGACAATTGAATTTTAGTCTCTAAATGACTTTTCTAGTAGTGGAACTTGACTAATGCAGTACTTGTACAAGAAGAGGGATAGCCATCTTGGATATATTCAGTTCTTTGAGTTGTGCTGTGAAGAAATTTGTGTTGTTTTGCTTGTTGTTGTGAGAAAAGGAGGCAACGTTAAGATCATCTCATCAGATCTGTGGTCAGTATTACTGTAAACACAATTGTACTGTTATTGTGTTTTTATTTTTGTACTATCCTATTACAGGTGTTCAAACCAAAACAGTCATTTTATTAAGATAACCTAAAAGGTTTTGGGTGTAGACAATCATTCTCATGCTTGGCATCATTTCCGTGGACATCATGTCCGTGGACTACGATGTCCACGGACATGATGAAAATGTCCACGGACATTATTTTAAAAGGAAAGTCAATAAATAATAACATTTTAACTTTTTTTATGTAGGTTCCCTTAATTATTTATCACCCAAACATATATTAATGCCAGAAAGTTTAAATTACACATTTAATTTCTGTCACAATTTATAGAATAACTTAAAAGAAATTTTATTACAATTTTTACAAAGAAAATTTAACTAGGCCTACTTAAGCCAATTTGGTTGCCTTAACTTAGTCATTAATTACACTTAGTACACAATTTATATTTTATGTTTATTAATATTTTAAAATACAAAATTAACTGAATGTTCAAAACTTAAATTCAAAGTATAAGTTGGAGGAAAAGTGACATTGTAATAAACTGTTTCATGATTAAAACATGAAAGATTAAAAAATTTCAACATGAATATTAATTTGAAAGCAAAATTGTCTACAATTTTACCCTCTAGGTATTTTTTTTATTTTTTTTCAGGCTTTGACAGTCAAAATGCCAGGCAAAAAGAAAAAGAAAAATTCAGACGCATACTTATTAAAACAGAAAGAGCAAAAGAGGTTGAGCATGCAACGTGCAAGGGAAAAATTAAAAACTGATCCAGACAAATATGAAGAAGAGAAGAAGAAAGATAGGGATAGGAAAAAAAGGAGTAGAAAAAGTATTCATGAAATGACAGAAAGAGAACAGAGAAAAGTTAGAAAAGGCTGGAAGAAATGTTCCCAGACTTACCGGGAACGGTTGAAAAAAAATAAAGAAATAGAGGAAGAACTTTTGAATAACACGCCACCTAACAGCCCAATGCCTATTTTAAATGTTTCAAATGAAGTTGAGGTATCAACATCAAGGGTTGACAGTGGTAAAAAGAAGAGGAGAAAAAACAGAGAAAAAATGAAAAAAGAAATGAAATCTCTAACTGATGAAAATAAAAAGCTCTTAAGGAAATTGGCAAAATACAAACAGAGGCTAAATAGATTGAAAAAAGCCAAAGTATTGGACCTAACGCCCAGGAAGAAAATTGAAAAACTATTGAACGGACAAAAGTGTTCTAATGAAGTAAAAAAACAGCTTTTATTTTCTGAAGTCTTGCAAATGCAAGTTAAAAGTAATTTTGCCAAAGAAAGAAAACTCAGCCATAAAAGGCTAATGGTAAAATCTCTCAGTGGGAAAATTGTTAAAAAATACAAGCTGTCCCATAAAGTAGCATCCTTAACTTCCTGGAGGACTCAGATCAGTGGTCAAGAATGGACCGCTGGAGTTCATTTAGTAAGAAAAAGAGACTTATTAAAAAAAGTCAAACTACGCCAGGATGTATTGACATTCCTGGAAGATGATGAAAACAGCAGGCAATGCCCTGGAAAAAAAGATACGATAACAAGGTCAAAAACTAAAAAGCAGAAAAGGGAGTTGAACGACTCACTAAAAAACTTGTATACAAAATTTATATCATGCTATGAGGAACATAACAAAATAAGCTATTCTCATTTCTGCCGATTAAGGCCGTTTTGGATTGTCATTCCTCACTGCAGGTCAAGGGAAACTTGTCTCTGCAAAATCCATACTAACATGAGCCTTATTGTTTCAAAAATGAACACGCTAAAGATGATCAGAGAAAGAACGCCTGAAGACCTAATAAAGAACATTACTTGTGAAAATGAATATTTAAAGGAGAAATGTTTGGAGAAAAAATGCATGGAGTGTAAGGGAAACAAGGTAGCATTTTTAGATTACAATGAAGAGGACAGTGTCACTTTATATCAATGGGTTGACAAGAAAGTTGAAGTGCAGATGAAAGGCAGAAAAAAGATTTGCAAGAAAACAACAAAGGAAGAAATAACTTGTTCTAAGAAAAAACTGAAAATTTTGTTTCAAAGCATGTTTGATAAATTTGTTCAGCATGTTAATAACATAATTCATCAACACCATGCTGTCCGACAAATAAAGAAGACCTTAAAAGAAAATGAAGCTTTCTTGCATATGGATTTCTCAGAGAATTATAATTGCAAATTTGGCCAAGAGATCCAGTCATTTCACTTTGGAGGAAGCAGAGATCAAGTTTCAATGCACACCTCTGTACTGTATTACCATGGCATAAATGGAACTGTCAGCCAGACTCTGTGCACATTATCTGAAAACAGAAGACATGATTCTGTCGCCATTTGTGGCCACCTAGTACCTATTTTCACGGAGATAAAAAAGTATGTTCCGAATCTGGAAAAAGTTCATTTTTTGAGTGATGGCCCGACCAATCAGTACAGGAACAGGAAGATGTTTGTTTTAGCTGCTAAATTTATAGCGAGAGAACTAAATGTAGAGACATTGCATTGGCACTTCTCCGAGGCCAACCATGGGAAAGGTGCCCCAGATGGGGTTGGTGGGGTCCTTAAGCGAACTGCAGACTGTGTTGTAGCTCGGGGTAAAGACATTCCCAGTATTGATGCTTTGATACGAGTGCTAGAACAAAACTGTAAAGGAGTTCATCTCTTCAAAGTAGATACTGAAGATATCTTGAAATTAGATACAGAATTCCATGGTTTAGAACTACCAAAATTTAAGGGGATTTTGAAAGTCCACGAAATAGCCTGGAGTAGAAAAATGAAAGATGAAATCTCAGCTAGACGACTCTCTTGTCTTCTATGTGAAGCCAATCAAGAATGCGACCACTATGAGATTGGGAAGATAATGATTCAAACCCCCAAATGTATCCTTTGGAAATTAGTATACATATAGGATTTTACTGTTTCAATTTACCTGTTAGGGGCCTAAATGTTTTACTGTCTACTTTTTCATATAAATTACTGTTCGATTAACTACCTTTACAACTGTTCCAATTTATTTGTTTTCTGTATTTTGTTTTGGTTTTTCCTACTATTGTTTAAGACACACTCAGTTTTTATCCAAGCATATTAAAGTAGCATGATTATTTGAATGTTTTCCTTAACCAGTTTTTCAGGTGATAAAAACCATGATGGAGAAGGAGGTGATGACAATGTCTCCTGCACTAATCTACCTGCTAAGTGTATCCTTTTTAATTTGTTTTGTTGGATTTTTATTTTGCTAATTTATTACTTTTCTCAAAGGAACAGATGAATAATTTTACAAGTTACAACAGTTTCATTGAGCTATTAGAAGGCTTGTACTTATAAATATATTTAAAGAAAGATCTTTGAAAAATGGTATCTGAATGAGGTTCTCTAGAATACATAATTCTGTGATTCTCATCCCCCTGTGATAACCTCAAAATTTACTGCTAAAGGTCTATCCCTCAGCTCCATGGACATCAGCTCCATGGACTCCATGGTCAATTTAATGACCACGGAGCTGAGTAAATGTCCACGGAGCTGAGGGTTTTAGCTTTTCATATATAAACTATGGGTTTTTTGGTGTAATTTACATTGATTTAAATAAGTTACCTACGAGACTTCAGTTATTATTTATAAAATTTTTAAATACAACAACTTATTTACTTTCCAAATACAAAAACGCATTGATTTTCCTTCACTGTTTTACAGCTAAGAAACAGAAGACATTCCGGAAGAAAAAGCCAATATACTCTGCCATATACAGTGATTCGGATTCTGATCCAGATAACCCTCCAGAGCTCAATGTGAAAACCAATGACTTTGTTGTCGTTAAAGTGTTCGGGAAAAAAACCTTGAACTTCTATGCAGGTTGTGTCACAAAATGTTTCAATAACGGGGGTTACCAGATAAGATTCATGCGAAGGTGCACTGACACTAAAAACAAATTCTTTTTTTCCAGTGAGCCTGAAGCATCAGTTACCAAAGATGAGGTTGTTGCTACTTTGGAGCAACCAGATTTAATAAATTCTAGAGGCCTGTACGTTTTCAAACAATTGCCTGAGAATTACAAGTTATTAGGTTAGCTTTCAAGTAGTAGGCCTATTTAGCTGAAGCTTCTTGAATTTTATATCCTGTTATAAAGACTTGTTACCTATGTATGTAGTTTCAGTAAACATTAAATGAGTTCTTAATTTATTGCTTGGTTTTGATTTAGCCTCCCAAATGATGAATGTTTTATAAATTACATAAACTTGAGTACGCCAATTTAAACAGATTTGTTGCGCTTCCCTGCTTTAATGATTTTAATGACGAAGCACCTAAAAAGAATTTAAAAACATTGTTTGTAAGCATTAGATAATAAACTTTTAACATTACATAAAAATACTAAGAATATCAACATTTTTACCCAATTGAAGAGCAAACGCATGTTTACGTCTCTACTCCGTGGACATGTCACAACTCCGTGGAAACAAAAAAAAAAAATATATTTTTTTCTTTTAAATAAGTAGAAAAGCTTGTGTTTCAAAATGCCTAGGCCAGGGTTACCTAGTGAGATTTATGAAAAGGTGTACTGACACCAAAAACAAATTCGTCTTTTCAACCGAGCCAGAGGCTTGTGTCAGTAATGATGAAGTATTATCTATTTTGAAAGAGCCTTCTTTGCTAAACTCCAGAGGGTTGTATGTATTTGAAAACCTACCCCAACAATATAAATTGTTGAACTAAATCATTAATAGTTTGTTGCTGTACTCATTAAGCTTACACTTGACGGAATAGTTTTATTTTCCTGATGCTGTGGTTGTCCCAGTAGAGTTCTTAAATATGTTCTTACTTATTCTTCAAATTTTATAAACATAAGAGCCTTTACTTTTACAAAGTATTTCTTTTACTTTCAATAAATGTGTAATTATTTTAATTGTGTGTATAGTTTTATTAATTTCCCTAAAACATCAGGTCCGTGGACATTGCGGTCATGTCCGTGGACACTTATAAATAAAAACATTAATTTAAGCAAAAAATGGACAAGTATCATCTGGGCAAACTATATGGTCTAAATAATGAATATTAGTTGAACACAAACTGATTACTAAAAATTAAAAAATTAAAATTTTATAATTTTGTTTTTTGCCTTGTCGAATTCGACGTTTTGTGGAGAATGACCCATTTCTGCAAAAATGTTTATTGGTTTTTTCCGGGAAAACGGTACCTACTTTTCCTGGGATAATGACAATCATTTTTGAATTCAGGACTTTTTTAGCATACAAATAAGAACAAAATTAGTATTTCAGTGTGACATCCGTGATTAATATAATTACCGTTATTTTTTACCTTTGTGATGGACAATGTCCGCAATAAACCTTTGAAAAACATTAACTCACCATCACCTAAGTAGGTCTACAATGAACTTCAAACAAAGTTATATTAACCTAACCTAAACTCTAGCCTAGGCTAGCAGCAAACTGTCAAAGGGTGGTGGGCGCAGACTAGGCATAGGCCTACTTCTACTTGAAAAGAAAGACCCTTGTGTAAAATCATTCAGCTATTTAAGCTGCGTTTAAGTACAACAGAGTTTGAAATTGCAAACATCTCTAAAAACGTACATTTTAGACGAAACATTTCGCTGTTGCTAACAGTTATTCAGTGTTTGCAACAGAAATGTTTGTTTCCACTAGGAGTCGGTAAATATCAAATAGTTTCTGTCACTATGAGCCCGTTGAAACACGAAACAGAAACATTTCTCCGCCATGCCCTACGCTGCCACCTCCACTCTCATTCACGTGATCACTTGCACCACCCTGTGTCTCGACTCAGTAGTCAGTGTTATTAATCCTGTCTGGACTGCTACTAGCTACCTTGTGTTTGTTGTGACTTATCTCGTGTCATGTGTGTTGTGAGTGATGGAAAAACTACCGAGTGAGATGGAATAGGGAGATGACAATTAAGTTGATTAGCTTATACAGAGAACAGCAAGTGCCGTGGAATGAAACTTTTTCTGACTAGGTATATAAACACTAAAAACAAGAAAAACTAAACCCTATGCGTGGAATGACATTTCACGGGAAATGAACTTAAGCAAGGCAGAGGTCTAAAACAAAATAACATCCTCGACACTTGACATCCTCGGAAGGACTGATCCGAGGAACCAGAACGAGGCGAGTCATAATCAAGGTCGAAAGTATTTCAAACATTTTCATGAAACATGGAAACAAAACCATGAAATAAAAATTGTAAACTTTTATTTGAAACTAACTTACTTTTGCCCTACCCTAAAATAGGCCTACCTACTTATAGCTCGTGACACCTAAGCTGGCACTTGGCCTAGCGTGGGCAGTGGACGGGAGGAGGGTGGAGGTAGGGAAAAGACCGGACTGCAAACATTTCCGCTGCCTCACGGGGTTGACTCCCCTTGTATTATGTACTTGAGCGCCTTCATATGGGTCGCGAGGACAGTTGATGCAACCCGCAAGACGGGACATAATGTTTTTGAAAAAGGTACTAGTAGCGATCGGCCAAGTGCCAGCTTAGATGTCACGAACTGTAACTTAACCTATCTTACTGAGCGAACAAACTTGCCTACTTTTTTAACCTGCTTGCAGACTAAAAATATACAGAATTGGGCTCACAAGAGCTGGCCTCTGTAGACCTAGGCCTACATCAACATTAAAAATGCAATGGTCACAAACATAACAGCATAGACTATATGTCTACAAAATATTCACATCCCTAGAATGTAGAATGACTTCTGTATTGTCACCCATTGAAAGAGTAAAATATTCTGTAGTTAAAACAACCTAGCCTACATTTAGACAAAACCGACAACATTCTCCAGTCTCAGGAAGCACCTAGCCTAGGTAGGAGGAGGCAAGCAGATCTAAATATCAAAATAAAGTTCAGAAATACCTATTTCGTTCTATTCTACCTACAAACTTATTTACAAATAAATGGAAAATTGATATAAATTAGTATAAAAATAAACATTAACGAAGAAAACCCATATCGTACAACGACGTCGACAGATTGTGTGTGTATTGTGTTGGTTGTTGCCGTGTTGGCCGTTGGGGTTGGTTCGTTGGTTCATTTCGTTTCGTTTCGTTTGATCGTTTCGTTGCGTCGTGGAGGTCGTGGACGTGGACGTCGTATCGTTGGTTTGGTTTCGGTTTGGTTTGGTTGACTTTGACTTTTGACTGCCGCTGCCTTCTATATCACACAGGCACACAACTACTAAATTGACGAGCTTGTAAAGATAGAAAATACAAAATAGAAATACCAAATGGAACAATACGACATGTCAAAGGTTAGGGTTCACTTACTCTACGAATCATTGACACAATGAGCCTCCAAATATGTAATTCTTAAAACACATGGCTCACTTACTCTACAAATCATAGTCTATACGAGCTTCGTAAATAATATTGAAGGTTCACTTGCACTACAGGCTCGTATACTATACGAGCCGATCAAAAATATCAAATAAATTAAGAGGGTTCACTTACTCTACAGATCATAGTGCCTATGAGCCAAGCGTATGAATTCTTGAATAATTCAGGAATAAGCTCGTATAGTATACGAGCCAAAATACTGAATTTAAATAAATTACAGGAGTAGGCTCGTATACTATACGAGCCTATTTCATGATAACTATTACACAAATAGAAGACGGTTCACTTACTCTACAGTTCATTGGCACAATGATCTGTAGAGTAAGTGAACCCTCTACAAATATTAGAAGGCTCACTTACTCTACGGTTCATTTAGCTACTCGTCACGCGGTTTGCAGCGCATCGTTGCAGGCGTGTATGGTAAACCAATACCGCAGTTCTGCCGTTCTGCCTTACTTCTGCCGTTTACTAGTCTTGCAGCGTGAAAGAGAGCTTGTTATGTTAATGCATTGTTGAATTTTTAACTTGTGTACTCGTTGCTAGAAATCAAGCAATTATCAAGTACCGGTATTACAGGAGCTATTTTAAGAGTTATTACAGACTTAATTTTCAATTAATTAAAAAGACTCACGTAAAAGCTTATGCAACTAATGGAATTACTTACTGTGTTATGAACATTTCTATATAATTAAAGTTGTAAATATATTAAAATTGTTTAGAAGATTGCCTTTTTAGTGTTTTCTACAAACGTGTCTCAACTTATACACATAGACTGGTGGAGTGGTAATTTATATTTCTAATCATTTAACTTTAAATTATGAACGCTTTCAGTCACGTGAAGTTGAATTAATTAAACTGACATTAGTTTTTACCATAAATGATAAACCTTTTGAAATTGACTTAATAGCTTTGTATAGAAACTATAAATATGATTTTCATTTTTTCCGCAATGATTTGCAACGTATTTTGAGTAATTGTAAAAACACAGCTATTATGTTAGGAGATATAAATTTATGCATTTTAGAACAAAATAACAGTGTCATTGATTATTTAAGTATAATGAACTCATTTGGTTTTGAGTCGTTTATAAATGAGCCAACTTGGGGGAGAGAAAATTGGGTAAAGTGTTTAGACCATGTATTCATCAGAAGTAAGACTAATTTAATTTTTCATAGTACCTTTAGAAAACTATGACTTTACTGATCATGCTGGAGTTAATGTAAATTGCGTAACAAGTTGTGATAGTGCTTTGAAAGAGGAGTTTGTCAAGGCTGTAGATCATTCAATTTTAAAAAGAAGGTTGGCTGAAGTGAGCTGGATGCCAGTGTTTGATTGTGAGGATGTTGATAAATCTCTAACAGTTTTTTACGATATTTATAATAAATGTATTGAGCAATCAAGTTTTTTAAGGCCTATTAACAGTAAAAATAGGCATCGAACTCCATGGATATCGGACACACTAATTAAAAAGATAAATGAAAAAAACAGACTTCACTCTCGATTGGAAAAGCACTATGACATACATTTGTTTAATAGATATAAAGAACTCTCTAGAGAATGTTCTAATTTGAAAAGACGGGAAAAAATTAATTATTACTCATCTAAAATTGAAGCAGTAAAGGGCTGCATCAAAGTCTTATTGGAATATATGCAAATCTATTATGAGAAAGTCAAAAAATGAACTAACATCGATTAATATAGATGATAAAATTGTACAGGTTGAGGGTAATGAAAAAATAGTTGCTGACTCATTCAATAACTATTTTACTGGTATGCCGGATAAGCTGATTAGAGAATTGTATGGGCCGGGATTCCCCGCCATGCCGGATATCGGTCTAGCGTGCAGCTCAAGGTTAAGTTTATCTGAAATTACTGAGGTAGAATTAGAAAGTTTAATCTTAAGCAAACCAAATAAACAGTCTGTTGGCTTTGATGGTATGAATACTATAAAAGAAAATGTTAAGATTTTTGTCCCAATATTACGTGACATTTTTAATTTATGTATAAAGCTAGGTTACTTTCCTTCTAGTCTAAAAACAGCACTCATTGTTCCAGTATATAAGGCAGCTGATCCATTGCAAATGAATAATTACCGACCGATTTCACTTTTAAATACCTTTGCTAAGCTGTTAGAAACTTGTGTGAAAAGCCAATTAGTTAAATATTTTTCAGATAACCGCAGTGGCGGATCTAGAGCAGTCACAAGAGGGGGGCGAACCAGGGAGTCAGGGGCGGTTCGGGGGTACCCCTCCGAAAAATGTGTGTAAACTAAGTCTCCTAAATCACAGTTTTTTACCATTTCTTTGTCCAAAGTTAGTGTGACAAATTATTTTACGCAATTTGTATGCACTACTGTATTACATGCAGTAAAAAATATATGTATATGTATGCCCGAGGGGGGGGGCGGTCGCCCCCCTCGCCCCCCCTCTGGATCCGCCACTGAGATAACGATTTATTTTCAAATAATCAATTTGGGTTCATGAAAGGTAAAAATACTGACCTAGCAGTTGAAAGACATATAAGCGAGATAGTTAATCATGTTGATGAGCGTAAACCAACAATAGGAGTTTATCTTGACTTTACTAAGGCATTTCACTTAGTTAATCAAGACATATTATTACATAAACTAAAGTTATATGGAATTCAGGGAAATAGTTTTAAGTGGTTTGAGACTTTTTTAAATGAAAGAAAACGGATGGTTAAAATAAAAAAAGTTTACTCAGATGTATGTTCTCAAAGGCTTGGCGTCCCTTAAGGGGGAGTGCTTGGACCAATTTTATTCACAATTTATATTAATGACATGTTATCAATGGATTTAAAATCGAAGATATATGCTTTTGCTGATGATACATCTTTAGTATGCAGTGCTAACAATTATGATTTACTGAGGATGAAAATTAATAATGATTTGGACGTAATATCAAATTGGGTGATAAGAAACAAATTAATCGTCAATACTTCTAAATCTAATGCAATGATATTTACTTACAAACCTCATTTGACAGAGTCGTTGAAAGAAGAGATCGATCTACGTTGTCATTTAGTTACTTGTTTTCGTGATTGTTGCTGTACAAAAATTAATTTTGTTGATTCGGTCAAGTATCTTGGCCTTCATATAGATTCAGATTTAAAATGGCATACACATGTTAATCAACTATGTAAAAAACGTAGAAAAATTAACTATAATTTCTTTCATTTGAGACAGTTTATTACTCCTAAACTTCTTAGCACGCTATATTTATCCTGGTTTGAATCTACTCTTAAGTATGGTTTAATTCATTGGGGAGGGACGTTTTCAACAATACTTAAACCAATTGTAATAATGCAAAAACTTACATTAAAAACTATTTGTGGTGTAAAGAAATTTGACTCAGCTGCACCACTGTTTCAGCACTTAGACGTACTGCAGCTAGAGAAGATATATTTATATTCAAATAGCTGTAACCCGCGGGCTTTGTCCCGTTAACTTCTTAATTTTCAAGATTATCTCGTTCGCATGGCTCAATCACGTCCTGGTTGAAGTTTGTTCGCTACGCTCACTCACCTTTAGGTTGGAGCTCGTTCGCTACGCTCACTCACCTTTAGGTTGGAGCTCGTTCGCTGCACTCACTTGCCTTCAGGTTATCTCGTTCGCTACGCTAACTCGCCTCCAGGTTGAAGTTCGTTCGCTACTCCCACTCACCTTTTGGTTGCAAATTAGCTGTTGTCATAAATGTAAAAGAAATAATAGTGCTGCACCCTGTTGGTAATCCTTGTAACTTTAATGCCATTGAACATCATAGAACAGAACCAACTTGTTTAATTGAAACAGCTGTTAAGATTCAATAATTCCATTTCTCATAAGGTTAACATGGGAAACTCCAGATCCACTGGGGCGGAGCCCGAAAGGATTTTTGAAATAAGAATTTGCCTATATGTTAATCGGGAATGTGAGCTATCATCATGCCAAATTTCAGCCCAATCCGATCAGTATTTTTCGCGTTCACTTGTCACAAACATCCAAACTTTCTCATTTATAATATTAGCTAGACTAGATTTCTCATTCTTATGGAACAGCTGAAGACAATTTTATTGTTAGTTCATGTACGGTTTATGTAGAGGTCGTGTTTTGTTTACAATTTGTTTCCCGTTATTACAGCCATTTAAAACCTCGTTTAAACAAATAATACGATCTAATCATAAACAATAACTTGTCCCCTAGTTATATAACCAAACAGTAAAGCACAAATCAAGAAATTAACCCTAAAATAATGGAAACAAAGTTTCGTCGACACTAGCGCCTTTGTGTCACGTACATGAACTAGACACGAAAAACGTGCTTCAAAATTTACAATGAGATGAGAAGTCTACTTGTGTTGGTTAGTCTATGATATTAGTAGGAAGTAGGATTTTATGTTATTACTAGCTGTAACCCGCGGGCTTTGCCCCGTTTAACTTCTTAATTTTCAAGATTATCTCGTTCGCATGGCTCAATCACGTCCTGGTTGAAGTTTGTTCGCTACGCTCACTCACCTTTAGGTTGGAGCTCGTTCGCTACGCTCACTCACCTTTAGGTTGGAGCTCGTTCGCTGCGCTCACTTGCCTTCAGGTTAGCTCGTTCGCTACGCTAACTCGCCTCCAGGTTGAAGTTCGTTCGCTACTCTCACTCACCTTTTGGTTGCAAATTAGCTGTTGTCATAAATGTAAAAGAAATAATAGTGCTGCACCCTGTTGGTAATTTTTGTAACTTTAATGCTATTGAACATCATAGAACAGAACCAACTTGTTTAATTGAAACAGCTGTTAAGATTCAATAATTCCATTTCTCATAAGGTTAACATGGGAAACTCCAGAGCCACTTGGGCGGAGCCCGAAAGGATTTTTGAAATAAGAATATGCCTATATGTTAATCGGGAATGTGAGCTATCATCATGCCAAATTTCAGCCCAATCCGACCAGTATTTTTCGCGTTCACTTGTCACAAACATACATCCATACATCCATACATCCATCCATACATCCATACATCCATCCATACATCCATACATCCAAACTTTCAAACAGTTGTTTATTTCAAACAGTTGTTATTAATAGGAGTACGAGAAACTATACTGAGGGTATGCTTATGATACCACCTGTTATGAAAGACACAAGCAGGTTACAGTGTTACCATAAAGTAGTAAAATGTTTTAACTTTAATTTTAGAGTACTCAAAAATATGCAGGATTTGAAAATTGAATTATATAAAAATAAAATAAAGGAATTGATAAAGAATAACTCAATCAAACAAAGTGAAATAATTAATAATCGAATGTAGCATATACCGTTAAACGATTTGTAAATATAAAATAGTATGTAAGAGTGAATAGCCAGTGAAGGGATGAACCATAAGTGTTTGAGAAAAATCTAATTAGATATAAGGTATCAGTGACAGTGAATTTAAAGTTAAACAGAAAAAAAGACAGTTAAAATAAAATGAACCTACTCAAGACAGTGTTTATAGAATATAGTTTTGCAACCACACGTGTTTTACAACACATGGTTGAATGTTTGTATAAAAAAATGTTTTTTATGTGAATAAAGATTTTTGAACTGAACTGAACATAGCCGCATTAATGTTAAATGTGCATTTTCGCCAATGATAATGTACCAATGTCGACCGTACCAATGTCTAAACTTTACTTTCAAATGAATTTGTTGTTAAATTTTTTTTATATTTATACATCATACAGAATTTAAATGTTTTTACGTGACAAAAATAACGAAATATAACAAGCTACATTACATCCTACTAATATTATAAATGAGAAAGTTTAGATGTATGGATGTATGGATGTATGGATGTATGTTTGTGACAAGTGAACGTGAAAAATACTGGTCGGATTGGGCTGAAATTTGGCATGATGATAGCTCACATTCCCGATTAACATATAGGCATATTTTTATTTCAAAAATCCTTTCGGGCTCCGCCCCAGTGGCTCTGGAGTTTCCCATGTTAACCTTATGAGAAATGGAATTATTGAATCTTAACAGCTGTTTCAATTAAACAAGTTGGTTCTGTTCTATGATGTTCAATAGCATTAAAGTTACAAGGATTACCAACAGGGTGCAGCACTATTATTTCTTTTACATTTATGACAACAGCTAGTTTGCAACGAAAAGGTGAGTGAGCGTAGCGAACGAACTTCAACCTGGAGGCGAGTTAGCGTAGCGAACGAGCTAACCTGAAGGCAAGTGAGCGTAGCGAACAAACTTCAACCAGGACGTGAATGAGCCATGCGAACGAGATAATCTTGAAAATGAAGAAGTTAAACGGGGCAAAGCCCGCGGGTTACAGCTAGTACAATATAATTTAGGCTTGAGCTAATGGAAAACTGTAGTTTTCGCATACTTGTCTTAACTTACAGATTCAATTACATCCTTTGTTTACCAAACAAGATATTTACATTTATTGAAAAAATAACACTTAGACAGATCAATAATTGTAAATTACGATGACAACTGCATTTACATAACAATCCTTATACAAAGAAGTATGTTTTTGTGACAAAGACCGGCCTTTTACAGTAATATGGTTTACAGTACTTATTAATTGCGCGGTTGTTAAATGCCCTTATAAACATATGGAAATTAAAAATTTAAATTATTAAATCATTTTCTTTACAAACTCATGAACAATACAAAACGATCGCTGACCCCTCATAGGAATGAAAAGTAAAGATGATCGCAAGATCTCAAGTTCAAGTCACGTTCTCATGGGCAAAGACCTGGCTGAGAACAAGCCAGGCATAGATTGAATTTCGATCTGGAATGCATCGTAGAAGAAATTGTAACCGATGGGAACAATCGACGAGAAACAATATTGTTCCCATCGATTCCGAGAAATTTTACATGCATAAAGAAATAATTTTACTTACGGTCAGCACCACGCCATCTGGAGGCTGGTCATGAGGGGAGAAGCCAATGAGGACGATGATCGAAGATTGGACCGATGATTGGAGGGTAGGCGTTTCCCGAAGACATCGGGGGGAAGAACCGATAATCCAGGAGGGGAAAGGAGGTCTTGGGGAAGAAAAGTGTTAATCAGTCTTGGAGAGGTCTCAAGAAGTAGCACTTCAAAGAAGAAACCGTCGGGAGTCCCGGATCGAGTAGGGACAGTGACTTAACAGTGTAGTTTGAAGCACCTATTAAGATCCCGACCAGACTCAAGATCACGAGGACACAACCACGGCTATTCTTCAAGACCAAAGGCACCACTACACTACCACGCTACCAAGGACCAAAGCAACCCGAAGAGGACGGCCCATAGGACGAGCGACCGACGACGAGAGGAAGGACTACGCTTGGATCAACCCTTGAGTCTCGAGCGAACAACCCCGGAGTCTACGCCCGCACCAAAGGAACGCCCCGGGGAACCTTCCAATCGTTGCCCAACTGCCTCGTCTTGTGGTATGTCCAAATATCTTCACTCGATTGGTAGCGTGCACAACTTAAATGTTAAGGAGAAACTCCATAAGATATAACAAAATCTATATATAAATGAAATAAATAAACTATAAGAAAGATAAAGTAAATATATAAAAATAGGGCAGACGAAGTAGAGTTACTATAAAATTCATATAAACTTCAACCCTCAATTAAACTAAAAGGGGCCAACCTAAACAAGAGTAATTTTGAAGTTTGAATAAAACAGGATTCAAAACGAATCCAAATAAATAAACCTGTTAGTTAGACTATTAATATAGACGTGTATATAATAATAGAGGCAATTTCAAATATGAGTAAATAATTGAAAATTAGGGTGTTAACCACGTAAGCACGTATTTTAAATGTATGTTTAGTTAATATATATTATCAGAGGGATGAACTAACTTGTATGTAAATATTGGGTTTAATTTAGCTTAGAATGTTTTAAGTGTTTACGATTCATATAACTAATAACATTTAAGTGTCAAGGGAAATATTTTATTTCTTATCATTTTGTATAAAGAAATTTTAAATACAATTTAAGTGTTAAGGGAAATTTTCTTTAAATATCCTTATACAAGAAACAGAGTATAAAAACAAAATAGGCTGTAAATAGTCATTTATATTATTTCAATTTTATTTGTAATTTTTCTATTCTGAATAATAATAATATCACTGTATAACAATTATCTTCATTTTATGTACTTATTTTATGTGTGCACATTTAGTTATTTTTATTAAATCATAATTATTATACTGGAACTGGTGTTCACTTATTCCACGATCCTAGAGGTCCTCCACCTAGTGAGTACTCTACCCTAGTTACATTCCCCCCTTTGAAGTAAATTTTGTTTGGTCAAGGTTTTCGTAAGTTTCTTTTACCTCTACAGAGGAGTAGAGGCTAGAGAGTTTTACACCCTCAAGAACTAACTGTGTAAATTTCTTTAGTGTGTTACGTTATATGAAAGATCCATGGTTTAAAAAGATCAAAATCACTCATAGAGAGGCTTACTGATGTGATGAGGTGAGGGAATTTACTTAGCTAAATATATAGTAATCCTGGTAATTATATCTCAGTACAATTATATCTATTGTACCAACACGTACAATAGATATAAGATAATTCGATAAGAAATTATTTTAAGAGTTATTGTAGTATTCAGATTTTCCAAAGATTTCGTAATTGATCGTTATATTGCAAAACATCAGATGATGCAGAACAAAATTTCATCATCATCATCTATATATACTAGGTGTGCAATGCAGTTGTATGCTTGCAATATTGAGCGGAGCAAGTATATTAATCATTTTTTAAGTCAATGCTACGTCTGTTATATGTAAATGGAATGTCTACTTGCTGTATCCAAAGTCAATGCTAAATCTAGTTCACGTAATTGAGACATCTCCTGGTTGAATCCTCTTATTCAATGGTACGTTTGGTTCACATAAACAATGGAATGTCTACTTGCAGAACCCAAAGGTAATGCTACATTTGTTATACGTAAATGGGAAGTATACTTACAGTATCCAAAGTCAATGCTCCTTTTGGTTAACGTAAATGAGATGTCTCTTTGCAGTATCCAGTGTCAATGGTGCATTTATATCACGTAAACGGGATGTCTAGTCTACTTGCAGTATCCCAAGTCAATGGTACAATTGGTTCACGTTAATGAGATGTATACTTGCAGTACCTATCTAAATCCAATGGTCTTTCTGTTTTTATAAATTAAATGTCTATTGATGTATCCAATGCAAATGGCACAGGCACATTTTGGTTCAAGTAAATGGAATGTCTACTTGCAGTATCCAAAGTCAATGGTACATTTGGTTCACGTAATGAGATGTCTCCTTAACGAATCCTAAGTCAATGGTACGTATGATTCACATAAATAATGGAATGTCTACTTGCAGAACCCAAATGTGTTATATGTAAAGGGGATGTCTTCTTACAGTATCCGAAGTCAATGGTCTATCCGGTTCTAATAAATTAAATGTCTACTTGAAGTATCTAATGTCAATGGCACATTTGGTTCACGCAAATGAAATGTCTACTTGCAGTATTTAAAGTCGATGGTTCATCTGGTTCTCATAAATTACATGTCTACTTGCAGTATCTAAAGTCAATGGCACGTCTGGTTCAAGTTAATGGAATGTCTACTTGCAGTACCTATCCAAAGTTAATGATACATTTGGTTCACGTAAATCGGATGTCTACTTGTAGTATCAAAGTCAATGTCTCTGTTTCTTGTAAATGGGATATCTATACTTCCAGTATCTAAAGTCAATAATGCATCTGGTTCACGTTAATGTAATGTCTAATTGCTGTATCCAAAGTTAATTATATATTTGGTTCACATAATTTGGAATCCCTATGTGCAGTATTCAAAGTAAATTGTACGTCTGGTTCACGTAAATGAAAAATGTCTACTTGTAACATCAAAAGCCAATGGTGCATAATCCTTATTGGTTATACATTTTGTAGCAAATAATGCTCAACGGTATCAATCCGATTGTTCTTCCCTTTTGTTCTCTATTTTGCAATGTGCTAGTTTAGATGATTTATTTGTAAACACATGTTACAACTTTTGTTTACCTTTTTGAACGGAGCGAAGCGAAGCTCTTATACTACACTCCTGCTTTAGTTTTACAAATACTCCTCATGAACGGCTGAAGCGATCTGCATGAAATTTAGCACAGTCATAGTACCCAACCATGGGAAGGTATAAATCTGAAATGGAACAAATCGGACCACGGGGGTTTTCCCTATGTGAATTTAAACTTTTAGAAATTTAACATGGGCCTTATGGGTTAAGTGGATGCCATGACAGTATTTGCAAGATAACAATAAATAGTAGTTTACGCAACGATTGCGTTAAGTGAGTCTTTACGACACGAGTAGAAAATTTAAGGCACGAGCCTTGGCGAGTGCCTTAAAAACTTCTACGAGTGTCGTAAAGACTATTAACGCGAGTTGCGTACACTACTTTACCTACGACCGTTTTTTAATTACTATCAATCTGGATTTAATTACTAACAATAACTACTGATAACTTTTTAGAGAGGTTATGTTTTCGTGTATTGTCATTGCCACTGAAAGTGATGCAACGACTTGTTGTATAATCAGCTGATTTCCTGTAATTACGTGTTTGTTAAACTTCGTTAAATATTACATTGCTAGCAGCATTCTTACCATAAATAATATTGTATCAGGTACAATTCGGCAAATATTTCATTTATTTTTGGACTTCCACCAACTTAATTAAGAATACGCGAGTATCAACATGAACAAGTCGGATCAACAATTAAATTGGTCAACTGATCTGCTGATCAGGTGGTTGACGTTCGAAGCATTACAATTTTAATTCTTTTCTCTCAATACTTGAACCTCATTGGTCCGTTACCTGTGTGGATATGAGAAAACTATGCGGATATGAAATGAAACTATGCGGATATGAAAGTAAACAGCTGTAAAGTGAAACTTTTCAATTCTAAGAACTGGACTGAAATGGCTACTTTAAAAAACGGTCGTAGGTAAAAGGTATTATTCCCCTAAAATGAAAGTCTCCTGCACAACTTCACGTTACGCTCTTTCCAATGAGACCAAAAACATGTCAATCGGTTCAGTAGTTTCGGAGGAGTAATTGTCACAAAAATCCTGCTTGCGTATTAAATAAGTACTAGTGTCCCTCTTGCTCGAATTCGAGCAATTGCTAAGTATTACAGGCGTTATTTTAAAACGAATAACATTCATAATTTCTGATGACTTTAAAAGATTCGACTCAAAGATTATGGAAATACTCAATATGTACATAACAGGTCGATATAATCAACATTTCTTGTAAATATCTTATCATTTTTCAAAAGATGATCTTGTTTTTTAGAGTTTTCTACAAATAGACTTACTCATAGCCGCATTAGGTTGTCTATAATAACGATTATAAACGAAAAAAAATTCTATTTCTACTCCTTGGTGGTGTTTTACGACTTTCCTATGTTTACATAGTTTGCAAATCGACTCTAGATATTTCATTTCAACAAAGTCAGTAAATGTTTGTAGTAAACTGTTAAATTAGCAAACTTATTGACTGTTTTCAATTCACATATTTTCTTTTTCTCACTTTTAATTTCTGACAACAGTTGGAGTTGAATAACAATGTCAACAAAACACACCCTACATGAGCATGGTGGTTTTTTGTGTTTATTACCATGTTAATCTTATGGAGAAATACGAAACTTTAAAGGGCTCCAGGGCCTCACTCTCTAATTATTTCCCTAAAAAGAAAGTTTCCTGCACAACTTCACGTTACGGTCTTTCCAATGACACCAAAAACATGTCAATCGGTTCAGTAGTTTCTGAGGAGTAATTGTCACAAAAAACCTGCTTGCGTATTAAATAAGTAAAAATAGATATATGGATATGCTTATGTTAAATTTATTATTTTAAGAGCAACGATCACTTAATTTGAAGACGATAATGAAATAATAAATAATAATTAGTTGATTTGGAATTAGGTAGCTGGTGCCCATTCTACGTACGGGAATCTTAGTAGAAATTTCTTAAATTCAGAACAGGAGTTGGTTTCCATATTTAGTGTGCACTTTTCCAGATATGCTGGGAAAACTATTACTGTATAGGAATACATATAAACCTTCGCAAATACAATATCTGACAGTTTCAAGCCAAAACGAATGCTTCGCAATTAAATGTTACCCAATCTTGTTAGTCCATATTTTATATCTAATGAAGGAAGCAAAGGAACTGCTTTATAGATCTACTAGCAACAGTGCCCGTTATGGTTAAACACAACGGTCTCTAGTAAAATAATGGTTATGAAATCCATACACCACTTTTCTCACTAATATTAATGGTACAGTTTAAGCACATAACATTAGAATGTTTAGAATGTAGAAAATTTAATCAAAGAAAAATTAATTAGATAACAATAAGCTGTTGAATTATTAACACATGTTTCGTATGATTAGATTATACATACTGGTAAACCAATTATTACCATCTATAAAAATAATTGGTTTTTCTTTTCCGAGTCGGGTTAGCTCTTCTACCCGACCGATTTTCATAATTTTGGCCAACTAAGGACGTACCGCAGATTTATTTGAGCTACTGTATTGTTTATTGAGATCGGACTATCTAAAGCACACTGCTGAATCACGAATCAACGATAATTACCTATCTGCAATCAATGATACGTAACTCTATTTTTATTTAAGTTATTTTATATGTCTTAAAATACTTCATAAGCTTTCACTTGAGATATTGATAGTTTTAATCAATTAAGTTCAAGATACTGTATCGCTCAATCATAAAGTTTAAATTGCATTATATCTTGGATATGGAATTTAGTTTTAAATATATTTAATTAATTCTAACTACGTTATTCTATTTGTTTTGACCTAAGAACCTTCATTGAAATACCACTCCCATTTCATTAAAGCACACAGCTAAATCACGACCAACACAAATTGTTCAAAAAATTGAGTTCTTTATCATCGATTTATATCCAAACGATCTTGCTTGCAACCTCAACAGTACTTTCATAATTATTTGCAAATACAGTGTATTCACAAATTAGGCTATCCAATGACATATTAATTAATAAAATCGGTTCAGTAGAACTGTAGATTTAATTGTACAAAGCTTAAGAACAACATCTTTAATTCAGTATTTTCTCACTACTATACATTTGGAGGTTGCTTAACGTTTTTGCAAATAACTTTGAAATGGCGAGGAAATCGACCAAAGTGGAGCGTGATATTCTGAAAGAGAATAACATTTCCTACAAATTACCATTATGTATTTCTTGAAATTACAAGAAATACATACTGTTTCATTAAAAAGTAGTGTAAAATTATACATATTGTCATATTTGATAGATAGATTGGCATTAATTTGGCTAGTTACGTATACAAACAAATTAATATTTACGTAACAAACAATTTACAGTATTTATTTTGCTTTTTGGAAATGCCACATTGCTATTTTATTTGCATCATTTGTTGCAAAAGAAGCCACATGACCATATAAACGAGTAAGCCCCTAACATTACGTAGAGAGATTAATTGACAACTTTATGTAGCCTATGTATAAGGCTGAGACAACTAACTGACATCCCCCATGTCAATGAATTTTAGCTTTAACAGTAACCCCACAACCAATTTCTCAAAACTATGATAGAGGGTTATTCATTTGCACAGAAGTACATATGTACGATATGAACTGACGCGACAAGACGAAGGAAAAATAAAAAACGGATATACATCCCTTTGAAGTTAGAACGTGCCTTCTCAACAAACAGATATTTTTTCTTATATAAAATCGTAGATTAATCTGCTTTACACTGGTAAAATAGCGGACATATAGAAATCACTACTAAAAAATTATAAAAATTTAGCATTTTTTTTTTAACCAGAGCAGGTAAAGTGTTTAACTGCAAAAGATCCACCAATACGATTTCAATAAACCCTGCTATAGTAGTGTGCTGCTCCTAGTATATCGAGCTCTAAATATTTGCGTTACCAACGGAAGCTCAAACAATGGCATTGTTTCCTATTGTACAAGCCTTCGAGCGCCCGGTTGGCGGTTTTTTGCTGTGTCTGTCTACTCACTACTGCTTGATTTCATCGCAGAGGCGCAGTGTGCGTGATGTTAAGCGTCACAAAAATGCAAATACCCCATTTATATTATTGAGCGAAGCACTTATAATTTTGTGCTTATTTTTGTATTTTAATTTATAAAGGCACTCTGCACATCCACAGGAAACTATCTTTCTAACAGTATGCGTAGATTTTCCCTGCGATGCACATAAGCTGAGAAAAAAGGTTTTAAAGCATACTAGCTGTTACCCACGGGCTTCACCCACCCCGTTTTAATTCATAAGTATTAATAAAATTATTGATTGGTTAAGTTAAACTTGAATAAACAAAACAGAATACAGAAATACAAACAAATAATTACACCTGATTTTAATAAGGAAATACATTGAAAGAATAACATACAAATAAGGACAGCTGAGGTTTTTTTTAACATTATGTATAAGGAAAGTTCCCTTTGGAAAGAAATTACGACCTTAAAGGGTGATTTATGAAATAATGGATAGTTTTGCGCAAGGTTTTTCTCGTCATGACGAACATTTTAAGTTTATGGTTTATGGGGGTGTGACTTGTAGTTTTCTCAAAAGTTCATGGGTACTTTTGGCTATACAGTATATAGATTTCTGCTTGCCTATTTATATATAGATTCACTTAGATCAAGCATCTGCAGTTGTTCGCATTTCACGGATTGTGGCCCATTCTGTAAGTAACAGCTGTGTTTACGTCGTATACATAAAGTTGGGCATACTTTGGTTCAATGTTAGAGGGTATTAACGGTCCAATCAGATAGTAGTATGTTTTCTGTGCCGATGGTAAAAGGAGTCAGTACTTAAAGTTATATAGACTAACTGAATGATGTCGATTCATTTTGACACATCGTTTTTAAAAATCCATCCATTATTAACGGAGGAGTGGTGTTTCGTAGAAATCATCTTCACGTATTATTTTATACAGTATATAAGGAGTACCATAAGATATTTTTATTAACATTTGATATTATTACACACCAAGTTTAACATGGAGGATTCGAAATGTTTAATGTCAAACTTTGTCTCAACTAATTTGAGAGAACGGCTTGATAAATAAAGGCATGTTTATTTATTATTTGTTTTATTAATTAGTTTGAAATAAATAGAAGTAGGGAAACTTCTTTTTTTATTAGTAGCAAAGCTCTGCCAAAACAATTACATATAAAAACCGATGTTCATAGTTTGGTTTACTGATATCAATATTTAAATGAAGGATGATAGCATTACTAAGTGACAAATTATCAGTTCACTGAGAGATTATGTGAACACGAGACATCTTCTATATAAATAAAATTAGAGTTTTGTCTGTACATTATTTCTTAGTACGATCTAGGACTTGCCTGAAATATTGTGTTCAACTGTTACGGGCTAGAACTAGCGTAAGATGTGTTGGTGGGATAGAAAAAAGGTAGAAAAATTACAGGGTCACGTGACTTTCTCTCAGTAACACTCTTAAATTGTATTATAGCTTTTATTATGGTTTAAAACGCAATACCATAGATCCAAAATGTTATAACACACATATTTTTCCTTTGTTCAGTTGAATTAGTGATTAGGGTAGAGGCAGCGTAAAGAAAATGAGCAAAATACAGGGCAGATAGTGGCGTACATAGGGTAGTATTTAAAGGCTAAAAATAGATCGTTTAAGGAGTTTTCTTATCGAATAAATTCCTACTGTGTGTATTGATGTCATTAGCATTGTTTTTCAAACGTGCTATTATCTCAAGTCAAAAATGTGCTAGTATAATTAACGACTAGTGTACATGTTGCTCTAAATCAAGCAATTGCAAAGAAGTAAAGTAGTTATTTAAAAACAATTATTAACTTATTTAAAAACGAATAAAAGTAATAATTTCCGATGAGTTTAAAAGACTAAACTCATAGATGGAACGTACCTAACATTTCCATATAATAGCCTAAACATTTCTTGTAAATATTTTACAGTACCATTTTTCAAAAGCTGATCTGGTTTTTAGTGTATTCTACAAATATTTCCCACTTATAGCCACATTAGGTATAGTCCATGTTGATCTTCGTCAATGATAACGTAGTCAGCATGGTACTACCCATTGTCACCAGTACAAATTTCAGTAATTTTTTTATAGAGATACAATTTTGTTTACAATAGGTACTTAAGAACTGCCTGATTTTCTGCATAACCTCCCTGTCACAATTTTATTTGCCTCAATTGGCATTAATTTGGCTAGTTACTGTTACAACGTAAGTTATATTTACCTGAAAATATGCAGAATTGTAAGGCCTACTGTTGTTCAGATGGGTTTTTGTTTCCCTTGAATGTGAATAATGCGAATCCTTCAATGCAAGTTTTAATAAGGTTTCTTGGATGTAGTCATATTATTTTAAAATCACTTGACTTTTATGAAAACATATATAATGTCCTTGCCGTACCAGTTTAATTCAGCCTTAGAGGGGTTTCCTTTGCAAATCATCATAAAGTTAAGTCCGTGTTTCCTACAAAATAGTAGCACTTCCGATAACATCCTTGTTCATTGTTTGTGGGAATCTTCATATTGTAGGTGTTCTTCTTTTATATAGGATGCTGGATGATAACGATAATATTTTTAAAAAAAATCTCGATTTCTGCTACTTGGTGGCGTTCTATGACTTTCCTATGTTTCCTTGGAAAGCAATTACGACCTTTAAGGGCAGTTTATGAAATAATGGATAGTTTTGCGCTAGTTTTCTCGTCATGACGAACATTTTAAGTATATGGTTTATGGGGGTATGACTTGTAGTTTTCACAAAAGTTCATGTGTACTTTGGGCTTTATATTGATAAACTAGTGGGTTGTAGGGACATAAGTCCCTAAAAAGCTCAAATGTAAAACAAACTATTGTAATATTTAAACAATCTCAGAATAAAATTATCTATGTGTCAGAATCGATACAGTGCTACAATTACTACATGTACTCATATTAGTACCCTGGCCCAGTTCTTATTTCTAATATTATAGCTCTACTCCTTTTGTAAAGGCACAACTGAATTAGTGTAAAGGCTGCCCTATAAGTTATAGTTGATAGTTATAGTTGATTATAGTTTCGTTTCTGATCAACATAAAATATAAACTACTCTCTGTGTCAGCTTATGTGGTGGTATTCCTCCTAAAGCTGTGGTTGATTTTATACACTCTTTAAAATAGGCCAATTTAAACGTTCAATGGGTTCATAGTTTGTTAAGACCATAGTAAAGTATTTATTTGCTAATCCGTTATAATTTTTAAATTAATAACACAGCGCTGTCTGATGTTATGATGCAATGTACTGATAGCCGACAGCTAAGCCATATCAGCTATAGTAATGTTAATAGTATATTATTTTTCATTCAATGGATGTAAATTTTGTTTGAAAACATTTTACCGTTTATATTATTTATTTAGCCTACAGTTAAAAAAGCGAATCATCGACTGATTACTTGCCATTGGTTAGGGTTCCATTATCATGTTAATGAAACCAATCAAGAAAACAAATTCATCAACATTGATATAGGTACATATTTTTGGTTAGTGAAACATAAAGAATCGGAAACTACCTCCAGGGTTTACTGTTATAGATTCTATCTTTACTATCTATATAGATTGTATATATATACAATGCATGTTGGGCTATATTATTTTAACCTTTTTTCCTTGGAGCAACACTGCCCTGCTAATAAAGAAGGCAGTAAGTGCAAAATTTTCGATTTTCAGATTTTGTTGTAATTTAAGGTTTTTGGGGTCAGGGATTATGAAAAACACACTTAAAAAGCCGCATCTACAACCGTTTCTGAGATATGGCAGGTGTATATTGCAGTATATACATCATTTTTCAACAGAAACTAAGCTAAAAGGCAGTATCTATAAAAGCTAAGCAAGAAAGGCAGTATCTGCGATGTAGATACTGCCTTTATGCTTAGTGATGTACATCACGTACTGCCCTTTTGCTTAGCATTATGGGTACAAATGAGGAACTAAAAGCAGTTTTTACCAGCTGAGATTATGTTGTTGTGTTTGTGTTTACACTGTTGTTTGTAAATATGAAAATGGCTAGTAGTAGTTAGATACTGCTTTTTAGCTTAGGGTCCTCCTATTAGCACTTACTAGCTAAACAAAATGGCAGTATGAGCAGATGCTGCCTTTTGGCTTAGCATGAACACAAATATTTCTAAGGACAAAAGTAGTATGTGCATTTTTATATTGATCCAGTTTAAAAAAATTATTTTTTATAGTGTCAATTGAATATTTAGGCCTAAGCATTACCGAAGATAACAAAAATATTAGTTTAGTCTTCACATGTGTTAGGGCAATGGCGGCAAAGATGAGGTCATTTTCTGAAAATATTCACTTTTGCACATACTGCCTTCTTTCTTAGCAGGGCAGAACAGACAGTAGATACCTGGTTAAAATCTACTCCAAACAATTTTATTTTTCCGCCCATTGGAATTTGTTATAGTAATTAATGAAAGGAATATACAGTATGTATTGCCTGTACAAACCTATTTCAAATTTTATTCCCAGGTTATTCTCTAGAGTAACTGTTAAGGTTATTCCACTCGATAAAATCATAGATTAAACACTACAATTACGTGTTAAATTAAATGTTATGAAATTTAAAACAAAAGTTTTGAATAAATTTTCAACATATGTTTTGAAATAAAAACAAAACAGAAGTTTTCTAACTAATCTTGCATTGTTGATTATTTAGTCAATGGGGCTATTTCATGTTAAACATTCCTTCAGCACAACAATAACCTACTAATGTGAAGAAATGTAATCAAAGTCAAATAATTTTGTAATTGAAATGAATTCCCTCCTAAGAATATCACTTTGGAATGCTAATGGCTTGGCAAACCACAGCCAAGAACTTAAGTTATTTATCACTCAACAAAAAATAGATGTATGCCTCATTTCTGAAACCCATTTCACTGATAGAAGTTTCTTCAAAATTCCTGGTTATATTGTCTACTTTACTAACCATCCAAATAATAGAGCTCATGGAGGAACTGCTGTACTAGTGCACAAAAAACTAAAACACTATGAGCTTCCTAACATGCAAAATGATTTCTTACAAGCCACGAGTATTGTTGTAAAATGTGGCAATAACGCCTCTCTTACACTCTCGGCAGTCTACTGTCCTCCACCTCATGCAATAAGTAGGGATCAATTTAGAGACTTTTTCTCAACACTTGGGCCAACATTTATTGCGGGTGGGGACTATAATGCTAAACACACACACTGGGGCTCGAGACTAGTAACTCCAAGAGGCAGAACTCTTTACAGAGCTATAACAGAAATGAATTTGGATTGTGTATCTTCAGGTTTACCTACTTACTGGCCAACTGACCGAAATAAAATACCGGACCTACTGGACTTTTTTGTAGTTAAAGGTATACAATTGAACTACACGAATATCGAATCATCCCTTGATCTTTCTTCAGACCACTCCCCTGTAATCATAACTTACAGTACTAGTATATGCTTGAAGGAAAAATCCCCGTCGTTGTGTAATAAGAATACAAACTGGGATTACTTTAGGACCCTTATAAATAACAGTATTGATCTTAAAATCCCGTTACGGAATGAACATGATGTGGAAGAATTAATAAATTACTTCAACACTACCATACAGAAATCAGCCTGGGAAGCAACTCCAAAATCTAAAATCTGTGTCTCAAAATCAAATAACTACCCAATTTATATTAAGAAGAAAGTAGCAGAAAAACGTAGACTACGGAGAATTTGGCAAAATTCACGCGACCCTCTTGATAAAACTCGTCTAAATCGTGCAGCTCAGAAATTAAAACGATGTTTAGTGGAACTGAAAAATACATGGTTTGACGATTTTACGAAAAATCTAACCCCAACTGAAGCAACCGAGTATTCTCTTTGGAAGTCTACTAAATATATTAAACGTCCAGTTCAACATGTACCTCCAATTCGGAAACCTGACGGGTCCTGGGCTAAAACCCCTGAAGAAAAAGCGAAGGTTTTTGAAGATTACTTTTCTGATGTATTTAAGCCTATTACTCCAAATCCCCCCAATGACGAAAGTGAAATTTACGAATTTTTGGATGCACCAAATCAGTTGTCACTGCCTATAAAATCTTGCACTCCTTCAGAGGTTTCAAGAATAATTTTTAAGGAAATTAACCCCGTGAAAAGTCCTGGGTACGATCTCATCACTGGAAAAATTTTAAGAGAACTACCTCGTAAAGCCATTATGTTGTTGACATTTATATTTAATGCTATGTTACGATTGGAATATTTTTCTGTTCAACTGAAAATTGCACAAATAGTTGTTATCCCAAAACCAGGCAAACCACCTAATGACGCATCTTCTTACAGACCCATAAGCTTGCTTCCTATAGTATCAAAGTTGTTTGAAAAGGTAATACTTAAAAGGTTAACCCCCACTGTTGATGAACTAAACTTAATACCAGATCATCAGTTCGGCTTCCGCAAACAACATTCTACCATTCAACAAACCCACCGATTAGTGGATATTATAAAAAACACATTTGAGAAAAAACAGTACTGTTCTGCTGCATTTTTGGATGTCCAACAGGCGTTTGACAAGGTGTGGCATGTCGGACTTCTGTTTAAACTCAAAACGTCTCTCCCTCACTCTTTGTACAACCTTCTAAAATCATATCTGACCAATCGATCTTTTCAAATAAAATTCGAAAATTCGTTATCTGATCTGAAGCCGATAAAGTCTAGAGTACCTCAGGGGAGTGTTCTTGGTCCCTTGCTATATTTGATGTATACAGCAGACATCCCTATGGTCCCCAACGTCACAGTGGCTACGTTTGCTGATGACACCGCACTGTTGTCGAGTCATGTGGACCCTCAAGTCGCTTACATAAATCTACAAGCTGCCTTGACTGAACTCCAGTATTGGCTTAAAAAGTGGAGGATAAAAGTCAACGAAAACAAGTCCAAACATATTGTTTTTACTCTGAGAACAGGGTACAATCCTCCTGTAACCATTAATAATGTAGCCTTAACGGAGGCAGACAGTGTAAAATATTTAGGTCTAACTCTTGACAAAAAATTAAATTGGAAATCTCATATCTGGTGCAAGAGACAGCAAATGGAATTAAAACTTCGTAAACTCAATTGGCTACTAGGTAAAAATTCAAAATTATCATTGGCTAACAAAATTTTACTGTATAAAGTTATGATCAAACCAATTTGGACATACGGAATTCAACTTTGGGGGACCTCGAGCAAATCCAACATCGAAATTCTTGAACGATTTCAGGCTAAGGCACTGAGAAGAATTATTGGCGCACCCTGGTTCGTATCCAACACTACAATTAGGAATGACTTCAAAATTAAATCAGTGAAAGAAGAAATTACAGACCTTAGCAAAAATTATCAAGAAAAATTAGAATATCATCCGAACAGTCTTGCTGTTAATCTGCTGGACAATAGTCAGTGCATTACCAGGTTAAAAAGTGTTGTGCATGTGCTGGACCTAAGCTACAGATTTCTGTAAATGTTTAAATGACTGATCAAATTTTTGGCAAGACTTGTTGATGAACAAGTGCTTGCTTCCTGACATTGTTTGATATATGTTTTACTTATTGTTCTCATATTTGAAGTTTGGACAGATTGTAAAATAAATTCTGATAAAAAAAAAAAATTTGGTAAACTTCGTGAACATATGTTTAAAGAAACCAAATCTTAAATGTTTCAGCCATTCTACTTCCATTTACTTTGATTTTAACCATCTCCCACGATTCTACTAAATTTCATGCGCTTGGCTAATTTACATACAAATACACAAATTTGCAAATTGCACAGTAAAATTAATTTCAACATTCTAAGACATAACGACAAAAGTCTCAATTGTAGGTAACGTCATCCCTGGTTTTATATGGTATACAGTACATTGCAAAATTTACTGGCAAATGAGTTAAATCCAAATGTAATATTGCTTACTGGCTTAGATGAATCACGATCAGCTGTATTGAGGTAAACAAAAATCAACAGACAAATGGCTTCTAATGCTATTCTTATGGAGAACATTTTACGTTATATTATTGACTAAGTCAAAGGTTTTATCAAATTTTGTGTTAAAATTTGGGGAATTTCACTATTTTTCCGGGATCGAGACCATTAATTTGAACCCTCTCCCGTCGTTCTACGACTACCCAGTCGCCCACAATTTTGACGCAAAGAATCGGCTTTCGTAATTAATATATAGATAGATATTTAATTTCCACAAAATCAGTTAATGTAACCAATGCGTTTCGTTGAATTGAAAAACAAAGAACACAATTAAATTAAACAGCTGATGTAAACAATATTATGTTCTTCGAAAGGATAACATGGGAACTTAAAAAGCCACTGTGGCAGAGGCCAAGGGACTTTTTCAAAAAATGTAGGCCAGTTTGCAAATCTACGCAACACGCTCTTTCCAATGAGACGTCAGTGGATAAAATCGGTTAAGAAATGGTGGAGGATTCAACCGACAAACTTCGTGTTCGCGTATTAATTATATAGATTTCATATGTGCATGAAATGTTGGTGTGAAACCAACTTGTATAACTTTAAGCTAAATGGTTTAAGTTACCTGGCTTCGTCAAGTGATCCTTCTTCAGTATTACACTACTATAGTTTCGGACTTGAAAATAAGTCCATCTTCAGAAAACGTCAATAGGTCATCTAACCAAATTGGTTAGATGACCTATTGACGTTTTTGTTAACCTGAAGATGGACTTCCAGAGGCTACCTCACCATGTATACCTTTGAAGTAGAGGCTATATTTATTCCCAAAAGGTATCAAACGCCAGCTCCTGATCAAATCTTTTCTATCACTTTAAAGTTTGTTTCGTGTTTTTAGTCTTCACGTACAGAGACTTAAATCTTTGTATTAAATTGTTAGCAATCATAAATCGTGGACAGAATCTTCCACAAAAGATAAATACAATATAGTTCAACACCCTAGAACTCCTTAAAAAAAATATGTTTTGTTAAGGCTTCGTCATAATGTTAAACATACTCAATACAACAAATTCATTAATTTTACATATGTAAACGTTGATAGTTGTGTGCGTATTGTATTTTAATATATCTTCTGTATACATCTAGTCCTCTATATTTTCTGTGTACACAAATGCTTCTGTATACACTTTTTTTGCAACTCACAGTAACTGAGAAATATTCTAAACTGGTGAACTGTTTTTATAAATTTTTGCCATTATTTCTCAACCCGTGCTTAAAACATTAGTGACTCGTGGATAAATCCAGATACAAAATTTAATCTAAATCGGACCACAGGTTTTGTCTGTAGCTCTGTATCTGGATCATACAAGTGTGTATTATATAACCTGATATTAGTCAAAATATGTTTTATTCTATAACGTTTAATTTAATTCAACATAAAAGTCATGCTCCCTCCATTTTTAAAGTATTCAGTCCAAAAATGTAATAAATTTACTTGTGCATACATATTTATTTCGTTTTAATAAATAATTGAGGTGATGCAATACACTTATGTAGGCAGTCGCAGCAGTCGAATCCGGGCATAGCGCCTAAAGTTTCACGAACGCAAACCGCGCAACGAGTAGCTAAATGAGCCGTAGAGTAAGTGAGCCATCTAATATTTTGAAGAGGGTTCACTTACTCTACGGATCATAGTGCCAATGAACTGTAGAGTAAGTGAGCCATCTAATATTTTTCTGCAGGCTCGTATAGTATACGAGCCTATTCCTATAATTTATATTATTCATTATTTTGGCTCGTATACTATACGAGCCGATTCCTAAATTATCAAATAATTCGTAAGCTTGGCTCATAGTCACTATGATCTGTAGAGTAAGCGAACCTTCCTACTGTATTTTTAAATATAATACACGAGGCTCATAGGCACAATGATTCGTAGAGTAAGTGAACCCTCTTCATTTATTTTTTATTTTCGATAGGCTCGTATAGTATACGAGCCTGTAGTGCAAGTGAACCTTCAATATTATTTAAAAAGCTCGTATAGTCTATGATCTGTAGAGTAAGTGAGCTGTCCCCATGTCAAAGTCAAATCAAATGATTCCACTAAAGTTAATTAATAATATAGTTAAATGCGTATCATCACAGAAAACGTACTTCTATAACCGTTTTCTGTGGTTTTCCGGGTTATAGTAGTACGTTTTCTGTGGTATCATTTATGTCAGTATTCGTTCTGTAAACTAATTGAGTTTTCAAGAACACAAGGCAACCAACAAAATAATAGTAGTATCTTATTCGGCATTGACTGACATTGAGCAAAGTCATGGTGGAAGGAAAATACACAAAAGTGTGCTATTCCACGGCCACCTTTAACTACAGGCCGCGGCCTGGTAGAATTAGCAACGTCGCAAGTGGTGTTGTTTAGTGACAGACGTCCCATAATATACATCACTAACTGATATATTGACACATATACTGTTAACATTTACAGGATGGTAAATACGTCTTCTTGCAAAATATTTTAGGATGACAATCAACTTTGACCATCTACTCGATCATCGGCCCAACTGGAACAGGGTCCTATTAAATAAAAACTTCATGAATAAAATTCAACGAGTTATTTCATATTCATTCCTAATTTAATGTTTCACCTCTTCAATTGAAGACTAATTAATCCTCCTACACAAACCTTACCTTTTTAAAATACGTTTCAACTGTCTAATACTCAACACAGTGTTATATTTACAAGCAAAGTAAAGCTATATTTCTGCCTGAGCCAAGCCTATCACCAAAATGGCTTCTCTTTCATTAGTGTCCATTTCGGTGCTCAATTCGCCGTTTCGTTAGGCAGTAGAAGAACATCCAATTCAAGGAACGCCCACATGTTTAATTCAGACTTTAATCTCAGAATTCTAACTTTTTCACAGAGAGGAACGCCCACAAGTTAAATTCTGACTTTAATCTCAGAATTCTAACGTTTTTCACAGAGAGGAACGCCCACTTGTTAAATTCTGACTTTAATCTCAGAATTCTGACTTTTTTCTCAGAGAGGAAGCCGACTTTCCGCGCTCTGACTTTAATCTCAGAATTTCTAAGTTTTTTCTCAGAGATGAAGACAAATATTTTTTTATAGTTGGTAGCCCTTTAGCGCCGTCGTACTATCTGTACGATACGACGGCGCTGAAGGGCCACCAACTATAAAAAAATATTTTTCTTAATCTCTGAGAAAAAACTTAGAATTCTGAGTTTAAAGTCAGAATATAACATGTGGGCGTTCCACTCTGAGATTAAAGTCAGAATTCAACTAGTGGGCGTTCCCCTCTGAGATTAAAGTTAGAATTTAACAAGTGGGCATTCCTCTCTGTGAAAGGAGTTAGAATTCTGAGATTAAAGTCAGAATTGAATTGTGGGCGTTCCTCTCTGGGAAAAAAGTCAGAATATAACTAGTGGGCATTCAACTCTTAAGTCAGAATTGAACTGTTGGCGTTCCTCTCTTATTGCAACGATATTATCAGCATATCGATGCTATCATCCCTACTATCTTAGACAAAAGAAATAATATAAATATCATTTCTGTTGTCTATTCTACTGTGTTCTTCTACTTGCAACGTTGCCAATTCTACCAGGCCGCGGCCTGGGGCCCATTACATAATAAAGTACAAACTAATATTATTAGTAAATCAGCTGATCGCCCAATGCAAATCTAATGGAAATTACAAGTTACAAGTTGTAACTTGTAACTTGTAGTTTATTATGAAATGGGCCCCTGGAGTTAAAGGTGGCCGTGAGAAGAGTACAGTAGAGTATAGTAGCACGGCCGCATTGGTGGCCGCATTCTTACGTTAATCTCAGAGATGAACGCCCACAATTCAATTCTGACTTTAATCTCAGAATTATAACTCCTTTCACCGAGAGGAACGCCCACTTGTTAAATTCTGACTTTAATCTCAGAGGGGAACGCCCACTAGTTGAATTCTGACTTTAATCTCTGAGTGGAACGCCCACTTGTTATATTCTGACTTTAAACTCAGAATTCTAAGTTTTTTCTCAGAGATTAAGAAAAATATTTTTTTTATAGTTGGTGGCCCTTCAGCGCCGTCGTAAGATAGTGTACCACGAGGCTGCATGAATTTTGAAAAGCCATAGCCTAGCCAATGGCTTAAAAAATGAAAATGGTTATTATGTACGTTTGTTTATGTAATTCTTAGTGATGTGAAGAGTCGGGTACTTTCCTGACTCGAGTGACTCGACTCGCCAACTGCCGTGAACTCGAGTTACGAGTCGAGTCAGACTCAACTCGAGACGTTCCGAGTTCGTGTGAGTTCGGCATTCTCCGTACGAGTTCGTTAGTTTTGCGAGTCGGCCGACTCGGTACCGGCCAATAGCGTGTCAGCTTTATGAGTCGACTCGACTCGACTCGAGACGTTCCGAGTTCGTGTGAGTTCGGCATTCTCCGTACGAGTTCGTTAGTTTTGCGAGTCGGCCGACTCGGTACCGGCCAATAGCGTGTCAGCTTTACGAGTCGACTCGACTCGACTCGAGACGTTCCGAGTTCGTGTGAGTTCGGCATTCTCCGTACGAGTTCGTTAGTTTTGCGAGTCGGCCGACTCGGTACCGGCCAATAGCGTTGAATCTATGCGAGTTGACTCGTAAAGCTGTGACGCTATTGGCCGAAATCGAGTGCGAGTAAACTCGAGTCAACTCGTTACGTCCCGAGTTCGTTAAGGTTCGGCTTTCTCCGTATGAGTTCGGTTTCTTGACTCGGCTTTTGCGAGTCGGACTCGTAACGTTACGAGTTCGTGTAGCTTCGGCAATCTCCGTACGAGTTCGTAAAAGAACTCGAGTTGGAATTGAGTTGACTCGACTCGGGTCTTGACTCGAGTCAACTCGACTCGCCAACTCAACTCGTCACATCACTAGTAATTCTGTCAGTTCTCAATATTGATTCAGTTCTGTCATCTGATCATTCTGATCTGTTCTGTTCTGTTACTTGACCTTGCAGGTAGCGGTTCTCCTCTGATTCTGATTTAGACAGCGTTGGAGTTGGAGCTGTTGTCTGCCTAGTTCTATCGTCTGCCGCTCAGGCGCACTGCATGCAAGATGCAAATGGCGGTATTTTCTGCTACTGTAGTAACTCACTGAAGTTAGTTGAGGTTATGTTATTGTTATTGTTTATGTTGGCGACGAATTGAATAACTTTCAGTCAGTTATTCCGATTTTTCCCGTACAAAAAGGTTACCTAATACTGAAAAAGTATCAGTGAAATAAAATAATCAAATCTATTCACTTATTTTGCGTTTTTGGCAAAACATACGATACATAAGTAATTTCTAGAACCAATTTAGGCTTAGGCCTTGCTAACTTGGTATTAACAAAACGATTAATTTTCTATAGGCTAGTTAAAATATTTATTATATATTTGTTACATAAAACACTGGGTACAGTTTTAACTTTACTGGACTAGGCTAATATGGATTGAAACTATCAATTTGATTAGTAAACAAATCGAGTCTGGTTAGTTAGGTTAGATTATGACAGTTTCATTTTAAAATTGATACTTTATAGGTAGTTAACAATTTTTATTTAATTACTAAGAGGTATTCTCAATCGATATTAAGTTAGCGTAGCCCAGTTAAGAAACTGTACCCATATTATTAAATAGCCTATATTTATACTTAGGGGTGTTTTATTTAACTTACACGTTGTTTTCCTATTGATTTTAATAGGCAAAGGTTTCTTAACTGGGCTATGCTAAGGCTGCACTTTACTTTAGGTCCTACACTCATTTGACTAAAAATATCGATTATTCAATTGTTTCATTCGACATATCGTTTGGTTAGTTAGGTTAGGTTAACCTTACCTAACTAAACCAACGATATATCGAATGAAACAATCGATATATTGATCGATATTTTCATTTCAATGAGTGTAAGACCTAAAGTAAAGTGCAGCCTAAAATAAAACTATCATAACCTAACCTAACCAACCAAACTTGCTGATGGTTAAAAATCGCATGAAGGTTTAATCGAATTGATAGTTTCAATCAATATTAGCATAGCCCAGTTAAGAAACTGTACCCGGTACAGGGATGTATTTAATTGAAATATGTTAAGTTAAAAAAAAACAGGAAAAATAATTAAACTTAGGTACACCAAGTTATTTAATTAGGTAGCCAAGTGAAACTGAAGTGTTTTACTAACTAAGTTAGTCTGTCCTATACAAACGCAAGCTTTGGCTTGAAATTTGATTGTGGATGGATGACCAATGGATAGGCCGCAACATTTTTGAACAACTATGATATACACAATACACATAGAACACAGTACATAAGTTAAATAATCCGATAGTGATGAATTTAATTTTTAATTTCGAAAACTTACTTAATTTAAGGTCCTAATTTCTCTAACAAACAGGGTATGTAACATGGGGTTTTAAGTTAAGGTAACTTACTTGTGTCTCTAAAACGTTAGTTATAAGGAGCAACTTAATGACTTTAAAAACTGTAAACCTAACTTTCTTTTTACAACTAAACAATGGCTAGTTATAGAAATGCCGGTAATTTTCTGTTGAAGTGAACAGTCATTTTATCAATTGATATCTTTTTGAATACCGGTCGATATTTTACTTTTCTATCCGATATATTGACTAAACAACAAATCGAAACATATCAGCTGATGAGGATAAATAAATATTGTTTAGTATCAATCAACACCACTACATACAAAACATCATACAACATAACAATTAAAAAAATATTATACCTGTATTACAATTAAACTGCTCTAAACCAACCTAACCAACCAAACTTGCTGTAACGTTTTAAAATTCCGTTTTATAAGCTTATCCTATTCCCCATATCCTTTTCTGTTATCAAACAAAATTTTGAAATGGTAATTAAGCCTACTGCAAGTTTTGTTAGTTATGGTAGGTTAGTTTAGAACAGTTTCATCTCAATATAATATTTTTTAATTTGTAATTTAAATGTGTTTGAAGATAGTAAAACAGAAGGAATACATATCGTGAAGTAAAAGAAAAAGTCTCGATATATCGAAAATAAAGCATTGATAAATGCATAACTAAGTTAGGTCTGCACCTATTGAGGTTTGATTAATTCTGTGAAAGGTTTACACAAAAGATAATCCTATAGCTCACCTAAGTTACTTACGGAAAAGTTTTGTTTTTATTACTCCTTTACCATATGTTAGCAGCTTAACCACTAGAGTCTGCAGTTGGCGGTAGCCAATCACAAGAAGAGGCTAGTGCAACGTTGCCATATCGCCTGTTGACAACACTAATTAAAATACTAAACGATATTTTCAAATCAGCTGGCATTATTGAGTCAACTAGAGGTTGGGTCAAAAAGAGTCACTTTAGGCCCTAGTGATGAAGTATACTATTAGACACTAGAGAACTTTATGAATGGCTCATTCAACTGTGTTCAAATTGGCGACCATATAGATTGATGCGATGTCTCATTTTAGTATATAAAAATAATTATATTATTTAAAATATTTACGAACAACTTCTAACCCTCACAAGAAATCAAATGACTTTAATTTTTTCGGGGTTGGGACCGTGATCTGATGCACAGATTTTTAGTACAGCAGAACCCTGCATTACAGCCCAAAAGCAATTTTCTTTTTTATTGTAAACATTGATGATACAAATAAACTAACTAAACGAAAACTACTTTCATTTGCAATTTGTTTAAATCTTAGTCGACTACACATTTTTATCACAATAATTGTCAAATTGAAAAATAAATAAATCAAGGATTTTTTTACAGTTCCTCTAATTACATTGATGAACTAAGTTAAATTTAAAAACAATTATAGTAAAATGAGACATTTGATACATAAAATTGCTTTTGAGCTGCCCTCTGCATTTTTGCTTCAACGAGGTAGGCCTACCTATCATTTACACAACTGCCATTAGTCTTGCCACTCAGTAAATTGCTTTTTTTTATTCGACAAATGTGTGCAAGACTATGGCGTCACAAATTGTTTGTAACATTTGGCAAAAAGGTGCGCAAGACTGAGGCGCGACAAATTGATTGTAACAATTGTCATTGAGGTGCGCAAAACTGAGGCGCGACAAATTGTTTGTAACAATTGTCAAAAAGGTGCGCAAGACTGAGGCGCGACAATGTAACAATTGTCATAGAGGTGCGCAAAACTGAGGCGCGACAAATTGATCGTAACAATTTGTCAAAAAGGTGCGCAAGACTGAGGCGCGACAATGTAACAATTGTCATAGAGGTGCGCAAGACTGAGGCGCGACAAATTGTTTGTAACAATTGTCAAAAAGAAGTGCGCAAGACTGTGGCGCAACAAATTAGTATATAAAAATTGTCAAAAAGGTTCTTACTGTACTGTGGTACGACAACCTCCCTCTCAGACGACCTGTCACTGAACTCGCTGAGTCGCTCATGAAATAGATATTTTTTGCTGCACCCTGTATAAACCACTATTAGTAAACAAAAAAAGGCTTGACAACTGAATTTGTTCAATAAGTGCCTAGTAGGTCGAAATGAATATTTCTTAGACCACACACCTTACCACACCCAAAGAAGAAAGAACATTTATTTGACGATTCCCTGGTCTCAACGACCATGGAGAAGAGGGCCTAGGTTAAAGGTAAGTAGAAGGTAACCGGGCCTAATTAAATTTTTTAAATCTTAAATCATATAAATTCATTTGCTTGACCCTTTGATGATGAATTATTTAGAATGTGTTGTGGGATAGGAAGCGTTTTCAATAAGAGCTGACAGGACAATTTTGTTCGCTTCTTCATTATCTGGTTTCAATGAAGTTTCTTTACGCCTCTTCTTTTTTGCTATGAACTTTCTTTGGGGGTCGATGTTTTTTCGGGTATTTATTTTCTTAACACTTGAGAACGTTTTTGTAAATTGTTCTCCTTCTCTAACAGCATCAATCTGTGGTTGCCACGATTTCAGATTTTTAGCGATGACTTCTAGCTGCTCAAATGAACTGATTTTGTTAATGATATGTGAAAACTGACAACTGATTTCTTGTTTTGCACTTTCTAAATCTAAGGTTGTTTTTTTACTTTTGCTGACAGCTGACACAATTACAGTCTTTTCATCATCGTTTACATGTGGATCAAGAGCAGGACCACTTCCTAAACGATTCTTTAGTGTTTGACAAACTAGATGAATGTGTTTGCACATGTTCCACTGTATACATGCATCTGAACATGTGCAACTGAACTTATGAATGCATACTTTGCAGTACACACATTTTAGAGAACAACTACATGATTTTACATTTTCTGTAACGGTGTACATATTAACAGAAGAAAATACTGCCCAGGAATCATTTGATGATTGCAGCACACAGTCAGAACTTAAACTAAGACATTTCTTATGCCTGTCCCGGATGTTTCTCAACTTGCTAGTCAGTTTTCCTTTGTGGAGAACAACAATTCGGTCAAAAAGTTTTTGATTAATGAATCTCATCAATGCATGAACAGTTAAGTCGAGCCTTTTTGCCAATTTACCCCGTAAGTAAAAGTGTTTGAAAATCCCGTGGAGCCTTTCCAAATGCATGTTCGTATTGATCCCAGCATTTTTACGGTAACAATATGCCCATGACATACGATTTCCTACATAATTGTCTGCAACATATTTTCCAAAGACAGCAGTGTCAGCATCGGCACCAAGATCATCTAGAAAAACAGGTAAAACACTTTCAAATGCCCTCTCATCAATCTCATACAAAAGAGTAAACATCATTTTGTTGACTTTCTTTCTTTTTTCTTCATTTTTGATCTGATTAACTTTTTTTTGCCAAGCTCGTTGAACGTGCCATGTGCAAAAAAGTTGTTTTTCAACTTCACCCATTACTGATTTCCATGAATTATAGAAGACAGCTGCCATATCTGTCATCAATGTCTTAGTGTTGATGCAGCCTATTCTATTTTTAATCGATTGCAGAAAAATTTCAATACCAACATGATCATTTCTATTTGAAAAATAAAGGGCACATGGGAATCCTTGCCGCATGTCATCTAAAACTAACAATGTGGTCATTTCATAATTGTAGGCGTTAGTTCCGTGTGTTGAGTCCATACAAATTACATCACCACCGTACTTTTTTAGCATCTCTTCCTGTGCTTTCGTCATAATGCCTAGAATAAAATCCTCTGACTGTAATTGGGGGTATTCTGGACAATCAACACCCTTTGGCTTGTAGATCAATACACAGTCATCATCACTGCTACGGACCTGTTCCACCCATGAGTGAACACTCAACGAATCATCAGAATGAAGAATGCACTCACTGTCCAATGAATACTCTTTTGCAATGTTACGTAGATCTTGTTTTGTCAAAAGATGTCTTCTTTTAATTTCACCACAGACTGACTTTTGAACATTTTCAAGAATATTGTCAAAGGGCACTTTTTGAGCAATTGTTGATGCCAAATCCCTCCTTTCAATCTCTGACAAAGGAATGTGGGCTAATTCTGCCTCATGGCCAACATGTGTCTCACAAAATCTGACCTTGATTATTCCATTACTTTCAAATTTAGCTGAGATCTTTGCTGGACAGTAGGCGTTAATTTTACACGACCCTTGGATTTTCAAATGTCTTTTCCTTGTAGAAGGTGAAGATTGACCTTTAAAATTACCCGATCGATTACAATGGTAAACAATGGATGAAGAACCGTCATTATTTTTCTCCATTCCCCTATGTTTAACAAATAGACAATTTTGTTCCCCTTCTACACTACTTTTCCATTTTTCAAATTCGCTCATATTATTGAAATCAACTTCAACTACATTCAAAACTATTGCATGATGAGTATTTAGATGATTTTCAAACTCAACATTACTCCTAAGAGTGTTTCTGCAAAGTCCACATGTGAGAGAGGGGGAGGATTGGACTAGGTTACTTGGCTCATATCCCAGATGTACATTCTTATAGTGTCTTTTCAGATTAAAATTTGAGCTGAATGCTTTATCGCACAACTCACAAGTGAAACAAGGAGCCATTTTGACTGTGTCGATAGCTCAGAATAAGAAGTTAAGAACCCTAAACAAACATTGACTTAAAGGCATACCACAACAAAAATTATTAAGTTTTAACCTCTTTTAACTAAGTTAAGTTAGGTCTAAGTCTGGCCTATTTTAGTTGTTTTGTTGGTGAAAGTTGAACACACTGTAACACAAAATTTGTATACGACTTAGTTTAAAAAAAATGCTGAATCCAAAAATGAAATCAAGTTAAAATAGGCCTAACCTAACTTACTATGTTTATATCAGAAAGAAGTGTCCCAAAAATGGAATGAAACAGTGAAAATTGAACACACTTTAACACACAATTTTTATACAACTAGGCCTACATAGGCCTAGGTAATTTTTTTTAAATGCTGAATCCAAAAATGAAATTAATATAAAATAGGCCTAGTAGACTTACTACGTTTTTATCATAAAGGAGTGTCCCAAAAATGGAATGAAAAATAAAAGTAAGTGAACTTGAAATACTCTAGCCTCACTTAACAACTAAGTTAAGTCCTTGATCAATCAGAACAAAAATAACAGTCCCTACCAGAACTTACCAATATTCACAACAACTACAATACTTACAACTTACAAGAATACTTGTATTTTTAATAAATAACTCTTGTCTATATATTTTAACTTAACCTCAAAAAGAAATCAACCGGCTTCGGCGACTCCCGCTTGAGGTGAGGAGGAGCAGACAAACAGAGAACAGACACAGATGAGCGCGGCAACAAGCGGCAGACAACGGTACTAACTAGCTTGTCTGTCATCCAGTGAAAAAAAAACCAGAGGAGAACCGCTGCCTGCAAGGTCAAGTGTTCTGTTCTGTTTTCTCTGTCAGACTCAGAAGCCAGAAGTAGTTAAGGTTAATAATAAAAAAGTTAAAGTTTGTTTTGTTGATTGGTTAGTACTCTTCAGTCTTCGATTGGTTTGCTTTAAGTAATCAATTATTTAGACTAGCTTAGTACATAAATCTTACGTTTGAGGAATCATACCTAATTTATTTTTGGGCTGCACTTTACTTGACGTCCTACACTCATTCGATTGTTTTTTTCGATTCGATATTTTCATTCGATTGTTTCATTCGATATATCGTTTGGTTAGGGTAACTAACCAAACGATATATCGAATGAAGCAATCGATTAATCGATATATTGATCGATATTTTCATTCGAATGAGTGTAGGACGTCAAGTAAAGTGCAGCCGAATGAAAGGAGATAAATAATTTTAGATCTTAAAGCCTAGAGATATTGATAAACAACAGGCCGATGATCATCACTTTGAGAGCAGGAGCGTAGACGAATCGATGGCTTAATGTTGACGTTGATCAAAAACTGCTCTCAGAGTATAACTTAGGCCTACTTTCGCCACTCATCCTACACTCATCTCCATTCATACTTGGCTTAAAATACCTACTATGTATGGTCGCCATTTCATCGAACAGTAACAGTAACAGTATGATTTTCTCCAAGCAAAGCTTGGTCCCCAGGTACTAGCCTAATGACGATTATATCGTAAAAATCGGTTAAGTTAAGTAGGACGACTGGAAAAGGGATGTAGGCTAATAGGCCTAGGGCAAACCCTTATTCTATTAAATAAATCTATACTATAGATGATTAATGTTATAAGTTAGTCTTAATTAGTGCATGTGTTTTATTTGTTGCAGACATAATACTTTTGCAGCCACAATAAGAAAGATAGCATAAAGGCTAATAAAGTTACATTAACTGTGATGTGCTGACAAAGGAGAGTCAATGAAACATGCACTTAATCCTACATACAAATTTGAAAACTTAAAAATGGATCATATTGACCCAGTAAAAAATAATAGTCACAACATTGAGACTATGACACTTGGAACTCAAAAATCAAAACGCTTTGAACAACAGTTTTCATCTGTCAAACGTAATTCAGCAGAGTTAATTAGAAATCATGTAAAATCCTCTATGTCTTGCAATGAGGTTGATACAAGTGCACTAAATGACATGACAAATTCAACAAAACCTTTTCAGTCAGATTTATATACGAATTATCCAGTGACAAGAGATGAAATTGTCTCTCGGAGAAAAATAAAAGTGACTGCTAGAAAACATATGAAAAAACTAGAAAAATTGCAGACCAATAAAAAAGAAGACGTTGCGCTAATGGAGAAACCTAGTTTTTCTTTAGGGCTTGCTTCAGAAGACTTTCCTACCCTAGGTTCTATTAAAACGAAAAAGAAAATTAATGCAACTCCATCTAACACATTTATTAATGAAGATGAGATAAGAAATCGTACTGTTATAAATTCAAATGTTAATGAAATTAGGATAACCAAAATAGTTGAAAAGTCATGGAAGCCAAAAGTAAAAGATCCTATTCAAATTGATTTAAGTCGAGCTTTGCTGAGTAAAACAGAGGTGAGTAAAAAATGTGGTTTTTGTATTAGCCTATATTGTTTTTAGTGAATAGTACTACCTACATTTAACTTTGAAACATCATCATCAAACTTTGTTTAAAAATTAAGCAAAATCCTTAATCAGTTCTCATCTTTTATACTGACCACTCCGCGGCTTAATTATTGTTCACCTACTGTAGTTTAAACAGAAAAAAATGCTGAATGTTGAGGTTGCTATTCATTCTGAGTAACTTACTGAGTATATTGTAGGATGCTCTTCCCGCCAAGGTAGAATGTGTAATTTTGGCTTAATAACTTGTAACCTCTGAAGTTACTACACGATAGCGCTATCATGACACGGCACGGCAGCGGTTGTAGGTAGGCCAGTCTACCTACAACCGCTGCCGTGCCTTGTCATGATAGCGCTATCGTGTTATTTTGTGTTTAAATGTTTCATGTTTTGTTCTATGTTTAAATTATTTGATGTTTTTGACATAAAGCTCCGACGATGTTGCAGTGCAACGAAACATTTAAGCTTTGAACAACATTATTTGAAATAAGGCACAATTTTGGACTACTGACTGTCCAATACTGACTGTCCAGGACTACTGTAAGCCTATATAAGTCTAAATATATGGTCTTATCAGTTGCAATAAAATTGCTTAAATATAGCTTTTTCAGGTACAAAAACCAGCTCCAAAGAAAGTAGATCCACCCACAACTCGCACCATCTTAACTGGAAACATATTAGATTCAGACAACCCAACAAGAAGAAAAGGAAAAGTGAGGCCAGACAAGGTGCAAAAGCCATCTAAGCTAAAAATCCACATATTAAATGAAAGAAAGAAGAAATTATTACAAAACGGAGAGAACATTCCGATGTTAGATGAATGTTTAGAACCTACTGCTGACAATAATGGCAACCCAGAACAGTGTTCAGCTAAAGATAAAGTTGAAAACATAATGTTAGAAACAAATATGAACTCTTCTACATGTGAAAATAAATTGATTATAGATCAACACTTAGTAAGAGAGTGTGTGAAAAGTTCAAACAAAGATGACCAAAAGATGATGTCTTCTGCTTCCACAGCTCATGTTCATTCAAGGAGGTTTAGAGAGTAAGTCAACCATACGTCACTGTGTAGATCATGTTGTTATGAGACTTACACTGTATGTAAATGCAGATTAGGATCATGAAAATGAGAAAATTAACTTACAATTGAAAGGAAGCAATTTTTATTTAATGTATAAATATGTCATACAAAAACATCTGATTTAAGTTAAGTTTTGATAAAATTACACATCACCTACTTATTGAGCAGTGACATAGCCAGGTTTGGAGCATGCTGGAGCAGAAACCCCCCCTCTAACTCCCTTCCAAATATTACTACTTCAAATAAATTCCCTCAAGGATGATGGTGCAGGTTTATGTCATCAAATTCTAATTAATTCATTATCCGTCTTCCAAGTAGTTACTTCATCTACTCATCTAATGCTAAGTGTTGAAACATGGTACATTGAGTGCAACTGCTGTACACTATTGTAATTTTGGCACCTTCTAGACAGCCATTCATTGGCGACTATTCGTTCCACACTACCCATTTGATAATCAGCCTTACTAGTTCTTGGCTGGCCAACTTCTAATCTATTACTGATTTGGACCCCCTTCTATTGAATGTTGGCTTTGTTTGTACCATTATTTATTACTACCAGGTCTCTCTAAGCTATGGTTTCTGAAATTATCTGTCCTCTCCTGTCGAGTCGGGTCTCTTCCCATTAGGATGATTTGGCATTGAAATCTCCCCATATCAGGGCGAGGGGGTCAATTGCTGTAATGTTTTCCTCCAGTTGTTCCAGTTCCTATTTGAAATTCACCAATGGATATTTTTTTCTTATCGGTCCTATTCTTTGTGTTTCAGATACTGTACCAACTGTTTAACAGTAGAACTAACTAACAGTGTTTGTGATCTTCTTGAGAAGGTAGCTTACTTCCAGGACCGTCTCTTTGTTCGAGAGCCAATCAAGGCTAATGCCAAGCGCAGATATGTTGCTGGGATCAATCAGGTCAACAAATATCTGCAAGTCAAGAAAGTCAAGCTGCTCATCATTGCACCAGATTTGGAGAAAAACCCCGGAGAGGGTAAGTAGTAAGTTGCAACATGGATAAGAGGGACAACGATCAAGCCCGTGGTTTGCTTGTGACACGTTAAGGGCCCGAGAAATAATTCCGCCACCCACCACCTTCTTTGTATGTGAATTTTTTCTTCTTGCCTCCTCAACAAACTCTAAAACCCCTTGCACCTTGGGCCTGGGATCATTTACTAAAGCAGCCTTGGTTAAATGTCTAAAAATCTGCATGAAAATGAAATTCATGAAGTTATATACTGCATGAAAGGTAAAGAACTTGGTCAAGACCCTTGGTCAAGACAAAAGGTGTGTTGCTAGCCAAGTGGTTAGCGCCTCAGGCTTTGGTGTGGGATGGAAAGGTTTGATATCCATCACATCCACAACACATTTGAGTCCATTACAAATAAAAATGCCACCAAAGCTAGAACTGAGAAAAGAAAGATGATTGGAATAAAATGCAATTGCTCTGGTGAGATGTTTTACCAAAAAGACAACTGCTCAAGAACCGTGCCAGAAACAAAAGGAAAAAATTTATTTCAAGAAATAGCTACATGAAAAAAATTATTATTGCTGCTAGCTAACTTACACAAACTTTAAAGTACTTTCAAGCTGGACCACCAGTAACATAGATGTTATGCAAAGGTTAAATTCATTTAATCTTTTAATTTCACATTTATCTGTTTTTTCTACATTAAATAGTGTTGTACAATTTTATAAATACCTTGTTGGAATAAAGATATAATTCATTTATTAATTTATAGGGGGACTAGACGAAAAAGTGGAAAAATTCAAAGTAGAAGCTGAACTACAAGGTATTCCCTGCATCTTTGGGCCAAATCGTAAACGTCTTGGTAAAGCTGTTAAAAAGAATACATTAGTTAGTTGTGTGGCTGTCCTCAGTTATGAAGGAGCAGAGGTTAGTTTTACTTGTATCGCTTCGACTAAAAATCTAACCATTCCAATATGATACGATTTAATTAAGTTTCCTTAAAATATGAAGGTAAAACTAAGCAAAATACACCACAAATCATATGAGGATTTGTTGACTGTGACTTAGTCTGACCTATGAAAAAGCAATATTTTTCTAAAATTTAAAAGAACATGCAATTTAATGAAGAGTAGACATTAAAATATTTTGTTATAGTTTATTTAAAGAGCATTAACAGAATTTTGGAATTATACAGCCTTGACATTACCATTCAAATAGTTCCTTCTAAAGTTTTTTGCAAATAAAACTCCCATTGCTGATAGCTCTACAGAACATCTAGTTGTTGCAGTATTTAAGGCATTTTTCGTACTCATGTCATAGTATCCCTATCCAGTAAGTAGCGGTCATGCATAATGACTTAGTAGTGCAGGGGGAGGAAAAAACATAGACTAACAAGAAGATAAAATTAGGAGAGTAAGTAAAATGTACTCTTGCTTAAATATAAGATAGTTTTGTTCAAGACAAGAAAAGGCTCAAGTTCAGGTTTGTGATTTTAGGATAAATGATATCGGCCAGCTGACCTAAGAAAAGGTCCAGGTATGTCATAAAATACGCGATATTTCACACTTTGTCAATTGTAAACAAATAGAAAAAGAAAAAAAAAACTTTACCCAAAGTCCTCCAGGGGACAAAATGTTGTGGATTTTCTGTGTGTTTCATAGCACAACTGGACTTTTTCTAATGTAAGCTAGCTGTCATATATATATATTTTTTTTTGTCCTAGGACACTAGGCACAAGCCTGGGATTGCTTTTCACATTACTTCAGGCTAGACCTAGGTAGACCTAGGGGTTGCGGCATCATCACTTAGATAAAATCCAGTGGAGACTTGGTGGGGATCGAACCCGGGACCTCAGGGACTGAAGTCCCGCGCTCTAACCACTACGCCAGTTCGCTCCCCAAATTGCTAGCTGTCATATGTTGTCTAAATGTTGTATAATGCATTTGTTAGTATTTGCTCATTGACAATGATCGTGTCTGGCTACATAATAGTAAAAGCAATATGTCTTTTTTTCTAGTATGTGTTCCTTAATTATGCTACGTTATGAGAAAAATCTGTAGAAATTTCAAGTACCGTACATACTTTGAAAGTTTCAGGGTGAGGTTCATAAGGTCCAAATTTCACAAAGTCCAACGGTAAAATTATTAATAAACAGAGCGTTTCACAAGGTCCAAATTTCACTAACTCCAACGTTAAAATATCAAATGAACAGAGCGTTTCACAAGGTCCAAATTTCATAAGGTCCAAAACTATGACATTCAAACAATCGCCGTTTCACAATGTCCAAATTTCACAAAGTCCAATGTTAAAATATCAAATAATCATAGCGTTTCACAAGGTCCAAATTTCACAAGGTCCAACAGTACAGTCTCGGCCAGAAGTCGCTGCAGAGGTTGCCGTAGTTCGGTATGTATGCACTACACTACCTAGTGTTGTTGCCACGTGTCACAAAACATCATTGTGGGTCCGTAGATAAAGAGAGTCCGTTGTAAAGAGTGTAAAGTAGTGGCATTCACCCCCTCCTATTAAAGCACCTTTGGCACTTTTGGGGGAAAGGCCTTTTCATTATTAGATTTGGCAACACCGCACGGTTCTCTTTGGTTCATTCAAAACCATATGGTAAATAGGCTCCTCCCTCAACTGCAAACTTACGTGGTCCCGACTCTAAAGAACACCACTTGCGACGTTGCCAATTCTACCAGGCCGCGGCCTGTAGTTAAAGGCAGCTGTGATATAGCTGATAAACTTGAACCTCATAAAAAATATTTTGTTCCAGGAATTATATTCCCAGGTTTTAGAAACATTACATGACAGTAGAACCAAATATTTGAGGGTAACTGGAACTGATGATGATCTTGCCTTGAAGACAGCTGTACAAGTGAGTTTATTGTAACAGAATTTATAATGAACTATTTGTTCTGCCCATGCTTCGCAATGGGGTAAGAATACTTAAGAGAATAATGTGGGTCTCGAAACCTACTGTAAAAAACAGTTACACACACATAACATGAAAATTATACAGGCATAACCTAGGACTAGCGTACTTATTGCATCTTTTAGTGAAAATATCTTGTGTAAATGTGTTATACTATGTGGTGGAATAAAAAATACAGTAGGCCCCCTCTTAACCGACCATAATGGGACCGGACCTAGGTCGGATAACTCAAAAGGTCGGTTATAACAGGCAATTCCTAAAAACATAATGAAGTGCTATTCATTTGGAATTATCTATGTATATTAATTTGAAACTGTTTTTCTTTGTCACAACTAACTTGAGGGACTCGCTGGGCGTAGAAACATGGTAGGGGTGTCTAAAGAAAGGTCTTGGTCTGTAGATGAGCCATCAAAAGAGGAATGAGATAAATTCCTTTGGGGCTTTGCCCCAGTGGCCTTTAAAATTCCATTCCCATGTTTTTCTTATGGAGGAAAAATGAGATTTTTGTCACAGCTAATTTGAGAGAACGGCTGGGCGTAGAAACTTGGTAGGGGTGTCAAAAGAAAGATCTTGGTCTGTAGATGAGCCACCAAAAGAGAAACTAGGTAAATTCCCTTAGGGCTCTGTCCCAGAGGCCTTTAAAAATTCCTCTTCAGATTTGTATACATTACAGTACAACCATATGCATAATTTTACACTACTTTTTAATATTGTGATTTACTGAATTTGTCAAAATGAAGTATTTTCAATGGTTTTTCAGATTTTAAAATTATTGATTTTCTTCTGCATCGTGTCATGCTTTGCAATGTAATGTTCTATTACGAAATCAGTGGAAAATCCTAATATCACAGTAACTCTTAAAATTATTTCTTATCGATTTAACTTATACCTATTTTATGGGTTAGTTTCTGCCTTTTTACCACATTTGCCTATAGGCCTACTTTATTATACAGTGTGTAAATTAAGTATTGAAACAAATCTGTATTTTTTAAACCGAAATAGATAGAATTATTCTGTTTGTGGCATTGATTAACAAAGGTTCCGCAATTTTTTCCAACAAAAAAATTGTTTCACCCCTTTAACAGGTTAGGGGGTAGAGGGTGACTTATTTTTTTCAAATAGTAACCCCTATTGAGTGACCCCTCATTTTGAAGGGCTTGTCAAAAGAAACACAATGACGCAAACCCGGGGTGGATATCTCACCCCTAGCCAAAATTACAGGTATTCCAAAATTTGATTTACTGTATGTGAAAAAACACCAATTTCACAAATATGGAAACAAATCTGTATTTTTAAAACCGAAATAGATAGAAAAATTCTGTTTGTGGAATTGATTGTTAACATAGGTTCCACAATTTTATCACATCAACAATATTTTTAAACCCCTTTAACAAAGTAGGGGGTGGGGGTAATTTATTTTTTTTAATAACAACCCCTATTGAGTGACCCCTCATTTTGAAGGGTTTGTCAAAAGAAATACAATGACGCAAACCCGAGGTAGATATTTCATCCCTAGCCTAAATGGCAGGTATTCCAAAATTTGATTTAATGTGAAAAAGCACCCATTTTGGAATACCTGCCATTTTGGCTAGAGGTGAGATATTCACTTCGGGTTTGCGTCATTGTGTTTCTATTGACAAGCCCTTCAAAATTCACTCAATAGGGGTTGCTATTTAAAAAAAACTAGTCACCCCCTACCCCCTAACCTGTTAAAGGGGTGAAACCATTTTTTTGGTGTAAAAAATTGCGAAACTTTTGTTAAGAATCAATGCCACAAACAGAATATTTCTGTCTATTTCGGTTTAAAAAATACAGATTTGTTTCAATACTTAATTTACACACTGTATACTACTCAAGACAGATCATCATAGGTTCATGAGATTATTGCCATGTTTTCGATTAATAGAATAATAACTCGTTTGCAGCAACTGAATTACATGTTTATTAATTTGTATGTAAAAATGTGTGAGTGATTTGGAAAGTCATAAAGCTGGAAAATTGGAATTTACTGCAGACTTTTCAGAGAGGTTACTTTATGCTTGGTGAAAACATAATATGGATATACTTGTGGCCCACTTGCTCTTGACCCTAGCAGTGGCCAACGTTCACGGGGTGACGGTTTGCCCTTGATGCTTAGAATGGCCACTGTCACAACCTGACGGTATGGGCCGAAATTATTTTAACGGTAAAAAAACACTTATAATCAACTCAGATGAGAACAATATATATACCATTCAAAAGATCACATTCTGAACTTTCATTTTATTACATAAACAAACCCTGTAGCAGGTATATAATAACAATGTCACAACGATTAGATATCAAATGAATTTTTGGCGTGGCACGACTTTTGCAGCCGACACTTGGGAACTGGCAAAACACGTCTTGTTTGGCATTACCCTGCTCAGGTAATTTTTGTCTTGGAATGTTGCGGGTGGTACCACTGGATAGCCATTGATTTTATCTTCATTGTGGTAGTGATATCTAGAACTAAATATTGATTGGACAACCGGTACAATTTATGAAAACAGCTGTTTTCGAAATTCATAACAAATGGCCAACCGTCACAAGGTGACGGTATGCAAAATACGAATTAGTGTAAGTTATTATTACTAGTCATATAATATGTCATTTTGAAGAGGAAGAAATGTAGCTTGTGATAGTGGCAGCCCTGCGCTCAGGGTTATTTCCGTTTTCTCTGACTAAGACGACGAAAGTGTGTCACTACTGTCAAGGTCTCATACACAAAGTGCCTTGTATTCGCCATTGCGTGTTGTTGCCGGTGAGTTTTCGCCCTCGTTTGATTACTAAATTCGTTATTATTTCGTATTTTTAGAGATACGAGTGTGTGTTTTTAACAGTAATCTTCATGCATTTTATTATGCATGAATATTTACTGAATAGTGTCAAATTGTGTTTATAAAAGGTTGTATTTTCTTGCGATTGTATTTTGCGGTTTTCCGTTTATTTATATTATTATGCCCCTAGCACGTCAAAAAAAAAATTGTTACCCAACGTGTTATACATTTTTATGTAGGTAATTGAATACACTACAAGATGTTTATGTTCGTTTGAAGTAAAAACATTTGGTACAAAAGTTTTGTACTAAATACTATGAATTTTTTTCACAAAATTGCTAAAATACAAAAAACATTATTTTATTTATAAATAAAAAAATATTTTTACCATAAACTGTATGACTGTTTTTGATTCCTCACTTCATTAGCTTTACAAACATGTATATATCATTATTAGAATACACATATATTATATAACTTTTTACAACACAAACTAACACTGTACGGTTTTCAATTTTTTCGGTTCTCCGTTTGTTATTATATTTTGCCCCAAAAACTTATTTTAAAAAAATTTTCCTAACATGTTATATATTTCCCATAAATTCTGTAGGAAAAAAATTCCGAGGCCGCTTTTAAAATAAAAAAAAATCATTTTTTTATTTTTTTTTACTTTACCGAAAAAATACACTATCTAAATCATTATTATATTACAAACAACAAAATAATATGAACAAAATGAATATGAGGTTGGCTAGGTTTACTTGAATTGTTGAATTTTTACGAATTTTCAAAAAAAGCTCTGCAAAATCGCCAAAATGGGTTGGTCATTTGTTACTTCTAACATTGGCCACTGCTAGGGTTAAGTGAGATTTTTGAAAATAACACTGTGTACTTCGACTGCAAAAAATTTGACACAAAGAGTAATTACCATCTAAGCAGCTGCTGTCATAACAGGAATGTCATGTTCCCTTTAAACTATATCTCATCATCCTTTATACGATTCATTGATTAACAACAATGCATGTAAACGTCACTATTTACGTAAAAGCCAATTTACAATATTTGCTTTTTGGAAATGCAGCATTGCTATGTCAATTTTTGCCAATGAAGCTGTACGACCTTATGTACGTGGTCTCTAACAGTTCAAGAATAAAAATCAAGTTCATTCTTTGATTAAAGGTTGTCACCTTAGTAGTTTTCCCTTTGTGCTGTATTTTGATCGTATATTGGTTTGCTAACAACTTTATTTTAATAACTTTTAACTTTATTCATAGCATGTATGCTATGATTCTTTGTTTACATCTACGTTGTTATCTCGTAACCATCATGGCAACTCATTAGGCTAATGCTAAAAACATTATGTTGGTTTTAAATTGTACAGACATTATTAAATTGAAATTTGTTAGTTTAATAACATGAAAACTGTTTGCAGTGTTGGGAAGTAGCGCGCTACAAGTAGCGACGCTACAGTAGCGCGCTACTTTTTTTGTAGCGTTAGCTGTAGCTACGCTACTTTTAAGATTTTGTAGCTTTAGCTGTAGCTAGCTACATTTTTAAAGTAGTTGTAGCGGAATTTTAGCTACTTTTCTCGCTACATTAACATTGTTTGAGATAGTGATTTTTATCATAACCTCAACCTTAACTACGTGAAACAACCTCTTTCAAACTGAGATTTAAAAAAAAAATTAGGCCTTACTTTCTTGGCTTCATACAGCTGGTTGCAGCCGTTTCATTCACTATTCTATTACAACGTTGTGTGGACATGGAGGCCATTAAATGAGTGTTATCCACATTTTTGGCTCTCATTTCCTTAATTTACTACTCTATGATTACTGTCAGATAAAATAAAATCGCTAGATGCAGACGACGTTTAGACGTTACCGGTGACAAGAGAAGCTATTGAATGCTTGCAAGTGATTGACAGGGAAATTAGTAATCAATTTAGTTTGTTTATTATACCGATAGTGTTTCAACTTGGATTTTAATGGAAACCAACACTTTAAACCTTAAGACGAATACCAAGTTCCAAGTTCAATTATTAGGAATCCTATCTGTTTAGTCCTAGCAAGAACAAGCCTACTATAGCCAACTTGTTACATAGCCAAGTAGGCCTACATGTTATTTTTACTTTACAAATTTCAACATGTTTAAATTAAAAGCCGATTTCAGGATAAGTTACTGGATACTGTTTTCTGTACCAACTAGGTTGAAGCACAATTTGCCCTATGCATAATGACAATAAAGGACGATTTCTTGACATTGAAAAGTGTTATTCATAGTACAAGTAACTTATCACTTAAAAGTTTATAGCAATGTCGTTTTTAACATTAAAAGAAAGGCAATAAACTCCAATTTCAGTAGGCTAGGCTCTGTAACACAAAAAAGTATTTTTAAATAATCGTTTTACAGTTTTATTGTCCTTAATTGTTGATATAAAACATCTATAAATGAATCTATATTAAAGAAATAAAATGAGCTTTTAAAATATAGTTTGGTTGTATGTCCTTTGAACTTAATGAAATTTACATTTAAGATGCATAAAAATAATGCAATATTTAAAAATAAATACTAAATATGATGGGACACCGAACTATTTGGTTCTGTTGTTGTAATGTTAGGTTTATAATGCCAAAAAATTAAATACAATCTAGGAATAATTTGTTTTCCAATTAATGTTAGATACAATACTGACATTTTTTTAATGTTTGTTCAGTAAAAATGTAGTTGCAATTAATTTTACATTTACCTAATGTGCGTGGAATAAAAAGTAACGTCTTTGGAAAAGTAGCTAAAATTGTAGCTGTAGCTACATTTCAATGTAGCTGTAGTTGTAGCTAGCTACTTTTGCGGAACTGTAGCTGTAGCTGTAGCTAAGCTACTTTTTTGGAAATGTAGCAGTAGTTGTAGCTAGCTACATTTTAAAAGTAGCTTCCCCAACACTGACTGTTTGTCAAAATAATCCTGGAAAAATTAGGATTAAATATATTCAGCCGGTTTTAAGTTAATTGATAGTTTGCACATAGTAGTTATTGACATAGTTTCCATAAGATCCGGTTTTCAAAGAGCTTCGCTTGCTATGCTTAATTAAGCTCAACATAATCTGTCATGTAACGTTCTGTAATGAATTTTAACCAGAACCAATAATAACCGGAATATTAATTGGCAATGAGTGGTTATTATCTTAAACATAACCTCTCTTAGAAGTTATGAGTAGGGCCTTGTGTTGGAGAGAATATACAACGGATTTGGAAAGTTTTATACTTTTATTGTTATGTTAGTTGAGAGTAGTATGGCAAAATAGTGGGCAATGTGGCACCTTGCTGCACACAAGAGCAATGTTTACGAGAATGATCTCGAGTGCAGCAAAGGCCTTTTGCACTCGTATTACACATTATATTTTTCCTACAGTCACTATAGAGCATATAAATAATTAGTCTTTCAAACACTATACAACACGTTTTTAGGTTCAGCTGGCAACACAAATAGGTGCCCTAGAGAAAGTAGTACCCGGTCCGTATCACTCCGCTATTTTTCCTCGGCAAGAAATGTGCTCCGCGACTTGAGAATATAGTTCCGTATTTTTTTGTAATTTGAAGTGGTTTCCGTGCCTAAAAAAATGCTTTAAAGGTATTTTCTTGTTCATTAAGATCGTAGGAATGTTTTAAAAACGTTTAAAAGAAAAGTCCAGAAATACCGAAACTATTAACACGAAATGACAGGTTAAATCGTAGTTATAATAGTCAACCAGCTGCTCATAGTATTATTATCTTTAAGTGTTGCCAACCTATTTCCAAGCGTACACGGATTACGTGCATAATAGAACCACACTGTTTTGTGTTGTTTCGTTGGAATCCTGATGTGCGCCAAAGTATAAACCGTACGACAAAGTATAAATATGCAGCAATTAGCAGCTTTCTGTACTATAAACAGTACAAGGAAGCCAACTTTGTCGGGTGACTGTAGGAAAAATATTGTACTGTACATCACTTGGGAACAACCATACTTGGTAAACACCTATTTTTTCCGGCCTATTAACATAATATACTATTATCCTTATTATTGTTATCGTTGTTTCATTTTGATACCAAGTTGGTAATTTGACATTAGGTGTACTCTATCACAGGCTTCACAGGTACCTTTTAACCAGTAAACTCCAGTTTTTTCCTGTCCAGGTAAAAGAGTGTAAAAAAAAATTGTTTGTAGGGTGAATATTTTTTAATGAAATATTCTACTGATAAGCCTTTATTCATTGACGACTTTTGTTGTCATTAATACAACGTTGTGTTTTTTTCTGCAAAGATAATTTGTAGTGTTTGACACATTGACCTCCATTTGTTCTTGAAGGCTGAGGAGAGTGACGTGACCTCGTCTCTGCTAGCCTCTCTCAGGGAGGAGATCTTACCTGCTGACAGACTGCTGAATGCCATCCATCTTGGTGGTGCCAGAGCTGAAGAGTGATAAGTTGCATAGGTGATGCCCTCTCTTGTCCGTGCTTACTACCAGCACAAATAGAACAATTGGCGATCTTGGCATTTTAGCGCCTTATGAAAAATGATAAAAATATCCATGTCTTATTATACATTGTAATTTTTAGCTCACTATATTATTTGTGATAGGTATGTGTTATCAGTATATATTTTTATTAAAGTTTGTTTCAAACAATCTCATTGTGTTGATTGTATAGCCTATTGTTTATTCATTACACTTCTTTTTAACGCTTTTAGAATTAAGTTCAGCTGCCAAAACACTCTTGTTATTAATAAGTGCCAGCCACGAACCGCCTTAGAACTAGTTTTCATAATTCATTGTACTTAGAAAACAAAACAAAAGAAAAAGAGAAAAATCTGTAAACTTTGTTTGTCAGTTTTTTTTAATCTATTGGTCCTTGTCGACAAGTTTTGTAAACTTGGCGAGGCCATGCTTGTAATATCCTAAATAAATAAATAAATTTGAATTGTATATATATAAATATATATATATATATATATATTTGAATATATTCTTAAGTTAAACATCATAAACATAGAGGTTTTTAATCATACCAATTAAATAGGCAATACAATAGAACCTTGGCAACCAGGGGCATAATATCTACTGTTAGGGGAAAAAAATTTATAAGTGTCCTTACTCTAACAGATAGAAGATATTTTAACATAAACATTTATTTAACATAAATTTTTTTTTCTGTGTCATTGGCAACCTTATTTTTTAAGGCAGATGTGTTTATTTTTATAAATAAATTCTTTTATATAAATATTAATGACTATCTTTCACAGTGAGCCACTTCACTCACTGGATCACTTGGTGAGTCATGACCTAAGGTTTAGTGTGTAAAACAATAATTTCCATTTGATTTTGGTTGAATGAAAGTAATTAAGAGACTAAAATACAATTTTGTATAGATAATGTCTTGTTTTTAATAAGGGTCAAAGCTACAATCGAACAACTGAAAATAAAAATACACCTTACGATAATATATACACAACAAAGTACAATATCACATGGTGATAGAGGGAGTATATACACACTAAGAAAAACCTATTTAAAAAGTCTTCTTGCTTCTTTGAGGAAGTATTGAGTCTTTGGCGTAGTTAAAAAATGTGAGCAATCCATATTTTTTATTGCGGGTTGAAAAATAATTTGTCACCACATCATTGTCCCCACCTGAAAAGTACAAAATTATCATAAGTTTGCAATTAGAAAACCATAAAATTATGAAGAAAAAGCTGGACTCAAGCCTGATCAGAGAGGTTAGACCAGGTCGGGCCGGCCCTGGCGACAAGTGTTTCAACTAATTGATATTTTACAATATAGTCTTGTACAATATTCCTACTACAACCCCAAAAAATTATTTTAATTATAAAGGTTCAATTTTTATTCAAACATATTAGATTTTATTTCATTTGCGACAGTTGAAACTTCCTCTTCGTGCTTTGGGTCCTTAGTCAATAGTTGGTTTTGCAGGTATGATCATGAGTATTCTAAAATGAGAGCAATGGCAGAATATAGTGTTCAATATTTAAAATACTACTAAGTTGTCTTGACCTTAACCCAATTATATTACCTTCTTTAGCAAAAAAAAAACATCTGTCCAGTTTCATAGGTGACGCAGGATATTTTTAATGGTTTAGTTTTGAACGGATATAGGTTTTTCGGGAATGTTGCTGGAAGTCAACAGTCCCGGAAGATCAAATAATTTATATCTGTGCCGCTAGGTCAAAAACTACAATGTTTGCAGTGTCTGTAGATCAAAAGTCCCAGTAAGTCAAATAATACAGTCCGAGCTAAAAACGTGGTCTATGTTAAAGCAATTGACTTATTGGGAATTTGACCTAATGCAACAGCAGTTTTAATATAACGAAATACGGTAAAATACAAGTTCAGTTTCGCTGAGTCAACAGTGCCGGAAGATCAAAAGCAATAAAAGTGAACGTCGATTCAGTGTAAAGTAGACCTCCTGCAACGCTTACTACACCAACAAAACTCGCTTTTAGTTATTTCGTGTTTTGTCATAATTAGAATAGAGCTAAAATTATCATATTTGGTACATAGCTTATCTATTAATGCTTCTTGCCAACTGTTTGGTCAACACTGTAAATAGGTATAGTTTATGTAATGGAAAGCCTTTCGTCAAAATTTGTGGCATGAAATACACGCAAGGACGATCTGAAAATTTCTGGTTATTATATACGTTTGTAAAAGGAGACCCATTTAATTTTAGAACTATTTTATGAGTTATAATGTAGTCTACACATCAACTGTGTAAATGTATTACGCCTCGGAAGGGTTGAAACCTGTCCAAACTATCATATATATTATTAAAACGTAAATGGGGGTTTTTCACATTCTGAATCAACCAGTCGACGGATTTTCATTATTTTTGTGTTGAAAGAAAGATAATTTTGAGAACGAGGGAATGTCAAAGCCATAATTATAATTAAGGGTCCCAGTTTTTTAGAAATTAAGTTTTAATTTTTAAAAAGTCTAGCAGCCGACGCTAACCTTCTTAAGCTAGCTTTTGGTACAATATAATTTGCTTAACATAACAGCTGTAAACATTCAGCATTTGGAAACAAATTTAAAGACATATTTAGAGTTGACCTATTTATACTATGTGTAATGCTGACCATTGATACATTCAATTCTTAGGTATGAGGATGGCAGATTAATTAAATATGCATAGTAAAATAGTAGGATGTTCAAATGGTTTTTTAAAGGAATCTTTGTTCTCATTGATTTGTTTTAGTCCCATATAATTTGTTTTAACTAACAGCTGGTTGAATGTAATATTGTTCTATATAACTATTAGGTTTTTGGCGAATTTCCCATATAGGGAATAAGCTATTACCGTAGTACTTATGGTAACACCTGGACCCGGGACCGATTAAATTTTTCGTTTTGAGGTCCCTAGAGGCCAAAAACACCATCCTTTCAAATTCATATATACAGGGTGATCAACTCAAGGAGGCCACCATTGGAAAATCGGAAACGGTAAGAATTAGAGAAAACTTTAAATGGGGGACATTCCTTTATTTTTTGTGGCAGTTAAAAATATGATTTTAGTTTTTTATCATGTTTTTGGATAGAATATGCTATTTAAAAACTTTTTTAGCCTTGACATTTTTTCGATAAACCCACTCGTTTAGGAGTACAGCCTATGGAAAAATGACTTCCGGTGTACATTTTACATCATGTAGCTCCTAAACGAGTAAGTTTAGAGCAAAATTGCAAAAAGTAAATTAGTCTTAGAATTGCATCTACATTCCTTAAAGACTAAAAAACAAAAAGTTTTCCACTTTTCAAGTTTGCCGCCATTTTTTTAATAATATAATTCATATTTTTAATGAATTTTATGGTCTTTTTGGAATGTGGATGCAATTGTAAGACTTTTTTACTCTTTGCATTTTTGCTATAAACTTACTTGTTTAGGAGCTACATGATGTAAAATGTACACCGGAAGTCATTTTTCCATATGCTTAAAAAATATATGGAAAAACACCATATAATGTCCTCCTAAACTAGTGGGTTTATCGAAAAAATGTCAAGGATAAAAAAGTTTTTAAATTGCCTATTCTATCCGAAAACATGATAAAATATAGGGTGTTAAAATCATATTTTTAACTACCACAAAAATAAAGGAATGTCCCCCATTTTAAGTTTTCTCTAATTCTTAACGTTTCCGATATCCCAATGGTGGCCTCCTTGAGTTGATCACCCTTTATAGCCTATATTTATTTATCTATATATTTTTCCCCACGACCCCCCTCCTTCTTGGGGGTATTCCATACCCCCAGGCCCCCGGTGACCCCCCCCCCCAAATATATGTCTAGGACCGTCCTTGTCTTCTTAACCTATAAAACACGTGGGATACAGCCTTTCTTCACTGATCACGTAATGCGTGATTTTCTATAAAGTCTTGGGAAAATAAAAGGTAAAATAGATAGAATACAGGTGTACTGTATGTGGTTTACAGTTTACACACAAATATTCATCAAACTGTGTGATATTTTGTTATTGCAAAGAACAATTTGGGAGTATCGTATTGTTTAAGTCGATGGAAAATCTCTGTTGATCCTGTTTTACAAGCAAACCAAAAAGATACAGTAGTCACCACTCTATGCGACATATTCTAACCAGAAAATTGTAATCGTATGATTCTATAAGCATTGGTAGGATTGCAAAGTACTACACAAACATTATTTCAAGGGTAATAACAGTCACAATTTCCGCTGACTTTAAAAGAGTCAACTAAAATATTATACTAATGGACACACAACTAAATGGAACAACTAATGGAAATACTCACGATGTACATATAACAGTTCGATATAAGCATTGAGTATACACGTCAGTAGATACGTGTATACCCAATGATATAAGCAACGGTTCTTGCAATTTATTGTTTATTGTTTTTTAGAGTTGTTTCGGACTTACTCACACTCGTATAAGGTTGTCCACGTTTGTCAATGATAATGTAGACATGTTACACCCGTTGTCACGAATATGTTTACAAGTTTTCCGTCTGTTTTTGAATAGCGATACATTTTTTCACATACTTAAGAACCTCCTGATTTCGTGCATTACATGTTCGTCTCAATTTTATTTGCTTTAGTAGGCATTCTTTTGGTTGATGAGGACTTCAATAGGTCCTTTGCTCATTAAATATATTACTTAATTAATTTTTATTGTTTGGTAAAATGGATTAAATTATCCAGCAAACCCAAATAAAAATAGTAAATATAGTATTTCAAAAAAATCAGTAACATGTTAATAATGTAGCCTACATTATTTCCTTGAATTGCATAACAGCAATTAATTGAGCTGATCCTTATATAAATAAATCAATATGTTCTTCATAGGCATAACATGGGTTCTTTAAGAGCCACTGGGGCTGAGCCCAAGGGATTTTAAAACGTAAGGTTGGTTTGCAAATGTACGTGACACGCTCTTTCTAATGAGACATGAATGGTCAAAATCGCCTAAGAAATGCGGAAGAGTTCAACGGAAAAATTTCGTGTTGGCGTTACAGTATGGTTGAAAAGTCCTGGATTGGCTATATTTTTTTAACAATATAGATAAAGTAGTGAGACTTGGTATATCAATAATAGCCATAAATATCTACTGTCTTAAGCTATTATCACTTTTTTATCCCTGAAGGGGGGTGGACCACAAAGACTAAGACAAAATTCTTATATAATTTTAATACTATTTTACCTATTTTTGAAATGGCGACCATACAAATGTATGCATTTTAAGCCAAGTATGAATGGAGATGAGTGTGTGATGAGTGGGCTGTAGGCGGAAAAATACGAACAAACTAAACTATTTAATAACAAAACTTTTTTTGTGTTGAAATTTAAAGACAATGGTCTCAAACTCTACACCGAATAATGCTAATTCATAAAGGTTATTATATCTATGATCGATAATGTAGCCATGTTGCTTTGAAATGGCGACCATACAAATGTATGCATTTTAAGCCAAGTATGAATGGGGATGAGTGTGGGATGAGTGGAGCGATCTTGTTGTCCTGTTTGTGACTAAGGCCGACATAATCCTTAGACACAGCTGTTAATTAATAGTGCATACAGTCAATTAATAGCAGCAGAGGTCAAGTTTGGTATCAAATTAAAGGTTTTATTCATAAAAATACATTGCCGCAAACCCAAACTCAAACGATGATGATGATAAGTCGCTAAAATGTATCGTTTGAAATTTAACAGCTGAAAATAAGTGAAATAGAAAAGGTTTTGGTTAAATCCATCAAATTGTAATTGGACACTAGTAAATACAGGGTGATTACTGGGAAACGCATGCTTTTGACTTTCGTAGTACACAAGGAATATCGTTCGACGACGGCCGGAAGTTGTTGCGATGTGTAGGGGGAAGTGTGCAGTTTCAATTTTTGCCAAGATGTGGGACCTTGAGCATTGTATGTTTGTCATGCGACGATATTACGCAAATGGTGAATCAGTCACTCAGACTCAGCGAGACTTTCATACACATTTTAACATTGCACGGCATGGCGCTACCCCTGATCGTAACACGATATTGCGTTGGATACATAATGTAAAACTCAATTAGATCTCTGCTTAAGAGAAAACCTCCTGGACTGGCAAGGACAGTTAGTACCCCTGAGGCAGTTGAAAGAGTGCGCCTTGCAACAGCTCAGAGAGTCCTAGCCGCGACGGCAAAACAGTGACTCCAGTGATTCCACAACGGTACCTAGACGTGTTGGAAGAATATTTCTTGCCGGAACTGCGCCATCAACGTGTACGTAATGACATATGGTTCCAACAAGATGGGACAACAGTCCATACAGCTCGCATTAGAATGGAATTCCTTCGGCGAACATTACCTAAAAGAGTTATCCCACGTTTTGGTGGTGTCACTTGGCCGAGCGCTCACCAGGTCTTAAAATTCCAGATTTCTTTCTATGGGGATTTTTTAAATCTAGAGTTTACATAAACAAACCAAAAACAATACAGGAACTTTAAGAAGCTATTCGCCAGGAAATCAACGCCATTCCTAGAGATATGTTATGTTAGCAAAGTCCGTAGAAAGTTTTAAGGAACACCTTCAACGCTGTATCAAAGCAGAAGGCGACCCGTAAAATTATCAATGTTCTCTAACCACCACGTTAGAAATGTAATTTTTAAATGCTAAATTGCAAGTAATTTTATTCTGAAATTGCATATTGTGTACACTGTTTTTCCACTCATAAATAAATTTTTTGCTCTGAATTACCTGAGTACTCGTTATTTGAAAAACATGCGTTTCTCGGTAATCACCCTGTACTAGTGAACTTGTTGCTACCTCCCCCCTTCGGTTTCATGTATTCCTCTCAATCAGTTCAAACCTAGGAGGATTAAACATTAATGTTAATTAATGTTAAATCCTCCTAGATTCAAACCTGAAACACCCAGATCGAAACTCGCCTGTCGTTATTTTACCATCGCCTTTTTTTTAAATATATTTTTCAAAAAAGAAATATTATATTGATTTACTTTGGATTTTAAAAATGTTAACGTTTTCTTTTGTTAAAGATTTATGGTGATACGTAAATATTGTGGTGTAGTAAAGTATATTATATTGTAGCTACCCTAAGTGTTAAATTTTGAAATTTTAGGGTGAATCGAGATGAATCTTTGTTTATAACATGCGTCTCTCCTACCTTAACATACATACCAAGTTTCATAAACATCGGTTGGAAAAGTGCAAAGATAAATATTTGTATGTAAAAAATACAAAATGGTGGATATCTGGTTAACGAAATGATTTTGGAAAAAATGTTAGCCTTGATTTTCTGTTTATTTTGACCCAAGGAATTACTAGGTAAAGTATCTCCCCGCTTATTTTAACACCCTGTTTATGATGTATTCTTATAAGTGAAAAATGTAAGCTGGTAATAAAGAAAGATGTTTTATAAATAATATGAATGTACTGGTGATCTGTATATTCATCTTTTTCTTGTCCTTAGAACTATAAATTAAAAGTTCACTCAGCAGTCGCATCGTACGATGTAGTTCTTTCCATGCGTTGCGAAATGCTAAATTTGCCGTCCTCTTCAACCCAAGTTATCTGCTGAACCACTGATTGTAAAAAATTCAAAAAAATATATTTTACGCATCACGCTTTTGGCTACAACTTTGCCACAGACAAAACCTCTCTAACCCAAAAACAAAAAAAATCTCGCATGCTAACTTTTTCATGTTAGAAATCACGATTTAAAACTATTTCACCATACAAATCAATTTTTATTAATTAGATCGGTAAATAGTTTAAAGTTCCAACAAAATAGTCATCGAGTAGGACTAACCAAGAAGCTCTGTACCAAATTTCAAAATTTTAGCACAACTTTAAGTACACCAAAACACGAAATTATTGAAGTCATGCGTCGAGAGGACTATCGTTGTTTTTAACAGATTATACTTTTGACCTTCTGGCACTGTTGACTCAGCGAAACTGAACTTATATTTTATCTTATTTCGTTATATTAAAACTGCTGTTGCATTAGGTCAAATTCCCAATAAGTCAATTGCTTTAACATAGACTACGTTTTTAGCCCGGACTGTACTATTTGACTTACTGGGATTTTTGATCTACAGACACTGCAAACATTGTAGTTTTTGACCTAGCGGCACAGGTATAAATTATTTGACCTTCCGGGACTGTTGACTTTCTGCAACGCGTCCGGTTTTTCTACTTATTTTTAGGGAAGAAATTGTACCCAACTCCTGACTGATTCAAAATATTCTAGAGTAGCCTCCATTATCCAACCTCTTAAAGCTACAGTCCAACCTCAGTATAACGAATCTGAAGGGACCGAACTGAATATTCGTTATATCAAGGATTTCGTTAAAATGAGGTTCGTTATATAGAGGTTAGGTTTGCAGGAATTTCGCTAAGTCGAGGTTCAGAACCAGCGTCGGTCAATATAGGCCGGGATTTGACCTCATTAAAACACAATTAAAGTAGCATAGGCTACAATACTTTACAGTACAGTGTTCATTGTACAGTAGAACTTTCTGTATCCAATAGTCAATGGTAGAACCTAAATTATCCGGCATAATAAAGGTGAGGGATCTTGAATATTGCGCAATCATGACAATAGCATTGACCTTGGTACAGGTTAAAAACTGTAAGTTTAAAATCACAGCTCGTTCTAACCCTCCTAAAACCTAGCCAAACACAGCATTGAGTAGTCATAAACCATGTAAAAAACAAAACAAAACAGTACAAAGTTTTGTAAGCTACTGACTGCTCCGTGATAGGCCAGTAGGCTACTTAAAGTACAGTACTGATTTATCACAACAGAGGAATGTCAATAATAATCATTAACTATAGCATTGGTGTTGCTAGTTGAAACAAATCGTATTGAAAACAATAAATTATTAGATAAGTCATTATAAAAGTGCATATTCATAGCCAACTTAAAGATAATAAAAACACTCGTAAATTAAGGAATGTTAAAATAACGATGTTGTTATTCTTTCTCTTTGCTTTTGTTTTTATATTCTTTCTTAGATTTATCTTTATCCAAAAATTGTACAATTCACATTATTTACTTATCACCCAATCACAGCTTACTACAGATTACGTCGTCATCAGTCCTCAGTGAATGAAATCAGTACTCAGTTGCAACATTGCATGCGCAGCGACAGCAGACAGAGAGATGTGTAAAACGGTAAAACGGAGTAGACGAATGTTAGCGCAAGCGTTGACGTCACCTTTCCATTTAATTTGATAAAGAAACAGTTTTCCAAAAACAATACTGGTGTGGGGGATTTGTTATATCAAGGGAAAGACGTAGACAATTCGTTATGCAGAGGTTAAATTCGCAATGTAGAGGTTCTGACAATGATAAATTCGTTATATTGAGGTGTCTTATTTTAGCCGAAATCACGAAAAATTCGTTAAATCAAGGTCGTTGTTATGGTTTGTTCGTTATGTAGAGGTAAAATATACATAGTCTCTTATGGAGAGTTCTAGGGGATTAAAACAAATTCGTTATATCAAGGAATTCGTTATATTGAGGTTCGTTATATCAAGGCTAGACTGTACTACCTACCAGTGAAGCCACCATTGTTAATTGTAATCTTCCACTTCAACAAATCCGAGGAGTATTCAAGTTGTAAGGTTTTTAAAGTATCAACTAATCAACTAAAACACCCTATACATTCCTAGGCAAAACAAAATTACAAAACCTTACATGTGTAGGCTACATAATATACTTTGCGTACCACACACATCTGCCAGGTAGACAGCTCGGTACAGCATGCAATACCAACACAACACTTTATCTTCAAAGGAGAGTGGTTTGTTGAACTTACCCAGTAAAGGTGTTGATTCTGATATTGTTGGTAGAACATTTTCATTGGCTGACAATGAGACGAACAGGGCAAATGGTACAAGCCAAAGGCAGAGTGTGAAGTATGCCATCACCTAAAATCATATGGTTCTGTTAGAAATGTTTAAAATACATAGATAATACGAGGGCTATCCAGAAAGTGATGTTTTGGTCTGTCGTGGATGTGGGAGGGGCTAGGACTGCTAACTTGGTGTAATATAGTAGCAATAGGACCATATTAGATTATTAGTAACCGGAAACAGATTAAGTTACTGGGTGGCTGCACTGCCTACATCGGCGTGGAGCTCCCTGATTGGCTGCCGATCGGTCAAGGAGTTTTCCGTCTTGATGATCGTCACTTCAAGTCTAGCAAGGTGTGTAATCAGATGTCGCCATGTTTTCTTATCCTTAATCTTAGTAGTTACTACAAATGGCGCAGTCGTAGTCAAATTTTGTTCAACTTCTTTTTAGCGAGTGCGGATTGTTGAAAAATTAATTTGAGGAACCATGTCGTCCCGTTCAATAGGGAGTATGGGGGAGTTCAACCCTCATGAAGAGGATATTTCGTCATATTTAATGAGGCTGAAACACTACTTGAAGGCCAACAGCGTAAAGGAAGGATCGGAGTTATCCATTTTGATTACTGTAATTGGACCAAAAGCTCTGGCTGTTCTCACGGACTTAGTATCACCAGATTCGGTAGATTCCAAGGATTATAAGGATCTGTTAAAGGTGTTGGAAGCACATTATTCTCCAAAAAGGTTAGTGGTAGCCGAACGCTACACGTTCTACTCACGTGTTCAGCGTCCCAATGAAAGTATTGCTGATTTTATGGTAGCAATTAGGCATTTATCAAGCACATGTAACTTCAAAGCCTTTCTTAAGGATGCACTCAGGGATAAATTAATATCTGGAATCCACAATGAGGCAATTAGGCAAAAACTTCTCAGTGATGAACAAGATTTGGATTCAACTTTTTCATTAGCACTAACCTTAGAGCAAGCTGAAAAACAAACTAGTCTTTTTGTAGGTTCAGGGAACCATGTTCATGATTTAAATAAAATGAGTCTAGGTCCACGTAAAGTAGGCCTAAGTGCCAAGCACGGAGTTAAATCAGCTAAGTTTTCAAGGTCACCTGCTGAGGTAGGCCTAGTTGGCCAATTTCATAAGCTCAAATGCTATCGTTGTGCGAAAGAGCACAAGGCTCATGAATGTCCTTATATCAATTTTAAATGTAATATATGTAAAAAAATTGGACACCTTGGTAAGGTGTGTAGGTCAAAGGATGTGTCTGATAGTAGGCCTAGGACTAACAAAAAAGTGTTTAAGGTTCACAATGTTGAAGAGACATCGGAAGTTTTACAGGACTTATGTCTGTATAGTGTAGGCCTTGGAGATGGAAAGGCGGGTTATGAAGTAGGGTTGCTGATTGAAAACCATAATGTGACCATGGAGCTCGATACAGGCAGCGCCCTTACGGTCTGCCCCTTTGAGTCGTATCGGAAATATTTTTCACATCTGGCTTTAAAGCCTTGTTATGTAAAACTACTTACCTATTCAGGAAATGAAGTAAGTGTGTTGGGACAGATTTTGGTTAGAGTAAAAGCGGCCAACCAAATTTATCAGGACTTGCCGTTAGTTATTGTAGAGTTAGGCCAAACGGGTCAACCAATGTTGCTAGGTAGAAACTGGCTTGAACATGTAACCTTAGACTGGAAGTCTATATTTTCTCAAGATAAAACTGTAAACCGCTCCGACGAGCACGTTTTTAATAGGCCTAGCCTAAAATGTTAGTTGGCCTAAAATGCACTAAAGTGCTTTTTACTTTACAAAAGAAGGCGGTGAGGTTAATTTGTAGTGTGAATAGAAGAACACATTGTAAGCCCCTTTTCGTGAGTCTTAACATTCTCTCATTTCCATCCTTGTATGTTTTGGCAAGTTTGTTGTATGTAAAAGAAAACATTTCTCACTTTGAAAAGATATCTGATGTTCACAACTATTGTACTAGATCTAAAGATAATCTGTCTACACTAAGGCATAAGTATACAGCCACTCAAAATAGTTTTGAGTACCAAGGTGTTAAAATGTACAATTTCTTGCCTGCATCCATCAAAAACCTGTGTGTTTCAAAATTTAAACATGTTTTAAAAACTACTCTAACCCAGGCTTGCCTGTATAAACATGAAGAGTACTTTGGTTTAGAGTTTTAGTTTTAGTTGCCATCTTGATTGTTTTCTTTTTCTTTTGACGATTGTCATGAACTTTGTACTCAGTTTTAACGACAATAAAGCATTTCATTTCAAGCATTTCATTTCATTTCATTTCATTTTTAAACTCTATTGACAAGTTACCTAACCTAACTTCACTGCAATCGGCTGACTCGGTTCAGCCTAGGGCCAAGGAAGATGTTAAGCATTTAAGGCAAAAGTTTTCTTCTGTGTTTGAAGGAAAATTAGGTTCAATCAAGGGTGTGAAGACACATATAATTTTGAAAGATGGAGCTGTACCGAAGTTCTGCAAATTTCGTCCAGTGCCGTTCGCTCTTCGCAAACAAGTGGAAGAGGAAATAGACAAGATGGTGGATGATGGAATTGCTTATCCTGTTTTGAGTTCCGACTGGGCAACCCCACTGGTTGTTGTGCCTAAGCCTACAGGAGTTAGGCTATGCGGGGACTTTAAGGTAACGTTAAACCAAGTTATCCAAACTGAACACTATCCTTTACCTCAACCCGAGGATATTTTTGCTTCATTATCTGGTTGTTCTGTGTTCTCTGTTATTGATTTACAGACAGCCTATCTTCAACTGGAGGTCGCTGAGGATTCACAGGAGTTGTTAACCTTGGCAACACATAAAGGATTATTTCGTCTTACTCGTTTGCCATATGGCCTATCCAGTGCACCTGCTTTGTTTCAGGCAGCTATTGATGAGATAATTAAAAATCTTCCCGGTACGGTAGTGTACCTTGATGATGTCTTGATTGGCGGACATTCATACCCTGAAGCAGTGTCTAGGTTGGAGCAAGTTCTTCAACGCTTCCAAGAATTTGGAGTGAAGGTTAACGATAGTGGGTACGCGTCTAATTGGCACCACGTCAGATTGGCACCGCTCCTAGAGGTGCCAATCAGTCGTAACAGTACACGACAGATTGGAACCTGGAGAAAGGGGTGGTGCCAATCTGTCGTGGTGCCAAGCTGACGGCTGCCGCAGAGGTGCCAATCAGTCGTAACAGTACACGACAGATTGGAACCTCAAGAAATGAGTGGTGCCAATCTGTCGTGGTGACAAGCTGACGGCGGCCGCAGAGGTGCCAATCAGTCGTAGCAGTATACGACAGATTGGCACCGCTGCCCTCAATAGGCCCACCTGTTCGTTTTACTTACTAGTCTGATGTTTGAAAACAGAAACTTGTCAATACTTGATGCAATTAATGTCAATTAATGCATACACATTGATAATAAGATTAACTTTAACAGCACAAACCGCTTCGTAAATGGTCCATCTAATCAAAGTTACAGTTCCTCAAGGCTTTTAATATTATGCCATTAAACTCAAGTTTATAATTTGGAAAACGTCTGATACCTACTAAAGTATTTGGCACAATTGAATGAAACCTTGCAGTCATTTTTCGGAAGTTGGGTGTGCGTTAACCTGGTTAAAAAAGGTTTTTTTCATTCAGAAGTTACAGCTTGTCTAAGATATGACAATTTATCATTCAGTTAACTAATATTATTTGAAATGATATTTTTTATGCATTATAGAGTGATAAATTGTGATATATTTGAGATGCTGTAATTTATTACTTAATTTACCTTTTTTTAAACAAGATGCGGTTGCACGCAAGTAGGCTTGCCCTATAAAATAATTACCGGTACTTCCTTCTTGGACCAAAACTCTAAAATCAGGTAATGTATAACTCGAGGTATGGTTACACTGAATATGCAAACCTTCTGAAATGGGGTTATTTAGGCGTGAAATTTACGTGGATTAAGATATATATAGCTATGGAAATTGAAAGTGGTCGCTATGATGGATTTTCTGCCTCATATCAGGACTTTGAGAGAAAATACTGTACTTTTAAACACTTTCTTAGTATGCATCTAGATATAGGCTACATGCCATGATGTCGTGTTAGTTAAGCAGTTTGTAACTCGAGACCGGCTGGATCTTTTTAATGATTTATGATTTGTTGGATTCGTCTTTAATCCGATTAACACATGTATCTTCAGTTCAGTATTTAAATTTAGAGCTAAACCCCACATATGTATGTTATGCGTATGAAGAAAAATATGATGGTTTTTGACCATATGCATAGATTAATTTAATATATTTTAGAAACAGCTGATTAAACATTTGACAGGTAATGTAATTGAAAGTCATTTTCAGCGTTTTTATGTTGTCTGTGATTGTTTTTAAAAGACTTATAAAGGTGGCCGGTTGATTTGGTTTTTTTTTTTACTTTTATGGGGTACAAAGTTCGCCGGGTCATCTAGTTTGTAATGTACAGTTCGCTCAATGTTTCTGTAAACATAACAATAAAATACGTTTTATATTAATTGTTTTTCGTGTTAACATTAACAATTCGCATGTGTTTTCCTAGTAGGCCTACGCTTTATTTAAGGAATCTTGATCAACAGTAATAACAAAAACTAGTCGAAATCAAAATACTACTGAGCAAGGCTTGGTCCTAACAGTAGGCCTACTTTACAAATATTAGGATTGAGAAACAGATGGTGTGGTGTAGTTAACTGAACTGTCATTAATTAAAAAACGACCCCTAAATGCCTCAAGGGTCACAGCACTGACGCTAGTTTTTATTTATGGCCTTGTCCTATTTCAAAAAAGGATCATCTTATAAAAGGTGCTTGAAAAAATATTCGAAACCCTCCCAGCGTGGAGTTTTCCGGCTTCCTCAAATTCTCTGTACGTCCGCTCGTTTGTCAATGTCAACGTTTATGTTGAAGACCAAATTGACAGTTGGAAATGCCACATAACTTGCAGACTCAAATATAGAAATCCCCGTAATTTGAATAGCGTGAGGATGCCAGGCCAGCAGTCCCTGGTGGTCGCCCGTAACAAAGACACTGTTGTTTGTCAACAAGGGATTAGGATTGCCCGTCTACCTGTTATGGGGGGAGGACACCCCGACTTTAAAGCCAGGTTATTGAACCACGAGGGAAATAATAGCTACGGTAAACCATCAGGCCAGATTTAGATTAAATGTGCTGCACACACATTATGTCAGTAGTGAATTGATATACGGGACTCGTATTAAGTGTACTGTACACTGTACTGTCAATAAAGGGGGTTCAATGATTTTAATTAACTTTAATATGGAAATAATTTTTTTTGTAAGTAACACACTGAGTTAATATGGTATGGTACGTGTTATAATGACTTTTCTAACATTAAATTTGAACATGAGGTTAGGTTTCTCCAATACAGCATATGCAGACTCACGATAATCTGAGCCCCAATTGATCAAGCCTCCGTAGATAACCGAGCTCATCGGAAAAGTATAATAACAATTAAGCTATTAAAACCGCGAAAATTAACGTGAAAAGTGAAGATTCTTTCTTTTAGTGCAGTAGTAGCAACCAGGTAGCAACATTATTCTTACTAACAGTTGTTCGCTTAAGCTGTTGATTACCACAAATAGTACGTTCGTCTTACGAAAAAATCTTTAGTAGCAATTGTTACATATTTTACTGTGGGCCCTGACTGTGATATTTGGTATATTCCACGAAGTACGAAATGAAAGAATCCTTATTCACTAATGCCACATCTGATTCAAAGTACAATGCTTAAGTTAAATCATTCTATAAACATGCTATCTGGTAGCAAAAGCGTAGTGAAAAAATAAGTCTAAAAGGGCCATTACACATTCGGCGAGTTTCTTGCAGATGTTTGGCGGTTTTTGCACTCAAGAAGTAGTTGTGATTTCTTCCCTACGAAAAGGGATTTGTTTGAATTTTTACGAGCAGGAAATATTCTATATATTAATTTGAAACTGTTTTTCTTTGTCATAGCTAAATTGAGAGAACGGCTGGGCGTAGAAACTCGGTAGAGGTGTCTAAAGAAAGGTCTTGGTCTGTAGATGAGCCATCAAAAGAGGAACGTGGTAAATTCCTTTGGGGCTCTGCCCCAGTGGCCTTTGAATTCCCATCCCATGTTATTCTTATGGAGGAAAAACTGGGTTTTTGTCCCAGCTAATTTAAGAGAACGGCTGGGCGTAGAAACTTGGTAGGGGTCTCTAAAGAAAGGTCTTGGTCTATAGATGAGCCATCAAAAGAGGAACGAGGTAAATTCCCTTGGGGCTCTGCCCCAGAAGCCTTTAAAGTTGCCTCTTCAAATTTGTTTACCGTATGCATAATTCTACACTACTTTTTAATGAAACAGCTGTTAATATTTAAATTGTGATTTATTGAATTTTTCAAAATGAAGTACAGTATTTGCAATGGGTTTTTTCTGATTTTAAAATCGATTTTATTCTGCATCGTGTCATGTTTTGCAATATAATGTTCTATTACCAAATCAGTGGAAAATCCTAATATCACAGTAACTCTTAAAATTTAAGGGGTTAACTTATATCTGTTGTATGGCTTGGTTTCTGCTTTTTTTACCACTTCTTGGAGATTGTAAATCGTCTGCCACTTCTTGGTGATATTCTTTGGCGTATTGCATCTGTCGACGAAACTTGGGTTGGTGAAATTATTACAATGGAAAAAAGCGAGAAATCCTGGACAATTTGATATAGGCTAAAAATAAAACTGAATTAACACTGCTCTACATTTCTTGAGCAATCATTGAAATAACCGATTTGCAAACAATGGAAACATAGAACAAGTCATAGAACACAACCAAGCAGAAGAAATAGAAATAATGTTTTTTTCATTTATAATCGTTATCATAGACAACCTAATGCGGCTATGAGAGGGAAAAATTTGTAGAAAACACTAAAAAAACAAGATCAGCTTTTTGAGAAAAGATAAGATATTTACAAAAGATTTTGATTATATCTAACTGTTGTGTAGATCGATTCCATAATCTTTGTGAGTCGACTGTAATGCTTCGCAATTGCTCGAATTCGAGCAACAGGTACACTAGTTTCTTTAGTTAATCAGGAATAAAATAGTTTTTCCTACAGTCACCTAACAATGTTCATGTTCTCTCACTGATTTGAGAAAGCAAAGTGGCCAATTCACTTATCAGTGAGACAATGTTAACATTGTCTCACTCTAATTACTTTGTCTCACTCCAGATTTGCAACGTGAAGGGACGAAATAGTGAGCGCAACATGCAGACAAGGTCGTATGTGCGCGAAATACGTTGGCAGCACTGGCTGTAAATCAGCTGGTCAGCTGTTGTAGCCTACTGTTGTTTTTGTCACTTCACATTAAATGTCATATTAAAAGATCACTTCTGTGTAAAAATATGTTACGTTTGTTTGCCAATTTATTTGTTTTATGGTAACTGTAGGAAAAATATAATATGCAACTCGAGTGCAAAGTGCAATTGCCTCACTCGAGAAACCATTCCTCACTCGCCTACGGCTCGTGAGTAAGGATTTCTCTCGAGTGAGTCAATTGCTCACTTTTCTCACTAGTTGCACAAATAACTATTGCCACCTGTTTCAACTACACAAGTTGGTTCTATGATATTAAATAACATTAAAAAGATATAAGGTTTACCAACAGGGTGCAGTACTATTAATTGTTTAAATTGATGACAACAGCTAATTTTAACCAAGCAGCAACAAAAAACTGTGATACAAAATGAGAACTGTCAAAGTAGGATTTTTTTCCTGAGGTATGTTTAGGTTATTAATTTAAGAAATCAATTTTGATACTTTAATCAGTTAATACTTTTCGGACCTCTAAAAGTGTATCTACATACGACAAATCTATGGAACATAATTATTCTCTTTAGCGTTCTCTTCCCGTTGCGAAGAACGGGTATGACTGCTAGTTAACCATAAAAGAATGTTAAATACAATTTTTTTAATCAGGATTAGTTAAATAAAATCACTACAATTGTTTGTACAATTAACAAATTATGATTATAGTACAGACAGTTGCTAATTGCTGCATTTACTCCCTTTTGCCGCACTCCAGTATTCTAGTATTCCAACCAAACAACAAAAATTGTTTAAAAAGCAACATTATTTGTTCTTATTTTTAACCTATAATTATAATTTCACAAGAAATAATAACTGTCCGGATTTGTTAACATCAATCAGTAGTTAATTGTTACTTGCAAAAGTAAACAGATTTGTTTGTAATTTTATATCAAAATTCACAGAATCTCATTGTAGAAAACGTAATAACATGTATGTTTGTTAGTTATTAAAATATGTTTACTACATTACCTGTAGTATTTACTTGTCAAGGCAGACGTAAACCGATTTGCTAGAAATTTAATGTAAAATGTCAAAAAATCATGACTAAGAACGTAATGATATTTGTTTTTGTAAATCATCAAAAGTTGTACAAGATACATATTTATACTGAACACATTTATTATGAGTCAGTGTCTCTTGTTTCCGTGGATGTACGTACGCCCCAACAATAGGAGTCAGACCCGGAAAACAAGACGAATAGTGATAGTTGACAGATTCTCTGCCTCACTCTGACCGTTCCAAAACTTAAAATATTTTTAGAATGAACTTAAAATTTGATTATTTTTTTCGGGAAGTCGTAACAGTTTGATACGTTTGCCCTTTGCGGTATTATTAATATGGTTTACACAAGAATCTACAGAATGACTGTTGAAGTGATTGACTTTAAATTAAAGAACTACATTTTAACGTTTTATTTTATTTTTGTATATTATGATTTAGTTAAAATGAAAATAAAACGTTTAATTTATGTACGTTAGTTAGATGGAAAGTAAATAAAAGAAACGTCTTATAACATTAAAAACATATATTTACCATTATACTGTTACAAGACGGTAAATACACAAAAAAGATGGTAAATGGTTACCACTTACCATCTTGTTTGTACATTTACCGTCTCTACTTGAATACTGCAAGTAGTTAAATCTCATTCACGAGGAACAGGCGTAGTATTGATCTAAAAGTCAATACTACACCTGTTCCTCGTGAATGAGATTTAACTACTCATTGGGAAGGATTGGATTAATATTCCAGCTCCACTCAATATTGCACGCAGAAAACTGCTTTGTTGTATTTTCAAACCTCATTCAAGAAAGGGGTGGTGCCAATCTGTCGCGGTGCCAAGCTGACGGCGGCCGCAGAGGTGCCAATCAGTCGTAACAGTACACGACAGATTGGAACCTGGAGAAAGGGGTGGTGCCAATCTGTCGCGGTGCCAAGCTGACGGCGGTCGCAGAGGTGCCAATCAGTCGTAACAGTACACGACAGATTGGAACCTCTAGAAAGGGGTGGTGCCAATCTGTCGTGGTGCCAAGCTGACGTGGGGTGATATTTCATGGCCTCATGTCAAAGAGGTTCCAATGTGACGCCGGGTGCTAAAACACCATGGTGCCAATCTGTCGTGGTGCCAATCTGACTGCGACTCACGATAGTAAATGCAAATTTTTACAACCTGTTGTAGACTATTTAGGTTATAGGTTGTCGGCTGAAGGTATAAGTCCACGAGAAGGGCTAGTGGAAGCCATCAAGGATGCCCCGGAACCATCAAGTAAGGAGGAGTTGAGATCATACATAGGACTCATTAATTACTATGGTAGATTTATTTCCAATCTCTCTGATAAGCTGAACTGTTTCTATGAGTTGTTGAAAAAGGATGTTCCTTTTGTTTGGTCTAGGAAATGTGCTGAAACTTTTAAACAGAGTAAACACTGGGTGTTATCTTCTGATATCCTTGTACATTATGATGTCAATAAGCCACTAGTGCTTACATGTGATGCAAGCCCTCGAGGCGTGGGGGCGGTGTTGTCCCATTTGATTGATGGCGAAGAGAGGCCTATTGCTTTTGCCTCTAAAACTCTAAGTCAAAGTGAGAAAAATTATTCTCAGCTTCATAGAGAAGCCCTAGCATTAGTATTTCGTGCTAAGAAATTTCATAAGTATATTTACGGGAAAAAACATGTCATATTACAGAGTGACCACCAGCCGTTGGCTACTATCTTTGGCTCAAAGCGAGGAACTCCAAGCCTAGCCGCAGCGCGCCTACAGAGATGGGCCCTGATTTTGGCTTCGTATGACTTCGAAGTGAGATATCGCAAGGCGTCTGATGTGCCACATGCCGATGCCTTATCCCGGTTGCCGTTACCGGCAAGTGATTCACTGGAACTGGAAAACAACTTTATCTCGCACACTCAGGAATGCGTGGAGGTACTAAACTGCTTCAGCACGGTGAGTACCGAATCACCTATCACTTCTAAGGAAATTGCTAAATTCACTGGTACTGATCCTATATTATCTAAAGTAAGAGATTATGTTTGGCACGGCTGGCATGGCGCTGTGGATAAAGAGTTATTGCCTTATGTAAAAAGGAAAGATGAACTTTCTGTGGATAGTAATTGTCTTCTGTGGGGGGCCCGTGTGGTCATTCCGACAAAATTGAGGAATCCAGTTTTAGAATTGCTTCATGATCAACATCCAGGCATTACACGGATGAAGCTGTTATCACGTAGCTATGTGTGGTGGCCCGGTATAGAACAAGGTATTGAAGAAACAGTGTCTTCTTGTTATATTTGTCAGTGTACGAGGAATGCAGCTCCAAAAGTCCCTCTCCAACAGTGGCCCCGTGTGTATGGCAGATGGCAACAGGTGCACATAGATTTCGCTGAAGACACTAATTCTAGGCAACAAATGTTAGTACTAGTAGACAGTTTTTCCAAGTGGATCGAGGTGTTTGTTATGAAATCTACTAGTTCTCTCAAGACCATTGAGCGTCTCCGTTCACTTTTTGCATCGTATGGGCTTCCGGACACTCTAGTATCTGATAATGGCCCTTCTTTTACAAGTTTTGAGTTCAAAGAATTCTTAAAGAAGAATGGAGTAAGGTTTGTCTTATCACCTCCTTATCATCCTGCGTCAAATGGTGCGGCCGAGCGGTGCGTTCAAGAAGTGAAGAAGAACCTGTTGAGACAGGTGTTGAGTGAAGGTGGTACTGGTTCTCTGACTTTGCAACATAAACTTGATAACTTCCTAATGACATACAGAAATACACCTGACACTGTAACCGGACTTAGCCCGGCAGAATTGTTTCTCAACTGGAAACCTAAAACTAGGCTTGCACTTCTCAAACCTAACCTCAACGCTCGTATTGACACGAACCTGGACAGACAGAAGGAGAGTTCGGATAGGCATAGGGGAAGGGCAAGATCCTTTAAAGTTGGAGAGAAAGTGTTCGTCAAAACTGTCAGGCAGGAGAAAATTGATTGGGTACCTGGAAAAGTTCTGGAAGTAAAAAGTTCTGTAATATATCTTGTTAGTGTATTGGGAAAAGTTAGGCGTTGCCATGCTGACCACCTCAGGTCTAGAGTGAACATGGAAGAGGAGGGGATAGCAGTGCCAAGTTGTGAGCCAAGGTCTCCCATGAAACCAGTACTTCCTGAGCGAGGGGAAACTTCAGAGGACAAGGAGAGGCAACAAGTTTCGCCCAGGCGGCAATCTCCATTGAAGGACTCTGAGACTGCAGCGGTCCAGCCAAGACATGAAGACTCACCTGCGGTAGTGCAGTGCAGCCCGCCCAATCTTAGAAGGTCAAAAAGGACAATACAAAAGCCTGAAAAGCTAGACCTTTAAGCTATTCAGGCAGAAGTGAGAAGAGTTTATTTTAGTTTTATGAGAAGAATTTTTAAGTTGGAATCAAGGTTTAATTAATAAAAATGAAAAAAAGAAATTATTATGAAGAGAAAGTTTTATGTTGGAAGAGTATGTTATTTGTGGTCTTACAGCAGTAGTGTGGGCCTAATCTAAATGGTGGCGAGTGTAATATAGTAGCAATAGGACCATATTAGATTATTAGTAACCGGAAACAGATTAAGTTACTGGGTGGCTGCACTGCCTACATCGGCGTGGAGCTCCCTGATTGGCTGCCGATCGGTCAAGGAGTTTTCCGTCTTGATGATCGTCACTTCAAGTCTAGCAAGGTGTGTAATCAGATGTCGCCATGTTTTCTTATCCTTAATCTTAGTAGTTACTACACTTGGCATTAGAATGTTTCCACACTCAGTACGCAACCAACCATGGTAGCTAGAGTATCGTGTCTCCTATGCTTTTTATACAGTGAGTTTTGAAATGAGCGCTGCGATTGAAAATCCACCAGTTGTGAAGTGCATGGTGTGATAAGGATTTTGTTAGCAAAAATTACAAACCAATTGAAATTTATCGCCATTTTTGTGATATGTAGGGCCAAGAAACAATGAGTAAACAAATTTGGCGCCAAGCAACTATCATCCATTCCCAGCGATGAAGACATTGCTCGCTACGCAACACTTTCACATTGACGCTGAACTCCATGCCGGTTTTCACGTCCTCATATCAGTGGTTAACCACGCAAGAGGCAGATTTCTACAAAGAGGGCATTGAAAAGCTTGTACGAGGCACGTTTTTTAAGTAAGTACCGTTTTTAAATTGCTCCGTTCCAGTGCTGCGAATGGCGTTTTGGACACATTCGCTGTGTATGTGCATCAATTGGCAAGCCGTAGCCGGAAATTCGACATCAATCGGCCATGTTTACATCCGGTTTCGAGCATTTAAAATGGTGCCGCCAATTGAGACTGCCGCCGACTGTGAAGTGCGCGCTGTAATTAGATTTTTAAGTGCTAAAGGTGTGAAAGCCATTGAAATTTATTGCCAGATTAGTGAGGTGTATGGCGAGAACATTGTGAGTGGTGGAAGAATGGTTCGCAAGTGGGTAAGGGCATCTAAAGACGGCCCCACCAACGTTCATGATGAGCTACGCATTGGGTACGGGGGACAGTGACGCCGCCCAGTGCGTTGCTCATGATGGACGTTGGTGGGGCCGTCTTTAGATGCCCTTACCCAATTGGGTACCATTCCGGCACTCATAATGTTCTGGCCATACACCTCACTAATCTGTCGATAAATTTCTATGGCTTTCACCCCTTTAACACTTAAAAATCTAATCACAGCGCACACTTCACAGTCGGCGGCAGTCTCAATTGGCGGAACCATTTTGAATGCTCGAAACCGGATGTAAACACGGTCGATTGTTGTGGAATTTCCGGCTAGGGCTTGCCAATGATGCACATATACAGCGAAAGTGTCCAAAATGCCAATCGCAGCGCTGGAACGGAGCAATTTAAAAACGGTACTTCCTTAAAAAACATGCCTCGTACTAAGTGACGATTATTGATTAAATTTAAATGGTGATTATGTAGGAAAATAGCCCTCAAGACTTTAGCTTCAAAATATATATAATATTTTTTTTTCAATTTGTATATAGTTTATTTCAAAACACATTAGTTTACTTTCTGGATAATTCAGTAATTTTCTCAGAGAATTTGTGTTAGGCCTACCTGTAATAATCAGAATAAAACATTTTTTTCATATTGATTTTTCTCGAATGAGCAACACATTTCTTAAATGCTAAAGATCCTTGTACTATGCTAAATCTCCATTTGTAAAGTCTGGATTATGTTTGATAAACAAACAATTAGGCTAATTTTCAATGGCTAGATTTTTGAAACAAGTCTTAACTATACAACTCTGTTATATGGTCTAGAAACAAAACCACTTTAAAGGTAAGGTTATAAAAGGAATAAGCCAAAAGACGTTTGGCATCAAACATTAGGACTTTTAAACATTAAACGATTAGCCTGGTAATTATTTTGTTCAGTGTAAAATTCAGAAATTTAACTTTCGAACTACTGATTTCTACAATGTTTGTTGTTTGGCGTAAAAACTAATTAATAACTACCAACAAGGTAATGGATTAAAACTGAGACCCTGGAGTTGCCAACCTGGCAATCACCTCGGTCCATTGTACAGCTTAACTTTATATGAAAGAGAAAACTAGTGACAATGTTTAACGCTGGAATAGAAAACAACCATTTCAAGTAATGACAATTTACCCACCTCAGAAAATGAGTGATAAATACTATTGAAGTATTTAAACGCTAGGTAGTGGTTGACTAGAAGCAAGATCACAGCAAATATGAATGATGGTGAAGACAGGGAGACATAGGGAAATGTCTGAAGAATCAACAGATGAGCGACCTGAGCAAGCAGTCCGCAAACTATCATGGAAGTGGGCAAATCTTCAAACAGCAAGAATCCCAGGTAGATGCTTAGAGTAGTCTGAAAAAATATACTGTAAATAAATAGGCTAAGAGTAAAGACAGAAAAAATTTAATTTATAATGTTAACTTTGTTTTGGAAAGATTGTTATTCAGTAGGCATTAGTTCCTAAAATACACTTATTTTTAAGTAGGCTTGTAACTTACTTAGTTTAAATATTCCAAGCAAAATAGGTCTATACGGTATATTTAATTTTAAATTCAACTATTTCACTATCAAGGAGAAAAACTCATTCAAATTCCAATGTGATACTCCTGAAGTGTGTGTCACCGCGACAGATATGATTACAGTAATGTTGTGTAGTTTATGATCCAACTCATACACACTTGATGACTGGTAACTGCAATGTTGCTTAGGCCTTTCGTAAGATGTGTGCATTTTAGAAAAAAATTAAAAAAAAAAATATTCTAAATTCTAATTTTTATGTGCGAGTGTAATCAAATTTTTTTACTTTCTCCCCCTACAGTCTACATAGTACATACATGGAGAAAGTATTGTTTTTGTACAAGTTTTTGAGTTTGAGTGGAAATATCCGTTTTGAGTACCCCTGAACCTAAAAACGTGGTTTTCAAAGTGATGTATGTGTGTTTGTATTAAAGTGTAAGCCTACAGAGCTACAGACTAGACATGTGGTCTGATTTAAATTAAATTTGGTAACTCTAGGCCTATGTGAGTACCCATGGAGATACCCATAGTATCACCAGATATTTTTCATTTTAAAAATTGTAATTGTTTAAGGCGATTTACCCATAAAACCCCATACAATAATGAAAAAAATTGGTTTTTGAACAAAAAAACGGCTTAAACAATTTAGTATATTATGGTCCTTTTAACAGTAATTAAATGGTATAACCCCATATGCTGTAAAAAAAAGTGAGTACAATTTTTGTGCTTTTCTCCATAAAATATCGGTACCAGGAGACCGTTTATTAGGATTGTAAAAGCGATATAAAGGACTCACTTTTTTTTCAACTAATTTTGGTTTTTACTATTAAGTTCCAGTGGAATTTTAATTTATTATGAATACAGCTCTCAAAGTTATGTAAATTATAAAAAAAGAGTAAATACAAATTGTAAAATCCACCCTTAAATCAGAGTAAGGAGCTCGTTCGCTGCGCTCACTTGCCTTCAGGTTAGCTCGTTCGCTACGCTAACTCGCCTCCAGGATGAAGTTCGTTCGCTACGCTCACTCACCTTTTGGTTGCAAATTAGCTGTTGTCATAAATGTAAAAGAAATAATAGTGCTGCACCCTGTTGGTAATCCTTGTAACTTTAATGCTATTGAACATCATAGAACAGAACCAACTTGTTTAATTGAAACAGCTGTTAAGATTCAATAATTCCATTTCTCATAAGGTTAACATGGGAAACTCCAGAGCCACTGGGGCGGAGCCCGAAAGGATTTTTGAAATAAGAATATGCCTATATGTTAATCGGGAATGTGAGCTATCATCATGCCAAATTTCAGCCCAATCCGACCAGTATTTTTCGAGTTTACTTTTCCCATACACACATACAGCAACCACCTCTTTTTTATAATAGTATAGATAAAAAAAGAGTAAATACAAATTGTAAAATCTACCCTTAAATCAGAGTAAAACATTGAGTTGCCGCCAGTGCACTGAAATGGCACCAACACAAAACACACATCACTCATCACTACTGACTTGCTCTATTTTTCCATATATTATTGAGTAATCTTCAATTTTATCTGTGCAACAAATAGTTACAACTGATGTTTATCACTTTGTACTGTACAGGGTGGCCGAAAAGTCCCTTTACACTAAAGATAAAATTAAATTGGTGTTCTACGGTGGTGGGGTAAAGGAGAATGAGGCTTGATTCTCTTCTCCCACCGTTTCTTTACTACTTACGTACGAATATATTTACAGATTAGTCGAATGTTTATTAAGCCTACAACAGTGAACTACGTACTGCAATATTGGTTAACGTGACTTTTTGGCCACCCTGTATGTTATAATTTGCTAGTATACTGTGGATGGTGTTACAAGTCTTTTGTTTACTTTTTACTTAATTGTTATTTTGTTCAACCAACATAGGCCTGATTACTTTGCAACCCATAAGGCCAATGTGAAATTTTTAAGTTTTCAAATGAGTTGTGTAGCGAAATATGAATTTTCGAATCACGTTTTTAAGGCTATAAGTCCATAATTAAAAAATTTGGTCAAAATCCTTCCCCTGGATTTCGAGATATATATTACCGACAGACAGACAGACAAACAGACTTTGCTCGGTATCTGATATAGGCTCGTATTAGAGTACCTATAGGATAGTTACTAACACAGCCTGCTTATTATGAGGGTTGTTGACAAGCTAATACCGGTAGGAAAAAGTATTTGTCAAATTGCTGATACAGTAGAACCTCGCTAATCTGTCACCTTCGGTACCGGGAGCATGGTCAGAACAGCAAAAAGGTCGGATTATCAGAGGAACGCGTTTATTGACATAAAAACATAGTAGAACTGTATTTTGAACATGAAATATTGCACTAAAACTCATAAACAACGGCTAATACTGTATAAAAGGACTTTATTGTGATAATTTACATATTACATCATCAAAATACAATCAGTAGGCTATTTCACAATCATGATAATATGCCAAATCATTAACCTTGGTTCAGTATTAAAAACTTTAACGTTTAAAATCACAGCTTTCTCAAACTTTTACTCAAAGAAACACTGTACAGCTAAATAAGTAACAGTGAACGTTATACATAAAAACGTAATGAAACTACAGTTTAAGCTACAGTACTGTACAACAAAAACATTTCTACATTGACTCATAGGCCTATAAAATTCCTAGCATGCGTTGTTAAATAAAAACAAAAGCGATACTAACTCATACCTGAACAACTTTAAGCATACTACAGTACTGTACTGTATGAAATTTATGTAGCCTAATGTACAGTATACCTGTACTACTGTATTAATTTCGATTGATGTAGATTTTTGTGGGCTTCACTCACCTTTATTTTTGTTTGTGATGTCCGGGACTCGTCAAAACACATAAACACACATATATACAACACAAAATCGTCCACGGCATCAAGGTCCGACGTTTCGTGGAACTCAAAACAACGTTCCGCTTCTTCAGGGTATTAAAAAACTATTTTTAGCCCGCACGCGGGTCGAACGCCTAACCACGACTGCCGGATCAGCTGAGCTTGGAGGACGACGGGCGGGGGCGGGGGTAGGTGCATTGTCCATTGTTGATAAGCCATTCACGCTCCTGGCCTTATCTCGTAGTTGTTCTAGTTCGTTTTTAACAATGTTTAAGTACACCGTACTGACATCCACCGATGGTCGTGAGAGTGGCTCGTCTTCTATTGCCATGAAAAGCGACTCTGCCGTATTTCGTTTCCTCCAATCAGACTCCTTGTATAGAATTGCAGACGAACCCCAATCAACAATATGATTCGTTTCTACAACGTGTTCACATATCTTAGAGCCATACTTATCCTTGTTTTTGACTTTTTTTATGTGTTCATTTATTCGAACTTTAACTGGTCTAGAAGTTTGGCCCACATAATTTCTGCCACAAGAACACGGGATTTTGTAGACAATGTCTTTTGTATTTTGTTGCTTACTCCAACTCGTGTTTTGACGAGTCCCGGACATCACAAACAAAAATAAAGGTGAGTGAAGCCCACAAAAATCTACATCAATAATAACACCTCGCCTAAAAGCATGTCGTTCAAAAACAGAATTGTATACCAGTATGGGCCTGAGACTTCTGACATGTTAAAAGATTTAGAAAAAACTTTGAAAAAGAACGCACTTAACAGCAACCATTTGACTTTCTTAATAAAATGTAGAAATGCAGATATTATCCCGAAAGGCATGAGATTAAAAGCTCCCATGAAAGATAGGTACTCTGATAAAATTACCAAAGATGCCGGTCTTAAACTATTAAAAAATAGAATAAACCAAATCAGACATGCAAAATTTATCAATGACTTGAAAGTTCAAAACTTAGTAGCCAGGTTAAAAGAAAGCATGAGTGGAGATGATTTAGATCCAATTTTAAACACATTCAATTCTAAAGCTAAGAGTATTTTTAATGCCAAAAGAAATAGTTTGAAGGACAAATTCAATAGATTATTTCGATTCCATCACTGCAATCTTACAGGCAGTGGAACATGTCACGACAGAGCTTTCGGAACACCTGACCTAGCCACTGATAAGCTAGTTATCAACCTGTCCGATAGAGCATTGGACGAGTCAGAGAAACAGGTTCTGAGTAAAGGTCTAAACTTTGGCATTGCTCCATCTAGAGTGCCAAATGTAAACATTGTGACGTCGTTGGAACCTGCAGCCACATTTTTACCTGATCAAGTTAAACACTCATATACATGTGACATAGTTAACTCACTAAAACACTCTGTAAATATAAAACCCAATTTATCAAAAAGTGAAAATGCTGCTTTGAAGAAGCTTAAGAATGATGAAAATGTCGTTATACTGCCTTCAGATAAAGGTGGTGCAGTAGTTTTATTAAACAAAAACGAATACATGAGCAAAATAGCAGACATAATCAATGGTGGGCAGTATAAAGAACTTGATCGTGACCCGACAAATCTAGTTCAAAATAAAATAAAAAAAGAATTAGCAAAAATAAAAAGTTATGTTACTGACCGAACTTTTTTCAAACTGAGCCCACAGTTCAGTAAAGCTCCGCATTTATATGGACTTCCAAAGATACATAAACCTGGCATCCCCCTAAGACCGATAGTTAGTACAATAGACTCACCATACTACCAACTTTCAAAATTTATTTTGCCCTTACTTACACCTTATTTTGGCCAATCTGACAGTTTTGTGAAAGATTCGAAGGATTTTGTTAACAAAATACACCATTTTAAACCTAGCAATAGTACTATATTGGTTAGCTTTGATGTAACCAACTTGTTTCCTAACGTTCCCATTGAACCATGCCTGGCGATAGTACGTGAAAAACTTGAAAATGACCTGATGCTGGAAGATAGAACCAAAATTCCTGTGTCTAATATAATGGAACTGTTGACAGTCTGCGTTAGGTCAAACTACTTTCTAGTAGAGAATAAATATTATGAACAAACTACAGGAATGGCAATGGGCGGCGTTTTAAGCCCGATCCTATCTAATATTTTCATGGAAAAGTTTGAACAGGACGCAATTGAATCATTTGAAACTAAGCCTAGAGTCTGGTTACGGTATGTTGATGATGTTTTCTGTATTTGGGAAGATTCAATGTCAGAACTATTAAAATTTAAAGAACACCTTAACAGTCAGGTAGAGTCCATACAATTTACTATTGAACTGGAAAAAGATGATAAATTACCGTTTTTAGACGTATTGGTCCAGAAACAGTCACAAGGTTGGATCACTAGTGTGTTCAGGAAACCTACTGCTACAGGCCAATACCTCAACTTTGCCTCCAATCACCCCACACACGTTAAGACAGGTCTAGCCATTGGTTTGATTAAACGGGCCGAATCCATCTGTAGTACTGAGGAAATTTTTAAAACAGAGCTGGAAAACATAAAAACACATCTCCAAAACTGTGGATACCCTCCCTTCGTTTTTGCTAAGGCCTTAAAAAGCTTAAATAAGGTAAACATTCCAGAAGACCCTAGCACCAAGATAAAACCCCTGACCACTGTATGTATTCCATACGTTAAAAATGTTTCTGAAAAATTGAGACGGGTGAATTCCAAATACAATATAAGAACTGTCTTCAAAAATAAATATACTATCCGTAGTCGTGTCACAAAACTAAAACCCGTTAATGAGCAACAAAATACAAAAGACATTGTCTACAAAATCCCGTGTTCTTGTGGCAGAAATTATGTGGGCCAAACTTCAAAGTTCGAATAAATGAACACATAAAAAAAGTCAAAAACAAGGATAAGTATGGCTCTAAGATATGTGAACACGTTGTAGAAACGAATCATATTGTTGATTGGGGTTCGTCTGCAATTCTATACAAGGAGTCTGATTGGAGGAAACGAAATACGGCAGAGTCGCTTTTCATGGCAATAGAAGACGAGCCACTCTCACGACCATCGGTGGATGTCAGTACGGTGTACTTAAACATTGTTAAAAACGAACTAGAACAACTACGAGATAAGGCCAGGAGCGTGAATGGCTTATCAACAATGGACAATGCACCTACCCCCGCCCCCGCCCGTCCTCCTCCAAGCTCAGCTGATCCGGCAGTCGTGGTTAGGCGTTCGACCCGCGTGCGGGCTAAAAATAGTTTTTTAATACCCTGAAGAAGCGGAACGTTGTTTTGAGTTCCGCGAAACGTCGGACCTTGATGCCGTGGACGATTTTGTGTTGTATATATGTGTGTTTATGTGTTTTGACGAGTCCCGGACATCACAAACAAAAATAAAGGTGAGTGAAGCCCACAAAAATCTACATCAATAATAACACCTCGCCTAAAAGCATGTCGTTCAAAAACAGAATTGTATTAATTTCAAATTAAGCGGAAAATAACTACACATAACTTAATGAAACGGAACACAAACTTAATGTTCTTCGGCAGGTCGAAAAAAGTCTGTTATGCTCTTTTGCTTAGCACACGACAATCTTGATTTGGCTGTGACGTTCCTCAATTTTCTTAACCACAAAATGTCCATTGGTGTAGACGTTGAACTTTCTTCAATGTACCGAAGCGCTAGATTAAATGCATTCTTAGCTTCTGCGTGTGATGTGGGTTCATTGTCTTCATCAACGTCATCATCTTTCTCGTTGTCATCTGTTTCAGTCACAGTTTCAATTATTTGTTCATCACTCAATTCCTCTTCTGTTGTGCAATCAACGTCAGCTGTAACCATCCATTCACATACATCATTGGGCTCAACTTCCGGTTGTAAAGTTTGCAGATCCCTCACAATCGCTGGTGTGTCTACATCTTCTTCTTCATCACTCGTGTCAGGTGCAGCTTCTTCTTGGATTTCACCAATAATTGTTCCTGGTTCTATTTCATTTTCATTGGTTCCATTCATTTTTGGCCACAATTTGCGCCAGGATTTCTCAAGTGTAGAGGATGGCATTATTTCCCAAGCATAGGCAACTGCGTCGATAACATCTGTTATATTGATTGTTTTTTCTGTCCTTTCTAAAATCGATCCAATGTATTTTCAGCGGTATCGTCTCTTTAGCCACTCTATTACTCCCTGGTCCATTGGTTGGATTAGAAAGGTTACATTCGCAGGAAGAAATAAAGCTCTTATTTCTCCTTTTTTGTTCTTCTTCAGAGGGGTGAGATGTAATATTGTCAAGTACTAGTATGGCTTGTTAAGGGAGGTTTTTTCCTTCAAGTGTTTTGTTACGGAAGGGACGAACTGATCAAAAAACCAATCTCTAAAAGAGAGTGATTGTTATTCTGTCTTTGGTGAGTTTAGCACCTTGTACAGATGCATTTTTGTGCAGCAAGAGTTGTTTTGGGAAGCATCTTATAGTTCAAACCAGATTTGTCAATATTGTATTCTTGATCAGGTGTCAAATTATGTTGTTTAACTACGTTTTCAAACTTAGGAATGAGTTCATTAGAAGCTGTTTCATCAGCAGACAGTTTCTCGCCAGAAATGATTACGTTACAAATCCCATATCGTTTCTTCAACACCAATGATGTAACCAACCTTCACTTGCTGTAAACTTTTCATTGTCATTGTCCTCTCCCATTTTGTTATGCAAAACTAGTGCTTTTTCTTTGATTATAGGTCCAGATAATGAAGTTCCTTTCCTTCTCTCCTGTTCAAACCGTACCCACAAAGCACTCCAGTCCTTAATTTTTGTTATGCCAACTCCTATCTCACTTGCAATTTTTTGAACAATCTCACCTTTGTCTAATCAAGTACTTTCAGCTTCTCCACTAATGAGAGCCTGATGTGTTTACGTTTTTTTAGTAATGTAGTTTAACACATTACTGTATACAGTAAATAAATAAACAATAACACAAACCACAAAAACGCAGATAGGGTACACACACGGATCAAGTTTACTGTAGCACAATTTATCAGACGTACAGTACTGAACCAAAAGTCCACAGCCTACTGACTTACATTGCCAGTGATGAGTCACCGACAAGCATCAACTTGAACGGAGCGACGACCGGATACGTAAACAAAACGCCGATAAGGATCGGTCTAAGCAAGGAGGAATCCTAGCCAAGGTCTGACTAGCGAAAGGCTATTGTGTCGGCGGCATGGTCGGAACAAGCGAGGAGACGGACCATCCGCGGTCGGATTAGCGAGGTTCTACTGTACCTAATGTTTATTTTAATCATGTCTTAACATAGATAAGGTTTTGACTAGGAATATTTGTTAGTTATTGTTTACCAAAATTGAAAATTGTTTTTAATTTTTTTATCATTTTCGAAAATGGTTTAGAGTCCCTAAATAAAGAAACACTAGGAGGCTTTAATTAAGTCAAATACAGAGCAAACCATTCACTACACTCATTTACTTCACAAAAACTAACACTCACGTCGACAAAAGCAAAAATAAGTAGGCCTATTGAGGAGTTCACTTGGATACATTAGCTCAGACCCTGTTTACCTCCTTTGTTCATGGCACCTTATATAACTTAGTAGGTATATAAGTTAGTTTAATCCTCTTTCTAAGAATTTGGCTACATTACATCCCAATAAATAAGAGTGGTTTAATAAAATATAAGACTGCATGCGTTAGTCTAGATAGGTTGTAAACAGTTCAAATTTTCATGTTTGTAGTATAAAGTCTACTTACAACTGTCATCCATCTTATTATTTTTTTCGATAATACTGTGTACTCTTCAACTAGTTCTGCAATGTAGTATAAGCCAGCAGCTGGAAAATGTAATTTAAGTTAATAGTAATGAGTAGACTTCTAACATTAACGTAAACTATTGAGTAGACCTATCTTACAATAAATGTTAACTATATGTGTATTGAATGGTTCATGCAGTGGTGTAGCTGAATTTTAGTGTCAAACATGGACCCAGTTACCTTTTGTTTATGGGCTATAAAAATATTTATGAAGTTACAGGTTTAGATTAACATCCACAGTCAAAAACGGAACAAACATCACTGACGTTATACAGACCTTCCAACTCTCCCGCATTCTGATGTCCACTCCCGCTTTCAGTAGAAATCTCACGCATATCTTATAAGTTACTATACAAATTTTACATACACAATAGGGAATTTTTCATCACGTTAACGTTAGGATGGTAGTTCTGCATCCGAGTCCGTCTGGGCGGGACTGTCATCTCATTCGTCTGTCGTTCTGTCACGTAAACATAACCTTAAACGTTGAATTCAGGCGCAAAATAGCCAAGTATGTAGTATGTTAGTTTTTATTTAAGTTTTATTTTGTCGGTTAAGAAGTAGGCTTAGAGTAGAGTAGGCCTAGTAGGTGTGTGATGGAGAGTGATTTGGATGAAACTGGAACTAAAGGTAAAGCAACTTTTATAGTGGGTCTTTCAAAGGGCCTACAAAACAAGATATATAAATGAATGGCCCTTTATTAGATCGGCACCCAGGTAAGTTAAAGACAGTTTTTTTACCTGCACAGTATGCCGAAAAGAGGTAAACTGTGCTCACCAGGCCAAAATGATGTAGTTTTATTTCACTTTCATAGTGTGCTTCAAATTTGCTATTTCCAATAACTTTTGAACGTTTTTGGGTACTTTCCTGTTAAAGGGAACATTCATTATTATCAATAATTTTTTTCAATACATCAATATTTTATTTTTTTATTCTATATATTGATATTAACAAGTTGAAACTTATCAGCTGACAACTACAATAAATAAATATTGTTCAGTATCAACAAACAATAAAAAAAATTTATATTAAAACTAGCTGACCCGGCGAACTTCGTATCGCCTAAGTTATAGGTTTCCCCTAAGACAGACCGACCCGGCAGACGTTGTCTTGCCTTTGACTATTTATAATTTAAGTACCGTTACGTTTAATTTTCAAGATGATCTCGTTCGCATCGCTCAATCACGTCCTGGTTGAAGTTCGTTCGCTACGCTCACTCACCTTTGGGTTGGAGCTCGTTCGCTACGCTCACTCACCTTTAGGTTGGAGCTCGTTCGCTGCGCTCACTTGCCTTCAGGTTAGCTCGTTCGCTACGCTAACTCACCTCCAGGTTGAAGTTCGTTCGCTACGCTCACTCACCTTTAGGTTGGAGCTCGTTCGCTGCGCTCACTTGCCTTCAGGTTAGCTCGTTCGCTACGCTAACTCGCCTCCAGGTTGAAGTTTGTTCGCTACGCTCACTCACCTTTTGGTTGCAAATTAGCTGTTGTCATAAATGTAAAAGAAATAATAGTGCTGCACCCTGTTGGTAATCCTTGTAACTTTAATGCTATTGAACATCATAGAACAGAACCAACTTGTTTAATTGAAACAGCTGTTAAGATTCATTAATTCCATTTCTCATAAGGTTAACATGGGAAACTCCAGAGCCACTGGGGCGGAGCCCTTTTAAGAATTTCGAAACGGGAAATAGTTTACGTCCGATTCGCATACCTACAGAATTTACACACCAAATTTCATAACGATCGGTGAAGTCGTTCCGGAGTAGTTTGCAGACAAACACTGTGACACGAGAATTTTATATATTAGATGAAACTGTTCTAAGCTAACTTAAACTAACCAAACTTGCTATAAAATTTCAAAATTCTGTTTGATAGCCTATTCCCCATGTGCCTTTTCTGTTATCAAACGGAATTTCGAAGGTAACTTAGCACATCAAGTTTATTTATTTAGTTATGTTACGTTAGTTTAGAATACCTAGTTTCATTTCTTAGTCCAATCCTAAGCTATTATTTTTGCCTGAGCAAGCTTACTTAGTTCTTAATCCTATTCTCTAATACGAGCTCTAACTCGATAACTTGGTTATTGTATAACTTAGACATATTTGCTATGTCTGTTTGTAATTTAAATGCGTTTAAAGATATTTAAACAGATGGAATATGGATTGTAAAGGAAAAAAAAATATCTATATACCTAAAAGAAATCATCGATAATAATAAACGTTCCCCTTAACAGGAAAGTACCCGGTTTTGGATGATGTGAAATGGAAAATATTATTAGCCTATTTAAAACTCTATTTATTGTTAGTAAAAATGGTTAACAACCCGTTTTTCAGGCAAATTTTCAAAAGTTTTCTGGGGGGGGGAACGCCTAGACCCCCTTTTAGGCTGGGGTTAAATTCCTCCCAGGTTGACAGGTCTGTCTGTGTTATTAAATTTAACCCTCCGAGTGTCCCTTGTTTTGGCTATAAAGTCTGCCTATTTTTTGCTAATTTGCAAGGTTTTATTAAAACGGATCTGAGAAGCTTGAAAACAATGTTAATTATACTGTTCTATATACCATTTTGTTTGGAATATCAAAACATAAAATAATTAAATAAATTTGTTTGGCTTCATTATTACATAAAACATAAGGAACATTTGTTTCAAAAAAATTTTTTTGGTAAAAAAAATATTTTGGAAAAATAAAAAAAAAATAAGTTTGCGCTCAATGAAATTGTATAAATTATAGGCCTATAAGTATAAATATTTGAAAATAGCCACTTTGTTCTAAATTTTATGAGGATTACAAATATATAATAATATAAGGAAGTAGATTTGCAAATAAATAAGTTATGGGCAAAAAACAGATTTCAGTACATAGCGTTTAGCTAAGAATGCATAGCCTAACCATAGCTAGGAATCTGGCTGATAATTTACATCAATATCACTACCTACTTCTTCAGGATCATCAACCAGCCCTTCAAATCTTCAAGGCACTCAAATTTTCTTATAATGCACCACGTATATCACTACTTTTGATTTTTAACACTAAAACAATGATAAATGTAATAAAACACATCAGTCATCGGTCCGAGGTTAACCAAGCTGTTTACAAATACGCACGTCAGCTGTCTGCTACAATATTTTCGGAACTAAAATGAAAAGTGCTTAGAGACAGACCTCCGGAGAAAGCTCTGAATCTGTCAAATAAAACGATACTTAACTTAACTCGATCCAGTTCAATCCGATTTTGTCAGTCATAGAGCCTTCGCCGTAAAAAGTGTTTGTGAGTCGACGTATCGACAAATAACACTCGGAGGGTTAATGAGTCAATTTAGGCTATAATAGACAAAAATAGGGGTAGGCCTACAGTTCATTAACTGCTAATATAGATTGAAACTAAGTTTATCGAATTGAAAATATTGTTTCCAATTTCATGATGGGTTAGCCTCTGGATCGTAAATTGCAATATAAAAATGGTTTATTTTACCTTTTTGCGTCGAACGATCCGTGTGTAGTTAGTACAACTACAGCTGTTTCATACCACTAGGGCACATCATCAGGTTGTTGGCAGAACGTTAGATAAAACAGCATTCATTCATAGATGAACTTGTCGAAATAAATATGTCTATATACACATAATACACGAAAAACATTTAAAAAACACTAATTTACGAACTTGGCCAAGTAACGAACACACGAGACAGGCGCCGATGGATGTTGCGTCATGACTGCTGTCGTGTGTCCAAGCATCAGCTGTTACCCCTCCCCCCCAACTCCTTTACAGGACCAGTTTTGTTTTGGTTTAAATGAATGGCAGTATTGTAGATGATATTAGATCTGAATGAAATTTGTTCGTTCAATATATGGTCGGTCAATATAAAATTGCTCAAAAACTTGACAAAATAATTAGGAAAGAGACCGCCTTAGATAACGACCATAGTGTTAAGAACACAGTTGACGTAGTAAACCAACTCTGTAAAATTAAACTAAAGGGTTCTTATACTTTAGCCTCATTTGACGTTGTGAATTTATTCACAAACGTACCCATTGATGAAACCATCGACATACTTGAATCTAATCTAGATAAAAACTCCTCCTTATCAACCGAGGCTAAAAATGAGTTAGTTAATCTCACTAAAATAGTCCTCAAACAAAACTATTTCACGTTTGAAAATAAATACTACACACAAAACGAAGGTTTAGCTATGGGCTCTCCACTTTCAAGCGTCCTTTCAGAATTGTTTCTAAACAATATAGAAAATAAATTTTTATGGTCAGATTCCAACAAACAAAAAGATAAAATAGTTCACTACAGCCGATATGTGGACGACACATTAATCTTATTCAATGGTAATGAAAGGCAGATAAAGATACTTGGAAATTATTTGAACAATGTCCACCATAAACTAAAATTCACCCTCGAAACCGAAGCTAACAAATCAATTAATTTCTTAGACGTAACAATAACAAGAACTGATCACATCATGGAATTCAAAATCTACAGAAAACCAACAACAACTGACCAGACCATCCATTCGTCATCACACCATCCTTTCAACCACAAGACAGCTGCTTACAATAGTTTCGTTCACAGACTATTATCCATACCCCTTACCACAGAAAACTACAACAATGAAATAAACATTTTGAAGCACATTGCCGTTGCCAATGGATATGAAAGCTCTCTCATTGATAAACTTATCAGAAAACAAAAAAATAAAACAAAAGAGATTCTAGAACCCAGAAACAAAAAGTATGTATGTGCTGAATTTGGAGTAGTACTCAATAACACCTTGATAAAAGAAATGGCAAAGAACGATGTACACGTTGCATACAAAACATCTAACAAATTATCTACTATACTTAAAGAAAAAAATAAAACACATTCTGATAAAGTAAACAGCACAGGTATTTACAAAATGACATGTAACGATTGCCCGAGCTTTTACATCGGCCAAACTGCTCGCTCTTTCGCTACTAGGTTTAAAGAACACCTACCCAAAAAGAACTCGAAATCAGCATTCGCCAACCACATAATTAACGCAAACCACAACTACACGGACATACATAGTAATCTAGAAATTATGCATTTATGTACTAAAGGCAGATACATGGACACAATAGAAAAGTTCGGAATATACAAGGCATCCAAAGAACACCCCGACCATATATTGAACGAACAAATTTCATTCAGATCTAATATCATCTACAATACTGCCATTCATTTAAACCAAAACAAAACTGGTCCTGATAAAGGAGTTGGGGGGGAGGGGTAACAGCTGATGCTTGGACACACGACAGCAGTCATGACGCAACATCCATCGGCGCCTGTCTCGTGTGTTCGTTACTTGGCCAAGTTCGTAAATTCGTGTTTTTTAAATGTTTTTCGTGTATTATGTGTATATAGACATATTTATTTCGACAAGTTCATCTATGAATGAATGCTGTTTTATCTAACGTTCTGCCAACAACCTGATGATGTACCCTAGTGGTATGAAACAGCTGTAGTTGTACTAACTACACACGGATCGTTCGACGCAAAAAGGTAAAATAAACCATTTTTATATTGAAAATATTGATTAGGTATCTAATAATATATTTTTAATTAACTTATAAAATGAAACTATCATAACCTAACCTAACAAACCAAACTTGCTGAAGTTAGTGAATAAATCACATGAAGGATTGATAGTTTTAATTGATATAAGCATAGCCCAGTAAAGAAACTGTACCCAAGAATAGAGCTTGGGCTATTTATGTCTGTTTGATTTAGGAGAAATGCGAGATAATAAAAAAATAGCATTAGCCTATTCTTGTAGTAGTGGGGAGGGGAGTGTAAGGGGCCCGAGTTCTGAATTGAATAGGGACCCGGGCTTTCTCAAGTAAAAACTTATATTGCCTAGACGTAGGCAAAGCTACAGAATTAATAACTTAATCAGCATGGTCATCTGGTTGAGCGTAAGAGCAAGTGGTTAAATAAGCTATAAAATAAGCAAGTGTATTATTCGTATTCTAAAAAACTTACTAACAAGTTAGGCTGCACTTTAGTTTCCTACATTTACTCACATAAGTTACCGCAGTTTGGTTAAGGCAAAGACAAAAAGAATGAAATATAGACCGTCAGCTGTGCTGTGGTTACTATAAGTTCTGGCGCATACCCCTGGGAGCGCCATGTAGTTAGGGTGTATGCACTATGTAACTACAAGGCGCTCCTAGTGGTGTGCGCCAGAACCTATTGTAACCATGGTAACCGCAGCACAGCTGAAAGTCTATATTTAATTCTTTTTGTCTATCGTTAAGGTTAGGTTTGGTTTAGAACCTAGAACAGTTTCATTTTATAATCAGCTGGTAGTTTATGTATAATAGTAAATGTAGGAACTAAAGTGCAACCACAAGTACAAAATTTTTCTCCTAAATTTTAGGATAAAAATTGTAACCTCTGAATCAGCATAAAAACATAACCTAAACTTACCCAAAGATACAGTTATAAAGGAAATTTGCACAAGAAGAGCTATCCAACTAAGAAGATAAAGAAACCACATCTTGATTAATGAATTAGCCTACTTTGCTTTAAAATGATAATATTATAGCTTGATCAGCAGAAATGTTCGTTTACATAATATGATGTACGGTACGAAAACACTGGTTCATAGAAGTTCAAACTATTTTACTATTATTATCTTAGTTTCTGTTTGGTTTTGGACATGACATCACTTCAATATTCCATCAATACATCACTGTACAGTATACAAAACACATGATTTGACTTGACTGACTAGACTTTTTGGCAAGGCAATCTTGCTTGACTTGACAGTTGGGGTTGGGGTTGACATCAGACATCAAACACCTGGTCAGTGGTCACTTCTTCTCTCTTCTCTTCTCTAGTCTACTTCTACTAAAATCGGTAAAATCCAATCCGATTCCAATATCAATATTATATTTTCCCTACCATCCTCCGGCGACACCGGCCGGCCTTTTCATTACTCCATGCAATTCAACTATTAAGTTGACTATTACCGTTGATTATATTGTACATATCCAAGGAGTTTGATAGTCAATAATTTTACTAAACATTATAATAAACTTCTAACCCATATTCGTTTAGTCTTTGACTTTGGAGCTCGTGACTGTTCGAACTCATTTAGTGTATTTACAAACGGCGATACACCAATACAAAAAAATATTGCCTCCATTAAAATATCAGAAGTCAGAATACGAGTCTAGGTCAACATTTTATCTCTTTGCTCACATGCACTATTGATCGAACCAACTACGTTTGAACATTTGGCACAAACTTTGGATGGCCATCGATAAAACAAACTGTGCTCCCTTAATATATTTCTCATCCTTATGGAGCAGATGAAGCTAGTTGTATTGTTAGTTCTGTCTTGAGCCACGGCCGCCTTTAACTACAGGCCGCGGCCTGGTAGAATTGGCAACGTCGCAAGTGGTGTTGTTCAGTGACAAACGTCCCATAAGATAACATGACAGACAGTTGACATCAGCTCATTAATTCGCACTTTATTGATTTAAATTTAAGAACATAAATTTATTAAAATATTGAAAATAAAACATACATAATTAAAAACCTAAACAATATGAATTAAAATCTTTATCTGTACATTTTTAAGCGGAGTCAATATTGTCACAGTCCAGTAGCCAATCTTTCGTAAATACACAAATACCAGCTGCTTCCAAACAGAAACAGCTGTTGCTGTTACAACACCATCACTTGCGACGTTGCCAGTTCGAAGGCCGTGGCCTGGAGTTAAAGGCGGCCGTGCTTGAGCACTATATAGAGGTTGTGTTTTTTTTTATTTGTTTCTTGTTATTTCAGTCATTTAAAGCTTATAGTTATTTTTGGGATTTTTATTTGTTTACACTCTTTCTCTTTTTTGCTGAGCTAGAAATGGCTAGAAATACAACTGGAGGTAGGAGGTAGCACTAGAAGGTACACGGCATATTTGCTAGAACATCAACACCCTGTAAAAGGTTGATGTGTTGGTACCAATGTAACAAAATATTTAAGTAGGAGAATCAACCGGATCTTGACTTTATTACAACCCCACAATCCCCTATTTGGCATTTAAGTGCATTTAAAATTTGAATTTTGACAATTTTTTGTTATCATCCATATAATATCAGCCTCCTCTAGCCATGGCGAAACAAAAGAGACAACGTTTTGAGAAACGACCTAAATCTTCAGATAGGTACCTATAAAAAAGCATTCTACAATACAATAAAAAAACATCTACGGTATATTATAACGGAATCCTGCTCTTCAATACTTGGCCGAATCTTGAATCATCAAGGCATTGAGCCAAACGCTATGTAATTAAAGAAAACCTTCGGAAATTACTACGGTATTATCATTCACTATTAGATGTATGATTTTAATAACGGCTTCCGTATCCAGAAGTCTATGCTGACGGGCAGTCATGGGTATGGGTATAATGAGTGCATTTTAATATGTATGAAGTTCTACGTACAAATGTGAATATCAATTTCAATTAGTTAAGATGGGAACGCCACAATGTGCGTATTTTATTTAACCCAAATATGAGTGAAGGATGAGTTTAGGATGAGTGGCGCGATCTTGTAGTCTTGTTAGTGACTGACTAAGGCCGACATGTTCCTTAGACACAGCTGTAAATTAATAGCCCATACAGCTAATGGCAACTAAGGGACCTACAGTTTATAGTGGAATCCGAACCACATTTTTCCTTGTAATTTACGAATTGGTCTAATTATCAGGACAGTACTGCGGATAGTCGTAGTACTCACTAGTGCGGACGTTAATCCACACCAGGGAGCATCGCATCCACAGTGCATCCCTATAAATATCCACAATTCGTGACCTCCTAGTAGCTGGATTACAGGACGACATAAATAAAATTAACATATAAAAGCCGTTATTTAAATCATAGATCCAATAGTGAATGATAACACCGTAGTAATTTCCGAAGGTTTTCTTTAATTACATAGCGTTTGGCTCAATGCCTTGATGATTCGAGATTCGGCCAAGTATTGAAGAGCAGGATTCCGTTATAATATACCGTAGATGTTTTTTTTATTGTATTGTAGAATGCTTTTATAATAGTTTAAGACTACGGTACCGGTAGTATAGGAGTGCATTACCTATGCTGGTTGGATAACAGATGCCAAAAACACCATTAGTTCAAATTTATATATATATATATATATATACATTTATATTCATATATATATATATAGATCTTTAAGGCTGATTTTATTATTTTCTTTGATCTGTACTCAATCATATGTTCTCAAAATTCAACTATTTGTAAACAGTTCATATTTATTTGTTTTGTTCATCTTTACATTTTTAATTCTCTTTGCTTGAAAACGTTTGTATTAAACGAAAATTTGCAATGTTTCATTCATCATAAACTCTATCAAGATCTCCTCAAGAATATATATATATATATATATATATATATCCGTGAACACGATAACTTGAGTAATTTTTGTCCGATTTTGATGACATTTGGTTTGAAGGTGTAAGGCGGGATAAACTTGAATGAGTTCGCGAACCAGCATAATCGGACCATGGGAACGGTGTTTTACGGGGGGGGGGGGGGGGGGTTTATGGGGTAAAAATTGGTTTTTCTAATATTTGACCTTGTGAACACAAAATTTCCCAATTTCTCTCTCGACCTTTTTAAAGAGCTTAAAAAAAATAGTTTAGTATATCAAAGTGTTTTTGTACGGTTCAAAAAATTGTAAATTTTAAATTCCTGTGTTATTCTTATGGAGAATATTGTCAAATGTTGTAGTTTGCTTGTTTATGGATATATTTGATCAAACTTGGTAAATTTATTTATTTTATACTAAGTTATTAATATTTTACTAAAAAACGCACTTTTTACCCTCTCTGTAGCAGCAAACCTATGTACGCATAAAACCTAATGTTAATTAAATACATTTAATTGAAAATCAATTCAGGCAACTGGAAATTTGCTTATTCGGCAGGTTTGCGGGGGTATTTACTCCCATGGGAGTAAAAAGGCCTTTTAATCCTTAGGGACCAAAAAAACTACTTTATACTCACAAAAAATGTGTTAAAAACTGTTTTTTTTCTGTAGTATAAGGAAAAGATAACTTAACATTGATTTGAATTGAAAACATAAATATAAAAAAAAAAAACACTGTAGCACTCTCTGTGAGTAGGATGACTATGAACAAAGGACTGTCTACAGATGGGTTGGTTGGATTTAATTTATTGTATTCATCAGCTGACCATCAGGATTAAAGAAAAAAAACAACAGGACTATCTAAAAAAATAAGCTTTAAAATATATCTTTATCTGTAATATTTGGGAATTCAATCTCAGTCTCTTACTCTATGATCAATTACTTATACAGTTTGTTTAAATGTAAGCAACAATTGTAGATAAAACAGAAATGTAGATAATTAAATTTTCTTTGTCTATAAAACTGGCTTTCGAAGGTGAACATGTTGTCATTAAAGGAACGGATCTTTCATAGTTTTTGGGTCGAGGCTCAGACTTTTTAATAAAATGATCAAACTGTTCCAGTACTTGAGTTACTTCTGCCATCTCAGATGAATCCTGAAAAATAAATTAAATATAGTAGTTTTATATTATTTTATATTGAAGCCCTAGACTTGAAATGTCCCCCTAAATAATTAGACCTATATATGATCAAACTTGTAATATCACAATAGGATTCAAATTATCTTCTATTGCAAAACAAATTAATGCACTAATATGAATTACAAATTATGTTAATTTATCAACTACTTAAAATCCAGCGCCACTTGGCATTTTCTAAAATATGATAAATACAACATTTTACCTAAAATTTTTATTTGTGAGTGCTATATGGTTTGGACCTTGTGTTAATTTCATTTTTGCTCCTATATAAGTATATAACAATTTGTTGGTTGGTGGCTATTGATTCTAAGAATCAAGAATTTGTATTCATCATTTTGCGCTATGTACAATACATACAATACAATAAAGATGCCTAGTTATAAGTTTGTGATTAAATAATTTGGACGCTGTAGCAAAATTTGTTAAGCTTGCAAGTAAAACAGATAAAATTAAAGTTTTTTTTTAAATAGAGGCCCACAAAATTATTACTTTAATAAGTGTTACAGCTTATTCTACATAACATGTTTTTTATAGTTTCTAAATAAATGATTTAACGTAGGTTTATTAAATAGGTATATATTTAGTTAATACAGTTTTCAAGAATGAATTTGTAGCCTCTATGACCAAAACGGATGCCTTTACTAAATGTCTGATGAAGTTTCAAGGTGTGCATCACTCAGATTCATCATGCAAGACTGTTCACATTTAAAAAAGCGTTGGTTACACCGCAACATTACTAGTTTCATATGTATCGGTAATGTACATTTTAACAATATATACTTACCACTGTATCAAAGAGTGTATTGCTGGGTGCAAACATGCTAAAAGTCCGAGATGAAGGACTGTTGTAATGTCCAAATAAATTATTGAGGCCTGTAAACAGAGCCATGATGTCTTCTCTTTTTGCTGGCGTTGTTTTGTCACTGACCATAACCTGCATCATAAAGTACAAAAAATACATTAAAATGTGTTGGACATTAGATATTTAAATAATGGTTTTATTAGTTTTTGGTGCTTTATAGGTGCTCACTGCCCAATTTCATTTTTCATTAACCTTCTAACCACTGTTTTTGATATATAGTCTAACTCTAACTTCCCGAACTCCAATCATTCGGATCACCATTTGTCTGGATCACATCTTAATATGTACCAACTATGTCCATCATGCAGCGAGTATATTGAAGTGTCATATTGATCGGTGGGTGTCGAGTCATCTGCTAAGAGCTGCTGTCTTTCTATAGTGTTTATAGTGTTTCTTGAAAACCCAACTATGCAGGCATTTACTTATTCAGATGAGATCCAGTCAGTGGCTGCTAAAGGGGGGGGGGGCTTGGCTGGGCTTAGCCCCCCCCCCAGATATAAGGACTCAATTTCTTTTTGGTTAAGTTAGAAAAATTCATTTAAAAAAATAATAGGAGTAAGTTTTAATGAATAATATACGGTAGGCTTTTATTTTAATTTATCAAATGCTTTCTTATTATAAAATGTAAGGGTGAAATTCTTACATTGAATTTGTAAATTAGCAGATTACATGGTCCTTCAAGTATGTTCACTGTTTTCACTGAATCCGAAATTCCTTTTATGTTAATTTCCAAATAGCCTAAAATACGTCTTTAGTGCTTATATTTTTTCACATATTTTTTCTCACTGAGGGGTATTCCAGTAGAGCCGCCTATGGATCCAGTCCCAAAAATTGATCAGGGTGAATGGATTGATACTGAACTGTAATTTCATCACTCATGCTCAAGTCTATCTGGATGCAGAAAAGTCAGATAACTACTGCATCAACATGACAAATTATAATTTCAGTCATTACCAAACTCAAGATAATTCAATACAAACCTGGCTATAGCTTGACCAGCTGAGGTAGCAATCTTGCTTAGTTCCTTCACATAACGCTTTGAAACTGTCCACTGTCAGCCCTGCTGCATCAGGGTTGTTGTTCAGATCTTCTAGAAAATAAAAAATACGTCAGAAAGCAAAATAAAAAATGTACCTATTGAAACAATAAACCCCTGTTTTTGTGGTGTTTACATTTCAGCGACTTGACGTCTGTTAGATTAATCGTAGCTGCTTTTAAAGCAACTGAGCTAGTTGTTCGGTTACAGCCATTGCTTAGCTTAGGGATTGCATCTTTTGCTATTGGTCAACACAACTTTTTTGTAAAAAACTTTACCTATTCACATTGCAAAAGACAAAACAGAAGTAAGGAATAAAGGGAGCATACAAGAACAGTACTTTTAATCACAATACTACCTACCTTTAAACATTTAATGAAAGAAATACAGATTCAATACATTTAAACATAACCTCAGAGCAGTGGCGGTTCTAGGACCTTGTCAAGGGGGGGTCTACCGGGGTGTTTGGGGGGGTGCGGAGCACCCCACAATAAAGCAGGGGGGTCTGGGGGTCCTCCCCCGGGAAAATTTGCAATATTCAAAGCCATTTGGTGACTTTCTAAAGCCATTTTTAACACCTAAAACCGTGCCCAATTGTCCATAAACTCTCATTTCACCTGTTGTTTGTCATGAGCAAATAGACATTTTAAAAATTAAACTATACGATTGCATTAATGAATTTCAAAACATACTGTAGACTACGGCTATATCCTCCTAAAAACCGATTGATGACTTTCTACAGCCAGTTTTAACGTCTAGAACTGTGCGCAAAACCTCCCATTTCCTTATTTATTTGTCATGAATAAGTAGACATTTTTAAAAATAACTATGACGATTGCATTCATAAATCTCAAAACATATTGTAGGCTACGGCCGTATCCTCCTAAAAGCTGTTTACTGATTTTCTAAAGCCATTATTAACGTCTATATCTGTTCCAACTGTCCAAAAAACCTCCCATTTCACCTGTTATTTTTGTTAGTCATGAGCAAGTAGACAATTACAAACGAGCACAAACTATAACGAACTTGCATTCATGAATTTCAAAACATAGGCCTACTGTAGACTACGAAGCCATCTCCTAAAAGCCGTTTGGTGACTTTATAAAGCCATTTATAACGGCTAGAACTGTGTCCAATTGTCCTAAAACCTTCCATTTCAACTGTTATATGTCATGCAAGCAAGTATAAGCACGTTTTTAACCTTACGTTTTTCTCCATTTCATAGATCTGTCACAATATGTATAGAATCGAATTCATTAATAGCATTCAGTGAATGTCCATAGCGTCAATATTGTTTTATTCGTTGTGCTATTGTCCACAAAGTGTATCTATGTGGAACTTAATACTGCCCCTGCCATCGCTTATTAAGTTTAATAAAAACTACATTGATGTCTGTTTTATGGACGAATTTGTTTTAAGGACGAAATGTACATTTAAATTTATTTTTCCAGGGTCCAAGGGGGGGGGCTTTAGCCCCTGTAGCCCCCCCCCTTGGAACCGCCACTGCCTCAGAGCTTCCAAAATAAAATATTACATATCACGAAGCAACCCTTTCATACTGGCACAGTGTGATTATACTCCATTTGCTCCTTGTCACTAAGCGAATGCTAAGGACCCACATTAAAGCCATATACGAAGACAAAACCAGAGAAGAGGAGTGTGTCTCTTGGCTGTAGTGATATCTAATACCCAGACAGCACGTGAGCTTGGACCAAACTTGGTTTTTACATATTTCTGAATTGGTATGACAAACTTGGAATTTGGAACCCACTACAAATTTAAAACAGCTTTGGTTAAGTGAACTTGTGTGAATGCGCCAAAACTAAACTTGTTTTATTTACATATATGAGGCGGTCCATTCCAAAACTCGCCTTTTCCATGTTTTTTCGAAATTGAGATATTGGTACCACTGGATTCCTTGGGTTAATCCTCATTTGACTGTAATAAGCATATCGTGCCAAAAATTGTCTTTTCCCGTTAAAATAAGCATTGAAAATCGAGTATCATAGCAAAACTCGCCTTTTCCAGCGCACATGTCATTCCAAAACTGGTCTAATCCAACCGACCAATCACAGCCCAGCTGTGAGGTCACGTGATTGGCCGGCAGCCATTGTGTGTGATCTTCTTGTCTCTGTCAAAGTGACAGTAGTTCCTTGCTTTTTATTTTAAATAATAAGTTATTAATTGATTAAAGGTTGATAATTAGTTGAAAATGGATATATCTATAAGGCCTGCAGAAAAAGGGAAAGGTAGAAAGAGGAAGGCAGATCCTGACAACTGGGCAAAGAACAAATTAAAACGACAAAGGTAAGCCACTGTTTTGTTTACTTTTAGTTTAATGTTCCTAACCAAACTTTAACACTGTTACTACTTTTTACTTTAAAAAATAATATATTTTTAGAATAATTGAGTGCAATGTTATTTGATCAGCTGCTTACTTATCGGCTTGATTATAGGCGTACTACATAGCTTTGTTTTGTTTTAGGCACAAGCCAAAGGGATTGCCAAACATGCCATCGTGTGACCACAAAGGCAACAAGACATTTCGATGTAAGAATCTAAGGATCGTAGACGTCAAGGAGTTTCACGATAACTTTTACAAGACTACTGACAAGGCAACCCAAGACGCGTTTATTTTAAAATATATTGGAATACGTGAACCAGCTAGAAGAAGGTCTAAAAAGATGGACAGCAGTAAGAAAGGTATTTCTGTTAACTACTATGTAAAAGTTAAGAATGCTGGTGATTTTAAACTTCAAGTCTGCCAAAAAACTTTTCTGAATATCTTGCGAATTTCAAAAGATAGAGTGCAGAGGATTGCTCGCAATCATTTACGTACAGGTGAAATGCCTCTTGAGAAACGTGGTGGTGATAAAACGTCAAAAAGGTTCTTAGCCAAAAAAACATCAGTCAGAAATTTTATTGAAGGTTTAAAAAACTGCTCTGAAACACATTACTGTAGGGGAAAGTCACAAGCTCGCCAGTATTTGCCTGGAGATTTAAATATATCTAAAATTTGGAGGATGTACAACAATCAGGCACCAGTTGAACTAAAAGTAAGAAAAACTTTTTTTCGGACACTGTTTTGTGTGGAATATAATATTGGTTTTGGAAGTCCAGTGACGGACGCCTGTTCAACTTGCTTATCATACAAAGAACAGTTGAAAACCTTACAGGATCCTGGTGCAAAATCAAAGACAATGATAAGTTTACGTGTCCATAAATTACGTGCAAATGCTTTCTATACTAAGCTTAAGGAAAATGCAGACGGTTTGCAAACATTTAGTTTTGACTGCCAAAAAAATTTAGTAGTTCCTAAAGTGCCAGACCAAATAGCCTACTATAGTAGGCAACTATATACCTACAATTTTACAATAGTAAAAGGTTCATCCAACGAAAAGTTAACCAAAGACAACGTATACATTTATACTTGGAATGAAAATGACTATAGTAAGTCATCCAATGAAATAGCTTCTGCAGTCCATGATTGTTTAGTGAAAACTGACCTGTCTAATATCTCTGTAATTAGGCTTTGTGCTGACGGTTGTGGTGGCCAGAACAGGAACTCTAACATGATATTTATGTGTGCTCACTATCTGCTAAATAGTGCTCCAGCGAATGTGAAGAGAATAGAAATTGTTTTTCCAGTTAGGGGGCATTCGTTCCTGCCATCCGACCGGGTTTTTGGTTTAATCGAAAAAGACCTCAAAAAAATGCCCGTTATCTATGAACCTAATACATACACAGATGTCTTCAACAAATATGGGACAGTATCAAAACTAGGGGAAGATTGTAAAGTGTACGATTGGAAAACAAGTGCCACAGAACTTTTTAAAAAACCAGGGCAATGGCACTTCCAGTTTTCCTTTTGCAAACGGTTCATACTGTCACGAACAAAATCATTGACTAATGTTCTAATAAGAGGTGAGGTGTCATACCAGTCTGACATGAACAATCCAGGATCAGTTATGAAGAAAAATAAAAGATTGAAAGATGCAGTCATCGGTGAGGTTCCACGGGGTGTTGTAGTTAAGCCAAGCAAAATCAGTGATGTCAAACAACTACTCATCAGTCACTTTGGTGAAAATTGGTTTGATAATCCATCAACAACCTATCTGAAGAATGTTCTTAATACATATGGTCATGGTGTAGCAGCTACTGGTGCCAGTATCGACGAGGATGAAGAATATGCCTGTTGCCAGGGGGAAGAAGGCGTCGATTTAATTGTTTGAAACTAAAGACAATGAGACACTGACTAGTGACAAAGTTTTTTACAAAGTAGTTTTAAAGGTTTTTGTTTTTTTAATAATTAAAGATTTGAATTAAATGCTTTTTTCAATTTAAGGATTTTTAAAGTTTTTTAAAAGATTTTCAAATGTGTTTTCAATCAAAATTTTCTGTATATTTTGTTTTCATATAAAAAACTTGTAATAATAAATCATTCACTTTAATATTAATTTCAAAGGTTTTCATTTATTATACCCACCATGTTCACTGTAAACAGAAGAATATTATTCAAATCCAATTTTTGTTATGGCAAAACTGGTCTAATCCAATGTATGTTGGAGCAAAACTTGCCTAATCCAAAGTGTCGTTCCAAAACTCGCCTTGTGCATTTTTTAAACGCAAATAACTAAATTTGTAATAAATATATTTGGTATTTACAGTATTCAATAAACTTGTATGATTTTTTTCTTTTTTTTTAAATATTTTTCATCAAAAAGTCTAAAGGCATATGTTAGTTATACGTTTTTCGCGTTTCCTGAAAAATTTTGAGTTTGGGAGTAGGCGAGTTTTGGAATGGACCGCCTCATATAACCTGGTCGGCCAAGTCCACAATTTAAACACCTAACCAGACCCACGACAAGCTTGTTCATGTGAGTCTAAAGTGAGCAGTGCCATATGACAAAAGAATTTTCCCTCCACCCCTACCCAGAACGCTCCTAAAACCTGTTTCTTTGTGCTGAATCACCATTTTTGTTGGATTTAGACTTCCTCACTCTCAGTTGTCAGTTCTCACTTATCTAGTTCTGGTGTTGTGAGTTACTCGTTTCGTTACTAGTTGTGAGTTTTGTTTATGGTTTTGATACCAAGACGAAGCAAAGAAGAATTAAGGGATTCCTGTAAAGGTAAGATTTAAACTCCATTGATAAAAAATATACTTGTGTTGGTTAGTCTATGTGTCTATGATGATATAAGTAAGCTAAGTTAAGCAAACAATTAATTTCATTGCATCAAGAACCAGAACCCGTAGAATTTTGTTTATAGCCTAAACCTTTTGTGTTTTAACCTTTGACATACTCAGCGCTTCACTGAGTTTGCAACACCAACAAATTCCAAATAATCAAATAATTATAATAACAAATAAAAATAATGAAAAATGATTTAAATGATAAATTTTAATAAACCAAATAATTCTAATGCAATTGTATTTTTTATAGATCTTCTGAAGCAGGCGGTGGAGTTGATGGGTTCAGAAAAGAAGTTGAAGGTGAAGTGGAAGATAGTGGGCATTGTATTTATTATATTAATAAATTGTCTTGAAATGTGAATGTCTTACTTTCTAAACCTCATATATAACCAATATTTTTTCAAGATCACTCATAAAATAGGCTTCATTTTATAATAAATCTTTCTTGGTAAAAAATTAATTATAAGAAAAAATGTGGGCTAGCAAATGAATGGTGTGAAACAGCTTGTATGTTAAATAGGTATAAATTATATTACTATTACTATATCCTATTATAATAATAATAATTATTATTATCTCTGATCATGACAGTAATTGAAGTATATAAAACTTCGTACCAAGTTCTGAGTGAGTCTATAGGTGTGAGCCTGTTTGCCCAAGTCTAAAATGTGCTAAAACCAATTCCAATATGAGTCTAGGCCAAGTCCAATATGAGCCTACTAAAAGCGGGCTTGGGTCTCCAAGTCCATAATGAGCCTGTTTAATTTATCCGTGTGAGCTTGTTTGCCCAAGTCTAAAATGTGCTAAAACCAATTCCAATATGAGTCTAAGCCAAGTCCAATATGAGCCTACTAAAATTGGGCTTGGGTCTCCCAAGTCCCGAACAAGTCCATAATGAGCCTGCTTAATCCACCAGACCCGTTTTGTATCCATCATTCCAAGCTTAGAGTGGGTTTGTGCCCATGAGTTCACTGTAGGTTTGGGGTTGGGACTTGGGTTGGACTTGGGGAGCCAAACCCATAACAAGTTGAACAACTGCCAACTTCGGTCTCTAAAACAAGTCAAAACCAAGCCTACAGACTTTGGTCCCTGAGTCTAAACCAGGCTTGGGAACTTGGGCCAATGGACTTGGAACAAGTTCCCAGCAAGCCCATTGTGCTGTTGGGGATAAGCTTTACTTACTTAGATATTTTGGGATAGAATCTTTAGAAATGAATGCCACGTCTCCTCCTCCAACTGCAAGACACTGAAATGCCAAAGCTTCATTGTCGTATTGTGAATTGCCAAACTCTCCTTGATCAAACCATCTGTCAGCAATGTCTGTAAATAAAGTCAACAATAAACCTTAAACAAACAGTTTTAACTTTTGGGCTCTTCCTCTCCAAGCTCTTCCACAGTCCTCCTCATGAGTTTGCACATGAGACCTGACCAAGACGGAATTTAAACCTCTAGTCTATATGGTGCTAGTCTGGCTAGAGAGACAAATGCTCCTGGCCACTCAGCTAGCGCACATGTCAAGTATAGCTTTCAGCCATTTTTGTTCAGTTATAGGTACTTGCATAGTCAGTTATGAATTGAAGTTTGGTGGTGTTGCTATTGGTGGCTGATGTATCAGACTTTGAAATAATGTCAACAAACATAAGTGCTAAGTAAGAGACAATCTGAATCTTCTTATACCTTTGACTCATAAGACCATCTCAATGAATTATGGATAATTGACTAAGAACTAGTATATGGCATATCTCTTTTTTGTCAAGGATTAATTGTTACCAGTTAGTTGTGACTTTATGTAGAAACCTGGTGTTGGGAGTGTATTATTCTACACTTAGGATGAAATAAAGCGAATTTGGATTGGCACTCACCAGTTAACAGAAAATAATTAAATAACTTCTTAATCAGCATCGTAGGTGTTATTAAATTACCTACCTCAAAGTACAAAAATATGTATAATAACACTTGTAATAATAGATTTACACACTTGTGTTGATTAACAAGACAGTAAATACATATAAAAGATATTGAGGTCTGATGACGATTGAAGTGTCCAATCGAAATCGATCACCAAACTTACCATCGCAGACGTATTTTTTGTACCTTCATGAAAATAAATGTAAAAAAAATTGTTGAGACATCACGTTTGAATTAATGTATGTGTTTCTTGACAAATTCACCAATCAATTTAAAAAATAATATTTTGTAATATTTAAAAATAAATTAACACTTACATTCCGAGCAAACTTTGATGTTGGAGTAAGGCGCCACAGAAGAGCTAGGCTTGGAGATGCATATATCAGAGAAAAACTTGGACATTGCCTTGGTATAGGGGCACTCTTCAGTGTTTCGTAGGTACATTGCAAATGAAGTCCATCCTACAAATTTGAAACCATTTAAAGAATTAATAACAAATTTAATAGCTTAGAATTTAAGTTAATAACTTCAGAAAATGTAAACATTTCAATTGAATAGTTCTGAAATTGGTCCATAAATTACTGAAAAGATAATAATTTGTTTCAAATATTGAAAACATATAATCCTCATATATAATACGTGAATGCGATTTCTACGAAACACTACTCCTCCGTTAATAATGGTCGGATTTTTACAAACCTGGTGTCATAATTAAGTATTTGTTGTGTAGACCGCCCTTTCAACATTTCCTGCAATAAAAGTCTTCGGGCTTTGCCCCATATGTCATCAAAATCCCAATGTATTTCTTATGAAGGAAAGATTTTGTTTACTTAAACAGACGAATAATTTGTATTCATTGCAGCTGTTCATAATACACAAAAAGAGCGTTCGTTTTCAGAGTGAGTTAGTTTTTAGTTTCAATAACTGGAGTGGAGTGAGCATTTGTTTTCAGAGTAAGTTCGTTTTCAGTTTCGATAACTAGAGTGGAGTGATCGATAACATTATCTTTGAGTGGACTTTTTTAAGTCATCGGAAATTATGACTTTTATTATTAGTTTTGAGATAACGCATGTAATACTTAGCAATTGCTCGAATTTGAGCAACAGGTGCACTAGTAATCTTTGATAGCGTGTGGAAAGATTTAAATGTACTATAAGCTGATGTTCACCTCACCGGAGCTACGGGCTACCAGCACAGCTGTTTATCTACTGTATCCTACTTAACATGAGACAAGCAAGTACGTCCGTTCTGGCAAGACTAGAGTCTCTGCAGAATATAATGGCAGAATATAATAGAGGGAAGTTGGAGGCTTCAATAACAATCAATATGATCACTTGAGTTCCTTTCAATTAGCAGGTAGGGTAATATAAAAAGAGCCAAAGTAAGCCAAAAGAGAGTAATATAGGTATCAATTCAATTTTGTTTCCCAGTTATTAACAATTAAAATCATTGGGGGGGTGAAATACAGATTTTTTTACTTTTACATTATAATGGCCTATAGGCTGGTGGTTCATGTAAACAAATAAAGAAGACGTATAGGGAAGATAATACAATTTCTTACCTATACCATCCACTGAGGAGAAGCAAGCTTTTTTCCCTCTCAAATCTGACAGTGAGTTAATTTTTGAGTTTGATTTAACTATGGCTGCAACTGTTTTTGCTTTTTTCAATTGTTTGGGTAGATGAACAATCAGTGGTTGCAGGCCATTGTCTCTGAAAACAATTTTCTATCAATAGGTAGATTCTTAAAAGTTCTTCTTCTAAACTTTTAACCACAGTCCTATTACAGTAGAGTAATTGGCTGAGCCAGGTGTCTTTACCTTTACCGAGGGCTGCCAAAGCTGGGTACGGCCCTGGGCTGAGTTATACGTTTTATATCCCATTTGATTAAAGAAAATCAAAGAAAACTGATGTGAATGCTGAATGCTGATGTATGTAGATAACTGTCAATTTCATAACTGAACAATTCAATGCAATGTACTGAGTTAGATTAAGGAACTGTGACGCTACTTATTGTATTGCTGTACATTAAACTAGGTGGCGTTCGCAGAGGCATCCACAAAATTGAGCGGAGTCATCAAGGGTTCATATTATATTGTTTTTGCCATTCTGCAGTAAAAATAGTCGTTTTTATTGCATGCGTTGCGGGTATCTAAGTAGCATTTTTAATAATAAGGGAGTAAAAATCGTTTTTAGCCTCTATGGAGTAAAAATCAGCTGTTGTCAACTCAGTTGTAAATTTCGACTGTAAACGATTGCATGTATCGAAAATATGTATAGATTCGTGCTTCGTAATAATTTTAACATAATAGTCTACAGTCTCTTCCTGTAGCATTTTAGCATTGCAGATACATTAATCCATTCCCACACTAAACACTGCTCACCTTTACTACTTCCTTCACCACCCCCTACTTCGTGGACCTGTACCCATGGAATTTTAGGATTGCAGATACTTTAATGTAATTGCCAAAGACAGTTCCCACACTCTGCACTGCTAGCCTTACTACTTCCTTCACCATTTCCTACGCCATAGACACGTTTCCTTCCTTTCTCATAGCATTTAAGTATTACAGATACATTTATCTAACTGCCCAAACGGTTCCCCACTCTGCACTGCCAGCCTTACTTCCTTCACCACTTTCTACGTCGTGGGGCCTGTTTCCTTCCCTTTTAGGATTTTTTTGGGCATTTTAGGATTGAAGATACATTAATCTAACTGCCACAGACGGATCTCACACTATGCCCATTCTTAAATACTTCCTAAGCCACTTCCTACGTCGTGGACCTGTATTCATCACTTTCCATAGTGAATTGCCACAAACATTCCCACACTCCATACGGCTAGCCTTTACTACTTCATTCACCATTTCCTATGTAGTGGGCATGCTTCCATCCCTCTCATAGAATTTCAGCATTGCAGATACATTAAAACTGCTACAAACGGTCTCCAGTTTTTAAACTCCACACTGCTCGCCTTGACTACTTCCTTCACCACTTCCTACGTCACAGAGCTATTTCCCTCCCTTCCCATTGCATTTTAAGATTGCAGATACCTTAATCTAATAGTCATAAACAGTTTCCACACTCCGGACAGCTCGCCTTGACTACTTCCTTCACCACTTCCTACGTCGCAAACCCGTTTCCCTCCCTCCCATAACATTTAAGGATTGCAGATACCTTCATCTAATCGTCACAAACAGTTCCCACAGTCTGGACTGCTCGCCTTGACTACTTCCTTCACCAATTTTTACGTCACGGACCTGTTTCCCTCCCTTCCCATTGCATTTTAAGATTGCAGATACCTTAATCTAATAGTCATAAACAGTTTCCACACTCCGGACAGCTCGCCTTGACTACTTCCTTCACCACTTCCTACGTCGCAAACCCGTTTCCCTCCCTCCCATAACATTTAAGGATTGCAGATACCTTTATCTAATCATCACAAACAGTTCCCACAGTCCGGACTGCTCGCCTTGACTACTTCCTTCACCACTTTTTACGTCACGGACCTGTTTCCCTCCCTTCCCATTGCATTTTAAGACTGCAGATACCTTAATCTAATAGTCATAAACAGATCCCACACTCCGAAAAACTCGCCTTTACTACTTCCCTTACCACTTCCTACATCGCGGACCTGTTTCCCTCCCTTTCCATAGCATTTTAGGATTGCAGATACCTTAATCTAATCGTCACAAACATTTTCCACACTCCGGACAGCTCGCCTTGACTATTTCCTTCACCACTTCCTACGTCGCGGACCTGTTTCCCTCCCTTCCCATAACATTTTAGGATTGCAGATACCTTAATCTAATCGTCACAAACAGTTCCCACAGTCCGGACTGCTTGCCTTTACTACTTCCTTCACCACTTCCTACGTCGCAACCCCGTTTCCCTCCCTCCCATAGCATTTAAGGATTGCAGATACCTTTATCTAATCGTCACAAACAGTTCCCACAGTCCGGACTGCTCGCCTTGACTACTTCCTTCACCACTTTTTACGTCACGGACCTGTTTCCCTCCCTTCCCATTGCATTTTAAGATTGCAGATACCTTAATCTAATAGTCATAAACAGATCCCACACTCCGAAAAACTCGCCTTTATTACTTCCCTTACCACTTCCTACATCGCGGACCTGTTTCCCTCCCTTCCCATTGCATTTTAAGATTGCAGATACCTTAATCTAATAGTCATAAACAGTTTCCACACTCCGGACAGCTCGCCTTGACTACTTCCTTCACCACTTCCTACGTCGCAAACCCGTTTCCCTCCCTCCCATAGCATTTAAGGATTGCAGATACCTTTATCTAATCGTCACAAACAGTTCCCACAGTCCGGACTGCTCGCCTTGACTACTTCCTTCACCACTTTTTACGTCACGGACCTGTTTCCCTCCCTTCCCATTGCATTTTAAGACTGCAGATACCTTAATCTAATAGTCATAAACAGATCCCACACTCCGAAAAACTCGCCTTTATTACTTCCCTTACCACTTCCTACATCGCGGACCTGTTTCCCTCCCTTCCCATTGCATTTTAAGATTGCAGATACCTTAATCTAATAGTCATAAACAGTTTCCACACTCTGGACAGCTCGCCTTGACTACTTCCTTCACCACTTCCTACGTCGCAAACCCGTTTCCCTCCCTCCCATAGCATTTAAGGATTGCAGATACCTTTATCTAATCGTAACAAACAGTTCCCACACTCCGGACAGCTCGCCTTGACTACTTCCTTCACCACTTCCTACGTCGCAAACCCGTTTCCCTCAGTCCCATAGCATTTAAGGATTGCAGATACCTTTATCTAATCGTCACAAACAGTTCCCACAGTCCGGACTGCTTGCCTTGACTACTTCCTTCACCACTTTTTACGTCACGGACCTGTTTCCCTCCCTTCCCATTGCATTTTAAGACTGCAGATACCTTAATCTAATAGTCATAAACAGATCCCACAGTCCGGACTGCTCGCCTTGACTACTTCCTTCACCACTTTTTACGTCACGGACCTGTTTCCCTCCCTTCCCATTGCATTTTAAGACTGCAGATACCTTAATCTAATAGTCATAAACAGATCCCACACTCCGAAAAACTCGCCTTTACTACTTCCCTTACCACTTCCTACATCGCGGACCTGTTTCCCTCCCTTTCCATAGCATTTTAGGATTGCAGATACCTTAATCTAATCATCACAAACATTTTCCACACTCCGGACAGCTCGCCTTGACTACTTCCTTCACCACTTCCTACGTCGCGGACCTGTTTCCCTCCCTTCCCATAACATTTTAGGATTGCAGATACCTTAATCTAATCGTCACAAACAGTTCCCACAGTCCGGACTGCTTGCCTTTACTACTTCCTTCACCACTTCCTACGTCACGGACCTGTTTCCCTCCCTTCCCATAGCATCATAGGTTTGCAAATACCTTAATCTAATGGTCACAAACAGATCCCACACCCCGAACAGCTCGCTCGCCTTTACTACTTCCTTGGATTAAATTTGACCACTGCGCGGAGTTGGGCAATCCCCCTTCCTTCACCACTTCCTACGTCGCGGACCTGTTTTTCTCCCTTCCCATAGAAATTTAGGAATGCAGATACAGTCAGGGCCGGATTTAGCATTTTGGCGCCCCTAGGCCCAAATAATTTTTCCGCCCCCTGTTCTGGTCACAGTTTCTTTCCTACAAACCTTTATTAAAAACTATATCATGCCTAAAGGCCTATGTTAATTGCTTGAACACCACTCCTCGTCGGAATTTTATCATTGCAAGTTTTTTTTAAGAATTATCTTGTTTAGCCTCAACAAAATGCCGTCTTAAACACTTTTGGCAATTTTATGCTTTTAGCAAATGCTCGCTCACGCTTGTGGGACTGAAACAAAACAATCCAACCCACAGAGCATTTCTGCAAAAAAAGCATGTCCACTAATTCCAATTTCGAGTTTAGGAAAGATGGGGACAAGGAAAGTTAGGGACACGGAAAGTTAGGGCCAAATAGGGGTTCGACCGGGGGGGAGGGAGAGATTAGCTGAACTAGGCTCTGAAACGACTCTTTTAGAACGAATCGTTCCCCTGTTTCAGTTCACAGAGAGCTTAGCTACAGTAACGGGATTGACTTTAAAATCATAATTTGAATATTTCGCGGTCAAGATTGAATATTTTGACATATATTTTCAACGAAAATTCAGTATTTTTTTAAGGGGTTCAAATCGGTTTACAAGGCTTTGTAAAATTAAAGCGAAATATGTTATATGATATTACCCGATGGTTAAAGATTTTCTGGCCAAGGAATCCTTGGCTGGATCCGCCACGGGATTAAACTCTTTTTTTTATATTCACTAAATTGGTGAAAATGGCCCAATGTATTTTTTTTAAATATGTGTACATAACGGATCGGGGTATAGTTCAGTGGACCTGTGTTTCGTGGAAGGTCTAAGGCAAAACTATCTCGAATTCTCTGAGAGGTTCAGTATTCTATTCAATGAATTTGCAGAACAGGGAAATAATGAATGTCGTCCGTTGGGGGGTCTATTTCGTAGAACACTTGGCAATAACGGTCGCATACTATCGAGTTCAAGTAGTTTTGATTGTTTAAATGTGAAATGTGGAACTGGCGAACATTTTAAAAAACTGACCAATTTTATTGTTTAACTATTTGTAACTTCACAGTATACTTGATTTGCTTGTTTCATTTATGGGGAGGGTTTAAAAGCTAAACCTTTAAATAAATTAGACTTAAAAGTAAAATACAAACTATATATCTCTCGGCAATAAATTACCCAACATAGGCTGCGGTAATAAATTAATGTAATAAATTTATAACTTTTTTAATGTAAAGGTTTTAAATAAACTATAGGTTGTCCAGTGGTCGAAATCTCGACCAAAAATATGTAATTTACAGACTTTTCTATATTGACCCACGCTGTAAATAAAACAGGTGATTGGAATTTTTTCCATTTGTTTTGATTTTGAATATATTTTGCGTTATTTCGTAACAAGCATGGCAACCCAAAAGGTCCATATTAATTTATTAAAATTAAAATTAAATTGTTTGTGTTTTTTTTAGCACATTTTAATTAATAAAGGGATTTTTCACATCTACGGAAAAATATCTTTTCAACAGTATGCGTAGATTTACCCTGCGATGCACACGAGCTGAGAAAAAAGGTTTTCAAGAAACAAGCTTGCATATTAATATGTAGATGTTAGCTTGGAGTTGGATGGACCAAATTTATTTTCTCTTATAGATAGTTGTAACTAATAGCATATTTCATCGCTAGGGCCTAAAGTGACTCTTTTTGACCGTGCGGTGAACTATATTTTTTTGTTATATTTCATAATTAATTAACAAACAAAGCTAGAAAACATAATAATTGTTATGTAAAGATAACTTTTCAAAACAAATTCCAGCTTGTTTTGAATTCTGTCAATGCAAATAAGCAGCTGTTTAGTAAGTGATTCAATCATTTCGTCTATTACGATTGTGTTACAGTTCATTGTACCATCGATAGGTCGAGCAATCGATAACAATGGGCTAAACCCTTACCTAATAAATCGATCGATAAATAATTTATATCGATACGATTGCCACAATCGTAATTTACAACTGTTTACAACAGCTGATTTTTACTCCCTAGAGAATAAAAATGATGTTTACTCCCTGACCAAAAATTGATCAAAATGTATTTCTTTGTAGGACTTAGTACTATTGATTCACTACTACGAGTTATTCTTGCCCGCGAGTCTGTGACATGAGTTAGTTATGTACCGATTGTACTGTTTACTGGTACTTTGAACCAATAATACATTTTTTTTTTCAAAAACCTGTACTGATAACGAACGTGTAAAATTTGTCACTAAATTAATTGTCCTGGAAGTGATTCCAAAACACGTCACTGATTGTAAATAACTTATAACTTAAAGATACAAGTGCAATTTTGTAGGAAGAACACATTTCTAAACAGATCGGCATTTGTTTTTAGACGAAATATTATATCGTCACATTATTGGTATTTGGTAAGTGACGTTCGCAGTAAAGAATTGAAGAAAACGTGTCTAATATCATACAAATCAGTGTTTTGGGTAATTTTGTATATAAATATTTCAATCAGTATATATTGACGACGAAGGAATAAATTAGGCCTAAATTACCACAACTTTTAAGAATTCAGAAAAAAAAGTTTTAACAACAGCTGATCCTTAGAGTTCCTCTTTTGCGATTGCCACGTAAAACCAAAACAATAATTATGTTGGAAATTGGAGGTCAATCACACTCTCGCAACTACACAAAAGTTAACTGACCCGAGTGACCTGACACCCCAACAACTGGCCTGTTTGAAAGGAAAATCTGCAAATTGCAAATGAAGTCGATTCGGAGAAACGTGCGAGGGGATTAACGGGACATCGATGTATTCTGTTCACTCATATTTCCTTTACCTTTCCAAGTACTGAATGTTTCTGGGTTTGCTTGGATTAAACAATAGGTGGAATACTTTGTACCAGATGCCTATGACTACATTTTACAACAGGCATTTCTTTAATCTTTCTCAGTAATAGCTAGTCACGGGTTGTTCCTGAATTATATTGTATTATTGTTCTAATACAAACGAGAGAAATTCGTCCATGTTCACGGTCGTATAACATAAATTGAAGGCTATAACATCATCACGAAGTTGATGCTACTGTTTTAGAAATATTCAAGTGCATTTTTGATTAAAAAAATGTATGCTTGAATAATCATTTACAATTCGGGTTTACTCCGTGATTAATAAAATAACCCTACAAATACACTTAAATGTACTAAATCTGTTGTCCCTAAGCTCTACAAATAGTAACCATTTAAACAAGGTGAAAAATGTAAGGGGAGGTAGAACTATATATAAATACAACAAGTGTGTCGTAGTTACAACCATCGAAGTATATAACACAACAATGTGTTATATACTTCGATGGTTACAACTAGACCTAGGTACAATAACAATAGAGAACGAGTCGATTTAAAGAGTCGTTCTCAGAGCTTAGTCAGCCTCCGTTTGCTTCCCCCTCGGCTCAAAACCCGATTTGTCCCCAAGTTTCCGTGTCCCTAAGTTTCCTCGTCCCCATCTTTCCGGACACCTCCAATTTCAGGCCCCAAAACATGAACTCCATAACAGTACGTGATACCATAGATTAAACATAGGCCTTTAGTAGATTTGTCATCCTTAGGGATTAGCTGAAAACAATTCTTTTTATTTAAGTTATATGTTATTTAAACCTAGTTTGTCCAAAATAAAACGATCAAATCATAAACAATAGGTCGTCCCCTGGTTATATTACAAGAAACTAAACCCCTCACAACGACAACATAGAATAATAGAAACAAAATTACGTCAAAACTAACTTCCAGTGTGACCAACATATATAAACTAGACATGAAAAACTATATTTAGGATTGACAATATGATAACAAGTCGACTTGAGTTTATGGTTAATCTATGGTGGTACTGCATTCTGATTATATTTGCAAAGTAATAGTCCGGCCAACCATAATTATTCTCAGGTCTGAGCTGAGAAGGAAATTACATCAAATGGTGCTTTGGAGGGGATTTAATTTTTCTAAAACCTGTTGCAAACTCAGATATTTTTTTCGTTATTCAATTTTAAAGATAAACTTGTCGTATTTTTAATATTCAAAACGTATTATATATTTTAACTCGACCCTGCAGTGCAGGTTGCTGTAAACTGATCAAAAGATTAGTTAATACATTTTCTTTTTGTTAATTAAGGGTGGTAACGGTGTCTAACACGCATACGCCCCCAATCACTCAGATCAGTGGCGCCGAGCCAGCATATAGTGGCAGTGCAAAGAGTACAGTGGCAACTGGCAATACGATGCGGGATGCGTACCGCTCGGGCGCTCGACAACATCCCTACAGCCTACTCCCGTATAACCAATGTTCGTTATCAATGTTGTAAAAAAATTGATGTACAGTATAATGTTGAAAAACTGTTTATATTTTCTAACGGTTATTTCTTTTAATTAATTTAAAAATTATAATGCTTTATTGGCAAGAGTTTTTTTTTTATCAACTCACAAAATATGTTAAGCTATGGCTATTTATTTTACTTTTAGACATTTAAAAAATATTTTTCCTCTCGGCCGTGCGCCCTCTGGGAGCTTGCGCCCATAGGCCCGGGCCTACCGGGCCTATTGGGAAATCCGGCCCTGGATACAGTACCTTAATCTAATCGTCATAAACAGTTTCCACACTCCAGACTGCTCACCTCTACTACTTCCTTCACCACTTGATTCGTCACGGACCACCTCAACCTGAAGCTAGTGTCGTCATTTGATTATATTTATGATCATTACAGTTTCTGTTCTAATATCTGTGGAATAATGCTATCAGCTATTTCTTTATCTACTGCATTCAAAAGTCAACAGCTGATCATATGTCTTTGTTTATGTGTCAAATACTGCTTCCATAAGGATTACATTGAAACTTTGAGACCCAGTGGGGCGGATTCCTGAGAGTTATTTTTAACGCCATATAGATGTTAGCACTCACCGATATGGTCTTTATCACCATCCAAAATTTGAAAACGATTGATTCAGCCGTCTAGGAGGAGTTTGCGTATTACGAAATGCATAAAAGTCGACGTATAAGAGCTTCGCTCAACAAATAAAGAAGTTTTGAATTTGAAATCATATATTTGTCACTACCATAGCTATATAACTTTATATTGACTTATTTACTACCCAGCTTCACAAGGAATGCACATCGCACAGTATAACTAAATCAGAAATGATGTTTGGGTTAAGAAATCTTTATAATAATATTAGAATTGCCACGAGAATTTGTTTGGAACACTTTAAAGCCACAATTTAAACCAGGGTTTATGACAAAATGTTTTAAATACCTTTATTGAAAACAACTGTTGTCATAAAACTTGTCAGATGTTTTGTTGTAAACCGTGTTATGAACATGGTTATAGCAAATCACCCTGAAAAGTACCTGATTGCAGGCAGCAGTTTGTCTGTGGTAGTTATAGTGACATCAGCAGATTTGTTAGCCACAGACACAAGGCAGTTGGCTCCGTAGATACAGTTGAGAGTTGGCTGAAGACCATAAACTCTCGAGACAGCTGCCAGCCAGTCACACTAAAACAAGCATTTGTATATCATGTTGTTGAGCATCCATGAATTGCTATTAACTTAATTTGGTAGAAGGAGGCGCACAACTGTACACAACTTTGTAAGGTGATGCACAACAAGTGAGATTTTGCACAATGTTGCTTCCACTGTGATGGCTGGACATTAATCGAGTAGGCGAACACGTCTGTACTAGAAAGTGCACAACCAGCGCACGGAAACGTTCCTTACTTTTTGAACAGCCCTTGTATTTTAACACAACTACTTTCTGTGATTTCACATATAGAACACATTACTCAAGTTTTTCTTTATACATATTTTTCATTGAATAGAAGGACTCTTGTAATAGCATATTTTATTTTTATCATTTGTCTTTTTATTCATCAATGCAACTGACACAAATTAAAAGTAAATAATACAACGTTCTTGAAACTGGATTGACTATAAATTCATAAAACTAATCTAGACTTTCATTTATATGGACAACTTGGAACACCTGACCTATCAGTCTGAGTCTGGATTAATGACGGTGTACTGTATATTATTCTTCGTCCATAGTCTAATATATCAAATTATGGCTGTTAAAAAAACCTTGATTTTCTCCTCCAGTGTGCCAATACAGAGATTGATAGCTCGACTATCTTGACCACAGCTTGACATGGAGTTGGCACTGAGGTATCCAGGGGCTGAAAACAGTCTGAGGTATAGCATTTACAAAAGTACACAGCCCTATGAGGCCAAACAACATTAAGTCAGATGGAAACAGAACCTTAAAATAGAAACAAGGAAAATAAAACATACATAACTGAGTAAATATTTTATATTTAGGTTGATAAAAAAAATCAGTGATGTATGTAGCCTTGGTGGCATGGTGGAAGGAAAAACATAGGTGTGCTATTTCGTCATATGCTGACGTCACCCAGATTGTAAACAAAAAATCACCTGATCATATTGCCATAAGTATATATTTGTTTTGATTTGATTTTTATTGTTTTTAATTTTTTTCTAAATGGTGAAATGGTGTTGCAATTTGGGTGACGTCAGCAAGACGGGAAATAGCACACCTATGTTTTTATCCTTCCACTACATGTATGCCTTGGAGGCATGCAGCAAAAGAAAGTTTACTTCGTCTTATTAAATTTATCCTACCAAATGCTTAAAATCCCATCTTACCTATACCATAGATAAAACATACTCCCTTAGTAGATTTCCCATCCTTATGGAACAGCTGAACCCAATTTTACTGTCAGTTCTGTCTGGTGTACTGTATAGTAGTGTTTTGTTTACAATTCGTTTCTAGCTAATTCAGTAATTTAAAACCTCGTTTAACCAAATAAAACTATCTAATCATAAACAATAACTTGTCCACTAACTATATAACTGTTGTAACTCTTTATAACATAATAAAAGATAAATCAGATAAAAAAGTGTATTATTCCATTAACATAGAATAGAAACTAAACATAAACAATAGTAATCAAAAAGAATAAAGATCATATGATCAGCTGGTAATTCAAATGCAGTCTATTAGAAATTATAACAATCTTCCCCACATAAGTTTTGAGCTCACACATAAGCCCCAAGGTAACTTGGCGGTTGTCGAACACGTGTTGACCTACGTAACTGAGGTGACTCAACTTCATCGGGAATCTGGATGTCACATTCAGGATGCTGAGCCTCCACTACCGGTATTTGGCCAGTCGTGGAACGTCGAGGTGATTGATCTTGAATTCTGACTTCATCAGGAAAATGGATGCCACATTCAGGATGTTGAGCCTCCACTACTGGTATTTGACCAGTCGTGGAACGCCGTTGTAGCGTACGACCGACAATGGTTGAACCACTGTTTGGAGAGCGTTGTAATGCTGGTATCCCTGGAATATTGAACCTAACAGTACGCCTTTGAATATCTTCTGACTGTTGGTTAGAGCTGTAATGCTGGTATCCCTGGAATATTGAACCTAACAGTACGTCTTTGAATATCTTCTGACTGTTGGTTAGTGGAGCGTCTTTGATTATCTTCTTCCCGTTGATTTGTCGTTTTAGGCAGTACTCTTGTTCTTATGAGTTGATTGATGTGCCTTTTGATTAAGCGTCCAGAGTCAAGCTTTACCATGTAATGTCGATAGCCCAGTTTGGATTGGATGGTTCCAAATTCCCAGATTTCGGCATTTCCAGAGTAAAGGCGAACTTGGGCTCTATCTCCTACTCTCATCGATCTTACATGTTTTGTCTGCCTAACTTCTTTTTCTTTATTTATCTTCTTTGGAATAGGAAATATGGCATCCAGCTCTATTCTTAATCTTCTGTGCAAATAAAGTTCTGCTGGGCTTTTCCCACATGCAAGTGGTGTGGCTCTGTAGCGTAGAAGCATTTTCCTGACCTTTTCTGGCATGGTGCCCTTTTCACTTGCCATTGATTTTAAACGTTTCTTCACAGTTTGAACATTTCTTTCGGCTAATCCATTTGTAGCTGGATGGCCTGGGGCAATAAATTTTTGGGTAATACCATGATCAATACAGAAGGCTTTGAATACATCGCTTGTGAAAATTGATGCATTATCGGTGACCAATGAATTGGGGTAGCCATGGAATGAAAATATTTCTTGAAGTGTGTGTATTGTTGTTTCAGTTGTAGGAGAATGTCTCATGACTCGGACCTCTGCCCATTTTGACTTGGCATCAATGGCAACTAGAGAATGATGACCCTCGAAAGGACCTGCATAGTCTATATGTAGACGTTCCCAATTGGAGTGAGGCTGATCCCACGGGTGTACTATCACCTTCGGGGGGTTGTTACGGAGCTTAGCACAGATTTCACAAGATCTAACTAGGTCTTCTATGTCATGGTTCATCCCTTCCCAGTACACATACCGCCTTGCAAGTTGTTTCATTTTTGTTATACCGATATGTGTTGTGTGAAGTTCTCTCAAAATTGAATTTTTAAGGCTCTGTGGAATGACAACTCGATCTTGCCAAAAGAGAATTCCATTAAGAAGGGTGTAGGGTGTGTCTTCGTTGCTTGTTTGTAGAGTTTTCATAAGAGATTTGAGATGAGAATCGTTTAATGTTGCACTTGCAATGGTCTGATTCGTGATAGCAGTTGAAGATATTTGGAAAAGTGACTCAGCATACAGAAGGTGAACTTCTTCATTTATCTTCATATCAGTTGATCTTGAGTCTTGAGACAAAGGTGCTCGAGATAAACAATCAGCATTTTCATTTTCATCTCCTGATTTGTTTTTCAACTTATAATTGAATCCAGATAGAAATGAAGCATATCGAAGTAATCGAGCTGTTGTCATTTTCGGCAAAGAGTGGTCATGACTAAAGATTCTGCTCAAAGGCTTATTATCTGTGACAAGAGTGAACTGGCTTCCATACAAGTAGTTATGAAACTTTCCAACAGAAAATATAATAGCAAGTGCCTCTCGATCTAGTTGATTATAATTTTGTTCTGCAGGTGTTAGTGATCTGGATGTGTAAGCGATAGGGCGTTCATGACCATTTACGATGTGGCTAAGTATTCCCGCAATGCCAACAGGGCTTGCATCGCAAGAAAGTACAACTGGCAATTTTGGATCATAAGGAATCAGGACTCTGTCACTGCAAATCTCTTGCTTGAGCTTTTGGAAGGATGATTCACATTCTGTCGTCCATTGAAAACGGTGTTTCTTCTTGAGCAACTCCCTTAAGGGACAGGACAACGTAGATAGATTTGGAATGAAACGTGAGTAATAAGTAATCATTCCAAGAAATCTTCTGACCTCATCAGCGTTGTGCGGTCTTGACATTTCCATCACTGCCTTTATCTTCTCGGGAGATTTGCTGATTTTATTTTGCTCAATCAGGTGTCCTAAGTATTCAATCTTTGTTTCAAAAAATGTACATTTCTTTCGATTTAGATGTAAGTCGTATTCTGTTAGTCTTCTTAAACACATTCGAAGGTTGTGAGCACATTCTGCTTGGGTTGCTCCATGGACGACTATGTCATCGAAATAAGCTTTACACTTATTAAGTCCATTGAGGATTTGTGACAAAATTCTGTTGAATTCTGAGGGAGCGGTTTTTATGCCAAAACTGAGACGGTTCATGAGAAAGGTTCCCTTATGTGTTGACATAGTTTGGATTTCACTACTTTCTTTGTCTACTGCTAAATGTAAGTACGCTTTATAAAGGTCAAGTTTGCAAAAGTATTTGGAATTTCGGAGACTGTTAATAACATCTTCAACCGTCCTTATAGGAAAATTTGCCGAGACTAACCTCTCGTTTACACCGCACTTGTAATCCACACAAAGTCTCAGTCCACCATCTGGTTTGGGAATTATGACGAGAGGTGATCCCCAGTCACTTGTCGCAATCGGAGTGATGATTCCATCTTTTTCTAAAGATTCCAACTCCTTTTCAACACGTTCTCTAAGTGCATATGGGACATCACGTTCTTTTGTAAATACCGGTTTTGCGTCATCTCTTAAAGTTAATGAAACTTGAATGTTAGGAATACAACCAATTTTTTCCTCAAAAATTGAAGCAAACTCATTCAGAATGTTATTAATATCTTGAAAGTTCTTTCTGTCGCCATCAACTAAATGGACTTTTGGATTAGTTTTCATGTCATGATCGATTTGTTTTAGTTCAATGTCGAAAGCACGGATCAAATCTCTACCTAAAATAGGATCGTGGCCTGATGAAACTACATACACTTCTGCTTTTAAAGATCGTTCTTTATATTGTAATGTAACTTTTGCTTTTCCTTTACATGGCACAATATCATTGGAATAAGCTCGAAAATTTAGATTTGAAGGTTGAAGATCTATTCCCAAATTCAATGCTAAGAACTTATCCTCTGGTAAAATTGTGTACCGTGCGCCAGAATCTACTTCCATCTTCAGTTTCTTGTGGTTTATCGCTACCTCTACTATGTACTTTCCATGTCCAGGTTCAATTTCGTAGAGGTTGATGATTTTCTGATCTTTGGATACTGAACTGATTATGTTGCATGCCCCGTAGGACCAATCAGATTGTGAGTCATTGATCATATCATTGTCAGAGAATCGGTTAACTTGTTTACTTGAAGCATATTTCTTGGACAGGGTATTGATGCAAACTTTTTGAATGTGGCCATTCTTCTTACATGCTTCACAGAATAGTTTTTCACGCCTTATTCGACACTGGTTTGATCGGTGGTTAGATGTTCCACATCTGAAGCAAAGATTGTTGATTCCTAAGGACTCATAATCGATTCTTTGGCTTGATCGATGCTTGTATGATGGCTTTTTCCAGGGAGATGATGTTGATGATGATGATGATGATGATGATGTCCGAGTGGATGGATGATCGTGTCTAGTGGTCTTCTGAATTTTCATTATATCTGGCACTGAAGAACTAGGGATCAGAGGTTTTGAAATGTTTGAAAGTTCCTTGCACTGGATTTGGGCTGCTTCAAGAGCTATAGCTCTCCTGACTATTTCATCAAAGTTCTCTTCCTTTCCTTGTAAAAGTTGTTCTCGAATGCTATTATCACGAATGCCCCTAATGAATTGAGCCCTTAAGAAAATGTGAGCTGTTGAAATGTTTTCTCTGCATTCACATTTTATGTAAAATTCACAGTCAGCAAGTCGTTTTTGCAAACTTGCAACATAGTCAGGTATGTTTTCACTTTCTGATTGGTAAGTGGAGAAAAAGTAATGCTGCGACACTACAGTATTCTTTTTAGGCGATAGCATTTCGCCAAAGGCTTCAACTAGCTGTTCATATTCCAAGTCTTTGATTTTCTTTGTAGGTCCTTTGAATGCAACTAAGTTGTTGTAATGGATAGAACCGATTGATGCACATAGAATTTGAGCTTTTTTAGTTTTGGTTGACACATTCTTCATGCTGAGATAGTTTTCAAATCGTTCAATATAGGCTGAAAATCTTTCTTTTTCTGAGTTGTAACTTTCAAATTGAGCAGTTGGATCTGGTGTGTTATCTTTCATTTTTTGTTCTAGTTTCTCAAACAACAGAAATAGAAGATCCATTTGTTGTTTCTGGCCTTCTATGAATTTGTCAAATTGTTCTGAGTTCATTTTGTTGTTGTAACTTGAATGTTCCTAAGCCTGAGATGTAGTTATTAACATGTTATTTGAAGAAAAGGTAATTGAAAAAAATGTAACTGGTCATTAATGTATGAATAAACAAATTTATACTTTTACCTCGTCGCCAAAACTGTTGTAACTCTTTATAACATAATAAAAGATAAATCAGATAAAAAAGTGTATTATTCCATTAACATAGAATAGAAACTAAACATAAACAATAGTAATCAAAAAGAATAAAGATCATATGATCAGCTGGTAATTCAAATGCAGTCTATTAGAAATTATAACAATAACCAAACAGTGAGGCACAAATCATGAGAAACTGACCCTAAAATAATAGAAACAAATTGTAAACAAAACACGACATCTACAGTACGGTAGACCAGACAGATCTAACAATAAAATTGGCTCAGCTGTTCCATAAGGATGGGAAATCTAATAATGGAGCATCACAAATACTAGAAAAATACCGGTATGGATCATAAACATAAACAAATGACCCCCCCGAAATTTCGAATTTCCCCCCCATGCTATTCTTATGGGAATTAACATTGAAAAATACAGACTTTCGTACGCTCATCTGAACCGTTTAGAAACGTGCTAGAGACTTTAAACTTGGTATTATTGTAGAAGGGGGTCTTAAATTACCGGTGGAATTGGCAAAAGTCCCATTTTCAAATTTTAACCCCCCCAAAAATCCAAAATTGTGGACCTCTGAAAACGACAAAACACGTTTTTTTCAAACGGCTGTAGCTCGAAAACTGTAAGAGCTAGAAAAGATTTGAAAGAATTTTCATGAACGGGAATTAAATTTTCTACAAAACCTTAATATGCGTTTTCCGAAAATCGCACTCCTTCAGCTTCAAAAAAACGCCCTACTTTGAAAATTTGGTAAATTCCTTTCAAATTTTTACCGTTTTTCGCTATTTGTTCATACTTAAATAATTCTTTTTTGCAAATATTATTATTGCTTTGTATTCTCCTTACTTTACTTTAAATTTTACTCACTATATGTTTTTTCGTAACTTTACTCCTTGACCCCCAAAACTTAATTTTAAGGTCAAAATTTGAAAGTTTTTATGAGCCCCATGTTATTCTTATAAAGAACTAGCTGTAACCCGCGGGCTTTGCCCCGTTTAACTTCTTAATTTTCAAGATTATCTCGTTCGCATGGCTCAATCACGTCCTGGTTGAAGTTTGTTCGCTACGCTCACTCACCTTTAGGTTGGAGCTCGTTCGCTACGCTCACTCACCTTTAGGTTGGAGCTCGTTCGCTACGCTCACTCACCTTTAGGTTGGAGCTCGTTCGCTGCGCTCACTTGCCTTCAGGTTAGCTCGTTCGCTACGCTAACTCGAGTCCAGGTTGAAGTTCGTTCGCTACGCTCACTCACCTTTTGGTTGCAAATTAGCTGTTGTCATAAATGTAAAAGAAATAATAGTGCTGCACCCTGTTGGTAATCCTTGTAACTTTAATGCTATTGAACATCATAGAACAGGACCAACTTGTTTAATTGAAACAGCTGTTAAGATTCAATAATTCCATTTCTCATAAGGTTAACATGGGAAACTCCAGAGCCACTGGGGCGGAGCCCGAAAGGATTTTTGAAATAAGAATATGCCTATATGTTAATCGGGAATGTGAGCTATCATCATGCCAAATTTCAGCCCAATCCGACCAGTATTTTTCGAGTTTACTTTTCCCATACACACATACACACATACAGCAACCACCTCTTTTTTATAATAGTATAGATAAGTTAACATTGAAATTTTATAACTTTGTTATGGTCATCTGAATCGTTTAGAAATGTGCTAGAGACTTGTAATTTGGTAGTATTGTAGTATGGGATCCTAAGTTAAGGGTGAAATTTGCAAAAGTCACATTTTAAAATTTTAACCTCCCCAAAAATCCAAAATGGCGGACCTCTGAAAACGACAAAACACGTTTTTTTGTAACGGCCATAACTCGCAAATGGTAAGAGCTAAAAAAGATTTGAAAGAATTTTCATGGTCAGGAATTAAATTTCCTACAAGACTCTATTATGACTTTTTCAAAAATCGCACTACAAGCCCCAGGTTATTCTTATGGATGATGATAACATTGAAATTTAATGACTATGGTATGGTCATCAGAATCGTTTAGAAACATGCTAGAGACTTGAAATTTGGTAGTATCATAGTATGGGATCCTTAGTTAATGGGTAAATTTGCAAAAATCCCATTTTCAAATTTTAACCCCCAAAAAATCCAAAATGGCGGAAAACTAAAAACGACAAAACACATTTTCTTTAACGGATATAACTCAAAAACGATAAGAGCTAGCAAAGATTTGAAAAAAATTTCATGGTCAGGAATTACATTTTCTACAAACCACTCTTAGGTGTTTTCCGAAAACTTCACCCCTTTACCCCTAAAAATACTCCCTACTTTCAATAATTGGAAAAATTCTTTTAAACTGTCTATGGTTTTCACTACTTTTTCCTACCTTAGTAATTTTTTTTGAACATTTTTTTTATTTGTTCTATGTTCCTTAGTTTATCTTACATTCTACTCACTACATGTTTTTTCGTAACTTTACTCCTTAACCCCTAAAACTAAAATTTAATGTCAAAATTTGAAATATTTTACTATTTTACTACTTTTACAAGGTTTTAAAATACTCTTAACAAATTCCATAGGCGCAAGGGTATTGAACTTATACATAGTTTACTGTATTAGAGCTTACACCGAAATATAAATAAAAAATATAAATATAACCCCCCCCCCCTGAATCGATTTCCCCCCTAATGTCTTTCCTATGGCCACCACAGGTGCATCGATCTTAATCGTGTTTACCTACTTATAGATTAGCTGGAGATTGAAATTGGACACGATTGCGGGTCTTGTGCCCTTTTTAAAAAGTAACATCCAACAATAATAACCCCCCCCCCCCCGAAAATATTGAATTCCTTCCCCTCAATGTTATTCTTACAGGGACATCGGTCAAAATCACGTTTACCCATTTCTAGATTAGCTGGAGATCTGAAATTTGGTAGGATTGTTGATCTTGGTCCCAAACGACCTAGGACATTCCCAAAAGCTACATTTTACCTTCTAGGCATTTTCCGACAATCACGCCCCTTCATCCCACCGCTAATGACGACTAAAAGCTAGGGGGCCTGGGGGCAGAGCCCCCAGCGAGCCAAAGGCGAGTCTATGCCTATACTAACTCTTGTGTCTTATTAAGAAATCACAGTAACCCAGTGGCGGTACCAAGGGGGGATGGGAGGGATATATCCCCCCTGAAATATTTTATATTTTATTAGCTAACATAAATATATTAGCTTGAGCATATTTTAGAGCTAAAATACGCATAAAATATATTTTTAGGCTTTGAATTCTACATTTTTTCTGTGGGGGGGGGTCACCCAAAACCTCCCTTTTTTCTGGGGGATATTCCATACCCCCAGATTCCCCGTGGTCATCCCCCCCCCCCCCGAAATTAAATCCTGGGACTGCCACTGCGGTAACCGAATCAAAATGAGCAAATTTGTTGTTTTGTGAGTGTACATTTCTAATCCCTGACATATTGAGTCGACTGCTCACCAGTAGCCAAGTAGTCATCAGGAGTGATGCTAGGTTTCAGCTGAAGAGGTGGAGTAAAGATGCGAGACTCTAACAGATTGATGAAGTCATCAGGTGTATCAGCTTTCAACAAGGTTTCTTTCAGCTTCTTTTGTATATCTTCTGCTTTTGTTCTGGTTAAAATTCATTAATTAAACAAAATTATACTAATAAGTTAAGTACCATACAGTAGCCTCTTCCTAACAAGAGCACCACTTATATAGAGGCTATTTTTAAAACTACAATTACCGTTGTTATTCCATCCAGTATCAGTATATTATATTAGAGAGATTAGCAAAACATATAAAGCCATTAATTCTAGCCATGTTAATTTCCCAAAATGGTCCACAAAATTTCACCCTTATACAGGTTTTTGGATAGGCTACTGTTCTATGCCTTCACTAATGAAATCAATTAAATGGTTTGTTTTACTAATAATTGTAAACCATAAAGAAATGGTGACCTGTTATAGTTTACGCAACGATCACGTAAAGATAGTGTGTTAAGAGACTATATTTAGGCGAGTTGCGCACACTACTTTACCTAACATCATTTTAAAATTACTAACAATCACTACTCATAACTTCTAAGAGCGGTTATGTTTTTTTTTTATAACCTCTTATTGCCACTGACAGTGATGCAATGACTCCATTGTACCAACCACTAATTGTACCGATCATTAACAATTAAAATGGTAATCAGCTGATTAGTTGAAGTTTGAAGCTTTACAATTGTACTTCTTTTCTCTCAATCGTTGAACCTCATTGGTCCGTTACTCATGGTAAAACATCAATGCTGGCTGATAAGTAAGTAAACGATGCTGTAAAGTGAATCTTTTCAGTACTAAGAACTGTACTGAAACGGCTAGTTAAAAAAACAGTCGTGTACCACAAATAGATCACTATTTTTTAAATTAATAAATTAGACACATCGAAAATGCTACAAACTTGAGACTCCACAGCTACAATCAAACAATGTCAATAACGATAATGTGATATTTATAATGTAGTAATTTAGATTTTGCTATAGGGTCTCACTATAGCTAGATTTCCAATATTTTTTATACTGTACGTCATAAAGACTGTTATTTAATCTTTGTTAATATGTCTAATTTTTGCAGTACTGTACCACTATAATAGAATAAAGAACTAACCCAATCCTCAATGGGCAAAAAAAAAAACCGTAAAATAATGATTACGTTTCAATCTACTTTAGTATCTATATCAGAATAATGGAGGGATGGACTCGTGGTCCAGCACGTCAACTGAAGCTTATTGTGCATATCATTACCAGAATCTAGAAGAGCTGCACTGCTGTCGCTGGCTAATGGGCAAGGACCGACCTAGGGATGGCAGGAAAGAGAACTAACATCACTGCTCCTTTGTTATCAGCTGATCATAAAGTGAAATGTATGTTAAAAAAACCACATAGCGACAACAATGGTTATAGATTTTGTTAAAGACACTAGCAGATTCAAAATTCAACTCTTTTGGCTCAGTGTGGGTTCTGGCTTGAATTTTTATTTTGTGGTAGTACTCACCTCCTGGCAGCAATAACAGGCATAGGCCTGGTAACCCAGACACATGGATCTGTAGAGTTCAGGGGCATAGTGGAGCCATCAGGACATAACAGACTGACATCTTCACAAACTGAAACATCTGCTCTCTGTGAACAATCGATTACATCACATTAGATTGTGTAAGATGGCTGACAAACTCACAAGTCTTGTCAAATGACCAGGAGAGTCCATTAAGTGAAGCCTTTTCTGTAATGTATGTGACTTTCTTGATTGACTGGTTCACTGCTCAGTCAAGTCAAGTGTTGCCATAAATAATTGTTTCCATAAAGAAGTGATTATATTAAAAGTTCCACATGCCCACTTCATAATTGTTTCGTGTTCTTCAGGGTATAAATATGTCAAACATTAACATAGTTTTTTTTTTTTTTTTTTTTTAGAGGTTGGTGGCATCTTTTAACCTTGTGTTTGCCCGTCTACATAGACTACAGATCTGTGCGTGGAACATATCCAGCAAAGCAAGGGGTGAGCCGGTACAGTACGAAGGTGAACTGTATTGATCAAATGTTTGCGGCACTCGGCAGTGATCAGGATCCAAACCCACAACATCGCTGCCTTGGGCCCAAAGTCCGTGATGCTACCAACTGAGCCACCGACTCACCAAACGAGTTAGTGTGGTACAATTAGCAAAAAAAGGCTTAGCCCGGACAACCAAACAGAAAGTACACTTTTGACTCCAAGTTTTCAGTACAGTCCACATAATGTTCAGTAAAAGTTACACCAATTTGAGTGTCAGGTTTGGTGGAGGGGGGGGGGTAAGAGTTTTAAAAAGTTTTTTGTTTTTGGTTATCTCAGAAAATATGCATTTTAGCACAAAATACGTACTAAAATAATATACACAAAATTCTAAAAAAAATTTTATCTTCATTATCTTGTTAAAGTGAATGGTTACAGAAGCTTAAAAACTGCAATTTTTCTACAATTTTTACAACTTTTAAAGTCCCGTAGGCAGCTAAATATTTAAAAAAATAATAAAGATAGAGTTACAAAACTTGGAACAAAGTCTCCGGACACACAAATAATTTTAATTTATTATTTAGTGACACACTACTTTCTCAGGGGGACTGGACTACCCCCTAGGAGTTAGAAGAAAATATTTAAGGTAAGCATAGGTTGATATCTATATCAAGATCAAATTAAAGGTTTTTGTTGGTAAAATACAATACCGCAAACCTGAACTTAAAAGAACAAACAAGTCGAAAGCAGCCTTTGAAAGATTTCTTGAAGTTGCAGTTTTGGGACGGCCGCAGAACTCAGAAGGAAATCATAAGGCTAGGGCCACACTTAGCGACTTTGTCGCGGCGACAAAGTCGCGAAGACAATGAATGAAAGTGCGTAGCATTAAATTAAATGGAGGCGGCCACACTAAGCGACTCGCGACCAGCGACCACCGGCGACAGAAAAATAAACGCGACCGGGAGCGTTTTTTGGTCACGGCGACAAATACGCTCCCCATGTTATCTTACGGCACCGGCCATACCAGGCGACAATTCGCTCGCTCACACACCCTTCACTGCTCTTTTTCACATCTAGGCTATACCGTATTTTTAAGTTTTGGACTGGCAATTGTTAAATATGGGAAATATGCTTTAAAAATACAAATATTTTCATTGAAGCGTTGTTGTAAGCCTAACGGTTACGGTGATAATTTAAACAATTGCAAATTTAAAATGCCCATTTTTATGGAGAATAAACTATTGTAGTTTACTTGTTTATGGATATATTTTTATACAATTTGGCAATATTGTAAATTTCATACTAAGCTATCAAAATTTAAATTATCAAGCACACCTCATTCAGTTACCTAATCTGTACCAGCAAACCTAAGCACTAATTTAAATAGGAAATAAATCCGACAAGTTTAAGGGAATATTTTAGTGGAAATCTAGCTAGACAAATGTAAATTCGCTTAGTCTGCAGGTTTGTTGCGGCGGGGGTATGCAATAAAAAGCAACAGGAAGCATTCCACTGTGATTTGACTATTTGGGGTCCACATTGGTCTTAGAAACATAATTTAACACATTTTTTTTAAAATTGTATTTCTTTAATTGCAGGTAAATGGTTAAAAACTACGTGACGTAGTACGAAATATACGGAGGCACTGGTACACTTATGAACATATTGTAACTATATGATTTAATTTGTAAAAGATCAGCTTAAATTGTATAATACTGCAAATAATAGTAAAATCATCGATGTATTAAGGCCTGGTCCAAAAACATACAAAAAATGTCATGGATCCTTATTTATTTCCATAATCAATTATACGATTTTGAAAATAGTATAACATCTCGAAACTCTATTTTTACTGGTATGGTAAAAAAAAGTAAACTGAAAGGTTGAATTTGTCGCCTAGTGTGGCCACCCCCAGCGACTCTGTCGTCACGACAAAGTCGCGTGAAAAAAAGTCGCCGCGACAAAATCGCCAAGTGTGGCCCTAGCCTAAACGTAGGCATTGCTTGATACATTTTATTATTATTATTATTATACAGGGTGAGTTTTAATTGTCCCCCCCCCTAACTTTTTTCTACATTTTTTTAAATATAAATCCCAGACCACTTCCAAACATTGTTGGGTAGTAAGTACTTCATTTTGACAAGGTGGTCATTTCCGGCCGCCATCTTGGATCCGCCATATTGGATGCAAATTTTTTTTTCAAATGTAAAGGTGGGGTTGTGACCCATTATTCCGAACTACATTTTTACCCTGATTACAATGCCGCAAACCGTTTTTAAAAATCTTTATTCATTATAAAGTTATGAGGCCTTTTTAAAACTTTATTTTTAGCCCATTTTAACATTGTGCTTGTACAATCTAAGACCATAATCTCAAAATAGTGCTAGATAAAGATAAGTATACACTACCAGTAATTGTCGACCTATTTTCACTTGGTTATGACTGATGTATTTTTTTCGGCCGCCATCTTGGATCCGCCATTTTGAAATGTGATAATTTATTTTAAATATGAAGGGGGTGTTGTGACCCATCATTTCGAACTACTTTTTTAAGCTGAACTTAATTCCATGATCTGTTTTTCATTTTCATTTTTTTATTTTGAAATATTGACATTTTTAACAACAAAATTGCAATATTTCATAAATAAAACTTGATAACAAAAAATAGATTGCGGCATTGAGTTTAGCTTAAAAAAGTAGTTCAAAATGATAGGTCACAACACCCTCTTCATATTTAAAATAATTTATCACATTTCAAAATGGTGGATCCAAGATGGCGGCCGAAAAAAATACATCAGTCATAACCAAGTGAAAATAGGTCGACAATTACTGGTAGTGTATACTTATCTTTATCTAGCACTATTTTGAGATTATGGTCTTAGTTTGTACAAGCACAATGTTAAAATGGGCTAAAAATAAAGTTTTAAAAAGGCCTCATAACTTTAGAATGAATCAAGATTTTTAAAAACGGTTTTTGCGGCATTGTAATCAGGGTAAAAATGTAGTTCGAAATAATGGGTCACAACCCCACCTTTACATTTGAAAAAAAAAATTTGCATCCAATATGGTGGATCCAAGATGGCGGCCGGAAATGACCACCTTGTCAAAATGAAGTACTTACTACCCAACAATGTTTGGAAGTGGTCTGGGGTTGATATTTGAAAAAATGTAGAAAAAAGTTAGGGGGGGGGGACAATTAAAACTCACCCTGTATAATTATCATGATTATTATTATTAACATTATTAAAATTTGAATATTGGAGGAACAGAATATTTTTTGATCGCCGCTGTATGCACATTCAACAAGACAACAAACAATTTTACAACATATGCAAAGATTTTTACCATTTTTTTTTTTTAGTATTAGATGATTTCTGCATGCACACCTATTATTATTTTGTTTTAATTGAATGTACGGACGCTGAAAAAAATAATTTGGTGCTTCTAAAGGCATAAATATGTGTGGGAGATGGTCATCCAGCTTTGACATATTTTCACTTTAACAGTTTTAGGTCATGAAGTTTGGATAATTACAATAAACTCTACTTTACCACTGATACTTAAAGTGGCTGAGGAAGGAATCAATTCATTTGATTCAGTTTCAATTGATTCAGTCGTAAAACTTGTCTTATGTTGTTTATATCCCCAGTGCCAGGTTTACATCAAACACCTATGTACCGAGAAATCGCAAGTAAAAAAAAAAAAAAACTGTCAACCCTGTAAAACAATACTCAGAAGTGCCAGACATGATGTTTACTCACTGTGAAGTGAAGCCGAGCATCTTTGAGCATGGACCAGGCAACATCTCCCAGGCAGTCAGACAAGCAGTACAAAACTCCCTGTCTACCCCAGTACTTGTCTCTCTCCGAGCATAGGCTGGGCACATCACACAGTCCGCATAACTTGGGGTACTTTTTTTCTAGACAAGTAAAACCACATATTATATTCTTTTAGTTTGATAGGTTAGGTCATGAATAAATAAATAATCTGTTATACTGCTCATGTTTTGAAGAGAAGATTGGATATACTTCAAAAGTATAATATGAAAAAATAATCTTGAAACTCCTGCAAATATGACTGAGGAATAATCCGTCAATAATTATATCAATTTATTTTAGATCAATCATTTTTTAAGAATAGGCAGCCCAATGACAGTACTTGATTTGCTGTGGTCTTGTACACTGATACTGCTATAAATAATTAATAGTGATAAAGGAATTAACATTTTACTGCAGAAATTATTAACAATTTTGTCAAATTATGACTATAATCATCAATGTAATGATAAAGTCGCATTACTATATAATTAAAGTTGTAAGAAGGAAGAAAAATACTTTATTTTTATAACAAAATATGAGAGTAAGGTTTATATAATCATAAACTATCATGCTTGAATTTGATAGTATTAAATCATTAGCAGGGCAAAATAACTTACTGAGTTTGTGGTCTAACTCCGGGTTTGATGCCCATTGGCCTGGTTTACAAGATTTCCCGAAGTATCCTGCAAGAGCTTTAACTCGATTTTCCTCAATGGAAATATCCTTCTCACAGCTCTGTGGAGTAACTCGGTTCTCAAAATACTGGAAAATAGTAAGCTACTAGTAAATAACAAATTGGAGTTTCTGTGCTTAAAAGTTCAGTATTTACACCTATGTGCGTAGCTTCTACAATTTGTTTAGTTGTATGTGTTTGTTGCTGTGATTCATTAGATATACAGTATAAATATATAAATAGGAAAGGTCTTTTACTGGCTACCGAAACTAAAAATGAGTAAACCTCTCGTTAAAAAAAGCAAGGACGATCTTAGATAATTAACCTACACACATCTTTATAGGTTGAAAAGAGTCAGGCTCTAACAAAAATTATTAGCTCTTTTGATGATGTTAATGTTTGTTCACAGCCATCCTTGTAACAACTTGTTAAACTTTTAAAAGATCAAAATATTAATCAAATATGATGAACTGCTATAAACTAAACCAATAAATACATATAAGAATGGTCTTATAATTACACCATCTACAGTACAAGCTAGTATGATCTAAGGCAATAGAAAGGAATTGGTTTTCTAATTTGGAGTGTTTGCACAATAAATGCTTCCTTGTATGGTAAACAAGACATGATTAATCCTCTTCTGTAATTAGTACCATAAATAGTATTGCAGTATTGCAAAGTGCATTTTAACTGTGAGAAACTGTGACACATGAAGTCTTGTAATGGTTTATATAAATGAACGTAATATAAGTTTATGTTTTAATTACATTGTTTTTACTTTTCTAGTTTATTTCTTTTACTGGTAAGAAAACTAATTGTTTAGACTATTCTAAAAACTTCTTCGAAATTTTATGATAAGGACTTTGAGCGGTAAACACAAATTAAAGCAACTGGAAAGTAATAGTTTTTATCATGAATTTTGAAGTAATACTAATAACTACTGCCTGTATTTTTAAAACAATCTTCTGATGTTAAACTATAAAATATATACATGTACTTTCAATGTTTTAATCCCAAAATATAATTTTTTTACTTTACTTGTTCCTTCTGTATTCTGTAATCAATTTAAATTTTTTATAGAAATGTTTTTTTAAAGAAATTAAAAATTAAAAACTACAACAATTTTAATGGTAAGTAAATTTTATAATATTCATAAAACGTGGTTTTAATTAATGGGAAACCGATATATAAAACTATATAATAATAAAATAAGAGAATTCCTGGGAAATCCAGTTTGTTAATTTAATTTTAATTTCGTTGACATAAAAGTGTAGTCCAGTGTCCTCTATTCTTATACATACTTACAAGGGAAAAGACTTCACTCCAATCGTACTTGACAGCAAAAGGATCAAAACCAGGATGGCAAAGTTTCTTGTTTCTTAAGTCAGACAACTTTGAAATTTTTGCATTATTGGAAACCAAAGCAACAACAGCAAATTCCCACTTTTCTGAAAGAAAATAATAATAATTTAGGAATGTTTACAAAAATAAGACTTCATTTTAGCGAGTTTCCCATATAGGGAATATTAGCGAATTTCCCATATAGGGAATAAGCTATTACCGTAGTACTCATGGTAAGACCTGGACCCGGGACCGATTTACTTTTTCGTTTTGAGGTCCCTAGAGGCCAAAAACACCATCCGTTCAAATTCATATATATATATATATATTTATATATGTGTCCGTTAGCGCGATAACTCGAGCAAAAATCATCCGATTTTGATGAAATTTGGTACAAACGTGTAAACCTACGTTTATTCAAACAAGTTCGCGAACCAGCATGATTGGACTATGGGAACAGGGGTTTAGGGGGGGTTTTATGAGGTAAAAATAGGTTTTTCCCATTTTTGACCCTAAAAACTTAAAATTTAGCAATTCTGTTCAAACCATTTTGTAGAGCTTAAAAAAACAAATAATTTAGTATATTGAAGCGTTATTATGCGCCTAATGGTTACAGAGAAAATTCCAAAAATCGGTTAATTTAAAATTCCCATGTTTTCTTATGGAGAATAAGTAAACTGTTGTAGTTTGCTTGTTTGTGAACATTTTTTGATCAAATTTGGAAAATGCATTCATTTCATACTAAACTATTAACATTTTACAAAAAAATAAAACACATTTTTACCCTCCCTGTTGCAGCAAACCTAAGTACTCGTTAAACTAATGTTATTTAAATAGGGAATAAACGTGACATTTTTAAGGAGACATTTTAGTGTAAATCCAATCAGGCAAATGGAAATTCGCTTAGTCTGCAGGTTTGCTGCGGCGGGGGTATTTAAATTTGTTAATTCATATTATTTTTTATAGGTTATATATATATATATATTTTTTTTTTCTTATAGATTCTTAGAACTAATTAAAATACCTCATGTTTCAGAAAACTTTCAGAGAAAGGAAAAATGTCTAGTTGTGTTATCAAGGTTTTATTGAAATAGTCCTTGAAATAGTTTTATTGAAATGGGGTTTATTGAAAATTAAAATAGTTTTATGGAAATAATAGAATGAAATATCTCCCTAGATTCACACGCAATAACACACTTCAATATAAATTACACTGCCCTTGCAAATCACTTGAAAAGCCATAAAGCCATTGTCGTCCAAAGACCCTTTTGTAAACCATTAATATATGTAAACTTTTTTGCATGAGAACGGATTTATGTTATCTGAAGATCCAAAAACAATAGAGTACAGTGGTCCTAAACCTATAGGCCTTAACTAAGCTCATGAACTGTGAAAATACTTCTCTGTAGGGAAATCAAATAGGTTTAGATAAATTGTAATAATCGTTTTCTATAGGAAGTGACGTAAGATATTTTACGCCATACTACTCTAAGCTAACTTAACAATAAAAAATCTGTACAAATCCTTATATATTACCACCGACTAAAGGACTAACAATCATTACTCTCTTAGAGCACAGGTTATATGTTTGATTGTAACCACTTATTGTCAAATATAATCAGCTAATTGGTGTCCGGTAAAAACTCATTACAGTACAGTAGTACGTAATGAAACCCCATTTTATTAAGCTGGTGGCAAACAGCTGTTTTCTGGACTAAATACTTGCGTGTGAAGTTAGTTAAAACAGTGTACAGTAGTCTGGGTAAAATTGATTTATCTCAAACAAGAAGTAAATTAATTACCACTTTCATGTAATCTACTTCAGTTTAGGTTTTGGAATTGTTGCTGTAGTGTGTAGTTTTGATATAGATTGGTAAATGGTTGTACAAAGCTGGATTTTAGACATATTTTATTATTTAATTTGTTAATAATATATTTTATTTGATATTTATTATTTTAATTTAATCACTTATGTACTAAGAAATTATTAAAAAAAACTTTTCAATTCTTGTTTTCAAGCTTATAACTTTTACATATTCTGCTCTTAAATCGAAAATACTATTGAACCAAAGAAATATTTAAGCTTAGTTTCTCCACTCACTGTCCTCCGTAGCATGGATCCTGTGAGTGATGAGAATGTCAGAGAGGTGCTTGTTGTTGGCAGCCATCAAGAGATCTTCTGCTTCAAACACTGCAAAATCTGCCTCTCCGGAAATAATTTTAAGCCGGGTATCCACAGTGCGAGGCTGCTCGCTGCGAATGCCTCGTGCCATCTGCCTCAGGGTGAGCTCTTTAGCTGGCAGCTAGTTTGTAACCACGAATGCTCACTGCGAGCACGCGAACATGGCGCGAGCCACCCGCATTCGTAAGACAGTCGGTACAATGGTGTTTTTCCACAGAAAAGTGCAAGTTTCGGCTGCTGCTTTTATTGTGATGGCAACGATTATTAATAAAAAGCAACAGAAAAAGCGACGTAAACATCGTTGGTGGGTCAAAAAGATTTATCGAAATCGGTTTGAATATGGGAACAGACTCCTAGAAGACGTGAGGTTCGAAGAAGACGTGACAAATTTCTTGCGAATGTCAAAGGAAGATTTTGAACATTTAATTACATTGATAGAGCCTGCCATGAAAAAACGCGATACCTACATGCGAAGTGCTATTACGACCAAGGAAAGATTAGCAGTTAATCTGAGATTCTTATATTCTGAGATTCTGAGATTCTTAAATTCTTATACTCTGAGATAGTAATCTGAGATTCTTGATTACTATAGCCTCGACCTTTCACGTCGGTAAGACCCCAACAGAGACATAATCTTCTTTTTCAGATCTTTCACCGGAACATTCATTGACTGCGATATTTCGCGCCACAAGTCTTCTCTCTTAAACTTATTATAATACTCTTGGTGTTTAGAGTCCCAAAGCAAACGTTTACTTTCGTAACACTTCACTAATCTCTTATTCTATCATGAGTATCCATGATGACAGTTTCGCGTGGAATGGTTTGCAGAAAACAGTCTGGTACGGTGCGAGGCAGACAGTGCAGGTATCCACTTAACGCACAGCTCGGGATGAGGCACCTTTGAGCACTGCTCTGAGACCGACAAGTACACGGCTCGCCTCACATTGTGCGACGCGAGCGCCGCACAGGTGCTCGCAGCGAGCAACCCCGGTATCCACAGTCCGAGGCAAAGCCGAGCATTCGCAACGAGGCATTCGCAGCGAGCTGCCTCGCACTGTGGATACCGGCCTTTATTCATACAATCCAACCTGGAAAAATTGAATTCTAAAATGGTTCTTATATTCTATACATTGGTGTTTTTCTTTTTTGTAAAACGGTTATCTGGTGATCAAATAAGGAATTTTAAACTTCTAATTTGACCAACTTCCTAAATTAAATGATTTTACTACTCAATTTATTGAAATTAATCAATTAGTGACTCAGATAGAAAAATAACAAACAATATTTCTTTAAAAAAACTAACTAGTAATTATAATTTTTGTATAATTTTGTGAACTTTTTTTAAATTGTATATTGTAGACGATTTCTATAGGTAGTCATCTAAGAATATTTGGCATCCATTCTAAGAATGGTTAAGATGTGCTTTTAATGCCCTTGCAGAATAGCCCATAAGTCAAAGTTACTGTTTAATAATTCATGTAGTGGTGTTTACTGTGCCAAACTGTAACTTTGACTCTCAGTTAACTTAGGCCAGTTTTTCATTTTTAACCAACTAAAATAAATTATTTTCCTTTTGTACAAATTTATCTCAATTACTGGACGGAGCTTCCAAGAATAAAAGTAGGTTAGGTAGGACTATTAAACTGTACTTGTATAATGTTAAAGGTTCGTTTTCACTTTTTTATGAATAGGTAGGCCTAAGTATGGATTTCCTTTTTAATTTCAGTAGGCCTACATCTTAGTGCTTCTCAACACATGCTTATAGTCTCAAATTAATAAATATTTGTCTTTACTCAGTATAAAGATATTCATACTGGTATATAAGAGTGATATATACAGGGTGTTGAAAATGTCTGGAACCAACATTATATCTCGTGAGTGGTTAAAGAAAAACAACTGATATTTTGTGTACGGATATATTATGGTTTTACCTATCTTTTGGTGCCTTATGACAATTTTTACCACTTATAGGGAACGTCCTGTGGAGGATGCAGTAAAAAGTTTTAATGGAAGCCTATGGTAAATGATACATCATTTTAAAGGCAATTTTTTTCTGAGTAAGGAGCCACAAGTTTCATCTCAAAAGGACCACCCTAGCAAAAATGGCGACTGTTTGAAATTTAAAAAACCACTTATAGGGAACGTCCTGTGGAGGATGCAGTAAAAAGTTTTAATGGAAGCTTATGGTAAATGATACATCGTTTTAAAGGCCATTTTTTTCTGAGTAAGGAGCCACAAGTTTCATCTCAAAAGGACCACCCTAGCAAAAATGGCGACTGTTTGAAATTTAAAAAACCACTTATAGGTACCAGAATTTTTAAATTTCAAACAGTCGCCATTTTCGCTAGGGTGGTCCTTTTGAGATGAAACTTGTGGCTCCTTACTCAGAAAAAAATGGCCTTTAAAATGATGTATCATTTACCATAGGCTTCCATTAAAACTTTTTACCGCATCCTCCACAGGACGTTCCCTATAAGTGGTAAAAATTGTCATAAGGCACCAAAAGATAGGTAAAACCATAGTATATCCGTACACAAAATATCAATTGTTTTTCTTTAACCACTCACGAGATATAATGTTGGTTCCAGACATTTTCAACACCCTGTATATTTGGTAGCTTTGTGACTGACTTGGGATTACTATAGATTACTAGCTGGCCCGACAGACGTCGTCCTGTCCTAGTGTGGATTTATGTAAAATGCTCGTTCATTTTCAAGATGAGTTCGTTCGCATGGCTCAATCATGTCCTGGTTAAAGTTCGTTCGCTACGCTCACTCACCATTTGGTTGCTAATTAGCTGTTGAAGTTCGTTCGCTACGCTCATTTACCGCATCCTCCACAGGACGTTCCCTATAAGTGGTAAAAATTGTCATAAGGCACCAAAAGATAGGTAAAACCATAGTATATCCGTACACAAAATATCAATTGTTTTTCTTTAACCACTCACGAGATATAATGTTGGTTCCAGACATTTTCAACACCCTGTATATTTGGTAGCTTTGTGACTGACTTGGGATTACTATAGATTATTACATACTGGTACATGTTTTTTTTTTTCAATAGTCTAAATACCTGTCTGTGGCAGTGACACATCTGAAGGGAGTTGAGCCTAACTTGTCACAGCTGACTGCTGAAGAGTAATAGTTTGGTGTCTGCGGCAGCACACACAGGTGGTCTGTAACATGTAGCCTCACATCAGTCTGTTTTGCGGTTAGCTGTGCAACCCCTTAGCAAGAATTTAATATATGTGACAATATGAAAGCACAATGTCATTTATAGTATTACTATTATTTTTATTTTCATTAGCAATTGAGATGTGGACACCACCTGACACCTATGTGTGGATTTTAAATCAAATATGAGTGAAGGACGAGTGTAGAGTGTGATGCCTTGTGTAGCTTTGTTACTAACTAAGATCAGCTGTTTCATTAGTCAGGATCATTTATTTAAAGCCCAATGATCGGGCTCAACTGGTTACAGTTTCGAACCATGGTGGAAGATTTCGAACCATCAAGGCTATTGACTTTTCTCAGGATCGATCCGGCAACATTTTGCGTTTTATTGTTTAGGTTAGCACTATAATCACTCATCTACCCCAGCCAGTCAAGAATACCACAGGAGATTATCAACAAAGTAACACCTATAGGAATATGGGAGCTTTGTCGTTTTATCAAAACTGTCTCGTTACTGATGATAATACCAAAAGTCTCTAAAAATTAACAAAAGTAAAATTATGATAACCTGAAATCTAAAAATACCACAAACATACAAAATTGACTAATATACATGACCCAAACGAAGACTTGTTGTTCAAAAGACCTGTTACGATTTAAACATCTAATTTCTATAATTAGGTTTTGTCATTATTTTACAAAAAATGCTTATTGAATTCAAAATATAAATTGTTCGAGTTTATCTAGTGCCAACTGTGTTTAATGGCATTCTTGCTACAAATGAGAAATGAAAATACAAAATTCTAAATCCAATTATCAATTACCTACTTAAAATCTAAAATACATAGTACAAACTCTCACTTTTCATCATACAGAAAAATTAAATAGAAACATGTTGTGACTAAAGTCATAATAAATTAACGAGCATAACAATGAGGAGTCTGCTAGAGGGATTGCTACAGAAGCTAGAGCAGCTGAATAATTGAATTGGGACGGCCAATGTCATTATCACTAACTGACCATTACAATTACCAGAGTAATCCTCTCACAAAACAATTGCAGTTACAATTGTATCTAAAGCATATAATACAATTGCAAGTTATGTTGCCTGACTTATTTTTATTAGTGAATCAATATGGTACATTGTTTGGCTGATAGTTTAATAAGATTATCCTCTAAGGAACTGTTATATCTTTAGGGACATAACAAATTTACAATTAATTAGAATAAGTTTTAATTTATTGACAAATACAAATATTCCCTTTCATAATCAATGTGTAGCACTGTGAATTAGTGTATACATAATAATTTATTTTGTTTAAATTGGTAGCACAGCATTGTAAAACGATTCTTGTATTTAAAAAAATGGTGTTAAAATCTGATGACAAACCGTACTTGGTAACGATTTATCTGTAGATGGGTTGAATGCCAGTAGCATACAGCAGTGTTATATCATTATGGCTGAATGGTTGAGTGATGTCCACTGTCATGGTTCACTTATAGATTGCAACGAGGGAAAGTTATGAGGAAGTTTGTGAAAGCCGCAGTGAAGGAAATCAGTTCCATTTGACATAATGCACTGTATTTGGATTAAGTAATTTTATAACACCACAAAAAACACCTGGCAAATGTTATCATGTTATTATGATTGAGTTCAAAATATAAATCCCTCTGGGATAGGATAAATTTGTCTACATAAGCTTAAAACCACTATCCTTTTATTGATTAATTAGTAATTACAGAAGTAAAACCACTTTATCAATATACAAATTTAGTCCAAGCAAACAGTAGTTTACGCAACGATTGCGAGTTGCGTACACTACTTTACCTACGACAGTGTTTTAATTACAAACAATCAGTAGGTACTCAAAACTTCTAAGAGAGGTTATGTTTTCGTTTATAACCTCTCATTGCCACTGACAGTGATGCTACGAAAAATTTTACGAAACACTAATTGCACCACTCAACAATTAAATTGGCCTGAACAGCTGATTAGTTGAAGAAGTTTGAATTATTACAACTTTACTTTTTCTCTCTCAATCCTTGAACCTCATTGGTCCGTTACCCGTGTTGTTATGAGTAAAACTATGCTGTTATGAAAGTGTAAACAATGCTGTTATATGAAACTTTTCAATTCTAAGATCTGAACTGAAACTGATAATTAAACAAAACTGTCGTAGGTAATAGCTATTTACCTTACAAGTGTAGTAAGAACGTTTTTACATCACGCAGGTGAATAATTCACCTAAGCAGTGATGTAAACACGCTCTTGCGTAACGTGTAACGTACAAGATTTTACCTGACCCGACAATATACAGGGGGCTACGTACAATATTTTTCATTGTCCATTTTACTCATCTTCTAACAGTAACGTTCTTCTACAAACAAAAGCTAGGTTAGGAAAATACTTTAAAGCATAATAATAACATTCAAGCGCACAGCTGATTTTGTAGCGTTAAACGTCGTTGGCTCCATAGAGGTATATTTTTTTAAGTTAAGCACTCAATGTTATTTAAATGGGTTTCATTACCTCACCGAGTGAGTTTTTTCAACTTTACATCACTCGTGAAGTAAAGAAGTTGTATACATCACGCTTGGGATAGGGAAGTTTAACATGGCGGGTTAGGTAAAATGTTTAATCTTAATTAATCTTACCCATTACGGTACATATAGAACAAGACAGTAGTTTAAATGTGCAACAATAGCTCAAAGAGAGGTACCATACAAGGGTAAAAGCCGTAGGCACAGTTCCCCTTTATGATTTCTGACACTGTTTTTTGACTAATCAGTTTCGCTTTTTACAATGCAGTTTTTTACCAAGAAGTACAATATAACCATTTCAATAGTCATATAGAAATCATATCCACGTCAAACTGATGTAGTTTGTTCCACTTCTATTGTAGCTGACCTTGGCTGGCTCTAGGGTAAAACCAAATCAAACAAAAAAAGTTATAGAAATAACATTTTATAAAGTAAGTGTTAAATTGTTATGATTAATATGAAACTTAGTGAGAAGACATATTTTTAAAATAGTTCTCTAAGTATTGAGAAATGGGGGTTTAAATAGTTTTATAAAACTCAAAGGGTCTACAAAAAGTATTTAATTGTTTTAATAAACATCTTAAAATGCATTTTAGTATGTACTTTGGTCATTGATATTTATTTATAAACGAGAGTGTACTATTTTGTAATTTCTAAGAAGCTTTTTGACAATAAGATAATAAATTAACAATCAATTATAATTAAGCATTCTCATAGTGCAGTGAATTTCAATATTTTCATATCTACACTGGATTATTTTTATGGTACCAAATAAAAAACATTATTAATGCAATAAAAAGACGTCATGTGACAATTAAATTTAAGCTAGAACAGGAAAATATCACATTTTTGCAGTGATAAAACAGAGTCAGACCATGGATGAACTACGGAGTAATTTAATAAATGGCTATGGATAACAGACAATGTATATGTCTTCACATTCCAAATTCAAAATATATACTAGGCCTATCACCTCTAAATATAAATTATTGAATTTAATTTTCTCAAAGCAACATCGAGTTTCTTTGACGTTAAATTGTATTAAATTGTATCTTTGTAGTTTATTGTTGTAAACATGTTATAATTGTTTATAAAATATACAACATGAACTATTAACTCAAAACAACCCAAGCAAAAACCACATTTACAAAATGTATTAATTTAAAACACTCTTATAGGACAGTAAAGAAACCATGGTCTACAAAAAGAATAAAGGAACCAATTATTCAGATGTCCCATTAATGAACTTGACATTCTTTCTGATAAATCACCCTCATTATCCAAGGAGAACCACAGAGGGGCTTATCCCAACTCCGCGCAGTGGTCAGAAATCTGTCAAAACCGACTGTCCAACTCCGCGCAGTGGTCACTTCGGATCCCTCGCGGCACATGTCCAACTCCGCGCAGTGGTCAATTTTGGCTCTCACAGCCCTGACGGCTGAGAGTTTGTGTTTGAACTTTGAAATGATGTTATACTTTATGTTATGTTTATCATTTATGGGAAAGTAAAGAGATAAGATATACCTAAAACAGGAGATGAAGCTTAAAAACCCCTAATATGAGAAGTTTTAAAAAGTCGGCGAGAAAGAGTGACTGTGAATTTATACGTTCCAAATTCTACAATACTCAATCATTCATATTACTGGGCTTATGAGCTCTCTGAACTTTAGTACCAAGTTCAAAAATATTAGTTTTGTATACAACCGCAGATTGCTATAAAAAATTAGCTGTAATCTCTGTTTCATACAACAGTTAGCTACACACCTCAAAATGGAAAAAAATGGCCGACAAACTTCTATGTTTTACTAAGACTTAGCAATACAAAATTATATCAATACTTAAAGCAGTATAGTAATTTTAATAAAACTTCAGACTTCAAAATTGACTTTATATTTAATTACTCTACGTAGAAAATGTTCAAAATTCCAGGGAAAGTGAGCCAAAATTGGTCAAATTAATCATCGTTAGTATTAAATAATTGTGAGCTGTGAATTTCAGAAACTTTCATACGTATCCACTCTTCGCACGGACTTTTCGAACTTCTTAATAGTGGTTTTTAAGTTTCACCTCCAGTTGTGAATCTATAATTTTGCATGTATAATAATCTAAAATATTTCTTTTACGTCTTACTAAATGTCGAATTTGACGTCTATGAAGAGGATTTTCATTGAAGCCGGACCCAGACCAACGTTTCAGCGAATTTCCCATATAGGGAATAACTTATTACCGTAGGTATTATGGTAAGACATAAACCCACTGATTTAATTTTTCGTTTTTATGTCCCAAAGGCCGAAAACACCATCCGTTCGAATTCATATAAATATATATATATATATGTCCGTTAGCACGATAATTCGAGCAAAAGTTACCCAATTTTGATTAAATTTTATATGGACGTTAAACCTACATTTATTCGAACGAGTTCACGAACCAGCACGATCGGACCATGGAAACTGGGGTTTATGGGGAAAGAATCGAGTTTTCCCAATTTTGACCCTAAAAGCATGTACATTTTTGCAATTTCTTTTTAAAGCAATTTGTAGAGCTTAAAGTCAAATAATTTAGTATATCGAAGTGTTATTATGCGCCATAATGGTTACAGAAAAAATGCCAACAAATTTTAATTTTATAATTCCCGTGTTATTCTTATAGAGAATAAGTAAATTGTTGTAATTTCCTGTAAAAGGAGCGTATTTTGATTAAATTTGGAAATGCATTTATTTTACACTTAACTATTGACATTTCACAAAAACACTTATTACCCTGCCTCTTGCAGCAAACCTATGTGCACTCATTAAACTAATGCTATTTAAATAGGGAATAAATAGTATATTTTGAAAGATATATTTTACTGGTAATGCAATCAGGCAAATGGAAGTTCGCTTAGTCTGCAGTTTTGCTCCGGCGGGGGTAGTATTGTAATAACAGCAACAAACTTTTTGGAAACTTCAACTCACGTCCATGCAAATGTGCTGTAGCCTTTGTTTTGATAAAAAGTTTACCAAAACAACCACCGTAGATATTAGGAGTGGCCACCGCGCGGAGTTAGACTTGACACTAAAAGTGACCACCGCGCGGAGTTGGGCTGAACCCTTCGGGGGCCATAACACTTTTCCTCGGATTAAATTTGACCACTGCGCGGAGTTGGGCAATCCCCCCACAAGAGAGGATAAGATAAACATAATCCTAATAAGACTTGGCAAAATCTATATTAATCTTTTGCCATTCGAGTTATATTTAATGTATGCTATAATGTTGCACAACATATCAATAAAAGGTTAAAAAACACACATCTAAATTTAAAGACTTTTATTGAGGCAGGCTGTAAGTTTCACTTACACAACTGCTAAACCTCTTTAATTATTTGTAATTTACGCAGTTGTGCAAGATTTAATTGCATTCTAACAGATTAACAATTCGAATTCAATTATCTGCTTCATTATTACCTTGTTCACCAACAATTTAACACATATTGCTAAACTCTTTTTATCATTTCTCATTTCCTATGAACTCGAATTCAGCGTATTATGTGAAATGGGTGATCGTGAAATATAGAACTTAGTAAAATTTAATTCTGTTTAAATAAAAGTTTTTATTAAGTTACAAAATCGTAAAGAAAGTAGAGTTAAGATTAATATTATCACAGTTGTAAAGCAAATATTATGAATTCCTTTGCCAAATTAGTAAGCAATAAGTTCTTCACAATTTGAACAACATGTTTTAATTTTACCTGTTCTGATAATTATCTACGAATTCACTTCAAAAATTCGTAGGCCTACAAAATTATTAATATTTTAAATGTCTCAAGAAACTGTTTTAATCAACCAGATTCTACCTTATTTACTTATGATTGCCAGGAAAGAAAGACTAAATAATGTACATTTGACTATGGCAGAAACAATATAAATAATGGCTCTACAAGTGTTTGTGGGGAATAATTTTTTGAAGTAACTCCCAACAAAATGAACCAATCAAACTCAAAATTCGAAATAAATAAATACGGAAAATATAATACGTGAGTCAAAATGTTGCATACTACACCTTATTTGTTTGATCAAAACTTAATGTAAATAGACCTAGGTATAAAATTGTGTGAAATCGCTCCAAATTGCTAGTTTCATAGCAGAATATCAAAAATGCACCATTAAGCGAATCACATTTAGCCATGAAATTAGATAATTCAACGTTACAGGGGGGCTTATTAAGTGTTCCACTCTTATTATAATGTTAGGCCCGCGCTATCAACAACTCCAGTTCCCCCCAGGGTGCGTGCAGACATCTCAAGGTCATCTTGTCCTCAACCTTCTACTTGTTGGACAATTCTTGAACTATTCTTACATAAAAGTAATTAAAAGTTAAACATCTTATATAATTGAATCTTCATAGTACTGTAGAACTCTAAAGAATGTAAAAGAAAACATGAACAGAGTTTGTGAAGAGTTTAAGCATTGTAGTAGATACTTCTTTTACTTCTTTGCAATGTCGAAGTACGATTAATAAGGATAGTTAATTCCTACAGAAGTTCCGCCGTTAACTCTCCCATAATGGCGGCAAATTATGTTTTATGGCGGGAGTCGTTACGTCTAGCAACAGGCGAGCACCGACAGCTATAAACTATTGTGTTACACTCTTGCAACAATATACGATATACTTACCTTGGGAGCTAATGGAGATGTTCACTATAAAGGTACGTATTCTTTACTATTTCCATTTAACATGTAGGCCTACGAACAGGACACGGAATTAACTTCTTACATCAGGGTGACAAAAACTCCTGGGATGGTAAAATATAATGCAATAGTGTTAAAAACCTTAAAACAAATTTACATACAAATTATTTTAACACAAAGGTCTTTGATATGCATATCAACCTATTCTTTTACTTACAATTTCCTTCTGACTCACCCTGAGGAGATAGCGTGTCACGAATAACGAATTAAACCGATTTTTATGTTCCAAGTTTTGTAGCTCAATCTTTATAATATTTTAACTATTTAACTGTCCCGGGACGTTCGTACCACCCTGTACGAATCATAGTTTATTCATACACTAAATTGTTTGTTTATATTTACCTATGTAATTTAAAACAATCTATAGACATGATAAAATATTTTGAATGGAAAACCACGGTTAAAACCAGGTACTCTATGAAAATGTATATTTTGGGGAAGGAATTCATAAACGAAGTAAGGGGTGGATGCACTCGTCTTTGTAGTCCAAATACGCTTTCTCAAGAGAGACGGAGGGTTTCTTTAAATGTTAAACTAATGAGCTGAGGGAACGAGCCGTACAATTTGTGTCACTCACATTCGTCGTCTGCAAGTCAACGCAAAAGGAATATTTGGGAACAGGAGACCTATTTATATTTTCCATCTGTTCCTTTAGACTAGGTTGTTCAAGAAAAAATATAAGTAAAAATGTACATTTTCGGAAGATAAGAAAAACAGCACAATTCGATAAATAATTTTTGTAGTTTCCCTTCAAAATTCAAGATTACTTAGGTAAAAGTACCGGAGGCCCGAGCCATGGCTCGGTATAGCTGAATTCGATTGTAACAATATAAAGGAAACTAAACTCGTTTTATTAACAACTAATTTTGGCTTTTATTTTTTAAGTGTCAGTGGAATATAAATTTATTAAGTATGGAAATGTTAATCTGGCAATCCACAACACGTTAATTTATTTCACAGTCATAGTAAAAAAAAAACACTCGTTAATGCCCTACACTTGCATACACATTGTTTTGACAATATGTTAAATTTAAAACAACTGATTCAACATTTTTGTTTTAATTCCAATTTACATAAAATAAAAATAATATTATTAAATATTTGTTTCACTGCTAAACCAAAGTTTGCTAATAATTGCCTCAGTACTTTGGGGATTAAGTTTTGGTAGGAGAGAGTCAAGTAAAATAATCAGTGTTTAATCGGAAATATTTCCCTATATCTAGTAGTTTAGAGAGTAATCTTTGCTCAATAGTAACAACTGATGTTTTCCCTTTGTAATGTATCTTGTAATTTACTAGTATACTGTGGATGACTTGTTATAAGCACACGTTACAAGACTTTTGTTTAAGCTCTCCTTGTTATTTTGTTCAACCAACATAGTTACTAGGCAACCCATAAGGCCAATGTTAAATTTTAAAATTTCAAATGAGCTGTGCAGCGAAATACGAGTTTTCCTGAGGTAGTGCCTGTCACCAATCACGTTTTTAGGGCTATAAGTCCCTAATTCCAAATTTTAGTCAAAATCATTCCGCTAGTTTCGAGATTTATATTACAGACAGACAGACATACGGATAGACAGACATACGGATAGACAAACAGACATAGCTCGTATTAGCATAGGATTAACATGTGTTAGCATAGGTCTATCAGCATGTACCTATTAAAATTATGTTATTTATGCTGGTTCTATGCTAAATGACGTGTTTACATGGAGAGAGACTATACACAATATTGGATACAATTTGGCTAAAGATTTACCTATGCAGTTCCTAAATAATCTAACTTAGGACTGATTTTTTTAGGACCTGATTGTACTGTATTACAAAAAGTTCAACTGTGTAGACGTGACATATGCAGCAGATGCATTTCAATTGATTCAAAGAATTAAGCCAAACTCAGTCGACTGAAGTAAAACCAATCGGGAAAACCGCGGAAAACTATCGAAGGTCGCGGCGGAGGAAGGAGGATCAATGAACCAGCGACCAACAAAACCAACAAGCACAGGTCCTGGCTGGCAAGGTCAGCCACAGCACAGTAATCAGCTGATAGTGGCCGAGGTCAGGGAACAACATCCGAACAATCTGAATGCGCGATACAAGTTGTGAATAAGGCCCGGTTTCCCCAACTCATTTAAACTTAGTTTTAAGTTAAACGGCGATTTAAACTTAGTTTAACTTTTATTTGTGTTTCCCCAAATTTAAACTAGGTACTAATCTAAGTTCAAACTAAACCACCTCTCGACTTGGTTTAACTACCGGGGATAAAATAAACTGAGTTCAAATTAGTAAATTACAACAGTAACATAACCTCAAATCAAAACAAAACGTAGGGGTTAAAACAATAATAATTGAAGCAACTACAAATTCTTTTGGACGAAAATATGCTTGGTTTAGGGCTAGCGTATAAGTTAAGTTTTATTTATATTGTAATTTATTGTTTTTATTAAGTTCTTTTTTTACATTTGATTTTATTTCAAGTTAGGCTACTTTGATTGCAGTACTTGCCCCTTAACTCAAGCGGAAGAGTTAATAGACATTTTAGAAGCAGTAGAAGATAAAGATTATGACACTTTAGTACCTAGAACAAGAGAGCCTACTAAAATAAGGGACAGAATTTACCATTTCAATAAATGGAATGAATCTGAATTTAGCAACAACTTATAATAACTTGATAACATAACCCTAAACAGTGATGTTATTCTAGCTGCATTCGCATTTTGCTGTCTCTGTCTGCTCTACTGAGTTGTAGCGTAGCGTTGTGGTGGTTGTAGGAAACACTAGCCCAAAGCCCACCGAAAATTCCTTACAAATACACATTCAGGATTGCCAACCGCTTGAATTGCCGTTTATCTTAAACGAAGCCAGTAAAATGTTGGAGAAACCGAACACACATTTTAAACGGAGTTTAAAAATAAACTAGTTTATTATAAACGTAGTTTACACCATTTTGGGGAAACCGGGCCTAAGTCTGACAATTTAAACTGTAACATAGACACAAACACGATAGAGATACGTAAGGGTTTGTACGATTTCCGTTGCATAATTAATTTTCATAATGTGCAGTGACGAGTTCGTTTTAATTTTTTATTAGTTAACTTATAAAAACTAACTTTTTATTAATCAAGACTTAGAATTCTCAAGTAGTACAATTACATGGTGTAATTAATTGTTCCCTCGTCCTCATAATACCTGAGAATTGTCCTCTAGAGTCGATATACCCACTATAGTTTGGTATTTGATATACATTACACATAAGAGCTAGTGAATAACGAATTCATAGTTATGTGATACGTGCTTAAATAATAGTTAAGGTGACATTTTAAATTCTGTACTTTTAAAATTATTGACATGGGTTGTATCATAGCCTCCTGATTGTAGTAAGACTTCAAATATGATGGTAATCTACATAAGTATTAAATTAAAATAAGCTTTATTTATTATACCTAAATTGTGCATTTCTAAGCTGCAGTACAACCAAAGTACATAACACCGAGTATACGAATACGCGAAAGCTTAGTTAACTGGGTTTTGGCGATATAAGGCATGGACACGTCTCGCTTATTATTACAATGTTTGAATTGTTGACTAAAAAATAAATCATTGCACTCAATACAATATCAAGCGTTTGTATGTACTTCACAATACAAATATGTATAACTGTTCTTTATTTAAACAAATATCACCAAACTTAAAGATATCAACGAGATCAAAACAATGAGGTACTGTAGTTGATTTAGTTTGATTTTTTAATATTTTTTCTTCCATGAAACCTCTTATTCTTATACATGCGATTTTAATACTGTTAAATGAAAACATAATTTTAATACTTGACACGCCAACAACCTAAGTTGCTCGATACAACGTTTTTGTAGGTCGCCAACGCGGATGATATGGCTATGGCAAATGAAAAATATTACTATTAATTAGATGAATAAAGTATCTTCTAAGCTAACAGTGATATAGCGAAGTTCAACATTGTTTTGGTTACACGTTTTGACGGACATTTTATATTTATCAACATGAATAATAATAATTTCACAGGGTATCAGCAAGATAAGTTGTTGATGTTTTTAACGCCATGTTAGCTGAAAGGTACATTTGAGTACAGCTTACATCACTAGCGACCTTGTCCCTATAATGTCAAGAAGTCTAATGTATTGCTTTGCCCGGTCCAGGACCTGGCTATTATCGGCGAGGAATTCGTTCAACTATTATGCAACTTATTTTGGTCCTAACCTACGTTATTTGTATCCTTGAGGATTCTGAATCTCGTGAACACGTAAGCTAGATAGAGCTAAATTACCAAATTTCCGAAATAGATAGTTCGCTAAATATTAGAATTCCTAAAGATGTTTTATTGATTGAGTGTTGTGCCTGTCACGTTATGTTTGAACAATAATACATTTAAAAGTAGGATTATTTTGTTTTGAAGGTCCAATGAACCACTATCAAACTGCACTGCACTGTATGATCCACTAGGATTTTACAGAAGTTGATTACATCAAAGGCAGGATAAGGATTACAGATAAGAACAAGAATACTTGTTGCCGTTAGATGCAGAGGTGCAATGGACACCGTCAGACTATACTTACCTTTATAAAATAGTTAGTGTTCACAATAATATTAAATAACTAATCAAAGTATTAGATATTTAGTAATTCAATATTTTCCCACTGAATGAAAACAGTTTTATAAATGGGCCTCTCTGTCGATATGCATAGAAACTATTTTATTACATTTCTTTTAACAATGAAGGTATATCTATCTATATCTATCTATCTATACTATTATAAAGAAGAGGTGGTGTCTGTGTGTGTGTGTGTGTGTGTGTGTGTTTGTATGAGCTAATCTCAAAAACTACTGAACCTATTGGGCTCAAATTGCACACACATGAAGCTACAGTTCCGAGGATACATATAGAACTATTCCCGCTTCAATATTGTCCTAGGGCTCTGCCCCGTGGGCTTTCAAAAATCGGAGGTGAGAGATTTCAAAGTAAATATTGATTGATGGTATCCATGACAACAAAGAACAAACCTACAAAGTTTAAAAATGTAAACAAGCAGTACTAACTGTCAAATTAATTTTGATTTCACAATTCCATACAGCTGGTTCAAACATTCATTTAAATACTGCATGAATATTAGAACAGAGAGGGTAAGGATCATATTTAAAATAATGATGTCACTATCCTGAATGTAAACATTATTTAACATTACTTAAATGGAGCTGTCAAACCATACGCTAATGTCATTTCATTATAATAGGATTCTTTCAGTTACATAATTTGTTTATTTTTATAATCTATTATCATTGACAGCTATTATACTGAGTCTGTTCTAATATTTGTGATATGCTGTAATAATATTTTAAAGTGAATATTTCATTGAAAAAGAAATAGGCCTAATTCATGGATAAAGGAAATAATTAAGATTCTACAATCATTGCTGTATCAACCTAGGCCCTTCCCATGTAGCACAGATGGTTGGGCCAACGTTGGTAAATTGTGGAGCCACACAGTTGGCCAACGGTAGAAATGTCACCTCTTTAAACTGTTTTCCAGCCAACCATTGTCCAACAATGGCCCAACCATCCAAAAATACTGATGGCCAACTAACCATAACACAACTGATACCTATCCAACCAACCGTTTTATTTCACACAAAATAAGCTGTGGTACACAATGAGACCTTTACTTTTTTCTATGGTTCAGAGCAGTGGTAGAACAAAAGAACCAACCTTTCTTAAACCATGTCCTCACCCATAACTGCAATAAGCATTTTATTCTTATATGCCAACCCCGTACGAAGGACGGGTACTCTGCTAGTTTATGATAGAATTGTATTTGATGGAACTTATTGTTGTTTATAGATTTAGAAAAAAATGGATTCGACAACCTTACTATCGGGATATCCAACTGATTACTTTTCTGGTAGTACGACTGTGTAAGGTAAGTCTATTTTATGTGAATGAAAATACATTTTCATTTTGATAACACATATTCTATTAGTCAGAATATAGTTGTGTAAAAATTAATAAATTCATGTGTTCCTGCGTTTTAAGACTGGAATCACCATCACAAAATTGTTCAAAATTAAATGAGGGAATTACCTAATGTTATTGTAAACCTTATGGCACCCAAACGGAAATTTGTATATTTTAGCGAATTTCCCTATAGGGAAGTAGCTATTACCGTAGGTCTCATAGTAAGACCTAAGCCCGGGACCGATTTACTTTTTCATTTTGATGTCCCCAGAGGCCAAAAACACCATTCGTTCAAATTTTTATATATCTATATATAGAGATATATATATATATGTGTCCATCCGCACGATAACTTGAGTAATTTTTGTCCGATTTGATAAAATTTGGTTTGAAGGTGTAAGGCGGGATAAACTTGAATGAGTTCGCGAACCAGCATGATCGAACTATGGGAACGGGGGTTTATGGGGGGTTTTATGGGGTAAAAATAGGTTTTTCCCATTTTTGACCCTAAAAACACAAAATTTTACAATTTCTTTTCAAACCATTTTGTAGAGCTTAAAAAAACAAATAATTTAGTATATTGAAGCGTTATTATGTGCCTAATTGTTACGGAGAAAATTCAAAAAAATTGTAATTTTAAAATTCCCTTGTTATTCTTATGGAGAATAAGTCAACTGTTGTAGTTTGCTTGTTTATGAACATATTTTGATCAAATTTGGAAAATACATTAATTTCTTACTAAATTAATTTATTTTCCACAGCACCTTTTAACATTTTAGGCCTATATAAAAAAAACTTTTTTACCCTCCCTGTTGCAGCAAACCTAAGTACCCATTAAACTAATTCTGTTTAAATCTAAGTTCTGTTTAAATTATAAGTCTGCAGGTTTGCTGCGGCGGGGGTATTTGTGTTCTTAACTATCCAGAGGTACCATTATGTTTGATAACTTTCTACTAGGATGACTATGAAATTCCCACTAGTTTCTCCCTCTAGAGGTTAACGTGTGTAACTGGACCCGCATGTACTCACATGTTTGTTGGCTACAGGCTAGGGACGCCAGGAGCGCCACCACCGTTGTACTCCACCATGTGTACCCCATCACTACCCGTACAACACTGCGCCACTACCCCACCACTACCACCACCACCACCACTACCACTACCGGGGTATTCCGCCACTGTGACTCATGTCAGACCAATGACGTCACCTGTTGAGGAGGATAAACAGCTGACTGGCTCGTGTTACATATGAGGTATCAGCTTACGATTATCATACTGGAATGAGACAAACACATACGCAATACAGTTGATGTAGAAATTATACCTTGGATATTTACCTTGGCATTTTCTATATGTATATTACACGCAGACGTTGTATTAACAATATCTCACTATCTGAATAAATGTGTAAAGTTTCCCATTACAAATAATGTCTATAATAACAATACAAATAATGCAATACCTTTTTACATGTCAATGAATATTTTGGTTTAAGACAGAGTTTTTAGATTTGTTGTTTACTACAGATCCATACAATAAAAATTAACTTATTTACCTCAATCAGGTTACAGTTTTCAATTAAAGTAGTATATTTAAAAACAATCAATTTTCGTAAACTGTTTTGTCTCTTGTTTACAATCTGACTGTAGTTAAAAATGTTAACTGGAGGCTCAGCGGCTAAATTACATTTTAAACTAAAACCCGTTTGTCTTTAAAAAGTTCGTCAGCAGCATCCATGGATATTAGAACAGAAACGGTATGCACCATAAACACAAACAAATGACGTCCCTGACTCGATTTTTATACACTACAGTAATAACATTAACGTTTAGTTCGGACGTTTTTGACAGTACAAACATGTTTGCTTTCGGACTAGTGACGTAATTTGTTTATGTTTATGAGCCATACCGTTTCTGTTCTGTCATTCGTAGCATCATCTGACCTTTCATAGTGATTGAAATAAATCAAATGTAAGTTGAGAGATTGTTGACATTTGTTCCTGCGCTAGATCATAATATTTAAAATGATACCTCAATCGAAAAATCGGTCAAGTACAATGGTTGAAAAGGGGATGTAAACAAAGAAAACCTTTATTCTACTGAGAACAATATATACTGTAGATATATTAATTGTCGAACCTATTAAATTTTATTTAATATAGGATGAAAAGTAATATGAATAGTAAATAACTAGTGTACCCTGCTCGAATTCGAGGAATTGCTAAGTATTACAGGCATTATTTTATTTTAAAACGAATAACAGTCATAATTTCTGAAGACTTTAAAAGCTTTGACTCGAAGATTATGGAAATACTCAAGATGTACATAACAGATCGATATAATCAACATTTCTTGTAAATAGTTTTTTTTTCTACAAATAACCGCATCAGGTTTCCATACACATTATGTGCCCAAAAGCCTAATAGCACGACTCCCTTCCCCATTCCGCCCTGAGCGATAGGGATCATTGAGATTCGCTCTCCCCTTCATGGGCAAGTTTTCATTCATTTTCTTTCTTAGTTTTTGTTTGTTTATTTTTTTTTAATTTAAAAGCCTGTATGTATTCCTGGTTTTTCCTATTTCCCTAGCTACTTTTCTAACCATCTCAATTGTTTCCTTGTCACACATCATGTTTTATTTTCACATCTTTAGACCTCTCTTATCATAGACTTATTCCTGTTCTCTCCTATTTGTCTCCTGAAGTGAACAAATTATAAATAAGTTACTCGTGGTTTTTATTTCTCCATATCTACATACTTCCTCTTCCACCAGGCGAAATATCCACCAATTCGCCTTTAAATTGTCCATGCCCTGTGAAAAACTGCGTTTCATAATGGCCCATCTCCCAATCTTGTTCCAGTCTCTTTCTGATGTTAGGTATATATCTGAACGTTTACCTTTAAAATGTTAACATAAAACACTGCTCATAACACATTTGCCACTCATCTAATATCTCCACTCTTCTGTTTCCGATGTAGTCCTACCAGCATCCTTGTCTTCCAAAATCAACAGCTTATGCAGCGATTATCCAACAGTCCTAAATTCAATGTGAAATCTTCAGGTGGCTGTTGGAGAGCACGCTTGAACCCACCACGGAAGGGTGCTTGCTGTATTCGGCTATCAACGACAATAGTATTATTTGTTTTTCGTTCGCGTCTACCAGTTAAAGTTCGTCGGCCTCCTCCTATTGGCCGTCCTGGTCGACGTCTTATGGTCTCCATTATGTGAACATTTTTTTGGTTATGTTTTGATTTTGTGCAAATGAAAACTGGGTTAAAATAGTGAAAAATCAATCTTTTCAACTATTATTCAAGAGGTTAAATACCTTATTGTTGCCACTGTAATCCACTGTCGTCTGGATGGCGACCGGTTTCGACACTCATGGTGTCATTGTCAAGCCTTAAAGACGTGTTGTCACTCCTAGGAGGTCGTCATAAAGTCTTGAAAATAAAAACACGAGACACGTACAAACATATTTACAAATAAATAAAAAAATAAAACAGTATGGCCATACATGAGCTCTTCAACTAATCTAATAAATCCTTATAGCACATGTCTCCAATTTTAGTATAACCAGCAGTTTCAAATATTAGTGTCAATTTCAAAGTATTCATCTGTTAAAATGTAAACAAACTTTTTCTCCCTAAGAATAACATGGGAACTTTGAAGGCCACTGGGGCAGAGCCCTGATGGAATTCCAAAGTTTTTTTGTTTGATGGCAAAACTACATACCTTTCTAACGACACCTTGGACATGGTGATTGGTAGCACCACCACTCCAAAACAATTATGACAAAAATATGCCTAGCGTAATAAACATACATATTCACATATTGCGTATTAAAAATAAAAATCTTAAATAGAATCTTCAATAAAATAAAATCTAAAACTAAATCTTAAACTTAAATAGAAGCATAATTTGATATGTACATCAAATTAAAGGTATCTACTAGCAGAATATAATGCCGCAAATTTGAACTCAAACGGACAACCGAGCCAAGAATGACATTTGTTCAAAGATTCATTTAATTTGCATTGCTATTATACGCTTACTCCTCAGGGGGCACAGCCCTAGGAGTCGGAAGAAAATTGTTAACGTAATAATAGGTCGATATGCACATCAAATTAAAGGTCTTCACTAGTAGATTACAATGCCATAAATTCAAGCTCAAAAGAACGCCTGAGTAAAAAAAAAGGCAGTCGTTCAAAGATTCAAAATGGCAGATTCAAGAAATCTTTGAACGGCTGCCATTTTGCGCAAGATTAACCTTTTGAAGTGCGGTTTGCGGCATTGTATTCTACTAAAAGAGACCTTTCATTTTATGTGCATATTTACCTATGCTTCTATTTAAGATTTTCTTCCGACTCCTTGTGGGACGTCCCCATGATATGACAGAAAATTCATAGTTCCTTAAAGAAGTAGATTTTTAGGTGTGGTGTTTATGTACCAAATCTTATTGATTTATCTGTTGTCGATTAGAAGATTTTAAGCCCGTGCGGAATTTTATATACACCCTGTATAGATTCCATGGCTATAAATTATAATTATTTAATAAAAACATAATCAGTGATGTGTCAGTACCACTTTTTAGAGTCGGTACTTGCATCGGTTACTGACATTACTCAACTCTTGTTTGAACGTAAGATTCTTTGACTTAACAAAAACAAAAAAGACAAAAAGGGCAAAATTCGTTGTTTTATTAAAATAAACAATATAAGTAAGGGACACATACAGGGAATCACGATATTTCTAACAAAATATTTAGAGCAAGATGACAATTCATATCCATTCCATTGACCCATATTATTAATTACTAATAATGCCATGCATTTTTCCAGATCAATTTAAATTGGCAAAAGTCATTCACATCTTTAAATAAGATTTTTCATCATTCAATAGGTTTTCATGAGGGAAATAATAAAAGTTACAATAGAATTTAAACCGCAATCTTTGCTGCAATGGGGGTTGTACTATTTTTATTATTAGAGTCAAAAGGGCTATAGCAAACTTTCAACTTATAATCAAAATATTTTGGGCTATTTCTCTAGAAAATACGATTTTCTCAGTGTTTTTATAGGAAAATCACCATTAAAATGTAAATAAAAACACCTGGAGATATTATACATTATATAGTACCCACAAACTAAATTTCATCAAAATGGGATCTCAGGTGTGGTCTGTAGCTCTGTACACATCAACACATACAAAAAGGCCTACATCTCTTATCGGGACTAATTAGAGGCCGTTTTACTGTTGCCGCACAATCTTCCGACTATATTGTCGTAGTTGTTCATTGCAGTTTTATTAAAAAATGAATTAATTCATTTATTCCGTTTTATTTTAAATTTTAGTGCCAAAGTGACACAGATGGGAGATATATTTTTCAAATGAAACAAGATTGTTTTTCTGTAGCATTTTTTACAACTATAAGAGAATTGACTCATCAAGCAACAACTTCGCAGTTAACGGTTTATGATAGTCTAACGAAGTACCTTTACTTACGCAACTCTATTTCTCAGCAAGCACCTAAGGTCACGGACACACAGAGCCAATGAAACAGTTTCGAAGGTTTAATTTCGTGATGTTTTGTTTTAGTCCAGGGAAACGAAACCCCACCAGACTGAGAATTTTCCAGGACCATGGTCCTCCTCAGCCTGATAACGTTTCGAAGGACAGAGCTCCACCTACAGTTGTGTTGTAACGTCAGGTTGTGATTGTCTTGCGCCTTCGTTTCTACACGACGCAGGATTTACAAGCACAAGTCCGCAAAACGACGCTGAACATTGTAAAGCACTTCATTGTTGGTTTCACTACAATTAACTTTGACATTGTCAAGTCCAACAAATTCTCTTTATGCTGATGATTCTATAAAAATACGAAACTGTACGTGAGCTGATAATACATCTTCTTAATACAGTAATTTCTTCTTTACAATATAAGTGATGGTATACAGCTCTCAAGACATCGAACATTTAGTAATGTGTAGATAAGACGGTACTAGTATTTTACATAATAGCCCAGTAAGTAGTGTTTGACAAAGCTTGCTGGGCGAGTTATGTACGACACTTCGCATCAAACTACGTACTGTATAAAACTTATCACATAACATAAATTAAAATATTTATTCATTTCAGAAAATAAAATAAGTCTAACTTCAACACCTTTTAAAAATGAAAACACTTAATATTTAAGTACCGGTTTGATTAACAGTAATATTACAGGTTCTATTGTTTTTGTTGTTAAATCCTTCAAAATTGAATCTTTATGGGGACCCTCGTTTCACTCACAGACATTTTTGCCAACAATCCTGAATTATACGGGTCTATACTTAAACGGCCATTGGATCAATATTTGTTCAATTGCTCAATAATTGTAAAAGTTTCTAAAACTATTTAAAAACTCAAGGAATAACTAATAAACAACAAAATAATTTAAATTTTAACTTCAAAGAAATTCTTTTTTTTGTTCTTGTAATAACTTATTTAGTTTTGTCATTTATTAGTTATTCTTCTTCTTCTTTGTATTTTTAAAAAGTTTTAGAAACTGCCACCTTGCTGTTCACAGAATCTACAAAGTAGCCTTCTGCATATTTTAATCTCTTCTCATTCTCACTCAGTACTATTTTTGATAAATCATTATTTTGTTTAGAATTTTTGCTATTAGCTATTTATTTGACAATCTGTATTGTATAAGTGCACAGTAAGTACTTTAACGTGCAGTAGTACTTTAGTACTTTACCGGCGTTTGGCAAAGAGTCATACTAGCTTACCAACAAGCACAGAACACAGCTGTTTCTGGGTAGAATGATGTAAACTTTAGCACAAAGTTTATTTTGCTCAAAGAAGTAAAATTGACGCTCGTATTTCTTGAAGAAATTCAAAGACGCTTTATTGATATAGTGTTGAGTTAAGACAATTAGGCCTGAGAATTTTGTCAACGTATTTTGGAGGACCTTCCATTAAATTGGAAAGTATTTACAGTATTACAATAGTACTAGGTGAAACCCGTCGAAATCGACGGTTACTTTCAAGGCTTACGTTAATTCATCTAACTTTGATAAATTGGGTGAAATATACATATTTTTATCAGTTTAAAGAGTTTTTTTTTTTTTTTTTTTTTTTTTTTTAGGGAGAGGAGGGAAAATGCTTTTACGCACACAGGTAGCCAGCCTGTAGTGTGAGACTCCTGAATCTATCGCAGATTACTCACTAAAAAACCTCCTCTACTCTGTTGGACACAGACCTGGAATTGTTTGTCACATTACTTCAAGTCAGGCCAACATGTTACCTAAGCCCTCAGGGCTCTCACCGTTTATGGCATTTGGATACTTTATGACCTACACCGCATCCCGGTCAAGGTCGAGCTTCTTGGCGCGGAGAATACCCTGGATGTAATGTGACACACAGGTCCAATTGTCCTCACCCTCCGTCATCATCGGTATGACCGTGTCCACCGACAGCATTCCTACTAACTGTTGAGCCTCCAGGCGGGGCCTTTCCCAACGCTGGCAGTGGAAAAAGGTATGTTCCACGTCATCGGGAATTCCTGGGCAGTATATGCAATCGGGTGACACGGCTTTGCCCATCCTGAACAGGTACGACCGGAAAAAGCCGTGACCCGTCAGAAATTGGGTGAGGTAGAAGTCCACCTCTCCGCACCGCCGATTAACCCAAGGTCGGACTTGCTTTATCAGTCGCCTGGTCCAGCGTCCCCGAGTCTCCTGTTCCCAGCTCTCCTGCCACAGCTGGTAGGTGCGGGTGCGTTCCTCTGTTCGTACCTGGTCCTCCCCACGGCGCTGATAAACTGCTTTTCTCTCCGCCGCCAAAAGTTTGACGGGGATGACTCCAGCAACCACCAGGACGGCGGGTTCGGACACTGTTCGGTAGGCGGATGCAACTCTTAGTGCTGCCTGACGCTGCACTCGGGCAAGCCGCATCCTATATACCTCCTTATTTAGAGCGTCTGCCCACACCTCAGCACCGTACAAGAGCACAGACTGGACAGAAGACATTAACAGCCATCTACGGCTGGACCGAGGCCCTCCGACATTGGCCATCAACCGGCTAAGAGAGGAGACCACCCTAGCGGCTTTGTCCGCCGTACGGAAAATCTGATCCCGCCAGCTAAGCTTGCTGTCCACCATAATCCCAAGGTACTTGGCAGAACGAACGGTCTGGACTTCAACGGCCCCTACCCTCAACGGCACGATGGTGTCAATCCGTTTTTTTTGTTAATATCACGATCTCAGTTTTGCTCAAAGCAAGCGAGAGACCGTGGTCTGTCATCCATGCGTTTATAGTACGCATAACTCGGTTCAGCTTTAGCTGAGCCAGCTCAACGCTACGTGCAGCTATCAAAACTGCAACGTCGTCCGCGTACCCAACCAAAACAGTTTCCTCAGGCATTTCAGACCTCAGGAGGCTGTCATACGCGACATTCCAGAGGTCCGGGCCGAGTATGGAACCTTGGGCAGCACCGGAAGTGACACTCATCGTCCGTGGGCCCTCTGTAGTGTCATACAAGAGGAGGCGGAACCGGAGATAATCCTCTATGATACGCATGAGGTATGCCGGGACGTGGAAGGTGTTCTCCAGAGCATCCAGCATATCGCACCACCTCGCCGAATTAAATGCGTTTCGCACATCGAGAGTGACGAGCAGCACAACCCTTCGAGAGTAGTGGTTAAAATCCTCAGCTCTCATCACGGCTTGCTTCACCTCTTCAACAGCGTCAACCGTAGATCGCCCCATCCTGAATCCATACTGCCGAGGGGACAGGTCCCCCGCAGCCACCACGGCTGAATTCAGTCGGGAACGTATCAACTTCTCGAGGACTTTTCCAGCCGTATCCAACATACACAGAGGTCTGTAAGAGGATGGCAGGTCTGGGTCTCCCTTTCCCTTCCCAACAAGCACAAGCCTAGCTGTTTTCCAGCACGAAGGGAAAACTCCTTCGACTAGGCAGGCATTGTACATGCGCAAAAGGATCAAGGGGTTAATAGTCAAAACCTTTTTGAGAACTTCGCCGGGTACCCCATCGGGTCCAGGAGCCTTATTGTTCTTCAGGGATAGGACGGCCGCCTCCACCTCTCCAAGACTAAAAAGTGGTACGTCATCCACCCTTCCGAAATCCCGCAGTGGGCGCAACGTGTGAGCCGGGAAAAGGGACTCGACTATCCTCTCCATAGTGGCCCCATCCATGACGGAAGGTGGAGAGCGGGTGCCAAGTTTCTTGGTTACCAGTTTGTAACCCAAGCCCCACGGATTGGAATCGATATCGTCCCTTAATGTCTCCCAGCAACTACGTTTACTCCGGTTGATGGCTCGACGAAGAGACCTCCTAGCCACTCTGTAAGCATCCGACTTACGACGTCTGTCTACAGGTTCTCTGGCCCTGGTAGCAAGTCTTCTGGCTCTCAATGCTGACCGACGCAATTCCGCAATCTCGGCAGTCCACCAGTACACAGGTCGCTTATTGCACCGGGATCTTCCGCGAGGCATAGACTCATCGCAAGCGGAGACGATTAGTCCCATCATGGATGTAACTAACACCTCTGCATGAGCCACGCTAGTTGCGGGGGGAACCACCGGTGTTCCTCGTAAGATGGCTTCATTGAATTTTGCCACGTCCAATTTTTTAATATTCCATCGAACGGGCACTTGACGAAACGCGGCTACTTGTCTCTGATGACCATCCAGGACATCAAAAATAATGTACTGGTGGTCACTGCCCGTGTAATCCTCCAGAACTCTCCAGGCTCTGATCCTTGGCAAAAGGGACTCAGATGCAAGGGTAATGTCTGGGATCGTTCCCCGCATCCCAGGGCGCCGGAAAGTTGGCGTGTTTCCCGACAACGAGTCCGGCTCTGGCAGCAAAGTCCAGAATGTACTTGCCCCAGGAATTGGTGAGGGTCATTCCCCACTCGACAGCCCTAGCATTAAAATCCCCACCCACGACGACGTGTTCTGTGGTATTGCGCACGCTCTCTTCCAGGCGGTCTATTTTCTCGCGAAATTCACGGATGGCCTCATTGGGAGTGAGGTAGACACTAAAGTAAGTGACATCCCGGCACCGAACCCAAACGAAACCTCGGCCCTTCGCGTGACCCCGTACTTGTACTTTTGCTGCATTACGCGCTCAGAATGCAGCAGTACCAAGACTATCAGGGAACCAAAAAGATGGGTCCCTATCACGGTACTGGTACTGTTCGCTGACTAAGAGCGCGTCGACATCGTGTTCTAGGGCAAGCTGACATAGAAGTGCGTCAGCCGACCTGGATCGCTCAAGATTGCACTGAAGGATTCTTATCTTCGTGAAAGGACTTTCGCTTGCTGTAGTGCAGATTTGAATACACTACACTGTCCAGACCCAGCTATATGCTTCAATTGTTTGTCAGCGAGCCCATTTTCTTTGCAAAGGAAACAGGACTTGACTTGGCAGTCCTTACGGACGTGACCGACCTCCCCGCACCGAAGGCAGTTCTTGCTTTGGTCGGGTCCCTTGCAGTTTCGGGAGGAATGGCCGAAACAGAGGCATTTAAAACACCTCTTCACTTCCACTCTCCGTCTGAGCCTGCAGTTGACCCAGCCGACTCTCAGATGCTGGAGTCCCAGCACCTTCGTGGCATGTGCGTCTCCCATTTCGGCGACCGCCATCCGCTGCTGACTCCTGTTCGGTTTTGTGAGCCACACCTTAAGGAAAGCCGTTTGCCCGCCAAGCTCGGGGACAGCTTTCTTCAGGGCCTCAACAACATCAACCTCCGTCGACACACAATCATTGTCTCGAACCTCGACTGATGTCTTTGGTTCAAGAGCACGGACGGTGCCCTGGCCTTCAACAGCTGCCTTCAGTTCGGCAGTAAAGGCTGCTTTGTCTTTCGACTTACCCAGTTCAAGGAGAACGTCCCCGTCCCGGGTTCGTCTAATCGACCGTACAACCGTATCGGTCTGCTCTGGCTTAGCCTTGGCCTTAATTGCACCCAAGACCTCGGCGAAAGATCTCCCCCCTGAGGGCTTGACCAGGATTGCCTCCGTCCTGGGCTTTTTTGGCCGGGACTTTTTCGGAGCAGAGACCGAGCCGGACCCAGTTTGGGCCACGCCGGTCGGCTGTGCCTTCACTGCCACATTCTTTATAGAGGCGACCTCCGCCCGCCTCAACTGCCTCTTCTCCTTTCGGGAACGACGTTTTTCCCACGCAGCCCCAGGTGTCTCTACGACTGACCCCTTTCGGGAGCTTCCCTGAAGGGGGGTCGTAGGTAGCTGTGGTTGTTGGCTCTTTGCAGGAGCTGCAGCTATGTCCGAAAAGGATCTGGGCACAGCAGACAATAGGTCAGTCTGAGTCGCCTTGGCCTTTACCGTGGTCCTTTTGGTTTGGACGCCTTCTTCTCTTTTTTGAGGACTGTCCGATGTGGGAGGCCTTTTACGTTTCTTAGAAGGCAGTGTTCTTTCGTCAGACAGAGACACAACCTTCTCGGCAATCTTCTCCATGGCTGCCTTACTCACCACCCGGCAGGCAAAAACGAAGCCAAGGTCATCCTCCAGTTTGGCCATGCCGTTTTTGACCACTTGATTTACGGCTTTCTGGGTCCGGAAGGTGTCCAGCATAGCCTTGATCGTTGCTTCCATGTCTTGGAGCCGGGTTTCAATGTCACTCTCTGCGTCAAGATATTCCTGACGCAGAAGCACCATCTCAGAGCCTTCCGACCTCAGCGGTGCTTTGAATGGCTCCTCCGGCATCATTACAGCAGAACTGGCAGAGTGGGGGAGAGTTGCTGGCAACAGAAGCTCGACACCTACATCTCCGACGTTTTCCGCACCGTTCCCAGCTCCACTTGCCGAAGGAGCTCCTAAATGGGGGAACTCCTTAGTGCATTTGAAGGTGGCAGGTGGGGGAGATGTCCTCACGTTTTTCGGTGGTGGCGACCGCTGCACCTTGGAGCTACGGACAAAAGCGTTCCGCTCCACTTCCAACGTCTTTTCTGGCTCATTTGAGCTCTTAATCAAAAATGTGTTATGAGGGGTTTTATTTAAAGCCATCGAGTTTATTCCAGCGCATCGTGCGGCAAGGAGCGGCCCGGAATCAGTCAGGAACGGGTATACCCTCGGGGACAAAAACCCCTACCCCAGTTCCCCGGGGCCTGACCTCCGTTTGCCCAGCACCGGATACCTGACGTGCCGGGGGTCGCCCGTCGCAATGCAGAGCCCGACCTCTACATCCATGCCGCACTCCCTGACCAAGGACCGAAGTGGCTGGCTTCTCACGACCCACTAAGAATACCCATCGGCAGTGCAGAGCACACATCAACCCCTGCAACACAACAGGGGCACTCCCAGGGACTCCCAGTGAGTTCGTCGGTCACCCTTTTAGTCGCCTCTTACGACAAGCCCGAGAAGGCTGCGGTGCTATTCTAACCCGGTACCGCACGGGGTATCAGTTTAAAGAGTGAGACGTGTATAATTATTAATAATGATATTAATTGCGTTAGTTGCCAAATTTGGTTGATCATTCAATGATTAAAATATTTCCTATAATGTACGTCATCAGAGTTATTATTAGTATGTTATATGGTATCTCTTCTTTTGGAAGAACCTTTAAATAGTATTAAAATCGTATAGGTGGATATTTTGTAGCTAAACGCTTCCGTGATGTCATCAGTGTAATATGATTTGATTTGATTATATTTTTGGGAAGACATAACTTCAAAAAGAGGTATATCTGTTACAGTGTAAGTTTGATTTTTGCTTCGTCACGTCGCGTCAGTTCATATCATACTTCTGTGCCAATGAATGAACCCTCTAGCATAGTTTTGAGAAATTGATTGTGGAGTTACTGTTAAAGCTGGAATTCCTTGACACGGGGAATGTCAGTTAGTTGTCTCAACCTTATCATTAACATAAAGTTGTCAATATAATCTCTCTACGGAATATTAGGTGTAGTGGAATATACTTGAAGTGAAGTTGGCTTTTATTCTAGAACTGTTAGGGTCCTCCTCATTTATATGGTCGTGTGGCTTCATTGGCAACAAATAATTCAAATGACATAGCAATGGGACATTTCCAAAAAGCAAAAATACTGTAAATTGGCTGTTACGTATATATTGACGTTTACATATTGTTAATCAACGTATCTTATAAAGGATTATGTGATCTAGTGTAAAAGGAATATGACCTCTCTGTCATGACAGTAGCTGCTTAAATAGTATTTTCTCTTTGTACCATATTTTACAGCCAAAATGTCGTGTTATTTTCAATAATGTTACCAACCCAGTGCGCCAAAGTCCGTAATATAGGCAGGTGCAAATAATTTGTCAAGATGGGTACCATTTTAGGCAAGGTTTCTAAGTTTGGATTTTATTAGACACGATCAGAGCAGGTATTTCTACATAAATATTTGATATTTGTAGAATAATATGATAAAATGTAGGCAAAAGTGGTGAAAAAGGCAGACACCAACCCGTACAATAGATATAAGATAGTTAAATAAGAAATAATTTAAGAATTGCTTTGATAAAAGGATTTTCCACTGATTTCGTAATGGAACGTTATACATGACATGATGAATGAACGCAAAACATGACATGACAAAGAAGAAAATCAATTTTAAAATCAGAAAATAACATTGCGAATACTTATTTAGTAGAATTCAGTAACTCCCAATAAATATGTGTTGTTTGAAATACAATTTAAAAATGAACAGCTGTTTCATTAAAAAGTATTATTCACATGGCCAAAATGTAAACAACTCTGTGGAGCGATCTTTAAAGGCTTCTGGGGCAGAGTCCTAAAGGATTTTGCATAGTTTTTCTTTTGATAACTCATCTACAGACCAAGACCTTTCTTTGGACACCTCTACCAAGTTTCTGCGCTCAGCCGTTCTCTCAAATTAGTGGGGACAAAGTTTCCAATTAAATATTTAGATACCCCCATGTTAATCTTATGGGAGAAACTCCAACTTTGATGGCCTGTGGGGCAAAGCCCGAGGATTTTTATTACAGAAATTGGTGAAAGGGGGCGTCTACACAAAAAATACTTTATTTTGACACGTCGTTTGTAAAAATCCGTCCATTATTAACGGAGGAGTAGTGTTTCGTAGAAATCGCCTTCACGTATTATATATAAGGACTAGCTGAACCCGGCAGACGTTGTCTTGCCTTTGACTATTTATAATCCCGCGGGCTTTACCCCGTTTAACTTCTTAATTTTCAAGATGATCTCGTTCGCATGGTTCAATCACGTCCTGGTTGAAGTTCGTTCGCTACGCTCACTCACCTTTAGGTTGGAGCTCGTTCGCTACGCTCACTCACCTTTAGGTTGGAGCTCGTTCGCTGCGCTCACTTGCCTTCAGGTTAGCTCGTTCGCTACGCTAACTCGCCTCCAGGTTGAAGTTCGTTCGCTACGCTCTGCCACGATTTGGAATTGTGACCGGGGGCGTAACCGGGATCGATTTAAATAATAAGAATTCTTTAGTGAGAGGTAAAAGAATGTTTAATCATTATTCAAATAAAGTGGATGGACAATATGATAAAGATAATAATAAAGACAATAATAAAAATGGATGATAAAATAACTACAGGCTCCTTTTATTTAAGTAGGCCTAAGCAAATGAAATTTATATATAAAACTCTAATAATTATAATTCTTTTTGACACGTTATTATATTCAAACAGGAATTTAATAGTAGCTATATTTATTCACACAAATTATAAATGAAATCAATTATTATAAGAATGATTACGATTAACATCAATCAATCACTGATTTAAAAAAGTTAAGTTAGCCTGGACAATCACAAAAATTATAAAGTTAAATATTAATAAAGTAATCGCCTTACCAAAAACCCGGAGACCGACGAAGTGTCCCCGTGATATTACTGGGGCCAAGTGTCTTCCTTTCGGTCAACTCCGACCTCAGTCTCTCCAAAGTACAATTGCTAAGTCTACGGTTTTTGTGGGTCGGTCGATTGAGCAAGCTACGTGTCATCAAGAATTCTGTCTACTAAATGCCAATGTTCTGACACTGGTATATGCATTGTGAAATCCATTTACCAGGTCTTTTACTTTTGAAATATAATCCCAAAATTTAGAAAATAATTTTTGGTGACTACCCGTCACATCACCCCCGCCTAGTTAGACATGGTCCCCATGTCTGTTAAAAGGAACCTGTGCAGTTGAAAATTAACAATGTCAAATTTAGATTCTTAATTAATTGGTGTTGATGAGAAGACGGTAGAGATGTTGAGCGGCTGTGGATTAGGTTTTGGCCAAGACTTGCGGCGACAGCAAAGATAGTAGACTAGTGTCGGGTGTGGCGGCGACCTTGCGGACTATGTGCAACTCAGCGATGTGTTGTTGAATGTCCGTGGCATCTCAGCTCCCATGGATATATGTAAACAGAAAAGAAACAACATGTGTTAGTGGTTGTATGTATGTTATGTTAATATAAAGAAAATTTTTTAAATTTTTTTATGGGTTTATGGCAAGGCGAACAAAAAAAATTAATTATTAGCAACAGTTTCGAAAGTAAAAAGAGATAAAAATATGCCAATTATAAACTGTTGCTGTTGTAATTTTCCTACTCATTAAGATCAGTGATTGTGTGATAGTAGGGCAAAAACTAAATTAATGTTCTAATTAATGAATAAATGTGTGGATTGTTAACCTATTAGATTACAATGTATTATAATGTATTACACCTAAATCTACCTTCAATTAAATAACCCTTTTTATACTACTTTTTTTTTAGGAGATTTGCATTATAGTATAACATAAAAATTTTCATTCCACGTATTACATTTACTACACTACCTAAGTAAAAAATCCAAGTACAATAATTTATTTACGCTAAATAATAATCCCTACTTTATTTCTATAACTATAATACTCTACAACTGTTCTCTTCTATCATAGAATGGTTTCATCCTATTTACATGGACTACGTCTGTTGTCCATTTCCCGCCTTTTGAAGATGAATCTCGTAGTTGAGGCCCGAGAGCTTCTTCCTCACTTCAAATGGTCCACGATAGGAGGGGGCCAACTTCTTTGATCCTTCGCCAGAGTGGGGGAGTTGATAGAAGTATCTTGTCACCCGGGTCGTAATGCCGTGGTGTGTGTCCTGCATCATGACGGGTCTTCTGGCGCTGCTGGGCTTTGTGGAGGATGTCTGGGATTTTCTCTCGCACATCGTGGATTCTCTTGACTGCTTCTAAGATGTCGTTGTCCGGGATTGTTGGGAGGATGGCCAAATCGATGGATGAAGAGGCTCATAAGCGTGCAGCAGATAGAATGGTGAGTGTCCGGTGGATTCCTGTATTGACGTGTTGTAGGCGAATGTCACATTGTCCACAAACTTGCTCCAGTTGGTATGCTGGCTGTTGGAGTAGAAATGAAGCATGTCCAACAGCGTCCCGTTGAAGCGCTCCGTGAGACCCTGTGACTGTGGTCGATATGCCGAACTCTTCTTATGCTGGATTCCTAGGGCGTCGAGAAGCTGTTTCAAGATGTCCGCAGTGAAGTGTGTCCCTCGATCAGTCTGGACCTCTTGAACACAACCCGAATCTTGGTAGTATTGTTTCCAATATGAATCTTACTGTAGTTTTTGCGTCTGCTTTCTCCACGGCTTTGGTGACTGCGTATCTTGTGGTAACATCCGTTGCCACAACTATATATTGTTTCTTGTTGGATCTAGGAAGGGGACCGAGATAATCTATCTGTATCTTCATAAACGGGATCGTAGAAGGAGGGTTTATAGGCTGCATTAAACCTGCAGGCTTTCGCTTGTCGGCTTTCCTAAGTTGACAATCTAAACAGGATCGGACGTAGGTAGCGATGTCTTTATTCATTGTCGGCCAATGGTATCGCATTCCTATTTTGTACGCTGTCTTTGTTATTCCCGAATGTGCACCAGAAGATAAGCTATCATGGAATGCATTTAGTATATCTTTTACTAGAGCAGTTGGGACGGCTAGCAAAAGTTTGTTCCCATTTCTAAAGTTGGATTTGTAGTAAATAATATCGTCTTTTAAGACATACATTCTAGAGGCTCTCCTAATCTTCCCACGTGCTCCTACAGGATCGTGAAGTGCATTACGAATGCTTAAGAGATACTCGTCTTCTAACTGGAGTTTGTGAATGTTAACTTGAGTGACCAGGTTTATCAGCATCTCCTCAGCAACTGCTTCATTGTCTATTTCCACGTTGATCGGGTTCCTGCTCAGTCCATCCGGGACCCTCATTACCGCACCAGGCCTATGTGTTATCGTGAAATCAAAGTCAATCAGTTTCATAGCCAACCGATTTAGCCTAGAACTCAAATTCTTAATGTTCTTGTAATACTGAAGACTAGCGTGGTCATTGTAAATAGTAAAATGTCTACCTAGTAACAACGAACGGAAATAATTTACTACAAACACTACACTTAAAAGTTCTAATTCAGACACAGTCCAACGATTCTCCGTATTCTTCAACGTTCTGCTGACGTAAGCAACGGGTCGCAATGTTCCGTCCACTTGGTACTGACACAGCACTCCACCGACTCCTACTCGACTTGCGTCACACATAACCACTGTGTCAAGGTTGTCACTAAAATGAGCTAGTAAGGGTGGAGTAGTCAACGCATCTTTTAACGCCTTAAAGGCCGTTTCATGCTCTTCTGACCATGGTAAGCTACGCGAATCGCAGTGCTCCTTCTTGGTTAACTGCGTTAACGGATGAGCGATTTCACTGTACTTGGGGATGAATTTCCTATAGTATGACGCAGTACCCAGAAAACTCCGCACGTCTTTGACTTTACGGGGACGGGGGAAATCCTGTATGGCCCGAATATTTTCCTGGAGGGGCCTTATACCATTTGGCTGTACTTCATGCCCCAATATTTCAATTTTAGTGTAGAAAAAATGACATTTAGATGTCTTAAGCTTCAAACGAGCGGTCCTAAGTCTTTTGAATGTCTCTTCTAAACTCTTAAGCTGCGAGTCAAAAGTGTTACCATACACGACCAAGTCGTCAATGTATAAAACTATTCCGTGATACAGCAATCCCGCAAAAACCCTGTTCATTGATCGCTGGAAAGCATTTGGACTAGTTTTCATTCCCTGAGGGAGACGGGTATAGCGATACAACCCCTTGTGGGTTATAAAAAAAGAAAGTTGTATAATCCCTATGCTCGGGGGCTATTGGCTGTTGAAAAAATGCCTGATTTACGTCCATTTGAGAGTAGAATGACGCACCTTCCAAGGTCTCAAGAATAGTATCTATTCGGGGGAGAGGATATTTGTCATCCACTATTAGTTCGTTTATTTTCTTATAATTATGTACTAAACGAAACTTACCCCCAGGTTTCTTTACCATGAAAGTAGGTGCCGCATACTGGCTCTGACAGTGTTCAATAACACCAGCTGCTAATAAACCGTCCACCTGTCTATCTAATTCTTCCCTTTCTTTGGGGCCTAACCGATAGGGAGGTAGGGCTACGGGTTCCTCTGACTTAACTCTTATCTCGTACGGGGGAATATTGGCTTCCTCTAAGTCTGTATCGTCCTTAGCAAACACGTCCCTGTAAGAATTTATTAGCTCCTGTGCTAATTTGAATTGAGAAGGCGTTAACTGTGGGTTTATATCTATTTTGTTCCCGCCACTATCAGTTATACTTCCTGAGAAGGTAGGAAGTAGAGGGTCCGATTTAGGTACTATCGTTAGAATATCAGATTCTACAACATCAGAGATACCATTAAAAATAGGGCTTAAAGTCACGTTTTGGGGCTCGGGCTCGTGGAAAAGTGTTTCCAAATTATGAGTCACGTTGGATGCATCTAGTGTAAAGTTTTGGGAAGCATCTAATAAATCGACTGAGACTATTTGTACTGGGGCACTACGTGTAGCGGCTGACTCATCATTGCGCGCTGAAGTGCGTGTCCAGTTACCTAGCATCGGCAACTCTGTACGTTGACCCTGGCACGAGAACGTAACTGTTCGCTTATCATAATCGAGTACTGTACAATACTGAGACAAGAAATCATTTCCTAGCAGTAAAGAACAATTAAGTTCCTCTACTACAAATACATTATGTACAAAACACTTAGAGTCTATGCGAAATTCCACTTCTGCTTCACCTAACACATTTAAATGGGTTTTACCCGCTGTAGTGAGGAGTGCGTTAGTTGGCTTGATAATATATTTTGATTCCCTGAGCTCCTTGCTATTTACACATGAAATATTAGCTCCAGAATCTAAGAGTATAGCTACTTCACCGCCCTCCATTAGTCCGTTCACGTGCAAAGGATATCTTTTCTTGATTCCCCGAGTAACAACTGAGCTGCAAACACTTTCCGCTTTCATTTGTTTTATAAAGTCAGAAAGGAACCTTACATGCTTTTGCTGATATTGCTTTTGCACGCATGGATTGTAAATGTTACACTCATCATTATCTATGCTATGTACACTGTCGTTAAACTTCCGAGGTATTTGGCCAGCGGGGGGAGGTTTATCATCCCCCGGCCTAATTAGTTTTTTTGATAACGAGGGGCACGACAGTCAACAGTGAAATGTCCCATGTTATGACAATTCCTACAAGGCTGACTGGGGAAGTTAGAGAAATGCACCTGTTTACCAGGTCGGCCCCCATAATGTACATTTTCCCTGCGGGGGTATCGGTCACGATCACTGTACAAATTAAGCTGAGTATAAGACCTTGATTTGTGGTAAGGGCTTTCAGATCGGTAAGGACTACGTCCCCTTTCATCTCGATTATTATAGCTGGTACGGGCGGGGGAATGGCGATAACTTGGTCTCCTATTCTCCTCGCGGTATGGTGATCTGGCGGGTGATCGGTGATACTTTTGGGAACTAGACGACCTATTTTCTTCATGACGTGGTAAACTACGAGAGCTATGTGGAGTATAGGGCGAGATATCCCTACGAGACCGCCTGCTGTCGTCTTGAGATCTGTCGTCGACTCTATCTTTACCATAGCGTTCAAATCTGTCGGTTTTAGCAGAAACATGTATCTCGTGCACCATTTCAGTAAGAGAATTTAATTTGGCTTCAACATCCGCATGATTTGACTGCTTAGGCTCCAATACCCCAAATCTACGCCTTAACAAGTAATTACCATGCTCAAATTTAGCAATGTTCGCCTTTAACAATCCTAGAGTGGTATTATCCAAAATAGAAATTTGCTGTAACATCGCAGGATTTAACCCCTTTAGAATATGACCGCAGATTTTAGACTCGTCCATTGTCGAGTCGACCAGCCGGCAGAGTTTTTCAACGTCAGCAGTATATTCTCCTACCGTTTCATTAGGTTGTTGGACGCGTGAGTTTAGCTCTAGCATAAGCAGTTCTTTGCTTTCAACCGGTGCAAAATTCGATAAGAAAGCAGTTTTGTAAGCTTCATAGGTAGCCTGAGGGTTTTTAACTTCAAGATTTTCAAAAAAACTTAGTGCAGCGTTTTCTAGATACATGGGAAGATATAAGACCTTTTTATTATCATCCCATGCGTTTATCTTGGATGCACGCTCAAATTTGTTAAAAAATATGTGAATATCTCAAGACGACAGCAGGCGGTCTCGTAGGGATATCTCGCCCTATACTCCACATAGCTCTCGTAGTTTACCACGTCATGAAGAAAATAGGTCGTCTAGTTCCCAAAAGTATCACCGATCACCCGCCAGATCACCATACCGCGAGGAGAATAGGAGACCAAGTTATCGCCATTCCCCCGCCCGTACCAGCTATAATAATCGAGATGAAAGGGGACGTAGTCCTTACCGATCTGAAAGCCCTTACCACAAATCAAGGTCTTATACTCAGCTTAATTTGTACAGTGATCGTGACCGATACCCCCGCAGGGAAAATGTACATTATGGGGGCCGACCTGGTAAACAGGTGCATTTCTCTAACTTCCCCAGTCAGCCTTGTAGGAATTGTCATAACATGGGACATTTCACTGTTGACTGTCGTGCCCCTCGTTATCAAAAAAACTAATTAGGCCGGGGGATGATAAACCTCCCCCCGCTGGCCAAATACCTCGGAAGTTTAACGACAGTGTACATAGCATAGATAATGATGAGTGTAACATTTACAATCCATGCGTGCAAAAGCAATATCAGCAAAAGCATGTAAGGTTCCTTTCTGACTTTATAAAACAAATGAAAGCGGAAAGTGTTTGCAGCTCAGTTGTTACTCGGGGAATCAAGAAAAGATATCCTTTGCACGTGAACGGACTAATGGAGGGCGGTGAAGTAGCTATACTCTTAGATTCTGGAGCTAATATTTCATGTGTAAATAGCAAGGAGCTCAGGGAATCAAAATATATTATCAAGCCAACTAACGCACTCCTCACTACAGCGGGTAAAACCCATTTAAATGTGTTAGGTGAAGCAGAAGTGGAATTTCGCATAGACTCTAAGTGTTTTGTACATAATGTATTTGTAGTAGAGGAACTTAATTGTTCTTTACTGCTAGGAAATGATTTCTTGTCTCAGTATTGTACAGTACTCGATTATGATAAGCGAACAGTTACGTTCTCGTGCCAGGGTCAACGTACAGAGTTGCCGATGCTAGGTAACTGGACACGCACTTCAGCGCGCAATGATGAGTCAGCCGCTACACGTAGTGCCCCAGTACAAATAGTCTCAGTCGATTTATTAGATGCTTCCCAAAACTTTACACTAGATGCATCCAACGTGACTCATAATTTGGAAACACTTTTCCACGAGCCCGAGCCCCAAAACGTGACTTTAAGCCCTATTTTTAATGGTATCTCTGATGTTGTAGAATCTGATATTCTAACGATAGTACCTAAATCGGACCCTCTACTTCCTACCTTCTCAGGAAGTATAACTGATAGTGGCGGGAACAAAATAGATATAAACCCACAGTTAACGCCTTCTCAATTCAAATTAGCACAGGAGCTAATAAATTCTTACAGGGACGTGTTTGCTAAGGACGATACAGACTTAGAGGAAGCCAATATTCCCCCGTACGAGATAAGAGTTAAGTCAGAGGAACCCGTAGCCCTACCTCCCTATCGGTTAGGCCCCAAAGAAAGGGAAGAATTAGATAGACAGGTGGACGGTTTATTAGCAGCTGGTGTTATTGAACACTGTCAGAGCCAGTATGCGGCACCTACTTTCATGGTAAAGAAACCTGGGGGTAAGTTTCGTTTAGTACATAATTATAAGAAAATAAACGAACTAATAGTGGATGACAAATATCCTCTCCCCCGAATAGATACTATTCTTGAGACCTTGGAAGGTGCGTCATTCTACTCTCAAATGGACGTAAATCAGGCATTTTTTCAACAGCCAATAGCCCCCGAGCATAGGGATTATACAACTTTCTTTTTTTATAACCCACAAGGGGTTGTATCGCTATACCCGTCTCCCTCAGGGAATGAAAACTAGTCCAAATGCTTTCCAGCGATCAATGAACAGGGTTTTTGCGGGATTGCTGTATCACGGAATAGTTTTATACATTGACGACTTGGTCGTGTATGGTAACACTTTTGACTCGCAGCTTAAGAGTTTAGAAGAGACATTCAAAAGACTTAGGACCGCTCGTTTGAAGCTTAAGACATCTAAATGTCATTTTTTCTACACTAAAATTGAAATATTGGGGCATGAAGTACAGCCAAATGGTATAAGGCCCCTCCAGGAAAATATTCGGGCCATACAGGATTTCCCCCGTCCCCGTAAAGTCAAAGACGTGCGGAGTTTTCTGGGTACTGCGTCATACTATAGGAAATTCATCCCCAAGTACAGTGAAATCGCTCATCCGTTAACGCAGTTAACCAAGAAGGAGCACTGCGATTCGCGTAGCTTACCATGGTCAGAAGAGCATGAAACGGCCTTTAAGGCGTTAAAAGATGCGTTGACTACTCCACCCTTACTAGCTCATTTTAGTGACAACCTTGACACAGTGGTTATGTGTGACGCAAGTCGAGTAGGAGTCGGTGGAGTGCTGTGTCAGTACCAAGTGGACGGAACATTGCGACCCGTTGCTTACGTCAGCAGAACGTTGAAGAATACGGAGAATCGTTGGACTGTGTCTGAATTAGAACTTTTAAGTGTAGTGTTTGTAGTAAATTATTTCCGTTCGTTGTTACTAGGTAGACATTTTACTATTTACAATGACCACGCTAGTCTTCAGTATTACAAGAACATTAAGAATTTGAGTTCTAGGCTAAATCGGTTGGCTATGAAACTGATTGACTTTGATTTCACGATAACACATAGGCCTGGTGCGGTAATGAGGGTCCCGGATGGACTGAGCAGGAACCCGATCAACGTGGAAATAGACAATGAAGCAGTTGCTGAGGAGATGCTGATAAACCTGGTCACTCAAGTTAACATTCACAAACTCCAGTTAGAAGACGAGTATCTCTTAAGCATTCGTAATGCACTTCACGATCCTGTAGGAGCACGTGGGAAGATTAGGAGAGCCTCTAGAATGTATGTCTTAAAAGACGATATTATTTACTACAAATCCAACTTTAGAAATGGGAACAAACTTTTGCTAGCCGTCCCAACTGCTCTAGTAAAAGATATACTAAATGCATTCCATGATAGCTTATCTTCTGGTGCACATTCGGGAATAACAAAGACAGCGTACAAAATAGGAATGCGATACCATTGGCCGACAATGAATAAAGACATCGCTACCTACGTCCGATCCTGTTTAGATTGTCAACTTAGGAAAGCCGACAAGCGAAAGCCTGCAGGTTTAATGCAGCCTATAAACCCTCCTTCTACGATCCCGTTTATGAAGATACAGATAGATTATCTCGGTCCCCTTCCTAGATCCAACAAGAAACAATATATAGTTGTGGCAACGGATGTTACCACAAGATACGCAGTCACCAAAGCCGTGGAGAAAGCAGACGCAAAAACTACAGTAAGATTCATATTGGAAACAATACTACCAAGATTCGGGTGTGTTCAAGAGGTCCAGACTGATCGAGGGACACACTTCACTGCGGACATCTTGAAACAGCTTCTCGACGCCCTAGGAATCCAGCATAAGAAGAGTTCGGCATATCGACCACAGTCACAGGGTCTCACGGAGCGCTTCAACGGGACGCTGTTGGACATGCTTCATTTCTACTCCAACAGCCAGCATACCAACTGGAGCAAGTTTGTGGACAATGTGACATTCGCCTACAACACGTCAATACAGGAATCCACCGGACACTCACCATTCTATCTGCTGCACGCTTATGAGCCTCTTCATCCCATCGATTTGGCCATCCTCCCAACAATCCCGGACAACGACATCTTAGAAGCAGTCAAGAGAATCCACGATGTGCGAGAGAAAATCCCAGACATCCTCCACAAAGCCCAGCAGCGCCAGAAGACCCGTCATGATGCAGGACACACACCACGGCATTACGACCCGGGTGACAAGATACTTCTATCAACTCCCCACTCTGGCGAAGGATCAAAGAAGTTGGCCCCCTCCTATCGTGGACCATTTGAAGTGAGGAAGAAGCTCTCGGACCTCAACTACGAGATTCATCTTCAAAAGGCGGGAAAATGGACAACAGACGTAGTCCATGTAAATAGGATGAAACCATTCTATGATAGAAGAGAACAGTTGTAGAGTATTATAGTTATAGAAATAAAGTAGGGATTATTATTTAGCGTAAATAAATTATTGTACTTGGATTTTTTACTTAGGTAGTGTAGTAAATGTAATACGTGGAATGAAAATTTTTATGTTATACTATAATGCAAATCTCCTAAAAAAAAAGTAGTATAAAAAGGGTTATTTAATTGAAGGTAGATTTAGGTGTAATACATTATAATACATTGTAATCTAATAGGTTAACAATCCACACATTTATTCATTAATTAGAACATTAATTTAGTTTTTGCCCTACTATCACACAATCACTGATCTTAATGAGTAGGAAAATTACAACAGCAACAGTTTATAATTGGCATATTTTTATCTCTTTTTACTTTCGAAACTGTTGCTAATAATTAATTTTTTTTGTTCGCCTTGCCATAAACCCATAAAAAAATTTAAAAAATTTTCTTTATATTAACATAACATACATACAACCACTAACACATGTTGTTTCTTTTCTGTTTACATATATCCATGGGAGCTGAGATGCCACGGACATTCAACAACACATCGCTGAGTTGCACATAGTCCGCAAGGTCGCCGCCACACCCGACACTAGTCTACTATCTTTGCTGTCGCCGCAAGTCTTGGCCAAAACCTAATCCACAGCCGCTCAACATCTCTACCGTCTTCTCATCAACACCAATTAATTAAGAATCTAAATTTGACATTGTTAATTTTCAACTGCACAGGTTCCTTTTAACAGACATGGGGACCATGTCTAACTAGGCGGGGGTGATGTGACGGGTAGTCACCAAAAATTATTTTCTAAATTTTGGGATTATATTTCAAAAGTAAAAGACCTGGTAAATGGATTTCACAATGCATATACCAGTGTCAGAACATTGGCATTTAGTAGACAGAATTCTTGATGACACGTAGCTTGCTCAATCGACCGACCCACAAAAACCGTAGACTTAGCAATTGTACTTTGGAGAGACTGAGGTCGGAGTTGACCGAAAGGAAGACACTTGGCCCCAGTAATATCACGGGGACACTTCGTCGGTCTCCGGGTTTTTGGTAAGGCGATTACTTTATTAATATTTAACTTTATAATTTTTGTGATTGTCCAGGCTAACTTAACTTTTTTAAATCAGTGATTGATTGATGTTAATCGTAATCATTCTTATAATAATTGATTTCATTTATAATTTGTGTGAATAAATATAGCTACTATTAAATTCCTGTTTGAATATAATAACGTGTCAAAAAGAATTATAATTATTAGAGTTTTATATATAAATTTCATTTGCTTAGGCCTACTTAAATAAAAGGAGCCTGTAGTTATTTTATCATCCATTTTTATTATTGTCTTTATTATTATCTTTATCATATTGTCCATCCACTTTATTTGAATAATGATTAAACATTCTTTTACCTCTCACTAAAGAATTCTTATTATTTAAATCGATCCCGGTTACGCCCCCGGTCACAATTCCAAATCGTGGCAGAGCGTAGCGAACGAACTTCAACCTGGAGGCGAGTTAGCGTAGCGAACGAGCTAACCTGAAGGCAAGTGAGCGCAGCGAACGAGCTCCAACCTAAAGGTGAGTGAGCGTAGCGAACGAGCTCCAACCTAAAGGTGAGTGAGCGTAGCGAACGAACTTCAACCAGGACGTGATTGAACCATGCGAACGAGATCATCTTGAAAATTAAGAAGTTAAACGGGGTAAAGCCCGCGGGATTATAAATAGTCAAAGGCAAGACAACGTCTGCCGGGTTCAGCTAGTCCTTATATATAATACGTGAAGGCGATTTCTACGAAACACTACTCCTCCGTTAATAATGGACGGATTTTTACAAACGACGTGTCAAAATAAAGTATTTTTTGTGTAGACGCCCCCTTTCACCAATTTCTGTAATAAAAATCCTCGGGCTTTGCCCCACAGGCCATCAAAGTTGGAGTTTCTCCCATAAGATTAACATGGGGGTATCTAAATATTTAATTGGAAACTTTGTCCCCACTAATTTGAGAGAACGGCTGAGCGCAGAAACTTGGTAGAGGTGTCCAAAGAAAGGTCTTGGTCTGTAGATGAGTTATCAAAAGAAAAACTATGCAAAATCCTTTAGGACTCTGCCCCAGAAGCCTTTAAAGATCGCTCCACAGAGTTGTTTACATTTTGGCCATGTGAATAATACTTTTTAATGAAACAGCTGTTCATTTTTAAATTGTATTTCAAACAACACATATTTATTGGGAGTTACTGAATTCTACTAAATAAGTATTCGCAATGTTATTTTCTGATTTTAAAATTGATTTTCTTCTTTGTCATGTCATGTTTTGCGTTCATTCATCATGTCATGTATAACGTTCCATTACGAAATCAGTGGAAAATCCTTTTATCAAAGCAATTCTTAAATTATTTCTTATTTAACTATCTTATATCTATTGTACGGGTTGGTGTCTGCCTTTTTCACCACTTTTGCCTACATTTTATCATATTATTCTACAAATATCAAATATTTATGTAGAAATACCTGCTCTGATCGTGTCTAATAAAATCCAAACTTAGAAACCTTGCCTAAAATGGTACCCATCTTGACAAATTATTTGCACCTGCCTATATTACGGACTTTGGCGCACTGGGTTGGTAACATTATTGAAAATAACACGACATTTTGGCTGTAAAATATGGTACAAAGAGAAAATACTATTTAAGCAGCTACTGTCATGACAGAGAGGTCATATTCCTTTTACACTAGATCACATAATCCTTTATAAGATACGTTGATTAACAATATGTAAACGTCAATATATACGTAACAGCCAATTTACAGTATTTTTGCTTTTTGGAAATGTCCCATTGCTATGTCATTTGAATTATTTGTTGCCAATGAAGCCACACGACCATATAAATGAGGAGGACCCTAACAGTTCTAGAATAAAAGCCAACTTCACTTCAAGTATATTCCACTACACCTAATATTCCGTAGAGAGATTATATTGACAACTTTATGTTAATGATAAGGTTGAGACAACTAACTGACATTCCCCGTGTCAAGGAATTCCAGCTTTAACAGTAACTCCACAATCAATTTCTCAAAACTATGCTAGAGGGTTCATTCATTGGCACAGAAGTATGATATGAACTGACGCGACGTGACGAAGCAAAAATCAAACTTACACTGTAACAGATATACCTCTTTTTGAAGTTATGTCTTCCCAAAAATATAATCAAATCAAATCATATTACACTGATGACATCACGGAAGCGTTTAGCTACAAAATATCCACCTATACGATTTTAATACTATTTAAAGGTTCTTCCAAAAGAAGAGATACCATATAACATACTAATAATAACTCTGATGACGTACATTATAGGAAATATTTTAATCATTGAATGATCAACCAAATTTGGCAACTAACGCAATTAATATCATTATTAATAATTATACACGTCTCACTCTTTAAACTGATACCCCGTGCGGTACCGGGTTAGAATAGCACCGCAGCCTTCTCGGGCTTGTCGTAAGAGGCGACTAAAAGGGTGACCGACGAACTCACTGGGAGTCCCTGGGAGTGCCCCTGTTGTGTTGCAGGGGTTGATGTGTGCTCTGCACTGCCGATGGGTATTCTTAGTGGGTCGTGAGAAGCCAGCCACTTCGGTCCTTGGTCAGGGAGTGCGGCATGGATGTAGAGGTCGGGCTCTGCATTGCGACGGGCGACCCCCGGCACGTCAGGTATCCGGTGCTGGGCAAACGGAGGTCAGGCCCCGGGGAACTGGGGTAGGGGTTTTTGTCCCCGAGGGTATACCCGTTCCTGACTGATTCCGGGCCGCTCCTTGCCGCACGATGCGCTGGAATAAACTCGATGGCTTTAAATAAAACCCCTCATAACACATTTTTGATTAAGAGCTCAAATGAGCCAGAAAAGACGTTGGAAGTGGAGCGGAACGCTTTTGTCCGTAGCTCCAAGGTGCAGCGGTCGCCACCACCGAAAAACGTGAGGACATCTCCCCCACCTGCCACCTTCAAATGCACTAAGGAGTTCCCCCATTTAGGAGCTCCTTCGGCAAGTGGAGCTGGGAACGGTGCGGAAAACGTCGGAGATGTAGGTGTCGAGCTTCTGTTGCCAGCAACTCTCCCCCACTCTGCCAGTTCTGCTGTAATGATGCCGGAGGAGCCATTCAAAGCACCGCTGAGGTCGGAAGGCTCTGAGATGGTGCTTCTGCGTCAGGAATATCTTGACGCAGAGAGTGACATTGAAACCCGGCTCCAAGACATGGAAGCAACGATCAAGGCTATGCTGGACACCTTCCGGACCCAGAAAGCCGTAAATCAAGTGGTCAAAAACGGCATGGCCAAACTGGAGGATGACCTTGGCTTCGTTTTTGCCTGCCGGGTGGTGAGTAAGGCAGCCATGGAGAAGATTGCCGAGAAGGTTGTGTCTCTGTCTGACGAAAGAACACTGCCTTCTAAGAAACGTAAAAGGCCTCCCACATCGGACAGTCCTCAAAAAAGAGAAGAAGGCGTCCAAACCAAAAGGACCACGGTAAAGGCCAAGGCGACTCAGACTGACCTATTGTCTGCTGTGCCCAGATCCTTTTCGGACATAGCTGCAGCTCCTGCAAAGAGCCAACAACCACAGCTACCTACGACCCCCCTTCAGGGAAGCTCCCGAAAGGGGTCAGTCGTAGAGACACCTGGGGCTGCGTGGGAAAAACGTCGTTCCCGAAAGGAGAAGAGGCAGTTGAGGCGGGCGGAGGCCGCCTCTATAAAGAATGTGGCAGTGAAGGCACAGCCGACCGGCGTGGCCCAAACTGGGTCCGGCTCGGTCTCTGCTCCGAAAAAGTCCCGGCCAAAAAAGCCCAGGACGGAGGCAATCCTGGTCAAGCCCTCAGGGGGGAGATCTTTCGCCGAGGTCTTGGGTGCAATTAAGGCCAAGGCTAAGCCAGAGCAGACCGATACGGTTGTACGGTCGATTAGACGAACCCGGGACGGGGACGTTCTCCTTGAACTGGGTAAGTCGAAAGACAAAGCAGCCTTTACTGCCGAACTGAAGGCAGCTGTTGAAGGCCAGGGCACCGTCCGTGCTCTTGAACCAAAGACATCAGTCGAGGTTCGAGACAATGATTGTGTGTCGACGGAGGTTGATGTTGTTGAGGCCCTGAAGAAAGCTGTCCCCGAGCTTGGCGGGCAAACGGCTTTCCTTAAGGTGTGGCTCACAAAACCGAACAGGAGTCAGCAGCGGATGGCGGTCGCCGAAATGGGAGACGCACATGCCACGAAGGTGCTGGGACTCCAGCATCTGAGAGTCGGCTGGGTCAACTGCAGGCTCAGACGGAGAGTGGAAGTGAAGAGGTGTTTTAAATGCCTCTGTTTCGGCCATTCCTCCCGAAACTGCAAGGGACCCGACCAAAGCAAGAACTGCCTTCGGTGCGGGGAGGTCGGTCACGTCCGTAAGGACTGCCAAGTCAAGTCCTGTTTCCTTTGCAAAGAAAATGGGCTCGCTGACAAACAATTGAAGCATATAGCTGGGTCTGGACAGTGTAGTGTATTCAAATCTGCACTACAGCAAGCGAAAGTCCTTTCACGAAGATAAGAATCCTTCAGTGCAATCTTGAGCGATCCAGGTCGGCTGACGCACTTCTATGTCAGCTTGCCCTAGAACACGATGTCGACGCGCTCTTCTCATAAGGTTAACATGGGAAACTCCAGAGCCACTGGGGCGGAGCCCGAAAGGGTTTTTGAAATAAGAATATGCCTATATGTTAATCGGGAATGTGAGCTATCATCATGCCAAATTTCAGCCCAATCCGACCAGTATTTTTCGCGTTCACTTGTCACAAACATACATCCATACATCCATACATCCATACATCCATCCATACATCCATACATCCAAACTTTCTCATTTATAATATTAGTAGGATAACCACGAATATTGGAACAGATATTAGAATGTAGGTTCTAATAATCGTGGTTAAAACAAATCACGATCGTCTGGTTTTTAAAACGATGACGTTGTCGTATTGGTCTGACGTTATTTACTTTAGGTCTCCAGATACAGTAGATACATAGTGCTCCTTAATAATATTACACCCAAATATTCCAACTCCTTAGTATAATCACATGTATGTTATATATGTACTAATTTAAATCTATATAAAAGAGGAGGTATGTATTATGTATGTATTTATGAATGTACCCTATGGACTCCGAAACCGCTTAACAGATTGTAATGAAACTTTCAGGCATTCATCCGAATTACCCTATGAAATTCAAGCGACTACAATTTTCGTTGCGCCTTGCTTTCGCAATCACCATTATAAGCACAAGGGCAATTCCTGACTATCGCCGGTTTAAATGTAGAAAATGCATGCTTTTCACACGGACAGCTGTATGTTGCGTGCTCACGTGGTGGTAGTGAAAGTAGTGTTTTTAATAGGAAAAGTCAGCTGATAACTATTTGTTTTTGGTGTATGGAAATTGAAGATTTTCGAAGATATCAGCTGTATGGAAATGGGCTATTTCCGAATACAAGAGTGATGAAAAAACATTGTTTATTCACTGGCAATTAGGTAAAATAAATATTATATTTTTGTTTTTGGTATACATTTTTATTATTTATCGTAAAGAACGAATTACCATTTAAAATAATAGTTGTTAGTGCAGCAACGCGCGCCGGGTAACTGCTAGTTATATAATATAAACTATTATCGTAGCGTACTGTAACGTTAAGAATGAAAATGTGACCGCGAACAACCATATTATTTTGGCCTTAAAATAAATGTTGGAATGACTTGGAGCTATCCTATTAATGAAAGAACGTTATTTAATATCAAAATGTATAAACTGTCCATCTGGAAGAAACGTTGGATGGGAGCTTTTTGAGCACTTTAATGCCTCTTAAGTTTGCCTATTTTTTGCATTACAGGTTTACGTTTTAAAGCTTTAGAGATATTTGCAAAATAGTAGACCCATAGTACAATTTCTTAAACTCCCCTCCCTCCCCTTTGCAACCCGACACAGCAAAAGATATAATTTTGGAGTTGTTGCACGACGATCAGTGTCAAGACGTTCAAAATATAATCTTTGAGCTGTCTGACGAAGTCCAATATAAAATATTCGACTGTTGCATGACGTCCAAATCTTACCATGTCCAAAATTACAGTAACTGCAAAAAACATAGTCTTTCTTCAGGCCTTGGACATCATGGGATTGTTTATCGTGCAAAAGCAAACTTTATACTCTTAAAAACTTAGCAGTAGCATTGCCGATGCCAGTTGCACGACGTCCAAAAGCTCAGCGCTGTTGCACGTCGCCCAATAGCTCAGTGCTGTTTCACGGCGTCCAGAGCTCCTGCATACGGAGGAAGGTTAGATTTGGTTAAGTTAGATTAGTTTAGGTTAGGTTAGGTTAGGTTAGTATGCACTAAAGACGGTTAAACAATATACTCATAGTGCAAGCGCTCTGGACGTCGTTGGACAACGCTGAGCTATTGGAAGTCTTGCAACTGGCAGCGGCTTTGGACTTGGTGCGACTACTACTTTTTTAATAGTGTAAAGTTAGCTGTTACATGACGACCAATCTCATGACGTACACAGCTTTTAAAAAGACTGTTTATTGCTGTTACTTTACTTTTGGACGTGATGAAATTTGGACGTCATGCAGCAGTCACATATTTTATATTGGACGTCGTGAAACAGCCCAAAAATTTTATTTTGAACGTAGTGACATTGACTTATATCATTGGACGTAGTGCAATGGAACCATACGTTTTAACGAATAATTAGCTTAAGTTAAGGAACGATTCTTTCTATTTTTTCCAAATGGTTTCTTACATTTTCCCTGTTTCAAAACTTTATTCTACAAAATTTTTGGCAATCATATGTATGTAAATGGTATTCCGACTACTATAAAAAGCAAACAAAAATTTTTGTGACAACACCACTAGATGGACTGTGTTACACCACCAAGGGAGTTTATGTTTCGGTTGTCCAATAAGAATAAACAAGAACATACTGCACTGCACTATTTGTTCTGTAAATAAAATTCTGTGTTGCGCCAGACCGCGTAAATGTGCGTGTGCTGCAAATGTTCAGAATGGCATAACCATATTAAATATTTAACAGTTTCGACCTATTTGTACTGCACTTCATGAGCGCAAACTAAATTATATTCTCCCGTCCTGTAGAAACATTGTTCCTCACTTTTTCACTCTAAGCTTTTTTGAACCTACCAATTTTTACTTTGTCCCTCTTTACATATTATTTGGAGGAGTTATTGTAATAATCATTCGATTTCGGGTTTTAGGTTGATATATCCGTTTTGGGCCCCCCTGAATCCAAAAAAAATGGTTTTTCGAAGTGATGTCTCTATGTGTGATGTGTACAAAGCTAAAAACAATGCCTAAGGTCCGATTTTGATTTTATTTGGTGTGTACACTAACCAGCTTTTGTCATTTCCCCATAAACTATCATAGTTACTCCCACCGCTAATTATAATATAGTAAGTAATAATACTAGTAATCTATAAGTATAAAAGAGGATGTTTGTATATATATTTGTTTGTTTGTTTGTTTGGCAGTGATAAACTCAGACACCGCTGAACCGATTGCCACGAAACTTGGTACATACGTGTAGAATGTCATGTAATAGGTTTATACACCATCAATTTCGTGATCCGTCCAATCGGCTCCGCCCCAGTGGCTCTGGAGTTTCCCATGTTAACCTTATGAGATATGGAATTAATTAATCTTAACAGCTGTTTCAATTAAACAAGTTGGTTCTGTTCTATAATGTTCAATAGCATTAAAGTTACAAGGATTACCAACAGGGTGCAGCACTATTATTTCTTTTACATTTATGACAACAGCTAATTTGCAACCAAAAGGTGAGTGAGCTGTGACGGGTAGTCACCAAAAATTATTTTCTAAATTTTGGGATTATATTTCAAAAGTAAAAGACCTGGTAAATGGATTTCACAATGCATATACCAGTGTCAGAACATTGGCATTTAGTAGACAGAATTCTTGATGACACGTAGCTTGCTCAATCGACCGACCCACAAAAACCGTAGACTTAGCAATTGTACTTTGGAGAGACTGAGGTCGGAGTTGACCGAAAGGAAGACACTTGGCCCCAGTAATATCACGGGGACACTTCGTCGGTCTCCGGGTTTTTGGTAAGGCGATTACTTTATTAATATTTAACTTTATAATTTTTGTGATTGTCCAGGCTAACTTAACTTTTTTAAATCAGTGATTGATTGATGTTAATCGTAATCATTCTTATAATAATTGATTTCATTTATAATTTGTGTGAATAAATATAGCTACTATTAAATTCCTGTTTGAATATAATAACGTGTCAAAAAGAATTATAATTATTAGAGTTTTATATATAAATTTCATTTGCTTAGGCCTACTTAAATAAAAGGAGCCTGTAGTTATTTTATCATCCATTTTTATTATTGTCTTTAATATTATCTTTATCATATTGTCCACCCATTTTATTTATTGTCCACCCATTTTATTTGAATAGTGATTAAACATTCTTTTACCTCTCACTAAAGTATTCTTATTATTTTAAATCGATCCCGGTTACGCCCCCGGTCACAATCCTAATCGTGGCAAATGGTGGAGGCGCCGGGTGTGACGGGTAGTCACCAAAAATTATTTTCTAAATTTTGGGATTATATTTCAAAAGTAAAAGACCTGGTAAATGGATTTCACAATGCATATACCAGTGTCAGAACATTGGCATTTAGTAGACAGAATTCTTGATGACACGTAGCTTGCTCAATCGACCGACCCACAAAAACCGTAGACTTAGCAATTGTACTTTGGAGAGACTGAGGTCGGAGTTGACCGAAAGGAAGACACTTGGCCCCAGTAATATCACGGGGACACTTCGTCGGTCTCCGGGTTTTTGGTAAGGCGATTACTTTATTAATATTTAACTTTATAATTTTTGTGATTGTCCAGGCTAACTTAACTTTTTTAAATCAGTGATTGATTGATGTTAATCGTAATCATTCTTATAATAATTGATTTCATTTATAATTTGTGTGAATAAATATAGCTACTATTAAATTCCTGTTTGAATATAATAACGTGTCAAAAAGAATTATAATTATTAGAGTTTTATATATAAATTTCATTTGCTTAGGCCTACTTAAATAAAAGGAGCCTGTAGTTATTTTATCATCCATTTTTATTATTGTCTTTATTATTATCTTTATCATATTGTCCATCCACTTTATTTGAATAATGATTAAACATTCTTTTACCTCTCACTAAAGAATTCTTATTATTTAAATCGATCCCGGTGCAACCAAAAGGTGAGTGAGCGTAGCGAACGAACTTCAACCTGGAGGCGAGTTAGCGTAGCGAACGAGCTAACCTGAAGGCAAGTGAGCGCAGCGAACGAGCTCCAACCTAAAGGTGAGTGAGCGTAGCGAACGAGCTCCAACCTAAAGGTGAGTGAGCGTAGCGAACGAGCTCCAACCTAAAGGTGAGTGAGCGTAGCGAACAAACTTCAACCAGGACGTGATTGAGCCATGCGAACGAGATAATCTTGAAAATTAAGAAGTTAAACGGGGCAAAGCCCGCGGGTTACAGCTAGTAATCTATATATATAAAAGGCAAAGCCCTCACTGACTCACTGACTGACTCACTCACTCACTCATCACTAATTCTCCCACTTCCCACTTACCTAGGAGGCTAAAATTCGGTACACTGATTCTTTAGGCATTAAATAGGAAAACTAAGTGGTTTTTATTCTGATCGGACTCTCGGGCTCCGCCCCAGTGACTCTGGAAACTCCATGTTAACCTAATGAGTACTCATATTTAAATGGAATTAATGAATCTTAACAGCTGTTTCAATTAAACAAGTTGGTTCTGTTATATGATGATCAATAGTATTAAAGTTACAAGGATTACCAACAGAGTGCAGCACTATTGCTCCAACCTAAAGGTGAGTGAGCGTAGCGAACGAACTTCAACCAGGACGTGATTGAGCCATGCGAACGAGCTCACATTTGAAGTTAAACGGGGCAAAGCCCGCGGGTACAGCTAGTCATTAATAAATTTATGGATAGATGAGGTAATTTTTATGGACCATTGTTAAAATACATCCTTCATTCACTTTCACATTAACTATGAATCTTGACTTGTCAGTGTTACGTCTTGGTTTTATAACGTCCCTCAAGTTAAATCATTTTGAGGGATGCTACTCCTCATCTTAAAAGTAAATCAATAGTGAGACAATAATAGTGTACACTAGAGCATAAATTGGAAGCAAAATAGAACGGTTTACTTCAGAAAAGATATTTATTACAACAATTCATAAATGTTTACAAAAATAAAATGTTTATAAATTCACAATTCTGACGCGTGTTTACTTTGAATCTTAAATATGATTTTTCTATAAGGCAAAACTAAAGTAATCAACTTATTAAAACAAAAGTACCCTGTAACTTATATTCTCTCTAATGACACTCTAACCTACTTTTTCCTCAAAGTCCTTATGACTCAAAAATTAAACTAATATAATACCTACCAAAATAGACTCATGAGTTGGATTTTGTAAAACTTTAGTTTAATTTACAATAAAATAAAATATACTTCAATATCATTCCTTGAAAGAAAGCTATTACTCTCACATGGTTCAAACTAGGCAAATTACAGTCAGAAATATATGATATGCAAATGATACATACATAAAATTTCTTAAAACTAAAGATTGAGTGTCCAGTTGTAATTAAAATAACAAAATTACACATTCTCCATTCCTCCACTACGTGGTCTGATCCTGCAATCTACAATTTATTCAAACTACTCTGAAACTTTAAACATTCATAAAATGAAATTAACAATGCAATTCTCAATCTCTTACCCTCTTTCCTAGAATAAACTGGGTGATTTAAATAAACTAAGATTTTCTTAGAAATCTTACCTCGTTCTGAGGGTTCCAACACATATGAAGATCTGCTTCTCTGGATGCGAACAAATATGAAATGAGGACGATACCGTAGTCTGAACTCCCTAATAAACTCTCGGCGTAGACACCCACGACCCCTCTATCTGTATGCAAACCACTGAACTAATCCCCTTTGTCACATTCATAGGTGAGCTTTGCTTTGTTTTTTCCTTGGACGTCTGACTCCCCTAATCAGTACGTAAACCCCTCTGCGAATGCAAAATATTGAAACCCATTTAAATCAAAAACTTTTAATTGATTAATTGTAACGATTAATCGTTTACAGTTTGGTTAAATAGATCAATAAACATTAGCTCACTTGTGATCTGTTAACGGGTTTCATCGGTATTCATATTTTTCTGGTAATAGTGGTTTCTAAGGCAACAAGATCACTTATTTGTAAAATTTGTTGAAGTTAAATTCCTTAATTACAAATTCTTACTTCAAGCAAACGCAAAATTATCAATGAAGACCATTCCACTAAGACATATCATGAGGGGGGCCAACTTGATGCGGCCTAAGTTGACCAAGGTGGTGAAGCGACATGAGTCCTACAACTGCGGCATTCCACCACTTCCCGCCAGGTTGAGGCAGCCTCCGCCCCCGCCTCCACCCTTCCCAGCGGAGTTGGTGCGGCCTCCGTGCTACCCAGGCCAGAGCACCGCCAGGACGGGCCCGTGCAACAGGTCAGAGGGCCTCTACTGTCCCCATGGCCGCGACAAGTTCGAGTTCCCGTCCTTCTCAGAGAACATAGACTTTGTCCCGTCAGGCTCCAAGTCTTGCTGGTGGAACGTTCCTCCCGAGTGTCCCCAAACTGACGAAGAACAACTGCCATTCCAGCTGTAGGTAAAATTACTGTTTGAATTTTGTAAAGATGCGGTTTCAAAGTTGGCATTAAAACGTTATCTTCTTTTTTAGTTTTCAATACTATGGTAGTCTGTATGACGTAAATAATTTAATTTGTTTTCCAATAAGTTTTCCTCTTGGTTTGGATTTGTTTACACAATTGGCGAATTCGACAGAAATAAGTGCACACCAGTGCATTCTGTCGTTGGCTCAGTTAATTGTTATTCTAAACTTGGCTACGCTTAAACACGAGCTTGGAGGGTGTAGTTAAGTTCTATGGACCGAGTTCTATGGTCAAAGGTGAAACCTTATGAAATGCTGTATGTAACAACCGTTGTACTGGTTCGACACAATTCTTAATTACCTTCAATTAATAATACAACCATTTATGTTTCAAACCTTGTACTTCGTAAAAAATATCGAAACATTTCAAATTTTCACATCTCCTACTAAACTACGAATTTTATTTGACAAAATTATATTGAATGACTGTCCTAATTAAATTCCCATAGCTGTATGATAATTAATTAAGTTTGAAGTGGTAGTATTGTAGGTAGTTAATTAACACTTTGGTGTGCGGGGAATCTGTTAATGACACAGTTATCCAATTCCATTCATGATTAACTATCAATTAATAACATTATTGCAACGTGATTAAAAGCAAAGATTTCTATCAGTGCCACGCAAAGCAAATTCTTCTATGGATACGCTATCAAATACTTTTCTCACAACGTTTAAAGTATAGCAAGGTTTAAAATAAAAACAACGTAGTTGAACTAACAGAATGTGTCCCGGAAAACTTGTATGAGTACATTTGCGGTGTGATTTAATTTAAATTACTTTTAACCTGTCCCTTTGATAAGATTGCTTCCTGCAATGTCTTCAAAAACGTATCTTGTACTAGCTGCAGCTATAATGCAACTTTTAGAGATTACTCTCTACATATTGCAATGGTAGTTTGCCACAAAGTTTCTGAATGTTAATCCAAGAAGTAAATTGTAGCTGAAGTAATGTCATCAAACTAACTTTCAAACCATTAAATTTAAAAATTATTTTATAGTGACTTGGTTGGTAACGTAAAGTTATGTCATAAACTGTAAATATATTAATGGAAAACACGGAGCATTTTTTCACAATTTCAACTTTTATCGATCGTTGTCATAATCTGTTGTTTTTTTTTTTTTTCAAGAAGTTCTTTTCTTATTCGAAAACTGAGTACAGTTTTAATTAACTACGTGAGAGACTAGTATGTTCTATATAGCACCAAACTATATTTATCTCTCAGTTACGAGAATAGTCACATTTATGATAATAACACACCACGAGGGTCTTATTTAGACCTAAACTTAAACAAAAGATTCACAGTTAGTTCGATTTGTAAAATTTTTTTGATTCCCAGGATATTCAAATCTATAGATGAGAGCCTATAGGCTATATACCTAACACACATTAATGAGTCAAGGACTTGCGTTTAAGCTTAAATTTTTAAGCTCTGGCTCGAACTGTTTCTTTGTTAGGCAACTCTTTAGGGCCAACCTCTCTTGCGTGATTTTTATCAGTGCTTTCGTGTGCCATTCCCCATGAACCTGAACCTGATGCAATTGCATTGCCAAGAGACCCTTTGCATGATATTATAGGAAAAGATTGCCTAACTATTTTAGATAATTTCTTTCTGGCCCTGTCCAAAGTCAACTAAAGCATGTTTAAGCAGTGCATAAACACTTAAACTGAACATACTAAGGGTTCCACTATCAATCATGTACTCTAAAATGGATGATAAGGGCCAGAAACCTCTTTTAAGTTTCACTTTTTGATCTAGGCCACATGCTAGTTTAAAATGTAAAATACTGTATTTTTAAGGATAGGAATACGTAGACGTTATCAATACAATTCAAATAATTAATTTACCAATATAAATAATTTGTTTCAGAGAAGACATAATTATTTACAGTTTCTCCATAAACCAAACCTTATCAAACATTGTTTACAGTTTTTTAAGGAAATCTTCCGTCACAATGGTTAAAATACAATACAAAGCGTTTAGGGATCTGAAATCTGATCCTGAAACTTTGTGTTTTGTATTTTACCATTGTGATGTAAAATGTCCGCAAAAAAACATTTAAACAACTTTAACTCACCATATCCGACAATAACTTCAAACAAAGAATTATAAAATATATTTTGTAATAGTCAATATTTGTGATATACAAATATATCAATAATAATATTATATCAATATAATATAATAATAATATATCAATATACAACATTGTCAATAATGTACTACACTATTTGGTTCTGTATTAACAAAGGTTTGACATATTCTTTCATCTTATATGGTATAAAACACCAAGTAGTGTGCATTAGAATATTCCAATTGCAGTTTAATGTTCGTTGAAATGTATTATAAGTGAAACAACATTAGGAAGTTAAACAAACAAAAAATGCTTCATCACATTTGTTTTGTGTAAAACAATAGACCATAGTCACTGAAGTGTATTGTGTGCTTAGATTGTTTATGCATCGCTATGCTGCATAAACTGTATTTGACGGCTAAGCGTACAAGTTTTATCGCCATTAAAGTTAGCGCCCACTGGGGCGGGAATTTCAGCTATGTTTAAAGGCAAACTCCGGTCGGGACGTTCGGGCCATTAAAACTTGGCTTGGCGGAAACACATTTCCCGTATATGCTTGGCCACAGCTCTTATTTGACATACAAACTTATAATGACTAGCGTGGTAAGAATACGTAATTCATCGAGTACTACCTAATATTTCGTATCAACTTAAATGCACAAAGATATTTCAATATAAGGTTTCCATTTTATAAGTAATTTAATGTAATTTGTATAAATTAATAAATGATAAATGTTTAAAGGTAAGATATATAATATAAAAAATGTACCTGAAGATCAAGCTAAGAATTGTATAAATTAAATAATTCAAACCTAGTAAATAAACTGTCACTTTGCAAATTTTAAGTTTTCAACCGTGTTTGAGTTTCCGTATTACTTAAAACCATTTATAATGTCTGTTAATTTATTGTAGTATAAGATTTGTTCCATCGCTCCCATTGAAAACCGTGTAAGGTACGTGCATCATTCAACTGATAATATATAAATGATTATGTGTAAAACAAGTTTTAAAATTATTTTGCCTCTATCTGTGTGTAAATGTTATTGTGGAATTTAAATACGATGCTAAAGCAAACCTTTTTGCTAACCAAAGATTCCATAATTGCTATTGACAAAAACAACCAGTCTTTGAACACTAAAGAGCTTGAATGTTTTTAACATGTCAAAATTCAGTTGGAATGGTGATTTTGTACAGAAACTTCCAAATGCGTTATTTCTAAATACTTGTTTATATTGATCCTTAAAGTGAAATACAAGACCTAATTTTCTTAACAATCAATTTTATGCCAACATTTAACTACTATACTGTATATCTACCATGTTATTTAAGTAGTTATTGACATCATCAAAATATAAGTATGGGTAACGTGAATTAATAGTAATAAATTAGTACAATTTGCACAAAGCTTACAAACCTACAGAGAAATAGGTATTTACTATCCATGTGTCCTATCTACACTGGACCTGGGACCTATTTACTTTTTAATTTTGAGTTCCCCGGAGGCCAAAAACGCCATCCGTTTAGATTAATTTATATATATATATATATATATATTTACCTATATTTATGTGTGTCCGTTAAGACGATAACTCGAGCAAAAATGATCTGATCTCGATGAAATTTGTAAAAACGTATAAACCTACATTTATTATAACGAGTTCGTGAACCATCATGATCGGTTTTGGGACCAGGGGTTTATGGGGGGGTTTTATAGGGTAAAAATGGGGTTTTCCTATTTTTCACCCTAAAATGATGAAATTTTGCAGTTCCTTATCAATCCATCTTGTAGAACTAAAGAAAAAACAAATAATTTAGTATATTGAAGCAATGTTGTAAGCCTAACATTTGAGGGAAAAAGTAAAAAAAAAAACAATTAAATTCATAATTACTATGTAATTGTTATGGAGAATAAATAAACTATTGTAGCTTGCTTGTCTATGGCCACATTTGTTTACATAATACTAAGCTATCAATATAAAAAAAACCCTTATTGTCTCCTTTATAGCAGTAAACCTAAGTACTCATTAAAATTAACGATATTTGGATAGGAAACAGACCTGACAATTTTTAAGGAAACAATTTTTTTGAATTCCACACAGATAGATGGAATTTCGCTTGGTCTGCAGGTTTGCTACTGCGGGGTATAATTTTTTATTTAAAAGCTCGGCAAGGCAGATAGTGACAATTTGATTGAAAATTCTGTTTTAATAAAAAGACTTTGACTATAACATCGCCGTAAAAAAGTGACTGCCGTCAAATGACTGACAGATTTAAGTTGCCGATGCACCTAAAACTAAACTGTAACGGGACTGGTATGTGTGAATAGACCTTTATTGGTTGTATCAGTCACATTCTTAAGTTTAGTTTTACTCAACATTATTGTCTCGTTTGCTCTATGAATAGATATTAAGACATTAAATTAAAATATTTGACTAGCAGACATAATAAACATTTATTGGCCAATATAGGCTACTGTCTTCTTCGTTTTTTTCGAAGACCTCTATAATAACAATTCATAAGAGATGATGTAGGGAAAATGAGGAAGATAGTATGTTTTCCAATATCAGGGTGGAACGAAGATAGTGTTAAGAAATTGTAAGTGTTTAACTACTAAGTATTCCATACTCTCACAGGTAGGGTATAAAAGAATAATTACGATTTTTTTTTTTATATTTATATTTGCTTTTATGAAATGGCCATAAGTGCAGTATAATATGTTTGTTATTTCTTACCTCTGAGGGTACCGAAATATAAATTGGTACCGTTTTGTCCCCAATACTTAGTAATTTAACACATGCAATTTGTTAACACTTAATTTGTTTTACCCTGTATATGGTAGTCAAAAATTTAAATTTAAAGTCACAATATCTATTGCATTACAACTTTTAAATTTTAGCTTGCATTGCTTTACTAATAGAATATATACAACTCGCCTTTACTCTATATCATAAATATAGAGTTATGCCAATTTTAAATATTTTTAAATTGTTGCTGGACTTGAAAACCCCACGTCGAAAAAGCGTGTAACTGGCTAATTATACGCTAACTCAGAATTTAATCAGATATTGTTAAAGCTTATACGCAGCTACACTAGCAACATTTATACGCAGCTAAATGGTAGAGCTTATAGACAACTATCCCACACCAATTAACTAAGGCATGTAAAGTAGCCGTTAAGTAAATTATGTTAATTTCGTGATTCTGTGGTTCGAATTCCTTAATAAGGAATTGATTTATCTCCATCTGTAAGACATAAAAGTGCATTCCTACAGTTGAGGAGAACTTTCTTTGACTCGAAAAAAGTAAAGCCATGCAAAAATAACAATGAGGTTTTTTTTACCAAAGCAGAAGTAATAATTTAAACTTATTAAATCCTCCAAAGCAGAACACCAAGGATTTAACCCCTGAAGTAGTGTTATTATTTCTCCAGGGTCATAAAACACCCGTCGCCAGAGGCGGTCGGGACTGAGTTATGGCGGGCTTTATGACATATTTGGTTTGAATAGTTTGTAGCCACAACCCCAACTTGTTGCGCCTGTGATAACGACACAACTTGGCAAAACTTGGCGAAACTCACAACGTGGTTTTGGCGGAAGGACGACAGAGATAAATTATCACACATTCTACTTGGTTTTATACCTTTCTACATTATATATTTATTAGGAACACTTTGTACTTGTCTCTGCGCCATTCTGTAAAACTTTCATTTCACCGTACAATGTGTATTTAGCATAGTGCATCGTAAAGTTGTGCAACGTTTTTCATTGTCGTTAATTGTTTTTGAGCTGGTTAAACGATGATTATTATTTTATAAATTTTTCCTTTTTTCATGGCTTAACACTGGTTTATTGTTTCTTTGTATGAATATACGTCTTTATAAAAATATAAAAAAGACCTATAGGATTATGTGACTTTTTTTAAGATAAGCATTAAAAATTCAATTCTTTAGAAAATAAGCAATACGAATAATACACGAGAAACACATATTTCTATAATGCATTTGAAATGATACACAGTTCAACCTCTAACGAAACCTAAATTTCAAAAGAATGACATCAAATTATCAGAATGTAATTATAAATTGTTTAAAAATAGCGTAGAGAAATTTCTTATTTCCATGCATCTGTAATTACTCAAATATACATGTTTTTGAAGTCCTAAAACCGAATTATTTTAATTTATAATTTGGTAAAGGCTGTGGCTGTAAGTAAGTTGATCATACACCCTACATACACTATATTGTAAGTTCCCAAGGAGTATTAAGTGTCAAAAGTTAATAATTAGAACCTTTTAATAATAATAGTTATCAGCATAGGCCATCAGCTGCTAATTGAGTGATTGTTTCTATTAATTTAATGCAATCTAAGTGATAGAGGGGTAGAGGGGGTGACGTCACCTAATGCTGAAACCTAATCAGCTGTACTGCACTGCATCGTGGGTAATTAAATTGCAGCATTATGGAATACCTATTGCCACAACCCACTGCTGTAGGATAATGTATTCGTATTTCTTTAGATAAAAATTACCATGGCTAAGTTAAAGATGTAACATTATGACTATAGAAAAAAATATAGCTTAGCGTAGCTCATAAGCTACTTTTATATACCACTTTTGTTATTATATTAGAACGGCTAACAATTTACGTAGTATAATATATTGCTTGAAATATTACGATATAAAAAGGATAAAAAAATAAACATAATCATTCAAGTTTAAAGTTAAATCTAATTTCAATTTAAAGAGTAAAATCTGTGTATTTAAATAATTTGCTGTTCTCTTACACGAAAACAAAATATCCAACCGGAGATGCAGCTTCCTCTCTGAGACTTGATTAAAAAGGTTTTGTTTGTTGGCGGTAATTAGATTCTTGCCGGTTATTTCTTTCTGGGATTCAATAGAGGTTTTAAACATACAATGAAAACCATTTATGCAAAAACGACATTCTGTTCATCATGTATTATTTTCAAATGCCCTTAAATAATTTGTAGACTAGTTGGATCCATTTGTTCAATTGTTGATTGGGAAATACTAAAAGTTGATGATTACTCACATAGTCTATATTTAGTTTACGGTAATGTTAATTAATATTTATCCCTCATCTATAGCAGATTACTATCAGGGGATAAGGATACACACATTTTCTGTATTTAATAGTTAATTGTGTAACTGGCAAGTTTGTACTCCCGTCACACATTATATTTTTCCTACAATTACTATAAATCAATAATATTTTTTAGTGTTGCCAACTTATTTTAAAGCGTGCACGTATTACGTGCCTAATAAAAGCTCGCTGTTTTGTGTAGTTTGGTTGGAATACTGGTATACGGCAAAAGCTATGCGGAAAAAGTAAAGGTGGGCGGCAGTAAAGTAGGTAGATGCAGAAATTAGCAACTTTCTGTGCTATATAATCAGTGCAAGGAAGGCCACTTTGTCAGGACTGCAGGATTTCTTAGTTATAATTTCCAAAAAAATACATCACTAAGCTACATTATAAATATTGAATCAAAATCATAACAAACGAAATAAAATATCATTAAGAATTTGGCATAAAAATTGATTTAGCGAACCTCCTAAAATAAGCGACAAAAATTATTCTAATAGTTTAGGTTACAAAACTGTTTCCCCTAATTATATTGCATGCATCGGAACCAACGCCATGAATGAGAGAAGTATCAAATACTGATTGATTTTAGATGACCAATCAAATGAATTTAAGTGCTTCGTATTTTATTCTTCTAGTCATTGTTGAAAACTACTGTTAGCGGTAAAAGGTTGCCAAACAACTTTCTAAGATTTTATACCAAATTATGTAGTTAATCAATGTTTGCTAATAAATAAAATATCCATGGCGCATTTTCCAAGCCACAGAATGATGAGTGAAGGATGAAAACTGAAGTATATGTCAGTACCGACTAAGACCAGCTAGTGACTTAGCCAGTATAATTTGTTGTAAGTCCAATCGGTGAGTAAGAGTCCATACGCAGTTTCTGATTATTATCAAGATCAACCCGGCAAACCTTTGTCCATCAGGCGTGCACTAAATTCACTCGGTAACCTAGTTATATTGAATCTGTGTATTATCTCTTATGTATAATGCAGTATCAGTGACTTGACGCGATCACAAACTTCCTAGTTTAATATTGTCGACTGCTTACATTAAAATTCATCAAACCTAAAGTCTTCGTGCAACGTTAATAAATTGGATTACCTCAGAGTGGTGGATGAATCTTGATGGAATGCGGTGGAAAGTTGTAAATGTTCCGACGGTGAGCTGCGCTGACGCCGGAAACTCCACCCTACCCCGCGGCTGATAACGCTGCTTAAGTGAAAAGAATTGTTTACTAAGAGAATTACTGGAAGAAGGCGGCATTTTCATATTAAAGTAAGATTCAGCTATAAATCTTTCTAAAAATACCCATCTTTCAATTTTGTATTGATAATTACATTTATTAATCATTTCCCGATTGCGTATTCTAGTAAGTAGTCATTCGATAGAGATAAAAATTCTATATTAATTTTCAACAAAAAACTCTTATTTGTAGTGGCGGTTTTTATGTTTAATTAAACCTAAAGAATTTAAATCTAAAAAGTTGGAAAACATTAACACAAAACACTAGCCTATGTGTTAGAACTAATAGCATTAGAGTTAAAATAAAAAATTAAAATAGAGTTTAAATTGCTGAATATAAAATGTATAAAATCCCCTAACACATTTAACCTGCAGACTAAGCGAATTTAAATTTACCTAGCTAGAAAGAAAAAAAAATAAATAAAAAAATAAGGAATAATCATTACAACTTCACCAAGAATAACTTCTCTTCTAGTAAGAGATGAATGTGCTATGGATTGTGCCGAAATAGGCATTTATCAGAGCGGTTTACAGAGGTATTGCTTTAGAAGAAGTGATGTAAAAGTTATACTGAAATAAAACCTGTCCTAATTAAGCAAAAGTCCAAAGCTGGGACAAATTAAATATCTGACTAAAATAACGGTGTCTCTAGAGAGCTTGATTAAAAGATCCAGTTAGGCTGTGTAATTACTTTCTTTGTAGACAATATTTACAACTTTTGAAACATTTCGTTTGTTGCATCAACTTTCAAAATATATATAAAAAATACTGTATTATTTACTAATAGGGAAAAAAATGTTAACTAATTTTTACATAGATGAATCATTTTAAAATAGTGAACTAAAAAAAACCTTTTTTTGTTTAATGAAGATAAATAACCACAGTTAAGAAACTTAAATGTACCCTCGATACAGTACAGTACATAAACTATGTGTGTGTTTTATGCTATTCAGAATTTAAGAAATATTAACAATTATTTGATACACCTATTCAAGAATTCATGTAATAATTATAATTTGTCTTTTATACGGATTGGTTTTAAAACATCATTCCAACATAAATTTGGAAAAATCCAGTCCCGAAGATGTACGCTTTCAGCAAAAGTTTTCTAAGCGATTTAGTTCATGTGCTTGCCATTGTTGAATAAATAAAACGCTAGAAAAGTTTATTTGTTGGGAACTCGAACTAACATTTGCAGTTTGGTCGACGTTCATAAAGTTAAAATTGGAATTCCGCTATGAAAAATGCTGTCACAAAAGCATGTAATGCTACTTTTCCAACGATTTTGTTACAAAAAAAACTTAATTTTTTAGGTGTAGTTTGTCTTTTTCTTCTCTTCAGATTTCCCATTTTATAAACGTAAGAATATATGATCGAATAGAATTTCGCTTTTTAAACAAAATGCTACCAAAAATATACTTAAAATAGATTTTGAACTCAAGTTTTCATTTATTTCGCACCTTCAACCAAAATGAATTAAATAGCTTGATCGCTTATAGTATTATAACTAGTTTTAGTACCGATGTTTTATACTATAGAAAAAGTTGAACGTTCTTAATGCGAGATAGTTTGACAGGTCTCGTGAGATGGGTTTACATGGACGCGGAAATTAAGTCGTAAGTCAAAGTCGCTTGGAGTTATAAGTTGAGGAAGAACTTTGTACAAACTTTGAAACTTAACTGGACTCTGTAATTTCCTAATTTCGGCCACCTAGTTCTGATATAGTTGTGTACTCGAACACTTTTAGTACACAAATTAAATCCTTTTCATACAGCTACCAGTTTCTTTTTTATTACTTTTATAAAACCAGATATACTTTTTTTCTTATACAGGGTGTCCATAAAAAACGTTTCAGGACTTTGGGAAATGAATCCCCATACTAAAAGGAAGAAAAAAGTTTATGGGAAGGTATGTCCGAAAATGCATATTAACCCAGATATCCGCCATTTTGTTTTTTATACAAAAATATTTTTATCTGTGAAGTTTTTTATTCGACGATTATGAAATTTGGTATACATGTTAACATACACAAGACCTATAATAGAAAAAATAATAAAGTTGTTCCGATTGTAAATTTCAAAATGGCGGCCGTTTTAATTTTTCTAACTTAAATAACTCAAAAACGGCTAATTCTACAAAAAAATGTCAGGAATACTTTTTTTTAGCATTTTTAATTCCCTATCACACGAAACCAAGATCAAAAAGATCGGACAAATGATAACTGAAATATAACGTTTTTTGTGTAAAAATAAGGCAAAGTTAGTCGGGGAACCCTTAATTTTTGCCTTATTTTTACACAAAAAACGTTATATTTCAGTTATCATTTGTCCGATCTTTTTGATCTTGGTTTCGTTTGATAGGGAATTAAAAATGCTAAAAAAAGTATTCTTGACATTTTTTCGTAGAATTAGCCGTTTTTGAGTTATTTAAGTTAGAAAAATTAAAACGGCCGCCATTTTGAAATTTACAATCGGAACAACTTTATTATTTTTTCTATTATAGGTCTTGTGTATGTTAACATGTATACCAAATTTCATAATCGTCGAATAAAAAACTTCACAGATAAAAATATTTTTGTATAAAAAACAAAATGGCGGATATCTGGGTTAATATGCATTTTCGGACATACCTTCCCATAAACTTTTTTCTTCCTTTTAGTATGGGGATTCATTTCCCAAAGTCCTGAAACGTTTTTTATGGACACCCTGTATACTTTTTTCTTATATACTTTTTTCTTATACAGGGTGTCCATAAACAACGTTTCAGGACTTAGGGAAACGAATCCTCATACTAAAAGGAAGAAAAAAGTTTATGGGAAGGTATGTCCGAAAATCCATATTTACCCATATATCCGCCATTTTGTTTTTTATACAAAAATATTTTTATCTGTGAAGTTTTTTATTCGATGATTATGAAACTTGGTAAACATGTTAACATACACAAGACCTATAATAGAAAAAATAATAAAGTTGTTCCGATTGTAAATTTCAAAATGGCGGCCATTTGAATTTTTCTAACTTAAATGACTCGAAAACGGCTAATTCTATTAAAAAATGTCAAGTAAACTTTTTTTAGCATTTTTAATTTCCTATCAAACGATACCAAGATCAAAAAGATCGGACAAAAGATAACTGAAATATAACGGTTTTTGTGTAAAAATAAGGCAAAGTTAGTCGGGGAACCCTTAATTTTTGCCTTATTTTTACACAAAAACCGTTATATTTCAGTTATCTTTTGTCCGATCTTTTTGATTCTGGTATCGTTTGATAGGAAATTAAAAATGCTAAAAAAAGTATTCTTGACATTTTTAATAGAACTAGCCGTTTTCGAGTTATTTAAGTTAGAAAAATTCAAACGGCCGCCATTTTGAAATTTACAATCGGAACAACTTTATTATTTTTTCTATTATAGGTCTTGTGTATGTTAACATGTTTACCAAGTTTCATAATCATCGAATAAAAAACTTCACAGATAAAAATATTTTTGTATAAAAAACAAAATGGCGGATATCTGGGTAAATATGGATTTTCGGACATACCTTCCCATAAACTTTTTTCTTCCTTTTAGTATGAGGATTCGTTTCCTTAAGTCCTGAAACGTTTTTTATGGACACCCTGTATACTTTTTTCTATAGATTTTTTTATTGGTTAAAATTTCCCAAATTATACAGTATTTTTTAAGGCCGAATAGCTCAATAGACATACCTTAGTCCTCAAGTCACTAAATACTAGATAATTCAGTTTCTAGTATAGATATAAGTAAACCTAAAATAAGTATATTTGAACCTCCGTTGATTTCTAGTATTGATCAATCTAACTTTTAATAGATAAATGCATTCATTGTGTGGGACTTTTGGGTTGTGAGAGGCCCCTAACAGTAAAATTATCTTTTTATATTATCTTAGATCGTAGCTACATTTTGTATGTTATGGGTGATTTTATGCCAATTGTATTTTCGTGTTTTTTTTTTTTTTTTTTTTTTTTTTTTTTTTTTTTTTTGTAAGGGAAAAAGCTTAACCTTGGTCTAACTACTATTACAGTATAGCGTAAACCTTTGGTTGGAAAGCATCATTTAAAGATAGCCTAATGACAAACATATCTGGGTCCGGGATTGACCCAGTTTGGAATCGAACTAGCAACCCTCAGATTTGAAGGCGAGCTCTTGCTACCCAGACAGTTTCAACAATTTCGTATAGCTAAACGAAGTTAGTTAAATCACGCTCAATGAAAGGATTGAGTAATGAATTCCTTCTAACCGAGCAACGCTTCCATAACTGAGTTCAAAGTAAGTATCGAGTTAAAGTTGTTATGTAGTTTCACAGAGTATATTACATGCTTCAGTTACCGACATTACACTTAGTAGTACCACGAAAAGTCAGTTTAGATCCCGTGGATTTATTACATTTGTTAGTTGAAACCTCCTGTATTAAACATGAATCCATAATTTTGATAGTGTCCAGACAGGAAGGTAAAAGAAAACAAATCAAGTACATGCAATGTGTGACTGATATCCGTAAGGGAAATATCAAATTGAAATTAGTTTGTTTACAAACCTCAATACTATTGGTAGAAATAACCTTTAGTTTTGAATTCTTTATTCAAAAATCGATGAAGCCGCTGATAAATTATTTGATAAATGTTTGAGATTATAATTGAGAGTTTATATTGTAAAAATTGGTTTTAAAAGCTGTTAAAATATAAAAATTAAAAATCATATTCCTGTGAGGTGTAAAGGAATGCATTTTAAACCTAATTATAAATTTAAAATAGGAAAAAAAACAGTATATGCCTACTACCTAAATATTTAACTTAGAGTACATGAAATATCATCTATTTGATTTATTATTTTTTAGGAAAAATGTATCACTAAAAATTAAATACACATAACATTTTATTTACAATAAATTATGACATAAATTTTTTTACATCAGTGTTGATACTCCAAGTTTTGTTTAAATTGTTTACTAAAATATTGGTTGAAAGTTAATGCAAACAAACGAACTGTTTTTAAAGTTGTAAACGTTGTCTACAAAGAAAGTAATTACACAGCCTAACTGGATCTTTTAATCAAGCTCTCTCTAGAGACACCGTTATTTTAGTCAAATATTTAATTTGTCCCAGGTTTGGACTTTTGCTTAATTAAGATATCTTGATGTCTGTTTGTAAGTTCGTGTTACATTTTTGTGTGTTTTTGTTATGTTAGTAAACCTTCGTTCGTCTCAAATAATAGCAAAGAAAAAGTATTTTAATAGCAATTGTTTACAGTACGTAAAGCGTGGAATATTTTGATACTAAACAAAAACGACACAAAAACTAATAAATATTAATCAGTTGATCCGCTTTGCTGATAATATCATCTTGAATATTAACATAAAACAGTCATTACTCAACACATAAAAATACATTTAACAACCGATCGGTAATTTTGTCGCGGTGGCCACATCTCGTGTAAGATCATGATGAATTCTGGGCAACGACATAACCAATTAGTTGTTAAATGTATTTGTATGTGTAAAGACTGTTTTGTGTTAATATTCAAGACAAAGCAACAGTGGATTACGTGATGATGTCACTGTGTTGCCGAAACACGTAGTAATCTACAACAAACTTGGAACGCCAAAAGGTAACATTAATATTTATTAATATTTGACCTTTTAGTAGTAGGAAATACATTTTAAAAATGAATATACAAATCATTATTATGAATTTCTGGCGGATTGCTATGCTATACTTGCCTTGTACACCGGTTATCCAAATTACCTATCCTTACTCTGCCACAGAAGAAAGAGATATGAATAAAGAAGTAGAAAGGTCATATACTTTAAAGTAATAATAAATTGTACTGCATATAAAGGTAATCGAAATCGGAAAATAGTAATATTTTTAGAAAACAGCTTAATTCGGCTAACCACCAAATTAAATTAAGCTAATATTTTGAAAGTTATAGCAATCCCACAACTCTATAGAAACTGGCTCAAAAACGCATTATAAAGTTTTTTTTTTATTTATTGGATATAAAACAATGAAAGATGATAAATTGTATTTATTTGTGATTGAGTTCAATTCATATTAAGTAAAGCTACAATAAAAGACTATCCAACTACAAAACACACCCAGTTTTGAAATAAGACTATTATGCATTTAATACTTTATTTCATACACATATCCTATAATAATACAAACTTCCAGTAAAGTATACAATTTTCAATGACTAAAATTTATATCTTAGACGAAAATTCAACCATCAGTGGCAATAAGTTTTGGTTGAATCCCCACCGATCAGTACAGTTAGTGCATAACTCATTTCAATTTTCCAACCTTAGTAGGCTACCTTTCCTCTCAACTTTTTTTTATTTTCTTTGAAGAAATAACATATTTGTTTCATGTTCTTATGTAAAAAAAAACAAACATTCCACACCAACAATTACAACTTTAACAACACATCATTAATTTTTCAGTTAATATGTTTACTGGGAAAACTCGATAGGCCGTGCAAGTTTAAGTGAACCATAAATCAGCTGTGGAGCGCGAGTGTGTTGGACAAGTGACGTCACTTTGTCATCTCTCCTCTCTCTGCCCCCTGTATCAGCCCTCTCCAGAAGTAATTATAAAACTCTAAACAACGCTAAATATCGCTATCGTGTATAAAAGTAACGTCAATAAGTCACCCATAACCCCCACCACGATAGTCTGCTTTTGACCTTAAATGCATTTTTTAATACAGTAGTGTTAAAACTCAAGCCGTAAAACATGAGTGCATAATATAACATATCATAACTCATATCATATCATAACTTTCAGTTGTGGTCTAAATCTCTGATTGATGACATAGATTTGTTTTACTTTTTATCTTGTCACCAACCCTTATTTCAACCATCTCGTCAAGTCCTCTCAATACTCTATGTCCACACACTGTGATGTGTGAGTGTGTATGACAAGTGACGTCAATTTGTCATACTTTATCTATCTGTCACCACAACCCACCCCTTACTTCAACCATCGCATAGTCATCTCAATACTCTATGTCACACACTGTGATGTGTGAGTGTGTGAGACAAGTGACGTCAATTTGTCTTACTTTCTCTATCTGTCACCACAACCCACCCCTTACTTCAACCATCGCATAGTCATCTCAATACTCTATGTCACACACTGTGATGTGTGAGTGTGTATGACAAGTGACGTCAATTTGTCATACTTTCTCTATCTGTCACCACAACCCACCCCTTACTTCAACCATCGCATAGTCATCTCAATACTCTATGTCACACACTGTGATGTGTGAGTGTGTGAGTCAGGTGACGTCAATTTGTCAAACTTTCTCTATCTGTCACCACAACCCACCCCTTACTTTAACCATCGCATAGTCATCTCAATATTCTATGTCACACACTGTGATGTGTGAGTGTGTATGACAAGTGACGTCAATTTGTCATACTTTCTCTATCTGTAACCACAACCCACCCCTTACTTCAACCATCGCATAGTCATCTCAATACTCTATGTCACACACTGTGATGTGTGAGTGTGTATGACAAGTGACGTCAATTTGTCATACTTTATCTATCTGTCACCACAACCCACCCCTTACTTCAACCATCGCATAGTCATCTCAATACTCTATGTCACACACTGTGATGTGTGAGTGTGTGAGACAAGTGACGTCAATTTGTCTTACTTTCTCTATCTGTCACCACAACCCACCCCTTACTTCAACCATCGCATAGTCATCTCAATACTCTATGTCACACACTGTGATGTGTGAGTGTGTATGACAAGTGACGTCAATTTGTCAAACTTTCTCTATCTGTCACCACAACCCACCCCTTACTTCAACCATCGGATAGTCATCTCAAGAAACGACCCCAGCTCAGAAACAAGGACTTGAGACTCGGAACTTGGAACATCAGAACACTGGCAGTGCCAGGGAAGATAGACATTCTTAGTGAAGAACTAGAGGCAAACAATATAGATATAGCAGCTGTACAGGAGTCTAGATGGCCCTTTTGTGGAAAGCTGAACACAAAAAGTTACCAAATATTGTACAGTGGCTGTGACGATGGTAAACACTACGCTGGCGTAGGTTTTGCCATAAAAAAGTGATACTAGAGGCTGTGATAGACTTTAAGGCAATTAGTGAGAGAATATGTTACCTGCGAATTAGAGGAAGATTTAATAATATATCTATTGTAAATATATATGCCCCAACCGAAGAAAAGGAGGATGAAGACAAAGATTCATTCTATGCACATCTAGAAGAGGTAGTAACAGACTTGCCAGGATATGACACTAAAATAATATTAGGAGACACAAACGCAAAAGTAGGTCAAGAAGAAATATGGAGAAACGTTGCAGGCAAAGAGAGTCTTCACCAAATTTCAAATGATAATGGAACACGTCTGCTCAGTTTCGCAAATTCACTTAACCTGTTCATAGCAAGCACTAGGTTCCCACACAAAAACATACACAAACAAACCTGGACATCACCCGATGGAAGAGCTGCAAATCAAATAGACCATGTTCTTATAGATAAGAGGCACTTGAAATCAGTTTTGGATGTAAGAAGCTTAAGAGGGGCAGAATGCGGCACAGACCATTACCTAGTTTTATTAAGGTTAAAACAAAAAATTAAAACAGAGAAGCAGAATGCAAATAAAGTAGAAAAGATAACCCTTTTTGAAGCTAGCAAAATAAAAGAATTTCAAATAGAAACTAGAAATAGATTTGCTCCACTATCTGAAATAGCTGAATACGAAGAAAAACAGGATCAAAAAGGAAACATAGAAAAAACTTGGTCAGCTTTTAAGAATTCAATTAAAGAAGTAGCAAAAGAAGTGTTCACGTCAAAGAGAAACCCAAAGAAACCATGGTTCAATGAAAACTGTACAACCCTTGTTAATCAGAGAAAAAAAGCAAAACTATTAACTTTATCGAATCCATCCCCAGAGTCAAAAAACGAATATAAGAAAGTTAATAAACAAGTGAACAGAACGTTAAGAAAAGAAAAGAGACTGTTTATCGAAAATACTCTTAAAAAAGCAGAAGAAGATAATTCACAAAGTAACGCCAAAGAATTCTTTAGGAAAGTGAGATTTTTTCAAAAGGGATACAAACCTAAAGTCATAGGAATTAAGGATAAATCAGGTAACACAACGTGCGATAAGAATACAGTGCTTAATATATGGAAAGACTATTTTAAGGAACTTTTGAATGCTGAAGAAATAGGGACCGAGGAAGACACGGAAGAAGAGGATCCAAACAATGCTTTAGAAGATAGCCCAGATACCGAAATACCAGAACCAACGTTTGAAGAGATCAAATCAATACTAAGGACTTTCAAGAACGACAAAGCACCTGGAGAAGATGGTATACCAATAGAATTTTTAAAATATGGAAGCCCAGAAGTAATAGACTACATACACAAACTAATAACTAACATTTGGAAAGAGGAAATAATACCTAAAGATTGGACAGAATCAGTGATTGTGCCAATATACAAAAAGGGTGACAAACTTGACTGCACTAATTACAGAGGAATCTCCTTGTTGAACTCAACATACAAACTTGTATCTAAATTAATTCTTAGTAGACTTAAGCCCTACGCAGAGAAAATCATCGGAGATCACCAAGCTGGCTTTATGAAGGAAAGATCAACTATGGACCAAATATTTTCAATGAAAGAGCTGGCCTCAAAGTATTGGGAATATAACAAAGACTTGTACATTATATTTATTGACTTTAAAAAAGCTTATGATAGTATTAACAGGACAAAAATCTGGTCCCTGATGAAGCAGGCCAAAATTCCAAAGAAATTAATTCATCTAACAAAAATGTGCATAAACAACTCCAAAGGAAAAGTAAAAGTAGAAAACAATTACACAGAAACATTTGATATAAATACAGGTGTCAAACAGGGAGATGGGCTATCACCACTACTATTCAATATTGTCATAGAAGAAGCTTTAAGGAAAACAAAAAACCAACCTGAAGGTGTAAAAATAAATGGAAATATAAATTTATTGGCTTTTGCGGATGATGTAGCAATAATTGCTGAGAAAAAGGAAGATCTAAAGAAACTAACAGAACATTTTTTGACACATGCAAAAACTGTAGGGTTATCAGTCAATGAAAGCAAAACTCAGTATATGAAGATAAGTCGAAGAGAGGATATTAGGCCATCCCCCCTCAAAGTCTTTAACTACAATTTTAAACAGACAAAATAATTTAAATATCTAGGAGTTACAATATCTAACACTAACTTGGAAGATATTAAAATACAAAACAGAATTGCTGCTGGTGATAGAAGCTACTGGAGCTTAACAAAGCTTTTGAAAAACAATATATTATCAAAAGACACAAAAAAAAAGGATTTACAAAACAATGATACAACCGGTAGTGTTATATGGATCCGAAGTTTGGGCCCTGACAAAAAAATCTCAAAAAAAGCTAATAACATTTGAGAACAAAATACTACGGAGAATATACGGACCTGTAAAAGAGGGGGATGCATGGAGAATCAGAAAAAATAGGGAGCTGAGAGAGTTATATAAAGAGCCAGATATTGTAGCTTTAGCAAGAAGCAGGAGACTCAGATGGCTGGGACACATCATAAGAAGAAGTGAAGAGAAAGTAGTAAAGAAAATCTGGACAGGAAGACCAAGTGGAACAAGACCCTTGGGAAGACCAAGAATGCGCTGGAACGACCAAGTTAAGGGTGATTTGGTGAAGATAGGAGGAGATTTGGGGATGGCGCACAACAGAGAAGAATGGAGGCGGCTAGTTGGAGAGGCTAAAACCCTTCTAGGGTTCGAATGGCCACAGGAGTAAGAGTAAGAGTATAGTCATCTTAATACTCTATGTCACACACTGTGATGTGTGAGTGTGTGAGACAAGTGACGTCAATTTGTCATACTTTCTCTATCCGTCACCACAACCCACCCCATACTTCAACCCATAGTCATCTCAATACTCTATGTCACACACTGTGATGTGTGAGTGTGTGAGACAAGTGACGTCAATTTGTCATACTATCTCTATTTGTCATCACAATCCACCCCTTACTTCAACCATCGCATAGTCATCTCAATACTCTAGTTACACACTGTGATGTGTGAGTGTGTGAGACAAGTGACGTCAATTTGTCATACTTTCTTTATCTGTCCCCACAACCCACCCCTTACTTCAACCATCGCATAGTCATCTCAATACTCTAGTCACACACTGTGATGTGTGAGTGTGTGAGACAAGTGACGTCAATTTGTCATACTTTCTCTATTTGTCATCACAATCCACCCCATACTTCAACCATCACGTCGAGAAATCTCCAAAAAGTATGTAGTTACTCCTCATATATTTTAAAATAAAATAAAATATCTCTTGAATTGAGGCATACGCTAAGAGTAGTGAATGTTTAGGTTAAATCAATTAACAACTAATTTGCAGAACATCGTAGAAGAATTTCTTTTTCAGAACCATTTTTCATTCATTAAATGAACCAAAATGGTTGATAACATTCTGGTACAGTTGAAAGTCATCTTGACGAAAGTGAAGGCTTGGTGTCCCTTTAATACTACTGTAGTCTCACTACAGGAACAAGACAAGCAAGGTAAGCTTTGAATGCCGTCTGTACCAACAGTGGAATGCAATATAGTGAGTCAATGCAGCAGACTGTCCCTATCACGTGAGTTAATATGTACCCAACCCATCCATCCTTCTAGCTAATTCCTTCGTGTATACTTATTTTTCTTTCTAACATGAAAATGTTTTAAGCGATAAGGTAGGAAACAAAAAAAGCCTTTCTGATTTACTACATTATATTGTTTTATGTATAGCCTCTTCTCTGATTGCTTATTATATCTACAAGTATTCATTTTGAAATTTAGTCCTTGACATATATTATATCGACTTATTGAAGTTTTAAGCTCAGCATGGACAGAAATGAATTATTTTACTGTTATTGCAGTTTATAATTTATTTTTGTATGAAAATACAACCGACTTGAAACGCTCTAAAAAGAAATAATTTCAAATAAAGTAAACTTTTGTATTAGTCAAGCTCACGTATGTTAAGTTGGCGCGGCTCTATGATGATTTGTGATACAAAATTTAAAGATGGTGTCCACATTGCAGGTGACTATCTATAACTGAAGGTGTTAATCTGCATGTCTTTTTCATAGTTATGCGTTGTAACCAAAGATCTGCAGATATTGGATCCCTTAAAAATTAAATATGCAGATTTGGATGGCAAAGCTGTGTTCTAAATTGTTACATATTTCAACTTTGATCAGCTAAAGGGGTTATCCAGATATCGATGGATGCTGACAACCTGACAAAGCATACAGAACACCTGATTTCACACTTTTATGTCTATCAATACTTCGCCCAGGTGTTACTCGGTTCTGCTAGTTTAAATATTCATTGCATAGAATGTATTTTACTTCAAATATTTGCATTATCATCCTGTATGCTGCACAGCACTTATGATATCATGACAAAGATATTCTACAAAAATAAAGGTTTACAGACAATGGTATTTTTTTTTAAACATTAAAATATAACTGAAGGGCAAGTATACGTTTATGAAATCATTAAAACCTGCCATTTAAACTATGCAGTCTTATAATTAAGTTCCTTTACTATGTCACAGGAAATGTAAACTGCATTTATTTTTTTATGACGAAAGTTGTGAGCTCTGTAAGAGAAATCGTATACTATTCTTCTCTGATTTAGGTATAACTGTAAAAGTAAAATCTTTGACCGTTTCCTACAGTCTTCAAACCGGGACAAAAAAATTCTCACCTCTGCAAAATTACAATTTTAAATTACGAATATTAGAACAGAAACGGCATGGACCATAAACCTTAACAAATGTACTGATCCGAATGTCTATACTAATAGTCGTAACAGCCGGTTTAAAAGTTTTTTACAATAAAATGTTAATAAAAAAGGATCACTTTCGGTCCAGTCGGGTGAGTTGTTTAATGTATATAATCCATACCACTTCTGTTCTAATATTCGTGGGTTATGGTTGTCTATAACTCTTTTACTGATCTTACTTTCTTTTACTATTCTTTTGATAGTTTAGGAATAAGTTTGATGCACAAACTCTCCTTTAATTATTAAAATTTCATCAAATATTATTTAAATACCGACATCTTTTACTAAATTGTTTTTAGTTCAATCAAACCTTTTAAATCACAGTCATAAATATCACTGTAAAGTTTACGTCCATAACATGAACAAATTAGTTTATCCGATAATCAACCATTTTGAGAGAGGAAGCCACGTTTTAATTGTAGTGAAAAGTGGTTAATTACTTTGTAGATGTCTAGACTTTGTGCCACATGTCATCTCTTAAGTCCACTGTAACGTGGATAGGTTAATAAGGCTTTCTAGACACCCGGTATCTTATTAACTCGGCGAAACTAAAAAATAAGTACTACACAAATTTAAAAAAAATCTATACTTGATGAACGATAATAATCTGTTAAATCTAAATGTGATTTATCAGCTTGTAAACAACTTTAATTGAATGTAACAAATATATTTCAAAACCTTTCGGCTCCAAATGAAGGGCCAAAGTTTTTGATGTGGTCTATAGCATGAAATAGACTATATCTCGCTGCTCACAGCATACAAAATTTTGAAGGCTGTCACCACCATCTGCAAACTTAAACTTTGAGGGAAACAAACCGAATTTACGACATTCTAAACCAGGAAAGCATACTAAAACCAAACTGTAGCATATTCTTTGGAGTAAATAAATGTCTCTTAGAATATGTAATTTCACTAGAAATTGTTACATTTTCGTTTAAGTTACATAACAAAACATAGCTCAAACAAATTATAATTGATTATTTGCTCTATAGTTTATTAAAAACAAATTACACGAGAATATTCTAAGTACTGCTTAAAATATTTCTCCACACTGTATACCGGTAACTGAATAAATTCAATCAGTTTATCAAAATACATGAAATGTATTGGAAGCAATAAAAGTGACACATGGGTGCCGTAACGACCATTGTACCTTGTAGTGCAATATTGTGCTGCTGTAAACATGTTGGTGCCACTAGAATAAACCTCTTTATTACTTAGTGTTAAATATTTCACTAATATTAGATGTTATATTTATTGTGTTTTATTACAATTAATTATGTTTGTATAAATTTATAATCGTTAACTGGTGAACTTGGACAAAATAGAATATTAAAAGAAACATCTTATTATTGTCAGATGTTAAAAAATAATCAATAAAAAAAATGTTTTGTTTGAAAATAGGCCAGTAAGTAAATATATGGTTTTTTAAAACAATACTTAAACAATTGAAATCAATTTTGATTTCATTTATAGATTTGTTATTATATCATAATCAGGTTACTGAGTAAAATTAACTACCATTTGTGACCCACATTCACATCCTTGTACGCTGGGTTTTGCCGTGTTACCCTGGAATGTTTTTAAACATTACTTCAGGCTAGGCGAATGGTGAGATTAAAATTCAGGGAATTAGGGGTAAAACCCCTTATACCAGTTCTCTCCTCCCACAAGATTTTTTAGAAAGATAAACTACTACTGTACTATATATACCACTGACTGTTTTAACTTGTATACCACTGTTTATAGTATACGATAAAATCAAAGCAGCTATTCGTATTTAGCAAAGATATTGCAACTAAACGAGGGTAATAAATTAGCAACAATGATTCTTATAAATGAATACTAGGGGGATTGATTAGATGAGTTGCTTCACGACTCTTTGAGAATATTTTCAGGCTTTATTTCGAGTCACAGCAAAATGTTATTTCTGTAATAAAATAGTATTGACCTCAATGGACCTTAGTACCTCACAGAGACATAGGCTATTATGTAAAAAAAAAGAAAATACCTCAAAAACATTATGTGGAAATGCAAAATGTCAGTACCAGTGAATGAGTAGTCATACTATATAATTAGGGATTGGTCCACGAACAAAACTAAAAAATCTGTGATAATATTCTAGCACTCTGCATACTTGAAACTAAGTACTACTGCGAAGCGAAGTAATTGTAAATATGAGTAAAACTTAAAATATCGTCCAACAGAAACGTTTTTAGAATAAATATTTTCGGGAAAATCCAACCACAGCTTAAAGAGAATGAACCCCCGCTTGATGCTCAGTGCACAACAGTTCAGTGACCGCTTTATCTAGAGGTACCCCCCAGGGAATACGTAGAGTCATCATTGAGTACATTAACACGTGGGGTTGAACGTTCTTGACAGGCCCCACTGGAACATTTTACAGAAGAGCGTTGATTTTAACCCCTTTAATTTTTTTTAAATTAAAAGGAATGAAAAAAAGTAGTTCTGAATATTAATTAAAGGGGTTGAGAATATGCTATGGCCTAATCTACTTTCAACATATAACAATACATTTAAACTGTATTTCACAATACAAATTATGCATGAATCATAATTTTTTGTCGTAGTAATCCAATTTGGGTTAGTATATTTTCATTCCAATTCCTTAAGTACTTTTTTGTTCAAAAGCATATTGTTAAAGCAATACGTAAAGAATGCTATCCACGAAATTTCTTTCTGGTTTATTAGATGTGAAGTAAATCAGAAAATATATAAACATTAATATATTGAAATTAATCCCTAGTTTCTTTAGGTTTATTTGTGCCAAAAGAAATATTTTTTAATTAGACTTGTCCTTAGGTGATAGCTTGCAACTGATATGTTATTGGTTTGATTCCTTTGCTAAAAGACCATGAAGAAGATGAGAAACATCTAGGTTAATACTAAGAAAATCAGTTTATCCGTATTTAAAACAATCCACACTATGCTGTTAATAGATTGATGGACAAAATATAAATTAATAAAATTTTGTATTCACTCAGTTTCTTGAGCTGTACATGGATATTCAAAACTTAAATAATATGGGAATTGTTCCCGCATCATCTGACAGCTTCCTATCTCTTTCAAAAGTATTCTATCCTAGAATCAGAGTTCACGAGTGTCTGAAAACTTGGTACCTAGTTGAGTTCAGTTGAGTCAACGTGTTGAATATTTGCAGTTATAATGCAGTCACTTGCACTAGAGCGAGTCCTCAACAAGTTATTTCAATATTAGTTCAACAAAAACGATATAATTATAAACAATATGGTGTTCTCTGGTTTTATAACCAAAAGTCAATCACGATGCATAAAATTAACCCTAAGATAAGATGATGACACTAGCGCTCAGTGTCACCAACCTGAACCAGACATAAAAAAAAACAAGCGTTAGATTTTACAATGGAATGAGAAGTATACTTGTATAGGTGGTCTATGGCAAAACTCAAATACATATGCTATTACAAATTCCTATTCAAACCCGTTGTACTTAAATTGATCCAGTAAAAACTCCCACTATGTAAAAAAAATAAATAATAAAAAGGGGATCACATCTAAGCCACGCGCAAATCCTCTATACCCAAGCAGATCGAGATAAAGAGTACTTTTGAAAAATCTTAGGTTATATTCAACGTATAATATTCCATGGTAGGTTTTAGTAACTCTCTCTATACTTTACCTAACCAATAGCCAGCTCTTCTACACGATGTAGAAATTAGCATACTCTTCTTTATATTGTATATGTTTACAATTTAAAAGACTAAAAGAGTGTAAGTTGAATTCATACAAAATAGCCTACCTAGTATACAAAATACTTCCACACAGGTTCAGCTAAGAGTTATGTATTGCTTATAAAACGTTATTGTTATAAAACGTATGCATTTGACTAATGTATGTTCAACATCATTTTAAAAAAATGTAATGATTAGCTGTCAATTAGTATATAGTATTGAGTTGCTATACTCATGCGAGTAGATACAAGGATTTAAGTTGAAGGCTATAGAGATATTTGAGACATGAATAAGTCACCTTTATATGCAAGACTCGCCTCTCAGACGCCGCAACATTTACATGAATGGAGGAAGAAACTCAGGACGCCTCTGTGTGTTTGAATCTGGATTACGCTGCATTGTGCTGTTTTATAAATCTACTATCAGAGACTAGATTACACACATTGTTAATTTTTACTGACCTAAGCCTACATTTACTACATGCCTAAGTAGAACAATAGTATTAGTTTTTGCTGCCAGATGTAAGCTGTTACCACTTAAAAAAATAAGATACTAAGTTCAACTGATGGCATGTAAAATATTTTATTATGAATCAATATTTAAAAGTAACTGAGGATAAATTATTTGAAAGTTGAGTACAGCGTCTGGAGTCAAATATCTAAATAGGATATTACTGATAAAAAGGTATTTTACAGATTACATAATAAGTTATTGGCTAACGAGAGTAAAAGAAACATATTCTTAAAGGAATCAAGTTAACAACAACCAATTACGTGTGGCTCCATCCATTGGCCTACTGAGCAAGTAGGTCGCATCTATTTCATAATTTTGGTTTCATGCCAGAACAAAGTTACAGTACCAACTTCAGAGTTAATCAATATGATCAAATTTGCTATATATTAGGTTACCTACACTCCCTGATTAGGCAGGGTGCCAGTCTGTAAACCGGATTAGTAACACTTAACTTTACGAGTACTATGTGACTGAGCAATAACATATCTCGTTACTAGGTTGTGTGCTGTACTAGCCAAGGTGTAACAGTGTACATTACGAGTACTATGAGACTGAGCAATAACATATCTCGTTACTAGGTTGTGTGCTGTACTAGCCAAGGTGTAACAGTGTACATTACGAGTACTATGTGACTGAGCAATAACATATCTCGTTACTAGGTTGTGTGCTGTACTAGCCAAGGTGTAACAGTGTACATTACGAGTACTATGAGACTGAGCAATAACATATCTCGTTACTAGGTTGTGTGCTGTACTAGCCAAGGTGTAACAGTGTACATTACGAGTACTATGAGACTGAGCAATAACATATCTCGTTACTAGGTTGTGTGCTGTACTAGCCAAGGTGTAACAGTGTACATTACGAGTACTATGTGACTGAGCAATAACATATCTCGTTACTAGGTTGTGTGCTGTACTAGCCAAGGTGTAACAGTGTACATTACGAATACTATGTGACTGAGCAATAACATATCTCGTTACTAGGTTGTGTTCTGTACTAGCCAAGGTGTAACAGTGTACATTACGAGTACTATGAGACTGAGCAATAACATATCTCGTTACTAGGTTGTGTGATGTACTAGCCAAGGTGTAACACTGTACATTACGAGTGCTTTGTGACAGTATATTTGTGTTTTAATATTTGACAAACTATTATCTATCCAGGACCAAACATTTTTTTTCGCCACTAAATTTAGTTAAATCACAGATTAACATACTAAGTTAGATGTCTTTTTAAGCTCTTTTAAAAGGTTTAAATATCAATTTTGAAGGTTTATGTTTTGAGGGTCAAAAATAAGAAAAACCAATTTCATCCCCTTAAAGTCCCGTTCCCATGGTCCGATCATACTGGTTCGCGAACTATTCATGTTTATCCCACCCTACACATTTGAACACCAAATTTCATCAAAGTCGGAGCGAAATTACTTGAGTTATCGCGTTCACGGACACATCATGCGAAACATTTATACAAATTTGAACAAATAGTGTTTTTTGGCCTCTAGGGACATCAAATAAAAAAGTATATTGGTCCCAGGTCTAGGTCTTACCATGCCACCTACGGTAATAGCTACTTCCCTAAAGGGAAATTCACTGAACATATATCACGTACGTTATTTTTACTGATTGCACGAAACGATCGAATCGTTGATCAAAGGTTTGAAACTTTTTTCTTTACCAAGCTATTTATTTATACTAGAGCTTGTCCTGTGGTCAAAAACTCAACAAAAATAATGTAATGTACAGACTTCTCTATTTACGCCCACGCTTTAAATAAAACACGTGATTGAAATTTATTCCATTTGTTTTGATTTTCAGTTTATATTTTGTTTTTATTTCGTCATCAGAATGACAACCCATAATAAGGCCCATGTTTTTTTTTATATTTCAAATTAATGTTTCGTGCTTATTTTTGAGCCTATTTTAATTTACAAAGGTATTCTGCACATCTACAGAAACATATCTTTCTAACAGTATGTGTATACAGGGTGGTAAAAAAGTCCCTGGACAGTTAAATATTTAAAAAAATAATGTATATAGAGCTACAATACTTGGTACAAAGTTACAGGGCATAAAACTATATTTTAACACATATTCAGTGATCCAATAACTCTTCAGGGGGACGGCCCACAAGGAGTCGGAAGAAAATCTTAAATGGAAGCATAGGTCAATATGCACATCAAATTGAAGGTATTTTTTAGTAGAATACAATGCCGCAAACCGTACTTCAAAAGGTTGATCCTGCGCAAAATGGCAGATGTTCAAAGATTTCTTAAATCCGCCATTTTGAATCTTTGAACGACTGCCATTTTTTACTCAGGCATTCTTTTGAGCTTGAATTTACGGCATCGTAATCTACTAGTGAAGACCTTTAATTTGATGTGCATATTGACCTATGCTTCCATTTAAGATTTTCTTCCGACTCCTTGTGGGCCGTCCCCCTGAAGAGTTATTGGATCACTGAATATGTGTTAAAATAGAGTTTTATGCCCTGTAACTTTGTACCAAGTATTGTAGCTCTATCTTCATTATATTTTAAAATATTTAACTGTCCAGGAACTTTTTTACCACCCTGTATTTTCCCTGCGATGCACACGAGCTGAGAAAAAAGGTTTTAAAGAAACGTGCTTGTCTATCTTCTAATATATAAAATTCTCGTGTCACAGTGTTTGTCTGCAAACTCCTCCGGAACGACTTCACCGATCGTCATGAAATTTGGTGTGTAAATTCTGTAGGTATGCGAATCGGACGTAAACTATTTCCCGTTTCGAAATTCTTAAAAGGGCTCCGCCCCAGTGGCTCTGGAGTTTCCCATGTTAACCTTATGAGAAATGGAATTAATGAATCTTAACAGCTGTTTCAATTAAACAAGTTGGTTCTGTTCTATGATGTTCAATAGCATTAAAGTTACAAGGATTACCAACAGGGTGCAGCACTATTATTTCTTTTACATTTATGACAACAGCTAATTTGCAACCAAAAGGTGAGTGAGCGTAGCGAACGAACTTCAACCTGGAGGCTAGTGAGCGTAGCGAACGAGCTAACCTGAAGGCAAGTGAGCGCAGCGAACGAGCTCCAACCTAAAGGTGAGTGAGCGTAGCGAACGAGCTCCAACCCAAAGGTGAGTGAGCGTAGCGAACGAACTTCAACCAGGACGTGATTGAGCGATGCGAACGAGATCATCTTGAAAATTAAACGTAACGGTACTTTCTTTCCATTGGTCTGTCTTAGGGGAAACCTATAACTTAGGCGATACGAAGTTCGCCGGGTCAGCTAGTTAATATATAGATTTATTTACATTTTTTATATATATTTACATTTTGTATGGATACGAATTGTGCGTTGTCGTTCTAAAATAATAATTGCACAAGTTTATAGTTTCAAACCGACGTTTTTATTTTCCAAAACCACTAAATACGAGTGCCACCGTCAACTAAAACAGTTTAGGTGATGGACATTGACATGATATTGCTCTCATGATATGTAATACACTGTCTGCATTTACTACCATCTGTTTGGTACATTTCAATATTCTATATTCCAATATCCGCAGATAGCCAATGTAGCTGTCATAACATTTGACAATACCGGATTAGACAGAATGACGTTTGCAGTTCTATTTCGTCTGCATCATACTTTGATTCCTCATCTGCAATGGATTTAGTCGAACGATTTTTTATTTAATCTGTATACAAATATTTCTGTTCTGGGCATAGCTCATTGACAAAATTTTTGTAGTAATCACTTCATAGGCTACAAGAAAGAAAATTAAACTCAATTTCTAATAAGTATACTGTTAATATAAAAAACGCATAGTGTATTCATGTGATCTCTATCTGGAATGTATTAATAAATTGTTGGTTATTATTAGTTAAAGGGAAACTTGTCAGGGTTTTGTAAGTTTTCATGAAATGGGGTCGTCAATAAGTAGGGGTTCAATGGAGAACATAATACTTTTTTTATTCCCAACGACTCGTTTAACAGTGTATTAAATCCTACCTAGTATTAAATAATAATTAACTTAGATTATTTCTGAAATGACTGTTTAGAGATGTCAAAGATATCAAGTTTGGCCATTTTTCGGGTTGTGCATGTGCTGATACAGATACAGTATCACTAATAACATACTGTACGGTGAACCAAAGTTCTAATGTTGACTTAAATTAATAATTCCAACCATTCTGAGATAGTTAACAGCGTTATAAATTGAAGCTCCGTAGTTTGTATTCAAAGGAGTCGCCCTTAAGATATTCACTAATGTGTAGATTTATAGTTTTTTCTGATTCCAAAATATTTTCGATGTAGAGTTCAATGGAAAAAAAACTTTGTAAATACAGAGTGTCTCACTTACATTGAACAAACTAACGTTTTTATTATAAGATATACAGTTAACTTCTTATGAGGCCCTCCCCTTTATTTTTTAAAATGTGTTTTGGGATGGTTTCGAATTAAAAAAAAATATATCCGCCATTTTCCAATAGGCCGACAACTGAGTTATTTCTTATGGAGCATCCTGTATTGTATGATTGTATTAGAATTTAAATGCGATAAAAAAAATATTCATTACATTTTTTTCTAAAGCTACTCGTTTTGGAGTAACATCGTGTTACATCTAACAAAAAAAGGCTTGTGGTGTACATTCTGCATCCTGTATCACATAAACGAGTAAGTTTAGAGAGAAAATACAAAGAATAAATAAGCCTTAAAATTGCATAAAAATTCTTAACAAATTGTAAAATACGTAAAAAATATTGACACTTTTGTTTTAAAATTGCTACAATTTTCAAAAATGGCAGATAACTGTAATATCAGAACACTTGGTATATTATGGTCTTCTTATGATGTAGATGCGATTTTAAGACTTATTTATACCTTGCAATTCTCTCTAAACTTACTCGTCGATGAGCTAGAGGATGGAGAATGCACACCAAAAGCAATTTATTCTTAGATTTAACACACTATAACTCCTAAACTCTAACTATATCTAACTATAAGCTTTAAAGAAAAAGGTCTAGAATAACAGTTTTTTTAATGCATTTACATTCTATAACTATCATAAAATACAGAATGTTCTTTTATAAATAACTAAGTTGTCGGCCATTTTGGAAAATGGCGGATATATTTTAAAAATTCAAACCCGTTCCAAAACGCATCGTAAAAATAATGGGGAGTGCTTCTTAAGAAGTTAACTATATATGCCATATTAAAAAAAGTTAGCTATTGGTTTACTTTAGGTGAGACACCCTGTATAATGTTACTTTTGAGTTACAAGGTTGTAAGTAAGAACTTAGGTGGACGATTTAGTTTTCGATGTAAACTAAACATTTTGTTCAGATTTTTACTTATCATTGAATGTTTTTCTCCAATAAATCATGATTTCGTATTATTGTAAGTTATAGGCCTAATGAAGAAATATTTTATCACACACTAAAAATTAAAATTAGACTATAGTAATAAAATATAGACGTTTGTTTGTGTATGCAATAAATACTATCAAATAACTTTGCAGTCAATTAATTGTATATATACCTTTAAAGTTTTCTATTTACTACTTAGCAAAACCGCAATTAGAATTTGGTTGACACCTCATTTTATGTACAAGTCCTTAAACATTATAGAAATGTAGGACAAAATGAGGTAAACCAAGGCTGAGATTGCTTTAGTCACTTTAGCTTTCTATATAAAAACATACCTTTGCCATATAAGTATGAAAGTACACTATGTCAGTAAAAATACACGAGACAAACTCATATCATTATCTTACATTTCCCACCGGATAATGTTCTGTGCTTCGTAGAAGATTAACCAAGTGAAAGTAATCCGCACTTAATTGGAAACATGGCGTAGCATAATTTCATTCAAACCACTGTTTTGACCATTTCAAAACCTGTCTTCAAGCTGTTTTACTAACAAAAAAAAAAATATTTTCAAGGTTTGTACACCGCCTCTATACTTCAACGTATTAGCTAGCCAAACTAAACTATAAATCTACTCTACCACTTCGAATCCTTTCCAAGGTAGAAAGTACACCATAATCAACCAGCCACAACCAGGTGAGACAGTCAATGCAGCCAACTCCAATCTCATACAAACATCTGATATGCTGAACTTGACACCGCAGTTCCGATGATGAGAGATGAAGCTCTGTAGCGGTTGCGTTCACAGACCGCAGCGATTAGTGTTTTTTCATCCTTATATATACAAAAAGGAGAATAAAAAAACTGTGTGGCTTTCTTTACTCACAGGATTTCAGCAAACTTTATGTACTTACAGATGCATTTAACTTCAAAAAGTGATATCCTAAAACTTGTCTAACATAAACAAGCTGTGGTGTCGAACGAGCCGTGTATTTCAATTCCACCTCATCTTAAACTGGGCAATGAAAATCGTTTAAAATTGCCCTATTTGGTCAGCAGTTTCTACTGTAATTTTGTTTTCATGTTCAATTATATCAACTTATAAATATGCCTAGTTTAGCTGAGATAAATGAGCTTTCTACAGAGAAATTATAATAATTAGATATCTAGGAAGCACTCCATATCACAAGTGACATGAACTATAGAAACAACCAATGTTTGTAACATTTACAATCTATTACTGTTACATTTTCAATCTATACTTAAATTAAACATGTAAGGGAAGGGAAGCAAGTTTCGAATTTCTATATTTTCTGCTTGTTACAGATTCTTACAGTTCACATATTTGAGCAGGGACGGTGGTCGTTTTGCTGCTTATCTCCAGCTTTCCAACAGACATCGTTTAAAGGGACAGCCATTGTCCTCACCCTTGTATCTTCATGAGGGGTTTTGTATATAAGCCCCTAATCTACTTCAGAGGTATCATAATCATTTTAGGTTGTGATTGTAATAGCTAATATAAGATTACAGTTGAACAACTGTGATTTTTTTTATTAAGAATATTATTGAAGGTCACAACACTAAAGGAGAAATGTCCATATTCTATGGCCACATTATGTGGAGTACCACTAAGAAATTGCTCATTTAAAATAAAATAAAAACTCATTTCACATAAAAATGGGAAATAAGAGTATGGATATGGGTTTGGAAATGCCTTTCAGGTGTGTGATGCTGTCACATCACTATTCATAAATAATAAAAACGGGTGATGACTCATATAAGGGTTTAGTGATTTTTAAAGGACTTTTATTGAAATACAATCTTTCTTGGTACTGCCAGATGCCATTTATATTGCTCTGGCAAAATGTTTTTTTAATGTTTATGTAGTGTCTTCATTGCCTTGTTTTAAAGAGGCTGAAGATTTTTAATTGACTTAAGTGCATATGTTTATAACAAGAAGTACATTTTATGGACACATATTAAAGTATTAATAACTTCAGTGGATTCAATAATAATTACCTGCGATGATCAAAGCTCTCCAAAGTTGTAGTTTTGTTTTAGAGACTGCTTTGACAATTAGTTCCAGCCAATGGTCGAGTTGTACTGGAGCACAGACCTGTGGAGTATTGGCTAAATAATACGATTGTTATGATAACTGGGGATTGGATTACACTTCAAAGCACTATTATTTGGAACTCAAATACCGTTAAGTGAATTGCACCTAGATAACTGTTTACAATGCAATAATAAGAAATCTGTAATAATTTCTGTAGCACAAATTACAAACCAATGAATTTAACCATCACGTATCAATAAATGTATTACTATTAATTAAATACTTCTCTTAATTCTCTTTTTTTTGAAGTTGTAGATACAACTTCTGGATAAATAAATTGTATAATTCCACTCGTACACATTAAGAATTTGTAGAATTGTTCTTGAACTCCCTTTTCTTCACAAATAGAAAAATCTAATCAAATTTACAAATACTTTTTTTCGAACGATCACAAATAAGATATTAGATAATCTTTTTTGTAGTTAAAAAGTAAGAGTGAAACGAAAAAAGAATACCAAGGAATGGATATAGGTTCAAAGAGTATAAATAACATTTTCTTTAGGAGGAAGGTGAAATATATTAGAGCAATAATATTGCAAAATTAACAGTAATGACATGCTATATATCGTATGATGTAAAGCCATATCAGATTAATTTATCTAAGAAATAATATCAATATTTTACATACAGTACCTTGTATGCGCAACGTTAGGCTAGTTTCTTAAATACTAACTTATATTAATTGCTAGTCCATTATCATTATGGGTACTGTATTATGTACCGAGTCAAGTCTGCTAGGATATAAAAATGCATATAAAGTCTATTAAAGGTCATTATGGTCAAGTGTTTCTATTAATAGTTCATTTTTGTTTTTATGATTTTTTTACAATTTAATTACAAACATAAGCATTGGTTTCATTGTGTGAGGTACCAAATTTTAGGGGGGGGTAAAAACGTATTGCTAGTCAACAAACACCATAACTTACCCGATTTTTATCCACAACATCCTAATCCTAGGCCTATGTGTTGGCCCTAGCTTGGGCTATGGGCCAAAGAACGTAGGCCTACTCGACGTTTTCATACCCCGAGACTTGTCGTCTGAGTTCTAAACCCCGTCTTTGGCGGGTGAAAGAATCAAGTCTTGGGAGCAGGCTGATTTGCACAATCAGCTACGAAAATTAATATTAAATTTATTTTAAACCACTCACGTTAAATTATCCGTCCAATTATATTAATTAGGCCCCGACGACTCTGTAGGAATTGCTTTTACATTATATTCGATTTTATATTATTTACCTAGACCTTTAGTTAAAATATTTTAAAGTTCATTACGAGTATTTATATCACATTGGCTTAAGATTGGATACTCGTCGGCCCTACAGAGTCATTCTAAAAGTTAGGCAAAATTCTCCAAAACACTTTTACGAAGGCTGGGATGATATAACTCCAACTGAGCGTCTGCAGGATTTCCTGAGCGCTTCTAGAGCTCTGAGCCTTCGATTAAATTTTAATAAATTGATCAGTCAAAGCCGTGACAACTTCGTATCGACCCCTGGATTTTTCTCGGCTCCTTCTGAGCACTCCGGGGAAGAAATTTGAGTGTGCCCGGTTCTAGGGGTAGGCCTAGCCTGACTTGGTGAATACTAGTTTATTCCCCCCCTAGAATTTTGCGTCACATCTCTGGCGCCCGAACAATTGGACTCGAAAACACGGTTTTGACTCGAACATTTACACGAAATGACTGGAGAAACTAAATCAACGACTTCTAGTACCCCGACGACCATTGCCCGACCCGATACGCTACCGATCGGCCACGTGACGATATCCACGGTGGGAATTCAAACGTCAACGACGACCACGACCACGACGACGATCTCCCAAATACCTTCGACGATGGAGAACATCCCGAAATCACCGTTGGACGACCCGCGCGTCAGTTGGATACATACGCTGAACAAACAGCACCTGATAGCCGAGATGAGTAAATATCATCTAGAGACTGAGCGTAGCGTTGCCGAACTTCGCAAACGGTTTAGTGATTATTGGAAGAACCCGTTGGGAAGCATCGGTCAGCCGATGAACCCGACGGCGATAGCGGTATCGGGGCCTACTACAGCCTACGATACACGATTTCAACCACAGTGGCTGGCACCTCCTTCAACGCACCAGGAGATGGCCAGCGTTCGAGAAATACTGAGACTCCCACCAAACGCCGATTCGGAGTCCGTTCGACGGACTCTCGCGACGTTTGTGAAGCTGCCGGCTAACGTCCCGTCACCTGGTCAAGATATTACGTCACGTCACACACTTTTCGGACCACTGGCGGAACACGACTATCGTGCTACGTTTAATAGACCCGGCGAACGGCCAACAGCTTACCCGTCGACCTACGTAACGACCCTGCCTCAACCGTACGACTTCCAGCCGCAAGCCCAGACGTCTCGTTACGATTTCGGCGACCGGACAAACCAGTGGTCACAACCCAATCAAGACCCATGGACGTCGCAACCCGGCTTCTCAACCTCACGTCCAGACAACCCTAACCCGTGGGGTGGGACGAGAGTGGGAGACGACACGCCGTCGTTATGCAATCGGGTTCGCAAGTGGAATCTGCGGTTTGACGGCAAGAAGGACCCGGTCTCGTTTCTGGAACGTCTGGAGGAGTTGGCGGAAGCCTACTCGATCGACCTCGACGAAGTGACGAAGGCTTTGCCGGAACTTCTTCACGGCCCGGCATTGCTTTGGTATCGGAACTGTCGCGGCAGCTGGCAGACGTATCAAGATTTCAAACGTCAGTTCGAAGATCAATACCTCCCTCCGTTATATCGACAAGATCTAGACGACGAGGTAAGACGACGGACACAGGGCGAGCGCGAATCCATTCGTGACTACGTCGTAGCGCTCTCAACGCTGATCCGGAGGAGCGGTACGTTCTCGCAGCAGGGTAAACTCGACCTCATATACCGCAACATGCGCCCGGAGTACAAACTCGTCTTACGTCGTACCGATTTTTGTACTCTGGAGGAGTTGCTGGAAACTGCTGGATTGCTGAGGGGTACGAGGCGTATGTACGTTGCCGGCAGACCTTCCGTCCGCCACCACCACCTTCGCTGTCACTGATCCCGGAAACCGCCTACGTTCGCGATCGGAAAGTCGACCGGATCTACAGCAGCGCGGCAATTGATCGCTGGTCGGACGACCATGCCGAGGAATCCGAGGTGACGGCCAGGTCACGACCTGGTAAACCCTTGGAGGACGGCCGCAAGAGAACGACGTTTGCTTGGTCCAACTCCCGTGACCCTTCGCCACGAGATGATTATAGGCGGAGGCGGACGCCAGACTCTTCGAGAACCAGATCGCCCGGTATGACGAACGAACGAGCGGCAGGCTCTCGGAAATTCGTGTGCTGGAACTGCGACGAAACCGGACATCTGTTTCGCGAGTGTTTGAAGCCCAAGGTACTGCGTTGCTACCACTGCAAGAGGGTAGGCATCTCCACGCGTCGGTGCAACTGCGTCTCGGGAAACGGCCATCGGGTTCAGTCTGCGGGAGGTCGCCTGAGCCCCGTAGAACGAAACGTCGCACGACCTCCGAGGAGTGGAATCGCTGGCTTGGCTTCATAACGGAATTCACGGGAACCGTCAGCCGCGAACGCGCCCCCAAAGATGACCGACCCTTCGTCGACGTGGTCATCTCAGGTGAGACGTTCAGCGCCCTCGTCGATACCGGCTCGTCGGTCAGTCTGATTGGAGATCGCGCCGTACATCACCTTCGGACGTGCGGCAGCGTACCCGACCAGGCTGACGTCAACCTACGTATGGCCAACGGAGCGAGTTGCCGTGTCTCGGATCGGTACAGAGTGGACGGTGAAATCGTGGGCCAGACGTACTCGTGGGATGCCCTGTATGTCCCGAACCTGAGTGTGGAGGTGGTACTCGGCATTCGGTGTATTACTGACCTCGCTCTTGTCAGTGTACACACCGCTGTACAGAACCTCCGCAACGACGACGTTCCCCCGTCCTGTCCGGTCAACGCTATTCAGACATTGACCTCCGACGAGGACACGCGACTCGCGGAATTCCTGGAACGCGAACTACCTCTGTTTGACGACGTTTCGGGGAAGACGGCGTTGGCTGAGCACACGATACGGCTCAAGGAAAACGCTGCTCCCGTCAAGCAACGGTATTATCCCAGGAATCCCGCGATGCAAGCTATCATCGACGAAGAGGTGGCGACGATGCTCCGCGATGGTGTTATCGAACCATCGGATAGTCCTTGGAGTTCGCCAGTCGTGCTGACGAGGAAGAGCAACGGCAAATTTCGTTTCTGCATCGATATGCGCAAAGTTAACGAGTGCTCTGTCCCCGACGCGTATCCGCTGCCCAGAATCAACGCGATTCTGGAGAAACTACGGCCGGCGAGATACATCAGTACACTGGACCTGAAGCAAGGCTATTGGCAGGTGCCGTTAGCGAAGGAAAGCCGGCCGATCACCGCATTCACCGTACCCGGGTTAGGCCTATTCCAGTTCACGGTTATGCCCTTTGGACTCCATTCCGCCGGAGCGACCTTTCAACGCCTCCTGGACAAGGTCATCGGTCCGGAGCTTGAGCCGAAGGTGTTCGCCTACCTCGACGACCTCGTTGTGGTGTCCGCCACGTTTACTGAGCACCTGCAGATCCTCCGGGTGGTCTTCGAACGCCTTAGAAAGGCTGGCCTACGTTTAAACCCAGAGAAGTGTAACTTCTGCAAAAAGGAGCTCAGATATCTCGGACACGTCGTCAACAACGAGGGGATATCGACCGACCCAGAGAAGGTCCGCGCTATCGCCGAGTTCCCGCGACCTACGAACGGCAAAACCCTTCGGAGCTTTCTAGGTCTCGCATCTTGGTACCGTCGTTTCGTGGACAGGTTTGCCCAAGTAACCGCCCCGATGCGACAACTGTTGAAGAAGAACGCTCGGTGGCTGTGGGGCCCTGAACAGGAGGAATCGTTCGAAGAACTAAAACGACGCCTCACCTCTGCTCCTGTCCTGGCCTGTCCCGACTTCTCGGTCCCGTTTGTCCTCCAGACCGACGCGTCGACCATCGGTCTTGGAGCCGCTCTCACGTAGAACCAAGAATCCGGCGAGGTCGTAATCGCGTACGCCAGCCGACTGCTTACGGACCAAGAGAAGAACTATACAACGACGGAGTTAGAGTGTCTTGCTCTGGATTGGGCGACCCGGAAATTCAAGCCGTACCTCGAGGGTTACAAGTTCGTCGCCATAACCGACCACGTCGCGCTGTAATGGCTAATGAGGCTACACGAGCCTAGCGGACGTCTAGCGCGGTGGGTGATGGAACTTCAGCAGTACACCTTCGAGATCAAGTACCGAAAGGGCACCCTGAACCGCGTCGCCGACGCTTTGTCGAGGCAACCCGTGACCAACGAGGGCCAATCGGGCCAGGTCGCGGTGAGTCATCTCACGTCAGAGGTGACAGACGCGCCTCGCGAGCGACACACGACCAGACGCAGGGAATCGACGAGACCGGGAGACCAACCGAGTGACACGACGCGACTCGACGAACGCCCCAACGAAGCCAACGACGTCCCTCCGACTGATTGGTACGACCGGTTGTACGCAGCTGTGACCGCCAACCCACGACGCTATCCGCGATATCAAATCGTGGAGAACCGCCTTTACCGAACCTCCCAACGCCATGGGAGTGGTGGTAGGCTGTCCTGGAGAATGTGCGTTCCTCCAGGGCAAGTAGAGGCGGTACTACGACAGAACCACGATGACGCTACGGCAGGACACCTTGGTGTCAAGAAAACACTTTGCCGTGTAGGGCCCGAATATTTTTGGCCTGGATGGCGTCGGGAGACGAAGAACTACGTGAGATCCTGTGATGCCTGCCAAAAGTACAAGGTGGCGCAGACGAAACCGGCAGGGAAGATGTACTTCCGGACTCCAAAAGGTCCGTGGTACACGGTGTCCGCCGACCTAGTGGGTCCGCTACCCAGGTCTGGCAAGGGCCACCGCTTCCTGCTGGTGATCCAGGACACGTACAGCAAGTGGGTTGAGCTATGTCCTATCGGGTCGGCAACGGCCAATAACGTTGTCAGTAAAACTAAGGAGATGCTCCTTCGATACGGAGCACCTGAGTCCATAATCACCGACAACGGGACTCAGTTCGTTTCGAACCTCTTTAGAGACCTGGCGACGGATTGGGACATAGCTTTCACGAACACAGCTCCCTACAGTCCGCAATCGAACCCAGTAGAACGAGTCAACCGTGTCGTGAAAACCATGATCTCTCAGTGTAGAGTTTTGAATATAATATCAGAATAAACTACTGATAAAAGTAATGAATGGACTGGCTGGACATTGGTATTTCCAATGCATTCCATTATTGTTGGTTTTATCTATATTCGTTTTCCTTATCTGCCAGACAGTATTGTTCTTGTTTTATGCTTTCACTTTTTGCTCTGTCTCAGTCTACACACTACTGCCTTCTAGTTAACATGTCCTCAAATATATTGTAGTTATAGATTCAAAATGTAGTCTAAATTCTCTCTTTTAATTATAACCAATGTTAGAACATAATAGTACAGTTCAGTGTATCAGTGACAGTGATGTGAAGTGAATGAAGTAAATCTTCAGTATTAATATTTGGATGAAACCTCTACAAGTGAATGGACTGGTAATTCTCTCCTGTCGTCAACCTGCACGCCACTTTTAAGCTCAAGTCATCCCTCTCCTCTACGGGCATCACTGGACCACTAGCAGAGTCTCTCTACGTCAAACCTCTACTCTCCTAGCTACTCCTTTGAGGCCAACCCTCTGCAACCTTCCCAGACGACATCGCCAGCTCCAACCCTCTTACAACCGCTTCGCTACCCACGTCACGACCTCACTTGAAACTCACCACAACCTGGACTTCTCAAGAAAGACTCCGCAAGTAGAAAATAATTTTTAACTTAATTTATTTAGCAATTATTCAAAATACTCTTACAATATTTCTATCAGATTTTTAGGATTTAAAAGTTTTAACCTTCCGGAAGATTTCATTTAATATTCTAATCTAATATAACAGTTCTTGTCATAATTCAATATATCCAATTTTAAAACCTGATATTAAAAAGTGTGTGAACTGAGAAGCAGAGTTTTTATTTCATGCTCTCCGATTGCCTTTGGGTAAAATTAAATTAATACATTTTGAGAATAGAATTTTTAAGATTTAAAATTCTCTACGACTCAACACTCAGTTCGTGAAGGAGAATCATAGGTCATGGGACGCCAGTATCGCCGAGCTCCAGTTCGCCATAAACACCGCCGTCCACGATTCGACGGGTTACACGCCGGCGATGTTAACGTTAGGCCGCGAACTCAGAGTCCCGAAAGCTGTCCGAGGGAAAACGTTGGAGGCGACACCCGACGTTGACGGACAGCCAACGCTCGCCGAAGTCCACGACAGACGAACGCAAGAATTCGGACGCATCTACGAAAAGGTCCACGCCAACCTCAAGACCGCCTACGAGCAGCAGGCGAGGTACTACAACCTCCGCCGACGGGAGGTGAAGTACCATAACGGCGATCGCGTGCTGCGGCGAATTCACACGCTGTCTTCCGCGGCCGACGCCGTGGTCGGGAAGCTCGCACCCAAGTTCGACGGACCCTGCGAGGTTGAGGAGCGGCGTGGGGCCAACCTCTACACGGTGAGAGACGTGCGCACGGGGATGTCACACGTGGTTCACGTGAAGGACCTGAAGCCCTACCACCAACGTTGAGGGCCGACCCCTACGGATGATTCAGAAGTTCTTTAGTTTTATCGTTCTTTTATTCGTTTTTCGATTTTACGAGAGGTGTTTTTATACCAGTTGGTTTTTATTTTCGTTCAAGAAGTCCTTTATTTTGTTTTCAAGAAGATTTGATTTTTTTCGTTTCCTTTTCCCTCTCGTACACGACCTCTTCTTCACGACGCCGTTTCTTCAGCTGCCCCTTTTTCGAGACCCTTTGGACCATCCCCCCTCACGTTAGAAATCTGTTTTTTTCTTTTTTTGTGAAGTTGGTAAGGGGTGTGAGGTACCAAATTTTAGGGGGGGTAAAAACGTATTGCTAGTCAACAAACACCATAACTTACCCGATTTTTATCCACAACATCCTAATCCTAGGCCTATGTGTTGGCCCTAGCTTGGGCTATGGGCCAAAGAACGTAGGCCTACTTTTGATAACAGTGAAGTACACGAACACACCCACAACTACATATTTATTCATAATAGCAATCCTTTTCACCAAATAAAGTTAAAACGACCGATTTTACGAATATTTAACGCCGATGACAGCATCGCTTGTATTGGCCTCGAGGTGGTGTTTGTTGACCAACGACAGACGACAACTAGACCGGCTCAACAGGTGAATTTCCGATCAGCTGTTGGCTAGTTCTCAAACTCACCGCCGGAGCGATTGGGCCTCGACGAGGAAGTCATGATTTGAGCCGGACGGGGGTTGTTCCCTGTTTGACCGCCGACTAGCTCACACACGACTTACGAATACGACCCTACGATTCGATTACGAAGGTTAGCTAACACACCAGTTAGGCTCCTTTTTACGTTTCACGTTATTTTTGTTTCATCTTTATTATACGCATACTTAACTTATTTTACTTTTTCGTTTTCTTAAATTACCGATTCGAATTATCTAAATTTAATATCGTAACTTGAGTCTTGACCCGCCAGTTCCTGCCTGCCAGTGACTAGCGGTGGCAATCGTTTATTTTATTTTAATCAATTAGTTTCGAAATTACGATTTCTCCGTTAGCTTAACGAGTAATTATTACTTATATTATTTTAATTGACTCGACGTTTTCATACCCCGAGACTTGTCGTCTGAGTTCTAAACCCCGTCTTTGGCGGGTGAAAGAATCAAGTCTTGGGAGCAGGCTGATTTGCACAATCAGCTACGAAAATTAATATTAAATTTATTTTAAACCACTCACGTTAAATTATCCGTCCAATTATATTAATTAGGCCCCGACGACTCTGTAGGAATTGCTTTTACATTATATTCGATTTTATATTATTTACCTAGACCTTTAGTTAAAATATTTTAAAGTTCATTACGAGTATTTATATCACATTGGCTTAAGATTGGATACTCGTCGGCCCTACAGAGTCATTCTAAAAGTTAGGCAAAATTCTCCAAAACACTTTTACGAAGGCTGGGATGATATAACTCCAACTGAGCGTCTGCAGGATTTCCTGAGCGCTTCTAGAGCTCTGAGCCTTCGATTAAATTTTAATAAATTGATCAGTCAAAGCCGTGACAACTTCGTATCGACCCCTGGATTTTTCTCGGCTCCTTCTGAGCACTCCGGGGAAGAAATTTGAGTGTGCCCGGTTCTAGGGGTAGGCCTAGCCTGACTTGGTGAATACTAGTTTATTCCCCCCCTAGAATTTTGCGTCACAATTGTAAAATGTCAAAACGGATATTTAATATTTAGTCAAAACGGAAATTATGGAAGTTATCTTCATAATTTCCATAAACCATTCTATTTATTGGTAAAGTTTTAAACACATTTATTGTTTCGTGAGAAAATTCTTTGAAAGAGGTAAATTATGCTAAGCCTAAGTGTGAATTCCACCCGGAGAGGCTAAGTCGTAGTCAGTGTAAAGAACACTCTCTCACAATCCCTTGTAAGCCGGGGATCAACCAGAAGACTGTGCAACATCACGGCTTGTGCTATGAAGGTGATTTTTCCAGGATATTTGCATTTGAAAGTATAAAGATACGTGTTAGCTTTATATCTTTGAAAGGTCCTTTGAGATATAATAAAATAATCTTTCAAATTGTGTTTATTTATTCTATGGTACTACTAAGCACGTATTGATTGTATCCGTCTTAAACAAATTAAAGTTTGTGTCCGTCTGTGGACAAAGGCGAGGCAGGCTGTAATTTTAGTGAAAAAAGGCTCTGGACAATGATTTAAAGAACATTAAAATTGTACATTTTCTTAATCAATGCTAATAACAAAAAATAAAAATAATTTTTGAAATTTTCTCAAGCTCTTAATACCCCTTTCTCTTGACCCGATATTGCTGCTTCACAAACAAATTCAAGTTTATCCAGCTCTACACTTTTAAGCAAAATGTGATCAAAATCAGACCAAAATTACTAGAGTTGTCGTGTTCACGGAGTAAAATATAAGTATATATATATATACACATATAAACATTTTAAACAAATAGTAGTTTTGGCCTCTGGGGACATGAAAATGAAAATGTAAATCGGTCCCAGGCCAAGATCTTATTGTTATCTTACTGTATTACCTACGGTAATAGCTACTCCCTTGTTTTTGTTAATAAGGAAATTTGTTAAAAATAAACAAATTATCTTAACTGTGGAGTAATAATTCATGGACCATAATATGAACCAAGTTAGACTATAGTATTACGTTTGTGTCTATAAAAATACTAATTGTGTTGAGAGTGACGAGTTGTAATGAACTCAAAATAATACGCCGGTAAATTTATTGATTAGTTAATTTAATTAAGTAAACACGGAGATTAAATTTATATTTTAAAATTAATTACAATATCAATGGAAGCGGGTCGCTGAGTGTAATCATTAAAGGCGATCACAAGATTGAACCAACTTCATTAGCAGCTTTTATTTTGGAGCTTCTGTTTACAGAGCTCCAGGGCTTGGTTGTAGCTATGGTATTTCTAGTTTGTAAAAACACAACAGAGATTTCAATACTTCAAAGAATTATTAGCTGTTGATAAATGCGATTGAATAGTTTAGGTTCAAGGTTTAGCTAAATATTAACAATGTTCAATATGTGATTGATTTCAAAAAGTATTAAAACTAATCACAAATAATATTTTAATATTTTAAAACTTGTTATGTCTGAAGATACATTTCCTTCAGTAAGTTTTGATTCAACAAACTATTTAATTTGTTGGCTGCATAACACTGCATTAAAAAATGTTAGAGCATATTTTAAAATTAAACTAATGCTTATGTTGTAATTAATTTGTAAAAAAATTCATTGTTAATAGAAACACTTTACCATAATGACCTTAAATAGGCTTTATATGAATTTTTATATTTTAACAGGCTTGAACCAGTACATAATACAGTGCTCATAATCATAATGGACTAGCAATTTAATATAAGTTAGTATTTAAGAAACTAGCCTAACGTTGCGCATACAAGGTATTGTATATAAAATATTGATATTATTTCTTAAATAAATTAATCTGATATGGCTTTACATCATACGATATACAGGGTTAGGCAAAAGGATACGATATACAGGTTAGGCCTAAAGCATTACAATGGCATTACTGTTAATTTTGCAGTATTATTACTCTAATATATTTCACCTTCCTCCTAAAGGAAATTATATTTATACTTTATGAGCCTATATCCATTTCTTGGTGTTCTTTTTCGTTTCACACTACTATTTAAGTACACAAAAAGTGATCTAATATCTTATTTGTGATAGTCCAAAAAAAGTATTTGTAAACTTTGATTAGATTTTTGCATTTATGAAGAAAAGGAAGTTATAAAAAAGGTCAATTCTACAAATCCTTAATGAGTATGAGTAGAATTATTAAACTAATTTTTCCAGCATTGGTTTCTGCAGTAGTAATACAGATAAGTATATAATTAATAGTAATACAATTTTTTATATGATTGTTAAATTCATTGTTTGGTAGTTTGTGCTGCAGAAATTATGATAAAAGATGTCTTATTTTTAGCATTGTATACAATTATCTAGGTTAAATTCACTTAACGCTATTCAAGTTTCGAATAATAGTGCTTTGAAGTGTAATCCAATCCCCAGTTGACATAACAATCGTATTATTTAGCCAATATTCCACAGGTCTATGCTCCAGTACAGCTCGACCATTGGCTGGAACTAATTGTCAAAGCAGTCTCTATAACAAAACTCCAACTTTGGAAAGCTTTGATCATCACAGGTAATTATTATTGAATCCACTGAAGTTATTAATACTTTAATATGTGTCCATAAAATGTACTTCTTGTTATAAACATATGCACTTAAGTCAATTAAAAATCTTCAGCCTCTTTAAAACAAGGCAATGAAGACACTACATACCCTTATATGAAACAGCACCCGTTTTCAACATTTATAAAATTGAATGTGATTTATGTAAAAATGGAGGAAATAAAAAAAATATCTTTAAGTCTATTTTATTAGCTCTCAAAATATGGGGTTACAAGGCCGGAAGAAATTGTAGATCCAGGTTTGAATAAGACGAATATGTGTGATGTAACATTCTGACATGTGTACACCTATACAGCGTTATAATATTTATACAGATTTATAAACTTTATAATATCTTATAAAGTTATAAGATTTTGAAGCTGAAACATCTTCAAAAAGTTTTACAAGAGTATTGTTTTCTTGAGACGGGGATGTTGTATCCTCCCAAAAGTGGATATTCTTGTTAAGGTAAAAAGGCGAAGTATTAATTTTACACAGCTTACAGCTACGGACATCCGTTTTAGTTTCTGTTTTAAAGCTAGGCATTTTCCATCGCTGACGCATGGTGCACGTGTCACATTAAACAATTGATTAATTTATCCTGATTAGAACGTCTTCAATGTGGATTACAGTGTGGAGTATCATTGCGGCATAGTGACTTGCCATTAAACCACGTTCTTTTAACTCTTCTCTTCTTTCCGAGGTTCATTTACGAAATTAGTATTTTGTTGTTCATTTTAACCATTACAACCAACTGCGAGTAAATATATATCCTGACTCCAAGAGAATGTGTGCGTCTAGGCACTGTTGTAAAATCATAACTCCAAAATGTTACTAAATTTACATCACCGAGGCAAAAATCAAAAGACTCTACTCTGAAAGACATCTTTCCGAAAAGAATAAATAAAAAAGGCACTTATAAGAAGTGCTGTTTAATAACCGTCACGATGCTTACGACTGTAAGTGAAATACTTAGAAACGCACAGTGCCCCAGAAATGATGGAAACTTAAGAAGTTCAAAAAGAAGAATTTAACGTGTAGAAAACTTAAAATTGTCTTACGTTAATTTGTGTTTACTAAATTTTTAAGTGTTTCTAAGCTTTGCATTTTTCTAGACTTACGCATAGTGCAGGTATTATCTAACAAAATGGTCAATTTATCCTAAATTAAATAGGTTCAATGCGGATTACAGTTTTGAGCGTTGCGCCATAATGACTTGCCATTACAACATGTTGATCCCTTCTCTCCTTTCCGGGTTTCATTTACGTAATGAAAGTTTTGTTGTCCTTTTTTAATCATGAAACCCAACTACGAGTATATATATCCTTAAAACTAAACTATACTAATCAACAATCGATAAAAATAAATTCATACTACTAAACCTTTCTTTTAAATATACTAGTGTACCTTAATTTGTGGATTTCAATTTTATTCCACTGCCAAAATCTGTTTTCTTCAGAATATCAGTCGCACGCATATGAGACGGTTGTAATCGGTTTGACAAACAAGTATGCACATGATATTTTTCTGATCATTTTTTATATTTTACATTGCCAGTGGTGTAGGACATAACTTAGAATATGTATTTTGATAATGAGTCAAATTAAAAGTAAATATCAAAGTAAATATAACGAATTACTAACTTCAATAGAACAAGTAATGAATTTACGCTCGTTAAAAGATATATTAATTTATTTAATCTAGTCATAAGAACAATTTTTCGTACGGATTAATTTGTTAGCATTACATATTTTTTGCATTCACAGAAATCCTTCGGTTATGCGTTACCTAAAAATTTGTGTCATTACTAAATAATTGCATGGAAACTTTATACGCTTTTAATGAGCACAACAATCATACGTAAAATAAGTTCAGGCAACATTGGATTCATGCAAATTGTACAGGAATATTGAAATAACGGTAAGCTGCAGAGCCAATATCATTATGCTTATCGTCACAGTTCAGCTGTTTCGTTCAGCAAATATTGCCAATGTGGCATTGGGTTTTACGATTCAGTTTTATTTAGCAGGCCGAAAACATTTTTAAAAATCAAAACACCTGAAAAAACCTTCGAATAGCTACCGCTTAATAACTGGGCCGTTAACCAGTACTCCACTGAAATCATAAACTGCTGAGGGCATAGTCTTATTCAATTTGACAGGATCCCTTAGAAGTGTTTTCAAAAAAAAGCTTTTCGTCATATCAGCATGTGTTGCATTAATCAGCCTCAGCCACTACCTCATCAAGATAGCGGAAGGTGATATGATTAGCTTTTACATGTTAAGAAATACTTACTAGATTGTTTTTACAGAAGAAAATTACAAAATAGTGACTTGTGGAGAGTTATACTTAATGTTATAAAATATACTTGGTTACGTACATTTGAGTAACATATAAAACTATTCTACAAATAAACATTTTTAAATTTATTGGAAATATGTGACAGTATAATATAATATAGCTTTTAATATATTTGTTGTATCTCGCGTTAGAACACATATGAAATGTTGATGATGCCTCTGAGAGCAATCTCGATGAAATGTTTAATTTCCGTTGTCGTCTCTCGCCATTCTGTGGTCAGACCACACAACTCACAAGAAAATTTGTAATCTATGACACCAAACGCGGTTGGATGAAAATAATCTTGGTGGCGTTGACTAGTCCATAAATTGTATAAAGAAAATAATTTACATGTTCACAAAAAACTTGAATTTAAGTCTTAATCAGATCCAACTACGTTATGCTTTTCTTTATAACAACTAAACAAAAAAAACAGACATATGTCCTCTTTTGTAGTAAATGCGTTGTCCTTTTTTAATCATGGCAACCAACTACGAGTATATATATCCTTAAAACTAAATAATAGTTAAAACTAAACTAATTGTCACAATCTAAGGAACTGCTGTACTTTTCAATTCATTAAATATTGACAAACCTGAGTGCTGCAAACCCAGTACACTTAAGTTACAGAATTAGTAAGATAAATGAATGTTAATTAGTTAATTAGTTAGTTAGAGAATTGTGTGCAAAGAAGAGTTGTGTAGAGAAACTGTGTGCATAGTTCTATTAGTGTAACATATTAAAAATCAAATACTTCTTGGTCAGTGGAGCAGGAGCTGACAGTGGTGTTGATAGACGGTATTACTGTCACAAATTACTCGTCATGTACAGTGTCACACCTGGGTTAGTACAACACGAGTTACAAAAAACTTTATTGCTCAGTCAGTATATAGTGATTGTAATATAAATTGTAATAAATCAAATACATTTGTATTACTATATCAATTTACGGTAACCCGAGTCTGGATACTGTATAATTCTAATTGTTTTGAGAGCTATGAAAATACCTACACTATTATATTAGGTACAGAAACAATGATTTAGCATGAAACTAAAATTCAATCAAGTAGGTCAATGGTAACATGGTAGGCATACGTAATTGAGATTCGCCAACTTTGATATTTTAAGGTTAATTTATGTTCTGTTAGCCAAAGTGTTAATCTTACAAAGATCTGACAGTACATTAAAATAATGTTTAACTTATAATACTTGATATCCTATTTATCTTACTAATATTATAAATGTGAAAGTTTGTGTGTTTGTTTGTTTGTTTGTTTGTTTGAAGTTCAATCACGCATCAACTACTGGACGGGTTGGGCTGAAATTTGGCATGATGATAGCTCACATTCCCGATTAACATATAGGCATATCTAATCTCAAAAATCGTTTCGGGCTCCGCCCCAGTGGCTCTGTAGTTCCCCATGTTAACCTTATGAGTATTCATATTTAAAGGGAATTAAATAATTTAGTCAGCTGTTTCAACTAAAAAAGTTGGTTCTATGATTTGCAAAGCTTTAAAGATTTACCAACAGGGTGCAGCTCTATACTTTTTTTGCATTTATGAAAACAGCTAATTTGAACTAAGCAGCAACAAAAAAACGGTGATACGCAATGAGAACTAACTGTCAAAGCAGGATTGTTTACAGTTATATTTCTGTTTTTTATTTCATGAATAATTTGTGATTTTTTGCGAATTTTTGATAATTTATTTTTATTCATTGTTTAGGTGACGTGGTAGAACATTATGGCTATGGTAGATGTGTAATACTATAGAATACTGTAAATTTAAAGAAGCAGATTTTATCAAACTGTGTCCCACCTCATTGCAAACGCAAGACTTGAGTATTACTGCAATAAGCATTTTATGCTTATATGCCAACCCCGTACAAAGGACGGGTACTCAGCTAGTATATATTGTATATATATATACTGTATATAGACTGGGACGGGTGGGGGTGGCGTCGTCCTGTAATTCAGCTACTAGGAGGTCACGAATTGTGGATATTTATAGGCACGCACTGTGGATTAGGCACTCCCTGTTGTGGATTAACGTCCGCACGGGTGAGTACTACGACTATCCGATAATTGATAATTGATAATTGATTGAGTTTAATATATTTAATACAAAGCTATCAACGTGTTTTTAGTTATCTAATAGTATCTCTTGATTTATTTCTCTTGAATGTTGAATGAGTACTATCCTGATAATTAGACCAATTCGTATAAACCAAGGAAAAAAGTGGCTCGGATTCCACTATAAACTGTATGTCCCTTAGTCGCCATTAGCTGTATGGGCTATTAATTAACAGCTGTGTCTAAGGAACATGAAGGCCTTAGTCACTAACAAGACTGCAAGATCGCGCCTCTCATCATACACTCATCTCCATTCATACTTGGCTTAAAATACCTACTTTGTATGGTCGTCATTTCAAAGAAAAGTAGTAAAGTATATCTACCTGCGGTTGCTGTACTAATACAATGTTACACTGGCAAAAGCTTTTACTATGAGCAGGGCAATGCACTGCATAATGCTCACTCCCCTAATTCTTACCTAGCTGTTTTATCACGTAATTCAATATGAAATACTTTGAACTTTACTAGTTAAACTTGCTATACTAAATAAAAAAAGTCATTGTGGAATTTTGATTTGTTTAAAGTTTTCAAGAATGTCTATAGCTTAATTTGTATGTTATCCAGCATACTAGGTATTAGCAATATTAGGATGAAAGTAAAATCACCAATGTACGTAGAAAAAGTATTTTGTTTTAGAGGTTTCTTGACATTCTTTCATGTCCTAAAAAATCCATATCAAAAATTGTTTGAGAAAACATTTTGAATTTATATTCCTATAAAACCCAAAATACATGCTAAAATTGACTTGTTCATTTTTTATTTATGGTTGTAACATTTTAAGATTACAATTCTTGAAAAGGTAAAACAGCTTAAATCTGTCAGCAAAAAGTATTATATCAAGATTAAGATGTATATGCGTCTACTAAAACTTAACTTAACTAATTTTGCAGTAATAATAATACGTTAAATATAGATTTAAATTAGTGACTAAAGAAAGTCTTAACCTATTTCCTTTAGTTAGGCTTATTAGGTAATTTAGCTATCAGTTTAACTATTACCAAGTGATAGCATAAATATGTCTGTTTCAAACATGTGTAAAACATCAAAAGCATGTCAATATCAGGTGGTTGCAGGGCTAATATCGCTTATTAAGCTGATTACAGGCCTTAATACACGCGATGGCCTAAAATACAGTTATTAGTTCGACTTTGTCAAGGTATTTACACGTTAAACCAATAACAAAACATTTGTAGCATAATTATATGATAGTGAACCTTACTGGGATGGTTACTTATGATACTGAAGATTACTGTGTTTTTCGATCTGTCATAAAATGCTGTATACACATTTATTGTATGTGAAGAGCTGCTAAATCCATTATAATTTTGTGATAAATACATTAATGGTACAATATTTACAGTACAGATATCTTCTTGATGGTATTGGACATTGTAAAAACAATCACCTATTAAAAACATTCACTACTGGTAGAAAGTATATTGAAGTGTACCGTTTGTTTTTTTATCTAACATCTTTAACGGGTATAACAGTGTTAAATTTGAAGGAAATGTAAAAAGAGTCAGATTAATGTCAATGAATAGCAACGGAGCCATGCACTGCAAGAAACTGCGAAGTCATAAAACTCTTGAATCAGGTACTTTCTAAGCCACACTAAGCTTTCCTTTGTGGTCAAAGCCAGCTAGCAGCATGTCTTGGCATTATCATAGAGTAACTTTATATGTATGACAGTTAATCTAATCTTATTGGTACAAAAAGTTAACTTACTCAGATAATTTTGTAAATTTAAAATTAATAAAAATAAAAGTTAATAAAATTAGTTTTGTGGCTCCTGAACAATAAATTAAAATTGACCATTGAGAATAAGTTTTAACCAAACGAATTATTCTGAAGCCTATATTGACATATGGAATGCAACTTTTATTATACTTATCATTATCAATTAAAATGGTGACGCCACCTAGGTGTATTTTAGCCCAAATATGATGAAGGATGAGTGCCTAATGAAGTAAGGTAATCTGTGAAGTTTTGCTACTCACTAAGATCAACGGTTTCATAAGCCGGGATTCTTTATTTACAGCCAAATGATCACTCAATGACAGCTGAGTCCAGCTTAAACTATTAGAAAGCTACTGACTTTATCAGGATCGACCCGGCAACCTCTTGATTGCTAGGCGAGCAATATAACCACTCAGCTACCAAAGTCCCTTTATATCCCAAAAGCTCATATGTTTTAAAATTGCCGTTATCATTATTGAGTGCTTGTGGCGAAGGTGTCAATAAAAAACTCGTATCTTCAATTGGACTATGATCTATTTCTATACCAAATCCATTCCCGCTCACAATTATTTAGCTACGAAAAACATCCATCCACCCTAACATTTAGTTTATACTATCATAAATTTTATTACAGTATAAAATTACAACATTTAAGTGTTAAAGAAGTAGTTTGTATTTAGTGGTAATAAAGATAACAAAAGGAGACAAGTCGAGTGTCAAATCTATTTGCATAGGGTCTTTGCCACGACACCTAGTAAAATTTACATGAATGAATAAAATTAAAGAAATGAACTAGTAGGGTGACTTGCCCATTGAATGACCGGTGCCTATGAATGACCGTTTCACTCTAAATCATCTATAATAAGAATTAAATTAAGACAGGAGTGAAAACAACTAGTTTAGACAATAGATATTTCTATATTCTTCACATTTAATCGCAATTTTTTAATTATTGTTAATTATTTATGTTTATTTTGATGGTTTTGCTTGGACAAGTTTTGAATTTTCGTTTTTAGCTTCTGCCACTATAAGAACTCTAAAGGAAAGGCATATTACATTACCTTTTTTTGTGAAAAAAGGTTGTTGAAATGGCGATTTATTTGGCTAATACTTAATATTAGGAGAGTATATTAATCTTAAACTATCTAATTTTATACGTAAGCCAAAAAATAAGTTTTTATTCAAGCGGTCACATACTGGAACAGATTCCTGGGCTAAACCAATGAATGACCGCCCGGTCTTTTTTACTGGGTTTTGACTCAAATTTACAATTTACTATCAAAATGCTCAGAAATTATTAAGGAATATAATTATCGATATCAGACTAAAATTATAATTCATTTTCTTTTATCCAACCAGTGAATGACCGGACTATGTCAAAGTCGTCTACTTATTTTTCTAGTAAACATTTGTCATTGAAATGGTTATTGATTTGTGTTTTATTTAGACCAGAGTTACTATTAATCCCAATCGAATATCCTCTTTGGCACTTTAAGACGTTTTTTCCGTCAGCTAATCAGGCCTGCCTATGTTATATACTTCTGATTATGTTTTTATATAGCATTAGGCTTTTTCTTTTAAGCTTTGTTAACATTTTTAAACAATATAAATCCCCCTTTTTTGTATATTACTGATTTTATAAGTGATTTACTAAACCTTCCGAAGTCGGTCATTCTCTGGCATAGGACTGGTCATTCACTGGCATGACATCGGTTTATTTACTGGACTCATGGTGTATAAAAAACCAATTTTCACATGCATAATTGATCTTTTATGGACAATTTATGATATAGGGCAAACCCTTAAATAGCAACCAAGAAGTAGGTGTAATTATATATATATAATTAATACTCTCATTTAAGAGCATTGTTAAGTTAACAAAGAATTTTACCCTTAACCGGTCATTCACTGGGTAAGTCACCCTAGTTTTGCAGCTGATTGGGTCGTTAGGTTCCATGAATTTTGGTAAATTTTCATGTTGGAACAGTTTGGAAGAGACGGGAATTGTGGTCAGCTGCATATATCCAATCATCAATGAGAATTATGAATTCAAGTGTTTAGTTCTTAGTATAAAATGAAAGAAACCTAACTGGCCTTATTAGTGGCTATTCATAATGCACGGTTTGATAAAAGCTACAGGCTTCAATAATGAACATCCAGCCCGAGGTACACAAAGCGCTTTGTATCGCGTATCGCAAACAACCGTGTGATTCAAATGAGCCTCTGGTGTTTACATATCGTGCTGTACACCAATATACAGGCTTTGTAAATATGACTCGCATTTCAGCAGTTTTTTTATCATACGCTCTATGACTGATTCAGTAAAAGGTTTGTCATTAAGTATTTATTGGTAAACCTTTTGACACCTGTCTGCACGTCCCTTGGTTACAAAACTAATCAAATTGTTAAGTAGTAAATGTGAATTTATATTTCAAGACGATCATACTTCATGACGTTACGGTTTGTATAATAACTAATATAATTTATAATGTTAAAAAGCTTTTAACGGATACCGATATATACCAATCAACAAAATAATACCATTTACTGGATTCCACGTATATTATGATTCTCTCGACTAAAGCTAAACCGAATAAACCCTGTTTTGTGATGAATGAAGACGTTTTAAACTGAAGATTCTTTCCTTTATAATAACTTCCATAGATTTTCATAGGACAGTTTCATTGATTGAGTTTAATATATTTAATACAAAGCTATCAACGTGTTTTTAGTTCTCTAATAGTATCTCTTGATTTATTTCTCTTGAATGTTGAATGAATTTACGCTTGGTAAGACGACTACAACGGCGCCGACAAAGTTTCACGGACAGCAAGTCAACAACTAAAACTAAAACACTGTAGATCCATTAGTATAGAACATGATGTTTGATTCGAGCAATACTACGAATTCGGGTACTGTATAAGCTTATAGGTAATGTTTATGAGTGAAATTAGCTTTAAATATTACCATGTCACAACGTTAACGTTGGGTATAAATATTAGGCCCTTTCGCATAACCCATAAAGGTCTGATCCTGGTTTTAGTAATTATTTCTATGTTCTGAATATTCTCAAGAACTTAGTAACTAAATGGGATACAAAATCGTCATATTGGTAATGGTTTACTCTTTAATAAGGTGTATTGAATGTATACATACAGGGTGAGTTTTAATTGTCCCCCCCCCCAAATTTTTTCTACATTTTTTCAAATATCAATCCCAGACCACTTCCAAACATTGTTGGGTAGTAAGTACTTCATTTTGACATTGTGGTCATTTCCGGCCGCCATCTTGGATCCGCCATATTGGATGCAAAATATTCTTTTCAAATGTAAAGGTGGGGTTGTGACCCATTATTTCGAACTAGATTTTTACCCTGATTACAATGCCGCAAACCGTTTTTAAAAATCTAGATTCATTCTAAAGTTATGAGGCCTTTTTAAAACTTTATTTTTAGCCCATTTTAACATTGTGCTTGTACAAACTAAGACCATAATCTCAAAATAGTGCTAGATAAAGATAAGTATACACTACCAGTCATTGCCAACCTATTTCCACTTGGTTATGAATGATGTATTTTTTTCGGCCGCCATCTTGGATCCGCCATTTTGAAATGTGATAAATTATTTTAAATATAAAAGGGGTGTTGTGACCCATCATTTCGGATTACTTTTTTAAGCTGAACTCAATTCCATGGTCCATTTTTTATTTTCATATTTTAATTTTGAAATATTAACATTTTTAACAAAAATATTGCAATAATTCATAAATAAAACTTGATAACAAAAAATGGATTGCGGCATTCTGTTTAGCTTAAAAAAGTAGTTCAAAATGATGGGTCACAACACACCCTTCATATTTAAAATAGTTTATCCCATTTCAAAATGGCGGATCCAAGATGGCGGCCGAAAAAAATGCATCAGTCATAAATAAGTGAAAATAGGTTTACAATAATTGGTAGTGTATACTTATCTTTATCTAGCACTATTTTGAGATTATGATCTTAGTTTGTAAATGCACAATGTTAAAATGGGCTAAAAATAAAGTTTTAAAAAGGCCTCATAACTTTAGAATGAATCAAGATTTTTTTAAACGGTTTGCGGCATTGTAATCAGGGTAAAAATCTAGTTCGAAATAATGGGCCACAACCCCACCTTTACATTTGAAAAAAATATTTTGCATCCAATATGGTGGATCCAAGATGGCGGCTGGAAATGACCACCTTGTCAAAATGAAGTACTTACTACCCAACAATGTTTGGAAGTGGTCTGGGATTGATATTTGAAAAAATGTAGAAAAAAGTTGGGGGGGGGGACAATTAAAACTCACCCTGTATGTGGAGTGCAATATACAGGTGGTAGATGCAAAGCTCAGGCAATCGCATGAATGTCCGCGTAGTTTAGTACATTTCCTAATTTTGTAGAATGATCGTTTGATAAATGCATAACTGTCCAGGCAAATTCATTACGGTAAGAGAAAATATGTAAAAAATACTAAATTAAATATTTTTCTATCATACTTACTTTTATTCTGTATAAATTGATTTGAACTTGATTAGTTTTAGCATTAACTAAAAATATGCACTGCAAAGTTGGTTAGTAGATTAGTACTTGGAATTTGATTAACAAATGCATTTCCTCAAGCATTTATTATATAAAGTATTTATTATATTATATCAAGTATTTATTATTATTTAGTACTGACTGGGTGATCTTTTAGTGCAAATCACTTTACCTATAAATTAATCATTTTCCAATTTAAATACGAAAATTAATAAAACGTCTGCTGTTGAACAAAGTAGTGGTGACATGTGAGGTATAAATAAGTCACCTTTGTATGCAAAACTCGTCTCGCAGACGCCGCAACATTTACATGTAAGGACAAAGAGGAGGGGAGATTCCTTAGTGTGCTTGGTTCTGTATTTTCTTAGTATAATTTTTTAAACTACAAGTTTAAACCAAAGAGCAAAGAATACAAATTTAAAATAATTTCAAAATACATTTTTATTCTATGCTGTGTGGTTTGAAACCAAGATATCTAACTGCTCTTATTTTTAATTACCACCTTTTGCACACTATTATAATTTTAAATATGCATATCTCTATTATTGATCAGGTTATAGAGCCTTTAAGCCAGGTTTTAAAATAATTTAACTGGAACTTCCTAAGATAATTTTATAAAATTAAACTTACTTCCGTACCACATGTAGGGATTTTTCAAAGAATCTTATGTCACCTCAACTAAAGGACAATTTTTCATTAAATTGGTTAGCAATTGTAGGAATTTGGCCGGTGCTGCCTTTAATTATAAATTTAATAGTAAATTAATACGTTTTAAATACAAACAAATCTAAATATAGTTGTCTTGGGTCACAGTACGTCCCTCTACCAACTGAACCTAATCCACAAAACATGTCAGTTTCTATCAAGCTGTAAAATTCAGTATTTATAGAACAAATTTATCACGCTAGACTCTAACTTTGGTGATAAAACGTGGCTGAGTAGTCGATTTAACACGGTTTGGTTATACTAATGTCTTATATATAATGTTTATCAGAAATTGATAAGAGTAGAAGTATCTCTCTTGTTCACGACAAGTAATATCTCCACAGATTTGCTTACTTTTACCAACGTACAAAAGTTTTTTGAAAAAACAAAATATCCAGTTACCAACTTACTGTTTTCAAATAATAAATTGCTACTTTGTAAAGAACCTACATGATAGCCCTAATTAAATGTGTCTACTACCTCATGATGAATCTTCTATTAACGTAACCGTATTGCCTTCATGCTCATACTCCTATTACAAATTGAATAGCTATTGCTATTTGCATGATCTTAGTCGAATCATATTGTGATTACATTGGATAAATTGTAATATTGTGTAGCAAATAGTGTAAAAATGAAAATAGTGTAGCAATGGTGTAGTATTGGTGTTGCAAATGCGTTGTGTAGTAGTGCAAATAGTGTTATTTAAAGTAGTGTGTAAAATATAGAAACTGTAAGTAAATAATAGAAGTTATGATGAAAAGTTATTAATTTATTGTAAATATTAACCAATTAGTTTGAAAAAAAAACACGATTTCTGTATTTCCCAGTTTTAAAAGGGCACAGGTTATTGTCTGCAGATTACAGTAAGTGCACGAAATTAATGTTTCATCTTGATAGAATGTTAATGATAATTTACAATAAATCGAGTGCTAATTGTTATGTTCTGAGAGAATTCACGAGTAATCTACTTGTTGAAAGCTGTAGGTTCATTCTTACTTTTTAAGCCGATTATTGTCTTTCGTCAATTAAAAATTACTAATTAACTTGTATGGCATCGCACATTTCCTGTTGGATGGATATTTTAGCTAACTTCAAGTTATGAATTAAAAAAGGGGAATAAATTGAACAGTCATACAGTTAAGTATTCTATTATCTAGGTTTCTATTTTTTTTTTTTTCAAAGTGTCATCATATAGCCTAAATTCAAAGCTAAGATAATGTACTGTTTATGCTGCATGTTCATGAAACATTCTGTAGGCTGAGAGTTATAGAGGTTTATTTAGTTTATGTTCCGGGGTTTATTGTGGCCAGCTGCGGCAAATATAATCAAGTTATTACATCAGTAGACCCGCGGACTCTTGCATATTCATCAGTAGATTGTGCTGACCAGTGACCTCTGATTGCTGCTTGTTATTACAAGTTCCTTATTCAATTGCAAAATGTCATCTCTTATAAAGAGTATCAATTCCCAATGATTGATGACACAACCTCACTATATCTACTCGTTAAAATCTAATGTAAAACATTCATCTGTTTTAATACATGATCAGCGCAAAAATCTGGGAGAGACCTGTAGAAACTAATGATATTTATTTTCAAATCGTTCATTAATATGTTTGTTTTAGTGAAATAAGTAAGTATTGTAGTTAAAAAGACTGATTTGACAATTGATTTACTGATAGATTACTCAAGCTCTACTTCAAACAGTTTCGCGATAAACCGGTTACTAATGTACAAAGTTACTTCAACTTAGTCGATCCTCAGATTGATGAAGCTAGGTGTTTCTTCAACGCTATACCATCCCCGTGTCCTACTTCTCACAGTTTCAAACCAAGTTATTCAGCACGTATTGAATAGTTTAGTCAGAGTTTTAGAAGTCCATCTCACATCGTATAATTCTATGTTTTGTTTTTGGCTGTTTAGCCAATTGTTAAGCCGATTGTTGCTTATTCTTACGTTAATTACAACAGTAAACTATTAAGTTAAGAATTGTTTAACATAAACCTTTTCTGTTGCCAGATTAGCAATATTCTTTCCCAAAGTTCAGACATCTTCTTAAATCAATTTTTACACAACCTTGTAGTTGTTATCGGTTAATTCTGTGGTCTCTTTAAATTATGAACATTTATACAGATTGGTATTGTGTCCTTTATCAAGCAATAAATTACAAGATATAGTGATTACTATAGTAGGCTCCAAAGATTGCTACAATATAAATTTACGGAAAGTAAATAAAAGAAACGTCTTATATTGGACACTCCAATCGAAATCGATCACCACTTACCATCTTTTTTGTATATTTACCGTCTTGTGAGTAACAGTATAAGCGTAAATATATATAAGACGTTTCTTTTATTTACTTTTCGTAAATTTTAATAACACGTACAATGCTGATCAGAAGTTATTACAATATAAATGTAATGATCAATTCAAGCTTAATGGATCAATGTTTTCGCATAAGTTATAGTACATCTAAAGTCTTATGGAAGGGAACTTCGCATTGACAAATCTAATTTTAAATTTAACAAAACCAATAATCTATCTATATATATAATACGCTAAGCCGATTTTTGTGAACAGAACTCCTCCCACATTTTTGGACCGATTTTGATGATTTAAGTGTCAAAAAAATGGCCCTGATATATAGTTTTGCAAAGTGTTTTTGGTTTTTTGAAATCTTTATTAGTTTGGGCAGGATCATCCATCAAAGTTGGATTTCCTCCCATAAGATTAACATGGGGAAGTCTAAATATTTAATCGGTAACTTTGTCTCCAATAATTTGAGAGAACGGCTGGACGTAGAAACTTGGTAGAGGTCTCCAAAGAAAGGCCTTGGTCTGTAGATGAGTTATCAAAAGAAACACAAGGTAAATTCCCTTAGGGCTCTGTCCCAGAAGCCTTTAAAAATACCTCAACAAATTTGTTTAAATTTTGGCCATGTGGATAATACTTTTTAATGAAACATCTGTTGATTTTTTACATGTCATGTATTGCAATATATTTTTGGTACTTACCTGTTAAAGGGAACATTCATTATTATCGATGATTTATTTTCGATATATCGATATTTTTGTTTTCAATCCGATATATTGATAGTAACAAATTGAAACATATCAGCTGACAAGTACGATATAGGATACAGTAAATAAATACCGGGTGTACACAAAAGAAGTAAACAACTTTGTTTTAAAATTATAGCGAAGTTTTACTAACTTATAAAGACTAACATACACCATTAGAAAGAGAAAAACCTCAAGTTTTTTCCTATATACTACAAGTGTTCAATATGTGAACCTCGGCTTGCTTTGCAGACATCTATTCTAAAATCAAATTCTGACCAAACCTTTTGAAGAGTGGCTTCATTAACACTTTGTACTGCAGCAGTAATGCGATTCCTGAGCTCCAAAAGAGTCAACGGCAAAGGAGGAACAAAAACTCTGTCTTTCACATAACCCCACAAAAAAAAATCACACGGGGTTAAGTCCGGGCTTCGTGGAGGCCAACGTAAGAGGTGTAAGTTGTCGTCAGCAGCACGGCCAATCCAGCGCTGCGGTAGACTCTCGTCAAGGTAGTCTCTTACATCGTGCAGCCAGTGTGGCGGTGCACCATCTTGCACCCAAACAAAGTCTTCACTGTCTTCCTCGAGTTGAGGCATCAACCATTCACTCAGCATGTCTAAGTAAGCATTTCCTCTGACGGTTGCTTCTTGAAAGAAAAATGGACCATACACCTTCTTCTTTGATACAGCACAAAATAAGTTCAGCTTAGGTGAGTCTCTCTCATGTTCAACAGACACTCGAGGATTTTCGGTCCCCCAAATTCTTACATTGTGTCTGTTTACTTTACCACTTATGTGGAACGTTGATTCGTCGCCAAAAATGAGTCTTTCATAGAAACCATCTTCTTCCTGCAGTTCCTGCAGATCACTACAAAACTCAAAGCGTTTCACTTTGTCGCCATCGTTCAGACTTTGCAACAACTGCAGTTTGTACGGAAACATCTTCAGACGTTTTCTCAAAACCTTCCAAATCGTGGAATGCGGCATTTGAAGCTCCATACTCATCTTCCGCGTTGATTTCCTCGGAGTGTGTACAACAGTTGCACGGACTAACTCAACCTGAGCATCAGACGTCGCTGGTCTTCCAGAGCTCTTTCCTTTTCTTATGCAACCCGTGGCCTTGAATTTCCGATGCCAATCGTAGATTGATTTCCTATTTGGAGGGTCTCTATGATATCGTGTCCGAAAACGACGCTGAACAGTGGTAGCAGATCGAGTTCTTTCAAACTCCAGGACACAAAACGACTTTTCTGTAAGAGTATTGACCATTTTCAACGAAATCACTAAACGACTACTTTTGCCACATTGTTGGCATTGTTGACAACAGTCAGCTGTGTGGAACAAAACTTGAGGTGTTTTCCAACACATTGATACCAACCACAGCGATGTCGAACACGTAGTTTTTGTTATATTAACGTACAAAGTTGTTTACTTCTTTTGTGTACACCCGGTATTATTCAGTATCAACAATAATAATTAAACAAAAATATTATATTGAAATTAAACTGTTCTAAACTAACCTAACCAACCAAACTTGCTGTAACATTTCAAAATTCCGTTTGATAGCCTATTCCCCATATGGCTATCAAATCTGTTATCTAATCTAATCTTTTATCAAAAGGAATTTTAAAAACGGTTAGCCTATACAGCAAGTTTGGTTAGTTATGTTAGGTTAGTTTAGAATAGTTTCATGTCCTAATCCAATATATAGGCTATTATGTTTGCCTATTGTTATCAAATGGAATTTTGAAACGGTAACTTAGCCTATACAGCAAGTTTGGTTAGTTATGTTAGGTTAGTATAGAATAGTTTCACGTCCTAATCCAATATATAGGCTATTATTTTTACCTAAACAAGGTTGGTTCTTAGTTTGTAATTTAAATGCTTTTGAAGATATTAAAACAGAAGTACCAATCGTAAAGGAAAACAAAAATATCGATATATCGAAAATAAATCATCGATAATAATGAATGTTCCCTTTAACAGGAAAGTACCATATTTTTTATCAAAATATTTTGTGAACTTTTGGAAACAATATGATTTGGACAGATCCTTTTTGAAAATTATTATTCATGAAACATTAAGAAGTTCATTGACCATAATGAGAAATCATCTATATGGCAAACATCAAAATTAATCAGTCTTGTAGCTGTATTATCCTTCAATATTTTAAGTGTACAATTTTTTTTCTGTGTCATTGGCAACCTTATTTTTTAAGGCAGATGTATTTATTTTTATAAATAAATTCTTTTCTCATTTTTTTATTCCATTACAAAATCAGTGGAAATTCCTTTTATCACAGAACTCTTACAATAATTTCTTATTGAACTATCTTATATCTGCTGTACGGGTTGTTGTCTGCCTTTTGCCCCACTTTAGCCTATATTTTATCATATTATTCTACATATCATCATAGGTTCACGAGATTATTGTTATACATGTTTTCAATCATTGGAAATATCTTCGATTGTGTAATACAATACAAAATTATACAAGTGCAGAAGGGCACGTTGCCCATTTGAGCAGTGTCCATATTTTGCTAAATTAATAGTAGTTTACAGCAACTGGATAAAGCATTTTACAGTACAATGTTTATGTAGAATTATGTGCATAATTAAGAAAGTTATTAAGCTGTAAAACTGCAATTTACTATAGACTTTCCAGAGAGGTTACTTTGATGTTGTTAATTCAGCTTAGTGAAAACATAATATAGATAAGTATACAAATAAGAATTTGAACTCTTAGAGAGCCGTTGAATGTTATTAGAATAACGAAATGGGTTGTGCATGTTTACTAACGCTACTCAGCAACAAAAACCATTTAAATTATCTCTAAAAATATATTCTTAAAGTGCACTGAGCAGCAGCCTCGAAAATACTATGTAACTTACCCATATAGTTACAAAATGCTCAAACTCACGTTGTGACATTTATAATTCGGCAATTTATATTTCTCCAACAGTTATTCATCTGCAGAAGACGTTTATTGTGCTCTTATCATGTCTAATAACATCCAAACACAGAAACCTGGCCTAAAATGGTACCTATCTTGACAAATTATTTGAAGTGGTCTAAATTACGGACCATGGCTCACTGGGTTGTTAACATGATTTGAAATAACACGACATTTTGGTTGTAAAAAAGGCACAAAGAGTAAATACTATTTAAGCAGCTACTGTCATGACAGAAAGGTCATATTCCTTTTAAACTAGATCAGATCACCCTTTATAAGATACGTTGTTTAACAATGCATGTAAACGTCAACATTTACGTAACAGCCGATTTACAGTATTTATTGTTTTTTCCAAATGCCGCATTGTTATGTAATTTGAATTATTTGTTGCCAATGAAGCCGCACAACCATATAAACGAGGAGGTCCCTAACAGTTCAAGAGTAAAAGCCAACTTCACTTCAAGTATATTCCACTACACCTAACTTTCCGTAGATTAATAATTAGCGTAAGCCTTGACAGTGACCGTCGATTTCGACGGGTTTCACCTAGTTTTATATTATACGAGTACTTTAACTGAAACAATACTATTCCGGTATGAATATATGTAAAATTTATTTTATACCATTTGTGTCTACTGAATATGCAACGCCTACAAATCCCCACTATCAAGGGGAGGTGAGCTGATACCAGATGCGTGACGTTGAATATCTCCGTGCTAAATGTAGTCTTTGTCACCCTACACTCATCTGATAATAGAAATATGTTAAATTCCGACACTTACAATATAACAATTACTGAAATGTTATGTTGAATTATAAATTATTTTATAACGTAACTTTTCAATGGTACTAAACACATTTTTTTTATCTTCTTAAAGTCTGAATTAATAATTTGAGGGCTTGTGAAGTTGAAAATGTATGCCATTTCAATTAAAACATTCTTTTAAAAGCACTTTATAACATTTAAGGGTACGTTATAAGCCCAAGTCTCTTCATTGTATACAGATGTGTTGACAATGTGTTTTATTTTTATTTAAAACATATTTAGATGGTTATATCATAATTAATAAAATAGTTTTATTTTAAATAATTACTAGTTATAAGAAATATATGTTTACAAGCCACGACTCTAATGAAATGACGTAGAGTATGTATATTGACTAAGCCTGGGGTGGTATAAGGTGTAGACCTACGATCTCAAGATAAGGGGAAATTGTCTTTATTTTTCTCGAAATAAATAAGACATTCACTTGGGCAACAAGTTAGGGATATTACAATTATTGCGTTTGTTTTGATTATCAGCAAAGCACGACATAACATATTTCGGTATATCCACAAAGACATGTAGTGTCATTATCCGTGTTGAGACGCTTAACAAACATGCACAAATGATGTAAATAGACTACATAACCTCCATTACACACAATTTTAACGCAAGCAACAAAACTTATAAGTTAGACTCGCCTTTGGCTCGCTGGGGGCTCCACCCACAGGCCCCCTAGCTGTTAGTCGTCATTAGGGGATAGTAGTTTAGTTGCAACAAAGCGGGTAACAAAGCAGTCAGCGAAACAGTCAATATTGCGTTATATCAAAACAATTTCACGAATATATTTGATGAGGCTGGCAAGTTAATTTTAACCTCCAACTTAAAGAACCCATTATAAAAAATCAATTTTAAAGTTGCGGCAAGAGAGTATGTTAGTAAAGTATGTTTACAACTGAATTTTTGAAAAATTTTCGAAAAGGGCGCAAGATCAACAATCATGTCAAATTTCAGATATCCAGTTAATCTAGAAATGGGTAAACGTGATTTAGACTTATGCACCTGTAAGAATAACATTAGGAACATATTAAATTTGGTTTTGCTTAGTGACTTATAGCATGGCGGAAGCACATTGTACAATCTCAGCCCAGCGTACAATGGAGATTTTTCATATAGGGTCAAACGGTGTCTGGGAAGTCTAAATATATTTTCATTTCTGGTTTCATACCTGTGATTAAAATGTATTGTTTCTGGTAGCTCATTTTTAACTGAATGTATGTAATTTAATAATTCTAGTATATACAACCCCGTTAATGTATGAATTCTTAAATTATATTCATACACATATATATATATATATATGAATTTGAACGGATGGTGTTTTTGGCCTCTTGGGACCTCAAAACGAGAAAAAATCAGTCCCGGGTCCAGGTCTTACCATGAGTACTACGGTAATAGCTTATTCCCTATATGGGAAATTCGCTAAAAAACGTTATTTCTATTAAATTTCTTCTCCTTGGTAGTGCTCTAAAACTTTCCTATGTTTCCATAGTTTGCAAATCGGCTCTCTCAATGATTACTAAGAAATGCAGCACAGTGTTAATTCAGTTGTCTTTTTAGTATATCAATTTATCCAGGCTCTCTCGCTTTTTTCCATTGTAATATTTACGCCAACCCAAATTCAAATAGTAAATATTTAATTTCAACCAAGTCAGTAAATGGATGTAGCGAACTGCTAAATTAGATAACTTATTGACTGTTTACAATTAAAATATGTTCTTCTTATCACTTTTAATTTCTGACAACAGCTGGAGCTTCATAACAATTTTTAATTTTTGTTTCCCATGTTAATCTTATGGAGAAATATGAAACTTTAAAGAGCCCCAGGGCCTCACTCTCTAATTATTTCCCTAAAAAGGAAGTTTCCTGCACAACTTCACGTTCCAAAAACATGTCAATCGGTTCAGTAGTTTCGGAGGAGTAATTGTCACAAAAAACCTGCTTGCGTATTAAATAAGTATAGATTTAAATGCAAATAATTTAATTAGGGGTATGCAAATAGTGATTTTTGGATTCGAATCAAATCAAATTGAATACTTCATAATATTTTTAAATATTAGTCACTCCTATAGGTTTAAAAACTAGGGCTGGAATCTAGACTTTGAAGATGGCTTTACCACGTGGTTTCCATCTCCTTGCGTTTAAATTTATTTTCCTGTACAGCTGGATGTCTAGTACTTGTTCAACAACTAATGTTTGTATCAACAATGTTTGTAGGGACCAGGTGCTCAGATTCAAGAACCTCTGATTCAAGAACCTGGTCAAGTTGAAGAGCACCCCATACCACATACAGAAGATGAACCAATGACTAGATGCATGGCAACACAAACAGGGGTAATAATTCAAATTATCTTTATTCATTCACAGTACGGTACAAGTTTTATACAATGAATAGCGTAAAATAAATATAAAGATGAATTATGCTTTACTTATTGCTAAAACAATTATTATCTTTTCAAAACAAATTTTAAGCTTAAGAAGAATTAACAAAACAAAATTAAATCAAATCATCTTTCTAAACTATCATTTATGATTTCTCTTGAATTCCAAAATTCATCCAAAGAATACAAAGACAATGAAAGAAGATAATCTTTCAATCTTTTTTTAAAAACGTCAAAACTTTTTTCCTCTGCTTAAAAGTCACTGCTACTCCCGCGGTCATTTGCCTATCAGCTCCAAAATCCCCCGATATGCAATGAGCGAACGCAGTTTTTTCTTGATTTTTACAATTATTGATTTCATTTTTCATATTTGTTTCAATTATTCTGATAGGGGGTTGAAATGATTTGTACTGGTATTCCATATCTTGGGTTTTCTACCTAGTAATGGCTTTCAGAAATATTCGGGCTATTTCAGTTGTACCAAGAGTGTTTAGATGTAATCCGTGAGTAGTATAATGAATCCTCTTCAGATGGTTAAGGTTAATTAAAACTACTTTTTTGACTCTTAAAACAAGTTCTCTTATATAGCTATTTGCCATTTTTATTTCTTGGTTTTCTTTGTGGTGTAGGCTCTTATCATATCTTGTCGGGATCGTCCACAAGAACACTGTTTTTTTTTCACTTAGTATTTTTAGTTTGTTTTCTAAGTTTTTATAAATAGCTTTGAAATCCCCATTTAAGCTGTCATTAGTACCTCCAAGAAGCAGCACTGGGTTGTTATCACTATTTATGTTTGCTGAGTCAAGAACTTGTATTAGAGTCGTGTTTGCTCTTACATAACCAAATGCATTTACTTTTCCTTCACTAAGCTCATCGACTTTCCAGGCCAATTCAATTCAATTCAATTCAATTCAATTCATTTATTTCCACGGTAACACCATTTTTACAAGAGGTACAATAAGTAGTAGCTATCAAACTCAAATTTAACAACAAATAAAGGCTATTCTAAATAAATAAAAATAACAAGAACATATTTTTCCCTTGGCTGTCAGTGTAGATGGTAACTCTTGTTTTTATATGATTTGATATATGTGGCATTTTTGCAATATTTTTCAGTTTTGAAGTAGTTGTTCTCTTATTTTTATTCATATGGACATGATGATGTTCCTCATTATAAGTAAGACTATAATTTGCTTGATCCAGTACTGTGAAACGGTTGCTTAGTATAATGCTAGGTTTTCTGGTAGAGGTTTTCTGGCTATTCTGCTGCTGAGGTTGAATCACCAATGAGCTGCCTGGTTTTCTGTGCTTCACTCTTGTCCAGTGTGCATTACACTCTTTGATTTTATCACTTTTCGGGGCATTCGATTGTACTTTTAGGTAAGATACTTGTAGTTGACATTAAAAAACATATATCATCGTTTGTCAGGTATGCACTGTTTTTTAGGATGTATGCTAATTGAGATCTAATGGTTATAAGTTCATTCTGGTTCACAGTCAGCAGTTTAGAAAGTAAGTTTTCATTTATTGAGCCATTAACAACAACAAACAATAACAAATGTTAAAGTTAAGCTTTTATAATATATTTTTGACCTTACATATTTGTTCTTGGTACAAAATCGGTACAGTCAAATTTTTGCGGTAAAATAAAAATAGTTGCAATAGTTGCAGCTGTGTTGTTGAAACGAGCCGTAATATTCTTTAACTTTCGCTGTCTTCCAAGAGGAAGAAGAGGGTCCCTTTATTTGGATCCGTCGATTTCTTCCCTTTTGGTCCAAAAAATAGAAAGTTTTTGACAACTCGTAAGTTTTAAGGTATGTATAAATGTTTTAACTAAACTAATATGGGGTGGTAGTGGTAGAATAAAAGAAATTTTGATTCTCCAAAAAAGGGCCTTAAGAGCTATGACAGGGACACACCCTGATCACTGCAAACCTCTTTTTATAGATCTGCAAATTCAAACTGCAGTAAATTTGTTCATTTATGATCTGATTGTTTATATATTAAAAAACCCTGAATATCTTCAATTCAGTAATCACAGTCACAACACTCGTTTTAAAAATACTGCGCTGTTAGAATCCCATCGTCTTAGTAAAACTAGTATTTGCCACATAATTTTATCAATTAAAGTGTATAATTCAGTAAAAAATAATATAAATTTTCATTCAATTAACAAATTTAAGGCTATATTTTATAATGATCTAATTCAGAACCCTTTTTATAGTCAAAAGTATAAATTACATATTAAGCTGAAATAATTAATATTAGGGAACTATATTAGAGAGACGCCCTCCTTGACATAGAACCGCCACTGAATACTGTGTAGCCATAATAAAGTAGTTAGGGGATAGGTTGTGGATCATTATCGATACGTTCGATCGACCGGACAGTGAAGTGAATTGAAAACCTAAGTTTCATGATGCTGTACTGTCCGCCGACGAACGCACAATTCACCAATAAAAGTGAAGCTAGTGTAGGGAAACTCCCACATACGAATAACCTAGCCTTATTTTTATCCGACTCAATATCTCTACGGCGAGTTTCATTCACGGCGTGTGAATCAAATAAATAGAAATGATCTTATAAATAGAAATGATCTTGGTGACGCCAAAATGCAACAGTCACCAGTTGCCCCGTGAAAAGAAACCCGCCGTCAAGAGAATCAGCGGGCATGGCACTGTCCAAACTGGATGATAAAGACTTGACCGCCTCATCCAAGCCATCAACACAAGTCGGGTACAACCCGTTAGAAACATACGTAATTTCCTCAATGGAAATCTGTTTCTCTGCAACATCAAATTGTCATGGACAGTTCCTCGGGGAACAGGAACCTGTCAACAACACAATACTCACGGCGAGATTTCGCATATAGGCGATCGCCCGCCATGAGTATTTCATCGATGGCGGATGAACTGAAACCTCCGCAGAACATTTGCCAGGCAAGGGCACAAGCTGCATTGGCCACACACTGAGCGTTAATTACTATCAGTGAATCGTGGATCTCCCTGATGGAAAGAACCAGCAGCTACACAAGTGTAATCCATGCTTTCAAGCCAATTTAAAACAAATAATTGTGTATCGCAAATTGGCAAAAAGCACAAGTCCAAATAGGATTAAGTGATGGTGAATCTTTAACAGGTATAGTCAAATTTGGTAGCAAAAATAAGAGCGAGAACCAACTTATTATACTGCATTACCGACCAGGTATAGTCAAATTTGGTAGCAAAAATAAGAGCGAGAACCAACTTGTTGTACTGCTTTACCAATAATCAGCCATTATTAATTTTTGGGCGGAAATGAGTAAAATTAAAAGTAAACTAGGGAAAATACAAAGCATTAATAATATTTGAAGAAAAAAAATTACGGAGGAAAGAAAAGTGAGAAAACTGTTGAAGGTTAGAAAGAAATTTGACACATTTTGGGGAGTAAAATTTGAAAATGATATTGTTGCAAATTTAACTATTAATTTAGGATCCCATACTAAAATACTACCAAATTACAAGCCTCTAGCACGTTTCTATACGATTCGGATGACCATAACAATGTCATTAAATTTTAATGTTATTCTCCATAAGAATAACATAGGGCTCGTAAAAACTTTCAAATTTTGACATTAAACCTAAGTTTTGGGGGTTAAGGAGTAAAGTTACGAAAAAACATGTAAAAGGTGAAATGTAAAGTAAACTAAGGAGAATACGAAACATTAATAATATTTGCAAAAAATAATTATTTAGGTACGAAAACATAGCGAAAACCGATAAAAATTTGAAAGAAATTTACAAAATTTTGAAAGTAGGGCGTTTTTTGAAGCTTAAGGAGTGCGATTTTTGGAAAACGCCTAAGAGGGTTTTGTATAAAATTTAATTCCTGTTCCTGAATATACTTTCAAATCTTTTCTAGCTCTTACCGTTTTCGAGCTACATCCGGTTGAAAAAAACGTGTTTTGTCGTTTTCAGAGGTCCGCCATTTTGGATTTTGGAGGGGGTTAAAATTTGAAAATGGGACTTTTGCGAAATTCACCGTTAATTTAAGATCCCATAGTAAAATACTACGCAAATTTGAAGTCTCTAGCACGTTTCTAAACCGTTCAAATGGGCACACCAAAGTCGGCCATTTTTAATGTTATTCCCCATAAGAATAACATGGGGGGGGGATTCGAAATTTCGGGGGGGTTAAAATTTGAAAATGCGACTTTTTGGAATTTTATGGGTGGTTTGGGCACTAGACCTACAAAACACCGAAAATTTCAAGTCTCTAGCTCATCTAGAAGTGGTCTAGAATTTGTATCCCCAGTCAGTTACACATCGGGTTGTATAGTATTTAGATCTGAATAAGGAAACTGTCACAAACATTCTGTATCAAGCAAGCTCTTGCTTCTTTGTCTGAAAACCGCTATGGGCAAATTCTCAAACGAATAAATTATTAATAGTATAGAAAATATCAAGGCATTATTCCAAATTATTCATATCATGTATGCTCCCCATGTAAGTGATGTATTCAAGTCCCAGAACAGTTGTTAGTGACGAATGATGTAAAACATTAGAGCGGATATTAAACATTTCCCGGAGTTTGTGTAGCTGTTAGTCATCAAGCAAAACTCGTATGTTTACAGTTTCAAAGCCAGCATTTACTAATGAAAAAAATAAACCAATAATCCGAAGAATAAATAATAATTATTTTTTTCGTTTCACAGTCTTCATCATTAATAATATTTTAATTTATTTCAAACAAATTTGCTACGGTAAAATAATAAAACATGTTACAGTACCTACATGAAATATACACTGCAGAAAAAAAAGTGTAGCTTAGTACTCTATTAAGTTCATTAAATACTATAGTTTGATTTGCACATTGATTAGTCGAATCTAATTTTATGTGTAGTTTAAAAACATAGTTTAATGGCTGAAATTAATAATAATTTAAATATTTATTCTAAAACATTCTGTGGATCAATTAACCAAAATGCAACGTACGTTAAATAGAAAGGTTTTTAAACTATAGCTTAGAATTTTCAGAACGATCTTTCTTTTTTTAATGAAAATTCTTGTTAGTTCATAGTCATTAAAATGTTCTTTGTCTGTTACAATTACTTTACAAAATGTGTATTATTTACTTAATGACCAATTATGGACTATTATTTACAGGAAAGAGTTTACATAAAATCCAATTACGTTACCGTAAGAAATCTCCATTAATTCTTTGAGCTCATGTTATAATGCTTTTAATATAAAATATAACAAAGGGATGACTTTTGAAAAAATGCGTGTATTAAATGTTGATAATCTGTTTTAATAATTTAATTTAATCATATTTTAGGAATATTTAGGGCATGTGGGATGATACTTAAAGTTAACTGAATATCGAATATTTACAACAGAATTTATTCAATTCTTGACTTTCAATTATAGCGTATAATTGTTTTTAAATGATACAGTGATGGATTGTACAGTACTTAGCTTTATCCATATGTACGCCTTACATTCATGCATATGTATCACTTGCATTGTGGACAATGTGGTGGTTCCGATTTCTATCCACTGATTGCATTTGCCTCTTACCATTGACTATTAACTTATCAGCTACATTTCCATTGAATGAAGCTACGCTGAAAACATATTTACGAGAAACATTAAAATAGTTTGCATGCAAACTGAATGAATCCTATTGAAATTTGCAGCCTTAATGCTTATCATAAAACGCCACCATAAATTAAACTTGAATCGTTAACTAAACATTTAATATTTATGAAATTTTGATGTAACTTCACCACTGCCAAGCAGCATGCCTCGGGTGACACTATTGTGGGAAGACTGGAGATGGTAGGCTGAAAATGTTAGGCTTTTTTACACAAACCTACACTAATGCACTGGTATTTATAATTTTACAAATACACCTTTAAGATATTAGTGTTAACATGTTGGTTGAGCTGAAACTAATAAATACTTTCTTTTACTAACAAGTGCAATGTGATAATTTGTATATCTATCAACAATATTTTTAATTTTTCCAAGATTAATATGGATATAAAATAACTCATAGACCACTATGCTTTGATATTCACAAAACCATGATACAAGGGAACTATTTTATAGTGCGAATGAACAAGATTTTTACAGTGGGAATATAATTTAAGAGAAAAATGAAAACCAAAGTTTGTTCCTTTTTTAGTTCTAGACGCTTGGATCCCTCACTTAGCATAGTCACAGTGTATTGGACACTCAGATCATGCCCATCATTGTGTTTGTGCGAGATTGTTGGATACTTACCCACCGTTCCAATGATTTGATTTACTCTCTATCACTCAATGAAAGAGACATTTACTCGTAAGGTTTAATTTTTGATTTTTTTTTTCAAATACTACGGTGTCTGTTTTTAGGTAATTTATTTGATTTGATCAATCAATTTATACATAAAACTTACATAAGGCTGGGATTTTATTGGGGATTGTATAGCTTTACTATACAAAAATATCTGTAAACATGTAATGTTAATGAATAAGATCGCCTTCATTTTCTAAATTTTGTATTTGACATCCAATGTTATTTGAAAAAGTCAACCATTAAATTCCACTATAAAAACAATACCAAAAGATCCCCATTTCCAACTTGTACTGCTCGTACAATTTATGTATAGCGTTAATGTTTAGGCAGTTATTTAAATATAAAAAACCTAACTGATGAAATGAGGGGATAAAATACATAAAATACTTTTATTAATAATTGATGTAAAAAGGAAAATATTAAAACATTAACACTACAAACTGTGAACATATTAGAACGACAACATAATAATAACATAATCAAGCAGCTGATATAAAAAGATACATTAAAAAACAAGCAAAACGATACTATATAAAATCTTCAACAATTACCTATTAATGTAAATATTTTAAAGGAAACTAAAGTCCTTTGTTGGGAGTTCAACAATTGCTATGCATTTAGTCCTGAAATTAACATTATTATTCGGATATGTGAGACAAATAAAACTTTGAACTATGAGACTGAGGAGAATAATTGCCCAGTGACCATATAATCACACCACATAAACACTACAACTTTTCTAGTGTCAAAGGCATCCTAAAATATTTTTAAATGAACATATTTGAAGGGTTATCTCTTATGTGTATATCAGATATACCACTTTGGCAACAGTGATGTGAAGCTCCACAGTCAAAGTCGCCGGAGGTCGGGATGGATCATAAATCAGAGGTTGTCGGAAATGACGGATGGACGACCACGCGTCGCGCATTAGTCTCCCAACAACACAATATTCACCTGTTGGGGTTGGCAGTAAAACTGTAAACGAAAATTTATGGGGGATTCAAATCCACTGACTGCTCTTTATTTTCATATAAAACCGGTTTGAAAATGCCAAAAATTGAATTACGTAGCCTATTTTCGATCTCCTGTATGCAAAGTGAACATGAAGAGGTGTATACTTTGATTTTATATTAATAGCAAAATTTGTAAAGCAATTCATGGCACATTTAACAGTAAGCTTCCTTACATTAGAAGAAAGAACACTGGCATATTGCACATTTTACCGATTTCCTTCCCATAAAAATTACTTTCTAGAGCTATAAGCTAATTTGTTTAACGTGTTACAGTTTTCAAACTTATTGTTGAACCACTAATTGATTAATGAACATTGCTTGAGCCATAAAACTATAACGTAACCCTCTTTTGTGTAGTTTTAGTTCAACTTAATCTCGATGAACTACTTTAAATGTTAATCAAAAAGTGAAGTGTCGTGTATGGGATGGATTTCTTAGTAGAGTGGCAGAAGCACTAAGATGGTTTCGGGTTGACTACCCAGAAGTTTAATCACCTAATCCAACTTAAGTTGGCAAATGATCTGTAAACCGGCCGAGCTGTACAAAGATTTTAACTCATCTAACGTTATCAAAAGCAATATCTTTTGACAATACTTTACTTTAACTCCTTTCTCAGACTTTAGTTTGATAAACTTCACTTTAGAAGGTTAGGATAATTTTGTTATGGCATTGCCAATATTTTTCAAAATAACAATTGTTTCACAATAGATATCTAAACTTCAATGAAGTAAACAGATAAGGTACTAGCTAAAGGTATTGATTTTACAGAGAGCAAATTCGTATCAATAAACCCCCATTTTACTAGATAGCTCAAACTTTTATGAAATATATTTAAATCCTACTCTAAAAATTATGTAGTTTTTAAAATACTGTAAGTCCGTTCGTAAATGGGTTATATAAACATAAATGTGTATAATCTTTAAAATTCTTTCCCATGCATTCTTAATTCCCAATCAATGAGTTTTTTTTTATGACTCTAAATTGTACTGTTATTACCCATTAGGAAGCACTCCGGGCGAGCAGTTCTACTTTATCAATGAAGTCTTAAATATGCACGTTTAGTACAGATGTAAAATATCTTTTAAGAGTGTTCCTTAAGGACTTAAATATATGTGAGAGGTAACAACAAATGTAATGTATTTGTTTTTAAATTTTCTAAAAAAGTAGGGGAAAAGGTTTCTGTCAATTTCTATTAGATGATGAATCTTTCTCTTAACTTTATTCTGTGGAGAATTCAATATTATCAGTCATCATTTAGTTTCAAACTTAGCTAATTGGTTACGTTAAAGGATTATGTTCAGTTTTAAAGTGACTACAATGTGAGGAAAAATAACATCTCTGGACACAATTATGTTGAAAAAGAAGCTGTACATTATTCCGCTGAGTTTCTAAATTTTCTGAGTTTGAACTTTTACGGCACAATTTCACGAAAATAAGGTAAGAGATTACAATGCTACAATGTATCATGTTAAAGACTGAAAGACCTCAGTATAAAGGTCACGTAAATAATGTAGATTAGATTATTTTACGAATACCAATAATATATTCATACTTAGTCTGAAGTTACCAATAATATATACTACATTTAAAAATTTCACTATATAATTTTAAATGCCAATAAAGAAGGTACAATGAACAACCGTGCCATTTGTCTGAACTGCACAATGTTTAGTTCTTATATTAAATAAGAACTTTAAACTATTTCTAGATAAAACTATTTGTTTGGGGATGGCTGTTTTGGGGGTGAAGGACGTAATAGTAAACTCGAGTAATCTTCCTTTTGTTCTCTCAAAAAGTCAAAACTCTCGCGTTTGTTTACAAAAGACCTTTGTTGAACTCAGAAAAGCTTTGGATTATCTAATATTACGTGAGAACTCTGGACGTTTGTACTATATGTTAAACGAGATTACATTTTCTTTGTAAAATATTCAGAAACTTAAAAAAAATCATATGTTAACATGATAGAACCTTAGTTAATTAAGTAATTCGTCCAATGGCGGTGTATTGTAGACTGTAAGTGGCATTTAAGATTGATAAAAAATTGTTGCTATCGATTGAAAATATGTACGTCAATATATACACAGCCCATTTTGAATAAAGAGAAGCGTATTTAAAATATGTAAACCCAGTCCCTTTGGGAACTTGATTTAAAGGACTTGTTAATGACACAGAATTAGCAGATTTTAAATTCAGTCCAACATATTCACAATACAGACGTTTGGACTCTTGAGGCTACTGAAAACGTGTAATTATTCATTATTCGACTAAATTTAGGCAAGTGAAGAGAGCTCTACGTCCAGCGTATTAGTAAGTAAATCTCATCTATTTGCACATGTTAATTCCGAGAAGCTGGGTCGGACAGGAAGATTCATGCTAGCTCCTGACCTACAACCCTCAGTAGTTGTATATAACGGTGACTGCAGAACATTAGCACACTTGCAATAAGTAGGACGCAACCATAAAATAGTAAATGAAACTTTGTATTAGATCTCACTGATTGACTGAGGTGCAGGTCGTACTTGAAAGTAAATGTACCATAAGTCACAATAAAACATGTTATGGATCGTCGTTTTTGAATACCCTGGCAAAGGAATGTGTAGCGGAATGTTTCAATTGTACTTGCCGGAGTTGACATAAAAGCAGATGGCGTTGAATGTCGTTCTTCTGAATGCATATGGTTATAATTCTGATTATAAAATAACAGGAGATATATTTCCATTTTTTATGTTTTGATCGAAAAATAAAGCATGTATAATAGCATTGCAGATTCCTATGACATACATATATAAATGCCAAAAAGTGAAATTGAAAAACACAATTAATTATATTGAAATGCATTGAGTTTGTTGTGATACGAGTTAGATGAGAACTTGTTCCAGATTAAAAGAAACTGGAGATGTTTCAATTAGATCTCTCAGGCTCATGAATATGCATACAATAATCACATTACCTCAACCCCATTGTATACCTCTTTACAACTGCAACTTCATGTGTTTTTATGAAAAAATAAATGTATGCGTTGGTTTGTACCATTTTGTTAAGAGTTAAAATGGCTACAATATACAGAATTTTAATCAAAATTGTTCCAGCCATTTTTTATTCGTTTTTTTTATATTTGATGGCAAAATTACAATTAAAAATCAAAACTTCTAAAAAATAAATACCTTCCATGGATTTAAATCCTACAATCAAATCAATCGTCATCAACTGTCATCGAAATCGGACCACAGCTCTGTACAAATACACGGACATCACATAGAAAACATTTTTTGGGGTCCAGGAGAACTCGAAAATTTTTCATACAATACTTTCTGTATATACTAAGTATAGTGTAAGAAAGTAAAAACACGTAAACTAATTTAACGTGTAAGACAATGATTCTGAAATAGTCAAATTACAAAAGCTACATCATGAATCAATTTCAGAAAGATAATAGTTTTAAGTTTGTAATTATACGAAGAAAAAAAAAACTATGAGCAAACATATACAACTACACGTCAGGGTTCATCGATTAAGTCAAGCAGTTTATGTGCATGAATATTCAGTTTAATAGGCACTCAAAGTGAACGCATATATTGTGTTTGTGTATGGTGGACAACTAGACCATACTGGCAGTCGTATGATGTGATTATAACACAAACGTAATAACGTCATACTACTTTCTAGTATATCTGCATTCCATTGCTAGTATTTAGACCATTTTAAATATTACTTGTAGCAAAATGTAGGAATGGATATAAATAAAAATTAAATATAAATAGAGCGCAATACTTCCTGAAAATATTGTGTAATCTTCAGTACATATTTACAAGATAATATCTTGAATGGGTGAATATGTATCTTGTATATTGGCAATGTCTTGTTTACAGTGCATATGTATTGTAATCTTCAAAAGGTTCTTCATGAATTAAAAATAGTTCAATTCTTTGATATAAACCTAATTTTAACCATTATTGCTAAAATGTGTCAATTTACAACGTTACTAGCCAGGCCCAATATCACTTTAACAAGGGATGCTAATCAATTAATAGAACAAAAATCACTTCTCATAATCACATGACAGTTCAATTATTGAGCTGGTGAGGGGGGCATGCTTACTGAACTAACTCTAATACGAGTGATTCAGCCCATCTAAGTAACACGCCAAGTCGTTTGTCACTAAATCCATACTAATCCTGTAAAATTATTTTGTTAACAGACCATTTATCAACCATAATTTCTTAGACATCTATAAAACGATCACATGTGTGGTAAATAAAATATAAATACATTTTGAAAGTAGTTGTGGTCTAGTTGTAGTTTTAAAAATGAATAATTAATGGTTTATACTCTTTGCTGCAATGTTTAAATTTACCTATTATACAGAATTTATGAAATGTTTATAACATATGTTCACTACAGTACTGTTGTTAGTAAGTTTGACTTCCCTTGAGATTCTGAGTGGACAATGCGTCGTTAGTATAAAGTTTTATTTTATTTTACCTGTGCTATAAGGAATAACACATACAGTATTTATGAATTCAAGTAATGTAATTTAATCTAATGGGGGAATTTATTACTGTAATAGCTGATTTTAAAATACGATTGATCATAACACACTATTCGACTAAATAAAGTAGTTTGTTTTATTTTTGGTGTTCTTAATAATTAAATGTTTGTAATTTGCAAGAGTACATTATAGTGTGGCTTACAATTTAAAAAATCAGCCTTTAAATAATAGCAAACAGAATTTTATCAGCATATATTCTCCTTGATTTTGGAATCTCGGTATGTTTACATCGCTTATTTACATCAACAATATATTGATGAGTGAAACAGAAATAGGCAACTCGCATTTCATTGTTTACAATCACTATCATGGTCTAAAAATGGGTTTATGAGCTTATATGGGTTTGGATATGAATAAAACCGAGGATTTTTATTTTTTGCATTGAAGTTTATCTCGGTATTTCATAAATTTTGCAGTTAAATCGACCAATAACCCAGGATATTATTTATCTCACTATTATCTTATATATTTAAAAAATTGTTTTTTCTTTTCCGAGTTCGTTTGGCTCATCTACCAAACCGATTTTCATAATTGAGGTCTCGAATTAAAGGTATGCACGTACAGTTTTGCCTTCAATCATCGGCATAACTGAATCTATAATCCCACTCGACATATATGGAAACAAAGTTTGCTCCCCATGTATTTCTTATGGGAGTTAAATTTGGTTTTTCTTTGCCGAGCTCGTTTGGATCTTCTACCTGACCGATTTTCATGATTGAGGTCTCGAATTGAAGGTTTGCACGCACATATTTGCCATCAAGCATATGCATAATTTGATTATTTTTTGAATGTATGATTACTTCAATTTAAGATGTACTTCACCAGTTGTAATTTATATAATCATATATATTTTGGTTTAAGAACCTTCAGTAAAATAAATCGGACCAGTTTCAAGCAAATGCAAAGTGAACAACCAACATAAACATAATTTTTCATAAAGGTTTTCTATGATTAAACATCAATAACTCCAGTATTGTTCACGTTTTTTATATGTTTTAGACTCAAAATAATCAGTCAATTATAAGCTTTATTTGAGCTTTTTATCGTTTGGATTAGTTAAGCTCAAGATACTGTATTACTCAATAAACAATCATAAATTTGATTATTTCTCGGATATTATATTTATTTTAACGCTGCGGAGCAGCATAGGTCCTCTAGTTATGTATTAATTTTAATAATTTTTTTATCTATACATGATCACATCGGTATAAATCCTAAATAAACCTCAAACACCCTTAATTACAGGAGAGCCTGGGTTGTAATGACCTTATCGCGTGACGGAAGACATAACGGTTGGGGGTAATCAGGGTCAGTAACAATCTTAGATCATACCCTCACCACTAGTAGTCAGGGTGCATGGTACATTTAACAGATGTTAGACTTATTCTTACACTTATTTTTGTCCAGTTATATTTTCTGTTTACCAAATTGGAAAGGAGAGAATTTTTCATCACCTACAAGAGTGTATTTATAACACAGTTAGGATACTAACTAACAACATTTAAACATATACACGACATGTAGACATATATAATTTGTATAGTTATACATGTAAACATGTATAGCTCTGCACTTTAGTAACGATTTGCTGAAATAATCTCAATCCAGACACCTGATTAGCATTTGATGGATGACGAATGTAGTAAAAGGTAGGAGAAAATGGAGCCCTTATCTCACAAAAGGGTGATTTTTGTCATTTGGTATTTTGTTTCAAAACAATTTAGGCCATTTAAAATTTCTCTTGACATTCTCACCTGTATAGCGAATATAAAAAATAGCTTTAACTTAATCAATGGTTTAGTTTATTGGAGAAGACAGTGCTGCTATATAGTCATCATTGACAGATACACAGACAAACAAAGCTACACAAGTTAAAATAAGTCTAGTTTCAGTTTTATTAGGATGTGAAACGTAAAATAGTGAATAAAATCTGCCATAAACTTTTCAACAAAACATGAACTTTTATTTATATATATATGATAATGTATTAGGAATATTTAAACTAAAATTTGAGGTTCATCGATGTAATACGTTGTTATACAAATGGCAATGAAATGAAACACAAATAAAACTGTTGGATATAGTATTCACACATTTTATTTCAATAATCTATGGTTTATATTTTTTTAACATTTGGCCAGCTGGTATAAAAATATGAACTTTAATAATTTTGACACATATGATTTTTGGGATGAATTGTTATGTTGTGATTACAGGAATAATAGTTTGGTAGCATTTTACTATGATTGAGTAACTTTTATTTTGTGAATAATTAAATTATTTTCTGCTCATTATCTAAACTATTCTCTTTCCATTTTTGACTTTTAACATTTGGCGACCGTGACAGGACTGTATGAGTTCTTAACCAGATAGTCACTATTGAGATAATGGAAAGAAATAGGAAACTAAGAAAAACCTTCAGAACAGCATTTACCAGAATTTATAATGGAATAAATGAGGAGCTATGCAAAGATGAGCAAGACCTACACAATATACAGGGTAAATTGAGCTCTCTGGAAAGTAAGATAGAAGATCTAAAAACTTTGGACAGGGAAATTTTATAATTCTTGCTTGATTCTGAAGCAGATGAAGAAGAGTTAGATGAAGAAGTTAGGCTAGCAGATGAATATGTAGAGAAGTTTAATCGAATTAGTTTAGCTGTACAGAGTAGATTGATTAGGTCTAGGGATACTTCACCTGAGTCCAATGGGTCTGTAATGAGTAAATCTACTGCTGTTAGGTCTAAGCTACCTACTATTGAATTCACAAAGTTTAGTGGGGATTTGAAGGATTGGCTACCTTTTTGGGCACAATTCAAAAGAATAGATGATGACAAGAATATTGACGATATTGATAAATATCATTATCTTGTGCAGGCTACTTTAGCTAATTCTAGGGATCGTCAGCTGGTCGAAAGCTATCCTGCTACCGCTGAGAACTATTCAAAAGCTTTGCAAAGTCTTAAAAGTAGTTTTGGTAGAGATGACCTTCTCATAGAAGTGTATATTAGAGAGCTTTTGAAGTTAGTGCTGAGTAATTTAAACAGCAAGGTAGAAGTTTCTTGCATTTACGATAAACTGGAAACCCAGCTAAGAGCATTGGAGACATTAGGAGTAACAACTGACAAATGTTCTGCTATGTTATATCTCTTATAGAGTCTTGTTTGCCCGAGGAACTGTTGAGAGCTTGGCAGCGTCACTCCGGCTATGAAGTAGATGCTGAACTTAAGGATAGACTTGATGGTTTGATGAAGTTTCTGCAAAAAGAGGTTGCTAACGAGGAAAGGATTACTCTAGCCGCATCTGGTTTTGAAAATAGTAAGCGACCTAACCTACTGCCTAAAGTAAGTAAATCTACTGTATTTCGACCTAAGCCTAGTTACACCAGACATACTGAAATGATGCCGACAGCTGCTGGTTTAGTTAACCCAACGAAGTCTGATAAGTTAAATACTAAAGACGTTAAATGTATTTTTTGTGGTTCTAACCACTTAGCTGAAAACTGTAAAGACAGTAAATTGACAGTAGATGAGAAGGTGAAAATCGTTGGGGAAAATGGTTGTTGCTTTACTTGCTTGTAGTATGGTCATAGGAGTGCGCAATGTAAAGTTAGAGTAAAATGTCCCATCTGTGGAAAGAGGCACACCGCTGTTATGTGTAGGGCATCTGCTGCAGAAGGAAGTTCATTGAGTGAACAACCAGGCAAAGAAAGTTCTTTAGCAAACAATGTTCACACAGATGTGTTTTTACAAACCTTTTTAGTAAAAATTAGAAACCAAAATCGAGAGCGAACAGCATGTGTTTTAATAGATACGGGATCACAACGGTCTTATATTTTGAAAAATACAGCAAAGGAATTTGGCTACGACATATCCAGAAAGGTGGAGCTATCTCATGCTTTATTTGGTGGTACTAGTACTGAAACAATTGAACATGCGTGTTATAAGGTTAGACTAAGTGACTTAAATAACAGTTATGCCTGACATTTTGACGTTCTTGATCAAGATATAATTTGTAACGATGTTACAACAGTTAAGCCTGGTCCTTGGTCCATTGAGCTTGGAACACTGGGAATTAATGTAACAGATGGAGACGGGCCTATTGAAGTTCTGATAGGTGCAGACGTTGCCGGGAAACTTTACACTGAGAAACGATATCTGCTTTCCAATGGGTTAGTTGCGATATGCACACTTTGTTGGGCTGGACTTTAATGGGAAGAACCACAGTTGAAGGGAATGGCAAGTCCAGTTCTATGGCAGTAACTTCTTTACTTTCCCCTGTTGATAATAAATCCATTTCAGATTTGTGGAGTTTGGATGTTTTAGGAATCAAGGATCCAGTGGAGGCAAAGAGTGAATCCTCAGTTAAAAGTAGAACAATGGAACATTTTGTAGAATCTGTTTCAGTGGAAAATGATGGCAGATATCAGGTCAAATTGCCATGGGTTGAAGATCACCCGCCGTTACCTACTAATTTGAAAGTAGCACAGAAGAGACTCGGTAATCTTACAAATAAACTTAATTCTAGTGGATATCTTAGTTCATATCAACAGGTGTTGTCTGACATTTTATCTCAATAATCTATGGTTTATATTTTTTTAACATTTGGCCAGCTGGTATAAAAATAAGAACTTTAATAATTTTTACACATATGATTTTTGGGATGAATTGTTATGTTGTGATTACAGGAATAATAGTTTGGTAGCATTTTACTATGATTGAGTAACTTTTCTTTTGTGAATAATTAAATTATTTTCTGCTCATTATCTAGTCCTTTTTCTCTCAATTTTTGACTTTTAACAAAAACATTAACATTGTTTGCATTATTTACATTTGAATGAGTTAGGACCGGGAATCGTATTTCGAATGCAAAATTTATAAGTTGTAATTTGACCACAATAGTAGAGGAAATCGAAAAAGAATCAAAAGTTTTAAAAATAGTTCAAATATACTTATTCGTATGAAGTTCATTTTGTAAGTTTTATTCTGTCGAAAATGTTTATAATTTCCCCAACAATTTCATGCAAATGTGTGTAAACGTTTAATCCGTTCGGTAAAAAACTCTGTCTACACTCGTAATTAAAAGTTAAACAGAGGTATTTTATTGCTGGACAAATTCGATCTGTAAATTTACGAGCTCAGTTCGAGTTTTCATCATTGTAATTACCTGTTCGTAATTACCTTATGCTCAATATTAAACTATAAAGTGAATATAACTTTAATGTTAAATGTTTTCTGATAACGTACAAAAACGTGTTTCACCTTTTAAAGCATCTATCGTTGAATTAATCTTAAGCATAATTTATAATGTAGGAATATAACAATTCCATTTTTATGATCGAAAAACGTGCTCCAGAATAATATTAGTGTAATCGTTGATGTTAACTTAAAATGCATGAAAACCGAAGTTAATATTGATGGTTTTTTAGTACTCTATTCTCACACATTATTGTATATTATATTTATGAAATAATTTAAGTCATAATCAATATCAACTGAAGACTTCAATTATCCTTATAGGCCCAAACATTTCATGTAGACCACACAGTTTAGGATTGATGGAAAAAGTCTCTAAAAGCAGTTTGAATTAACTAAGTAAATAAATACAGATTTTATTACATTTTTGACAGCCCTCATACAAAGTAGGCCTACAGAATGTGGCATATCCTTCATTTCCCCGAATGAAATGTAAATTTACTAACCAAGGTATTTTTCCAATTACAAAATAAATTTTCACCCTGCAACAGAAGACAATATACTCACATCTGTTATTTAATCGCATAAACGGGTCATTGGTTTATGTACCATTAGCTTATTTTATTTTAGGTGTAACAAGCTACATTTTAATTTTTCCTGCATACGTCTTAATTTTTATCACTCAGTTTTAAATAATTATATCTTAACAAAAATTTACTTTAATTTTCTTATAGTTAATTCACACTTTAAATCCACCTATTGGAGTGTAGTCTAATAGAGGCATTATGTCCCAACTAATTGTATTGAGTCTATTCATGCGGTAGTGGCAACACTAAAATAATGTTTTGGGTGTACCGTAGTTTTGTAAAATAGTGTGAAAGAAGAAAAAGTGCGTAAATTTATCACTAAATGAAACTTGATACGTTGACTGAGCCATCATGGTGGCCGTGTCAAGCGGGTGATTTGATGGATTACAGACTGTCTTCAAGAAATTGAAAGATATTCTCAAAATACCGCCAATGCAGTATATAGCATGGGAATGCTCTATGGATGCACTCTGTTTTACTACTGTTGAATTATGATCGAGCTCGTAATATAGACGCATTAATCGAGGATTCACTTTAAATTTCTAAGAATGATAAACTGTTTACGCTCACAAGAAGACATGTCAGTAGTTAGCCGTCATGAGTTTAAAAGATAAACACTTCACTTTGAGCTAAACTGCACGTTAGATGGTAGGAAGGATAATTATTAAAGTTCAGGTTGAGTTCAAAACAATAGACATTGAATAATCAGTAATTAACACATTACAATGACACAATTATATGTCAAACAAACAAATCTAGGTTGCATGGAATTCTACATAGGGATTTAAATGTATGTATGTAAAAAGAAATTTCATGGAAATTAAGTTTTTAGAACGTGAGACAGATTTTTCTTTAATAAAAAAGGATAAATCAATTAGCTTGAACAAATCTAAAAATTTTATCAATTTAAATTATTATCAGGAGAAAGTCAGTTGCATCACTCTCCCACTTTTTAAGTCGTTCGTCTCCATCAATCAAAGACTTAAAACAATTATTATAAAACAAAAGTTCAGGTATGTTTTAGTAACTTGGTAAGTCTTCATCGTTTTGCAAATTTATCTCGGTTCTGGACCTTATCTTGATTTAGAAATTTATCCGTTCAACTGTCTATTCAAGAAACTAAAACAATTATAAATAAAAAGACGCCCTGTGAATATCCTACTCGGTATGTTTAGCTTGTAAACAAGACGTTTAGAAACGAAATAACCTTCACAAATCACTCTACCACTTTCTGCACTCGACACTTCATATATTACTAAATATCTAATATCTATAGGCAGTATTCCAAAATAAATCTCACACTCTACAGTACAGACGTTTTTAACTCAAAAACAATAAAAGAAAGACTACAAAGCAAATTTCTAATCTCAAAGTATACTAGATATGAAAATTACAATCACTTTCTCATTTGAAAAAGTATTTCAAGGTAGTAAATAAATCCTCTTCTGCAGCTGTTTGAAAATAAAAAAATTCACATTGCTCCTATGGTTGGCAAATCAAAGATGGCCGTTGTCTTCCATGGACTCCCTTGGAAATACATTCAAAACAAATTTTCTTATCTCACAGTATACTAGAGATTAACCTTATTATCAGTTTGGTGTTTGAAAAATTATTTTTGGATGATAAGTAACTCATCAACAGCTGTTTTAAATTATCCAAGATGGCCGCTAGCCTCCAGGGACTAATGTCCTGATCACGTGACAGTACAAGACACCGGTTAGAGATAGATAGATAGATTGAAACAATCTTAGATCTCACCACTCATCATCATGAAAATAGATAGGTTAAGAAGGCTTTCTAGACACCCGGTATCTTATTAACTCGGCGAAACTAAAAAATAAGTATTACACAAATTAAAAAAAATCTATACTTGATGAACGATAAAAATCTGTTAAAACTAAATGTGATTTATCAGCTTGTAAACAACTTTAATTGAATGTAACAAATATATTTCAAAACCTTTCGGCTCCAAATGAAGGGCCAAAGTTTTTGATGTGGTCTATAGCATGAAATAGACTATATCACGCTGCTCACAGCATACAAAATTTTGAAGGCTGTCACCACCATCTGCAAACTTTAACTTTGAGGGAAACAAACCGAATTTACGACATTCTAAACCAGGAAAGCCTACTAAAACCAAACTGTAGCATATTCTTTGGAGTAAATAAATGTTTCTTAGAATATGTAATTGCACTAGAAATCGTTATATTTTCGTTTAAGTTACATAACAAAACATAGCTCAAACAAATTATAATTGATTATTTGCTCTATCGTTTATTTAAAAAAAAAAATTACACGGGAATATTCTAAGTACCGCTTAAAATATTTCTCCACACTGTATACCGGTAACTGAATAAATTCAATCGGTTTATCAAAATACATGAAATGTATTGGAAGCAATAAAAGTGACACATGGGTGCCGTAACGACCATTGTACCTTGTAGTGCAATATTGTGCTGCTGTAAACATGTTGGTGCCACTAGAATAAACCTCTTTATTACTTAGTGTTAAATATTTCACTAATATTAGATGTTATATTTATCGTGTTTTATTACAATTAATTATGTTTGCATAAATTTATAATCATTAACTGGTGAACTTGGACAAAATAGAATATTAATAAATACATCTTATTATTGTCAGATGTTAAAAAATAATCAATAAAAAAATGTTTTGTTTGAAAATAGGCCAGTAAGTAAATATAAGGTTTTTTAAAACAATACTTAAACAATTAAAATCAATTTTGATTTCATTTATAGATTTGTTATTATATCATAATTACGCAGGTTACTGAGTAAAATTAACTACCATTTGTGACCCAACTTCACATCATTGTACGCTGGGTTTTACCGTGTTACCCTGGAATATTTTTAAACATTACTTCAGGCTAGGTGAATGGTGAGATTTAAATTCAGGGAATCGGGGGTTAAACCCCTTAGACCAGTTATCTCCTCCCACAAGATTTTTTATAAAGATAAGCTACTACTGTACTATACAGGGTGTCACAAAAAAGTGTGATGGGCTATACAGGACCTAATTCTACATGCAAAAATAAGTCAAAAATGAAGAATAATTTTTTTTGGATTTCGGCTTAGTTTAGCCGTAATCCGCCATTTTGTTTTTTGGGGAAAATATTTATTATTTCAAAATCCCTTTGAGATATTTTTACGAAACTTGGGAAAATTGTTTACACTATAGTAAGTAACATTTATAAAAAAAATTATTATTTTAACTTTCCAAATTTCAAAATTTCGGCCGTTTGAATTCTTTAATGCCAAATTTCATGAAAACCGGTACCTAAATCAAAATTTTGTAAGACACAAAAGTTTTAGTATTTATTATGACAAATCCAATAAAACAAAAATGAATAAAATCGGTTCATAAATAAAGAAGCTGTGTTTATTTTAGTAATTTAGACTGAAATTATTAATATTAAAATGTATTAAATGTAATGTAATAGTTTATGTAACGTATTAAGTAATTTCAGTCTAAATTATTAAAATAAACACGGCTTCTTTATTTATAAACCGATTTTATTCATTTTTGTTTTGTTGGATTTGTCATAATAAATACTAAAACTTTTGTGTCTTACAAAATTTTGATTTAGGTACCGGTTTTCATGAAATTTGGCATTAAAAAATTCAAACGGCCGCCATTTTGAAATTTGGAAAGTTAAAATAATATTTTTTTTTTATAAATGTTACTTACTATAGTGTAAACAATTTTGCCAAGTTTCGTAAAAATATCTCAAAGGGATTTTGAAATAATAAATAGTTTCCTCAAAAAACAAAATGGCAGATTACGGCTAAACTAAGCCGAAATCCAAAAAAAATTATTCTTCATTTTTGACTTATTTTTGCATGTAGAATTAGGTCCTGTATAGCCCATCACACTTTTTTTGTGACACCCTGTATATACCACTGTTTTAACTTGTATACCACACACTGTACACAATACACTAATTGTAATTGTACACTGTTAACTGTATATGATAAAAATCAAAGCAGCTATTCGTATTTAGCAAAGATTGCAACTACACGAGGGTAATAAATAAGCAACAATGATTCTTATGAATGAATACTAGGGGGATTGATCAGATGAGTTGCTTCAAGACTCTTTGAGAATATTTTCAGGCTTTATTTCGAGTCACAGCAAAATGTTATTTCTGTAATAAACTAGCATTGACCTCAATGGACCTCAGTACATCACAGAGGCATATTATGTAAAAAAAATACCTGAAAAATCATTATGTGGAAATGCAAAATGTCAGTACCAGTGAATGAGTAGTCATACTATAATTAGGGTTTTATCCACGAACAAAACTAAAAAAAGCTGTGATAATCATATTCTAGCACTCTGCATACGTGAAACTAAGTACCACGGCGAAACGAAGTAATTGTAAATATGAGTAAAAACTTAAAATATCGTCCAACGGAAACGTTTTTGGACTAAATATTTTTGGAAAAATCTAACCACAGCTTAAAGAGAATGAACCCCCGCTTGATGCTCAGTGCACAACAGTTCAGTGACCGCTTTATCTAGAGGTACCCCCCAGGGAATACGTAGAGTCATCATTGAGTACATTAACACGAGGGGTTGAACGTTCTTGACACGACCCACTGGAACATTTTACAGATAACCTTTGATTTTAACCCCTTTAATTTAGTTTATAAATTAAAAGGAATGGCAAAAAGTTGTTCTAAATATTTATCAAAGGGGTTGAGTATATTATGTTATGGCATAATATATTTTCAACATTATAACAATACATTTAAACTGTATTTCACAATAAAAATTATGCATGAATCATAATTTTTTGTCGTAGTAATCCAATTTGGGTTAGTATATTTTCATTCTAATTCCTTAAGTACTTTTTTGTTCAAAAGCATATTGTCAAAGCAATACGTAAAGAATAGTATCCACGAAATATCTTTCTGGTTTCTTAGATGTGAAGTAAATCAGAAAATATATAAACATTAATATATTGAAATTAATCCCTAGTTTCTTTAGGTTTATTTGTGCCAAAAGAAATATTTTTTAATTAGACTTGTCCTTAGGTGATAGCTTGCAACTGAGATGTTATTGGTTTGATTCCTTTGCTAAAAGACCATGAAGAAGATGAGAAACATCTAGGTTAATACTAAGAAAATCAGTTTATCCGTATTTAAAACAATCCACACTATGCTGTTAATAGATTGATGGATAAAATATAAATTAATTAAATTTTGTATTCACTCAGTTTCTTGAGCTGTACATGGATATTCAAAACTTAAATAATATGGGAATTGTTCCCGCATCATCTGACAGCTTCCTATCTCTTTCAAAAGTATTCTATGCTAGAATCAGAGTTCACGAGTGTCTGAAAACTTGTTAGTTGAGTTCAGTTGAGTCGACGTGTTGAATATTTGCAGTTATAATGCAGTCAGTTGCACTCCAGCGAGTCCTCAACAAGTAATTTCAATATTAGTTCAACAAAAACGATCTAATTATAAACAATATACTGTTCTCTTGTTTTATAACCAAAAGTCAATCACGATTCATAAAATTAACCCTAAGATAGATGATGACACTAGCGCTCAGTGTCACCAACCTGAACCAGACATAAAAAAACCAGCGTTAGATTTTACAATGGAATGAGAAGTATACTTGTATAGGTGGTCTATGGCAAAACTCAAATACGTATGCTATTACAAATTCCTATTCAAACCCGTTGTACTTAAATTGATCCAGTAAAAACTCCCACTATGTAAAAAAAATAAATAATAAAAAGGGGATCACATCTAAGCCACGCGCAAATCCTCTATACCCAAGCAGATCGAGATAAAAAGTACGGTTGAAAAATCTTAGGTTATATTCAACGTATAATATTCCATGGGAGGTTTTAGTAACTCTCTCTATACTTTACCTAACCAATAGCCAGCTCTTCTACACGACGTAGAAATTAGCATACTCTTCTTTATATTGTACTAGCTGTAACCCGCGAGCTTTGCCCCGTTTAACTTCTTAATTTTCAAGATTATCTCGTTCGTATGGCTCAATCACGTCCTGGTTGGAGCTCGTTCGCTACGCTCACTCACCTTTAGGTTGGAGCTCGTTCGCTACGCTCACTCACCTTTGGGTTGCAGCTCGTTCGCTACGCTCACTCAGCTTTAGGTTGGAGCTCGTTCGCTGCGCTCACTTGCCTTCAGGTTAGCTCGTTCGCTACGCTAACTCGCCTCCAGGTTGAAGTTCGTTCGCTACGCTCACTCACCTTTTGGTTGCAAATTAGCTGTTGTCATAAATGTAAAAGAAATAATAGTGCTGCACCCTGTTGGTAATCCTTGTAACTTTAATGCTATTGAACATCATAGAACAGAACCAACTTGTTTAATTGAAACAGCTGTTAAGATTCAATAATTCCATTTCTCATAAGGTTAACATGGGAAACTCCAGAGCCACTGGGGCGGAGCCCGAAAGGATTTTTGAAATAAGAATATGCCTATATGTTAATCGGGAATGTGAGCTATCATCATGCCAAATTTCAGCCCAATCCGACCAGTATTTTTCGAGTTTACTTTTCCCATACACACATACAGCAACCACCTCTTTTTTATAATAGTATAGATATGTTTACAATTTAAAAGACTAAAAGAGTGTAAGTTGAATTCATACAAAATAGCCTACCTAGTATACAAAATACTTCCACACAGGTTCAGCTAAGAGTTATGTATTGCTTATAAAACGTTACCTTTCATGAATTTGACTAATGTATGTTCAACATCATTTAAAAAAAATGTAATGATTAGCTGTTAAATGTAATTAGTATATAGTATTGAGTTGCTATACTCATGCGAGTAGATACAAGGATTTAAGTTGAAGGCTATAGAGATATTTGAGACATGAATAAGTCACCTTTATATGCAAGACTCACCTCTCAGACGCCGCAACATTTACATGCATGGAGGAGGAAAGAGAGTTTTCTCAGCGCCTTTGTGTGTTTGAATCTGGATTATGCTGCATTGTGCTGCTTTATAAATCTACTATCAGAGACTAGATTACACACATTGTTAATTTTTACTGACCTAAGCCTGCATTTACTACATGCCTAAGTAGAACAATAATATTAGTTTTTGCTGCCAGATGTAAGCTGTTACCACTTAAAAAAATAAGATACTAAGTTCAACTGACGGCATGTAAAATATTTTATTATGAATCAATATTTAAAAGTAACTGAGGATAAATTATTTGAAAGTTGAGTACAGCGTCTGGAGTCAAATATCTAAATAGGATATTACTGATAAAAAGGTATTTTACAGATTACATAATAAGTTATTGGCTAACGAGAGTAAAAGAAACATATTCTTAAAGGAATCAAGTTAACAACAACCAATTACGTGTGGCTCCATCCATTGGCCTACTGAGCAAGTAGGTTGCATCTATTTCATAATTTTGGTTTCATGCCAGAACAAAGTTCCAGTACCAACTTCAGAGTTAATCAATATGATCAAATTTGCTATATATTAGGTTACCTACACTCCCTGATTAGGCAGGGTGCCAGTCTGTAAACCGGATTAGTGACACTTAACTTTACGAGTACTATGTGACTGAGCAATAATATATCTCGTTACAGCCAAGGTGTAACACTGTACATTACGAGTACTTTGTGACAGTATATTTATGTTTTAATATTTGACAAACTTAGTTAAATCACAGATTAACATACTAAGTTAGATGTCTTTTTAAGCTCTTTTAAAAGGTTTAAATATCAATTTTGAAGGTTTATGTTTGAGGGTCAAAAATAAAAACCAATTTCATCCCCTTAAAGTAAAAAACCCGATCATACTGGTTCGCGAACTATTCATGTTTATCCCGCCCTACACATTTGGACACCAAATTTCATCAAAGTCGGAGCGAAATTACTTGAGTTATCGCGTTCACGGACACATCATGCGAAAAATTTATAAAAATTTGAACAAATGGTGTTTTTTTGGCCTCAAGGGACATCAAATAAAAAAGTATATTGGTCCCAGGTCTAGGTCTTACCATGCCACCTACGGTAATAGCTACTTCCCTAAAGGGAAATTCACTGAACATATATCACGTACGTTATTTTTACTCATTGCACGAAACGATCGAACCGTTGATCAAAGGTTCCAAACTTTTTCTATACCAAGCTATATTTATTTATACTAGAGCTCGCCCTGTGGTCGAAAACTCGACCAAAAAAAAATTTTATGAACAGACTTCTCTTTTTTCACCCATGCTGTAAATAAAACATGTGATTGAAATTTATTCAATTTGTTTTGATTTTCAATTTATATTTTGTTGCTATTTCGTCATCAGCATGGCAACCCATAATAAGGCCCATGTTTTTTTATATTTTAAATTAATGTTTCGTGCTTATTTTTGAGCCTATTTTAATTTATAAAGGTATTCTGCACATCTACAGAAAAATATCTTTCTAACAGTATGTGTATACTTTCCCTGTGGTGTACACGAGCTGAGAAAAAGGTTTTAAAGAAACGTGCTTGTATATTAATATATAGATTTATTTACATTATTTATATTTATTTACATTTGGTATAAATACGAATTGTGCGTTGTCGTTCTAAAATAATAATTGCACAAGTTTATACAAGTTTAGTAAAACCGACGTTTTTATTTTCCAAAACCACTAAATACGAGTGCCACCGTCAACTAATACAGTTTAACATGGTGATGGACATTCACATGATATTGCTCTCATGATATACACTGTATGCATTTACAACCATCTGTTTGGTACATTTCAATATTCCAATATCCGCAGATAGCCAATGTAGCTGTCGTAACATTTGACAATACCGGATTAGACAGAATGACGTTTGCAGTTCTATTTCGTCTGCAACATACTTTGATTCCTCATCTGCAATGGATTTAGTCGAACGATTTTTTATTTCATCTTTACACAAATCTTTCTGTTCTAGCATAGCTCATTGACAAAATACTTGTAGTAATCACTTTATAGACTACAAGAAAGAAAATTAAACTCAATTTCTAATAAGTATACTGTTTAAAAAAAAAACTCATAGTGTATTCATTTGATCTCTATCTGGAATGTATTAATAAAATGTTTGTTATTATTAATTAAAGGAAAACCTTTACATGGGGTTGTGACTTTTCATGAAATAGGGTCATCAATAAGTAGAGGTTCAATAAAAAACATAGCACTTTTATATTCCCAACGACTCGTTTAACAGTGTATTAAATCCTACCTAGTATAAAATAATATTAAACTTAGATTATTTCTGAAATGACTGTTTAGAGATGTCAAAGATATTAAGTTTGGCCATTTTTCGGGTTGTGCATGTGCTGATAAAGATATCACTAATAACATACTGTACGGTGAACCAAAGTTCTAATGTTGACTTAAATTAATAATTCCAACCATTCTGAGATAGTTAACAGCGTTATAAATTGAAGCTCCGTAGTTTGTATTCAAAGGAGTCGCCCTTAAGATCTTCACTAATGTGTAGATTTAAATTTTTTCTGATTCCAAGATTTTTTCGATGTATAGTTCAATGGAAAAAACTTTGTAAATACAGAGGGTCTCACTTACATTGAACAAATAGCTAACGTTTTTATTATAAGATATACAGTTAACTTCTTATGAGGCCCTCCCCTTTATTTTTTAAAATGTGTTTTGGGATGGTTCCGAATTTAAAAAAAATATATCCGCCATTTTTCCAATATGGCCGACAACTGAGTTATTTCTTATGGAGCATCATGTATTGTATGATTGAACTAGAATGTAAATGTGATTTTAAGAACATTTTTATTCATTACCTTTTTTCTCTAAAGCAACTTGTTTAGGAGTTACAGCGTGTTACATCTAAGAAATAAAAGGCTTGTGGTGTACATTCTGCATCCTGTATGCCATAAAAAAATTTAGAGAAAATTCAAAGAATAAATAAGTCTTAACATTGCATATACGTTCTAAAAAAATGGCAAAATACGTTAAAAATATTGACACTGTTGTTTTAAAAATTGCCACAATTTTCAAAAAGGGCAGATAACTGTAATATCAGAACACTTGGTATATTATGGTCTTTTTAGGATGTAGATGCGATTTTAAGACTTATTGATACCTTCCAATTCTCTCTAAACTTACTCCTTTATGAGCTAGAGGATGGAGAATGTACACAAACAGCAATTTTTTCTTAGGTTTACAGGTTCTCAGGTTTGTTACACACTATAACTCCTAAACGAGTAGCTACAAAAGAAACATGTCATAAAAAGGAATACAAATGTTTAAAAATCGCATTTATATTCTAAAACTACCATAAAATGCAGGGTGCTCCAATAGAAACAACTAAGTTGTCGGCCATATTAGAAAATGGTGGATATATTTTTAATATTCAAATCTATTCCAAAACGCATCATAAAAAATCAAGAGTAGTGCCTCTTTAGAAGTTAACTATAATATGTCTCATAATGAAAAAAATTAGCTATTGGTTTACTTTAGGTGTTTTGAGACATATAATAATATATTACTTGTATAATATTACTTTTGGTTTCAAGGTTGTAAGTAAGAACTAAGGTGGACGATTTAATTGTCGATGTAAACTAAACATGTTATTCAGATTTTTACTTATCATCGTACTCTTTTCTCCAATTAATCATGATTTCGTATTATTGTAAGTTATAATCAAGAAAATGTTTATAACACATACTAAAAACTAAAATTACTATCGTAATAAAATATACACGTTTCTTTGTGTATGCAATAAATACTACCAATGACTTTGCAGTGAATTTTCTATTTATATTTAAAACCGCGATTAGTTTTGGTTGACAACTAATATGGGATGAATATTATTTTACAATATGTCGCAATAAGTCTTTAAACATTATAGATATGGATGAGAGAATGAGGAATGCTAAGATTGCTTTAGTTACTTCAGATTTCCATATAAAAACATACTTTGGCCATATAAGTATGAAAGTACACTACGTCAGTAAAAATACAAGAGAGAATGTCATATAATTATTTTACATTTCCTACGGGATAATGTTCTGTGCTTCGTGAAGATAAAGCGAAGATTAAACAAGTGAAAGTAATCAACTCTAAATTAGAAATATGGCGTAGCATAATTTCATTCAATCACTGTTTTGACTATTTCAAAACCTTGCTTCAAACTTATTAATAAAAAATCTTTTAAGATTTTGTACGCCGCCTCTATACTTCAACGTATTAGCTAGCCAAACTAAATAAATCTACTCTACCTCTCCGAATTCTTTCCAAGGTAGAAAGTACACAAATCAACCAGCCACAACCAGGTGAGACAGTCAATGCAGCCAACTCCAATCTCATACAAACATCTGATATCCTGAACATGACTCCGCAGTTGCGATGATGAGAGATGAAGCTCTGTAGCGGTTGCGTTCACAGCGATTAGTGTTTTTTCATCCTTATATATACAAAAAGGAGAATACAAAAAACTGCGTGGCTTTCTTTACTCACAGGATTTAAGGAAACTTCATGTACTTACAGACACATTTAACTTCAAAAAGTGATATCCTAAAATTTGTCTAACATAAACAAGTTGTGGTGTCGAACGAGCAAATGAATTCGTCTATTTCAATTCCGCCTCACCTTAAACTGGGCAATGAAAATCATTTAAAATGACCCTATGTGGTCAGCAGTTCTACTGTAATTTTGTTTTCATGTTCAATTATATCAACTTATAAATATGCCTAGTTTAGCTGAGACAGGTATAAATGAGCTTTCTACAGAGAAATTATAATAATTAGATATCTGGGAAGCACTCCATATCACAGGTAACATGAACTATAGAAACAACCAATGTTTGTAACAGTTGTAACATTTGACTGTTACATTTTCAATCTATATTTAAATTAAACATGCAAGGGAAGTAAGTTTCGAATTTCTATATTTTCTGCTTATTACAGGTTCTTACAGTTCACATATTTGAGCAGGGACGGTGGTCGTTTTGCTGCTTATCTCCAGCTTTCCAACAGACATCGTTTAAAGGGACAGCCATTGTCCTCACTCTTGTATCTTCATAAGGGGTTTTGTATATAAGCCCCTAATCTACCTCAGAGGTATCATAATAATTTTAGGTTGTGATTATATAAGATTACAGTTGAACAACTGTAATTTTTTTATATTAAGAATATTATTGAAGGTCATAACACTAAAGGAGAAATGTCCATATTCAGTGGCCACATTATATGGAGAACCAATATAATGAGATAGTATAGATATGGGTTTGAAAATGCCTTTCAGGCGTGTGATACTGTCACATCACTATATAAAGTTATATATATTTGCATATTTATTGGAATTAATTCAGATTGGTTTCAGTATAAACTATATATAAATTATATTTTTTTGAAATTTATGTTTTATTGTTTAAATAATTGTATTTAAAAGGATAGTTGGTCCAGTTAGGATTATCAGTTGACACGCTTTTACATACAGATATGAGCATCCTGTTGTTGTCCTCGAAAAGACCAACCAATAGGAGTCGTTTATTTCAAGGATTTACCAAGTATGGCAATGTAGATTATGGCGAAACTAGGAGAGGGGATATTTGCAGCTCATGGGTTTTAGCTGAAGAAGAGATTATTCTCTTCCATAGACTCCTGCTAGTAGCACTTACCTTCTGAGTTGTAAGTAGTCCCTCGGGTTACTGCCCAATCAGCCAAGTTCAATACTAATTGTTGTAATGTTTTAAATTCTAAATTTCAAACTAAACACTAAACTTAGGACTTACTTCCGAACCTTTTCCGAATATCAGAGAGCTCACTCAGCAATGATGCTGTTGGTTTATTTTAGAGTAAAACTATGATAAGCATTATTGTAATATTGTGAAAATATTACAGGCGAGAGGCGAAAATGAGTTTCAGGTAGAGACAAGTTTTGAAAGATAACTGGTCCTCGTTACAATGCACTTATGCTTAAACGAACATTTAAGGTAAAAAAAGAAGGACAATACTATAGCGGTAACGGGACACGACGTGATCGGGCGGGGGTTATGTCTAGACATAGCAAATAATAATATTTATTTATTACAAATTGACGACCTTCAAATGAAGCAAGAAGACATCTGTACTGGCCCGACGATGACTCCTTTGTGAGTCGAAACCGGTTGCATTTTAGCAACACATTGATCACATAGATGCAGGTATTTACACCATTATTTAGTATTTAAATGTGATCAGGAGGCTAAAACTCAATATAATGAACATAAGACATAAGTCTATTTAATATTGTCCGTGTGAACGCAAGTTTACGTTTTTACCACGAGACTGGTGAAAATTAAATGGATAAATATAAAGTTCACCTTCTTTACAGGTTTGCTGTGAATAACCTGGCGAATATGAATTGAATATTTGGAATTCGGCATATATTTAAAATCGGCATTACAAAGTCACTGTAATTTAAGAAGAATCTTCATAATTTCCATAAACCATTTTATTTATTGGTAAAATTTTAAACACATTTATTGTTTCGTGAGAAAATTCTTTGAAAGAGGTAAATTATGCTAAGCCAAAGTGTGAATTCCACCCGGAGAGGCTAAGTCGTAGTCAGTGTAAAGAACACTCTCTCACAATCCCTTGTAAGCCGGGGATCAACCAGAAGACTGTGCAACATCACGGCTTGTGCTATGAAGGTGATTTTTCCATGATATTTGCATTTGAAAGTATAAATATACGTGTTAGCTTTATATCTTTGAAAGGTTCTTTGAGATATAATAAAATAATCTTTCAAATTGTGTTTATTTATTCTATGGTACTACTAAGCACGTATTGATTGTATCCGTCTTAAACAAATTAAAGTTTGTGTCCGTCTGTGGACAAAGGCGAGGCAGGCTGTAATTTTAGTGAAAAAAAGGCTCTGGACAAAGATTTAAAGAACATTAAAATTGTACATTTTCTTAAATAATGCTAATAACTCGAAAAAAAAATAATTTTTGAAATTTTCTCAAGCTCTTAATACCCCTTTCTGTTGACTCTATATTGCTAGTTCACAAACAAATTCAAGTTTATCCAGCTCTACACCTTTAAGCAAAATTTTATCAATATCAGACCAAAATTACTCGAGTTATCGTGTTCACGGAGGTAAAATATAAGTATATATATATATATATATATATATATATATATATATATATACACACATATAAACATTTTAAACAAATAGTAGTTTTGGCCTCTAGGGACATGAAAATGAAAATGTAAATCAGTCCCAGGCCTAGATCTTATTTTTATCTTACTGTATTACCTACGGTAATAGCTACTCCCTTGTTTTTGTTAATAAAGAAATTTGCTAAAAATGAACAAATTATCTTAACTGTGGAGTAATAATTCTAGGACCATAATATGTACCAAGTTAGACTATAGTATTACGTTTGTGTCTATAAAAATACTAATTGTGTTGAGAGTGACGAGTTGTAATAAACTCAAAATAATTCGCCGGTAAATCTTAATTGATTAGTTAATTTAATTAAGTAAACACGGAGATTAAATTTATATTTTAAAACTAATTACAATATCAATAGAAGCGGGTCGCTGAGTGTAATCATCAAAGGCGATCACAAGATTGAACCAACTTCATTAGCAGCTTTTATTTTGGAGCTTCTGTTTACAGAGCTCCAGGGCTTGATTGTAGCTATGGCGTTTCTAGTTTGTAACACAAAAGAGATTTTATACTTCAAATATGTATTACCTGTTGGAAAATGCGATTGAATTAAAATAAATATTAAAACTAATTATAAAAATATTTTAATAACTTAAAACTTGTTATGACTGGAGATAAATTTAGTTTTGAAGGGATACGTGAATTTAAATTTCACAAATAAAAAAAAAATATTAAAAATACACTATAATTATTAAGTTATATTCTTCAGTAAATTTGATTCAACAAACTATTCAATTTGTTGACTTCATAAAACGGCATTAAAAAATGTTAGAGAATATTTTACAATGAAGCCAATGCTTATGTTGTAATTAAATTGTAATATAATCATAAAAACGAAAATCCTATCCTATACTCTAATACGAGCAAGGTTTGCTTGTATGTATGCTTGCACCAAGATCTCGAAAACGGCTCCGACGATTTTCTTCAAATGTTGTAAATAGTTTATTTCTGGCCTAAAAACGAGTTTACTGCAGTTAGAACTGCCAACAAAAATCTAAATACGTAGAAAAATGAAACTGAAAATCACATTTTTTTAACATTAGTCTTATGGGTTGCTAGGTAACCATGTTGGCTGAATTAAATAACAAGGAAAAAGTAAACAACAGACTTGAAGTTGTAGCATGTGTTCATAATAAGCCTACTACCCACAGTATACAAGCAAATTACAAATACAGTACAAAAGGAAAAACATCAGTTAGTTGTTACTATTAAGCAAAGATTATACTGAAGATTACTCGATACATTGTTTGTAGTACAGGCTAGCAGTGCGGAGTGTAGGAAGTCTGCGGCATTTGGATTAATGTATCTAAAATACTAAAATGCTACGGGTATATTTCCCATCCTTATGGAACAGCTGAAGCCAATTTTATTGTTAGTTCTGTCCGGTTTTCTGTAGATGTCGTTTTTTGTTTACAATTTGTTTATATTATTTTAGGGTTAGTTTCTCATTATTTGTGTCTCACCGTTTGGTTATATAGCTAGGGGACGAGTTATTGTTTATGATTAGATAGTTTTATTTGGTTAAACGAGGGTTTAAATTACTGAAATAACAAGAAACAAATTGTAAACAAAACACGACATCCATGGAACACCAGACAGAACTAACAATAAAATTGGCTTCAGCTGCTCAATAAGGATGGGAATTCTACTAAGGGACTATGTTTTATCATGCTCTATCTATGCTTAAATGCTAAGAGAAGGGTAAGATATTTATGTAGTATGAAATTATGGAAAAGTGGTATGTCAATCGTATGAGCTTTATGCAAGCGCATACATTGGTAACTATATCTCAACTCTAGAGGTAAAAAGTGTATTACTATATCACTAGCTCGAAAGAAGTCGATTAAATTTTATTCTTATTGTGGCCAACTTGGTTTAAAATCTACCTAGAGTCGACTCAATCCGATTGGATTGTATTATGTAATTATGTAATACGGCAAAACTAATACTGAAATGAAAATGTTGCATTATGCACATGTGGTTAAAAGTCACATGTTTGTGATTAACGTATCAACAATAGAGTTTGGTTTGTAAACATATTGCCTCAAAAGATTCGTTACTAGATGGAAATGTACTCAACAAAAAATCTGAAATCATGAAAAGAGGACGACCACCAAATAAAGGTTTGAAGAAGTTGGGGAATTTCTTTAAAAGGCACAAAGCTGATGAAGAACAGGTAAGCTATAAAATATATACCTTTATTAATTTAATTACATACATTAAGTTCGTGTGGTATGTCATTACTAAGTAGCTTACACCACGAATACAGAAATTGGAATAGAGTTGCTTATTTTATATTTCTCTATAGCTCATTGTGTAAGGTACGTTAAAAAGTTATATGACAATTTTTATGATTGGTAGTTAAAAGTTATTAGGCCTAACTAATTAAAACTGATCCATTACTTGATTATATATGATATCAACTTTCTTCAAAGAACATAACATTCTTTTTTTATTTAATTGCAAAGCTAATGGACACCCGGTTAGCCTAAACGTTATAGAGTCCCAACTAGGAGAAAATGTGAGTTTTTTTTTTAATTTTGTAAACATCGTTATTAACATTAGTTACATATTTCATTTAGGATTGATTAAAACTATTCTATAACGGTAGGATAACTAAGGAATAAACTTATTTGTTTGAAAAAAAAATTTGAGTTCTTAACTTTTGTCCAACTGATTGTCCAACTGGTCAATATGGTTAAATAAATATAATGATATCAGTTTCTCTAATAAATTTAAGTAGTTAGGCAAGCTCATGAGGAATTTAAGGTCAATATGGTTAAATAAATATAATGATATCAGTTTCTCTAATAAATTTAAGTAGTTAGGCAAGCTCATGAGGAATTTAAGGTATGTTTTCAATACTTCAAAACCTGTGTAGATAAGAACGGCTTTGTAGCCTATGAGCTAGCATCCAGCAATTATCATTATTATTATTTGTAAAATCTAATATCATTCAGGAATTTGTTCTATTGAAGTAGCAAGAGTGTTTTAAAACTAGTGTTTTAAAGCAAGTAGAAAGTTTGTGCCTTTTTCACCCAAACAATAGAGAAGCAGGTCGTAAGTTGAATGTGACATGGTGTGGAGACCGTCTTGAGCATTGTCCTACACACAAATATCTTAGTGTCATACTTCGGTCCAAAAAAGCTTCATATTACGGACACGAGTTCTGGATGGATCACTCTCAAGCAATCGGGTGGCAAGGTGGGAGGCCAACCCTCGCATACCAGCCAGGGAGGAACTGGCTATGCCTTCATCACGGTGTAGAAGACTCTAGCTAGATCGAATCAGGGTCGAGATACAGTACCAAAATGCAAGACAAACATGCAGAAATGGGTCTCTTACATCATCACATGACGAAGAAAACGTTTTGTGTGCGTGTGGTGTTGTTCAGGATCCCGGCCATCTACTGATGTCCACGCCTAGACCAGTCTTGCACATTAGATGACCTTTTACAAGCGAATGACAAAGCCATATCGGTAGCTAATTTCTGGAAAAGCAAAGTCAGATTTCCGGACACGGAAAGTAAGTAGCCTAAGTAGCATGAGGAGGAAGAGGGTTAGTTACAATTTTTTAGGACCTTTATAGCTTAAATTTACTTTCATTGACAACAATTTTTTTTTTATTTTAGGTTGCAAAAGAACTTGAACCTGAACCTGAACCTGAACTTGAAGGACCTGAGGGGTCTGGTGTATGTGTCTTAGAAGTTCAATCTGAACAAAATGTGAGTTGTTATTATCATCTCAACCGTATTATTAATGTAAAATTATTCAAAACAATTAATTAATTTAGTTTAAAAATATTATTTTGTGATAAATTAATAATACCAATAACCAATAAAGTAAGTAATCAGTCACCAATTTTACGATGAACGAAAAATAGCTTACACTTAGATACTGTACAATGAAAATTACCTTTCCAACAAGCATAAAAGACAAATATTTTAATTTCAGGTCCCAAATGGAGTGCGCGTGTTAAATGATCAATCAGATAAAAATGTGAGTATGAGTAACTATACCTGAACCGCATTGTTACGGTACTAATGAATAATTTAAAAAAATTTAACCGTTCATTTTGTGGTTAATTCATATTTGAAATAACATTTAATGTACTGTAGAAAATTATGAATTTGGTTCAAACAGAAAAATGTAAAAAATATATTCTAAACACGCAAAAGAATCTGTTATCATTGTTATTATATGTGGTTAAAAATTGCATAACTCGATTTTTTGGACAGTGTAAATGGCTTATGTACCGGTACCCAAAGACTGCCATAGAAAGATAACGTTTGCCCAAAGTAACCATTAATGGTAGATAGGAGAGAGAATACTCATATATTTTCATGAATTTTTACTGTAGGTAGTAAACAAATAGACCTCTGTTATTGTTTGTTGAAATTGTTATACATTTATGTTTATTTTCCATGATGATTAGTTATTCTGATTCTGGTATTGGAGTATGCCAAGAGTAAGATATAACGCAACAAGTGTAGACAGGAATTTTATATTCTAAAATTGGCCAGGTGATGCTTAAATTTTTACTCTCAGTAGACTAGGATACAAATTTTGCAGTACAAATTAACGCAACCTTAATACAGATTTTTTATTTGTACAGCTGATGACTTCCAACAAACCCATTAGATGTGCGAAGATAAGGGCTCTGGAGATAATTTCAGATGTAAGTGCTCAAATAAGTCAGTCTATGGTGGAAGAAAAGGTAAATTATTTTGAGCAAAGAAGAATGTCAGAAGACAGCCAGGTTCGTGCCACTCGCCTTGAGGAACAGCGACAAAGAGACGCCAACCGCAGAGCCGCCGAGGACGAAGACGAGCGAGCACGAAGCCTCGAAGAACTGCGGCAAACAGCCGCTAACCGCAGGGCCGCCGAGGGCGAAGACGAGCGAGCACGAAGCCTCGAAGAACTGCGGCAAACAGCCGCTAACCGCAGGGCCGCCGAGGACGAAGACGAGCGAGCACGAAGCCTCGAAGAACTGCGGCAAACAGCCGCTATCCGCAGAGCCGCCGAGGACGAAGACGAGCGAGCACGACGCCTCGAAGAACTGCGGCAAACAGCCGCTAACCGCAGGGCCGCCGAGGACGAAGACGAGCGAGCACGAAGCCTCGAAGAACTGCGGCAAACAGCCGCTAACCGCAGGGCCGCCGAGGACGAAGACGAGCGAGCACGAAGCCTCGAAGAACTGCGGCAAACAGCCGCTAACCGCAGGGCCGCCGAGGACGAAGACGAGCGAGCACGAAGCCTCGAAGAACTGCGGCAAACAGCCGCTATCCGCAGAGCCGCCGAGGACGAAGACGAGCGAGCACGACGCCTCGAAGAACTGCGGCAAACAGCCGCTAACCGCAGGGCCGCCGAGGACGAAGACGAGCGAGCACGACGCCTCGAAGAACTCCGACAAGCAGCCGCTATCCGCAGAGCCGCCGAGGATGATGACGAGCGTGTTCGACGTCTTGAAGAACAGAGGAAAATAGATCAATAAAAGGTTAAATTACCTGTGTCCGCCGGTCGATCCTGTAGAATCCTATTGCAGGATATGCATTTCGGCGATGTTAAATACAGGTTAAATTGTTTCAGGTAATTTAACCTTTTATTGATTGTCAACCGATCCGGAACAACAAACAACATAAAATGAAGGAAAATAGATGCCAACCGCAGGGATAATGAAGTAGTAGACGAGCGTGCTCAACGCCTTCTAGAACAGCGTCGTCGTACAGCTGAAATGCGACAGAATTCTGAGCGCAATCAACTTCAATCCTATAAAGCCGCTGCCTCAAGCCTCGTAGAGTACAACAATTTGGGAATGTTTGACATTGCATGTGTTCATTGTGGTGCTGTTCATTTTTTAAAAGAGAGAGTGCAGAACAGAATTCACCCTAATTCTTTTGGTGACTGTTGCCTTCATGGTCGCATTGAACAACCTGCGCCAGAGTTTCCCAATGAATTGGCATTGCTGTACACTAAACAACACAGACTAGCCAAACAGTTCCACGATAAAATTCGAAATATTTCTGCCTGTTTTGCTTTTTCTTCATTCAATGTTGCTGATGACAGGACTTTCAATAGTAAAGGTATTTATACATTTACTGCTGGTAGACAAGTGTATCACAAGTTAAATTTGGCGGCTCAGCCAGTCAGCAACAGTGAGGGTGATTTGGAAAGACCTAGATATGGCCAAATGTACTTCATTGATCCGGAAACAGCCGTTGCAGAACGTATGAATGAACCAATGAATCAAGGCATCAATCAAGAACTCATACAGATTTTAGAGGAGATAATGAGAAGTCAAAACCCATTTTCACAGGCTTTTACGATGATGAGGGAGATAGTTGAGGAAAACAATCAGCGTGCTGAAGCTCTTGGTGTCCAACCACCCCACGTCCACCTCCTGTTTGCTGAACGTGCAGGTAAAATAATACTGTTTTCTCTAATTACAATTATTTTGTATGTTATTTGTAGTTGCTGCAAAAATATAAAATCAGAAATATAAAATAAACAGTAACTAAACATAAAAACTTATGCAAACTTATCAAGTAAGTAGTCTTGTGTTTGTTACTCCTCGATAAATATGATGACTCTGAAGGTAAATTTAATTGAAGGGTCGCCACAACTAACGTTTTGCTGCAATCTCAGTACTAAACTCTGAAAACTTCCATACAAGCATAAGCAAACGCGCCGTAGCCTTTTTTATTTCCTTTCTCCGTAGCTTTCTATATTACATGTAAGAATGACTACAACAGCCTGTTAAAATAATAATACCCCAACCGCAGCAAACCTGCAGACTAAGCAAATTTCCATTTGCCTGATTGGATTTACACTAAAATGCCTCCTGAAAAGTATCACATTTATTCCCTATTTTAATAGATTAGTTTAACGTACTTAGGTTTGCTGCAACAGGGAGGGTAAAAAGGTGTTTTGTTGTAAAATGTTAATAGTTTAGTAAAAAATGAATGTATTTTACAAATTCTATCAAAATATGTTCATAAACAAGCAAACTACAACAGTTGACTTATTCTCCATAAGAATAACATAGGAATTTTAAATTTACAATTTTGTGGAATTTTCTCCGTAACCATTAGGCGCACAATAACGCTTCAATATACTAAATTATTTTTTTTTTAAGCTCTACAAAATGGTTTGGAAAGAAATTGTGAAATTTTGTGTTTTTAGGGTAAAAAACGAAAAAAACCTATTTTTATTTGTGTCATTTTTCTCTTAGAACTAAATAATGATTAAAGTTAAGATTTTTTTGTTTTTCATATCATTAATTTACGATGTTTACTTTTAGGCGATGATTCCAGGCGATTCAACTCACCAACTTATAATGAAGTTGCTGCTGTAATTACATTACATGCAGACCAAAGTATTCCGGAAAATGAGATGGTTATTAAGGAGCGAGGAAAACAGTTAATAACGCTCAAGAACATTGACAGCCGAGTAGAACCATTCACCTACCCTCTCCTCTACCCAAAAGGAACTTTTGGGTTTACTGTAGGGCTTCCTCTTAAAACGCCTTATGCAAGCCGTGCACACATGACGAGGATGGAGTTGGCTCAATACAGGTTAGCCTTTCGTCCAGAACAAGCCAAGGCTCTTCCTCCTGAACCATTGCTAGAGGATTAGATCTAAGGTCGATTGGATTTAATGCTCTCCACTTTGGTGGTAGACTGTTTCAACAGTACGTCGTGGACACATACATCCGTGTTGAACGTGATCGTATTCAGTGGATCAAATATAACCAAAAGAAACTTCAAGCTGATCAGTATGCAGGAGTAACACATTTTCTAAATGAATTGGCTGAAAAGAAAAATGCTACAGTTGCTGAAAAACTGATTTTACCATCATCTTTTCCCGGATCAACTAGATATTTCACCGAACACTTTGAAGACGCTATGGCAATAGTCCGAAGGTTTGGCTCTCCAGACTTTTTTATCACAATAACGTGCAGTCCAACATGGCCAGAATTAAAAGAAGCTGCATGTATTGAGCTCTCTGATGGTTCTAAACTTCAACAGTTCGCCCAGGAAAGACCTGACATTGTGGCTAGGGTAGCCAAATTGAAATTTGACAGCATAGTTGAAGATATAAGTAAGAAACAGATTTTTGGGAAGTCTTCTGCTTTTGTTTACACTATAGAATTTCAAAAACGAGGATTACCCCACCTACATCTTCTTGTCATCATGGCAAATGAAGACAAACTCCGGTCTCCAGAGGAAGTAGACACTTTCATTTCGGCAGAAATTCCTAATGATGACCCAGTTCTAAGGGAGTTGGTCCTCAAATGGATGATTCACAATCCATGTGGCGAACTTAATCCGTCTGCATCATGTATGGAGAATAAGGGTGGATCAGCTAAATGCCGCTTTGGATTCCCCAAAGCTCATCAAGAGTTTACGTCAATTGTTGACAACAAAAAACCGAATTATAAGAGACGGTATGACCCACAACTGGATCCAAATAACCCAGAATTTTCTCACGTCCATGCGGTGTACCGCAAAAACAGTGATGGACAAAAAGTTACACGGGACAATAGACATGTTGCTCCATACAATGGCTATTTACTGAAGAAATACATGTGTCACATAAATATCGAGTATGTTGGTAGTGTTAGAGCCGTTAAGTACCTCTATAAATACATTTATAAAGGGCATGACTGCGCAAATATAAAAATTGTTGAAAATGTGGCCCGAATAATGTATAATGAAGCAGAAACATTTGTTGAGGCACGTTATATTTCGCCCCCTGAAGCATTTTGGAGGCTGGCTGGAAATGAAATCCAAAGGAAAAGCCATTCGGTGCAACGTTTGGACATCCATCTAGAAGGTCAGTACCGTGTGGGAAACATGGAACAGACACAAGAAGATGTAGCGGACACTGGCCTGAAAGGGTCCACCTTAGAGGCGTACTTTAAACACAACTCTAAACTTCACATAGAAGAAGAGAATGGGAATGAAGTAATCTACTACTTCTACTGGCAGATGCCAGAAAAGTACAAATGGTTAGGCAAAACAAGTGAATGGGTGGTACGACAGCGAAGCTCAAAAACTATTGGAAGGATCCACACCGTGAACTTGGTGGCCCAACCTGAACTTTATCACTTGAGAATGCTCCTCTTTCATACCAAAGATGCCAAAAGTTTTGAAGACCTTAAATTTGTAAATGGGACTGCCTATTCCACTTATAAACAAGCATGCCTGGCAAAAGGCCTTACATATGATGACCAGCAATGGATTGATGGGCTGCGGGAATCCGCTTTGTCAAAGATGCCGAGTGTCATGAGGACACTCTTTTGTCAAATCTTGATTCTCGGATCACCAGAAAACCCTAAACGTCTCTGGGATATGTTTAAGGACGAGTTGGCAGAAGATTTTCTTAGAGAAGCAGAGATTTCTGGAACTCCTCTAGAAGATGCTTACAACAGAGCATATAGAATCATAGCTTACAAGCTAAATACTGAAGCTACAGAAGGTAATAATCAACTTATAAATATTACTTATTACAAAACTTAAATTAAGTTTATTTTGGGTGTATACCCCTTCAAAATTTGTAATATATTTATTTATATTTTATTTTAAATGATAAATAATATCTTTCTCTTAAACTGACAGCGAGTAGGTTAGCCATGCCAATGGTCGATGAATGTTGTCTATTGGTCTACCAAAGTTAAATATCAATCTTTAGTGAATTCCTTCAACATATCATACATAATACCATATCAATATTAAATTATTTTAATGTCTTTAAAAGTCATTTCAATATAATTAATAAAGATGGTCTAATACAGTCCTTACTATTATTTATTAATCACAAATTTATAAAAAAACAGATGATTTCAGAATCAAACCTTTGCAGATATTTTTATAACAGTCTTTAAAAACTAACCTAAAATATGTTAATTTAATATAAAAAAGGGTTTAAATTAGTGTGTGTTTTAAATAAGAGAGCACAAACCCCATTTAACCATATTATTCACTCATGAATAATACATTCATGACACACATTATTCTAACCATTGTTGTAAACAGTACTTTAATTTGGGAGATATCGACCTTGAAACATACATAATTGCGGATCTTCCAGCAAAATAAATCGTCTTAATAACAAACATTTTGAGCCTTTGGGTGGTGATTGATCACCTATAATTACTCCCAATTATTTACCCAAATTCTTTCAGCTTTATTAACTTATCGTTATTTGTGATGTGTTCCAAAAACTTTAATGACACTTTCTAGAAATTTTTAATACTTAAACGTGCTTATTTTAGGCGCAACTTCCGTTTTTGGGTAGAGAACTATGGAATGGATGATATTAACGACTTCGAGATGAATGAGGAGGTTTTTAACGTAGGGCAATCTCATGAAATTGGCCATCGCCTCTACAACAACCTCAATGATAAACAGAAGGAATTTGTTGATGCTGTCATCCAAACACTTGATGATGAGAGTTCAGGTACAGTACACTGTTAATAAACTGAGAAATTCAGGTGCGAGAATACCTAGGATACCACTAATAGTGTGCGGTATAATTACTATTAGAGGAAAAAATCGAGGTTTTGGTACAAAAGAGAATAATTTATTAAGAGAAAAATGAGTATGTTGTTATGTGCGGTGATTCTAGACGAATGAATCCAACAATGGATAATGGTCATATGATGGGATGTTAAATACAAAGACATTTAAATTACTAGATGAAACAAAGACACTTGACGGAACATACCGCCCCCTTTGAACCAATGGGGTTCAATAAATTAAAATATTACTTTTAACAAAAACAAAAACTGAGGGGGTATTTATGCAAAATTGATTGTCTGAGGAACACTCTTAAGGGATGGGAAACACTTTTATCGCTGGTCTTGTATACAGTCCGTTCGCTGTTTTAACTTTGACCACTCTGACAATGCCGTCCAGTCCAGGTGAAGTTTCCACTATTCGACCTAATGGCCAACACAGGGGAGCAGTTCTGGTGTCTTGAAGTAGAACAAGGTCACCAACCTTGAGGTTTTCATTTTTGATGTTCCACTTGAAACGCTGTTGAAGGGTGTTTAGGTATTCTTGGCTCCAACGTCGCCAAATGTTTTGGGTAAAAGCTTGGACACGTTGCCAACGCTTAAGGCGGTTAGAAGTCAAATCGGTGAGGTCCGGTTCAGGAACAGGTAATAGAGAAGAGCCAATGAGAAAATGGCCCGGAGTTAATGCTGTTAAGTCCGAAGGGTCTGAGGAAAGAGGAGTCAATGGTCTTGAATTCATAATTGCTTCAATTTTAGCAGTTAGAGTGAAGAATTCTTCAACTGTGAGAACTTCTTGTTGAATGACTCGATAGAGGTGATGTTTCATGCTTTTGACAGCACTTTCCCACAAGCCTCCTTGGTGTGGGGCAGCTGGTGGATTGAAGTTGAATTCGATTGAATGAAGGTTACAAAAGTCCAAGAGTTGTTGTTTGTTTTCAATAGTTTTGAAGAGTGATTTAAAATATGAATCAGCTCCGACAAAGTTGGTACCACAGTCGGAATGAATCGTTTTTGGAAGACCTCGACGTGATACAAATCGTGTTAAAGAAGCTAGAAATGATGCTGTAGAAAGATCAGTCACAGGTTCTAGATGAACGGCTTTTGTGGCAAAGCATACAAATACACATATATAAATCTTGAAATGTTTAACAGACCGTAGATTGTGAGATTTCGCAATGAAGGGACCACAGAAGTCCATGCCTGTTGTCTGAAATGGGCGTGTACAGCTGACTCTTGAACTGGGTAGATCACCCATAAGAGGTGGGGTATTTCTTGGTTTACTCTTAAAACATCTTAAACATTTGAAAATTCGCATTCTGATAACGGTTCTAGCAGAGAGAATCCAGAAGCGTTCATTTATCAATGACTGAAGGAGTTGTGGTCCAGCATGTAAGTGTTTTGAATGGAAATGGTCGATCAGAATGTTAACAACATGATGAGATTTTGGCAAAAGGATTGGATGTTTACTGTCATAACTCAGAGATGATTGATTGAGTCTTCCTCCAACTCGAAGAATTCCTTCGATGTCCAAAAAGGGAGACAATCTTCTGATCCTTGTACTGCATGGTTTGTCGTCTTTCAAAAGTGCAATATCTTCTGAAAAAGCTTCATTTTGTACAAGTTTCTTGACAAGCTTTTCAGTCGACTGTATTTCCGAGAGGGTAGGTCTATCACCTTCAGTAGTATTGACAGGGTGGTTGCGGCATCTATTTATAAAGCGTAACACAAATGTTAGGACATTTAGTAGTTTGGTCCAATTTGAAAATTTAAGCAAAAAATCTGGAGTTTCAGAGGAGGTGAGCACGATGAGAGGGTCCTTTTTTAATTCTGGAATTTCATTTTCTTTGAGAGAAATTGAGTCATCTGAAGGCCACTGTGACAGATTATTTGCTAACCAGGTGGGTCCTGTCCACCACAGGGGATGATCTTTCAACAACGAGGGAGAAAGTCCACGAGAAGCACAATCGGCTGGGTTGTCAGAACTTCTCACATGTTTCCACGAGTTTATAGGAGTCAACTCTTGTATCTCTGCTACACGGTTAGAGACAAATGTTTTCAGTTTGTACGGGGGTGTACTTATCCATGCTAGGACAATGGTTGAATCACACCAATTTTGAATCAATTCTATTTGGTAGTTTGAAGAGTAAATATTTACACAGTAGTTCATTAGTTTTGCAAGTAAATGGCTACCACATAACTCTAAACGAGGAAGGGAGACTGATTTCAAAGGAGCAAGGCGAGTCTTAGAGATAATGTTTCGGATGATAACTTGACCATCAACAGTCGTACGAAGAAATACAACAGCAGCATAACCATGAAGAGACGCATCTGCAAATCCATGAAGTTGAATTGAACAGCCTGATGTAAGCTTTAAATTTCTTGGAATTAGGATAGTTGAAACGTCAGACAATTCTTCAAGAAAACTCATCCAGGACTCAGTCAATTCTAGGGGTAAGGGATCATCCCAATTCAAATTCTGTGTCCAAAGGTATTGCATAAAACATTTAGCTTTCATAGTTACTGGTGTTATAAAACCTACTGGGTCATAGATTTGGGCAATGATGCTCAACACTTTACGTTTAGTATGTGGAATTGTTGTACATGACTTTGAAATGTTGAAATGGTAAGAAAATGTATCTGTAATAGATGACCAATGCAGACCTAGAATGCTGAAATGGGCTTGTTGTGTGGCATCATGAAAGAACATGTTTCTAGATGTTCTTGAGGCATATCATTGAGAAGCTTCTTTGAATTGGAGGTCCATTTTCTCAATTCAAATCCACCTTTCTTCAAAAGTTCAATCAATTGATTACGCAGCTCTAAAGCTTTGTCTTCAGAATCATGCCCTCCAATACAATCATCCATGTACGTTTGATGTAAAAGGACATGTTTTGCGGATGGGTACGCGTCACCTTCATCAGCAGCAAGCTGATTCAGAGTGCTAATGGCTAGAAACGGCGAACAATTCATGCCGTATGTGACAGTGGTTAATTTAAAAACTGAGAGTGGATCTTGATTATTTTCTCTCCAGAGTATCAACTGATAGTTTTGATCGTCCGGGTGAACTTTAATCTGACGGTACATCTGTTTGATGTCGCAAGAAAAAACAACTTTGTACTTTCTGAAATTCATTAATATGTCATGAACATCAGTTTGAAGCTTAGGACCAGGGAGTAATATATCATTGAGAGAGATGTTGTTACTTGTTCGACAGGATGCGTCAAAAACAACACGAAGTTTGGTTGACGATGAAGACTCTTTAACGACTCCGTGATGGGGCAGGAAAAAATGTGGACAATTTAAAGGGGGTTTGACATCACATTTTGTCATGTGGCCAGAGGTGTTGTAATCTTTCATGAAATCAGTGTATTTTTCATGAAATTCAGGTAGAGAGGAGAATTTACGTTCAAGAGATGCCATTCTAGATTTGGCAGGGATCAAAGAATCACCTAATACGTCACTATTAGGCTTAAATGGTAGTCTTACTACATAACGTCCATCAGGATCACGGGAATGAGTCTTACCAAATGATTGACACAGTAAGAGTCGTCGTCAGAAAGCTTTGAATGCTGCGGAGGTTCTTCTAGCTGCCAAAATCGCTGTAGAGAGCTGTGCAGATCGAAATCACTTATTGTTAAGAAGGTTGACAAGTGGTTGGTTGGGTGGTTTCCACCGAGGCAAGGTGTTTTACCCATATTTGTAAAACCAAATACTGTACCTACAACTTTTGGTAAATTATTACCAATGGTGTGTATCTCGCCAGTGAAAATGTTGGCAAAAAGTTCACATCCTAGGAGAATATCAATGGGTCCAGTAACATTAAATGAGGGATCTGCTAGGCTATATTTTCTAACATGCTCAATTACATCAGGATGTACTTGTGATCTAGGGAGTGGTGAAGTAATTTTGTCAAGAATAACTACAGTATGATTCTGAGCTACGGGTTTACTGCTTAGAGTTTCTAAATCCACATTAGTTACACCTTTAGTCTTGGTACTAAGGCCAGAGATGCCATCAATAGGAATTACTGACTTACTTCGGACCACGTTCAATAGCTGGGCTGCACGTTCAGAGATGAAGGAGCATTGAGAAGCTGAATCAATCAAACCTCGGAGGATATGTGTGTGTCCGGAGGGAGACTTAACCTTGATAAGAGTCGTGGCTAGGAGTACTGTGGAGTTGCATTGGGAGAATTTATCACTTTCGCAAACCATGGATGTTGCACTTTGAGGGTATAAAGCTTCATTAGGTTCACTTAGGCCTATATGTTGTTCTTCATTGGAACGATTTCTGACTTTAGTAATAGGCTTACCGGTAGTAGGTTTAGGTTTCAAAAAATGCAAAAGTGAGTGATGAAGTTTTGAACAAGTCTTACAAGTACGCTTAGACATACACTGCTTAACCAAATGATTGCCGAGGCAATTTGTACACCGTTTTAAGTCATGTACCATTTGCAACCTTTCTTGAGGGGTTTACTCTGAAATAATGTACAACTATATACATTGTGACTTTCATTGCAGCAAAAACATTTGAGATCATTTGAAGTGCTTACAAAAGCCAAAGGTCGACGTTGAAAAGATTTATCATTTTGAAATGAAACTTGATTAGGGTTGGAAAGTTTTAGAGGAGCTACTTGTGGAGCGTGACAGAGAGAGGCATCTTCACTGTTGTTACAAAAGTCTTTAAGAAATTTGATTAATTCACTTGCTTGAGGAAAATCAGAAGATTTTAGGCGTTTTGATTCGAAAACTTGACAGAGGTTGGAGTTCATTTTTCGTAAGATCTACATACTTAGTAGGTAGTTGTCTTCCATGACATTATAGTCAAGAACACTAAGAGCTTGTTCATTTTCGTTGAACTCATTTAAAAATGATCTGAGGTTTTTGATGGATTTGTCAGTAATATTGGGCAAATCGACAATTTTACTGAGGTGGACAGAGATTAGCCTACGCTTCGAGTGATATCTTTCCCGTAAAGCATTATAGGCTACTGTATAGTTGCCAGACGAGATTGGTAGGGATTTAATTAGGTGTAAGGCTTCGCCTTCAAGTGAACTTATCAAGTACTGGTGTTTTTCAACAAGGGATAAGCTACTGTTGTTGTGGATAGTAGTATCAAAAAGGTTAATGTAGGATATCCATGTTTTAGTGTCACCATTGAAGGACTTCAGTTCTAGCTTGGGCAATTTTACAACGCTATGAGTAGGCCTAGAGGTTGGGTTTGATGCTACAGAGTTATTTGACAAGTGTTCATCATTAAAGTTCTGAATTAAAAGAGAAATTTCAGTTTGAATGTTAATTGAGAGTTCTGATATGACGTTCTGGAGCTTTGAAATAGCTTCTTCATTGTCAGAAAAAACTTTAGTATTGTCATCAACATCAAGAAGCTTATCAAGGTTAGCTTCAAAATTGGCAGAAATTGTTTTAGATTCTTGCAAATAAAGGTTAAGTTTAGTGGTTTGAGCTTCTGTTATTTCTGATGGACACGATTGGATATACTCACTGATCGAATTTAATTTATTTAATTGCAATTTGCATCTATTAGAAAATGTTGAAAATCTCATTTTGAAAGTTAGGCCTAGGCCGTTCAATGAGTTTAGTAGCAGAGATATTAAAATCGGATGGAGTAATTAGAGGATGAGGACGAAGACTGAGGAATAAAATTAGGGTTTCTTTATTATTTTCATGTTGGTAATGCTTTATTTTGATAACTTACGATGAGATGCGGTGCGTTGTCTTCGAAGTACAAACATAACCTTATTTTTGAGTTTCTTGACGTTTGACGTTGCGATGCGATGTAGACGAAATGAAGTCGAGTCGAGATGAGAATGCGGAGCGGAACTAGCAGAACGATGACGATGTTGAACACTTGGAATGAGAGGAGTGTGGACTGTACCGTGACGTAGATGAAAAGTTCAAAATGGCGATGCGGTTTTGTCCTTGGCGGCTTCACGTTGGATGAAATACGTTCAACCGAGACATTTAAATTAACTTGAAAAAAGTCACACTAATGTATAATCCGCGGCTCGATAGGACCAAAAATGTGCGGTATAATTACTATTAGAGGAAAAAATCGAGGTTTTGGTACAAAAGAGAATAATTTATTAAGAGAAAAATGAGTATGTTGTTATGTGCGGTGATTCTAGACGAATGAATCCAACAATGGATAATGGTCATATGATGGGATGTTAAATACAAAGACATTTAAATTACTAGATGAAACAAAGACACTTGACGGAACAAATAGCATTGAACATATGTTTTAACAATTCCATTTAACCAATGTTAAATAATGTTTATTTTCGGCCCAAAAACGTCATTTGTTGATGTTTATGATCCATACCGGGTATTTTTCTAGTAATCGTGTACGATACCAATAACCTTGAATAATAGGGAGGTTACTTCAATATTTAGAAAAGTATGTTTTGAAACTATTTAAATAATGGTCAAGCCTTTTTTTACTTACAAGTAAATGACATAGTTAGTTATCAAAATACAGTTTCAGTTTTGAAATAAAACATATGGTTAACACATATTATTTGTTGCAAAAAAAAGAACAAAAAAAAACAGAATCCTAATGCATCAGCTTTTAGAAACCCGCAGACTTGGATAATATAAGCTCGGATAATAATGAAGTTAACTGTAAATTGTACATTTTTGTTTTTAATCAATGTCATCTGATTTAATTCATTTTTTAGCTTAAATTTTGTATACTATCTTTCTTTATACTATTCAAACAATGTCACCAGTTTTAAAATCCTGACAGTAACAAAACATAATGTTGTGCACATGAATTGATGCAACACATGAATTGATTTGTTTTCAGGACCAAAATGTTTCTTCCTTGATGGACCTGGAGGTACAGGGAAAACATTTGTCTACAATACCTTGTACCACCTCTGCCGAAGTCGAAACATCATTGTTAAATGCATGGCATTTACAGGCATTGCATTCATACTTCTGCCAGAAGGACGCACAACCCACAAGACATTTGGTCTTAAAGTTCCTTTGACTAATGATTCAAAATCATCAATCAAACGTGGATCTTCAAAATTCAAGGAATTGGAAGCAGTCAACATGTTCATGATGGATGAAGCACCAATGCTTCCTAAATACGGTCTTGACTGCATGTACGAGCTCCTTCGTGATCTAGGTGACAGGAACTCCCCATTTGGCGGGAAAATAATGATTTTAGGAGGAGATTTTCGACAGTGTCTACCGGTCCAGCCAAGGGCAAATCGTACCGAACTTCTAGACCTTTCCATCAAGAAAAGTGTTCTCTGGAGGTACTTCAGGGTTTTCTCTCTGGAACAAAATATGAGAGTTGATGCGGAAGAGGAGTGCTTTGCTAGGTACCTACTGAAACTTGGAAATGGAGAGCTTGATACCAACGCTGATAGTGAAATTGAACTCCCTAATGACATCATCACTAATACTAATGACATTGTTAACGAGATCTATGGAGAATGTCTCTCCGACGGAAACTTTGAGTACATGAAGGATCGAGCAATTCTTGCACCCCTAAACAAGGACGTCGACACAATTAACAACACCGTTATCAATTTAATTCCTGGAACCGAGACCATTTATAAAAGTTACGATTCAATTAAAGATGAACCAGAAGGTGCCTTAAAGTTCCCCCAGAATTCCTAAACTCTATCGAGATTTCAGACCTACCACCACACCAGCTCAGACTAAAAAGTAATACCATTATCATGCTCCTTCGTAACCTTGACGTCTCAGAGGGTCTGTGCAATGGCACTAGACTGATAGTTACAGCACTCTGTCCTAACATAATAAAAGCCAAGATCATCACTGGTGAACACTCTGGCCGAGACGTGCGCATACCAAGAATCACCCTTGATTCATGCAAGTCTCAGCTAGGGTGTTCACTACAAAGACACCAATTCCCTATTCGGCCAGCCTTTGCGATGACAATACATAAATCGCAAGGGCAAACATTTAAATATGTCGGCGTCGTGCTACAAACGCCTGTATTCATGCATGGCATGACCGCAGGGGGCTCACGCTTGCGTGGGTTCGTGGACTGGGCGACCACGCGGACCCTAGCTCTCCCAGAGGGGAGGTAACTGCCCGGTGTCAGACCCGGCACTTCAGGTAGACCACAGTTATGGACGACTGGTAAGCGCCAGCCCCTTAGGGGGAGCCTCCAGTGACATTCCCTCCATTCAGGGTGGGGGGGGTGTTTAGCTCTCAGTGACGCCGTTAATTCCGCCTCTCCTCAACTACCTGTAACTGTGGTTGTGACTGAGTCCTACCTGTTGTGTTCGACTGACATTTTGTGAGGCATATCCTCGACTTTGGAAGTAGCCTCGTCCTGGGAGGTGAAATACCTAGCCCCCAGAGGGGAGGTAAATGCTCCGTGTTGGTATCGGCATTTCAAGTTGGCCACAGACATGGTCGACTGGGCATCGGGTCCCAGTGACATTCCTTTATCCAGGATGGAGGGGTGTTTAGCTCTAGGAGAGATGGAAGTACATCATAATCTCTAACCTACCTGTGTCTGTGGTACTTTGGGCTTCGGCCTGCTTGTGGTGTGCGACCAGCATTCAGTGGGCAAATCCTCGACTTTGGAAGTAACCTTTCCTGGAGGTGAAAACGGGCAAGTACCCGTAGCTCACGGGGACACTCAAGGGCAACGTAACTTTCCGCAGTGTGAGGGCAACGGTTTGTAGGTACTTATGCAAACCTATCCCTGTCTCTGAGCACGGACGGTATGGTTATCTTGAGTGTGGGGGGTTCTTCCCGGAACCTCAATTGAGTCAAGGGTGTCGCCACCTCTGGTGGATAGGTTCATCCGGGTGGGTCCCACTTCTATACCTGCCTCCTTTTGGGAAACCCTGATGGCCTGGCAGTGATGTTGGGTCTGACGGGCAAACGAAGTAGATCGGGTGCTGGGTCCGAGCCCGCCAGGGGTATCTGGGGATCTATCGCTCTGGATATCTCTGGTTCCCAGCAATGGGTCAGGCCTCGATCGGGCAGCGGTGTAAATGGGAGGTTGGGGTTCCCCCCGTCAGCGTGCTGATGGTCCCCTTCCTCCTGGCTATTGATGGCGGGTTCTGCCTGTCAGGGATGAGATAGGTCCCGAGTGTTGCTTGCACTAAATGCGTCGGGGCGCTCTACTATGGACCTCTAGGTTCCGACCTAGTGGAACCCAGGTGGAGTGACGCTTAAACAAGCAGCCGGAATCCCTGGTTAGGATTGAGGGGCAACCCTCTTTCCGAAGGGTCTGCTTCGGCAGCCGGCGAGCCTGATGACCTTAAGTCATCCGCCCATGATGTGCTAAAGGTTGATGCGTAAGCTTCGGCCTACATCATGGGGCCCGGGTATGTCCTGTAGGATAGGTACCGGGTAAGCAGTCAGGGGGCTTCGGCTCTCATGACAACAAATAATAATAATAATAATAATAATAATGGCATGCTATACGTTGCATTTTCAAGGGTAAAGCGTAGAAGTGCATTGAAAGTGGTGGTACCGCCAGAAACAGGTGGTCGCACACGCAACGTAGTGTGGACCGAAGTTTTTAATTGATGTGGTTCGTGCATTTGAGAAAAGACTTTTGTTATATTATGAAATTCTATTTTTCTTGCACTATTTTTTATTTGTTTTGTTGTAAACATTTTCTTTGATAGTTAGTTTTATTGAAGGTATGCATTGTACTGTATCAGATGCAGGCAAGTTCTTTACTTGCTCTGCTCTTTAGGGATACTTTAAATGTATTGAAATATTTTGGAATATTTCATTTTTATATAATAATCTTATATTCTTATGTGAGCAATGTTTGCTTGCAGATCAAAAACAGCAAGGTCAAAGGTCGGGGTACCGCAGGGTTCGGTTATGGGCCACATTTTGTTTTTAATTTTAATTAATGACCTTAGTTTCAATTTAGATTGTAAGTCAACAATTTATGCTGATGACACCTCTTTACTTGTTAGCCATAGAGATTTAGATTGTATGGAAAATGTTGCCAATTCTGTTTTTAAAGATGCTGAAGAATGCTTTACAGTAAATGGATTGTTTTTAAATTCTAAAAAACACAGAGAATATTGGTGACCTTGAAAAAGAATCATGAAAACCATCAATTTGTTCACGAGTATGAAAATTTTGTAACATTACTTGGTATAAAAGTAGACTGTAAGCTGTCATAGTCTGACCATATTAATTTTGTAAATAATAAATTGCCCAGAGTTGTACATTTGTTAATAAATCTAAAAAGACATGTTTCCAGTAAATACTTGAAAATGGCATATTTTGCTTTTTATGAAAGTGTTATCTGGTGGATAATCTGGAGTAACGGAGTTGGAATTAAAAAAAAATTAATAAAAAAAAAAGCTGTTAAGAGTTTTGCCGGACTCAGAAAGGTTAGCCCGCTCCAGGCCACTTTTTGTCTCATCGGGGACCCTGACTATTGTACACTTGTATATTTTAGAGGTATTGATGTTTGTCAAAATTAATTTAAATATGTTTTCTGTCAGAGAAATAATACATGATCATGTAATCAGATTTAGGAATAAATTAGATCAACAAAGGTTTAGGTTAAGTAAATCAATTAATTATCATGTTAATTTAGGTGTAACATTTTTCAACAAGTTACCATTGGCTTTTCAGAGTTTGCTTAAAAAAGCATTAAATAGATTGTATAATTGGTTACAATTGAACCCATTTTATACATTGGATGAATTTTTAAATATTAAAATAGAGTCTTCAAGCCTAGCCCAATTTTAGATTTTAAACATTACATGTTTTTTTGTGATGTTAGCTCAATTTAATGTTGCTTGTTTATCAATGTGAATCATATACAACTGTTTATTGAACAATTTTGTAATTTTGTTGAATGTCTAATAAATGTCTTATTATTTGTCTTATTTGCTTGTATGTATAATTTCACAAAGTACTTGAAAACGGCTTTGACAACAGCCTTTAAATGTTGGAAATAATTTATTTCTAGCCTAAAAACGTAATTGACGACCACCAACATCTAAGGCAAATTCGCATTTCACTATACAACTCAATATAACAATATACAAATTTAACATTTGCCACATGGGCTGCTAAGTAGTTATGTTGGTTGAACAAAATAATAAGTAAAAAGAAAAACAAAAGACTTGTAACATATTGTGTTTATAATAAACCAACCACAGTATACTACAATTTACAGTACAAAGGGGGAAACATCATGTTACTATTGAGCAAAGATTACACTAATTTATCTATATAGGGGATATTTTCCCTTATATATTGATTAATTTTCAGTATAATCTTTGCTCAATAGTAATAATTGAAGTTCCTCTATATGAGGTTTTTGCCATTGACTGTAAAATAAAATAATTTGTTGTGGATTGTCAGGTTAAATGTTCCATCATAATAAATGGAAATTCCACTTGAAGTTAAATAATTAAGTCCGAAATTAGTTGTAAATAAGACTTGATATTGTGAAATCCGTGGATAAGTTAAAGTCATATTGTGGTTAACCTGATAATAATAAAACACAGCTGGCCTAAAGATATTGCTTTAGCAACACTTAAGTTGCCTTTATATTGCTTTTACAATCGAAATCAACTATACCGAGCCATGGCTCGGTCCCCCGGTACTTAACTATTAATAGAAACACTTGACCATAATGACCTTTAATAGACTTTATATGCATTTTTATATTCTAGCAGACTTGACTCGGTACATAATACAAATACTAACAACAACAACAATGATAACATGTAATAAACAATAAATAAGTAACATGCAATGATAATGGACTAGCAATTAATATAAGTTAGTATTTAAGAAACTAGCCTAACGTTGCGCATACAAGGTACTGTATGTAAAATATTGATATTATTTCTTAGATAAATTAATCTGATATGGCTTTACATCATACGAAATATAGCGTGTCGTTACTGTCAATTTTGCAATATTATTGCTCTAATATATTTCAACTTTTATAACTTTTATTTATACTCTTTGAACCTATATCCATTTCTTGGTATTCTTTTTCGTTTCACTTTTACTTTTTAACTACAAAAAACATGATCTAATATATTATTTAAGATAGTCCGAAAAAAGTATTTGTAAACTTGATTCGATTTTTCTATTTATGAAGAAAAGGGAGTTCAAGAACAATTCTACAAATGATTAATGTGTACGAGTGGAATTATAAAATTTATTTATCCAGCAGTTGTATCTACATTAGTAAGAGAAGTATTTAATTAATAGTAATACATTTATTGATACGTGATGGTTAAATTCATTGGTTTGTAGTTTGTGCTACAGAAATTATTACAGATTTCTTATTTTTGCATTGTATACAATTATCTAGGTTAAATTCACTTAACGCTATTCAAGTTTCGAATAATAGTGCTTTGAAGTGTAATCCAATCCCCAGTTGACATAACAATCGTATTATTTAGCCAATATTCCACAGGTCTATGCTCCAGTACAGCTCGACCATTGGCTGGAACTAATTGTCAAAGCAGTCTCTATAACAAAACTCCAACTTTGGAGAGCTTTGATCATCACAGGTAATTATTATTGAATCCACTGAAGTTATTAATACTTTAATCTGTGTCCATAAAATGTAATTCTTGTTATGAACAAATGCACATAAGTCAATTAAAAATCTTCAGCCTCTTTAAAACACAGCAATGAAGAAATTACATACCCTTATATGAAACAGCACCCGTTTTCAACATTTATAAAATTGAATGTGATTTATGTAAAAATGGAGGAAATAAAAAAAATATCTTTAAGTCTATTTTATTAGCTCTCAAAATATGGGGTTACAAGGCCGGAAGAAATTGTAGATCCAGGTTTGAATAAGACGAATATGTGTGATGTAATACATTCTGACATGTGTACACCTATATAGCGTTATAATATTTATACAGATTTATAAACTTTATAATATCTTATAAAGTTATAAGATTTTGAAGCTGAAACATCTTCAAAAAGTTTCACAAGAGTATTTTTTTCTTCATTCATTCCGGTATGATTTATAATGTTTGTTTATAAATAAATTAACATATGTTTGAATTATTTTAAAATTAAGTTATTAGGAAAAAAAATTTTATATATCATAGTTTATTTACTTGATATGTTGTTACTAGAGGCTGAAGATGAGTTTTGATGTAAACTTGAAATATACCTCGACATTTTTTAGTAAATTGTGATTAATTTATTTTAGTGATGAGTAACCGAAAACCTAAGAAAAACATTATTTTTTTCTTGAGACGGGGATGTTGTATCCTCCCAAAAGTGGATATTCTTGTTAAGGTAAAAAATGCGAAGTATTAATTTTACACAGCTTACAGCTACGGACATCCGTTTTAGTTTCTGTTTTAAAGCTAGGCATTTTCCATCGCTGACGCATGTTGCATGGTGCACGTGTCACCTTAAACAATTGAATAATTTATCCTGATTAGAACGTCTTCAATGTGGATTACAGTGTGGAGTATCATTGCGGCATAGTGACTTGCCATTAAACCACGTTCTTTTAACTCTTCTCTTCTTTCCGAGTTTCATTTACGAAATTAATATTTTGTTGTTCGTTTTAACCATGACAATGCGCCATAATGAGTTACCATTAAACCATGATCTTTTAACTCTTCTATTCTCTCCAAAGTCCATTTACGAAATGTATATTATTTTGTTGTTCATTTAAGCCATGCCAATGCGCTATAATAAATTACCATCAAAACATGTTCTTTTAACTCTTCTCTTCTTTCCGAGGTTCATTTACGAAATTAATATTTTGATGCTCATTTTAACCATGACAATGCGCCATAATGACTTACCATCAAACCATGTTCTCTTAACTCTTCTCTTCTTTCCGAGTTTCATTTACGAAGTGAATATTTTGTTGTTCATTTTAACCATGACAATGCGCCATAATGACTTACCATTAAACCATGATCTTTTAACTCTTCTCTTCTTTCCGAGTTTCATTTACGAAATTAGTATTTTGTTGTTCATTTTAACCATTACAACCAAGTGCGAGTAAATATATATCCTGACTCCAAGAGAATGTGTGCATCTAGGCACTGTTGTAAAAGCATAACTCCAAAATGTTACTAAGTTTACATCACCGAGGCAAAAATCAAAAGACTCTACTCTGAAAGACATCTTTCCGAAAAGAATAAATAAAAAAGGCACTTATAAGAAGTGCTGATTAATAACCGTCACGATGCTTACGACTGTAAGTGAAATACTTAGAAACGCACAGTGCCCCAGAAATAATGGAAACTTAAGAAGTTCAAAAAGAAGAATTTAACGTGTAGAAAACTTAAAATTGTCTTACGTTAATTTTTGTTTACTGAATTTTTAAGTGTTTCTAAGCTTTGCATTTGTCTAGGCTTACGCATAGTGCAGATATTATCTAACAAAATGGTTAATTTATCCTAAATTAAATATGTTCAATGCGGATTACAGTTAGAGCGTTGCGCCATAATGACTTGCCATTACAACATGTTGATCCCTTCTCTCCTTACCGGGTTTCATTTACGTAATGAAAGTTTTGTTGTCCTTTTTTAATCATGAAACCCAACTACGAGTATATATATCCTTAAAACTAAACTATACTAATCAACAATCGATAAAAATAAATTCATACTATTAAACCTTTCTTTTAAATATACTAATGAACCTTAATTTGTGGATTTCAATTTTATTCCACTGCCAAAATCTGTTTTCTTCAGAATATCAGTCGCACGCATATGAGACGGTTGTAATCAGTTTGACAAACAAGTATGCACATGGCATTTTTCTGATCATTTTTTATATTTTAAATTGCCAGTGGTGTAGGACATAGCTTAGATATGTATTTTGATAATGAGTCAAATTAAAAGTAAATATTTTTAAAATCTTATTTTGTAACGAATTACTATCTTTAGTATAACAAGTAATGAATTTACGCTTGTTAAAAGATATATTCATTTATTTAATCTAGTCATAAGAACAATTTTTCGTACGGATTAATTTGTTAGCATTACATATTTTTTGCATTCACAAAAATCCTTCGATTTTTCGTTAGCTAAAAATTTGTGTCATTACTAAATAATTGCATAGAAACTTTATACGCTTTTAATGAGCACAACAATCATACGTAAAATAAGTTTGGGCAACACTGGATTCATGCAAATTTTAGAGAAATATTGAAATAACGGTATGCTGCACAGCCAATATCATTATGCTTATCGCAACAGTTCAGCTATTTCGTTCAGCAAATATTGCCAATGTGGCATTGGGTTTTACGATTCAGTTTTATTAAGCAGGCCTAAAACATTTTTTAAAATCGAAACACCTGAAAAAACCTTCGAATAGCTACCGCTTAATAACTGGGCCGTTAACCAGTACTCCACTGAAATCATAAACTGCTGAGGGCATAGTCTTATTCAATTTGACAGGATCCCTTAGAAGTGTTTTCAAAAAAGCCTTTCGTCATATCAGCATGTGTTGCATTAATCAGCCTCAGCCACTTCGTCATCAAGATAGCGGAAGGTGATATGATTAGCTTTTACATGTACATACTAGATTTTACAAAAAATTAATTAAAAGTAAATTTTACTTTTACTGTTACTGTACTTTACTGTACTTTTACTGTTACTTTAATTAATTAAAAGTAAATTAAGTAAATTTTACATAATTTACTTACTAGATTGTTTTTACAGAAGAAAATTACAAAATAGTGACTTGTGGAGAGTTATACTTAATGTTATAAAATATACTTGGTTACGTACATTTGAGTAACATATAAAACTACTAGCTGTAACCCGCGGGCTTTGCCCCGTTTAACTTCTTAATTTTCAAGATTATCTCGTTCACATGGCTCAATCACGTCCTGGTTGAAGTTTGTTCACTACGCTCACTCACCTTTAGGTTGGAGCTCGTTCGCTACGCTGACTCACCTTTAGGTTGGAGCTCGTTCGCTGCGCTCACTTGCCTTCAGGTTAGCTCGTTCGCTACGCTAGCTCGCCTCCAGGTTGAAGTTCGTTCGCTACGCTCACTCACCTTTTGGTTGCAAATTAGCTGTTGCCATAAATGTAAAAGAAATAATAGTACTGCACCCTGTTGGTAATCCTTGTAACTTTAATGCTATTAAAAATCATAGAACAGAACCAACTTGTTTAATTGAAACAGCTGTTAAGATTCAATAATTCTATTTCTCATAAGGTTAAAATGGGAAACTCCAGAGCCACTGGGGCGGAGCCCGAAAGGATTTTTGAAATAAGAATATGCCTATATGTTAATCGGGAATGTGAGCTATCATCATGCCAAATTTCAGCCCAATCCAACCAGTATTTTTCGCGTTCACATGTCACAAACATACATCCATACATCCATACATCCATCCATACATCCATACGTCCAAACTTTCTCATTTATAATATTAGTAGGATTCTACAAATAAACATTTTTAAATTTATTGGAAATATGTGACAGTATAATATAATATAGCTTTTAATATATTTGTTGTATCTCGCGTTAGAACACATATGAAATGTTGATGATGCCTCTGAGTGCAATCTCGATGAAATGTTTAATTTCCGTTGTCGTCTCTCGCCATTCGTCACCGACCACAGAACTCGCAAGAAAATTTGTAATCTATGAAACCAAACGCGGTTGGATGAAAATAATCTTGGTGGCGTTGACTAGTCCATAAAATAGTATAAAGAAAATAATTTACATGTTCGCAATAAACTTGAGTTTTACGTCTTAGTCAGATCCAACTACGTTATGCTTTTCTTTATAAAAACTAAAAAAAAAAACAGACATATGTCCTCTTTTGTAGTAAATGTAATGATAGCCACAGTCACAATCTAAGGAACTGCTGTACTTTTTCAATTCATTATAGCTTATTGACAAACCTAAGTGCTGAAAACCCAGTACATTTAAGTTACAGAATTAGTAGGAGAAATTAATGGTTAATTAGTTAGTTAGAGAATTAACTAACTGTGTGCATAGCTCTATTAGTGTAACAGATTAACAATCAAATACTTCTTGGTCAGTGGAGCAGGAGCTGACAGTGGTGTTGATAGACGGTATTACTGTCACAAATTACTCGTCATGTACAGTGTTACACCTGGGTTAGTACAACACGAGTTACGAAAAACGTTATTGCTCAGTCAATATATAGTGATTGTAATGTAAATTGTAATAAATCAAATACATTTGTATTACTGGCTATCAATTTATGGTAACCCAAGTCTGGATACTGTATCATTCTAATTGTTTTGAGAGATATGAAAATACCTACACTATTGTATTAGGTACAGAAACAATGATTTAGCATGAAACTAAAATTAAATCAAGTGGGTCAATGGTAACATGGTAGGCATACGTAATTGAGATTCGCCAACTTTGATATTTTAAGGTTAATTTATGTTCTGTTAGCCAAAGTGTTAATCTTACAAAGATCTGACAGTACATTAAAATAATGTTTAACTTATAATACTTAATATCCTATTTATATATGTATAAATAATATAATAAACCTAATATATAGTGTATATATAGACTGGGACGGGTGGGGGTGGCGTCGTCCTGTAATTCAGCTACTAGGAGGTCACGAATTGTGGATATTTATAGGCACGCACTGTGGATTAGGCACTCCCTGTTGTGGATTAACGTCCGCACGGGTGAGTACTACGACTATCCGCAGTACTATCCTGATAATTAGACCAATTCGTATAAACCAAGGAAAAAAGTGGCTCGGATTCCACTATAAACTGTATGTCCCTTAGTCGCCATTAGCTGTATGGGCTATTAATTAACAGCTGTGTCTAAGGAACACGTCGGCCTTAGTCACTAACAAGACTACAAGATCACGCCACTCATCATACACTCATCTCCATCTCTTGGCTTAAAATACCTACTTTGTATGGTCGTCATTTCAAAGAAAAGTAGTAAAGTATATCTACCTGTGGGTGCTGTACTAATACAATGTTACACTGGCAAAATCTTTTACTATGAGAAGGGCAATGCACTGCATAATGCTCACTCCCCTAATTCTTAGCTGTTTTATCACGTAATTCAATATGAAATACTTTGAACTTTACTAGTTAAACTTGCTATACTAAATAAAATAAAGTCCTTGTGGAATTTTGATTTGTTTAAAGTTTTCAAGAATGTCTATAGCTTAATTTGTATGTTATCCAGCATACTAGGTGGATGAAAGAAAAATCACCAATGTACGTAGTAAAAGTTTTTTGTTTTAGAGGTTTCTTGACATTCTTTCATGTCCTAAAATCCATATCAATAATTGTTTGAGAAAACATTTTGAATTTATATTCCTATAAAACCCAAAATACATACTAAAATTGACTTGTTCATTTTTTATTTATAGTTGTAACATTTTAAGTTTATAATTCTTGAAAAGGTAAAACAGCTTAAATCTGTCAGCAAAAAGTATTATATCAAGATTAAGATGTATATGCGTCTACTAAAACTTAACTTAACTAATTTTGCAGTAATAATAATACGTTAAATATATATTTAAATTAGTGACTAAAGAGAGTCTTAACCTATTTCCTTTAGTTAGGCTTATTAGGCAATTTAGCTATCAGTTTAACTATTACAAAGTGATAGCATAAATATGTCAGTCTGTTTCAAACATGTGTAAAACATCAAAAGCATGTCACTATCAGGTGGTTGCAGGGCTAATATCGCTTATTAAGCTGATTACAGGCCTTTCTACACACGATGACCAAAAATACAGTTTATTAGTTCGACTTTGTCAAGGTATTTACGTTAAACCAATGACAAAACATTTGTAGCATAATTATATGATAGGGAACCTTACTGGAAGATTACTGTGTTTTTCGATCTGTCATAAAATGCTGTATACACATTTATTGTATGTAAAGAGCTGCTAAATCCATTATACCTTTGTGATAAATACATTAATGGTACAATATTTACAGTACAGATATCTTCTTGATGGTATTGGACAATTTTTGAACTTGTGAAAACAATCACCTATTAAAAACATTCACTACTGGTAGAAAGTATATTGAAGTGTACCGTTGTTTTTTTAACGGGTATAACACTGTTAAGTTTAAAGAAAATGTAAAACTAGTCAGATTAATATGAATGAATAGCAACGGAGCCATGCACTGCAAGAAACTGCGAAGTCATAAAACTCTTTAATCAGGTACTTTCTAAGCCACACTAAGCTTTCCTTTGTGGCCAAAGCCAGCTAGCAGCATGTCTTGACATTATCATAGAGAAACTTTATATGTATGACAGTTAATCTAATCTTATTGGTACAAAAAGTTAACTTACTCAGATAATTTTGTATATTTAAAATTAATAAAAATAAAAATTGATAAAACTAAGTTTGTGGCTCCTGAACAATAAATTAAAATTGACCATTGAAAATAAGTTTTACCAAAGAAATAGTTCTGAAGCCGACATTGACTTATGGAATACAACTTTTATTATACTTATCATTATCAATTGAGATGGGGACGCCACCTAGGTTTATTTTAGGCCAAATATGCGTGAAGGATGAGTGCCTAATGAAGTAAGTTAATCTGTGTAGTTTTGCTACTCGCAGATCAACGGTTTCATAAGCCGGGATTCTTTATTTAAAGCCAAATGATCAGTCAATGACAGCTGGGTCCAGCTTAAGCCAATAAAACTGACTTTTTCAGGATTGACCCGGCAACCTCTTGATTGCTATGCGAGCAATATAACCACTCAGCTACCAAAGTCGGTTTATATCCCAAAAGCTCATATGTTTTAAAATTGCCGTTATCATTATTCAGTGCACGGGGCGAAGGTGTCAATAAAAAAACTAGTATCTTCAATAGGACTAAGACCTATTTCTATACCAAATCCATTCCCGCTCACAAATATTTACTAACGAAAAACATCCATCAAACCCAACATTTAGTTTATACTATCGCAAATTGTATTACAATATTAAATTACAACGTTTAAGTGTTAAAGACGTGGTTTGTATTTAGTGGTAATAAAGATAACAAAAGGAGGCAAGTCGAGAAATCGATGTCAAATCTATTTGCTTAGGGTCTTTGCCACGACAGTGACACCTAGTAAAATTTACATGAATGAAAACAATTTAAATTGTACTAGTAGTTTTGCAGCTGATTGGGTCGTTAGGTTCCATGAATTTTGGTAAATTTTCAAGTTGGAACAGTTTAGAAAAGACGGGAATTGTGGTCAGCTGCATATATCCAATCATCGATGAGAATTATGAATTCAAGTGTTTAGTTCTTAGTATAAAATGAAAGAAACCTAACTGGCCTTATTAGTGGCTATACATAATGCACGGTTTGATAAAAGCTACAGGCTTCAATAATGAACATCCAGCCCGAGGTACACAAAGCGCTTTGTATCGCGTATCTCAAACAACCGTGTGATTCAAATGAGCCTCTGGTGTTTACATATCGTGCTGTACACCAATATGCAGGCTTTGTAAATATGACTCGCATTTCAGCAGTTTTTTATCATACGCTCTATGACTGATTCAGTAAAAGGTTTGTCATTAAGTAGCCTATTTATTGGTAAACCTTTTGAAACCTGTCTGCACGTCCCTTGGTTACAAAACTAATCAAATTGTTAAGTAGTTAATGTGAATTTATACTTCAAGATGATCATACTTCATGACGTTACGGTTTGTATAATAACTAATATAATTTATAATGTTAAAAAGTTTTTAACGGATACCGATATATACCAATCAACAAAATAATACCATTTACTGGATTCCACGTATATTATAATTCTCTCGACTAAAGCTAAACCGAATAAACCCTGTTTTGTGATGAATGAAGACGTTTTAAACTGAGGATTCTTTCCTTTATAATAACTTCCATAGATTTTCATAGGACAGTTTCATTGATTGAGTTGAATATATTTAATACGAAGCTATCAACGTATTTTTAGTTCTCTAATAGTATCTCTTGATTTATTTCTCTTGAATTTTGAATGAATTTACGCTTGGTAAGACGACTACAACGGCGCCGACAAAGTTTCACGGACAGCTAGTCAACAACTAAAACTAAAACACTGTAGATCCATTAGTATAGAACATGATGTTTGATTCGCGCAATACTACGAATTCGGGTACTGTATAAGCTTATAGGTAATGTTTATGAGTGAAATTAGCTTTAAATATTACCATGTCACAACGTTAACGTTGGGTATAAATATTAGGCCCTTTCGCATAACCCATAAAGGTCTGATCCTAGTTTTAGTAATTATTTCTATGTTCTGAATATTCTCAAGAACTTAGTAACTAAATGGGATACAAAATCGTCATATTGGTAATGGTTTACTCTTTAATAAGGTGTATTTAATGTATACATATGTGGAGTGCAATATACAGGTGGTAGATGCAAAGCTCAGGCAATCGCATGAATGTCCGCGTAGTTTAGTACATTTCCTAATTTTGTAGAATGATCGTTTGATAAATGCATAACTGTCCAGGCAAATTCATTACGGTAAGAGAAAATATGTAAAAAATACTAAATTAAATATTTTTCTATCATACTTACTTTTATTCTGTATAAATTGATTTGAACTTGATTAGTTTTAGCATTAACTAAAAATATGCACTGCAAAGTTGGTTAGTAGATTAGTACTTGGAATTTGATTAACAAATGCATTTCCTCAAGCATTTATTATATAAAGTATTTATTATATTATATCAAGTATTTATTATTATTTAGTACTGACTGGGTGATCTTTTAGTGCAAATCACTTTACCTATAAATTAATCATTTTCCAATTTAAATACGAAAATTAATAAAACGTCTGCTGTTGAACAAAGTAGTGGTGACATGTGAGGTATAAATAAGTCACCTTTGTATGCAAAACTCGTCTCGCAGACGCCGCAACATTTACATGTAAGGACAAAGAGGAGGGGAGATTCCTTAGTGTGCTTGGTTCTGTATTTTCTTAGTATAATTTTTTAAACTACAAGTTTAAACCAAAGAGCAAAGAATACAAATTTAAAATAATTTCAAAATACATTTTTATTCTATGCTGTGTGGTTTGAAACCAAGATATCTAACTGCTCTTATTTTTAATTACCACCTTTTGCACACTATTATAATTTTAAATATGCATATCTCTATTATTGATCAGGTTATAGAGCCTTTAAGCCAGGTTTTAAAATAATTTAACTGGAACTTCCTAAGATAATTTTATAAAATTAAACTTACTTCCGTACCACATGTAGGGATTTTTCAAAGAATCTTATGTCACCTCAACTAAAGGACAGTTTTACATTAAATTGGTTAGCAATTGTAGGAATTTGGCCGGTGCTGCCTTTAATTTAAATTTAATAGTAAATTAATACGTTTTAAATACAAACAAATCTAAATATAGTTGTCTTGGGTCACAGTACGTCCCTCTACCAACTGAACCTAATCCACAAAACATGTCAGTTTCTATCAAGCTGTAAAATTCAGTATTTATAGAACCCATTTGTCACGCTAGACTCTAACTTTGGTGATAAAACGTGGCTGAGTAGTCGATTTAACACGGTTTGGTTATACTAATGTCTTATATACAGGGTGGCTGAAAAGTAACTTGCACCCCCCCTTAACTTTTCAACCAATTGAGATATTTGAAATCGGTTTGCGGCAACCGTCTTAGATATGAGGGGCCACAATACTTATGGTCAATTTTGAAAATTTTGCCCTTAGGGGTAGCGGGGGTAGGGGGTAGCTCAACATTTTCAAATGACAAGTATAGTCGAGTTTAGTATCATTTTACAGGTCTTGACGAAACATAAACATTGACATAAAGAAAACCAAAATCGGCTCACTAATAACAAAATGGCGCCCTAAAACGTTTCAAATCCAAATAACCATGAGCGTGGCAAACAAATTAACTTGCACCCTCTTTAACTTTTTAACTATTTGAGATATTTGAAATCGGTTTGCAGCAACTTGTTTGGATATAAAGGGCTATGATAATTATGGTCAGTTCTGAAAATTTTGCCCTTAGGGGTAGCGGGGGTAGGGGGTAACACAAAATTTTCAAATAGTAAGTCTAGTCGAGTTTGGTATCATTTTGTAGGTCTTGACGAAACATAACAATTAACATAAAGAAAATAGAAATCGGACCAATAATAACAAAATGGCAGCTAAAAATTATTGAGACAATGGTTATTTAAAGTAGTTTTGAGCTGCCATTTTGTTATTAATGGTCCGATTTCTATTTTCTTTATGTTAATTGTTATGTTTCGTCAAGACCTACAAAATGATACCAAACTCGACTATACTACTTGCTATTTGAACATTTTGAGCTACACCCAACCCCCGCTACCCCTAAGGGCAAAATTTTCAAAACTGACGATAATTATTATAGCCCTTTATATCCAAACAAGTTGCCGCAAACCGATTTCAAATATCTCAAATAGTTAAAAAGTTAAAGAGGGTGCAAGTTAATTGTTTGCCACCCTCATGGTTATTTGGATTTGAAACGTTTTAGGGCGCCATTTTGTTATTAGTGAGCAGATTTTGGTTTTCTTTATGTCAATGTATATGTTTCGTCAAGACCTGTAAAATGATACTGAACTCGACTATACTTGTCATTTGAAAATGTTGAGCTACCCCCTACCCCCGCTACCCCTAAGGGCAAAATTTTCAAAAGTGACCATAGTTATTGTAGCCCCTCATATCTAAGAAGGTTGCCGCAAACCGATTTCAAATATCTCAAATGGTTGTAAAGTTAAGTGGGGGTGCAAGTTACTTTTCAGCCACCCTGTATATAATGTTTATCAGAAATGTATTAGAGTAGAAGTATCTCTCTTGTTCACGACAAGTAATATCTCCACAGATTTGCTTACTTTTACCAACGTACAAAAGTTTTTTGAAAAAACAAAATATCCAGTTACCAACTTACTGTTTTCAAATAATAAATTGCTACTTTGTAAAGAACCTACATGATAGCCCTAATTAAATGTGTCTACTACCTCATGATGAATCTTCTATTAACGTAACCGTATTGCCTTCTCATACTCCTATTACAAATTGAATTGCTATTGCTATTTGCATGATCTTAGTCGAATCATATTGCGATTACATTGGATAAATTGTAATATTGTGTAGCAAATAGTGTAAAAATGAAAATAGTGTAGCAAGCTAGCTAGTGTAGCAATGGTGTAGTATTGGTGTTGCAAATGTGTTGTGTAGTAGTGCAAATAGTGTTATTTAAAGTAGTGTGTAAAATATAGAAACTGTAAGTAAATAATAGAAGTTATAATGAAAAGTTATTAATTTATTGTAAATACTAGCTGACCCGGCGAACTTCGTATCGCCTAAGTTATAGGTTTCCCCTAAGACAGACCGATGGAAAGAAAGTACCGTTACGTTTAATTTTCAAGATGATCTCGTTCGCATCGCTCAATCACGTCCTGGTTGAAGTTCGTTCGCTACGCTCACTCACCTTTGGGTTGGAGCTCGTTCGCTGCGCTCACTCGCCTTTAGGTTGGAGCTCGTTCGCTACGCTAACTCGCCTCCAGGTTAGCTCGTTCGCTACGCTCACTCGCCTCCAGGTTGAAGTTCGTTCGCTACGCTCACTCACCTTTTGGTTGCAAATTAGCTGTTGTCATAAATGTAAAAGAAATAATAGTGCTAGTGCTGCACCCTGTTGGTAATCCTTGTAACTTTAATGCTATTGAACATCATAGAACAGAACCAACTTGTTTAATTGAAACAGCTGTTAAGATTCATTAATTCCATTTCTCATAAGGTTAACATGGGAAACTCCAGAGCCACTGGGGCGGAGCCCTTTTAAGAATTTCGAAACGGGAAATAGTTTACGTCCGATTCGCATACCTACAGAATTTACACACCAAATTTCATTACGATCGGTGAAGTCGTTCCGGAGGAGTTTGCAGACAAACACTGTGACACGAGAATTTTATATATTAGAAAAATTAACCAATTAGTTTGAAAAAAAAAACGATTTCTGTATTTACCAGTTTTAAAAGGGCACAGGTTATTGTCTGCAGATTACAGTAAGTGCACGAAATTAATGTTTCATCTTGATATAATGTTAATGATAATTTACAATAAATCGAGTGCTAATTGTTATGTTCTGAGAGAATTCACGAGTTATCTACTTGTTGAAAGCTGTAGGAGCATTCTTACTTTTTAAGCCGATTATTGTCTTTCGTCAATTAAAAATTACTAATTAACTTGTATGGCATCGCACATTTCCTGTTGGATGGATATTGTAGCTAACTTCAAGTTATGAATTAAAAAAGGGGAATAAATTTATCAGTCATACAGTTAAGTATTCTATTATCTAGGTTTCTATTTTTTTTTTTTTTTAGTGTCACCATATAGCTTAAATTCAAAGCTAAGATAATGTACTGCTTATGCTGCATGTTCATGAAAAATTCTGTAGGCTGAGAGTTATAGAGGTTTATTCAGTTTATGTTCCGGGGTTTATTGTGGCCAGCTGCGGCAAATATAGTCAAGTTATTACATCAGTAGACCCGCGGACTCTTGCATATTCATCAGCAGATTGTTCTGACCAGCGGCCTCTGATTGCTGCTTGTTATTACAAGTTCCTTATTCAATTGCAAAATGTCATCTCTTATAAAGAGTATCAATTCCCAATGATTGATGACACAACCTTACTATATTATGATCTACTCGTTAAAACCGAATGTAAAACATTCATCTGTTTTAATACATGATCAGCGCAAAAATGTGGGACAGACCTGTAGAAACTAATGATATTTATTTTCAAATCGTTCATTAATATGTTTGTTTTAGTGAAATAAGTAAGTATTGTAGTTAAAAAGACTGATTTGACAATTGATTTACTGATAGATTACTCAAGCTCTACTTCAAACAGTTTCGCGATAAACCGGTTACTAATGTACAAAGTTACTTCAACTTAGTCGATCCTCAGATTGATGAAGCTAGGTGTTTCTTCAACGCTATACCATCCCCGTGTCCTACTTCTCACAGTTTGAAACCAAGTTATTCAGCACGTATTGAATAGTTTAGTCAGAGTTTTAGAAGTCCATCTCACATCGTATAATTCTATGTTTTGTTTTTGGCTGTTTAGCCAATTGTTAAGCCGATTGTTTCTTATTCTTACGTTAATTACAACAGTAAACTTTTAAGTTAAGAATTGTTTAACATAAACCTTTTCTGTTGCCAGATTAGCAATATTCTTTCCCAAAGTTCAGACATCTTCTTAAATCAATTTTTACACAACCTTGTAGTTGTTATCGGTTAATTCTGTGGTCTCTTTAAATTATGAACATTTATACAGATTGGTATTGTGTCCTTTATCAAGCAATAAATTACAAGATATAGTGATTACTATAGTAGGCTCCAAAGATTGCTACAATATAAATTTACGGAAAGTAAATAAAAGAAACGTCTTATATTGGACACTCCAATCGAAATCGATCACCACTTACCATCTTTTTTGTATATTTACCGTCTTGTGAGTAACAGTATAAGCGTAAATATATATAAGACGTTTCTTTTATTTACTTTTCGTAAATTTTAATAACACGTACAATGCTGCTCAAGAAGTTATTACAATATAAATGTAATGACCAATTCAAGCTTAATGGATCAATGTTTTCGCATAAGTTATAGTACATCTAAAGTCTTATGGAAGGGAACTTCGCATTGACAAATCTAATTTTAAATTTAACAAAACCAATAATCTAATACGCTAAGCCAATTTTTGTGAACAGAACTCCTCCCATATTTTTGCACCGATTTTGATTATTAAAGTGTCAAAAAAATGGCCCTGATATGTAGTTTTGCAAAGTGTTTTTGGTTTTTTGAAATCTTTATTAGCTTGGGCAGGATCATCCATCAAAGTTGGATTTCCTCCCATAAGATTAACATGGGGAAATCTAAATATTTAATCGGTAACTTTGTCTCCAATAATTTGAGAGAACGGCTGGACGTAGAAACTTGGTAGAGGTCTCCAAAGAAAGGCCTTGGTCTGTAGATGAGTCATCAAAAGAAACACAAAGTAAATTCCCTTAGGGCTCTACCCCAGAAGCCTTTAAAAATACCTCAACAAATTTGTTTACATTTTGGCCATGTGGATAATATTTTTTAATGAAACATCTGTTGATTTTTCAATCCTTTTTGAAAATTATTATTCATGAAACATTAAGAAGTTCATTACATTGACCATAATGAGAAATCATCTATATGGCAAACATCAAAATTAATCAGTCTTGTAGCTGTATTATCCTTCAATATTTTAAGTGTACAGTACATTTTTTTCTGTGTCATTGGCAACCTTTTTTTAAGGCAGATGTATTTATTTTTATAAATAAATTATTTTCTCATTTTTTTTATTCCATTACAAAATCAGTGGAAATTCCTTTTATCACAGAACTCTTACAATAATTTCTTATTGAACTATCTTATATCTGCTGTACGGGTTGTTGTCTGCCTTTTGCCCCACTTTAGCCTATATTTTATCATATTATTCTACATATCATCATAGGTTAACGAGATTATTGTTATACATGTTTTCAATCATTGGAAATATCTTCGATTGTGTAATACAATACAAAATTATACAAGTGCAGAAGGGCACGTTGCCCATTTGAGCAGTGTCCATATTTTGCTAAATTAATATTAGTTTACAGCAACTGGATAAAGCATTTTACAGTACAATATTTATGTAGAAATATGTGCATAATTAAGAAAGTCATCAAGCTGTAAAACTGCAATTTACTATAGACTTTTCAGAGAGGTTACTTCGATGTTGTTAATTCAGCTTAGTGAAAACATAATATAGATAATTATACAAATAAGAATTTAAAACTCTTAGAGAGCCGTTGAATGTTATTAGAATAACGAAATGGGCTGTGCATGTTTACTAACGCTACTCAGCAACAAAAACCATTTAAATTATCTCTAAAAATATATTCTTAAAGCGCACTGATCAGCAGCCTCGAAAATACTATGTAACTTACCCATATAGTTACAAAATGCTCAAACTCACGTTGTGACATTTATAATTCGGCTTATATTCCTCCAACAGTTATTCATCTGCAGAAGACGTTTATTGTGCTCTTATCATGTCTAATAACATCCAAACACAGAAACCTGGCCTAAAATGGTACCTATCTTGACAAATTATTTGAAGTGGTCTAAATTACGGACCATGGCTCACAGGGTTGTTAACATAATTTGAAATAACACGACATTTTGGTTGTAAAAAAGGCACAAAGAGTAAATACTATTTAAGCAGCTACTGTCATGACAGAAAGGTCATATTCCTTTTAAACTAGATCACATCATCCTTTATAAGATACGTTGTTTAACAATGCATGTAAACGTCAACATTTACGTAACAGCCGATTTACAGTATTTATTTTTTTTCCAAATGCCGCATTGTTATGTAATTTGAATTATTTGTTGCCAATGAAGCCGCACAACCATATAAACGAGGAGGTCCCTAACAGTTGAAGAGTAAAAGCCAACTTCACTTCAAGTATATTCCACTACACCTAACTTTCCGTAGATTAATAATTAGCGTAAGCCTTGACAGTGACCGTCGATTTCGACGGGTTTCACCTAGTTTTATATAATACGAGTACTTTAACTGAAACAACACTATTCCGGTATGAATATATGTAAAATTTATTTTATACCATTTGTGTCTACTGAATATACAACGCCTACAAATCCCCACTATCAAGGGGAGGTGAGTTGATACCAGATGCGTGATGTTGAATATCTCCGTGCTAAATGTAGTCTTTGTCACCCTACACTCATCTGATAATAGAAATATGTTAAATTTCGACACTTACAATATAACAATTACTGAAATGTTATGTTGAATTATAAATTATTTTGTAACGTAACTTTTCATTCGTATTAAACACATTTTTCTTATCTTCTTAAGGCCTGAATAATAATTTGAGGGCTTGTGAAGTTGAAAATTTATGCCATTTCAAATAAAACATTCTTTTAGAAGCACTTTATAACATTTAAGGGTACGTTATAAGCCCAAGTCTCTTCTCTGTATACAGATGTGTTGACAATGTGTTTTATTTTTATTTTAAGAAATATTTAGATTGTTATATTATAATTATTAAAATAATTTTATTTTAAATAATTACTAGTTATAAGAAATATATGTTTACAAGCCATGACTCTAATGAAATGACGTAGTGTATGTATATTGACTAAGCCTGGGGTGGTATAAGTGTAGACCTACGATCTCAAGATAAGGGGAAATTGTCTTTATTTTTCTCGAAATAAATAAGACATTCACTTAAGCAACAAGTTAGGGATATTAAAATGATTGCGTTTGTTTTGATCATTAGCAAAGCTCGACATAACATATATCGATATTATGAATATCCATAAAGACATGTAGTGTCATTATCCGTGTTGAGACGCTTAACAATCATGCACAAATGATGTAAATAGACTATAAAACCTCCATTACACACAATTTTAACACAAGCAACAAAACTTATCCAAGGGGCTGAGTTAGATCTGAATATGGAAACTGTCACAAACATTCTGTATCAAGCTCTTGCTTCTTTGTCTGAAAACCGCCATGGAAAAATTTTCAAACGAATAAATTATTAATAGTATAGAAAATACCAAGGCATTATTCCAAATGATTCATATCATGTAAGCTCCCCATGTAAGTGATGTATTCAAGTCCCAGAACAGTTGTTAGTGACGAATGATGTAAAACATTAGAGCGGATATTAAACATTTCCCGGAGTTTGTGTAGCTGTTAGTCATCAAGCAAAACTCGTATGTTTACAGTTTCAAAGCCAGCATTTACTAATGAAAAAAATAAACCAATAATCCGAAGAATAAATAATAATTTTTTTTTCATTTCACAGTCTTCATCATTTATTATATTTTAATTTATTTTAATAAAATTTGCTAAGGTAAAATAATAAAACATGTTACCTACATGAAATATACACTGCAGAAAAATGAAATGGAAAACTGAGTGTAGCTTAGTACTCTATCAAATCCATTAAATACTATAGTTTGATTCACACATTGATTAATTTTATGTGTAGTTTAAAAACATAGTTTAGTTAACGGCTGAAATCACAATAATTTAAATGTTTATTGTAAAACATTCTGTGGATTAATTATCTGAAATGCAAAGGACGTTAAATAGAAAGGTTTATAAAATATAAATTAGAATTTTCAGAACGGTCTATCTTTTTAATGAAAATTCTTGTTAGTTCATAGTCATTAAAATGTTCTTTGTCTGTTACAATTACTTTACAAAATATGTATAATTTACTTAATGACCAATTATACTGCAAGACTATTATTTACAGGAAAGAGTTCACATAAAATCCAATTACGTTACCGTAAGAAATCTCCATTACTTCTTTGAGCTCATGATATATAGGCTAATAATGCTTTTAATATAAAATATAACAAAGGGATTACTAAAAAAAAATGCGTGTATTAAATGTCTATAGTCTGTTTTAAGAATTTGAATGATTTGATCATATTTTATAAATACTTAAGGCATGTGTGATGATAATAAAATTTAATAAAAGAGCGAATATTTACAACATAATTTATGCAATTCTTGACTTTAAAATTAAGCTTATAATTGTATTTAAATGAACCAGTAATGGATTGTACAGCAATTTGCGTTATGCATATGTACGCCTAAGATCCATGTATATGTATCACTTGCATTGTGGACAATGTGGCCTTTCCGATTTCTAGCCACTGATTGGATTTTCCTCTTACCATTTGCTATTAACTTAACGTAAGACTAAAGTTATTTACGTAAACCCGTCACAGCTCAATACAATATGTCAATTCAGGACATGTTTCGGTGTTAAAACACCATCGTCAGATTCAGGTACATATGTAGAGTTGATCAGTAGTTAAATGGCACGAATAAGTACATAAAACAATTAAACATTTAAGAAACAGGCCTGTTCTAACAAAAGATGAACGAACGCACATGTAGCAAGGACAGACTAGCCAGTAGTTTTAGAATAAATATTCTATGTCAAAGTTTAAGAATAAATGAACCTACCACATAGCTGTATTTTATTTAATTTGTTTGCATCAGCTGTCTGAATTTGTGAAATAAGCATTTAGCAGTTCTGATGGTTTACATTGAAATGTTAACGCAAAGGTAACAAAGATAGTGACATTTCTCATGCTTCTATGGAGACAAATTAATTTACTTACCTCACCTCCAAACTTTTGGCATCCAAGGGGCGTAGCCCGAAAGGTACTCAGGGAAGTGAATAAGCCTATGAACGTTCCTAGTATGTAAACCCCCTTTGTGCTTAATTTTGGCTGTATCGGTTTAGTATTTTTGTCTTGACAGCTGCCCAGACAGACACCCCCTCAATTTAATAATAGTAAAGATAGATAAAAAGCTTACCTATTATTTGAAATATTTTAAGGGAAACAGAAGTTCTTTTATAAGATTTCAAGAGTTACTAAGAATTTAGTCTTGAATTCAACACGACAATTATTATTTGGATATGTAAGACAAATAAAACTTTGAACTATGAGACTAAGGAGAATAATTGCCCAGTGACCATATAATCACACCACATAAACACTACAACTTTTCTAGTGTCAAAGGCATCCTAAAATATTTTTAAATGAACATATTTGAAGGGTTATCTCTTATGTGTATATCAGATATACCACTTTGGCAACAGTGATGTGAAGCTCCACAGTCAAAGTCGCCGGAGGTCGGGATGGATCATAAATCAGAGGTTGTCGGAAATGACGGATGGACGACCACGCGTCGCGCATTAGTCTCCCAACAACACAATATTCACCTGTTGGGGTTGGCAGTAAAACTGTAAACGAAAATTTATGGGGGATTCAAATCCACTGACTGCTCTTTATTTTCATATAAAACCGGTTTGAAAATGCCAAAAAATTGAATTACGTAACTTATTTTTGATTTCCTGTATGCAAAGTGAACATGAAGAGGTGTATAGTTTGATTTTATATTAATAGCAAAATTTGTAAAGTAATTCATGGCACATTTAACAGTAAGCTTCCTTACATTAGAAGAAAGAACACTGGCATATTGAACATTTTACCGATTTCCTTCCCATAAAAATTACTTTCTAGAGCTATAAGCTAATATGTTTAACGTGTTACAGTTTTCAAACTTATTGTTGAACCACTAATTGATTAATGAACATTGCTTGAGCCATAAAACTATAACGTAACCCTCTTTTGTGTAGTTTTAGTTCAACTTAATCCCGATGAACTACTTTAAATGTTAATCAAAAAGTGAAGTGTTGTGTATGGGATGGATTTCTTAGTAGAGTGGCAGAAGCACTAAGATGGTTTCGGGTTGACTACCCAGAAGTTTAATCACCTAATCCAACTTAAGTTGGCAAATGATCTGTAAACCGGCCGAGCTGTACAAAGATTTTAACTCATCTAACGTTATCAAAAGCAATATCTTTTGACAATACTTTACTTTAACTCCTTTCTCAAACTTTAGTTTGATAAACTTCACTTTAGAAGGTTAGGATAATTTTGTTATGGCATTGCCAATATTTTTCAAAATAACAATTGTTTCACAATAGATATCTAAACTTCAATGAAGTAAACAGATAAGGTACTAGCTAAAGGTATTGATTTTACAGAGAGCAAATTCGTATCAATAAACCCCCATTTTACTAGATAGCTCAAACTTGTATTAAATATATTTAAATCCTACTCTAAAAATTATGTAGTTTTTAAAATACTGTAAGTCCGTTCGTAAATGGGTTATATAAACATAAATGTGTATAATATTTAAAATTCTTTCCCATGCATTCTTATTCCCAATCAATGAGTTCTTTTTTTGAAATGACTCTAAATTGTACTGTTATTACCCATTATGAAGCACTCCAGGCGAGCAGTTCTACTTTATCAATGAAGTCTTAAATATGCACGTTTAGTATGGATGTAAAATATCTTTTAAGAGTGCCCCTTAAGGACTTAAATTTATGTGAGAGGAAACAACAAATTTAATGTATTTGTTTTTAAATTTTCCAAAAAAGTAGAGGAAAAGGTTTCTGTCAATTTCTATTAGATGATGAATCTTTCTCTTAACTTTATTCTGTGGAGAATTCAATATTATCAGTCATCATTTAGTTTCAAACTTAGCTAATTGGTTACGTTAAAGGATTATGTTCAGTTTTAAAGTGACTACAATGTGAGGAAAAATAACATCTCTGGACACAATTATGTAGAAAAAGAATCTGTAAATTATTCCGCTGAGTTTCTAAATGTTCTGCGTTTGAACTTTTACGGTATAATTTCACGAAAATAGGGTAAGAGATTACAATGCTACAATGTATCAAGTTAAATACTGAAAGACCTATGTATAATGTTCCTCTGAACTGCACAATGTTTAGTTTCTTATATAAAACAAGAACTTTAAACTATTTCTAGATAAAAATATTTGTTTGGGGGTGGCTGTTTTGGGGGTAAAGGTTGTAATAGTAAACTCGAGTAATCTTCCTTTTGTTCTCTCAAAAAGTCAAAAGTCTCGCGTTTGTTTACAAAAGACCTTTGTTGAACTCGGAAAAGCCTTGGATTATCTAATATTACGTGAGAACTCTGGACGTTTGTATATGTTAAACGAGATTACATTTTCTTTGTAAAATGTTCAGAAACTTAAAAGTCATGTTTCTTTAACATGATAGAACCTTAGTTAATTAAGTAATTCATCCAATGGCGGTGTATTGTAGACTGTAAGTGGCATTTAAGATTGATAAAATATTGTTGCTATCGATTGAAAATATGTACGTCAAGATATACTCAGCCTAAGTTGAATAAAGAGAAGCGTATTTAAATTATGTAAACCCTTTGGAAACTTGATTTAAAAGTCCTTTAAATGTCTGTTAATAACACAAAATTAGCAGATTCTTTAATTCAGTTCAACATATTCACAATACAGAAGTTTGGAGGTTACTGGAAACGTGTAATTAATAATTATTCGACAAAACTGAGCAAGTGAAGCTCAATGTAATACGTCCAGCGTATTAGTAAGTAAATCTAATCTATTTGCACATGTTAATTCCGAGAAGCTGGGTCGGACAGGAAGATTCATGCAAGCTCCTGACCTACAACCCTCAGTAGTTGTATATCTGGGCTGGCGACTGCAGCACACTTGTAATAAGAAGGACGCGACCATAAAATAGTAAATGAAACTTTATATTAGAACTCACTGATGACTATAAATTTAGCTTATAGTTATTGACTGAGGTGCAGGTCGTACTTGAAAGTAAATGTACCATAAGTCACAATAAAACATGTTATGGATCGTCGTTATTGAATACCCTACAAAGGAATGTGTAGGGGAATGTTTTAATAGTACTTGCTGGAGTTGACATAAAAACAGATGGCGTTGAATGTCGTTCTTCTGAATGCATATGGTTATAATTCTGATTATAAAATAATAGGAGATATATTTCCATTTTTTATGTTTTGATCGAAGAATAAAACATGTATAATAGCATTGCAGATTCCTATGACATACATATATAAATACAAAAAAGTTAAATTAAAAAACACAATTAATTATATTGAAATGCATTGAGTTTGTTGTGATACAAGGTAGATGAGAACTTGTTCCAGATTAAAAGAAACTGGAGATGTTTCAATTAGATTTCTCAGGCTCATGAATATGCGTACAATAATGACATTACCTCAGCCTCATGCTATACCTCTTCATAACTGCAACTTCATGTCTTTTTATGAACAAAAAATCAAATGTATGAGTTGCTTGCAATGGAGTCTGTACCATTTCGTTAAGAGTTAAATGGCTAAAATGTAATAAATTTTAATCAAAATCGTTCGTGCCGTTTTTTATTTTATTTTATTTATTTTATGTCAAAATCACCATTAAAAATCAGAAATTCTAAAAATTAAAAACATTCCATGGATTTAAAACCTACATCCCAAATGTCATCGAAATCGGACCACAGGTTTGGTCTGTATCTGTAGCTCTGTACAAACACACGAACATCACTTCGAAAACATTTTTTGGTGTTCAGGAGAACTCGAAAATCGTTCCTGATAAAATACTTTCTGTATATACTAAGTATAATGGGAGAAAGTGGAAATATTTGAACTAAGTTAAAGTGTAAGACAATGATTCTGAAATAGTCAAATTACAAAAGCTACATCATGAATCAATTTCAGAAAGATAATAATTTTAAGTTTGCAATTATACGAAGAAAAAAACTATAAGCAAAACATATACAACTACACGTCAGGGTTCATTGATTAAGTCAAGCAGTTTATGTGCATGAATATTCAGTTTAATGGGCACTCAAAGTGAACGTATATGTTGTGTTTGTGTATGGTGGACAACTAGACCATACTGGCAGTCGTATGATGTGTTTATAACACAAACGTAATAACGTCATACTACTTTCTAGTATATCTGCATTCCATTTCTAGTATTTACACCATTTTAAATTATTACTTGTAGCAAAATGTAGGAATGGATATAAATAAAAATTAAATATAAATAGAGCGCAATACTTCCTGAAAACATTGTTTAATCTTCAGTACATATTTACAAGATAATATCTTGAATGTGTGAATATGTATCTTGTATATCGGCGATGTTTTGTTAACAGTGCATATGTATCGAAATCTTCAAAAGGTTCTTCATGAATTAAAAATAGTTCAATTCATTGATATAAACCTAATTTTAACCATTATTACTAAAATGTGTCAATTTACAACGTTACTAGCCAGGCCCAATATCACTTTAACAAGGGATGCTAATCAATTAATAGAACATAAATCACTTCTCATAATCACATGACAGTTCAATTATTAAGCTGGTGAGGGGGGCATGCTTACTGAACTAACTCTAATACGAGTGATTCAGCCCATCTAAGTAACACGCCAAGTCGTTTGTCACTAAATCCATACTAATCCTGTAAAATTATTTTGTTAACAGACCATTTATCAACCATAATTTAAACATTATTGCCACCAGGACTGATGTAGAATGATATGATAGGTTACGTACCTTTTTTATTCCGTCGTCAGTCCTAAAGTAGTCAAAGGGTGACTAGTTTCGGGTCAGAAATGACCCATTTTCAAACCCATTTTCATCAAATCGATTGGTCCAAAATCTGACAGAAGTCTTCGTTATGAGGTACAAACACATGTCGACACATAAAGTTCACACATTTACGACACAAAGCACATTTAATGAAAGTAGCCGGCTACATTTTATAAGAGACACACTGACGCAGGTAGCACGGCGGACACGACGGAACTCGTTAAAATGTATAAAATGTAGCCGGCTACTTTCGTTAAATGTGCTTTGTGTCGTAAATGTGTGAACTTTATGTGTCGACATGTGTTTGTACCTCATAACGAAGACTTCTGTCAGATTTTGGACCAATCGATTTGATGAAAATGGGTTTGAAAATGGGTCATTTCTGACCCGAAACTAGTCACCCTTTGACTATTTTAGGACTGACGACGGAATAAAAAAGGTACGTAACCTATCATATTATAACCATAATTTCTTAGACATCTATAAAACGATCACATATGTGTTAAATAAAATATAAATACATTTTGAAAGTAGTTGTGGTCTAGTTTTAGTTTAAAAATGAATAATTAATGGTTTATACTCTTTGCTGCAATGTTTAAATTTACCTATTATACAGAATTTATGAAATGTTTATAACATATGTTAACTACAGTACTGTGGTTAGTAAGTTTGACTTCCCTTGAGATTCTGAGTGGATAAGGCGTCGTCAGTGTAACGTTTTTATTTTACTTGTGCTATAAGGAATAAAACATACAGTATTTATGAATTCAAGTAATGTTATTTAATCTAATGGGGGAATTTATTACTGTAATAGCTGATTTTAAAATACGATTGATCATAACACACTATTCGACTAAATAAAGTAGTTTGTTTTATTTTTGGTGTTCTTAATAGTTAAATTTTTGTAATTTGCAAGAGTACATTATATTGTGGCTTACAATTTAAAAAAATCAGCCTTTAAATAATAGCAAACAGAATTTTATCAGCATATATTCTCTTTGATTTTGGAATCTCGGTATGTTTACATCGCTTATTTACATCAACAATATATTGATGCGTGAAACAGAAATAGGCAACTCGCATTTCATTGTTTACAATCACTATCATGGTCTAAAAATGGGTTTATGAGCTTATATGGGTTTGGATATCAATAAAACCGAGGATTTTTATTTTTTGCATTGAAGTTTATCTCGGTATTTCATAGATTTTGCAGTGAAATCGACCAATAACCCAGGATATTATTTATCTCACTAAAATTTTTTAATCTTAATTTTTTGAAATAATGACGTGTCTTTAATTGACTATAGCCCTTAGAGATAAGTTTCAACCACTTCCAGATTAAGAGCAAAAGATTATAGTCTTTTAATTTAAATTTCTCAAGACTGTAAAAATGATGGTAGTAAGGAGTTTTTATCTTATCTTATATATAAAAAAAATTGTTTTTTCTTTTCCGAGTTCGTTTGGCTCTTCTACCCGATCGATTTTCATGATTGAGGTCTCGAATTGAAGGTTTGCACGCACAGATTTTCCATCAAGCATATGCATAATTTGATTATTTTTTGAATGTATGATTACTTCAATTTAAGATGTACTTCACCAGTTGTAATTTATATAATCATATATATTTTGGCTTAAGAACCTTCAGTAAAATAAATCGGACCAGTTTCAAGCAAATGCAAAGTGAACAACCATCATAAAAATTATTTTTCATGAAAAAGGTTTTCTATGATTAAACATCAATAGCTCCAGTATTGTTCATGTTTTTTATATGTTTTAGACTCAAAATAATCAGTAAATTATGAGCTTTATTTGAGCTATTGATCGTTTGGATCAGTTAAGCTCGAGATACTGTATTACTCAATAAAAAATCATAAATTTTATTATTTCTCGGATATTATATTTATTTTAACGCTGCGGAGCAGCATAGGTCCTCTAGTTGTGTATTAATTTTAATAATTTTTTGAGCGGAGCGAGCGAAGCGAGCGAAGCTCTTATACGTCGACTTTTATGCATTTCGTAATACGCAAACTCCTCCTAGACGGCTGAATCAATCGTTTTCAAATTTTGGATGGTGGTAAAGACCATATCGGTGAGTGCCAACATCTATATGGCGTTAAAAATAACTCTCAGGAATCCGCCCCACTGGGTCTCAAAGTTTCAATGTAATCCTTATGGAAGCAGTATTTGACACATAAACAAAGACATCTGATCAGCTGTTGACTTTTGAATGCAGTAGATAAATAAATAGCTGATATCATTATTCCACGGATATTAAAACATAAACGGTGGTATGGATCATAAAATAATCAAATGACGACACAAGCTTGAGGTCCGCGACGTAGGAAGTGTTGAAGGAAGTACTAAAGGTACACAGTCTGGAGTGTGGAAACTGTTTATGACGATTAGATTTAGGTATCTGCATTCCTAAAATTCTATGGGAAGGGAGGAAAACGGATCCGCGACGTAGAAAGTGGTGAAGGAAGTACTAAAGGTGAGCAGTCTGGAATGTGCAAACTGTTTATGACGATTAGATTTAGGTATCTGAATTCCAAATATTATAAGGGAAGGGAGGAAAATGGGTCCGCGACGTAGGAAGTGATGAAGGAAGTCGTCAAGGCAAGCTGTCCGGAGTGTGGGAACTGCTTATGACCATTATATTAAGGTATCTGAAATCATAAAATGCTATGGAAGGGAGAGAAACAGGTCCGTGGCGTAGGAAGTGGCGAAGGAAGTAGTAAGGTGAGCAGTCCGGAGTGTTGGAACTGTTTATGACGATTAGATTAAGGTATCTGCAATCATAAAATGCTATGGGAAGGGAGCAAAACGGGTCCGCGACGTAGGAAGTGGTGAAGGAAGTAGTCAAGGCAAGCTATCCGGAGTGTGGGAACTGCTTATGACCATTATATTAAGGTATCTGCAATCATAAAATGCTATGGAAGGGAGAGAAACAGGTCCGTGGCGTAGGAAGTGGCGAAGGAAGTAGTAAGGTGAGCAGTCCGGAGTGTTGGAACTGTTTATGACGATTAGATTAAGGTATCTGCAATCATAAAATGCTATGGGAAGGGAGCAAAACGGGTCCGCGACGTAGGAAGTGATGAAGGAAGTAGTCAAGGAAAGCTGTCCGGAGTGTGGGAACTGCTTATGACCATTATATTAAGGTGTTTGCAATCCTATGATGCTATGGAAAGGGAGGGAAACATGTCCGTCATGTAGGCGAGCTGTCCGTAGTGTAGGAACTGTTTATGACGATTAAATTAAGGTATCTGAAATCATAAAATGCTATGGAAGGGAGAGAAACAGGTCCGTGGCGTAGGAAGTGGTGAAGAAAGTAGTAAAGGCGAGCAGTCCGGAGTGTGGGAACTGTTTATGACGATTAGATTAAGGTATCTGCTATCATAAAATTCTATGGGAAGGGAGGATAACGGGTCCGCGACGTAGGAATTGATGAAGGAAGTAGTCAAGGCAAGCTGTCCGGAGTGTAGGAACTGTTTATTACAATTAGATTAAGGTATCTGCAATCATAAAATTCTATGGAACGGGGGGGAAACAGTTCCGTGGCGTAGGAAGTGGCGAAGGAAGTAGTAAAGGCGAGCAGTCCGGAGTGTTGGAACTGTTTATAACGATTAGATTGAGGTATCTGCAATCATAAAATGCTATGGGAAGGGAGGGAAACAGTTCCGTGGCGTTGGAAGTGGCGAAGGAAATGGTAAAGGCGAGCAGTCCGGAGTGTTGGAACTGTTTATGACGATTAGATTGAGGTATCTGCAATCATAAAATTCTATTGAACGGGGGGGAAACAGTTCCGTGGCGTAGGAAGTGGCGAAGGAAGTAGTAAAGGCGAGCAGTCCGGAGTGTTGGAACTGTTTATGACGATTAGATTGAGGTATCTGCAATCGTAAAATGCTATGGGAAGGAAGGGAAACAGTTCCGTGGCGTTGGAAGTGGCGAAGGAAATGGTAAAGGCGAGCAGTCCGGAGTGTTGGAACTGTTTATGACGATTAGATTGAGGTATCTGCAATCATAAAATGCTATGGGAAGAGAGGAAAACGGGTCCGCGACGTGGGAAGTGATGAAGGAAGTAGTCAAGGCAAGCTGTTCTGAGTGTGGGAACTGCTTATGACCATTTTATTAAGGTATCTGCAATCATAAAATGCTATGGAAAGGGAGAGAAACAGGTCCGTGGCGTAGGAAGTGGCGAAGGAAGTAGTGAAGGCGAGCAGTCCGGAGTGTTGGAACTGTTTATGACGATTAGATTAAGGTATCTGCAATCATAAAATGCTATGGGAAGGGATGAAAACGGGTCCGCGACGTAGGAAGTGATGAAGGAAGTAGTCAATGCAAGCTGTCCGGAATGTGGGAACTGCTTATTACCATTATATTAAGGTATTTGCAATCCTATGATGCTATGGGAAGGGAGGGAAACATGTCCGTCACGTAGGCGAGCTGTCCGGAGTGTGGGAACTGTTTATGACGATTAAATTAAGGTATCTGCAATTATAAAATGCTATGGAAAGGGTGGGAAAAAGATCCGTGGCGTAGGAAATGGTGAAGGAAGTAATAAAGGCGAGCAGTCCGGAGTGTGGGAACTGTTTATGACGATTAGATTAAGGTATCTGCAATCATAAAATGCTGTGGGAAGGGAGGAAAACAGGCCCACTATGTAGGACGTGGTGAAGGAAGTAGTAAAGGCGAGCAGTCCGGCGTGTGGGAACTGTTAATGACGATTAGATGAAGATATCTGCAATCATAAAATGCTATGGGAAGGGAGGATAACGGGTCCGCGACGTACGAAGTGATGAAGGAAGTAGTCAAGGCAAGCTGTCCGGACTATAGGAACTGTTTATGGCAATTAGATTAAGGTATCTGCAATCATAAAATGCTATGGGAAGGGAGAGAAAAGGTCCGAGACGTATGAAGTGGTGAAGGAATTAGTAAGGTGAGCAGTGTGGAGTGTGGGATCTGGAAACAGTTTGTAGCAGTTAAATTAATGTATCTGCAATGCTGAAATGTTATGAGTAGGGATGGAAGCATCCCCACGACATAGAAAATTGTGAAAGAAGTAGTAAAGGCTAGCAGTGCGGAGTGGGGGGAAATGTTTGTGGCAATTAGATTAACGTATCTAAAATACTAAATTGCTATGGAGAGTGATGAAAACAGGTCCACGATGTAGAAAAAGGCTTAGAAAGTAGTAAAGTATGAGCATAGTGTGAAAACCGTCTGTGGCAGTTAGATTGATGTATCTTTAATTCTAAAAATGCTATGAGAAGGGAAGGAAACAAGTCTATGACGTAGGAAATAATGAAGGAAGTGGTAAGGCTTGCAGTGCAGAGCGTGGGAACTGTCTTTGGCAATTACATTAATATATCTGCAATCCTAAAATTTTATGGGAAGAGAGGGAAATAGGTCCACGACGTAGGGGGTGGTGAAGGAAGTAGTAAAGGTGAGCGTGTTGAGTGTGGGAATGGATTAATGTATCTGCAATGCTAAAACGCTATGGGAAGAGACTGTAGACTGTAGGTTAAAATTATTTCGAAGCACGAATCGATACATTATTCGATACATGCAATCGTTTTTAATAGAAATTCATAACTGAGTTGACAACAGCTGATTTTTACTCCATAGAGAATAAAAACTATTTTTACTCCATAGAGAATAAAAACTATTTTTACACCATAGAGGATAAAAACTTTTTTTACTTCCTAAAGAGTAAAATTGCTACTTTAAGGCGGTGACACACTATCGATCTTTTCCCCGATCAAGACCTCGAACCGAGCAGGGAGAAGGGAGAAGGGAGATAAATATCAGCAAAATTTCACTCCGAACATTACCCCGAACAAGACCAAGACCAGACGAATTCTACCGAGCGCGGCAAAATGGAGTTTAGAGAGAGATGGAGAGTGTGTGCGAGTGAGAGCGAGGAGGTAGTAATAATAAAACAGTAATAAAACATGAAATAACATGTTACCTAATAATAATTTTAATTGCCTTTAATAATATTTATGTTTATATTAATTATGAAGGAATTTATGTATAATATCAATTAAAGGTAAACATTATTGGTATCATTGAGTTGACGGTTTCAACTTGTAAAATACATTTTCAACCTTGACCAAACAAACAAAAAAATTATAACATAAATTCCCATAATATAAAACGGCAAAATATTACCCAGCATTCATTTATTTTACTAATTATAGAGTTAAAATGCCATATTAAATTAGAACTATCATCGCTAGTGCAGGCGGCAGCTCGGTGCGGCGCTCGCGACGATGTACGGGGCAAAAATATACCGTGACACACTATCGTACATCACTCCGTACATCGGACCGATCTTTTCTTTGATCTTTCGCCAAAAAACCGCCTCCAGAGCGCTCGTCTCCCTGCTCGGCCTGATGTCTGGTTCGCCGTCTGGTTCGGTGTACGGACCCGTGACACGCTATCGAACATGCTCCCTTCGACCTCCCTTCTCCCTTCTCCCTGCTCGGTTCGGGGTCTTGTTCGGGGAAAAGATCGATAGTGTGTCACCGTCTTTAGACCCGCAACGCATGCATTAAAACGACTGGTATTACCGCAGTATGACCAAAACAATATAATATAAACCCTTGATGACTCCGCTCAATTTTGTGGATGCCTCTGCAAACGCCACCTAGTTTAACACCCTTAATTACAGGAGAGCCTGGGTTGTAATGACCTTATCGCGTGACGGAAGACATAACGGTTGGGGGTAATCAGGGTCAGTAACAATCTTAGATCATACCCTCACCACTAGTAGTCAGGGTGCATGGTACATTTAACAGATGTAAGACTTATTCTTACACTTATTTTTGTCCAGTTATATTTTCTGTTTACCAAATCGGTGAAAAGGAGAGAATTTTTCATCGCCTACAAGAGTGTATTTATAACACAGTTAGGATACTAACTAACAACATTTAAACATATACACAACATGTAGACATATATAATTTCTATAGTTATACATGTAAACATGTATATCTCTGCACTTTAGTAACGATTTGCTGAAATAATCTCAATCCAGACACCTGATTAGCATTTTATGGATGACGAATGTAGTAAAAGGTAGGAGAAAATGGAGCCCTTATCTCACAAAAGGGTGATTTTGGTCATTTGGTATTGTGTTTCAAAATAATTTAGGCCATTTAAAATTTATCTTGACATTCTCACCTGTATATCGAATATAAAAAATGTTTTAACTTAATCAATGGTTTAGTTTATTGGAGAAGACAGTGTTGCTATATAGTCATCATTGACAGATACACAGACAAACAAAGCTACACAAGTTAAAATAAGTCTCGTTTCAGTTTTATTAGGATGTGAAACGTAAAATAGTGAATAAAATCTGCCATGAACTTTTCAACAAAACATGAACTTTTATTTATACAGGGTTATTTATTTATTAGTATTTATTATTTATTATTATAGGTTATTTATTATTTTATTAGTATTTATTTATACAGGGTTAGTAAAAAGTGTGGAGACCCCCTGTTATTTTTTTAACGGCCCATACTAGAAAAACTAAACTCGGCACACCTTTATGACATGTTATGAAGTACTTTTTGGGCATAACCATCACTTGGTATACATCCCCAAAATGGGGGATTTTGGGGGAAACTCAAAATTTTCAAATACAAAAACCCATCGAGTGACCCCTCATTTTGAAGGTCCTGGTAAAAGAAAACCAACAACGCAAAATAGAGGTCTTTATCTCAATCCAGTAAAAAATGGCAGCCAATTGAAATTCTCAGAAGTTAAATTTAACATACAGCTTTCCAAGTCTGGAGACCCGCTGTAAATTTTGTAGCGACTCACACTAGAATAAATAAACTCTACACACCTTTTTGGCATGTTATGAAGTACTTTTTAAGCCTAATAGCCACTTGCTTACCAAACCCAAAATAGGGGATTTTGGGGGAAACTCAAAAGTTTTAAATGATAAGCCCCATCAAGTGACCCCTCATTTTGAAGGTCCTGGTAAAAGAAAACAAACAACGCAAACTAGAGGTTTCTATCTCAATCCAGTAAAAAATGGAAGCTGATTGAAATCATTAGAAATCGGAAATAACTTGCAATTTTATATTCAATTGGCTGCCATATTTTACTGTGTTAAGATAGAGACCTATAGTTTGGGTTGTTCATTTTATTTTATTATGACCTTCAAAATGAGGGGTCACTCGATGGGGCTTATCATTTAAAAATTTTGAGTTTCCCCCAAAATCCCCCATTTTGGGTTTGGGAACTTATGAGAATTTCAATTGGCTGCCATTTTGTACTGAACTGAGATAGAGACCTTTAATTTGCGTTGTTGGTTTTCTTTTACCAGGACCTTCAAAATGACGGGTCAATCGATGGGTCTTTGTGTTTGAAATTTTTTAGTTTCCCCCTAAATCCCCCAATTTGGGGATGAACACCAAGTGGCGGGTATGCCCAAAAAGTACTTCATAACATGCCATAATGGTGTGCCGAGTTTAGTTTTTCTAGTATGGGCCGTTAAAAAAATAACAGGGGGTCTCCACACTTTTTACTAACCCTGTATATATGATAATGTATTAGGAATATTTAAACTAGAATTTGAGGTTCATCGATGTAATACGTTGTTATACAAATGGCAATGAAATGAAACACAAATGTTACATTATTTACATTTCGAATGAGTTAGGACCGGGAATCGTATTTCGAATGCAAAATTTATAAGTTTAACTTGACCACAATAGTAGAGGAAATCTAAAAAGAATCAAAAGTTTTAAAAATAGTTCAAATATACTTATTCGTATGAAATTCATTTTGTAAGTTTTATTCTGTCGAAAATTTTTATAATTTCCCCAACAATTTCATGCAAATGTGTGTAAACGTTTAATCCGTTCGGTAAAAAACTCTGTCTACACTCGTAATTAAAAGTTAAACAGAGGTATTTTATTGCTGGACAAATTCGATCTGTAAATTTACGAGCTCAGTTCGAGTTTTCATCATTGTAATTGCCTGTTCATAATTACCTTATGTTCAATATTAAACTATAAAGTGAATATAACTTTAATGTTAAATGTTTTCTGATAATGTACAAAAACGTGTTTCACCTTTTAAAGCATCTATCGTTGAATTAATCTTAAGCATAATTTATAATGTAGGAATATAACAATTCCATTTTTATGATCGAAAAACGTGCTCCAGAATAATATTAGTGTAATCGTTGATGTTAACTTAAAATGCATGAAAACCGAAGTTAATACAAGCCGAATGTAAACCGAAGTTTTTTTAGTACTCTATTCTCACACATTATTGTATATTATATTTATGAAATAATTTAAGTCATAATCAATATCAACTGAAGACTTCAATTATCCTTATAGGCCCAAACATTTCATGTAGTCCATACAGTTTAGGATTGATGGAAAAAGTCTCTAAAAGCAGTTTGAATTTACTTAGTAAATAAATACAGATTTTATTACATTTTTGACAGCCCTCATACAAAGTAGGCCTACAGAATGTGGCATATCCTTCATTTCCCCGAATGAAATGTAAATTTACTAACCAAGGTATTTTTCCAATTACAAAATAAATTTTCACCCTGCAACAGAAGACAATACACTCACATCTGTTATTTAATCGCATAAACGGGTCATTTGTTTATGTACCATTAGCTTATTTTATTTTAGGTGTAACAAGCTACATTTTAATTTTTCCTGCATACGTCTTAATTTTTATCACTCAGTTTTAAATCATTATACCTTAACAAAAATTTACTTTAATTTTCTTATAGTTAATTCACACTTTAAATCCACCTATTGGAGTGTAGTTTAATAGAGATATTATGTCCCAACTAATTGTATTGAGTCTATGCACATTCATGCGGTAGTGGCAACACTAAAATAATGTTTTGGGTGTACCGTAGTTTTGTAAAATAGTGTGAAAGAAGAAAAAGTGCGTAAATTTATCACTAAATGAAACTTGATACGTTGACTGAGCCATCATGGTGGCCGTGTCAAGCGGGTGATTTGATGGATTACAGACTGTCTTCAAGAAATTGAAAGATATTCTCAAAATACCGCCAATGCAGTATATAGCACGGGAATGCTCTATGAATGCACTCTGTTTTACTACTGTTGAATTATGATCGAGCTCATAATATGGACACATTAATTGAGGATTCACTTAAACTTTCTAAGAATGATAAACTGTTTACGCTCACAAGAAGAAATGTCAGTAGTTAGCCGTCATGAGTTTAAAAGATAAACACTTCACTTCGAGCTAAACTGCACGTTAGATGGTAGGAAGGATAATTATTAAAGTTCAGGTTGAGTTCAAAACAATAGACATTGAATAATCAGTAATTAACACATTACAATGACACAATTATATGCCAAACGAACAAATCTTGGTTTCCAAGATATTGTTGCATAGAGATCTACATAGGGATTTAAATGTATGTATGTAAAAGAAATTTCATGGAAATTAAGTTTTTAGAACGTGAGACAGATTTGTCTTTAATAAAAAAGGATAAATCAATTAGCTTGAATAAATCTAAGAAATTTTATCAATTTAAATTATTATCAGGAGAAAGTCAATTGCATCGTTCAGGTATGTTTTAGTAACTTGGTAAGGTATGTTTTAGTAACTTGGTAAGGTATGTTTTAGTAACTTGGTAAGTCTTCATCGTTTTGCAAATTTATCTCGATTCTGGACCTTATCTTGATTTAGAAATTTATCCGTTCAACTGTCTATTCGAGAAACTAAAACAATTATAAATAAAAGACACCCTGTGAATATCCTACTCGGTATGTTTAGCTTGTAAACAATACGTTTATAAACGAAATAACCTTCACAAATTACTCTACCACTTTCTGCACTCGACACTTTATATATTACTAAATATCTAATAATGTGTGACCATGGGCAGTTTTTTAAAATAAATCTCACACTCTACAGTACAGAAGTTTTTAACTCAAAAGCAATAAAAGAAAAACTACAAAGCAAATTTATAATCTCACAGTATACTAGATATGAAAATTACAATCACTTTCGCATTTGAAAAAGTATTTCAAGGTAGTAAATATCTCTTCAGCAGCTGCTTGAAAAAAAATTAACATTGCTCCTATGGTTGGCAAATCCAAGATGGCCGTTGGCTTTCATGGACTCCCTTGGAAATACATAAAAAAAAAAAAAAAAACATTTCTTATCTCACAGTATACTAGAGATTGACATTATTGGTGTTTGAAAAATTATTTTTGGATGATAAGTAACTCATCAACAGCTGTTTTAAACTATCCAAGATGGCCGCTAGCCTCCATGGACTAATGTCCTGATCACGTGACAGTACAAGACACCGGTTAGAGATAGATAGATAGATTGAAACAATCTTAGATCTCACCACTCATCATCATCTTGACAGTGTGCATCGTCAAATTAAATAGATGTCCGTGATTTGAAATGTCAATTTATTTTGTACAACGCATTATTCTGTTTCCACACTAAAGAAAATGAACAGACATTCCCATCACACGATAGTTTAATTTAAAACACTCAACGCATCATTTAAGTAAAATGAACTCGTAATTTCACCACATTATTTAAATTCGAGGAAATACGTTTAAAAGACAGTTGAAAACTTTTATATTGTACAAAATCTCATTTTGTGGATTTTAAGTGTTATATTTCTGTAAATTGTGTTTGTACTACGCCAAATACTGTATGGAAATGTTTGTAAGCGTTTAATCTGTTAGACGACAGCATTGATCTACACTCGCAATTAAAAGTTAAACAGAGGGTTTTATTGCTGGACACATTTGATCTGCAAATTTACGAGCTCATTCCGACTTTTCATCATCGTTATTGGCTTCTCATTATTGCCTTTTGTACAATATTGAACTGTAAAATCGTTCGAAGGCTAAAATGGTTTGTACTTTTCACAGTGACAACCTCCATATTATATAATTGAAAGCAATAAATTAGAATATGTTCAGCCTCTGGGTAACGTTATATAAATAAAAGGTTAAATAAATTGCTTAAATAAAGTGTGTAAGGTTTGTATTTTTATTTGCTAAGATTTATTATTATTTTACTTTGCAATTCCAAACAGGTTGTTAAAGAATGGTAAAGTAGCATTATTTATTAAGACTTTTTTGGAATATGAATAAAATTATTAAACGTTTCTCATGTCCTCAACCAAGAGCAGTTGCCCCAGTTAAAGCAGATGTTACACCATAAATATATAAATTGCTGGAACAAAATTATATCCTTGGCTTATTAGATTGAATATTAATTTTGGGTATTCCTGGTATCCATAACCTCTGCTGAGAGTGGATACTTGTATCCAAGGAGAATAATTTGTTGTAGTGAGAAGTTTGTAAATTAAGCTTTAACTAATTACAAGTTTGTGTTATGAAGACTATAAAACAAAACCTGTTAGTCACTTTCTTTGAAGTAACGATGGTAGATTTTTTAATTACTGGGTTACGTTAACATTACCAAATTTACGTTTCGAAAACAAAATTTCTGTTTAAATTTTAAAAATAGGCAATAAGAACAATATTTTCCTTGCCTAAACTCCAATCATGCAGAAAAGTTTTCTCAGAATCCAATATTCTAGCTCTTCCATCGATCTGCATTCTTAAAACTCACCTTTGTCAAACAAAATCTTTCCCTATTCACTGAGTAAGAAAACCCGCGTATTCGCCAATATTCACTCCAGAATTCTCACAATTTGCCAAACCCTAAACATATTACATCTTTAAATAAACACACTGCCTTTACAACGGAATTCATTTGTATAATAGAATAGCCTCCTTCTTTCTTTAAAACTGGAATTAGACCACTCAAAATTTAAACTATGCATAAAACAACATTTGATTAAAACCACGAGTTACAGCATCAAGGAGATCTCATAGCCACAGGAACGAGACCCTAGTGTTGTAAACCCTAGTGTGTAAAATAAGTAGATTTAAATTTAACTATTATTAAATATAGTTGTAAATATCTTAATCTTATCACTAGCTTAAAACCCAGATGGAGAGCTGTATTTATTTTATGTTTGACTTAGCTAATGCAATGTATTGTCAACTTAGCTCAATAAAATTATTTTTTTTTATTTGATTCACATACTTTGAACGTGGTTGCGATATTCGTAAATATACAAGAATGTTAACATAATTATAAAAAACGCGGTTATTTCAACCACTTATAAGTGGTTTAAGCTCAGCCGTAAATCTAGACTGAAGCACCGAGTGGCAGTGGCACATTGGACCACCACTGGGCTCTCACACTCTCATTGGAGAATTGTCGTAAATTAAAGAGAAACAGTTATTGCTGAACATTCTTGCTTAGTTATCGAGGTAGTATATACGTTCTGCTGGATCATGATATTAAATAATTGCTTTTATCCATACACTTTTAAATGACTAGTGTGTAAAAATTACAAACATTTTCATTGCTTTCTACAAACTACTATTTTTGAGGCTGTACGCTAAAATCCTAGTAGGTTGGATGCCCGTAAACAAAATATAGAGCAAGATAGCAAAGCATTTATAGAATAATTTCTTAAAGTGACATCTCGATCGAAAGACGTAGGAATGCTTAAAGTAATTTTTTGTTAATTTATATTTACAAATCCAACCTGAAAAATAGTACAAATTAAAAAAAGTAAAAATTAACACCCCTCTCAGACCAGTTATAATTTACTTGACTTATACATATTATTAAACTGTTTTAGCCACATAATGTATCAAACAAATTATTGGATTTTTGTCAAGAAAAATGCATTCATTTACAATAAAATGTTTTGAAAGTGGGTAATAACATAACAGTTTAAATTTAAAATTAAACGTAAAGAACTTTGATATTTATGTGTAATTGTAGCTCAGCAGAATTCAAATGCGTATTATACTAAGGTGTAGGAAGTAGACTTTTATAGCTAATTTATATTAAAACCATTCTATATTCTTATAAATTTAAATTAAGCATGTTTTAATATTCCATTATCTTTCTCTTAGCTAAAACGCCAACGGTTCTAGTAAAGGAACCAGTTTTTTTATTTGTATAAACTTTGTAATATGATAATGAGTAATTAGCAGCATGTCAGAATCATTCTCAAAATTTATTGGTGGATTTATAAAAAAAATTTGTTGCTATGTGTGCAACGTTAATATTTTGCAAATGACAATCTTTTTAAAAGACACAAAAATGTATAACAAACGCATCTAGTGTAAAATCTACGTTCTGCACACTGTGAAAATTACATTAGGACCTAGCCAAGCTGTGATGTTAAGCTGTCTCATGCAAATGTAGTGGGATCCTTGTAATTGGACCTGTAGAGATAGTAATTGATCTGTCGCTATGGTGATGGCTACACTTCAATCTGTAGTTGTACAAGCTAATGTAGCAACAGGTAAAGTCCAACACATCTCAAGTAGTCCTACCTACCACCTTACAATGGCCGACCCCACAATATACAATATGGAACCGTGAAAAGTTAAAAAAAATCATTGCAAGTTCTTAGTGAGATAAATTTGCATGATTTGCTCGATTGTATCTGCCTATTAATCAGTGTTTTCAGATTAATATCTTAACTTGATCATTATTATTTTTCTTGTAAAAATAACAATACTGAAAAATGCGTTGTAGCTATAAGATAATTATTACAGAAAATCTATGTTTTAAGACCTTTAGATTTGTTTAGGTTGTGTATCGACAACAATGATTGTATGGATGTAGTCATTTATCACAGCTGTTCTGACACAATCTCAGTTGATGGGTTGCGCCGCGGGACATCTCCATCTCAAGTATCAGATATTGCTTCAGCTTCTAAGGTTCTCTCGATTTTAATAGTATACTTTAACTATAACTAGTGGTCGTCCAGTGGTCGAAACTCGACCAAAAATATGTAGGCCTATTTTGGATTTTTTAGATAGAAGTGGTTGAGAAATGTTGGAATATCTTTGAGGATGTACCTTTTTGGCTGTAGTGAGTGTGATCATGTGTTCAATGTTCACATATCAATTTTTTAGGTTAAATAAAAACAAAAAAAACTGGCATGTTGTCAATTAAGGACAATTGTTTGTATTACTTACGAAAGGAGATTAATTTAAGATTAAATAAATAAATTTAGTATATGTCCACTGTCTGATTTAGAAAAAAATCAGTACTGCATTCAGTTGGCTACTGCATTTTATAAACCAAACTCGAATCTTGCTTCCTTGGCCTATCGTATGACGTTTTCCTGTTGGGTACTTGGTAAACGTATTGCATAAGTGAATTATTAACAATATAATTTAGCTGTAAATTAATTATAATTTAAATGGGTCAAAACTCAAAACGTTAGTCTATAAAGGCTTATCTCGTCAGCTCAAGAGTATATAATTCTGACCCCTAACTTGAAACCCTTAAAAGGTGGGTCTGGTCATAAGAATTTCCAAACGAAACGTAAATCATCATTATGTCGCAACAGTTTATCATGTGTATCCCAGTCAAAGCAACTACATTATTATATTAATATCATGATCAACATTAATGTTGCAAGAAGATACAATATTTTAATATTTGCTCATGTTAAGTAAAATTTTTTAAGTAACAATAACTTAATTTGAGGACAATAATAAAATAACAATATATTCTTTATTTGATTTGGAATTAGGAATCACGTCTCTATTTCACAGTAAATACCCTCGAATGACCAAGTGATTTATTTAAAGTAGGGTAAGTATATTTAAATATTTTTAATTAAAAGCATATATTATGCCAGTTTGTGTGTTTTGATTTAACCTAAAAATTTGACACGTATTTACACATGATCGCACTAAAAAGGTTGATCTTCAAAGATATTCCACCACACCTTAACCACTTTTAGCTAAAAAATCCAATTGCACTGAACACACCTCTCTATTTTTCACCCCATACTGTAAATAAAACATGTGATTGGCATTTCTACTATTTGTTTTGGTTTTCTGTTTATTTCGTTGTTATTTCGTCACCAGCATGGAAACCTATAAAGCCCATGTTAATATTTTTCAAATTTAAAATTAATTTTTTGTGCTTATTTCTGAGCCTATTTTAATTTTTAAAGGGATTCTGCACACCTACAGAAAATTATCTTTCTAACAGTATGCGTAGATTTTTCCTGCGATGCACACAAGCTGAGAAAAAAGGTTTTAAAGAAACATGCTTGCCTATTAATATATAGATAGATATTTTGAGCTCGTCATCTTTTAATTTATTTCATTACGTCACATTAACGGGTTAAATGGTCATGGGCCATTAGCTTGTACAATATTAGAGGCATCGCTTAGCTCTATTTCTCGCCATTGTAAAACTAATAAGCCTATAACAACCAACATTTTCACGCCTTCTATAAGTTTTGAACATTTAATATTTTTTGCAAGTTTTTATTTAAAAAATATATTTTTATGGTTTGAATGTGATTGGTTCTATCTTTAAATCTTAAACCATCCCTTGGGGAATAGGTTAGTAGAGACATTTATGTTCCTTCTTATGTTGAATTTCGGAGCAAAAAAAAATTATATTTTGGATCAACCGTATTGTTGTAAAATATATTACAATATAAGGCCGGGAAGTAGGTGTTACAAAGCAAGGGTTACTGAGGTAACTTCATCGGCACTCGGCAGCCTTTAGTATTGCAATCATGGCCGTGCAATTTACAATGTTGCAGTTGACTCTCCAGTGATCTCTCCAGTTAACTTTACCACACTAACTGACTTTACCGATTCGTATTCAGTCAACAACGATTTTCTGGCACGAGCTTTCTTATAAATGCTCCCCGTTCAACTAATATTAAATTATGAGTGAGTATATTATAGATTAATACATAACCCGAAACTTATTTTTAAGAGATCCACATTTTCAAGAGGCCTGCAGCATTAGTATTGGGCTCAACAACACTAATGCAAATGATGTACGCAATTTCAGTGGTGACCACGATGCATGCAATCGTAAGACTCTGAAAATATTGTGGAAACCCTGTTGAACTTACGTTCTTAGAACGGATTACATATTTTTATCTTTATTAGGAAAATGTATAATAAAAACTGTTAAATCATCATTTTTATTCGTAACAGCTCTAACATTACATGATATTCTTTTGGAATTTATCAAGATGAGCATAGGATATTCACGATTCTTTCATCAATTTATTTTGGGTTTCGGATAAGGGTCTTAAATAATCATTTGTACAAAACTTAGGTTAAATTTAGTTATTTATTATATTTTCTAAATTTTTTTCTGTGTTGATACCCTGGTATTCATTTTGAAACGCTTAACACTTCATATTACGAATTCTGAGAATAAAAAACAGCTACTTCAGATCACATGAAGATATGTAGGTAATTAGCCCTCCTGAGTTTAAAAGATAAGAAGAACAAGTTCACTTAGGGCTAAATTACATTTTAGATGGTGGGAAAGATAATTAAAGTCATGTTGAACTCAAAGTTTTAAACAATTACTAATTAGTAACTGATGTTGAGAATTTTCGTTAAACTACTAAGGTGGAGCAAGTAATTATTTTATTTCAAGGTGAAATATAATTATCATACATAAAAATGTGTGATAATTTTATATTGATAAGAAATAAAAATCACTAAAGAATATTACGCTTTTGATCTGGAATATTTAACTAAATAGTTTGAAGTTCTTTATATTATACAAATTATTTTAATACTTAATATATTTGAACTACTCCGTTGGTAGAATAACTTTTATTATAAATTGTAAAATTGTAATCAAGCTAGCTACGTATTTGCATTTTATCTTTGTTGGAAAATATGCCTGAGATAAAATGTAAGGTTCAGTATCATCATAAATGCTTTAAATTACGAGTTACATTAAATGGCGAGTTTCCTCTTGGTTTGTTAATGACATTCTTATTGTTGTCCCCAATAATTAGCCAATACTCCTTTAAACAAACATATTTTGGTAAATATCCTGGCCTTTTTATTTGAATATAAATATTTTTTTCCTAAAAATATAAAAAAAAACAAACCGTAAATCAATAACAATTGTTCTTAAAGACCTTTAAACATTTAACATTACCGTCAGTTATGCTCAATGCCCATACTAGAATATCTATGTATAACAGTTTGCGCTTCGCCGCTAAAAGCGTGGCTTGATTCGAATACGAAATCCTCTTACAAAGCCACAGGTTGAAAATTGTTCTGCTTAACGATGTGTTTGTTTTGATATTTTTCTATAAATGCACGAAAAACTTGTGAAGCAAAAGAATTCACAACGGATGGTGTAAATTGAAAAAAAAAAAAATACCAAATGATATTTAGTATCTTTCTGTTACACCAACCACACTTCAATTAACTATATTAAGTTAGGGTGGGTTTGTTTATTTTTCGTAAATTTTATGTACAAATAAACTTACTAACCTAACTGTTACCTAACCTAAGGTGTGGTCGGTATAGAAAAAAAGTAAAGAATATTTTTTATGCATATTTAAAAACTTAAACCATGTAATGTAACATTTTAATTAGGAAATGTGCTAATATAAGGATTTACCGCACTCCAGCAGATTTTTCGAGCAATTTTCCAAACAACTTTGTTCTGCAATGAGTACAAGTCAATATATCTTTATATAATTGTTATCTACTTCATGACACTATAAACTGTAAAATCACTGTTTCATACATTGTAGTCCAACTGACAGAAATTGCCAAGCAAATTTCTGAAAAACTTACTTTCATAAAGTAAGTAAATAACAGGACTAATATAACCGACTTCGCAAGTCACAACATTACTCTGGAGCTCAATTAAATCGGTTCTATTATAATCTAAGTAAGTAAGAAGAAGATGAAACAGAAGAATAAGAAGAAAACTAAGCATGTGTATTGTAATGGGTCTCAAGAAGCCCAATTAGCCCAGACGTTGCCCGCTGAACTGAAGCTTCACTGTAACTGTAAGTATCGCAATATCCGCGGTCTTGGGAAATTGTTGTGGAATTCTTTTCTTTCCAACTGTTCTTTGTCGTAGGATCACTTTAAAATTGGTTTTAGGCCTTTAAATGGAAATCTGAATACTTTATTAAAGTAATGAAGATGGAACTTAGTTATTTAGGTTATGGACAAATTATGTTTTGACATAATAATTCATGTTTGATTACAAATAAAAACACTAATATCAAGCTTTTATCATTCCTATGAGATTAAAATTAGTGTAATGTTTTAGGGTATTGGTATAATCTGCAGTGGTATAAACAATAGATACTACCCGAAAGAGGTTTATGCAAGATTTATATTATTTAGCTTCCAATAATTTAATTTGGGCATAGATGTAACCAGCATAATAAGGTCATAAGCCATGAGCAAGGTAGTTCTAGCTTGCAAGGTATTTTCTCATCCTCAACCGATTTCCACCTTAAAATAGTCATAACTATGTCATTGTGTTGAAGAAATTATTAATACTAGGTTTGTATAACATTGAGTGGGTGTTATGCTTTCCATGTATAGATTACTGAACAATGGATTACGTAGGCAATAAGCCAGTTTAATGCAACATTGCCGTTCATTATCTCTCATCAACGAGTTTTACTCGACCTTTAATACTTATGGCTAATACGCACAATAGCGTATATCAGCTTGATTGGAATTTGCACCTGACGAAAACCCAATAATTTATATTATAGCATGAAATCAAAACATAGTAATAGAGAGTTTTTGAGAAAAAATATTTTTATATACAGTTAACTCCACTTATCTCTAGTATTGTAGATGAAATATTTAACTATTTTAGTAGAAACCCGAAAAACCTATATTCAAATAATATCATAGATCCTTATGCCTAGCTTATGAGCTATTTTCACATTTGTCTCAGTAACTATAACCAGTGATTAGAATTTCAGTTTCAGATTTTATTGTATACATATTCCGTGCTATCAAATGTTTTAACAACCCAACGTTAAGTTTCATCCATTTATTTAAAAGAAAGTCATGTTAAGTGGACAACTACTTGAATATCGCGCGTTTGATATGTAAATAACACATCTGAATTGCAAAAATACTCATGAATTTGTTCATTTTGTCTTTTTTACTTAGCCTTTAAACCTAGAACATCAAACAGGGTTGTTTGAGGGTGAGTACGAAAAGGGTTTAATGTCTTTTGTCGAATATTGAATAAAGTTAAATTGTAATTTGGAATATATTTTAGTCAAAACTTTAGTAAATGAATAGGACATGCTTGCTATATACAGTATATTTTATTTTTTAGTGTTTCAAATTTTGTTTGGCAGCAATAGTATTCATTAAAAATAAAATTATGAACAGTTAAAAAGACTTAAGAGTTTTAGGAGTTAAGAGTTTTATTGTGGTTTTCAATATCCAAATTTAAAAATACACCGTGTCCCAAAAAAAACTGAACAATTTTAAATTGTTATATAACACGTCCAGGCATATCTAGTCTACTTTGAAGGTGATCATATGATAACTGAGCTCATGAAGTTTTGTTCAATATCAATTGTAACTATCAGCTGATTCATTGTTGTCCCTTGAAACTTGAAATTTAAAAACATTGCCCTGTCATTAAGCAGGCAACATGAACGCACGAGAGAAAGCGCAATGCGTTGAGTGATACATTCAAAGTAAGTCAGATATTGCAGTGCAAAGAACATTTAGAAGACGTCCTCCATCACGGAACAGCATTCGAGCCTGGTATGACAAATTTATGTTAACTGGAAGCTTATAACATTTTAAAAGGCTAAGGTTGGCCGAAAATCCAAAATGAATTGATTGAAAACGTGCAACAATTATTTCTACACGACCCTCGAAAGTCTGTTCGCAGTGCAGCATGCGAGTTAAATTTGTCAAAATTATAAGTTTATAAGACAGAAGTTTCCGATGTCCGAGAATTGAGGCAAAGAATAAATTCAGCCTTTACTAACATTACTGACGAAATGCGCCATAGAGTGTGGGCTGAATTGGACAGCCGTATTGACTATCGTTTTGCCAACAATGGCAACCATGTTGAAAATCATTAACACATATGATATCAAACAAAACTTAGGAATATTTGTGTCAGTTAAAATGTAATTAGTTTATCGTGTGATTGTTAATAAACTTTTTATAAGTATATAAAATTGTTCAGTTTTTTTTGGGACACGGTGTATATACAGGGTGAGTCTTCTAAGCTGTCCTAAACAGATTACAGACGAACGGCTTGACATACAGAGATGAAACAAAACTTTTCCCCACTAATTCATACCCAAGGAATAACGTAAAAATGTTTTTACCATTTTTAAAATACAGGGTGTTCAAGAAACTGGGGGTCATGGGTTCGAATCTCAGAGTTTTCAAATGTAAACATATGTCATGTTATGCATAATTTTAAAGCTCTAGACTAGACAAACAATTTAGTGAAAACAGAACTCATTTATCTTTGTCCGTTTCAAAATGGCGGCCATTTTTATACAAAATATTGATATTTACAGAATACCCTGTATCTTGAAAACCACTAAACTTATTTTCGTTCTGTTTAAAAATTCTTAATCCTCGTAGGTTCAGCTTTAATTTGATATACGACAAGTCAGCATTTAAAAAACGAAATATTTGTTCTATGATTTAATTTTTTTTTTAAGTTGGTAGCCTTGTAAATGAAAATTTTTAAATGGCAACATATGTAAAAGTGTGTATAATTTTGAAGGTCTTGTAAAAACAAACAACTTTTAAATTTAAAGCTACCGTCTATCTTTGGTCGTTTTCTAGTAATTAACCAAAAACTCCAATTGCCCATATAAAACCCATGTTAAACTTACAGTACTGAAGATGGAGATACACTATTCCCATGGTACTGCGCGTTTAACATGAGTTTTTTATATGGGCAATTGGAGTTTTTGGTTAATTACTAGAAAACGACCAAAGATAGACGGTAGGTTTAAATTTAAAAGTTGTTTGTTTTTACAAGACCCATCAAAATTATACACACTTTTACATATGTTGCCATTTAAAAATTTTCATTTACAAGGCTACCAACTTAAAAAAAAAATTAAATCATAGAAAAAATATTTCGTTTTTTAAATGTTGACTTGTCGTATATCAAATTAAAGCTGAACCTACGAGGATTAAGAATTTTTAAACAGAACGAAAATAAGTTTAGTGGTTTTCAATATACAGGGTATTCTGTAAATATCAATATTTTGTATAAAAATGGCCGCCATTTTGAAACGGACAAAGATAAATGAGTTCTGTTTTCACTAAATTGTTTGTCTAGTCTAGAGCTTTAAAATTATGCATAACATGACATATGTTTACATTTGAAAACTCTGAGATTCGAACCCATGACCCCCAGTTTCTTGAACACCCTGTATTTTAAAAATGGTAAAAACATTTTTACGTTGTTCCTTGGGTATGAATTAGTGGGGAAAAGTTTTGTTTCATCTCTGTATGTCAAGCCGTTCGTCTGTAATCTGTTTAGGACAGCTTAGAAGATTCACCCTGTATATCTTTTGGATAACTGTTATATAAATCAACGTATCCAGTTAGCGAAAAAAATTGTAAAAACAGTCAAACGTGTCAAACTGTAAAATGACATCCCAACAGTTACACTTATTGTAAGGAAATACAACTGTTACAGCAAATTAAAAAACTTTATAGAAGAATATGTTAGTTACTGTTCGAAGTATAGATGTTCCGAACAGTAAAGGCAACCCCCTAAAATAATCACATCTCAACAACAAAATTAATTATTATGCGATAAGCATTGTTATATTCTCCACCAACACCCAACTAGGATAACGGATGGTAACAAAAATATCCGACTTTCAAATTAAAATGAGAGTAAGCTTATATTGGTATTTTATAACGTATCCTAATGTGAATAGTTGTTGATTTACGACTTTAAGTAACTAAATATGTAACAAAACTATAGAATAACTTTATTGTAGTCAAGAATCGTATTTTTATGAAATTGATTCCCGTTAAATAAATATTAACATGTACTACAGTAAAATAGTCAGTGTTTGGCTTTAATGATGGATCAGTCATGGTGATAAATTCCATTGAAACCAACCGTTTTTCCTTGTGAGTGACGGGTAAGCTGGTAATCAAGCAAGTAAATAATATAGACTTATCTTGCCTTAATTCGCATCAGTGTTTTTTTTTTTCATAAAATATATAATAGGACGTAAAAGTATGAAGTAGTGACATATTGTTCAAGAGATTTAGCTTTTGATATTGTAACATAACTAGTTGATCGATCTTTTACCAAAATACCAGTTTCTAACAAAATATTTGTCCACTTAGGTTTTGGATTATTATTAACTGCCTTTTTAATGTTGCCGAAAACTATATCCAACTCATGACATCTCAATTTGTCCTAACCATTAAAAGTTATTCTATGCATTACTGCCACTGATTCCAGGTCTCATTGCGAAAACTATGGATGGTAATATACCTACTTTTATTGTTTCAACATAAGTTGATGTTTTATGGTTAAAAGGGAGTATAATTAAAATTGTAAATCATAACAATGTTAATTTAAAACCATACATTCCAGCCAAAACAACGTTGTGGTCACCGCCACAAGCTTCCAGTTTAATTTGCTTCAGACGGACACTATACCAGCAAAACCGCATGTTTTGGAGGGTTGAGTGCGATGACTTCAATTTTCTTGATCGTTAACCTTTTTATGGCTTCTAGAAATAGTGATGAGTAAATAATTTATTTAATAGATAATTAAAAAAAAATCTCACACAATACAAAAAATGTTTGGATCCCTTGTTTAGGAGAATTACCATAATACCTTCATCCATCTAAGCTTATACAAATTTAATTTAGATTGGAAAACAAAATCCACAGATGCGTATTTTGCACTCATAGGACTGAAGTTATCAGACTAGTGGTTTTTATAATAGAACCCCAATATTTCAAACAGAAAAGGAAACGGGAAAGGTTTTTATTATAAATATTTAGAGCTGGTTCTGTTTTAATTATTTGTATGACTATTTATTTTTTATTTATTAATTTTTTTTGGGAGAGGAGGTAAAAATGCATTTACGCACACAGGTAGTCATCCTGTAGTGTGAGACTCCTGAGCTTTTCAGACTACTCACTAAAAACCCCCTCTACATACCTGGGATTGTTTGACACATTACTTCAGGTCAGGTCAACGTGTAACCTAAGCCCTCAGGGCTCGCACCGTTTCTGGCATTTAGATTCTTTATGACCTACACCACACCGCAACCCAGTCAAGGTCGAGCTTCTTAGCGCGGAGAATACCCTGGATGTAATGTGACTCACAGGTCCAATTGTCCTCACCCTCCGTCATCATCGGTATGACCGTGTCCACCAACAGCAGTCCTACTAACTGTTGAGCCTCCAGGTGGGGCCTTTCCCAGCGCTGGCAGTGGAAAAATGTATGTTCCACGTCATCGAGAATGCCTGGACAGTATATGCAATCGGGTCCAGGCCGGGGGGGGGGGCTTTGCCCATCCTGAACAGGTACAACCGGAAAAAGCCGTGACCTGTCAGAAATTGGGTAAGGTAATAGTCCACCTCACCATACCGTCGGTCAACCCATGGTTGGACTTACTGAATTCGTGCTGAGACCGTGATCTGCCATCCATGCGTTTATAGTTCGCATGACTCGGTTTAATTTTAGCTGGGCCAGCTCAACACTATGAGCAGCTATTAAAGCTGCAATGCCATCTGCGTACCCAACTAAAACGGTTTCTTCAGGCATTTCAGACCTAAGGAGGCTATCGTAGGCAACGTTCCAGAGGTCCAGGCCGAGTATAGAACCTTGGGCAGCACCAGAAGTGATACTCATCGTCCGCGGGCCTTCTGTAGTATCATACATGCGGAGGGGGAACCGGAGGTAATCCTCTATAATGCGCATGAAGTATGCCGGGACGTGGAAGGTGTTCTCCAGAGCGTCCAGCATATCGTACCATCTTGCAGAATTAAATGCGTTTCGCACATCGAGTGTAAGGAGCAGCACAATCCTACGAGAGTAGTGATAAAAATCCTCAGCTCTCATCACGGCTTGCTTCACCTCCTCAATAGCGTCGACCGTTGATCGCCTACCTTCCTGAGGCCGTATTGGTGAGGGCTCAGGTCCCATTTTTATGACTATACTTACAATAGTAATTAAAAAGTCAAAAGCGAATTTGATACATATTTGGTGTTATACCTATGAGCTGATCAAAGATAAAGATCAATTGAAAGTAATCAACACTATAAATTGCATCTTGTCAACTTACCAGAGTTTTAAGTTATTAATTTAGATAAAATATCAAACGTCAATAAGGTGTCTGAAGAAAACAATTGTGATGATGGATGATTGGAAGAGCAACGGTCCATTACTCAACAAAGCCTCACTCGTTAATCTGTGACACTTGTGAACTTGTCTGCTTACTTTCACAAACACAAAATTGTATACAACTACATCGGAAAACTTCAATATATATTAAGATATTTATTTAAACTAGCTGTTGCCCGTCAGCTTCTCCCGACAAACTTATCTTTATTTTACTACTATGAACATTCTGAAGTTGTGACTTCGCTACGGGCCAAAATAACCTTTTGCATTAAATTTCCGTATATCAACAGATATTAAGGACTGAACCCATTATTATATAATCTAATCACCAAACCTAACTAAATATAAGGGACTACTGAAGCCAAAATAAGGGAGAACTTCTTAATTTGAAAACCTATTAGCCTTTTACATACTCTACATACTACTTCTACTACTTCTACTACTACTACTACTACTACTACTACTACTTCTACATGTAGATTTGAACTACTCTCTGTGGGACAACCCAGGTACGGTGAGAGTAGGCAGTAGATACTCTGAACGGCCCTGAGACAACCTACCTAATGTTTCCACAAAAAATTTTATTCGTGTTCTATCTCCTTTCCTTTATAACTACTAGTGGTCGTCCAGTGGTCGAAAACTCGACTAAAAATATGTATTCTACAGGCTTCTCTATTTTCACCCCACGTTGTAAATAAAACAGGTAATTCAAATTTCTTCCATTGGTTTTGGATCTCTGTTTGTATTTCGTTGCTACCAGAATGGCAACCCATAAAGCCCATGTTATTTTTTAAAATTTTAAATTCCATTTTGTGCTTATTTTAAGCATATTTTAATTTATAAAGGGCGTCTCCACATCTACAGGACAATATCTTTCTAACAGTGTGCGTAGATTTTCCCTGCGATGCATACGAGCTGAGAAAAAAGGTTTTAAAGAAACATCCTTGTACAGTATATTAATATAATGGGTACCAATACCTTAAACTCATTTTGCCATTGTATTCCAGTTAAAATATATAAATTAATGACCCAACCTCTGAAAAAATCCGAAAGTTTTGAAACTTTGAACACTAATTTCTAGGTACCTAGGGAAGATTATAGCTCTAGCGTCAGTTAGCGAAAATCTTTTTTGGTTTTTAGCTAAAATCTTGGGAGTCGTCACGTCGGTCGAAGTTAAAAGGGACTATATACCAAATTAAAGATCATTAGAATTTCAACAAAAATGATATTTACACTTTAATTTTATTTCTAATGGTTACCGAATTATAGGGCGCTAAAATATAGCGTTTTTATCAACGAAATACCTACTTTAGCTTGCGCCATTGTTCGCAACCCGACAGTTGTAGAAGCGCCATCGTCATATACAGTTAATTAACATTTAACCATACTATGATATTTATCCTTGACACAGCAGAGCGCTGCGTAAGTCGCGTGACAAATGTGACACTGCAACCGTCAACTGCAGAGAGATACTTGTGCTGCATACCCTCAATGTTCTTGTAGACATACACGGTTCTCCGACTCGATTTGTGATAAAACTAGAGTAATGCATGTGTTCAGTCAAGTTGCCTTTGTTTTTGTATTAATTTTATATGTCTTTGTTTTTAACAGTCCATCTGTAATTCCCATCACATTACCATATGTCAATTTTCATTGTTGCATTCATTCATCGCGAATCACCTCTCATAACAACACGTACTCATTATTTCTCTCATAAATTAAACCTCTTTTATACCAAAACCCTCGACCTTTTACTCTTTATTATAAATACACCGCACATTTTTGGTCCTTTCGAGCCGCGGATTTTTGGTCCTTTCGAGCCGCGGATTTTTGGTCCTTTCGAGCCGCGGATTATATCTACGAACATTAGTGCGAATTTTCTCAAGTTTATTTTCAATGTTGAACGTATTTCATCCATCGTGAAGCCGCCAGGGACAATACCGCATCGCCATTTTGAACTTTTCATCTACGTCACGATACAGTCCACACTCCTCGCATTCCAAGTGTTCAACATCGTCATCGTTCTACTGTTCTGCTAGTTCCGCTCCGCATTCATCTCGACTCGGCTTCATTTCGTCTACATCGCATCGCAACGTCAAACGTCAAGAAACTCAAAAGTAAGGTTATGTTTGTACTTCGAAGACAACGCACCGCATCTCATCGTAAGTTATCAATATCAACACTGACATAATAAAGAAACCCTGATTTTATTCCTCAGTCGTCCTTATCCTCAAATTACTCCATCCATTTACAATATCTCTACTATTTACTGAACTCATTGAACGATCTAGGCCTAACTTTCAAAATGAGATTTTCAACATTTTCTAATAGATGCAAATTGCAATTAAATTAATTAAATTCGATCAGTGAGTATATCCAATCGTGTCCATCAGAAATAACAGAAGCTCAAACCGCTAAACTTAACCTTTATTTGCACGAAGCTAAAACAATTTCTGCCAATTTTGAAGCTAACCTTGATAAGCTTCTTGATGTTGATGACGATACTAACGTTTTTTCTGACAATGAAGAAGCTATTTTAAAGCTCCAGAACGACATATCATAACTCTCAATTAACATTCAAACCGAAATTTCTCTTCTAATTCAGAACTATAAAGATGAACACTTGTCAAATAACTCTGTAACATCAAACCCAACCTCTAGGCCTACTCCTAGCGTTGTAAAATTGCCTAAGCTAGAACTGAAGTTCTTCAATGGTGACACTAAAACATGGATATCTTATATTAACCTCTTTGATACTACTATCCACAACAATAGTAGCTTATCCCTTGTTGAAAAACGCCAGTACTTGATAAGTTCACTTGAAGGCGAAGCCGTACACCAAATTCCTACCGATCTCGTCTGGCAACTATACAGTAGCCTATAATGCTTTACGGGAAAGATACCACTCGAAGCGTAGGCTAATCTCTGTCCACCTCAGTAAAATTGTCGATTTACCCAATATTAATGAAAAATCTATCAGAAAACCTCAGATCATTTTTAAATGAGTTTAATGGAAATGAACAAGCTCTTAGTGTTCTTGACTATAATGTCATGGAAGACAACTACCTACTAAGTATGTTGATCTTACGAAAAATGAATTCCAACCTCTGTCAAGTTTTCAAATCAAATCGCATAAATTCTTCTGATTTTCCTCAAGCTAGTGAAATAATCAAATTCCTCAAAGACTTTTGTAACAACAGTGAAGATGCCTCTCTCTGTCACGCTCCACAAGTAGTTCCTCTCCAAATATCCAATCCTCACCAAGTTCCACGTCAAATTTTAAATGAAATGAAATGAAATGAATTGAAATGAAATGAAATGAATTTATTTTCCTTTAAGCATTGTACAAAATGCAATGGGCATCGTCAACAAAAAATACAATTGTCAATATATACAATCATTATGCAAAAACTTAACCTAAGAAAAACCAAGCAAACACAGCACGCAAAAAAGGCTTATATACTCACATTTGCTCGAATGTCAGGTAGCTCAAGAATCTGACTCTTTGAAAAGAAAAAGTACAGAAAAAATACAGTTTGCATCTTAACAAAGCACACCATGCAGACAAAACCATGCAGCTAACTACAAACCCAAATAAATAAAAAGCAAACTGCAAACATCACTCAAGTCTTAAAAAAGCTACTTACAATATTACTTGGGATTTTATAAAACTCCTGGACTGAGAACAATGGGTGTGCCAGCAACAAGTTTCTCACACTTGTTTGGAAGGTTTTTTGAGACTGGTTCCGTGCCTCTGTTGGCAGGTGATTGAACAACTTTAATCTAGTGACCTCCTGATTTGACTGAACTACTTTTAATCTTACATATGGGACATCAAATTTGTTCTTATTTCTAGTGTTATGACAGTGTACATCTTTTCTACTGACTAAAGTACCTTGGCATTTTTTAGCTGAAAGCAAAAGCAGAAATACATATAAGCTATAGACAGTCATGATGGCTTCATTAATAAACAGTGGTTTACTGTGTGCAAGGTAGTCAGCACCAGCCAGTAGGCGGATAGCCTTCTTCTGCCACAAGAGAACCCTACTAACATCAGCAGCTCCACCCCACAATCGCAGTACATACAGTATGGTTCCTTGAAAAAAAGCACTTTAAGCCTGCTTAAGGTATGGCTTTGTTACTAAATAGCTTAAATTCCTAAGCAAACACATGATTCTAGATAATTTACTACACACACCAGAAATATGAGAACTCCAAGTGAGTTTACTATCAAGTGTTATTCCTAATAGTTTCACAGGTTCACTGTTTATAGCAACATGCTTCAGTGTAAAAACTATGGTTTGTGTTTTATCTCGGTTTAATAAAAAGTAATTGGCCCGGAACCAGTCTTCGGCCGAATCTAGGGACCGCTTCATGGCGTCATTGAGATTCTCAAAATTTTGACTCTTGCATATGAGGGTGGTGTCATCTGCATAGCACACAACACCACCATCGATATTGTAACTGACATCATTCATCATAACCAGGAAAAGCAGGGGCCCCAGGACCGAGCCCTGCGGAACGCCATGGGAGATGACTCTCTCCTGCGAACTCAGTCCATTCACAACCACAGACTGCCTCCTCTCCCACAGATAAGACCGCAAAAACTCCAAGGAGCCACCCACAACACCATAGTGTTCAAGTTTAGACAAAAGGACCGAATGGTCGACTGTATCAAAGGCCTTGCTGAGGTCACATAAGGTGGCCCCAACAAAGCCCCCAGACTCAAAACCACCCAGAGCCTCACTTACCACGCTATCGACTGCATCTATGGTGCCAAGGCCACTCCTGAAACCAAACTGTGAGGAGGAAAACAGACCGTTGCTAACAAAAAACTCATGTAACTGTTCCTTTACAATAGCTTCAAAAATCTTTGAAAAATAGGAAGTACCGATATGGGCCTGAAGTTCTCAGGAGAGTCTCTACTTCCTTTCTTATGTATAGGTACTACCTTTGCTACCTTTAGACAAGATGGAAAAACACTTTCAATCAAGCAGTTATTTATACAGAAGGTTAATGGAAATAATATATGATTAATAATTAACTTAACAAAAGAGCTGGATAAAGAGTAAATATCCTTACTCGAGGTGTTCTTCATATTTCCAACAACTTTCGCCACATGGTCCGGGTCCACCAGTCTCCATGTGCGCAGACATCCAGCCGCAGTTGGTGCAGGGTGAAGAAGTTCTTGAGGAGATGCTTCAGAGGCTCCAATACCATCTCTAGCCACCTGGACCAAGTCAATGAAATGGGAGTTGAACACATCAGGATCCACCAGAGTGCCTGTAGATTTCGGGGTAGCTGATTGTGACCTAATAACACCCCATGCTGCCGCACATTTATTGCTCGCACTCTAAATTTTGTGCATGTTGTATTCAAGTTTAGCTTGATTCAAGTCTTGTTTATAGCATCTCTTAAGATTATTGTAGTAACTCCTAGATTCCTCTGTTTTGGTACTTTTGTAGACATCATAGGCATAGAGTACCCATTTCTTCTTCTCCATAAGAGATTGATTTACCCATGACGGTAAAACAACTTTCTTGGACAGGTTTTGTTTAGTCTTAACAACTCTCTCCGGGAAAATTTCATTAAAAATGTTTGAAAATGTACAGAAAAAAGCATCAAAGTTGGATTCAGCGTTTGTCCACACAAGGACCCTACTCCAGTCAACCCAACAAAGTCTTTCCCCAAATAAGGTAACTTTACTAGGAGTAATAGGTCGTATTAGTTTGTCAGCACGTTGGTTTATTTGATTACCAATACTCATGTCCATGATTTCCACACTTAACGCTTTATGGTCACTTAGAGTATATGGCAGAACCCGGGTATTACACATATCTAAAGGTATATCAGTCGCAGCGTTGTCTAGACCTGCATCATAGCGTGTGGGTTGATAGTTCGTGCAATACAGGTCTAATGATTTCAGTAGATTAATAAAATCTTCAACTTTAGGGTTTCCACTATCCAAAATGTTATAATTGAAATCCCCTCCCACCACTAGTCTACAATTAGTCCTATATTTATTCAGGGACAGGATCAGGCTTTCAAGTGCATTGAGGAATATGTTATGATCCCCACCCGGAGGTCTGTAAACACCGATCAGTAAGATATTTATGTGACTACAAAGAATACACACAAACTCATGATGAAGTTCCAAACAAAACTGTTCTACATTAATAACCACTAACTTGTCCTTAAGTTCACTTCTGGAGAATATAGCCACACCCCCATGTATATGCATACTTCTGCAAAAAGAAGATACCAGGCTAAAACCAGTCAATCTCTTCAGTTCAATAGCTTCTTGAGTCATCCAATGCTCATAAAGGCACAAAAAATCAAAATTTATATCTAATAGAGCCATCTCTAGTTCAGGAATTTTAGAATTTAAACTTTGTACATTATAAAACAAAAAGTTCAAACTACCCCTAATATTGTCACCAGACCTAGGCTATGAAACTGAGCTTGGTTTGACTACTACCTCACCTGCAAGGCAACCTAAGTCTGTTGCTTGTCCCTTGGACGTTTGAACAAAAAACGTTTAATTATGGAGTCTTTAGGCCAAATAGAGCTTTCCATAAACTCGTCTTTCCTCTCAAAGTCCACACCTATTTTGAAGCTAGAATTCCAGCCTTTTTATTCAAGCTTCTCAACAACAATATTAATACTACCTGAAAAGGATTCCTTAATAAGATTTTCCACGGCAAGAGCTGTTGTGTCAGCTTTTAATCTGCCCAGATAGAACCAGGCTTTCTTTTCACCGGCTACAATACTGGTATTTTCGTTAGTACCGACAATAAAACGTTTCGGCACAAGTTCACTGTCAATAACCTCAACGTTCACTCGAGATGCAGATGAATCGCCATAGTTATCGTCTGCAGTGAAGCGGCTTCTTCGGTTTGAGTATCCACGGCCTTTGTAAGCTGTAGAACCACTGTAATGTCTGCTTTGATTTACGTCACGATACTTGTTGTTCATAAACTCTCTAGACCATGTAGCTCTTTGGTCTCGCGTTGCCGATACTTGCTTGGGTAACGCAGGAAAATTTTTCGAGCTCCAAATATTTGGAGATTGGGAATAATTTTTGAATCAATTCGGTTTCAACATCCTCCTATGGCTTTGATATATACTTCAAATGATTTGAAATGTTTTTGCTGTCATAAAAACCACAAAATATACAGTTGCCCTGTCTTAAATAGTAAATCCCCTCAAGAAAGGCTTAAAGTTGTACGCGACTTAAAACGTTGCACAAATTGCCTTGGTAATCACTTTGTTAAACGCTGCAAGTCTACTAATACTTGTAAGACCTGTTTGAAACTTCATCACACACTTCTACATTTTTTGAAGCCTACTAAGCCTATGGCCGATAACAGAAATCACTTCAACCAAGGACAAAAAGAAGCAATAGCAAACTCAAAACCTTCGAAACTGACAGCTGTAACTCCTGGCCATTTACTTATCAAATCTTCTCTGACAACGGTTCCTGACCCAACAAAGATCTCACCTCTTATTGATAATTTACCTCAAGACATCACCCAAAGCCTATGCTGTCGTTGGAGTCAAGAATATTTTAAGACCCCTCATCAGCGCTGTTTCAAGTGGAACCTCAAGAAAGAAAACCTCAAAGTAGACCCTGTTTGCTAAAACACATCAGCTCCTCCTAGCTACAGACCAGCTGATCCTCATTCAAGACCATCATTCAAAGTGTCTTCATACCATTAAGCTGCATTCTTTATATAATTTTTCAACCCACTCTGGTCAATTCTCATAAAAATTTTATATTTTTTCAATTTCTCTTTTGTTGAACCTTGTTGGTTCAAAGGGGGCGGTATGTTAAGTCAAGTTGCCTTTGTTTTTGTATTAATTTTATATGTCTTTGTTTTTAACAGTCCATCTGTAATTCCCATCACATTACCATATGTCAATTTTCATTGTTGTAATCCATATTTTCTAGCCCCTGAGCTGGTTCTATAACTAAATTGAAAATTTACCTTTGTCATCCAGCTCCTGATTTATTCAACTTGTTACGGCCGTTTCAGCATCACTGTGCCATCGTCGGACTGTTCAGCCAAAAGGCGTCGTTAAAACACAAAAACATATACACGAAACACACACATATTTGTCAAAACGGGGTTTTGAAAACAGGCCTGTTGAGGATAGTACATTCCCGAACTTGAGCAAGTAGCTGACTGGAGTCATCCTTGCATTGTCAGCTCCAGTCAGCTACTTGCTCAAGTTCGGGAATGTACTATCCTCAACAGGCCTGTTTTCAAAACCCCGTTTTGACAAATATGTGTGTGTTTCGTGTATATGTTTTTGTGTTTTAACGACGCCTTTTGGCTGAACAGTCCGACGATGGCACAGTGATGCTGAAACGGCCGTAACAAGTTGAATAAATCAGGAGCTGGATGACAAAGGTAAATGTTCAATTTAGTTTCATTGTTGCATTCATTCATCGCGAATCACCTCTCATAACAACACGTACTCATTATTTCTCTCATAAATTAAACCTCTTTTATACCAAAACCCTCGACCTTTTACTCTTTATTATAAATACACCTCACAGCATGTGTATACGTAACTCAATTGATAAGTTCCTATGATTGTTGTCTTTAAAAACCGAGGCATTTTACAAGTATATTTATCGTAAGAGCTTATACAATTTTGGTTATAACAATTAAAAATATAAGTCGTGTTACATTTTATGGTGAATCATATGTGGAGTGGTCATCATAAAAGTAGGTTGGCACATTGAGAGCGATTGTCCCAGACTTGTGTGCATTACGTCATTAGATGATACCACTATGTCGCGAGTTGATATTGTACTGTAACTTCAGTTATCTTTAGACGGTTCATCTTACTTTTTATTACAACTTCGTCAAATACAAGAACATCACATTACAAGTTTTCCAAAGTTAAGAATACATCTTGAAATGGAAGCAACTTGGCGCAAACAATCAAAATCTCATATGCTATAATAACGAAGTTCAAAGCCAGAACATAGACAAATACTGTGAACCAACTCGAATAAACGTAAGTTTACACGTTTTTTTTTTCTAAATTTATCAAAATATGAGTTATTGTGCTAATAAACATTTAAATATATTAAAATTTGAACGAATAGTGTGTTTTTCCGTCATAGAACATAAAATATAAAATAAATCGGTTCCGGGTTAGATAAAAGGGTAATAATGTGGTTTGAACAGCAAGTTTGTTGTTTACCAGAAGTAAAACTATTTGAATTAGTAATCTGCGAAAGCACATTATTTTAAAAATCTTATCCGGCAGATTGCTTCTTATTTTGAGACACAAAAATATTCTTAATTTTCGTCTTTTTAATCAACTGAGAAATTCTGAGAAAATACAAACTCAACAAAACACGACCTCTGTGTCGGAGGTTCTCGAGGGAGTGTTAGAGGAATAAAACAAGTCTCTTTACATGCAACACTCGTCGTCTTCGCACCATTTACATTCTACACAGAGTACAAGACACGACGCGCCGCAACAGCGGGGAGGTACAATACACCGCGCTACTGAGATACTCCAACATTTACATGTATGTCTTGTCATCTCTGTGATACTTACATAACACAGTCAGTGTAATACAAACGTTACCTGTGCAAGTAGTACAATACACCGTGCTACTGAGATACTCCAACATTTACATGTATGTCTTGTCATCTCTGTGATACTTACATCACACAGTCAGTGGAATACAAACGTTACCTGTACATGTAGTACACAGTACATGTAGTATACACCGTGCTACTGAGATACTTCAACATTTACATGCATGTCTTGTCATCTCTGTGATACTTACATAACACAGTCAGTGGAATAGAAACGTTACCTGTGCATGTAGTACAATACACCGTGCTACTGAGATACTCCAACATTTACATGTATGTCTTGTCATCTCTGTGATACTTACATCACACAGTCAGTGTAATACAAACGTTACCTGTGCATGTAGTACAATACACCGTGCTACTGAGATACTCCAACATTTACATGTATGTCTTGTCATCTCTGTGATACTTACATAACACAGTAAGTGTAATACAAACGTTACCTGTGCATGTAGTACAATACACCGTGCTACTGAGATACTCCAACATTTACATGCATGTCTTGTCATCTCTGTGATACTTACATAACACAGTCAGTGGAATAGAAACGTTACCTGTGCATGTAGTACAATACACCGTGCTACTGAGATACTCCAACATTTACACGTATGTCTTGTCATCTCTGTGATACTTACATCACACAGTCAGTGTAATACAAACGTTACCTGTGCAAGTAGTACAATACACCGTGCTACTGAGATACTCCAACATTTACATGTATGTCTTGTCATCTCTGTGATACTTACATCACACAGTCAGTGGAATACAAACGTTACCTGTACATGTAGTACAATACACCGTGCTACTGAGATACTTCAACATTTACATGCATGTCTTGTCATCTCTGTGATACTTACATAACACAGTCAGTGGAATAGAAACGTTACCTGTGCATGTAGTACAATACACCGTGCTACTGAGATACTCCAACATTTACATGTATGTCTTGTCATCTCTGTGATACTTACATCACACAGTCAGTGTAATACAAACGTTACCTGTGCATGTAGTACAATACACCGTGCTACTGAGATACTCCAACATTTACATGTATGTCTTGTCATCTCTGTGATACTTACATAACACAGTCAGTGTAATACAAACGTTACCTGTGCATGTAGTACAATACACCGTGCTACTGAGATACTCCAACATTTACATGCATGTCTTGTCATCTCTGTGATACTTACATAACACAGTCAGTGGAATAGAAACGTTACCTGTGCATGTAGTACAATACACCGTGCTACTGAGATACTCCAACATTTACATGTATGTCTTGTCATCTCTGTGATACTTACATCACACAGTCAGTGTAATACAAACGTTACCTGTGCATGTAGTACAATACACCGTGCTACTGAGATACTCCAACATTTACATGTATGTCTTGTCATCTCTGTGATACTTACATCACACAGTCAGTGTAATACAAACGTTACCTGTGCATGTAGTACAATACACCGTGCTACTGAGATACTCCAACATTTACATGTATGTCTTGTCATCTCTGTGATACTTACATCACACAGTCAGTGGAATACAAACGTTACCTGTACATGTAGTACAATGCACCGTGCTGCTGAGATACTTCAACATAAACATGTATGTCTTGTCATCTCTGTGATACTTACATCACACAGTCAGTGGAATACAAACGTTACCTGTACATGTAGTACAATGCACCGTGCTGCTGAGATACTTCAACATATACATGTATGTCTTGTCATCTCTGTGATACTTACATCACACAGTCAGTTGAATACAAACGTTACCTGTACATGTAGTACAATACACCGTGCTGCTGAGATACTTCAACATATACATGTATGTCTTGTCATCTCTGTGATACTTACATCACACAGTCAGTGAAATACATACGTTACCTGTACATGTAGTACAATACACCGCGCTACTGAGATACTTCAACATTTACATGTATGTCTTGTCATCTCTGTGATACTTACATCACACAGTCAGTGTAATACAAACGTTACCTGTGCATGTAGTACAATACACCGTGCTACTGAGATACTCCAACATTAACATGTATGTCTTGTCATCTCTGTGATACTTACATCACACAGTCAGTGGAATACAAACGTTACCTGTACATGTAGTACAATACACCGTGCTACTGAGATACTTCAACATTTACATGCATGTCTTGTCATCTCTGTGATACTTACATAACACAGTCAGTGGAATAGAAACGTTACCTGTGCATGTAGTACAATACACCGTGCTACTGAGATACTCCAACATTTACATGTATGTCTTGCCATCTCTGTGATACTTACATCACACAGTCAGTGTAATACAAACGTTACCTGTGCATGTAGTACAATACACCGTGCTACTGAGATACTCCAACATTTACATGTATGTCTTGTCATCTCTGTGATACTTACATAACACAGTCAGTGTAATACAAACGTTACCTGTGCATGTAGTACAATACACCGTGCTACTGAGATACTCCAACATTTACATGTATGTCTTGTCATCTCTGTGATACTTACATCACACAGTCAGTGTAATACAAACGTTACCTGTACATGTAGTACAATACACCGTGCTACTGAGATACTTCAACATTTACATGTATGTCTTGTCATCTCTGTGATACTTACATCACACAGTCAGTGTAATACAAACGTTACCTGTGCATGTAGTACAATACACCGTGCTACTGAGATACTCCAACATTTACATGTATGTCTTGTCATCTCTGTGATACTTACATCATACAGTCAGTGGAATACAAACGTTACCTGTACATGTAGTACAATGCACCGTGCTGCTGAGATACTTCAACATATACATGTATGTCTTGTCATCTCTGTGATACTTACATCACACAGTCAGTGGAATACAAACGTTACCTGTACATGTAGTACAATGCACCGTGCTGCTGAGATACTTCAACATATACATGTATGTCTTGTCATCTCTGTGATACTTACATCACACAGTCAGTGGAATACAAACGTTACCTGTACATGTTGTACAATACACCGTGCTGCTGAGATACTTCAACATATACATGTATGTCTTGTCATCTCTGTAATACTTACATCACACAGTCAGTGTAATACATACGTTACCTGTACATGTAGTACAATACACCGCGCTACTGAGATACTTCAACATTTACATGTATGTCTTGTCATCTCTGTGATACTTACATCACACAGTCAGTGTAATACAAACGTTACCTGTGCATGTAGTACAATACACCGTGCTACTGAGATACTCCAACATTAACATGTATGTCTTGTCATCTCTGTGATACTTACATCACACAGTCAGTGGAATACAAACGTTACCTGTACATGTAGTACAATACACCGTGCTACTGAGATACTTCAACATTTACATGCATGTCTTGTCATCTCTGTGATACTTACATAACACAGTCAGTGGAATAGAAACGTTACCTGTGCATGTAGTACAATACACCGTGCTACTGAGATACTCCAACATTTACATGTATGTCTTGTCATCTCTGTGATACTTACATCACACAGTCAGTGGAATACAAACGTTACCTGTACATGTAGTACAATACACCGTGCTACTGAGATACTTCAACATTTACATGTATGTCTTGTCATCTCTGTGATACTTACATCACACAGTCAGTGTAATACAAACGTTACCTGTGCATGTAGTACAATACACCGTGCTACTGAGATACTCCAACATTTACATGTATGTCTTGTCATCTCTGTGATACTTACATAACACAGTCAGTGTAATACAAACGTTACCTGTGCATGTAGTACAATACACCGTGCTACTGAGATACTCCAACATTTACATGCATGTCTTGTCATCTCTGTGATACTTACATAACACAGTCAGTGGAATAGAAACGTTACCTGTGCATGTAGTACAATACACCGTGCTACTGAGATACTCCAACATTTACATGTATGTCTTGTCATCTCTGTGATACTTACATCACACAGTCAGTGTAATACAAACGTTACCTGTGCAAGTAGTACAATACACCGTGCTACTGAGATACTCCAACATTTACATGTATGTCTTGTCATCTCTGTGATACTTACATCACACAGTCAGTGGAATACAAACGTTACCTGTACATGTAGTACAATACACCGTGCTACTGAGATACTTCAACATTTACATGCATGTCTTGTCATCTCTGTGATACTTACATAACACAGTCAGTGGAATAGAAACGTTACCTGTGCATGTAGTACCATACACCGTGCTACTGAGATACTCCAACATTTACATGTATGTCTTGTCATCTCTGTGATACTTACATCACACAGTCAGTGTAATACAAACGTTACCTGTGCATGTAGTACAATACACCGTGCTACTGAGATACTCCAACATTTACATGTATGTCTTGTCATCTCTGTGATACTTACATAACACAGTCAGTGTAATACAAACGTTACCTGTGCATGTAGTACAATACACCGTGCTACTGAGATACTCCAACATTTACATGCATGTCTTGTCATCTCTGTGATACTTACATAACACAGTCAGTGGAATAGAAACGTTACCTGTGCATGTAGTACAATACACCGTGCTACTGAGATACTCCAACATTTACATGTATGTCTTGTCATCTCTGTGATACTTACATCACACAGTCAGTGTAATACAAACGTTACCTGTGCATGTAGTACAATACACCGTGCTACTGAGATACTCCAACATTTACATGTATGTCTTGTCATCTCTGTGATACTTACATCACACAGTCAGTGTAATACAAACGTTACCTGTGCATGTAGTACAATACACCGTGCTACTGAGATACTCCAACATTTACATGTATGTCTTGTCATCTCTGTGATACTTACATCACACAGTCAGTGGAATACAAACGTTACCTGTACATGTAGTACAATGCACCGTGCTGCTGAGATACTTCAACATAAACATGTATGTCTTGTCATCTCTGTGATACTTACATCACACAGTCAGTGGAATACAAACGTTACCTGTACATGTAGTACAATGCACCGTGCTGCTGAGATACTTCAACATATACATGTATGTCTTGTCATCTCTGTGATACTTACATCACACAGTCAGTTGAATACAAACGTTACCTGTACATGTAGTACAATACACCGTGCTGCTGAGATACTTCAACATATACATGTATGTCTTGTCATCTCTGTGATACTTACATCACACAGTCAGTGTAATACATACGTTACCTGTACATGTAGTACAATACACCGCGCTACTGAGATACTTCAACATTTACATGTATGTCTTGTCATCTCTGTGATACTTACATCACACAGTCAGTGTAATACAAACGTTACCTGTGCATGTAGTACAATACACCGTGCTACTGAGATACTCCAACATTAACATGTATGTCTTGTCATCTCTGTGATACTTACATCACACAGTCAGTGGAATACAAACGTTACCTGTACATGTAGTACAATACACCGTGCTACTGAGATACTTCAACATTTACATGCATGTCTTGTCATCTCTGTGATACTTACATAACACAGTCAGTGGAATAGAAACGTTACCTGTGCATGTAGTACAATACACCGTGCTACTGAGATACTCCAACATTTACATGTATGTCTTGCCATCTCTGTGATACTTACATCACACAGTCAGTGTAATACAAACGTTACCTGTGCATGTAGTACAATACACCGTGCTACTGAGATACTCCAACATTTACATGTATGTCTTGTCATCTCTGTGATACTTACATAACACAGTCAGTGTAATACAAACGTTACCTGTGCATGTAGTACAATACACCGTGCTACTGAGATACTCCAACATTTACATGTATGTCTTGTCATCTCTGTGATACTTACATCACACAGTCAGTGTAATACAAACGTTACCTGTACATGTAGTACAATACACCGTGCTACTGAGATACTTCAACATTTACATGTATGTCTTGTCATCTCTGTGATACTTACATCACACAGTCAGTGTAATACAAACGTTACCTGTGCATGTAGTACAATACACCGTGCTACTGAGATACTCCAACATTTACATGTATGTCTTGTCATCTCTGTGATACTTACATCATACAGTCAGTGGAATACAAACGTTACCTGTACATGTAGTACAATGCACCGTGCTGCTGAGATACTTCAACATATACATGTATGTCTTGTCATCTCTGTGATACTTACATCACACAGTCAGTGGAATACAAACGTTACCTGTACATGTAGTACAATGCACCGTGCTGCTGAGATACTTCAACATATACATGTATGTCTTGTCATCTCTGTGATACTTACATCACACAGTCAGTGGAATACAAACGTTACCTGTACATGTTGTACAATACACCGTGCTGCTGAGATACTTCAACATATACATGTATGTCTTGTCATCTCTGTAATACTTACATCACACAGTCAGTGTAATACATACGTTACCTGTACATGTAGTACAATACACCGCGCTACTGAGATACTTCAACATTTACATGTATGTCTTGTCATCTCTGTGATACTTACATCACACAGTCAGTGTAATACAAACGTTACCTGTGCATGTAGTACAATACACCGTGCTACTGAGATACTCCAACATTAACATGTATGTCTTGTCATCTCTGTGATACTTACATCACACAGTCAGTGGAATACAAACGTTACCTGTACATGTAGTACAATACACCGTGCTACTGAGATACTTCAACATTTACATGCATGTCTTGTCATCTCTGTGATACTTACATAACACAGTCAGTGGAATAGAAACGTTACCTGTGCATGTAGTACAATACACCGTGCTACTGAGATACTCCAACATTTACATGTCTGTCTTGTCATCTCTGTGATACTTACATCACACAGTCAGTGGAATACAAACGTTACCTGTACATGTAGTACAATACACCGTGCTACTGAGATACTTCAACATTTACATGCATGTCTTGTCATCTCTGTGATACTTACATAACACAGTCAGTGGAATAGAAACGTTACCTGTGCATGTAGTACAATACACCGTGCTACTGAGATACTCCAACATTTACATGTATGTCTTGTCATCTCTGTGATACTTACATAACACAGTCAGTGTAATACAAACGTTACCTGTGCATGTAGTACAATACACCGTGCTACTGAGATACTCCAACATTTACATGTATGTCTTGTCATCTCTGTGATACTTACATCACACAGTCAGTGTAATACAAAAGTTACCTGTACATGTAGTACAATACACCGTGCTACTGAGATACTTCAACATTTACATGTATGTCTTGTCATCTCTGTGATACTTACATCACACAGTCAGTGTAATACAAACGTTACCTGTGCATGTAGTACAATACACCGTGCTACTGAGATACTCCAACATTTACATGTATGTCTTGTCATCTCTGTGATACTTACATCACACAGTCAGTTGAATACAAACGTTACCTGTACATGTAGTACAATGCACCGTGCTGCTGAGATACTTCAACATATACATGTATGTCTTGTCATCTCTGTGATACTTACATAACACAGTCAGTGTAATACAAACGTTACCTGTGCATGTAGTACAATACACCGTGCTACTGAGATACTCCAACATTTACATGTATGTCTTGTCATCTCTGTGATACTTACATCACACAGTCAGTGTAATACAAACGTTACCTGTACATTTAGTACAATACACCGTGCTACTGAGATACTTCAACATTTACATGTATGTCTTGTCATCTCTGTGATACTTACATCACACAGTCAGTGTAATACAAACGTTACCTGTGCATGTAGTACAATACACCGTGCTACTGAGATACTCCAACATTTACATGTATGTCTTGTCATCTCTGTGATACTTACATCATACAGTCAGTGGAATACAAACGTTACCTGTACATGTAGTACAATGCACCGTGCTGCTGAGATACTTCAACATATACATGTATGTCTTGTCATCTCTGTGATACTTACATCACACAGTCAGTGGAATACAAACGTTACCTGTACATGTAGTACAATGCACCGTGCTGCTGAGATACTTCAACATATACATGTATGTCTTGTCATCTCTGTGATACTTACATCACACAGTCAGTGGAATACAAACGTTACCTGTACATGTTGTACAATACACCGTGCTGCTGAGATACTTCAACATATACATGTATGTCTTGTCATCTCTGTGATACTTACATCACACAGTCAGTGTAATACATACGTTACCTGTACATGTAGTACAATACACCGCGCTACTGAGATACTTCAACATTTACATGTATGTCTTGTCATCTCTGTGATACTTACATCACACAGTCAGTGTAATACAAACGTTACCTGTGCATGTAGTACAATACACCGTGCTACTGAGATACTCCAACATTAACATGTATGTCTTGTCATCTCTGTGATACTTACATCACACAGTCAGTGGAATACAAACGTTACCTGTACATGTAGTACAATACACCGTGCTACTGAGATACTTCAACATTTACATGCATGTCTTGTCATCTCTGTGATACTTACATAACACAGTCAGTGGAATAGAAACGTTACCTGTGCATGTAGTACAATACACCGTGCTACTGAGATACTCCAACATTTACATGAATGTCTTGTCATCTCTGTGATACTTACATCACACAGTCAGTGGAATACAAACGTTACCTGTACATGTAGTACAATACACCGTGCTACTGAGATACTTCAACATTTACATGCATGTCTTGTCATCTCTGTGATACTTACATAACACAGTCAGTGGAATAGAAACGTTACCTGTGCATGTAGTACAATACACCGTGCTACTGAGATACTCCAACATTTACATGTATGTCTTGTCATCTCTGTGATACTTACATAACACAGTCAGTGTAATACAAACGTTACCTGTGCATGTAGCACAATACACCGTGCTACTGAGATACTCCAACATTTACATGTATGTCTTGTCATCTCTGTGATACTTACATCACACAGTCAGTGTAATACAAAAGTTACCTGTACATGTAGTACAATACACCGTGCTACTGAGATACTTCAACATTTACATGTATGTCTTGTCATCTCTGTGATACTTACATCACACAGTCAGTGTAATACAAACGTTACCTGTGCATGTAGTACAATACACCGTGCTACTGAGATACTCCAACATTTACATGTATGTCTTGTCATCTCTGTGATACTTACATCACACAGTCAGTTGAATACAAACGTTACCTGTACATGTAGTACAATGCACCGTGCTGCTGAGATACTTCAACATATACATGTATGTCTTGTCATCTCTGTGATACTTACATAACACAGTCAGTGTAATACAAACGTTACCTGTGCATGTAGTACAATACACCGTGCTACTGAGATACTCCAACATTTACATGTATGTCTTGTCATCTCTGTGATACTTACATCACACAGTCAGTGGAATACAAACGTTACCTGTACATGTAGTACAATGCACCGTGCTGCTGAGATACTTCAACATATACATGTATGTCTTGTCATCTCTGTGATACTTACATCACACAGTCAGTGGAATACAAACGTTACCTGTACATGTAGTACAATACACCGTGCTGCTGAGATACTTCAACATATACATGTATGTCTTGTCATCTCTGTGATACTTACATCACACAGTCAGTGTAATACATACGTTACCTGTACATGTAGTACAATACACCGCGCTACTGAGATACTTCAACATTTACATGTATGTCTTGTCATCTCTGTGATACTTACATCACACAGTCAGTGTAATACAAACGTTACCTGTGCATGTAGTACAATACACCGTGCTACTGAGATACTTCAACATTTACATGTATGCATTGCCATCTCTGTGATACTTACATCACACAGTCAGTGTAATACAAATGTTACCTGTGCATGTAGTACAATACACCGTGCTACTGAAATACTTCAACATTTACATGTATGCATTGCCATCTCTGTGATACTTACATCACACAGTCAGTGTAATACAAACGTTACCTGTGCATGTAGTACAATACACCGTGCTACTGAGATACTTCAACATTTACATGTATGTCTTGTCATATCCGTGATACTTACATCACACAGTCAGTGTAATACAAACGTTACCTGTGCATGTAGTACAATACACCGTGATGCTGAGATACTTCAACATTTACATGTATGTCTTGTCATCTCTGTGATACTTACATCACACAGTCAGTGTAATACAAACGTTACCTGTGCATGTAGTACAATACACCGTGCTGCTGAGATACTTCAACATTTACATGTATGTTTTCTCTGTGATACTTACATCACACAGTCAGTGTAATACATTCGTCGCCTTTACGTCAAGGCAATACAATACACCTTATTGGTAAAACTGTAATTCATCTTCTTATTTATCCAGCTATAAGAATAAATTTCCAACCTTTCTCAGAATAAATAACTACTTGTTTAAATTCCAAAATAATTAGTTAAGCACGAGGGGGAATATTCCTTATACTTCTTTTGCGAGGTATAAAATGTGCTATTAATATTTTAACGACACTTTTTCTATAGCAAATAATTATTTTTCATCACTCCGTAACGAAAGTAACTATTTTCGATAACAGCTGACATCAATGAAAGTAGCCGTTTCCCAAGCTCTAATTTAGGGCGAGGGAAAATCAATCAGCTGATTATCCCTCACTCTAAGCTTACTTTCCCTCGCTCTCAATTAGTTCTCCATTTATTCACTACGCGCGCTAGTGTTTTGTTACAGTTTAATTTAATGATATGAATCAGCTGTTTTTATTGTTTGACAATCTAAATGTAAACAGGAACAGGCTTGTTTTGCTGTGTTTTTAGTTTAGTGCGTATTTAAAAGCGGCCAAAATATGTCTGACGTTTCGGACGATTTAGCAAGGATAAAACAAGGACACAATGTTTTACCAGAGAATGTAAGTGACGAAGTTTTATTAGTATATTTATCTGAGAAATCTAAAAGCATAAAACCAACAACGTTGTGGAGCAGATTTTCTATGATAAAGAGTGGTTTGAAATTAAAAGAAAATGTGGATGTATCAAAATTTAACAAATCCCTAGCATTTCATAAACGTCAATCAGTAGGTTATCAACCTACAAAAGCTAAGGTTTTTACTGAAGACGAAATTCAAAGATTCATGGTTAACGCTCCTGACAATGAATGGCTATTGAGCAAGGTCATCCTAACTCTGGGTATTTATGGAGCTTGTCGAAACCACGATCTTATAAATTTAAAAGTAGAAGATATTACATACAGTGGCAGTTTTTTTGTCGTGTTTCTCAACGATGGCAAAACACACATTAAACGCAGTTTTACCATAACCAATGACAACTGTCCATATAGACCATGTGATTTGATTCGCAAATACTTGTTATTGCGCCCCAGACAAATGAAAAGTAACCGATTTTTAATTGGAAGGGTAAATGCGTGGGACAAAATGTAGGGGGTCACACAATCAGTTCAATCCCAAAAAAGGTAGCAGAATACCTTAAGTTAGACGAACCGGAGCGCTATACTGGACACGCCCTCAGGCGTACCTCAGCCACCATGCTAGTCGAGGGAGGAGGGGATTTACTTGCCCTTAAATCACACGGAGGTTGGAAGTCCTCTAATGTCGCAGAGAGTTACATAGAAAATTCCATTGGAAGAAAATTGCAACTGTCAAGAAAACTGTTTAAAAATCCGCATGCAATGAGTTCTACAGCTGCTGAGAATACAAACAGAAATGCTGTAGAAAAAACTTCTTCAGGAAGCCAAATCGATTTTTTTATATTGATCATGTTTTTGACAACTCAGAAGATGAAGAATGCCCTCAGAGAAAAGTAAGAAAAATTTATAAAACAAACACGACCACTACAAACGTTTCAACGATTTAAGAACTTCAGAAAAAACTTTTAAACGAAGGAGTGAATGTCTCCAATAATGAAAACTGTACAATAAACATAACCATAAACTTCTAATTTTTTAAATGTAAGGTAGTTTTCTTTTAGAATTTCTTTTGATTTTGATGTTTAAAACAGATTAATTGAGAAATATGCGAGGGTTTCCTTTTAAAAGATTTTATTTTATTTTGATGTTTAAAAAAACTAATTTAGAAATAAGCTAGTTGTAACATCGCCCCTGTAATATTACTGAGGTCTGTTATTCTGTGTTTGTGTATTTTTGCGTTGTGATGAAAAGTATCTTTCATAACTCGTACCGAAAGTTATTTTCCGGCTCGTGCTCTATTATTTCCGTCCTCGGCTTCGCCTCGTACGTGAAAATAACTCTCACATATTCGGCTTCGAATCGCATGTGAAATTGGGTTTTCCTGTGTTCGGCTTCACCTCACACAAAAACTTGAGCGCGCTCCGGAAAATGCCACTTTCGGTCCTAGTAATGAAATATACTATTTCCTATGCATATAAATATAATTTATTTTATTATTAAAATCTTTAGTCAAATTTGAGAGTTTTAGTCAAAATAATTTATATTAATGTCATTGGTGTGTGTAAAATAAAAATTGATCGTGATAAGATTCCCAAATTGGATATTGTTGTTAAGTAGTTATAATTACTAATACTAATAATTGGTTACTTCAAAGGGAAATTCAATGAAATGGTTAACAGTTTGAGTACGTGTATTTTTTCGCTTGGTTAGCTTTCTTAGAACAGCGAGTTATTATATGCGGCAGAACATCTTGGAAACAGGATGACAATGATAAACTTTTATAACGTATACAAAATAAGTAGTTACTTTGAATATTTTGCAAGATATACTTTACTGCAAATACTGTATGATATTCGAAAACAGGGTTAACTACCTCATTTGTCAACTTTTGCTTTGTGTTATTTTTATTAAAGAAAGTGGTACTAGCTTTTCTAAAAAAAAAAACTAATAAATTCGTCTAGAATAATCCTAAATATCGCAGGTAAATCAATGCCTCTAGAGTGACACCACTTCAACCTAAACAAATAGAAAGAATATTTTTTAGACATAGAAATAAACTTAACCACCAAATAAAGCGGTGTTGAACAATACAATTACAATAGTTTAGTTTGGCATAAATTAAAAGACAAAGCACTGGACAGGCCTTGATGCTAATGAGACTATTTGTATTAATGATGACCTGATTGTACGATAAGGTGGTTCTGACCTTACAACAGCTGAATATTGCAAGGTGTTTGAACAGCTCAGGACCTGTCTCCAAGGATTGTTCCTCAGCTACGGTCAAACGGAGGCTAAGATGCCAACCATTAAACAGAACCTTGTAAATCGCTGGTGTTGAAAATTAAAAATATAAAAACTAACATTGGCTTTTCAAATAATTATTTTTAATATATTGTTATTAATTTTTGTTACATTTCCCAGTACCAATTTTTTGCATGTTACTAACTGAAATATTTTTAGTAATTAATTTAACAGTGGTACGAAACTATCGACAATCATGCTCTGATTTTCTAATTTTAATGTCAAAATGTCGATGAGCTTATCACTTGAATTGTAAAGTTAACGGAGGTCAGATAACCGCATACATTTAACCAGGTCTTTAGTTATCAAACAAAGCACAGATTCTGCAATTAAGCGTGTCCAATATCCATACGATTATTCCTTACACAGAGAAAAAACTATGTTTTAAGTACAAAGCTTTAACCTATTTTAGTCTTTGCAGATTGACATAGATTAATTGATTTTGTTTAATTTATAATCAAACAAATTACTAAGACTTTTACTACTTAATTACATTATATTCCCCAAATCGTAATTTGAACCTTAGTCATATTATTCATTCTGATAGCCCCTGGACTACGAATAATGACTTATATAGGCTTACCTCCGTCAGTAGTCCAAAATTGTGTCTTAATTCAACTAATGTTGATCAAAGCTGACATGTTTTGTAATGGATTTTCTGGCAAGCCAGTCTACCTACAACCGCTGCCGTGCCGTGTCATGATAGCGCTATCGTGTTTTTCGTGTTTAAATGTTCCGTGTCCCGTGTTGTATTTTATGTTTAAATTGTTTGATGTTTTTGACGTAAAGCTCCGACGATGTTGCAATGCAACGAAACATGTCAGCTTTGATCAACATTAGTTGAATTAAGACACAATTTTGGACTACTGACGGAGGTAAGCCTATATAAGTGAACCTTAGTACTAACTATGCTTATAATTATTATTATTCATAAATTATTGGATTTTAAGATGTATATTTAAACTCTACAGATACATGTGTGCATGTTGTTTAAATGCTATGACTAAAGCCACCTAAGAAGATCTATGTAAAGTAACTTAAAATAAACAACACTATTTTATAAAATGACTGTAGGGTAAAGGCTACAATTTACAAAAAAATCTTTAACCAAACATCTGCTATCATCCGACCTTTAGAAAAATACTTCAAATTTAAATCTTAGGCAAATTAATAAAAATTAAAATTTGTAATTTGAATTGCGTTTTTGTATATTGACTATATATTTGAAGAAAGTTGAGGGCCTAGGAAGAATAAGCAATAATTGTATTTGACAGAAAAAATGTCTTTTAATTACCTTGACAAAATGGTGTTTATCTACTACTCAGATTGATTTATTGATTTAATACCAACTTTTTGTTGAAACTAACTTAGGCTAAAATCACTATTCTTTCCCGTGTACAACGAATTATTTATAATGATAATTAATGATTGTTATTATCATTATGAGTATTGATCATAACGAAAATATAATACCAGGCTTTAGTTGGAGAGCAAAAAACTTATTTCAAATTGTGGGATTGTTATAAATATCGCGGTGTATATTCAAACCAGTGAGCGATCATTATACAGTATTGATCATAATATTAAGGTTTTATCTGACAAACTGCACTGCTAATAAAAAAAATGAAAAATAAATTGTCAGTTATCTACTATAACTCTATAAAATCAATCTACACAATACGCGGTGTTATCCAACTTTACACTTCATTATAAGCAAAGAAAATATTTTAAATTCAGATCACATGGAAAGTGGTTTATGTGAGTGATGGTTACATAATATCCATTAACTTAAAAAAAAACTCACCGCCATTAGTTATGTCTTTATTTCAAAATAAATGTAAACTTGTAGTCGTCGTATTATCTGTATCTTTATAAATTAAGTTTTACTATAAAAGTCATAGGATTATGGAGCTTTAAGCCTCAATTATTATATATCAAAAGTACGATGAAAAACTTAACATATTTATCTTTACTCGAGGTCGTCCCGCTGTCAAACACTTTACCAAAAATAATGTAATTTACTGACTTCTCTATTTTCACCTCACGCTGCAAAATCAAAACATATGATGATTGTGTAGCACTCTTCAATTTTGTTTGGATTTTCTGTTGTTATTTCTTCACCAGCATGGCTACCCATAAGGCCCATGTACATTTATCAAATTTTAAATTCAGTTTTTGTGCTTTTTTGCCTATTTTAATTTATAAATGGAATCTGCACATCTACAGGAAAATATATTTCTAACAGTATGCGTAGATTTTCCCTGAGATGCACTCGAAAAAAAATGCTCCTGAGAAAAAAGGTTTTAATGAAACATTCTTGCCTATTAATATTTAGATAAATTTTCTCTACATAATATTTGTACATAATATTATTCAGGTAAAATAATACAGTTCATTTCGTTAATTTCTTGTTCTAATGAAATTTAAAATTGTTTGATAGATTATTTCACACCTGACTTTTATGTCAGCTTTTACTATAAAATGCTTTTATTAGAAATAGTTTAAAATCCAATCATAACTAGAATGAGGTTTGTGTTTTTTTTTTCTGGAGATGTTCAAACGTGCCAGACATTAGAACATTTATATTCAGATCACAAGAACATTCACAAGTTGTAGGAGATTACAACGTCAAGGAGAGATAATACCGCGTGCATGAATAACTTACCTGCTTTGTTTGTATTGTAACAATAGAAATAAATTGCCAAATAATCCAAATACTAAGAAAACTAGTACATTCCTTAAACTTGTTTTATTATTGTTTTAATTATTTACACCACGTTCAGTACCAAACTAAGACAAAACTGTTGCAAATGTATAGTTTTTATATCTTAACTCTTTTCAAATATTTTAAAATTCTTAATTGCTAATTGACAAACAATTTTTACTTGAATATAGAATCACGATAATTTGACATGATATAGGCTGTATTTTCCATGACCGCCTATTTTATTGAGATGACAATCCGAGTTTTACAATTTTGTAAGGTACTCTTCCATAAATTACAGTAAATATAAAACACTTTTATTAAAAAAAAGGTGAGTGTCATTTGAGTTAAAACATTTAATTAATACATATGTGTTCTTTTCAGTAGTTTTAACTGTTTACCCACAATAACGATATTGGTTACCTATATGATATTATTTGATAGAATATTTTAATGATTTTTTAAACATTTTGTCACCCTGTAAAGTACATTATCCTGATGATATTTCAACATCAGCTCATCGTATTGGACGCAAGCCCAGCGTTAAAGCTGATTGGGCTAATCACCTGATCAATTAGTGGCTTTAAATTAGCAGCGGCGTGGAAACCGGTGCTTAGTTGTTTTGGTCTGAAAGAATAGTCTATTTACGAAGATAAAATAATAAAAGAATCCTTCGTAAGATTTTTTCATAAACTTAATAGGAAAAGTACGTTAGTCAAACATTTGAAATATTTATGATTTTTAATAAATGAAAATGAAAAGGCCGTTGTAAATATTGAAACTACACACTAATGTGGCACCAAACATTGAGTGGGAGGACGTGGTTTGATGCTAGAGCAAGAAAAATTCTAGACCGTGTATTTTAAACTGAGATACAGCAGCAACTGAGATACACCGTACGGGAGCATTAACAAACAATTGATGGCTTAAAGCCGTAAAATAAAGAAAGCCTGTTTAGCAAAAAGTCTTTTTGGATTAAATATATAAAAGATTATAAGTTTTAGTTAAAGGATATATTTAAAACAGCAGGAAATTAAGTAATTTTTCGTCATAGAATATGATTATATTTGAAATTCATAACTCTTATGTAATTTAATTGAAACTGTACCATCGTTATCACCTAAGTTTTGTTTTGTTCTATTTAGTGACAACTTAGTCACCCAACCCAATAACAGTTTTACCTTAATTTTGATCACTGGTCCGGTACAAACGTAGTTTTGGGAAAATTAGGTTAAATTAAAAAATAGTGTATAATGGATTTATTAAAATATTAAAAACTATACATCCAAACTCAAAGCAAGACATTTCACTTAATCAAGTTATTTTTACAATTCAAAAACATAAAATTACTTCTAACCCCATTTAATTGAGCGGAGCGAGCGAAGCTCTTTGGGATCAACTTCAATGCAAACAATATAACACCATCACTCAATAACGGCTGAACACATTTCAGCCAAACTTAACAAGACTACTTAGACTAATAATGAGATGGTTTGTAAACAAACAAATTTCAATTAGATAATGCTAATGCAATTTAAAACGAACTTAAAATTTAAAATTTTTAACATTAGGCTTATGGGACTAAAGTAGCTATGACAGTTTTTTTGTTTACAAGAAAAATGTAAACAAGAGAATCATAAGGTATTTCTGAACTTTCTATACTTTTCTTTTAAACGTTTTTAAACCATTCCTATAATTTTAATAAACAAGAAAATGCCGTTAAAACATTTTTTAAGGCGCGGAATTCACTGAAAATCGAGAAATTATACGGAACTACTTTCTCAATGCGCGGAGCATAAACAAGGAGCGGAGGGATACGGACCGGTGACTACTTTCTTGGGAACCTATTTGTGTTGCCAGCTGATTAGAAACAGCCAATGTTAGAAATCAGGATTTAATAAGCGATATATCGAACCGCATCGAAATCGGTATTTAATCCGATAATACCTCATAGGTTATATTAAGTTGAATTACATCGACGGTACAGTAAGTTATTACACTTATTGATAAAACGCAGATTGAACACTGATCTAATTTAGGCAGGTGGGGAGGTAGGTCGGGGTTTATGAGTATTCGTGACTACATTAAGGGCCCTTTCACACGAGGCCACTGGTGGCGGACACCGGTGTCCGCCACCAGTTACCGGCCGGGAAACTGCAGTGGATGGTACAGGCAACTTACAAGCCACTCTACTACAGCCACTGTACTGGTAGTTGTGAAAATGCTGTCGAACAATGAACATCTCCTTCTTCTCGCGTTGATAATAAAGAAAATAAGGCAAAGACACAGGCGTACTATACCGAATAGCCGGTTACTTTTCAATTTCGCAAATTAGATCATCAGTATTCACTTTGTTTTCTATTATTTTGTTTATTCTCTTCTTCTGTTGTTTTCCTTTGTCTTTTTCTTTTTCAGCAACGTCCTCTTTATTTTTCTTCTGATCACTCATTTTCACAAACAAACAATTCAACACGAAAACACTCATCAACTACAACCATAGTGCGTTTGTCTTTGCAGTTTGCACGTGAACTGATTCAAAAGTAGCTGCGTGCTCATCCACGGTGGCGGCCACTGGTTGCTACGTGTGAAAGCTCCCATTTAATTCAATGCCCCGCGACGAGTTGCCGCCACTGCAGTTGCCGGCGGTTGCCGACTAGCAGTTGCGCGAGGAGACACTGCTCGGCCACTGTGTAGTGGCGGGCAACTGCAGTGGCTGTGTGTGAAAGGTCCCATTTAAAATAATGTTAAAGCTGTGGCGGGCAACCAGTGGCGGCCACCGGTGGCGGCCACCAGTGGCCTCGTGTGAAAGGGCCCTTAGTGTTTTGAAGTAAGGTTAGATTAGGAAGGTAAAGTGTAGGTTATAGGTAGGTGATCGGGTTGTTTATTTGTGTTGCACCATATAATTGTTATCTTTTGGAATGGAATAGTTGGTTAAGGTTAAACGGGGAAACGATTTCAAAAATGCTTGCATATGGTCTTAACTTAACAAACCATCTACAGTATTCTAGCTTTGACTTTATATAAAGTCAATGATTCTAGCAAATTATTACATACTGACCAAAAGAAAAGAGAACATTTGGTTTTGGATCTTTGACCATAGCAAAACTAACATATAATTTATGGAATGTGAAAAGTTGTATATAATTATATACTATTCTGTAATATTAATAATTGTTCGGCAAATCCTCATTTTAATGGCTCGGCTGAAAATGGAATCTGCATTTTGTGAAACAGTTATTTGGTAACAATTCAGTCATTTCAAATGTTGATAAAATTTCCTTTCTCTTTTTTATACTTTAATGCCCTTTTTGGATGTTAATATCAGATTCCAACTACTGTAATATTTTCCTGGTCAAAACTACCTTACACTTCTCGAAGAGGTAAATTTGAATTATTATAATTTTAGTCTTTAAAACCAGCATTAGTAAATAAATCTATTGACCTTTTTGCATTTAGTTACTTATACAAATATCAAATCACGTTTGTTCCGCTCAACTGGCTTTCACCTCTCTGAAAGCAACCCTAGTATTTGAAGAGTTAGGATGGGATATCAAAGGTTTAGGCTGTTTCCATCGTCCGGGATTTTATCCGGGAGATACATCAGCTGATCATGTGAAGGATAGAGTCTAGTTGACCATTTAACTAACCAGGTGGCCCCCATAAATAAGAATGAGGAGAGGACTGGCCACTGTGCCTCAACAGGGGATGGGTTTACCTCCGCCATTTTACATTTTTAAATTATTATGAATAAATGAATTTATTTCCCATATTACAAAACACTTTACAAACATAATAATTGTTGAGAAATGTAAACTGGTCACTTTATCAAGTAGTGTGGCCAGTTAAAAGGTTAATCATACATAATAAATAATAAATTGTTGAGCCTAGCATCAGATGACAAATATTTTATCCGCCTGCTGTAACATCTGGGCAAAACTTAGACTAAGAAAGTGTTAACAAAATACACATAAAATAAGGTAACAGTAACACAATCTTATACCAAAGAGTTGGCCAGATAACCTACATCCTGTTGAGAACTAAGCCAAGTGATTGTTCTTTTACAAAAGTGTTTGAAATTTGTTGTATTTTTAATATGAAGCGGAAGCTGATTGTAAAATTTTGGACCCAAGTATTGAAATGAATGTCTGAAAAAAGTTTTGTTTACTTTGGGTAATTTGATAGATTTATTTGCAAAACTTCTTGTACTGTAAGGATGATTTGGAATTCTATTTTCTCTGTTTCCACTCCGGATGAAGAACAATCTCAGGACTTTAAAAATAAAAAGATGTTGAACTGGTAGAATGCATAACTGTTGATATAATGGAAAAGAGCTAGTTCGTTTAGGTTTTTTGAGAATTATTCGCAAGAAAAAAATTTGAGTTGTTCTAATCTTTTCTAATAATGTTTTGTAAGTACCTCCCCAGCAAGGCAAGGCATATTGTAATCTTGAATTTATCAATGCAAAATAAAGTGTTCGTAAAAGTGAAGTGTTGCAAAAATTTCGTAGAAAATAGAATTTTCTAATTTGTGATCTTAATTTTGAGTGTAGTTCTAAAATATGGTGTTCAAAAGTTAGTTTCTCATCAAGCAAAACTCCCAAGTATTTAATCGATTTAACTTTTTCTAATGGTTGGCAGGTATATAAGTGGATATTGCAGGTAGGGGAATGAAAAATTAAAGGAGAAGGGGTGTCAAAACCAAAGAAGTCAAAATTAACATATTTTGTCTTACTAACATTTACTTGCATTTTGTTTATGGAGCACCATTTTCTGAGTAATAAAAGATCGTAGTTAATTGAATCTGAAAGGAGAACAGTATCATTTTGAGTGTAAAAAAGAGCAATGTCGTCTGCAAAAGCATTTATATTTCCTTTAAAATCAAGTTCAAGAAGATCGTTAATGAATATTAGGAACAGGGTTGCAGAGGTCGTTGACCCTTGGGGAACACCCGTCTGAACAATGAGTGAATCGCTAAGGTTGTTGTTGATTTTAACTTGCTGCTTTCTTCCTGTAATAAAACTGCGAAACCAATTTAAAGCTATGACTCTAATTCCTGCAGCCTCTAGCTTATTGATAAGAATCTCATGGTTGACCATGTCGAACGCTTTTTTTTATGTCATTAATTGACTCGTTTTTATTTGTTTACTTTAACTTGTCCCTACATGCTACCCTTGATATATGTAACACAGTCATTCGTGATCACTGCTTTCATTACTTTAGATATAAAATAAATAATTGGAAAATCAAATTAGAATGGCAAATAAAATCTTAATTTGGTACAAACTATTGTTATGAAAACGCTTCATTGGCGGTTCGAATTATGAAATCCCTATCGGTATAATTAACAAAGCTGGTCTCAGGACATCAAGTCAAGAGGCGATGTCGCTGTCGAGAGTCCCTAGAGTTCTTCATTAAAATTTAATAAGCCAAGTTGAAGCATATCTTCACATGTCCCCTTCGTTGGTCTTGAGTTAAATAGTTCATTACATTATAACTTTAAAATAACAGTTTTATATAAGAAGAAAGACTATTTAGCTGACGGGTTTGTGATATATTTTCAATATTATTTGTAAATTTACAGCCTTAATGAGTGATGATATGATTTGCTCAATTATAGAAACGTAAATACGGAAAAATATATTTGATGAATCTGCTTATTTAATAGAAACCCCTTGTTTAGGTGTTAACGAACAGTAACACTTCTTTGTACAGGTAAATAAAATATAATAGTAACAATAATACTTTATCATGGTTTAATTTAGCATCAAAAAATCTTTTTACTTGGTTGTTTATCCAAACAGGATCTTCAAATGTCACGAAGCAATAAAGGTGATGCCATTTCAAAGGCTTAGCAGTAAATTTAGGAAATGGCTGTGGCTTTAGTTCGGCCACAGCATTATGGGCTAAAGTTATTGCTTTTCGCTGCTGACTTATGGGGAGTTTGCGTTAAAATATAAACAAGTATACAACGCTGGATGACTTGAATATTATAGTTGCATGGAAGAATTTAAAGTTTTCATAAAAAATTGGATATTCTTTCATTACAGTTACTGCAATACCCAATTGGGATAATCTTCATCATTTACCGTTCTTTATATTACGCAGCAACGTTAGGCATCAACAAGTGTAGTTATTTGTTTAACACCATACAAACTATATGAAAACTATTACAATCGACAAATCTAGCTTTCTGGATCAACATAACTCATTATCATTTAAACTAATAGAATAATCCATTGCAATTTTTCTAGAACAGATTAATAATTGTACATAAACTCGATCTGGGACATTAATTAATCCAAGCTAATTGATTCTAGTTGGAAATATCGACAATGTAATCCCCCTTGCTGCAATTCATCATTCTTTATTGCTCTGATATTGATAGCTGGCCAAAGGCTTAATTTATTACTGGGAACTTTTATTATAAACATTGAATTATTCACATGATGACATTTGTACCAAATATAATCTAAATTGGATCAGTTGCTCTCAAGTTATCGTTCTAACCAAATCGATCCCGGGTCCAAGTTTTACCAAGAGACCTACGGGAATAGCTTATGCAATAATAATAAGCATAAAATACGGTAATAGCATGGAAAGTTCGCTAACAAGCATACTTCTGTTTGAAATAGTCTATTTAATTCCGATTATGTAAATCATATATACAAATAAGCTAATGGTTGTCTAGTTAAAATCACTAGAACTAAAAAGTCATCCTTAACTGTTGAAGTCTAACGATCCATAAATCTTGTATAAAAGAAACAACCAGACTCCGCTAAATATCATGCATATTAATATTTTCGATTAAGTTGGTCAGCTAATAAGATTTTAATTGTTTCTTAAGTCAACTGAACCAAAATTAAATTTTTCAATCAAAACTAACTAGATGATCTTTTCAAATGCATTGTATAAAAAATATTATAATATATTCATAGAAGCCAAATGCCAAAACAGTAAACTGTAATAATTTATATTTTAAAGTAACGTACTTTGTAGTGCAGCTGTGTTACATTACTTTGAATGTAAGTAACATAGTAATGCAGCTTGTGTCATAATAATTTAAACCGTTGATATAAATCGTAATGCTGGTCAACGATACCAGACAGATTTAGGGAAACAAAAAATACTGTAGCCATATAATTCTATTTAAATTATTTTTCCCTGTAAACAAACAGATTATCAAACCACTTTAACTTATCTTGCCTAATATAGAAATAATCATTTAGCCAATTTTTTATTTTTCGTCCATAGAATAGCCATTTATTAGCTTAGAAATAAAACTCCTATATAACATATCTTGATTTTTTTTACTACACTTAGAAGAAATAATAATTGTATGTGTTAAAATAAACCGTTTGTTATATGGTTTTCATTAATTTGCTTGCATTAAAAATCTTACCAGAACCAGTTTAGTTGTTTATTTATTAAATGAATTATTTATATTATTTTTCACCTGAAACTTTCACTTAAAATCAACATTTAAACACCGAAAAATATAGGGTTATTAAGAATTGAAAACTACTATAGTTCGTAGTCAATACTTGTAGTTAGTCAAAGAAACATGTAATTTTCTATTCTAAAACAATAAAATGTACATCAACAGAATCTGAGACTCCTAAAGGCATACTTGCGTTTAAAAGCCACTTTAATCCAAATAACCCAGAGCAACATAAATCACCCAATAAAAAGATTTTAAAATCATTTCTGTGCCAACATGCACAATACAAACTTTAATTCAAGGCAAACATGTTCTATAGAACTGTATACGTTTAAATAGATATTGGTAATTTTTTTAAAGGTATAAATTAAGAATATTTTAACCATAAAACTATAACAACATGAGATTTAATGTCGATAACAATTAAACACAAAGCCCTAAAACACAAAATAACAGAGATAAAGGAAGGAATTTCTATCAGAAATAGCTGGAGAACAAACTAAATCATTGCAAATAATAAAAATAAAAAAAACTAAATAAGACATAGGATTTAGTTTTTATTTGCACAAAAAATATAAGTGGATCAGATATGTTTAAAATAATTGTTGTAAATATAAGGTAAAAACGTAATTACTTTTATTAAAAGCATAAATAAACTAGTACACATGGGGCATAAAAACATAATTATTTCCCTAATTGGTAAATATGGCCAAATGTCAAGGAAATAAATCGTCGTCTTTTTATGTCACTTTGAATTTAAAATTTATAATTCATTTTTTAAATATTCGAATCGATTCGAAAAGTCTCATTTTATCTCTATTCAATACATTAGATTGCATAACAAGTCAGTGTTATTCGCGACGATGGAAAAATCACGCAATTGGCTTAGATTTTGCATTAAATTTCTTTTCCAGATATCGTTATATTGTATAAGACTGAAAGGTAAAAAGCAACCAAGAAACTATTCAGCTGGTAAAAACACACATCAGCAAGCCCTGTAATCCTCTTATCCTTATTGGTTATCTCGATTTGTTCGAGGACCCTATTCCTAGTAGCCTTTTTTATAGTAAATTATTCTTCGGTGTTATACGCCATTTCTTTGTGCTGAACAAATAATAGGGATATTATCTGGAAAGCCTTACCAATTTCACTAAATATGTCTTAAAGACGTTCATTTCTCTAACATTTGACATTGTGCATAATTTACTAATACTGTCAATTTTTATAAGTCTTGTCTCACCATAAAATCTCATTACTAGTTCTCATTATTGTATTTAAAGTTTTATTGACAGTTTATGAATCACGATGAAGTATTGCCTTATAATTAATTATATTACAATTATTTATGCATTTTAGTAAAATTAAGATGAAATGCGTTCTTCTTTCAGGCATAAAATTATTCATATATGAGTATATATGATCCCATGTCACGCTTTAATAAATAACTTAAAATAATTTAATCGAGCTGAATATAAACTAGCTGGTACTATTTGTACGATAACGAGGGAAAACACTGCACAGTCATATTAAATCCACTTCATGGAATCCTGAATACATCTATGGTGGATAATACATTTAAATAAACAGTCCATATCAATATAACTTGCAGAACCCAAAACTGCCATAACTTGTAGATCAGTACATTTTAAAATGGTTTGTTTATTATCACCCCAACTTGTTTAGTCTATCTATACTTTTGCAGGAGTATTTATTTGCCTATTTTTAACTGTAAAAAACTGATGAATGTGTTTGTTGATTTACATAGTTGAAATAATTAATATTATAGTTGTATGATAGTACTATTAGAGGCTGTTTTCTAATTCCTAAAATTTTTATAAAAACTTGATTGGCTTTCTGGGTTTTTTTGAAATGTTGCCTTTTTTGTTGTATTTATTACCTTTATTACTGGTAAACAGATATTTAAAATATTTAAAATTTTCAAATGATACTTTCGGAATATTTTACTTAAGCTTTTTTTGTACACATGTTCCATATATTTGTATTTCACTACCGGAAGCAGTAATATTATCAATACAAATGTATTAAATATATTTTTAAACAATGGTGTTCTAATAAAATAGGAAATATCTTTTTTATTATGGCATGCAATTAAAATTATGATTCAATTTCTCTTGTTGTTAGCCATTTTTGTGTTATAATTTACTATTTTCCCAATAACTAACTATAATAGCCACCGAAAGATTTAATTAACACATCTAAGGGCCAGGCATTTCTCGGTCAGGCACTCAAAAGTTTCTGTCTCCTAACAAACGCTAACTTGCCACATTCGAACTTACTGCAATGGCTTTGCTGTATAGAGAGAAAGAGATAACTCACTTTCCTAGAATATTTTAGGATGGAAATTTGCTTCATCAGAACCATCAATTGAAGCTGAGGCTGCTACTGAAGAATTATAGTAGCAATATTACTTTTAGAAACTTTGTGTACTGACTTTTGTATAAACCGTAAAAAAATATAATAGCGGGATTGATACTTTTATTTTTAATACCTTTTATACAACTGACGGGTTTAAGTCTTAAATAAACCTAAGTCACAAAGTATTAACCTATTTATAATTTTAACAGAATTACTAGTTAAAACCGGTTTTACTTGGAATCGATGAGCAGAAGATGATGTGAGCAATCAAGCCTGTGAGAGCATCCGGAAAAGAGTTTCTTCATTTGCTGATTTATAGTACAAGTTTATAGGTTGAAGTATCTAGGTGTTTAAATCATTGTTTTAAAGTCAATTCAGAATGAAAAAACAATTAGGTTAGATGAAAAAAGTTGTCAAGTACCCAGTTACTTTACTGATATTAGCTGATAATTTCAACATAGCCAATACAAGTAACTGGCTAGGAGTCCCCGTCCCGGTGAACCAAAACTAATTTAGTATTTTTATTAATTTAGTCACTAGAGTTAGGCGAATAAGAATGAACAAAAAAAGTTTGCTGGCACTTACTTACATCCTCCTCACGGTCACTGTCCTCACCCTGGTCACCAAGGTTCGATTACCGCGTGTCAGGCTAAGTTAGGTCAATATTAGGTTGGGTTAGGTTGATGGTGAAAAAATATGGTAAATGAGAAAGTTTTAGGGTTCTGTTTTAAATGTAATTAATGAGTCTAGTTTTTTTTTTTCAATGATGATAGGAGAAAGTAAACAAATTTGTAGCCTCTATAATTTGGGTGATTTTGAGTTATATTAACCTGTTGATTGTAAGGTTGAAATCTGCTGCCGTACTGGTAAATTGAACCATCGGTTGAAATTCTTGTTTCTGTTTGAGTGGCATCATGATAATGGATTGTTTCATATATTTATGACAGGATATATTTTTTTTGCCTGGTAAAATATTTAGTTTTCTAGCTATCTTCTTTTGCGGTACCAATATTTGATTTGATATAAAATTGATATGGGACCTGCAACCCCCCCCCCCCTCTCAACAAGCTGTTATGTCAAATCGATGGTGGGATGCAAAGATGGTAGACAATTAATGATGCTTCATGCCATGATATTTCATTTATTCGTTTGATGATAAAAACCGCTGTGAATTATTTGTTCCCAAGTGGGGTTTGTCTGCTACTAAGGCAACAACGAGTTGATCGTTGTGTGATTGGCATGACCACTTTTCTAGTTCTATTGAAATGGTTTGTTGCTAAATGTAATCAGGCACTTTTGGACTTGTTTCATTTATAATTTTGGTGTTCAATTTACATTCGGTTAAGTGTGATGTTTCGTTCATTCTCTATTGAATTGCTCGGGTTTGGTTTTTATGATTAGTCACTGATACCTAATAGTAAGTAGTAAATCAATGGTAAAATCTGCAAACATGAATCATTGGCAGTATATTGGTAGGATGTTTATGCTAATTTAAAATTGTAGAAGCCCAAGCATAGATTTTTTATTGTGGTAATCTGCATTTCATGCATTTTCGTCATTAGTAATCTGAAGATCTAACTCCCCGTTTAATTGGAATTCAATTTGTTCAAATTTTATCATGTTTGAAAACTAGTAAAACCAAATTAGTAAACATTGAGCAGGTTAGGCCTGTGTTTTAGCCAATATTTTTCTATTCTTGGAAAAGGAACAGGCTGTTGTTTCATTACTGAAAGTTTGCTCTCGGATTTGCTACAAGTAAAGCTTTGACTACTTTCCTCACAGCAAACATTTGAGGTTGAAAAATAGTAGTTGTCGACATATCAATGGTGAACTCATCACTTACCTGCCAAATTCACCTCCTGTGATGTCACGTCCATTGATTAGGAGATTAATGACTTCTACACAATTGAAGATCTTTTTTAACCTTCTACAGATTTTCCTCTATTTATTTGAAAAAAAAAAAATATCTTGCTGGCACAGGTTAGGAAAATAGTACTATTTTGTTTTTACAAATTGCGGTTGAAAGTTTTTTAAAGAACTTAATAATTTTGCAAAATGTAGTAAACGTGTTTAATGCAGTAAATTTTCTCTCGCATTAATAATACACAAGGTGGTTAATGTTTGATGAGCATGATTTTAAGTGTTGATTCTGCATTTACAAAAACAATTATAAAAAAATATCTGTTAGTTTGAAAGATTGCTGGAGAGAAAGAATTTATAATCAAAACGAATTCTGGACATTGTTTCGTCAAACCTTTAATATTCACACAACATTATTTGTGCTTCGAATGCCGAAGAACCAATAACGTGCTGGACTGCAGTTACACATTGATTTATTGCACGCTTATGTGATAGGGAATGGTAAAATTAAAATAAAACTGGCTACAAACATCATGGCAACAAACTGATGAGGGGCCTCCCACCCACAATTCAATCATAGTTTCCAATTCCTTCCCATACTCAGAATCAATCTCATTTTCATTTCATTGCAAATTGAAATCTGATTATTTCTAACGCAGATTATGTAATGGAAATTGCTTTACGCCCTCGAAAATAATTTGATCTCGTAAATGAACAAAATGTTTCAGATTGTAACATTAAAAAATAATTTCTCTAAAGGTACTTTGTTTAGTGACCCGTTTTTTTTTAAATAAAAATATTTGACATATTTACTATTTTTTCAACTATGTATTTAATGAAATACTGGCTTAAAACACTTTTAGATAAGTATTCTATCTATTATTTTTTTATTCATGTGTTTATTTATTGATAATCTATTATTTCCTAAAACATGTATTTGTAAATACTGTGTCTATTGTAACCTTATGTGGTACAGTATTGCTTATGTTATTGACTTAGTTAAATTTTGTATAGACGAATGCAAAAGACGATATGTAAAATTACTTTGGCCATTTATACTTTAAAAATTGTGTAATTAATGTCCTACATTGGAAAAACCTCTTAATACAACCTGTGAGTTCTCCTGTACTACGATTGTTTTATAAAGTACCAGCTGGCCCGACAGACGTCGTCCTGTCATGTGGTTTTATGTCAAATACTTGTTCATTTTCAAGATCCTGGTTGAAGTTCGTTCGCTACGCTCACTCACCTTTCGGTTGGAGCTCGTTCACTGCGCTCACTTGCCTTCAGGTTAGCTCATTCGCTACGCTAACTCGCCACCAGGTTGAAGTTGGTTCGCTACGCTCACTCACCTTTTGGTTGCAAATTAGCTGTTGTCAATAATTACAAAAAAAAAAAATAATCGTGCTGCACCCTGTTGGTAAACTTATTAACTTTTTAATGCTATTAAACATCACAGAATCAAATTGCTTAGTTGAACCAGCTGTTAAGATTCTTTAATTCCATTTAAATATGAGTACTCATAAGGTTAACATGGGAAACTCCAGAGCCAATGGGGCGGAGCCCTTTTAACGGATTTGCACCAAACTTCACACAAACCATCATTAAATAATGCTTAATAATGCCTGAAAGTTTCATTACAATCTGTCGAGCGGTTTCGGAGTCCATAAAGGACAAACAAACAAACATACATACAAACAAACATACATTGGATTTTATATATATAGATTTGTTTGTATGGTTTTTATAAGGTAAGCATAACGTTTGCTTAGTGTACAATTGTTTTAATACGTACGTGTTTTTTAACACAACCCAAAATCAAACTACTGTGAGTCACATTTCAATGATGAAACAAGCTTGTGTATGTATCAATGTTTCCTTTGCTTCATTGCCGATCCGCTGATATGAATTGTTATGTAGCTATCTACGAGGTTTAATAGGCCTGTTCACACCGGCGTAGCCAGACGTCTGCAGACGTATTCGGTGTATTAATACGTCGCCAGTGCACTGTTCACACCGCAGCTACGTCTGACGCCTACGTAGCCGGCAGTTGTTTGTTTATTTTATTATATCATTTTATATTCGTTGATATTTGCTAATTTATTGTTTATTTTTATTACTGTTTCATGAATTTCTGTTAAGATTGCTACGGTTTACTTGCAGCTTTTGTAGTACCCTGAAAAGTCGGTTGATTTATGTGTTGACAAAAATATTTCACTGTAATTTTTGGCCGTATATAGTAGACTATAAGATTTGCGCTATATTATAATATACAAAAAAATATTACCAGAGAACATGCAATAATTTTGCTCATCCATAAGAATTTCATAATAAAATAGTATATTGTGTAAGTAAGACGTAGGCCTATGTCTAGAAATAATTCATTATAATGTTTCATAATGTCAACCCACTATATGAGCAATAGTGAATACTATACCATATTAAGATAGTCATTGTTTTTGATAAGGAGATTTGCAAGCATAAACAAAAAAAAAATTGTGGACATTAGGTACTCGTATAATGAAGTATTATTATATTGATCATATACAGTTGTCATAAGATTGTTATATTATAGAATGGTTATAGTCTAATTTGAATGTGATAGATTAATGCGATTTAATGATTTTTAAAAGTTATAATGAATTTTTGTGTTATAGTCCAACATTTACCACTAATAAATTAATTATAAGGTGGAGGGAGGGTGGCGGTGACAGCCCGGTGTGCTTGTGCGCATGCGCGTATTCGGCTATGCGAGCTACGCGTAGCTAGCCGGCGTAGCGGCAGCGCCGTAGCTTCCGTAGCTCACGTATTAATACGCCGGTGTGAACACTCTCTATGAATTACATTAAGAGCTACGTCAGCTACGTATTTCGAAAAAGTATTAATACGTCTGGCTACGCCGGTGTGAACAGTCCTTAGTGTTATTGGGAATTTATTTAAATACGATTCAATATGGCGTTTTCCCAATCTCGAAGAGTTAGAATAAAACGTTGAGAGTAAATCATTGGTTTTATGCCAACAAAGGTTTGAAAATAAATAAATAGTACATAAATACATAATAAATAAATAAACTTTTATTGACATATACAAATTTAAGGAAACCAAATCCAAATTTAAGGATAACTTAAATCTCTAGATTTAAGTGAAAATTAAATAAGGGAAATGGAATTGTTTCATCTGCAGGTTGACTGCGACATTGTTATTTTACTACGGATTCTGTTTCCTTGAATTTGCACTATTGACAATTATTGACATGTAAACATTTAAGGAAACCAAATCCTTAGTAAACAAAAAAATTCGACATTTAAGTATTCCTTAAATTTGCTTGTGTCAATAATAATCAATGTATTGGGTACTGGAATAACACCTGGAAACTTAATTTAAAACCTTTTTTGCATAAAACCAATTTACCAATTTACTTTCAACGTATTATTCCAACTCTTCGAAATTTGAGTAACGCCATGTTGGGTCTTATTTGCAATAGCTTCCCAATCCCTAAACCTTCCTATAGCTTCCTAAACCTTCCTATACAACAATTCATATCAACGGATCTCTAATGAAGTAAAGAAAACATGCATACTACTTAAAAAAGCTTGTTTAATAATTAAAATATGCCTAACAGTACTTTTAATTTGAGTTTTGCATTACAAAAAACACCCCAGCGTTATACACCATAGATTGTAGTGCCTTTTTGCAGCCAAAGTTGATACTATTGTGTTAAAAAAAACACCCTGTATGGTATATAACTTGTATGTTACTATAACCGGTAGAAATTCTATTTCAATTTGATTATAGACATTCATGTTTTAAGAGATAATACACTACAAAGTATTTTTATACCTTATTTACGTTAAATAAATTCTTTCTAATACGCTAAAAACTGATAGTTATTACTTCAAAACGGTATTAAAAAAAGAAAAAGGATCACAGAATTGATAAAGCTAAGAGGAATTTCCATTGTAAAAGCACGCTCATAAAAAAATCAAAAGACGCCTTGTTTACTGAAATTGAACAACTCCAAGCCCAAATATTTGCTGAGGCGTCTTGTTTTATAACAATCACTGTCTTGCTTTCTGTATGTTTTTGGGAAAATGGAGAAATTATCTCTGTAAGCAATTTTGTTTTACAGGTTTTAAAATTTTCATGAATTATTCACCATGAAAATCAAACTGAGTATTAAAAGGTTTAATTGTATACATTTGGTTAAATAACTTGTCGAATAACATTTCTAGGTATATTTTTTGTATGCATTATAACAAACCTAGAAGATAGTGGTTTAGTGTTTTACAAACTTGCAACCTTGGAAATTCCAGCACCACAAACATATTTTTTGGCTGAATATCCCATAGTTTACCTGCTTAATAGTTGCTGTCCTTATAAACTATACTAACAAACCCATCCATGATGCGTTTTAAATACATACGAAACCTAATGAAATAAGCTTTTATCATAATTAAGTCATTATCTTTTGTCTTTAGAAATTCATTGTTCTTTCACAATACACAATACACAAATGCGTGGTTTTGGTATCATTATTGTACCACTGCTTACATTTACCTCCTTGATCTTTACAAAATCTTTGGATGTGTTGAATAAGGTTCTTTAATTTTCATGCTTTTGGTCCAGAATGTTTGTACTCCAATAGAACAAAATTTACTTGTATCAGGCTAAAAGTAAACTTAAAACAATATTAGACGAATTTATATTTGCGAATTTAGTAATTTAAATAACACAAAAAATACGATCAAATAATGTAATAAAAATATGTTTTATATGCTTTAAACGTCCAGTCTTCAAGGATTTATTGATAACCTTATTTACTGTACCTTTATTGTAGAGTTTAAACTAGTAAACAAATTTTAATTTTAGTAAGTTCTGTTAGTTCAAAATTATGAAGATAAATAGTTAGCTTGAAACCAACAAATCACCTATGGCAGAGGATTATAGGCGGTTCTCAGTTTGAAGGGGATTATGAACCATTTTTACCATTAAATCTGATCTTTAATATGAAGCAAAACATCCGAAGGGTAATTTAAACTCGTTAGTTGTCACCCGATTATCAAACCAAATATTGCATAAATAAGTTGTTATTCAAGGACATCAATTTAGCCCCAAAAAAATATGTTTTAATCTTCACTATTACGCGTTCACTAACCCGTCATACTAGGTAGGTCGTTTTTGAGGTTGGTATTGCAGAATACATGTTTTTGAAGTTTTCTTTTTTTTGTACTGTACAGTTATCTAAGTTTAGTAGCTTATATGAAATTACGTGAAATAATATAACCTTGCTGGTCAAATGCTAGATGACCTGTTTTATACGTTCCATAAAGAATGCTTACTTAAGAGCTAATAATGCCTTCGTTCACGTTCGATAGTTCCAAAATATATTGTTCTCTTAATTCTTACAAGGAACTATTTATAAAAATATATACTCTCTATATAGTGCGGTAATTATCAAATGAATATCAGTATATAGCTGCAACAAATATTCTGAGATAAACTTTAAAATAAATTTATTGATTAAGTAACACTTTAGTCGGATTTTACTGAGTATGAGAACAGAGGATATTGTACCAGGAGGAACTCCTTAGGGTCTACTCGCTCAAAGACTCGAACTGAGTTTGAAAGCTAATAACACGTTAAAGAACTTTAAGGTAATTAAAAGTTTGGTTTAGCTGAAATCACGACCCTCGATTACTCTATTAATTTTGCTTTTCGAATTATCAACCAACTTGCTCAACGAGATAAAGATGTCTTTCAATTACATTTAGGTTCTTAACACCATTTTAGCTAAGCCAAAATGCAATTATTGGCGGAAAATGCTAAAACTGGATGTAAAAAATAAATAAATATTTTAATTATCATAACAAATCGTCTTTTGGCAGAGGAAATAACATTTACGAAACACATTGGTATTGGGTTTACCAAAATTAAATTAAACAAAATGTTAAATAAAATAGTCCTTAAGTAATTTACTTAATATCCTAGCTGTAGCATATCCTAACATTTGTGCGCCATATTTTACATGCATAGTTTTCCGTAAGTAAGTAAATAGACAACGTTGTTAATGAATAAAACATATCTAGCCTTAATACTTCAATATTCATTTAAATTTGATTTGCATACACTTTTTATCATTATTCTGAAATAATAAGATAAATATAAGAAGAGCCTAAAAGTAAGTGTAACTTATAAAATTCTATACACGTTGTTGTATAAAATTCTACAATTGTTCTCTAATAAAGGTCTTCATAATCTACTCTCTTAACGATTCAGGCTAAGTTGTCGAATAATAAACTATCATGTGCCAAAATATTTAAACTAATGAAAACTTCTTCATTATTAGCATGCTTGCTCGCGTTTTCTTACCGTGGATACAAATAATTTCTAAACAATACATTTGTATTTAAACGTTTTTACAAACACTAGGCCTAAAAGTTCAAATGTTTGAATTTTCTTCAAATATACAAAATAAATATTTAAATCGTTTCTTAAACTCAAACAACAGACGATGTTGGTATTAAAAACATTTTATTCGTAGAATAACCTTCCTTAAACTGTTTAAAAGGCCTTACTAGTTTCAAACACGTATATAATAAACTTGCCGCAGTGTTTATTGAATTTATAATGTTCAGCAAAAGAACGCTGTACAAGTTTGCTAACTCTAAATAAGGCAGAACTTTCTTCGTGAAGGATGAAAGTTTTAGACCTCTTTTTCTCATTCAGTAGTCAGATAATATACAAAAACAATATTTTACAATAATATAAAGGGTGTCCAAGAAAAATGTTTAACGGGAAATACATATTCACCCAGATATCCGCCTTTTGTACATAAAAATGCTAAGCTAAAACTGAAAAATTCTTTAAAAACAAAAGCTTACAGTTGGCTATTGCCATTTATTTTTCAACTTGCGATTTTGAGTATAGCTCTACTTGAGACAAGATTTAGGTTTCAATTTGAAACAAGCTGTCGGAAAAGTATAGGAAACTGTGCCTAAATAAGGGTCTAGCAGAAAATGAAATCAAATTATTTTTAAATCTGACAGCATCGTGCCTTAGTTAATGTAGTGGCGATACTCAACTTTCCAATTTCCAGGAAATGGAATTTACTTAAATACTTTCTACTGATATTAAATCACAATTACATGTTAATGTGGCAATTTTTGTTCAGTTTAGTAATTTCATTTAAAAAAATCAAATCAAACCGATATGGATAGTGATATTTTTATACAACTTCTAGGAAAGTAACAACTTTAACTAAATGCTAATTTAAACCATTTTCTTATTTTTTAAGTAAATGTAAAAAAATGATTCCTTGAACAACGAAACATTTTTTTAAACAGTAGAACCATTAAACTTGATTTATTTCTCAATATTTTTTTTATAATTAAAGAAACTGTACCAACTCGCATGTTCTTTATTATATTTTTGCATCACCTCATATACTTGTTTGTTCTTTATAATATCAATATTAACTTTAGGATGGATTTTTTATGATTCTTGACTATGAATAGCTATTGCTATAGTCTTATGTCAAAAAAGATTGTAAGGCCAATCTAACATTCTATACAAGTGTCGATTTATTACAAGACTCATAATATAGGCTAGTGTATAGTGTAAGTAACGTATTTTGAAGATAAAACATAGCATTGTTTTGTACATTTAGACAACAATGTTTCAGACAGAAGATAAGCTGTGGGGACAGTCAGGCAATTTGTTTAATGGCCTCTTTCGTTCTGCTACTGGAATAAGTTTTGATCTAATTTCTACAGTTGCAATTTATGCATATTGTAAACTAGCCTCATTTTAACAAATCTCAACACAAACTTACAGGAAAAACTGCTCTTTAATTTCAGGCACTTGCTTGGAAACTACCAGGATTGTTAGCCATTTATAAAATTTAAATAAAAGAGAGATATATAGTGGCACTAGTAGGGGACCCGTCCTTCGCACGGGGTTGACGTATATTTTTATAGAGCTTGTAGATGTTATGCCGATGCCCAGCGTTTACAACGGAGAGCAAATGCAGAACGAGCCAATTTGGTACTTTTAATTTACTGCATGACATACTTACACATCTACTAACTCAGGTTAGTTTCCAAAATCAAACAAATAATCATCCTATAAGTTTTTTTGTATAGCTTTTAACTCTGTCTAGCAGTTTTTTTACTAGCATGTAAAATAGAGATGCATGTTGATTGTATTGGATACATTATTTACAACAGTTTGTAACAAGTGTCTTAAAAATTATATGAAGCATTCGGTGCAAGTTATAATCCTCATTGTATTGTATTGTATTCAGCTGATGTAAACGTGAAAATATGTTTGAAATGTTATTCATCACGCATATTATATGTCTTATTCAACTCTAGATCTGCAATCCTATCCTGAGTTGTTGCAAACTCGCGCTTATTGAAATAAAAAATCATGAACGATACGGAGATTTCTGTAGGATAAATTGATTTATTTATGGATATTAGAAAACGGATTTTAACACATTCTCTCCCATCCGTCACACTCCTCTGAATGTCTGGTCTAGCACTACCTGGTACTGAGTGTTTTATAAATGTGATGCAGAATATCATAGAGTACTATGTTACATGAATTCATTTATAGATACACCTAGCTATAATTATAAGCATCAATAACAAGTAAAATGTTAGATCATTATTAAATAAACAACAACTTCCAGTTAGAGGACAGTTTGTTTTTATTCAACGACAGTTTTTAGTGATGATTGAAATTAGCTAAATGTAGTGCTAATTTGTAGAAATAGGAATGTAATTTTATGCCGTTTCATATAAAATTGGCCTACTATGAGTTTATTGCGTTTGTGGTTAAGGTTGAATTCAATTCATAATATTATCTTAGAAAAGCTGGAAAAAGTATTTTTTTATTTAGTGAGCAAGCTGGACAGAGTAATAATAGAACTAGTTTGATGAGTTCGTCTATATATGTCTGTAAAAACATTTTTCTCCGAATAATTCATGTCTATGTTATAATACTATATCGTTTTTTTACTAATGCTAAGTTTGTTAATCCATTACAAAAAAAAACTTCTTGACCTATCATATCCTCAGTAATAAGTAGCCTACTCAAGTAAAATATCGCTTCCAAGGAACAAGCCGTGATATCGCAGTCTTCTGGTTGATCCCCGGCTTACAAGGGATTGTGAGAGAGTGTTCTTTACACTGACTACGACTTAGCCTCTCCTGGTGGAATTTGCACTGAGGCTTAGCATCATTTACCTCTTTCTGTAATTTAACTTACAACAAAATCGAATTCCACGTTTTTTTTATCTTGTAAGTGATTAAAGAAAAGTCATGATAACAAATTTGGATGAATCTTTAATATACGATAGTCACATATCACACTTTTAATCCCATCAAAAATATTAGATCTTTTCGTAACAGTATATCTACAAAGCTAGTAAATTTTAAATTGCTTTTTCAAGTTTAATTCAATATTATTTACACAGTTATGGACTTAATTTTGGTTAAATTGAAAAAAAAAATACCAACGTTTATAACATACTAGGATGCCATCAACTATTAGCCATAATCTTGAGTGATCGAGGGGGTGAATATTGTTCAGTTAAAGCTTTTTAAAGATCTTTTTATTTTTATTTTAATGTGGCGTTTCCTTTTTTAGTTGAAGGACAAGCTCCCAAAAGTCAGTTTTTCAGCGAAGCAGTTTCAATTAGGCATCACATATTGATTGGGTATATCATTCTTGGCTCAGTGTTTTAATCTACAAAGCTCATAAAATGGAAAATGATTATAAAATATTCAAAGTATTTAAATAAATCAAATTGTCAAGAAGATAAAAGGTGATGAAAGAGACTATTCCTTTAAACGATGTCTGCTTGAAAACTGGAGATAAGCAGCAAAATGACCGCCATCCCTGATCATGTGAGTTGCAAAAACCTGTAACAAGCAGAGAATATCAATAGTCTAAAATTTACAATGGTTGTACATCAGTAAAATTGACAGATTTTAAAAATAATTTTTTTTCTTTTAAATATCTGAGTGCTTTCATAAATAAAATAAAACTGTTATTTTAATTTTTTTCTTTACATGTTTACATATTTACTTAGATACATCATTCTTATTAAATTTTATTTTTCAACACAAAACCCGCCATATTATCTGTTTACTCTTATCTCTCTTAGCCCAAAGAGGTGAAAACTATAAGTTTAAATACATTTTACATTACAACAAAACGGCAGAAAACACTGTAGACTTAATAGACTTACAACTAACTATGCTATGTTTTTGTTAAATCTAATGTTTTACCACGTTGTATTATTTTTCCATAACTATCTTTTACTGCTTCTAATTTTTATTGTTATCGTTATTCCTTGTCGCTTTTTTTTTTTTTGTTATTGTTATTGTTATTCAAGATCGTTTATTTATATAATATCTATTTACTTATTACTTGTTATTCATTCTATTATGTTCTTCCTGTTACCACTTTACTGTACTACTTTTACTGTACCACTTACACTGTTGCATGAATTTTGGCATCTTATAACATTGTATCCATTTTTGTAAACTGGTTTAAACCGTTGAGAAATAAATAAACAAGTTTGAAGTTATGAACTGGTTGATTATAGATTTGCTAAAATAACACTCGTTCGAAATTAAAGTACAAACAAATCAAAAGTTGGTAAACAAACAAATAACAAACTTTGACTGATCTAATCAGTAGATCCTAAGCGTAATCAGTTAAGTTTAAAATATTGAAAACATTTTCAGGCTGTCAGAATCATGATTAGAGATTTTAAGAATGGTTTAAAGCTAGATGAAATTATGCAACGCCATGATTCTAACTAAGAGTAAATTACCTTCCCTTGTCATCTTTATGATGAATTACCACTTGGTTTATATTAATAAACTTAGTTTGAATAGAACCATTTGGGTGGAACGAATAAAAAACCCTGAGTGACGTTATCTATTAAGAAGGTAAATGATAAGTGTTTATTGCGGACTTAATATAATGGAAAAGCTTAATCCTGTCTAATGTTAATGTCAAATGTTATGATATCTACATTGGCTGTGTGCGGATATCGGGATATTAAATATTGAAATGTACCAAACAGGTGGTATGAAATTGAGACAGTGTATATCATGAAAGCAATATCATATGTATGTATATCTCTTCAAATGTATCAGTTGAAAGTGATGTTAATGTCTGCAGTGATTGAAACCTATGACTGCAATACGTTTTGAACATATATTTTTATCATTTACAGTTGCAACGGGTCATTCAATATAAGTAAAAGTGTACATGAAAAATTCTAGCTCCGAATACAACTATAATCATGATTTTGACTTTTTATTGAATTCGCTAAGAAACATAGATAATAAATATTTTATGAAAATAAATGAATAAAATATATTATCCTTGTGTATGGTGTTAAAAATACAATAGGAAATTACAAAATCATAACATTTAACATAAAACTAAATACGGTTATCGTTTGGTAACTAATTATTCATTATAGTCTGGATCAATGGGTAATTATTATTTTCGTCACACAGCAAAATTAACGTAATACGAAATAATTTAATGTTAAATGCTATACACTCTGAAGTGAGGATAAATAATTTTAGGAAGCCCAAATTAATTTCTGTAAAAGACACAGGATACAAAGAGAGAGACGGAAACCTTATGATACATTTTAGGTAAATATAAATGTGAATATGAGTAAACGTGTCGAATAAACTCGGTGACGACAGTAATTGAGTCCATCTTGACGTATTTAGTGTGAACTCAAAAACAAGGTAATACTTTAAAAGATTTCAACTGCCTATAAAAAAAAATTGTCAACTTGATAGACTTGCCTCTTCATTCAAAGCCTAGTCTGTAACAAAAAATATGCTCATGACTGATATTCTTTCTAGCTTTGATTATCTCGCTTACTCCAGTATGTTTCTGTAATTCTCTCGCTGAGAAAATACATACAAGGCTACATAATAAGACTCTAAAAATGACAACAACTTGTTTCTAAACGCACAAAATGTGAACGTCGAAAAGAATTTGGTTGAAATTATTTGAAAACTAAAAGATTACAGTGGACGGCCAATAGAGAAAATAACGTTTTTAGTTGCATATGAAGGATAGAAACATTGTTTCATAGAGTTGCTAATTTGCCAGACGTAGACAAATGTTAGAGGTATTAAGATTTGTCCTGGAGCACCTGTTTTCAAGGTCGGTGATAATGCGGTGATATTATTATTTTTTTTTTTAAAATTTCGATTCAGCAACCAACGCTCACACTCATACAATTAAAAAAATGGAAATTTCAATTTGTAGGTTTCCTAGATAAAAAACTTGCTCACATACACTTAATACTTAAGTAAACGTAAGTCACGTAAGCCTTTTCAAAAGAGTTCACTGGAATTCCCCGTTCTCCACAAACAAACAAAACATTATTGCCAAAACTGTAGAATCAAATTTACTTGTAAAGTGTTTACAACACTATACTAAAACAATAACAAATAAGAAAAGATTATAATGAGCGAAATAAAGGTGTTCATATAATGATTACGAGAATAATGGTAGAAATTTCTGAATATCTTAATTAATAAAGGTCCAACAAACATACTCCAGGAGAAACAGATGAAAATATTGCTTTTATATAACTTTCACTAGTATTAAAAAAAGTATACAAATAAATGATTTTACTGAGGGTTAAATATTTCTACCAGCATTTCAATCATAGACTTCTGGTCAACACAATCTGGTGATATATATGAAAGAGTCAGCGGGTCTACTGATGCTATACTAACTTAACTGTATTTTAAACATTATTGCCACCAGGACTGATGTAGAATGATATGATAGGTTACGTACCTTTTTTATTCCGTCGTCAGTCCTTTTTGAGTTCCGTCGTGTCCGCCGTGCTACCTGCGTCAGTGTGTCTCTTATAAAATGTAACCGGCTGCTTTATTTAAATGTGCTTTGTGTCGTAAATGTGTGAACTTTATGTGTCGACATGTGTTTGTACCTCTTAACGAAGACTTCTGTCGGATTTTGGACCAATCGATTTGATGAAAATGGGTTTGAAAATGGGTCATTTCTGACCCGAAACTAGTCACCCTTTGACTATTTTAGGGCTGACGACGGAATAAAAAAGGTACGTAACCTATCATATCATTTAACTGTATTGACCTAAAATGTCGGACATAATTATCAAAACATTTCTCGAGCTAATGGAAGAAGTTGTACTTAGGTAATAGAATTATTGAAATAATTCGTAAAAGGTTGCTTGATTGTAGTATTAGTTGCTCTTTATCCTGCTTAAAGTGCAGGTGAGGAGTCACGCGAAGGTCCGAGGATACGTTTGGGTCCGGTGCGGGGATGTCACTTACTTTAGTGAATACTTCACCCCCAACGAGGCTATCCGTGACTTTCGTGGAAAGATAGACCGCCTGGAAGAGAGCGTGCGCGATACCGCCGGGCACGTTGTCGTGGCGGGGGATTTCAATGCTAGGGCTGTCGAGTGGGGAATGACTCTCACTAATTCCCGGGGGAAGTACATCCTGGACTTTGCTGCCAGGGCTGGACTTGTTGTCATAAACGAGGGCAACACGCCAACTTTCCAGCGTCCCGGAATGAGGGGAACGATCCCAGACATCACGCTTGCATCTGAGTCCCTCTTGCCGAGGATACGAGCCTGGAGAGTCCTAGAGGATTATACGGCCAGTGACCACCAGTACATCATTTTTGATGTCATGGATAGTCATCAGAGACAAGCTACCGTGTCTCGGCAGGTGCCCGTTCGGTGGAACACCAAAAAGCTGGACGTGGCCAAATTCACCGAAGTCATACTACGGGGAGAGCCAGTGGTACCTGCTGCATCTGGCGTGGCTCACGCAGAGACATCAGTTACATCATTGATGAGGCTGATAGTCTCGGCCTGTGAAGAGTCAATGCCTTGCAGGAGATCCCGGTGCGTTAAGCGACCTGTGTACTGGTGGACAACCGAGATCGCAGAACTGCGACGGGCAGCATTGAGAGCCAGACGTCTTGCTACCAGGGCCAGAGAACCTGAAGATAGACGTCTTAAGTCTGACGCTTACAAGGTGGCTAGGAAGTCTCTTCGCCGGGCCATTAACCGGAGCAAACGCAGTTGCTGGGAGAAATTAAGGGACGATGTCGATTCCGATCCGTGGGGCCTGGGTTACAAGATAGTAACCAAGAAGCTTGGCACCCGCTCTCCACCTTCCGTTATGGACGGGGCCTCTATGGAGAGGATCGTAAAGTCCCTTTTCCCGACTCACACACTGTGCCCATTGCGGGAGTTCGGAAGGGTGGACGACGTACCGCTTTTCAGTCTCGAGGAGTTGGAGGTGGCCGTTCTATCCCTGAAGAACAACAAGGCTCCTGGACCGGATGGGGTACCTGGTGAGGCCCTGAAGAAAGTCTTTTCAATAAATCCACAAATCCTTTTGAGCACGTACAATGCCTGTCTGGCCGAGGGGAAGTTTCCCTTCTGCTGGAAAACAGCTAGGCTTGTGCTCGTGGGGAAGGGAAAAGGAAACCCAGACCTACCCTCCTCTTACAGACCTCTCTGTATGTTGGACACTGCTGGGAAAGTCTTGGAAAAGTTGATCCGTTTCCGACTGAATTCAGCCGTGGTTGCTGCAGGAAATCTATCCTCTCGTCAGTACGGCTTCAGGAAGGGACGGTCAACGGTTGACGCTATTGAGGAGGTAAAGCGAGCCGTAATGAGAGCTGAGGAGTTTAACAACTATTCTCGTCGGGTTGTGCTGCTTGTAACACTTGATGTGCGAAACGCATTTAATTCCGCGAGGTGGTGCGATATGCTGGACGCACTAGAGAACACTTTCCACGTCCCGGCATACCTCATGCGCATGATAGAGGACTACCTCCGGTACCGCCTCATCATTTACGACACTAGAGAAGGCTCCAGGACGATGGATGTAACTTCTGGTGCTGCTCAAGGATCCATACTGGGCCCGGACCTCTGGAACGTCGCCTACGACAGCCTCTTGAGATCCGAGATGCCTGAGGAAACTGTCCTAGTTGGGTATGCAGATGACGTTGCGGCTTTAATAGCTGGACGTAGCTTTGAGCTTGCCCAGCTGAAACTAAATCGAGTCATGCGAACCATTAACGCATGGATGGCAGAACATGGTCTCTCGCTCGCTCTGAGCAAAACTGAGATTGTGATTCTGACTAAAAAGAGGATTGACACCATCGTGCCTTTGATGGTGGGGAACGTTGAAGTCCAAACCACTCGTGCCGCAAAGTACCTCGGGGTCATGGTGGACAGCAAGCTCAGCTGGCGAGACCAGATCACCCGTACGGCGGACAAGGCCGCTAAAATGGTTTCTTCCCTTAGTCGGTTAATGGCCAACGTCGGAGGTCCGCGGTCCAGCCGCAGAAGGCTGTTGATGTCTGCGGTCCAGTTCGTGCTCCTGTACGGTGCAGAAGTCTAGGCAGACGCTCTCAATAAGGAGATATATAGGATGCGGCTCGCCCGAGTGCAGCGTCAGGCAGCACTAAGGGTAGCATCTGCCTATCGAACAGTGTCCGAACCCGCCGTCCTGGTGGTTGCTGGAGTCATCCCCGTCAAACTTTTGGCGGCGGAGAGGAAGGCAATTTATCAGCGCCGTGGGGAGGACCAGGCAAGAATTGAGGAACGCACCCGGACCTTCCAGCTGTGGCAGGAGAGCTGGGAACAGGAGACAAGAGGGCTCTGGACCAGGCGACTGATACAACAGGTCCAACCTTGGGTTAATCGGCGGTGCGGAGAGGTGAACTTCTACCTCACCCAATTTCTGACGGGTCACGGCTTTTTCCGGTCGTACCTGTTCAGGATGGGCAAAGCCGTGTCACCCGATTGCATATACTGCCCAGGCATTCCCGATGACGTGGAACACACTTTCTTCCACTGCCAGCATTGGGAAAGGCCCCGCCTAGAGGCTCAACAGTTCGTAGGACTGCTGTCGGTGGACACGGTCATACCGATGATGATGGAGGGTGAGGACAATTGGACCTGTGTGTCACTTTACATCCAGGGTGTTCTCCGCGCGAAGAAGCTTGACCTCGACCGGGATGCGGTGTAGGTCAAAAAAATAAATAATGCCAGAAACGGTGCGAGCCCTGTGGGCTTAGGTCACATGTTGGCCTGACTTGAAGTAATGTGACAAACAATTCCAGGTCTGTGTCCGACAGAGTAGAGGGGGTTTTTTAGTGAGTAGTCTGTGATAAACTCAGGAGTCTCACACTACAGGCTGGCTACCTGTGTGCGTAAAAGCATTTTCCCTCCTCACCCTAAAAAAAAAAAAAGTTGCTCTTTATGAACCGGCGTATAGTTAAAAATAAATTGCAAAGGTTTATACTTTAAATATAGGCTAAATCTAAATGGCGTGGGAGAGGTAATAATCGGCTTACAAAGCGAGAATATTCCCAACAGCGAGATGATAGCGCCTTGTAAGCTGAGCATCTACCTCAGATCAGAGCATCGAGCACTCACTGAGCAGTGTTATGTGGAATGGTTTGAATAGGATAATGGATTCTGTGTTTAAGGCATCACAAAAGCGACTCACAACCTAAAATATGTATGGCAATATAAAAGATGATGAATTATTTATGTGATAATCCAGGTAAAATATACTTGAGTTCAATTGCAGATTCAGTCTTAGCGACCAATTTGATAAAACACCTGAAAGATTTTTTCAATATTAAAAAAAAACTAACAGATTGCTATAAATCTGGAACTAAAATAAATTCCAGTTAGTAAATCTTTTGTTTTGAATTCACTAAGTAGGTTTTTCTTAAGAAGTTAAATTTTACTCAGACAACAATTAATTATGATGGCATAATGATGACTGGTATGTCTGATCGAAATCGATTAACATAGTTAAACAAATGTTAACTTTTATATTTTAAAATTATTCCATTAGCTTGTCAACAACCTTTATCTTGGGTAAGCGATGAGAGTAACTATGGTATTTAATAGGTAAAATCTAAAAAATTTCATTAACTTTTGAACAGTAATTTTAACAGGCACTAAGGGATGCCCTGTTTTGTTTTTTGAATTATAAGGACCATAACAGAAGGATTTAAATCAGAATAGTTTTTTTTTCCATTTTCCGATTTTTAAATTGTTTTTTATGGGAAAATAACATAAGTTACAATAACTTTTGAACCATAATTTTTAAAGCATTGGGGGGTTGCACTACGTTGTTTGGAAGCATAAGTATTATCACATAATAATGTCAATCTAAACCGGTTCCTTTTGAAAATACGATTTTTTCTTACTTTAAGGGTTTTTTATGGGAAAATAACATAATTTACAATAACTTTTGAACCGTAATTTTTACAGAATTGGGAGGAAATTAGATTTTTCCGTTATTTTATGGGAAAATCCCCATTAAAAATCAAAATTTCAAAAAAACGAAAAAAAACACCAGGAGATACCATGGATTAGTACCTACATACTAAATTTCATCAAAATCGGACAACAGGTGTGGTCTGTAGCTCTGTACACATCCAGACACACATACACACACACAGACATCACTTCGAAAACCACTTTTTTGTGTCCAGGGGGACCCAAAACGGATATATCCACTCAAAACTAAAACTTGAAAGTTTTGACAAAAACAATACTTTCTCCATATACTGTGGTATTAGGGGAGAAAGTAAAAAAATCATTACGTTATTAAAGTGTTAAATTGTCATTTCGTTTTTAAATGGATGCTCCCAAAACACTCTGCTGCGATCTTTGAGTGTCTAAGACTTTTAAAAATATGACAATGATCCATAAAAATATATCTCGACAATATTTTATTTATTAACTAAAATATATTGACATGTACAACCAATAACATTAAGCTTATCATACTAGGTAAGCTGTTTAGATTAGTTTACATTTCCAACAGAACATTTCTCTTAACATTTAAGTTTTAATAAAAAAAAAACAAACCTAAAACAGGTTATCATCTCAAGAAAACACTCTTTGCGTAGAATGTGGTTATAATATCGCAGCACCTTATAATATTACGAACTCACTGTGTCTAATTTGTATGGATATTTTGTTTTGAACTACATAACGATGGTCGAATGTGGTTGTATAATTTTTTACATGTTTTGCGTAGTACAAATCGTGATAGAATCAGCAAGTTACCTATTGGAGGAATTTAATGTAGGTATTAAAGTTATTATTTATTTGTGAACCTTTTTTCGTCAGAATATATAAGGGACGTTATTGATGACTCTAAGTAAAATCTTTGAGAAACTTTAAGTTTTCATTCTCGTTTATTGGGACCATTCGTCACAAACCTACCACAAAACCTACTAAGGAATTTTTAATATCTTTAAAATATAAATCAATCCAACCCTGATTTACAGCACGCGTTTTTTGGTAAAAGTTTACGTACGAAACGTAGGCCTGATTTAGTCACGCTTTTAATGTCATCTTAGTAGTGTTCAGCAGTTTCTAAATACGCAATAAAAACACATATTTATTACCACTTCAACGTTAACTATTTCTCGCATCAAACTACATATGGATCTCTTTCACAGAACATAATCACATACAGAACAGTCATTGCGATAGTACTTATAGTGTTGACCAAGAGAGAATTGTTAAAGTGTGAACAAAAAATCAAGCTAAACGAATCCAAAACATTTAAGTCAATACAAGAAGGAAGGGAGTGTTAACTTCATTCCACATAGTAAAAATAATGTTACGTTCTAGTTACAAACAAAATACATCTGGTCACTACAGCAAGTGTTAGTGACGATAGACACTATTGCCGTTACAAATTACTCGTCATGTAAAGTGTTATAACAGGGTTTGTACAACACGTGTTGGTAACGATGTACGTCATAGCCCTCACATTGAAAGGTGATGTAAGTCTTACACTCAAAATAAAACACTCAAATTTATATATTTTTAACACTCAAAATAATCAGAGAGTATGGATAAGCTTATTGTAACACATATTTAAAACATCATACTTTTATAATTATAAGCTTGCTTTTGCTTACATCATCAGTAAATGGGGAGCTGGCGTAGTGGTTAGAGCGCGGAACTTCAGTCCCTGGGGTCCCAGGTTCGATCCCCGCCAAGTCACCAATGGATTTTATCTAAGTGATAGTGCCGCAACCCCTAGGTCTAGCCTGAAGCAATGTGAAAAACTATCCCAGGTTCGTGCGTAGCGTCCTAGGATAATAATAAAAAAAAAACATCATCAGTCAAGATTTTTCGGTAAAGTATTGTTGTTGTTTAAACTAAAAACCATACTTTTTGAACCTATGAAACACTAATACATCATTTTGACATTAAAAAACCAGCTAATTATAGTTTTTCTAGGATTTATTTAACGTTCCTTTACAATCTTTAACTATTGGAAACATACAATGTTTTTGTAGGAAAGATTTCGTTTGAGGAATAACCTTGCGTATAAGTGCTATAAAAACAAGTGATTGTTAACCACACATTTATACCCTTGCTATTACACAGCCCTTGTTTTTATTACACCCATAATTTTCAAGAAAAGGATTAAAAGTTTTCCAACCATAGACAAAGCTTTATTTTCTACGTAGACAATAAATACACCATACATATTTTCCTGAATCAGTTACTTGTTGAAAGTGTACCTTTTTTAGGAACGACTCTTAAATTTCCCTTGTGGAACAATCCTGCAGTCTTAGTGAACTAATATTTGCCTGATGTGGGATTTTTACAAACAAATCTATAGTGATTAAGTTGGAGATACGATTAGGTTATAATTTGAAATAAGCTGTTAGAAAAGTGTGGTAAAAGGGTTCCAAGTAAGTGTCTAGTTGAAAATTCAATTACATTCTCCTTAGCTCTGACGGCAGCTTGACTTAGTTGCTGTAGGGGCGATACTCAACTTTTCCAATTTCCAGAAAGAATGTAATTCACGTAAATGTTTTCTACTGACTTTAAATCTATACTATGTGTTCAAATATAGGCGTCTTTATACCTTCACGTTTTATTCAGATTTATTTTTGAAATCACCAATGTAAACACACTAGTTCAAATCTTAAAAATCTTTGTGTACGGTACGCTAGGTTTTTTTATAGTAAAAATACTTTCCATGGTAAAGTAAGGAACTTTCAATAGCTTGAACTTTATTCTATTCAGTAAGGCTTTTCAAACTAAATCATCCATTTTTATTACTATCCATTGCACAACCAAAATTAATAGTTTACGTAATTAAATTCTAAAATACTTAGTTTAAATACTTAACATAACTTATGACAAGGATCTGCCACTGTAACAGATATAATGATGTTAATTCAGAATTTAAATATCTTGAATGTTGGCCTATTTTAACATCACAGAGATTTGCAAATTTATTACACTAGTCGTGTGTTATGAAAAAGGACTATTTGAGTAATATTTATGTTAATACTTAAATATAAAACAGTTTTATAGATATTCGCAACAATATTTTTTAGGAGACGCAAGTTTTGAATTTAAGCACTTTTAAATTGCCTCTTTTACTTCTGGAATGAGTTTAGATCTAATTTGTTTTACTGTAATTCACTCGTGTGGTAGACTAACTAATACAAAAATAATCAAAATACAGATGTCCACGGTGAACAACCGATAACTTGTAGCTGGTTTCCACCTTGAACAAGAATATCCACTCTCGGGAGCGTGTTATTCTGGAGGCAACATCCGCCACCTCGAGAAAACCAGGCGCTTGTCTAACTTTGTGTAGGTGTAGAAGCAGGCATTCGAATAAAAATTTTAGTTTTGTTATGATCAGATATCTTTCTCTTTGTTCTTGTTCTACGTGTCAGTTATGTATTTTCCTAATTTTTTCATCTTAAGTAAAACGGTGTACCCTTTAAAAGTCGAAAAAATGTGTTTATTACAAATGGACATTGGTACAGCACGATATACCGTGAACGATTAACGGTATAACTAATTTGCAGGGAAAAATAAACTCCCAAAATTACATTAAAACCTGTTATAAAGTGAAAGAGTTCATTTTAAAAGCCATCGTACACAACTTTTTTTCAATTCTATTTTTTTTACATACTCATATAAATACGAAACATGTAGCGTGAGTTGAACCTTTAACTAGATCTTTATATTTTATTTACATGACGAAAACTAGCTTTTTATTTTATTATTATTCTGTTTTAGATAATTTTTAGGCAATTGTACTTTATATCTTATACGAAATACAAAACTTACAACTTGCCTTTGAATATTTATCTAATTGTGCTCATCTAAACCATTTAGAAACGTGCTAGGGATTTAAATTTGGCAGTATTGTATTACATGATATTAGGGCAACGGTAAAATTTCCAAAAATCCCTTTTTAAAATTTCAACCCCATCAAAAATCCAAAATGGCGGACGTACAAAAACGAAAAAAAAACACTTTTTTAAACGGCTATAACTGGAAAACGGTAAGAGCTAGCAAAGATTTAAAAGGATTTTCACGGTCAGGAATTAATTTTTCTACAAAATACTGTTCGGAGTTTTCCAAAATTCACACCTCTTCACCTTTTCCCCATTGCACCTTTACATTGGATGCCATTTATGCAATGGGTGGAGTTACGATTCAGGGTGATGGTGGCGTAGAATTTAAAAAGGGTTTGAGTACTGGAGCAGTGGCTGAGTCTGAGCAAAATGGTGACAGTGACCAGAAAATTATGAGGAAGATCGAAGCCAAGCAAGACATTTATATTGATAAGAAATTTACAGAGAAGATCATTATTGATGACTGTGATTTTAAGGCAGAATTTGTTGATGGAAAATGGACAGTGGAATGGAATTGGAAGGATGTGAACAGAGTTCCTATGTTGGAAAATCAAGTAAAAATTTACAGAATTCCTGAGAATGCTACCGAGGGCTTCGAAACTGAAGTTCAAGAATGGATAAAAAGTGATTGGCTACAGCCCTATCATGGGGAGTTTGAAGGTGTGATTCCTCTGATGGTTGTCATACAGCAAAATAAGGATAACGTGCGGCCTGTAATGGACTATAGAGAGCTTAACTAATTCGTTTCCAGCCATACAGCTGGAAGTGAGGTTTGTAGTGAAAAGTTAAGATTGTGGAGGAGATTAGGTGAGCATGTGAGTACAGTGGATCTACGTAAAGCGTACTTGCAAATTCATATTGCTCCACATTTGTGGAAATTCCAAGTGGTCAAATTTTAGGGTGAAAACTATTGTTTAACTCGACTTGGGTTTGGGTTGAACGTTGCCCCAAAGATTATGAGCAGTATAGTTAACAAGGTTTTATCGATGGATCCGATAGTTAGGAGTGCCACAGATTCATATGTTGATGAAATTGTCGTTAATGAAGAAATTGTCGTTAATGAAAAAATCGTCAGTAGTGATGTTGTGATTAGATTGTTGGAAACATATGGTTTGTCAGCAAAGCCGGCAGAAACGCTTGATGGAGGCAGAGTATTAGGACTAAGGCTGAGAAGAGTAGGAGGTAAGCTAATGTGGTACAGAGATAACAACATGTTTAACCTGTGGACCAAGTTAAAACAAAGAAAGATGTTTTCTCGTTGTGTGGGCAATTGATTGGACACTATCCAGTAGCAAGCTGGCTTCGCCCTGCATGTTCGTTAAGAGACATTTTCCGATCTGAAGTGGGATGATTAAATCAGTGAACGTGTGCAAACTATGTTAACAAACATTATGGATCGAATCGATGAAAGAGACCCAACCACTGGCAAATGGGCTGTGTCCCCTGGAGAAGAAGGAAAAGTGTGGTGTGACGCAGCAGCCTAGCGATCGGAGTTTGTCTAGAAATTGAAGGTGAGATAGACGAAGATGCTTCTTGGCTGAGGAAGCAGCATGATTCAGCACATATCAATTTAGCAGAATTGGAAGCTATCCTAAAAGGAGTAAATTTGGCCCTGCGTTGGGGGTTAAAGAAGATCGTATTAATCACGGATTCAGTGACAGTTCATGCTTGGGTGTCATCTATAGTGACGAGAGACCGTCCTATCAAAACACATGGGTTAAGTGAAGTTTTGGTTAGAAGACGATTAAACCTATTTAAAGACATTATTTTGGAATGCGGTCACAATGTACAAATAGAACTCATTAAGTCACAGTTCAACAAAGCAGATCTTCTTACAAGAGTACAAAAAAAATGGTTAGCAAGCAACGAATAAACTGACATTGCACTTGTGTGTGAGAATGAGAGTGTTGAGAGTGTGGATCAAAAGTCATTGGTGAAACAGGTTCATGACTTGCATCATTTTGGTGTTATCCGTACTTTATTCACCGTCAGACGGTGTCATCCAGACATTAACCTTACCACAAAAGTTGTTGAAGAAGTTGTGAAAAGTTGTAAAGAGTGTCTGTCAATTGATCCATCCAGCATCAAATGGGAGCCTGGATATTTGGATTGCCAGAACAATTGGTACAGGCTTGCCATTGACGTAACACTCTATGGTCAAAGCAAGTTCATGACCATTGTGGACTGTGGTCAAAGTAGGTTCTGCATTTGGCGCCGGATCCCCAAAGAGACAAAAGATCAGATTTCTAAAGTGTTACTAGAATTGTTTACTGATCGAGGGCCACCACATGAGATTTTGATGGACAATAGTGCAACATTTCGATGCGAAGAGATTACTCAGCTCTGTGATAAATGGGGTGTTAAAATTGTGTTTAGGTGTGTCAACCGGCCAAGTGGAAACGGGATAGTTGAGCGAAACCACAGAAAAATCAAGCGTATGGCTGCAAGAACTAAGAGGAGTATCCAAGAGATGGTCTATTGGTACAATTTGACACCTAAGGAAGGATTAGATGGCGATTCATCGCCGAGTTCCCAGATTTTTTCGTACCAATGGCGATGTAAAGGTGAACCTATAAAAGGTGAAGTGTATGAAGGGTCACATTTTACAGTAGGCGATCGTGTGTTTGTCAAGCCGCCAAACCCATCCTGTACTTCGAGGTGGAAGGAAGGAGTGGTTACTGGACAGTTTTCGCCAACGAGTGTTGAAGTCAATGGCAGGCCTCATCACATAGCAGATGTGCGAAAAGTATTTGAAAGTAAAAACGAAAGTGGAAGTTGTGTCGGCACCTCGTGTAGTGGTGTTGACACCACGGGGGCGTGTAGTTGTGACCTAGCATCAGCTGACTAATTATTTGTTTTATGGTTACGTTTTTGGCTATTTTTGTTGTTATGGTGACGAATAATGGGCAGAGTTGGATTATGTTTAAAAGTTGAAATAAGAAGGTTCCTTTTTTTTGTTGTTGTGAAAATATAAGTAAGTTTAAGAAGCTCTGAAGAGTTTTATTTTCTCATTTATTTTCCCACACTTGGTACTCTCCTTAATTTACCAAATTTTACGCGTTATACATTTTTTCGTAGCCTTACTCCTTGACACCTAAAATTTAAGTGTTATGTCAAAATTCTAATGGTTTTACCGCTGTTACGAGGCTATAACAGTTTCCCGTGTTATTCTTAAGGGGAATAAGCTTGAAAGTGGCTAGCTTTGGTGTTTGTTTCTTAACCATTTAGAAACTTGATAAAGACTTGAAATTTGGCAAGTATGTAGATATCACCTTGTAGTATCGCAACAATTTGTAGAACTACAATTTTCAAATGTTAACCACCCAAAAAAATCCAAAATGTTGGACATCTAAAAACGACAAAATACGTTATTTTTTAACTGTTTTAACTAAAAAAATTTAAGAGATATCAAAGTTTTCAAAAGATGTTCATGGTCAGGAATTAAAATTTCCTACAAAACCCTCTTGGGTGTTTTCCGAAAATCACATCCCTACACCCACAAAAATTCCCTACTTCTAACACTTTTTAAATTTCTTTAATTTTTGACGTGTTTTTAATTTTTGAAATTACTTTTTGAAAATATATTTTTACTTTTAGTAATCACAACTTGGAACAAAAAATTCCCCAAAATGTCATTTTTAAATATTCACTTCCTTAAACAAATAAAAATGGTGGATTTTAAAAATATTCAAACAAATCGTATTTCGTCGATCTGTGATTTGGTTCTCGTACTTATTTTTTCTGCCTCATTTGGCTACCCATGCTGAACCTAATATTCTTCTAATCAATGTTTTTGGGGTTTTTTCGAGTTTTGAATGTTTTGCAGTCAGGAGATTCGGTATCTGAAGGACTAGTTCTGAAATTATAGACAGGTTAATTAATAGTTAATTAAGGGGATCCGCCACTATCTCTAACTTTTTTTTTATTTTTGACTTTTTTATGACTATAGTATTTTTTTTATGAGTACTTGGCTAATTAGAAGATTTGACGTGAAATATAGCTATATTTTAATAAAATTTTATGGTTTTGGCCCTTTTTAATATTTTTTACAAATTTTTCGTATATCTTATTTCCTTGAATAACTTTTTTACTACTCAACTAATAGCCCAGTCACTTTAGGTAAGAACCTAGACATGAAAGATGTAAAGCTGATTTTTTGCATGGTGATAGTATATAATAGGAAAGGTGTTTTCTGAAAGTTCCCTGAATTTCCCCCCCTTGCTTCCCCTTAAAACCCCCCCTCCCCCGAAACACCAGGTTGAAAGTGTAGTGTTTAACTAAATCACCTATATCTTTTGATGTAAACGAGCTATCAGCATAATTGTTTTTTCTTTGAACTCCCCGTTAAATTTACTTTAATAAAATAACCTTACACGTAGCATTATCTCTATTGGGTGGGATTTTATATGTGATACAAAATAAATATTATTTTATTTAAAACGTGAAGTTGTAGATTAAGCCAAACGTCGGTTTTGCAGTAGGTAGTACGACAATGTAACAACACTTTTTACCTGTTTGATGAGCTTTCCAAAAATGTATAACAATATATATTTTAATTTAAATTGTTACCGAATGAAGCCATTTAAATCCATGCTTCAAACAGCCACAAAGCGCACTTAGCGTACCATTCCAACTTGTCCAGTAAATATCTATTCTATATACAGGGTTAGTAAAAAGTGTGGAGACCCCCTGTAAATTTTTTTAACGGCCCATACTAAAAAAACTAAACTCGGCACACCTTTATGGCATGTTATGAAGTACTTTTTGGGAATAACCGCCACTTGATGATCATCCCCAAAATGGGGGATTTTAGGGGAAACTCTAAAATTTCAAATTTTAAGCCCCATTGAGTGACCCCTCATTTTGAAGGTCCTGGTAAAAGAAAGCCAACAACGCAAATTAGAGGTATCTACCTCAATCCAGTAAAAAATGGAAGCCAATTGAAATTCTCAAAAGTTAAATTTAACTTACAGCTTTTCAAGTCTGGAGACCCCCTGTAAATTTTGTAACGGCTCACACTAGGAAAACTAAACTCTACGCACCTTTTTGGCATGTTATGAAGTACTTTTGAAGCCTAATAGCCACTTGTTTACCAAACCCAAAATGGGGGATTTTTGGGGGAAACTCAAAAACTTTAAATGATAAGCCCCATCGAGTGACCCCTCATTTTGAAGATCATAATAAAAGAAAACTAGCAAACTAGAGGTCTCTATCTTAACACAGTAAAATATGGCAGCCAATTTAATATTAAATTGCTAGTTATTTCTGATTTCTAAAGATTTCAATCAGCTTCCATTTTTTACTGGATTGAGATAGAAACCTCTAGTTTGCGTTGTTAGTTTTCTTTGACCAGGACCTTCAAAATGAGGGGCCACTCAATGGGGCTTAACATTTAAAATGTGGTTTTTAAAGGGTTGTTTGAGTTTCCCCCAAAATCCCCCATTTTGGGGATGTACACCAAGTGGTGGTTATACCCAAAAAGTACTTCATAACATGCCATAAAGGTGTGCCCAGTTTATTTTTTCTAGTATGGGCCGTTAAAAAAATAACAGGGGGTCTCCACACTTTTTACTAACCCTGTATAATTCAGTTTTAAAAATATTTGTACAACTAAATCTAGAGTTCTACTGGACCGATTTTATAATTATTGTGTCGTTGGAAAGCTTAATTCATGTAAATTTGCAAATAATTATGAAAGTTTGTTTTTGTTATGATTTATGGTGAAAAAAAAAAATGTTTTCCATAAGAAATACATTGAAAACTGTGTTTTTCACACGTTTTATTTGGGTGCGACTTTTGGCTACTTATTTTGAGTATTTCCAAAAAGTGCATGGTACCAATTTGTAGGAAATGTTATTCTCTTTCAGAATATCACCTTCCACTCTGGTGGATTTCCTCACCATTTAAAAGTTATTTGCTAAAAGGCTAAGCAACCTCTGAATTTATAGTAATGATTAAATACTGAGCAAGGGATATTTTCGTTAAACTTTGTACAACTAAATCTAGACTTCTACTAGACCGATTTTGTTAATTAATGGGTCATTGGAAAGCCTAATTCATGTAGATTTGCAAATAATTATGAAAGTGTGATTTTATCAAATATTTGTGGTGAAAGTTTCTTTTTTCAAGTTTCTGTTTTCAAGTTTCTGTTTTCAAGTTTCTATTTGTAGCCAGCTTTTGCCTGCCTTTATTAAGAATTTTCAAAAAATGCATGGTAGTTATTTGTAGTAAATTGTATTCTCTTTCAGAATATCACATCCACTTTGGTAGATTTTCCCTCCATTTAAAAGTTATTGGTAATAAGCTAAGTGATCTACAAATTTTAAGTGGTGAGAAAATACTAAATTGTTTTTTTTTTTAAACTTTGTACAACTAAATTGATTGTATAAATGATTGTATAAAGCATTGATTGTATAAATTCACTCCCACCCTTCATTGACGAAGGAACTGACGATGATGAGGGAAAAGAAAGTTGATATGTACTGTATTGTTTATGCCTTACTTAAGTGTTTTTTAACTGTAGGCTAATTAAACCTGTTGAGCATATATTTGCCTTTTCTTATAACTACCAATTACTTAATTTTTAATCCTTGTGAGTACTTATTTTCTTACTATTTTTGTAATTCAGTGTTCTTATTTTGCTTGTTAAACATTCACACAGGGTGTGTAAACAATAAATAAATAAAAAGTAATCATTAAGTAATATTCACTGAACAATTTGGAATGATGTGCTAAGTGAAGCATGGATTTAAATAGCTTCATTCGGTAACAACTTAAATTAAAATATATATTGTTATACATTTTTGGAAAGCTCATAAAATAAATAGGTAAAAAGTTTTGTTTCAAACACATTGACGTACGACCTACTGCAAAAACCAGGGTTTGACCAAATCTACAATTTTATGTAAAAAAAATAATATCTTTTGTTATATCACAGATATAAACCCACCCAATAGAGATAATGCTACATGTAAGGTTATTTTATTAAAGTAAATTTTACGGGGAGTTCAAAGAAAAAATAACTATGCTGATAGCTCGTTTACATCAAAAGATATAGGTGATTTAGTAAAACACTACACTTTCAACCTGGTGTTTTGGGGGAGGGGGGGTTTTAAGGGGAAGCAAGGGGGGGAAATTCGGGGAACTTTCAGAAAACACCCTTCCTATCATACACTATCACCATGCAAAAAATCAGCTTTACATCTTTCATGTCTTTGTTGGCCTTGATTTTTAACTTAAGTTACTGGGCTATAATTGCAAAAAGCAAGCTATCATTTTATTCCTTACATAAAAAGGAAAAATCTGGTGTATAGAAACCATGGTAACTCAAAAAATAATAATGTGGTGAGCATATTTTAAATATCACATTTCTACAATGGGGGAAAAACGGGTTTTTTTTACAAATATTATTAAATTTTATATTAAATATGCTTGTATTTTGATTCCTATACACCAGAATCTTTCAAATAGTATTAAGATGATGTGGTAAAAATTTTATTACAATAGGCCTAGTACTTACATAGTTATTCAAACTTTTGTTGGACAAAACGTGGAAAAATACAATTCCGGGAAAACGGCTCTCAAAGTCTTATAAGTCTTTTCTTTACTCTAGAATTCGCCTGGGCCATATGAAACACCTTCTCTATCTTTTTTCAGTTCTTCCTCTCTAAGCTGTGCACTCTTCAATATTTTCCTGTACCTCTTGTATTTTTCTGTGTCCCTTGCTTTACGCAACCGTAGACGGTGTGAATCCTTCTTTCGGGCGAGTAGTGCGGATTTGATTCCTGGTGAAATCCCAGATTTAGTGTACAATTGAGTCATAGTAATTAAATGTCCTTCATTGTATGAGCAAATTCCTTCTGCTACCAATGCCTCAACTTTCCTTTTAGCAGTAAACATAGTTTTTGGGCATTTGCTCCATACAACACCGTGTAGTGACTCGTTGGCGTTCTGAGTCTTTCCGGCTGAACACCGCTTCAGTAGGTCATCAGTTGACAACCGTTCATAGACATGCAACACATTTTTATATACAGTCTCATTTATGGGTGTTTTAATGCAGTGTTCATGCTTTCTAGGTGTAACATGGTTGGCAATGTCACGCTGATAGAAGCACCAACTATTCGCTCCAGGAGGACAATTATGATGCAGTGGATTCGCATCTGTTGAACGGCAATGATCAAGGGTGGCAAAAATGGCAGTTTTCATTGCTTTTGTATCTGAAAGATTGCTTGTTACTGCATTACGGTAGTACTGAGTCAACTTGTCAATCGTTACGCCTTTCAAACTACCACGAGCTTTACCTCCGAGTGTGATTTTTGTCTTACCACAATCCTTTACTAAATTACGTAAACCAGTGCCCAATCTTTTGGCGATATGGTTAACACACTCCTGTTTTTCAATCACTACATTTTTTCCATAAATATCCAGGGATGTCAAGTGGTCGTGTGTCTTAGAATCGCCATCTGACACTACACTGGTATAACGGAACCCGATGTCTTGGGACCGCTTCCAGAGGCGTTCCGCTGCTTCCGCCTCCATAGCCGGAGACGAACCATCAAAGTTACCCTGGCATGAAAGCCAATGACCCAACAGCCATTCCTCATACTCTTCTGAATCCTTACCTAGTTCAGTACACTTTTTCTCGCATACTCTACAGTATTTTGAAATTACCTCGAAGTCGATAACTAAGCCTGTTATGACCTCTATAACGCATCCAATCCCATACTTCGAAGTAAATCCGCGCTTTTGCCAGGAGCCATCATAACTGACACTGATGTCCAAAACATCGGGTACTTCTAATGAATTATCTAATTCACTATATGCTTTTATAACCTCAACCCGAGCATTTCTCAGCGAGCTCTCAGCGTAGTCTTTTGCTACTTCAACAATTTTCTCAATCTGCTTGTCATAAGCAGAATGATTAATACATGACATATTTAATCCCATGCTAAAGGTTTGCATGGCCATATGTCCTTTTCCCATTGACATGAATGTTTTGACCATTCTTCGGTTGATATCAAATGGGGGCCTAGTTTTTACTGTTTCATCGCCTATTTTTTTTGAGGTTTGAAAACTATTTACTAGGTCACATGAGAGACAATGCACAGCAATTTCTTTAGCAAACCCATTTTCACTGATGGTCTTGACATTTGAATTTACAGCAAAACAAAATTTACATGGCATTTCTCCTAAGAATTTTGATAAGCGAGCTAGATCTACTAAGCAGTATGAAGGAGCGTCGTCGCAAACATCGACACAAGGTTTGTAAGACGAAACCAGTTCAAAACCTGTTGGTCTTTTTTTTTACAGGGCTATTTTCACCATCATCCACTGTAAACTCAGGCTCTGGTGACATTTGTGTTTCATTATTGCTACCAACAGGTATTAGGCCTAACTGTTCACTTGAACACTCGCTTTCCGAAGATTTTTGTTCTGGGTTTTGCTTACTTACATTGGTTTTCCTCCATCTTTTTGCAATAGATTCTCTGTTGAGCAAAGATCTCTTTTGCTTGAAAGCTTTTTGTCTTCCCATTACCACTTTTCACACTGAACTATTCACCACTTTTCACTTTTCACTTTACACTTTTCAAAAAAATGTATCAATCAATATTTGTTACTTTTGCAAATCAACAGTAGGTAGTAAACATAACATCAGTTACAAGTTCAATAGTTGTTGAAAGTAAATATGTATATAAACAAACAAACATAGCCTAAAAGCAAAACAACAATAGTACTCAGCTGACAGCTGACAGACAGTACAACAGTGATGCAACCTCAGATAGAAAAATTTACCAAAATAGTTTGTAAGTTATTTTATTTGGCCTAGGTATATGACATTATAATACAAAAACTACCAAAAGCATATATTTAACCAAAAATCACCCTTCTCAGTATAACTTGATACTATACATAAGTAAAAAGCATAAAAAGAATGAGACAAATATATAAAAATACATATCGTTGAAAATTCGCGAAATTGCGATTCGCGCATTGTTTACATTAATATAAACTAGTGGTCGTCCTGTGGTCGAAACTCGACCAAAAATAATTAATTTACAGACTTCTCTATTTTCTCCCCACACTGTAAAAAAACATGTGATTGGAATTTCTTCCATTTGTTTTGATTTTCCGTTTACATTTTGTTGTTATTTCGTCACCATCATGGCAACCCATATGGTCCATGTTAATTTTTTGAAGTTTTCAAATTCATTTTTTGTTCTTATTTGTTAGCCTATTTTAATTTTTAAATGCATTCTGCACATCTACAGGAAAATATCTTTCCAACAGTATGCGTAGATTTTCCCTGCGATGCACACGAGCTGAGAAAAAAGGTTTTAAAGAAACATGCTTGCCTATTAATATATAGATAGATTTTATCAAGAAAAAATATTCAGATTGATATAAAATTTTAAACACATGTTCACTATTAAATGCTGAATCTAAAAACACCATTTTTGAAAAATGTCAAAAAAATAAAAAAATCAGCTGGAGATAGTGGCGGATCCCCTTAATTAAGTACCTGGGGACCGAGCTTTGCTCGGGGAACTTTATCACTACACTATACTTTGAGAATATTCTTTGGTCAATGTAATAGGGGTTTTTAACAATTTGTTTGGTTCCCCTAAACTGCCAACACTATAGAAAATTCCCACTATTTTTCAGGCTGAATTCGGAAAAGGCTATCACCAGTAAGAAAATCTCACCTTCCTTCATTTGAAGTAGGTATTAGCATAGACTTCTCATCCCATTGTAAATTTTGAAGCTCGTTTTTCATGTCTAGTTCATGTACGCCACACTGGGCGCAAGTGTCGACGAAATTTTGTTTCTTATTTTAGGGTTAATTTCTTGATTTGTACTTTACTGTTTGGTTAAATAACTAGGGGACTAGTTATTTGTGCAACTAGTGAGAAAAGTGAGCAATTGACTCACTCGAGAGAAATCCTTACTCACGAGCCGTAGGCGAGTGAGGAATGGTTTCTCGAGTGAGTCAATTGTACTTTGAACTCCAGTTGCACATTATACTTTTCCTACAGTTACCATAAAACAAATAAATTTGTGAAGAAACATAACCTATTTTTACACAGATGTGAACTTATATTATAACATTTAATGTGAAGTGACAAATACAACAGTACAACAGCTGACCAGCTGATTTACAGCCAGTGCTGCCAACGTATTTTGCGCGCATACAACGTTGCCTGCATGTTACGCGCTCACTATTTCGTGCCTTCACGTTGCAAATCTGGAGTGAGACAAAGTAATTAGAGTGAGACAATGTTAACATTGTCTCACTGATGAGCGAATTGGCCACTTTGCTTTCTCAAATCAGTGAGAGAACATGTACATTGTTAGGTAACTGTAGGAAAAATTTATTGTTTATGATTAGATCGTATTATTTGGTTAAACGAGGTTTTAAATGACTGTATTAACGGGAAACAAAGTGTAAACAAAACACGACCTCTAACATAAACCGTACAGAACTAACAATAAAAATGTCTTCAGCTGTTCCATTAGGATGAGAAAGGTATTAGTCACAGCAAGAAGGCTAGGCTGTCCTATAAGTTAATTGGGAGTTTATTTGATATCTAGTCCTAAACTTATAGCGATCTTAAGGCAAACATAACTAAAACCTAACCACAGAGAAGTAACACAAATATAAACACTCATCCCCTGTAGGCCTAAAGCTACCTACCTATATTTTATTTGGGTAATTGGGTAAGGATTAGTACTTTTTTGGGTACTTACGTATTAAACGGAGGCCACATTTTGTCAGCGCGCTGCGGCGGTTATGTTAGGTTGGGTTATCATAATAGAAAGTATAACTCGTCTGGTATCGATTCATAACGAAGCAAGGAAAGTCCTACACACATAATATTTACGATAACCCAACCTAACATAACCGCCGCAGCGCGCTGACAAAATGTGGCCTCCGTTTTAATACGTAAGTACCCTTTTTTGAGAGTGTCATTATGTACTGAACACACCTAGATGATATAGGGTATTAGTGATTCATGGAATTATTAATTTATAAAAAGCAACCTAACCGAGTTACCTTAATGATGTGCCCAGTATTTAATACAAAAATTAAGGCTTATGTCTATGTATAATATTATAGTTTTGAAACTGAGTAAAATAAGGCACGTATAATCTAGATTAGGTATTGATTAGTGTTAATAAACTAAACATGGATGAACCACTAAGTCAAGCTACTAACCCAGTTGTTCAGGCTAGGCTAACCTGAGTCCTGAAAGCATCCATCTCAAAACGCCCAAAACTTAAGAACAGATCCTAGTGTTTGATTTATTTTAAACTTTATTTTTCTGAAATACATAGCTAAATTATCCAGTGCAATCATCCCACACTGCTAATTGCAACACTCAAACTTAGGTAAGCTAGTGGCAGGTTACAATTAATGGTAGGTGTATGGCTGGGGTATATTCATGTCTTGGCGCAAACCCCGTCCCTCCAACATTTATAGTTTTCGATATAGGGTGGGGGTATATGGATCTGGGGAGTGGGTACGAAATAGGTGTAGTTGGGGGTATGAGGGGTTGTGATATATGTTTTAACCCTATTTTGGGGGTGAGAAATTCAATGGTGCAAACCCCATCCCTCCAACATCCGTAGTTCTCGATTTAGGGTGGGGGTATATGGATCTGGGGAGTGGGTACAAAATACATGTTGTTAAAGTTTTGAGGGGTTTTCATGTATGTATTTACCCTATTTTGGGGGTGAGAAATTCAATGGCACAAACCCCATCCCCCTAACTTTGTTAGTTTTCGAGTTAGGGTGGGGGTATATGGATCTGGGGATTGGGTACAAAATATACTGCAATGGCGTAGGAGGCACTACTGTACAAAGAGCGAAGTCTCTAATAGTCTACAATTTACCATTGACAGCCAAATTTTGAATGCTAAGGACGTTTAAAACTTTTGTTAAAAAAAAAACCTTAAAGGTATTCAATACTTTTTTGTAGACAGTGAAGAAGTAGCAAAAAGTTGAATTAGAACTTCATTTTAAAATAGTTGTTTAGCCTCCGGATTACTGTATTATACTTAAAATGGTTTACAATACCTGCATATAGTAATCCTTTGTTGCTGATTTAGGCAACTAGTTTCGGTTCTTGTTTTGAACCATCTTCAGGCCTCAAGGTGTCAAGTGATCACTTCATTCGAAGGTCGTTAACAGAGTTCAATAAATAAAACATATACAAAACACGATACACGGAACGGACACACATTACAAAAAACACGAAAAACACGAAGGGACATTGACAAACGATCGTGACCGGGCTGAGGTAATGTCTAGACTGGTAAACCTCGTGTCTAGACATTACCTCAGCCCGGTCACGATCGTTTGTCAATGTCCCTTCGTGTTTTTCGTGTTTTTTGTAATGTGTGTCCGTTCCGTGTATCGTGTTTTGTATATGTTTTATTTATTGAACTCTGTTAACGACCTTCGAATGAAGTGATCACTTGACACCTTGAGGCCTGAAGATGGTTAAAAACAAGAACCGAAACTAGTTGCCTAAATCAGCAACAAAGGATTACTACATGCAGGTATTGTAAACCATTTTAATTAGAACTTCAATTTTGATTCAAAGGACGACTATCGATTCCCTGAACACAATCATTTTACAGATTTGTACCTGTGGCAGACAACAAAGTAGAGTGTTTTAAAACATCAAAATGCTTAAAATCTATTATTAAAATATAACATTATTAAAAAAATACATTGATTGTGTATTATAATGTAATATTATGATTTCTACGCTATTACACGTATAATGCTTATTTTAGTACTTTTCAATGTTTCATAACTTTAAAACCATTTTAGGACGCCATTTTAATTATGTAGGCCTACACGCCACATTACAAATGAATTGTAGTTATAAAATCTTTAATTTTGCAAAAGACTAAACTTGAAGGAAATCCACTTTTAGTATTGACACTTAAATTTTATTTATTATATAATTTTGAATTTGACAACTTGTATAATATAACATTGCTCCCAGAGGGTAAGGCGTGTACATTTTTATGTGTCCTTGAACAATTGTTAAGGTGTCCATTTGCCGTCGGGCGTCGGAGACCATCTATTGGTAGGTGTCCATTTGCCGTCGGGCGTCGGAGACCATCTATTTGTAGGTGTCCATTTGCCGTCGGGCGTCGGAGACCATCTATTGGTAGGTGTCCATTTGCCGTCGGGCGTCGGAGACCATCTATTGGTAGGTGTCCATTTGCCGTCGGGCGTCGGAGACCATCTATTTGTAGGTGTCCATTTGCCGTCGGGCGTCGGAGACCATCTACTGGTAGGTGTCCATTTGCCGTCGGGCGTCGGAGACCATCTATTGGTAGGTGTCCATTTCCCGTCGAGCGTCGGAGACCATCCATTGGAGTGCGTATTTTCAATGTATGTAATAATAATGTAATAATGTAATAATAATGTAATGTATGTATGGTAAATTGTATGTTTCAATGTATGTGTAATCAATGTATGTAATCTTCAATGTTGTGTGTGTGTCTTCAATTATGCCTCATCCTCCGGGAGCTTCAATTTTAATGGTGGAACTATATGAAAATCCATTCTTATATGAATTTCATTAGTCGTTGTCAATATGCCTATAGCCAATCCTGTTAATAATCCAGCTGCAAAAAAACGTGAAATCATCTTTAAATTTTGAAATTTAATATATTGTGATTATGATTTTTAATTTCCATAGTAACAGTTAAGGTTTACAAACTTAGTTGTTGTCGATAGTTTTAGGTCTTCTATCAATCTATCTTTGGCATTTAGATGCTTATGATAAAGGGTAGAGAAAGAGCAAAGAGTTGAAATTTGACTTAAAATTTGGGATACAAATGTTTGGCCACTTCTAGACGTGCTAGGGAGCTGAAAATTTCGGTGGTTTGTAGGTCTAGTGCCCAACCCCCCGGGAAAATTCTGAAAAGTCGCATTTTCTAATTTCCACCCCCCCCTAAATTAACAATTTCCCCCCCATGTTATTCTTAAGGGAAATAACATTGAAAAATACCGACTTTCGTACGCTCGTCTGAACCGTTTAGAAACGTGCTAGAGACTTTTGAAATTTGCGTAGTATTGTACTATGGGATCTTAAATTACCAGTGAAATTCGTAAAAACCCCATTTTCAAAATTACACCCCCCCAAAAAAATTCTATTAAAATCCCCGTTTTTGGAAAACACGTTTTTAAGCGAATTTCCCTATAGGGAAGTAGCTATTACCGTAGGTGGCACGGTAAGACCTAGACCCGGGACCGATTTACTTTTTCATTTTGATGTTCCCAGAGGCCAAAAACACCATTCGTTCAAATTTTTATATATGTATATATATATAGACTTATATATATATACGTCCGTGAACTCGATAACTTGAGTAATTTTTGTCCGATTTTGATGACATTTGGTTTGAAGGTGTAAGGCGGGATAAACTTGAATGAGTTCGCGAACCAGCATGATCGGACCATGGGAACGGGGCTTTACGGGGGGTTTTATGGGGTAAAAATTGGTTTTTCTCACTTTTGACCCTCAAAACACAAAATTTCCCAATTTCTCTTGAGACCTTTTTAAAGAGCTTAAAAAAACAATTAATTTAGTATATAAAAGTATTTTTGTTCGGTTAATAGTAATGGAGAAAATTAAAAAAATTGGAAATTTAAAATTCCCATGTTATTCTTATGGAGAATATTGTCAAATGTTGTAGTTTGCTTGTTTATGGATATATTTTGTATTTTGATCAAATATTTTTTTTGTACTAAGCTATCAATATTTTACAAAAAAAAACACACTATTAGTTTCCTTGTAGCAGCAAACCTAGGTACTGGTTAAACCTAATGTTATTAAAATATATTTAATTGAAAATCAATTAAGACAAATGGAAATTCGCTTAGTCGGCAGGTTTGCTGCGGCGGGGGTATTTTAAACAGCTGTAGCTCGAAAACGGTAAGAGCTAGAATCGATTTGAGAAAAAATCGTAGGTTCGGAATAAAATTTTCTACAATACAGTTTTGTCAAAGAAGGCGTTATATCGAAATTCACACTCCTTCACCTTCAAAAAACGCTATACTTCCAAAAATTTTGAAAATTATCAATTTGTTTACGTGTTTTAAATTTTTAAACGACTTTTCGTACATATATTTTTTTTACTTTTTATGCTCCCAACGTTGAAAGGAATGTCCGTAAAGTGACCTTCTATAATTTTAACCGAAAAAAAATTTAAATGGTGGATTTTCAATCAAAAGTATAATTTTTAACGCATTTTGTTATGAAGAATTAGAATGCTTTGACAGGCAAACTACTACAGGCAAACTATGTCGCAGATTCGCACGCGCTCCCGCCCGGCTGGGAAATATTGTACAAACACCAGGCGGCCCACTGCCAGTCGCGGGAGAAATTTTTGTTAACAAATATAAATATAAATCTATATATTTAATACACAGTTGTAACACTGTTTTCTCAGTAATTACTGAACCGATCCCCAGGTTATAGTTGTCAAATAAAAGGGGATAATGCATAGATTTTCCAAACTTCATTAGAATTCACGTTTTTTCTAAGGGTTAAAACCTACAGCCCATCAAAGGTTGAGTCAATACAATTCTTATTGAAGGAGGAATATAATTTACAGCTTATTTTGATAATTAATTAATTGTAAATCATATGTCGGCCTCGCCACAATATAATGAATCAAGACTTTTCAGATTTTTTCAACACCCTCGGTCCTAGGTTTGTGGCAGGAGGCGATTATAATGCAAAGCATCCAATGTGGGGATCAAGGCTAGCTAACCCTAGAGGAAGGCAGCTTTTAATATCTATTAACAACAACAATATGAACTACTTGTCAACAGGCGTACTGGCCCACTGATCCTCAAAAAACTCCAGACCTCATAGATTTTTTTGTGACTAAAGGTATTGGACAAAATTATACTGATGTCAAATCTTGCCTGGATCTTTCATCAGACCATTCTCTGATAATAGCAACCATAAGCTCAACCATAATTTATAAAGAACACTCACCAACTCTTTCTAATAAACTGACCAACTGGGAAAAATTTCGGCAAATTATGAATGAAAATATTTCTTTGAAAATACCCCTGAAAACGCCAGATGACATCGATGATGCCGTCGAGTTTCTTAATTCTACAATTCAAACGTGTTGCTGGCAATCAACTCCAGGTGACCAACAAAAGAACTTGAATCATATAAATTATCCAGTTGAGATAAAGCGGAGAATAGCGGAGAAAAGAAGGCTAAGAAGAATATGGCAACAGTCACGTAACCAAAGGGATAAAGCCAATTTAAAACAGCTTCTCAAGATCTAAAACGAGCGCTAAAGAATCTTAAAAATAAATGGTTTTGTGATTTTACTGCTAATTTGTCTCCAACTGAAAGTACAAACTATTCTTTGTGGAAGGTTACTAAGACAATGAAACAACCTAAAACTCCAGTACCCCCTCTACTTAAGCCCAACGGGTTATGGGCCAGAAGTAACGAAGAGAAAGCAAATTTGTTTGCTGACCATCTTTCAACAGTGTTCACGCCAAATACAAATTTGAATAACAACTACCAAGAAATTGAAGAATTCCTCGTCTCCCCCAATCAGATGTCATTGCCGATATCTCAGTTTCGATCTCCTGAAGTGATAAACGTAATTAAGGGATTAAAACTGCACAAAGCCCCTGGGTATGACTTGATTACAGGAAATATTCTCAAGGAACTTCCAAGAAGAGCAATTTTATTCTTGACTCTGATTTTCAATTCCATTTTGCGAACTGAGCATTTCCCTGCTCAATGGAAAACATCTGAAACTATAATGATTCAAAAGCCTGGAAATCACCAAATCAAGTTAGTTCGTACCGGCCTATCAGTCTCCTCCCCATTGCCTCAAAGGTTTTTGAAAAACTTCTTTTAAAGCGCCTTCGTTTTGTGATTGGTGAGTTGAACTTAATTCCTAATCACCAGTTTCCAGAACCAAAATTTTTATGACCAAAGATGAATATCCACTTACACAATCCAAATACAATCTGTTTGATTTTCTAAAGCAGATGGAACCATGAATTAGTAATATTGACCCTCCCCGTAAGATTGCACACCAATTATATAAACTACTTACCCCATATAGTTTAAATATTGTGTTAAGCGGATTCATTAAACACGTTTTTTAAGGTATACAATTTAATTTTTATGCTTATCTTTCCTTAATTTAAATATCATTGCAATATCTTTATCTATCACAGTTTGCTGATTTGACATAAAACCTGAAGAGTAACCGTCGAAATCGAAATTTTTCCCCTGGTTGTATCATGATATTTAATTTTTAGAAACTAATATAATATTCCAATAATATTTTTTGTGTAGTGATATAAAATATAGATTATTATCACTGACGAATACTAGAAAATACCCGGTATGGATCATAAACATAAACAAATAACGTTTTTGATCCGAAAATAAATATGTTTCCTCAATGTTTAATCCAGTTTCGGAATTTTTGTTGGATTATGTATGGTGGAGGAGTTTTCGAGAATTGTTGTATTATTTTTTGGGGCAAACTTGATAAGGACAGACAAGAATGAGATCCAGTGGAATAAGACAGTTACATGAATTGTAGATGTCAGATAATTTGTTGAACAATATTAGACGTGGGTCAATCCATAATCAATGGTGCGCGGGTACACGGGGAAGTAATAATCATTTGTTGTACTATAATCAAAGGCAATAATAACTCTGTAATTGAGTTAAAAATGATTTATTTAACAATATAACACGTGGTTCAATTTATAAACAATGGTTTGAGGGCACACGGGAAAGTAGTGAACAATTTTTGTTTTATAATCAACGGTAAGAATACCGCTGCACAGTTTGATTTCTTTTTTAGGTAGAAGCACAGAAAACGTACTACTGTAAACGTGTGTCTGCTGTGGTAGAAGCGACTAAGGTGTGGTCTGATATATCTTTGAAGATGAACGTTTTTGGCAGTAATACGATCACTGTGTGGTTCAATACCTGTCCAATTTTGAGGTTAAACCAAAACAAAGAAACTGGTATATCAAGCAATGAATCAAAATCAAGTAATGAATAGGCCTAAATTGTTATTAAATTATTGCCACTACGTTATTAGTGACATGGCCATTGCTTAAAGTAATTCTTCACACTAACTGTGAATAAACAAATGGTATAAAACTTAGGAGACTTAGGCCTAGTTTACTTAGTGCACTTAGGGGGGGGGGGGGCGACAACGCAAGACACAGACAGAGGAGGTTCACCTCCTCCCCTGGGGTGACTGTTCTAGATCCGCCACTGACCAGTATTGTTTGTTAGAAGTTTTTCCATTTGTTTGTAGTTCTCCCAGGTTGACATTTGTTTTCATTGAATCAAAAAAAGAAACCAGTTACTACTGAAACCCCAATATATTTGAAATACCATATTAAATCACTAGAGAACAACCTGTATACAGGATTACTTTTTCCATAAAGGAAAACAGGCCATGCTGCAGGATCCATGACGTCACATTAGTGGATGGATTCATTGATAAATTCATTGCCATATACCATATTATGTTTTAGGTAAATAAGCGGGCTGTTTGTCAGATTTTAATGGTAAGATTTCAGTACAACTACCCACCACTGTGACGCGTATTGCGCTGCCCACTCTACAGCATGGCCTGTTTTTCAAGTGCGTAAGACTTGAAATCACGTCATTGATGGTGTATCAAATCAACCTACTCCATGAAATTCTACATGTATGTAACAAGTTTCGTGGCCATCTGTCCAGCGGTGTCTGAGTTTACCACTGCCAAATATATATATATATATTATGTAAACACACATACAAACCAACACCCTCTTTTATACTTATATATTATATGTCCGTCAACGTGATAACTTTAACAATATTTGTCCGATTATGATGAAATTTGTCTTAAAATTTTTAGGACGGGATAAACTATAAACTTAAATGTGTTCGCAACCCAACATGATCAAACAGTGGAAACAGGGTTTACATCATTAAGTATATTCAAGTGATTGTTTTTACTATTATTGGTTAAGGAAAAAAATTCAAAACGTATAGAATGTAAAATGTTAACGTTATTCTTATGGAGTAAGCTGTTGTAGCTTACTTGTTTAAGTATATATATATATTGGTCAAGTTTTGATCATATAAAGGTCATAAATTGAACGGGAGGTACAACTAGATGCAGATACAACTAGTCGTAGGTATGAATTCTTTTGCTAAATAACTTGGATGATAGAAATTTTAAATATGCACTTGAAACAAAGTTTGAGATTTGAAGATTACCTAATATATATATATATTATTTAAACATGTGATTGTATTTATTTTCTTTGTTTACATATTAGATTTAATAACATTGTGAAAGACTGTGACCATGACCTTAGTGTTAAAATGCATCAGTCATTAAAAATAATTAAAAAAAAGGGTACTATGGTGTATTATTTATTAATATATATATATATTAGGTATTCTTCAAATCAAATCATTTTCCTACTACTGGATATTGAAGATTTAAATAATATAATAAACTGTTTCCTTGTCCAATATCCTTTGGTATTGTTGGATGACGACCGGTTTCGTGATGACAGTCACATCATCCGATATTGTATAAAGCATTTACAGACAGAAACCATCGCGATGCACGCTGTCGAGCCGGCCGCGACTGTGACGTAAACCTACAAAACCAAAAGCGTGCTGCACACATCGCGATGGTTTCTGTCTGTAAATGCTTTGTTTTGTAAATATATTATGTGTTTTTGTTTTGTGTTCGGTAAAACTTTATGTCTACATAACGAATAGTTCTACGAGGATTGACCTGATGATGTTACTGTCATCACGAAACCGGTCGTCATCCAACAATACCAAAGGATATTGAATAAGGAAACAGATTATTTTATTATTTAATACGAACTTTTGTTTAAATGGTTACGTTTGTAAATCTTATAAAACAACTAATATAATATATATATATTGAAGTGTTTTTGTAGGGTTATTAGTGACGATTTGTAAATTTAAAATTGCTATTTTATTTGTATGGAGAATAATACAGTAGACTTATAGTTGGCTTGTTACTTGATGATGGTTGTTAATTGATATTTTAATTAATTTTTTTCAAATTTGTTACATTAATACTAAACAATTAATATTTCACAAAAAATACCTTATTACCTTCAAGGCAAACGCAATAACATATAAAGATAGAAAACCTGATAAAAAATAACACTGGTATGACTGTTTTTGTGTAGTGTATATATTTAGTTCTTATGAATCTATCATATTGGTTTGTTGGTCACATAGTTGCAGACAAGTACTTATACCACACGCACTATTACAGCTTTTTAGACACAGACCACAAAAATGCCATATCTCGGTCATTTTAATTGGATTTTCTATGTCGATGTGTCATTACGTATGTGTCAGAATTTACAGTAAAAAGCATTCTTGTGTTTATTTTAAGATTTACTGGTTTAACGTTACTACTGTTAAACATGTTTAAATGGCTGCCATATTAAATTTTACATTTATAAATTGTAATATATTCTTGCAAAAACTAATTATACTAGCATTAACATTTATTTACAATTTAAAATTTTAAGTAACATGGATATTAAAAAACAAAATGGTGGCTCTGTGTGTAACCATTGATTTACAGGTGCTTTAAATGTGATACTGTATTTATACATTTGTTATTAACCCAGAAATTATATTCTAAAAGGTTGGTAGAGAGTTACTTAACACCCTATAGTTCGACAGATTTGTTATAACAAAGTCACTACTAGATCATAAATGACCAGAAATATATTTTCATCAACATCATTAGGAGTAACTGGTTAGATGACGTATTTTCTCGTCACACAATTGGTATTTGGAATGTGACGTTTGCAGTAAAGATTTGAATAAAACTTGTTCAATATCGTACAATACTGTGATTTTATTATTTTGTATAAACAAATCCTTCAATAAGTCTTAATCTACGACTCAACGAAATAAACTATGACCAATAGTTGTATCACCAGCGTTGCCTTAGTTTTTGTGTTAAAGATGTTCGCTTATGAGGCTACCACGTAAAATCAAAACAATTGTTAGGTTGCAATTGAGGTCAATCACACTCTCGCAGTTACTTCCCTGCAAAGTGACCCGAGTGACCCTACGTAAGGAATATCTAAGAAATAGCAAATTAAATCCTTGTACGCTAATCACTCATATTTCCTTTACCTTTCCTAGTACTAAACACTGATTCCCTTCATTGCATTATTTGATAACGGAAGTCCATTCAAATTCTTGCGTCGAATTGTTGTAATGTCAACCCTATCCTTCTGGGAACGTCAGACGTCCGGTGTCTCTGGGGGCAACAAACTCCATCTTCTATCTCGCTCTACCCCCACTCTAGCGCTTGCTACCCCTCAACTGCCAGGGAAGGCCATAAATCAGGCGATTAGCTTCAACAATACGCGGGTAGGATTATGGGACGACTTCCGTCTCCCCGCCGTCCCTGAATTAGCCTACCTCATTAACACAGAACATTGAGTTTATAATAATCAATGTAGGCTAAGCTACTTTAAAGTAGCTTTAGCACGCTAATTAAAAAGATATGCTCCAAGCTTCAACTTAATTGACATTTCGTATGTTTCGCTTGTTTGCTAATTGTCTCTTGTTTCATTAATCACGAATTGCATTACAGCGTTACTTAAAGATTTCTTTAAGTATAGGCACCTATAAAAAATTTCCAGGAATTCGCAATTTTCCATTTATATATTAATATAGGCAAGCGTGTATCTGTAATCCTTTTTTACAGCTCATTTACATCGCATATATATTCAACGCATACTGTTATAAATATATATTATTGGTGGAATAATTAAGCCAATCCTATTTTAAATAATGATTTTATTTAGTTCAACGTTCAACTTAACTTAACCAGTAGCATAATCGTTTGGAGATAACGTTTTTATTACGAGTAAAATAGTTACAACAATATGACAACAAAATCTTGAAATAAAAGAGTATCATCATAGTATCATTGTTCGCAATTTATCACGTACAGTAACTTAGTGGATTTTTGTTATGCACTAATAATATAAAATAAATGACTAGTTTAAACTTCTTATCCCATTGTACATTTAGAAGCTCGTTTTTCGAGTCTAGTTCATGTACGTGACACTGGGCGCTAGTGTCGACGAAATTTTGTTTCTATTAATTTTGGGTTAATTTCTTGATTTGTGCTTTACTGTTTGGTTAAATAACTAAGGGACAATTTATTGTTTATGATTTGATAGTACTCACGAATATTGGAAAATACTTGGTAGGGATCATGAACATAAACAAGTAAATAACGTTTATCCGACTCAGACGACATTGCCTAACAATGTTTTATATTAAACTTTCTGCAAGTACTATTAGTATGGGATACGGGCGAAAAACGTATCATTATTTTTTACTCTCAGTGCGAGTTTTCATGCGGTCAGGTTGGTATACTTTGTCAAGGGGAGATTTGAAATTTGAAAGTAACCGTTCAGTTCAGTCTTCGCTTTCACCGAAGCCGACTGGACTACGCCCTGCAACCTTGCAAGTTCAATCTGCTTAAGAAGAAAGAAGATCTCCACATTGAATTTCTCACCCCTAAAATAGGGTAAAAAACTATATCACAACCCCTCATATCCCCCAGAACACGTATTTTATACCCACTCCCCAGATCCATATACCCCCACCCTATATCAAAAAATAAGACAGATATAGGGATGGGGTTTACGCCATTGAATTTCCCACCCCCAAAATAGGTCAGAAACATATATCACAACCCCTCATACCCCCCCAAACACGTATTTTATACCCACTCCCCAGATCCATATACCCCCACCCTATATCGAAAACTATAAATGTTGGAGGGACGGGGTTTGCGCCATTGAATTTCTCGACCCCAAAATAGGGTAAAAAACTATATCACAACCCCTCATACCCCCAGAACACCTATTTCGTACCCACTCCCCAGATCCATATACCCCCACCCTATATCGAAAACTATAAATGTTGGAGGGACGGGGTTTGCGCCATTGAATTTCTCGACCCCAAAATAGGGTAAAAAACTATATCACAACCCCTCATACCCCCCAGAACACGTATTTTATACCCACTCCCCAGATCCATATACCCCCACCCTATATCGAAAACTATAAATGTTGGAGGGACGGGGTTTGCGCCATTGAATTTTTCGACCCCAAAATAGGGTAGAAATATATATCACAACCCCTCATACCCCCCAGAACACGTATTTTATACCCACTCCCCAGATCCATATACCCCCACCCTATATCGAAAACTAAGACATATATAGGGATGGGGTTTACGCCATTGAATTTCTCACCCCCAAAATAGGGTAAAAAACTATATCACAACCCCTCATACCCCCCAGAACACCTATTTCGTACCCACTCCCCAGATCCATATACCCCCACCCTATATCGAAAACTATAAATGTTGGAGGGACGGGGTTTGCGCCATTGAATTTCTCGACCCCAAAATAGGGTAAAAAACTATATCACAACCCCTCATACCCCCCAGAACACGTATTTTATACCCACTCCCCAGATCCATATACCCCCACCCTATATCGAAAACTATAAATGTTGGAGGGACGGGGTTTGCGCCATTGAATTTCTCGACCCCAAAATAGGGTAAAAAACTATATCACAACCCCTCATACCCCCCAGAACACGTATTTTATACCCACTCCCCAGATCCATATACCCCCACCCTATATCGAAAACTAAGACAGATATAGGGATGGGGTTTACGCCATTGAATTTCTCACCCCCAAAATAGGGTAAAAAACTATATCACAACCCCTCATACCCCCAACAACACGTATTTTGTACCCACTCCCCAGATCCATATACCCCCACCCTAGATCGAAAACTAAGACAGACAGAGGGACGGGGTTTGCGCCATTGACTTTCTCACCCCCAAAATAGGGTAAAAACATATATCATAACCCCTCATACCCCCCAGAACACCTATTTTGTACCCACTCCCCAGATCCATATACCCCCACCCTAACTCGAAAACTAACAAGGTTATAGGGATGGGGTTTGTGCCATTGAATTTCTCACCCCGAAAATAGGGGGTATCCATGGGTTTTTACTGCTTTATAGACAAAATTTTGAAAGCTATATACATTTAGCAAATGGGGGGGGGGGTGTCGCCCCCTTACAGGTCAAGGAGGGCAATATAACTGTTGTAAAGGGTGTATTTGTATTTAGGAAAACATAACAAAACAACCTAATGGGGAAGAAAAAATATTTTGGCTGGGGGGGAATTCCACCCCTTGTAAGTAGGAAGGGGGAGGGGTTAGGTCGTCGGCGATGGTTCCATTGGATTCCTCACCCCAAAAATAGGGGATATTCATTATTTTTGTACTGCTTTACCGACATATTCTCCAAAATTATATATATATTTAGTCAAAGGGGGGGGGAGGGTCTTCCCCTTACAGTACAAGGGGGCAGTATAAGTGTTAAAATGAGTTTATTTGTATGGAGGATAATATAATAAATAAATACACATGGAAACAAATATATTTTATTCAAAGAATATCCATTTACCCCTTGTAATTTGAAAGGGGGGGCTCGTAGGGGGACGGCGATGGTCCCATCGAATTCCTCGCCCCAAAAATAGTAGGGCTACATGGTTTATACAGCTGTAGATACAAACTGGAGAAAATCCCTGAAAGGGATCAAAAGTTTGAAAAAATTTCCCCGAATAGGGATAAATCTCGCTTAAAAAATCCCACTCCCCAGAGCCATACACCTACCCAATTAATTATTATCCCTGTGACAGATTCAGTGTAACATCTGACATCAGTCAGACGACATTATTGACAACGACACGACACGACAACCAACGAAAAGAGTAATTTAGTGATGATAATTATTAAAACCATTAAAAATATAAAATACAAGATATATCGCTCGTTTATATTGGCAAACGTATTAAATAAACAGTAATACAGCTGAGGATAATATAGGCTAAGAATAGTTTTTTAATGGATTAGAAACTCATTACTCTGGAAAGTTTTATAATGTATTACAAATTCTTATAATGAAACGATTTAATGAACTGGGGCATAGTCGAGTCGTTTTTTCTCTCTCTGTCTCAAGTTGACAAGATTGTTTGTCAGAAGCTAATACCACAACAGTTACCTCGGAAAGTGCTTCCAGAGCTTACTGAATATCACATATATAATACATTATACTAAATAATAATGTTAATTTTTTTGGGGGGATTTTTTTATGTTGTAATATTGTTTGTAATCAAAAGTTGACTTCCACTATGTGTGAGAGAATTTCAACCGTTTTGGTGTATCTCAAGCTGTTTTCGAGATATAAGCGTTTTTTACAGTTTTATGGACTTAAAAAATTTCAAGGTGTGCAAAAATGTCAAAAAGTCTAGACTTTGAAGAATTTCATAGTAACTTTTATTTGTACCCATATAAAATAATGTTAAATTTTTTTGGAATTTTTGATTTTTTTATGTTGTATTATTGTTTATAATCAAAAGTTGACACCCACTATGTGTGGCAGAATTTCAACCGTTTTGCCGTATCTCAAGCCGTTTTCGAAATATAAGCATTTAAAACAATATTATGGACTTAAACAATTTTGGGTGTGTAAAAATGTCAAAAAACTATGGATAAGAAAGTACTATCTTTTGATGATGACAAGAGGCTTATTCTGGAAGATGACATTAATACTCTTGCTCTTAGTAATTATAAAATTGATCAAACATAAATCTATAATTGCCATTATTATTTAACCTTTCCATGTCTATTATAAAAAAGGCATATTTAGTTTTGTCCCAACATTAGAGGAAGAGATCGCTAAATTGGTTAAACGAAACGTCATTACCAACATGATTGTTATACAAATGTTTTAAAACTTAAATCGTCATGTTTGGATAATATTCGGAAATTTACATTATCACATAAATGTTTGTATACTTTGCTGCAAGATATACACAAGTAAAAACGGTCAATATTTTTATGTCGACCTTTTGACAAAAATATTGTAATATTTGGGCTATTCATGTCATCAAATACAACAACTGACTGTGACTGAGATGTGAATTTGTGTTTACTTGTGTACTTCACCACACAAATTTCACACTATTTTCACAAATTGTTCATGAATTGTGAATTTCACTGTGACTGTGATGTGAGTTCGTGTGTACTTTATCACACACATATCACATTATAAATTTCACACAAATTTTACACAATTTGTAAAATTATGACAAAAATTTCACATGAATCGTTAATTTCACTGTGACTATGATGTGAATTCGTGTGTACTTTATCACACAATTTTCACACAATTTTACACAAATTTTATATAGAAATGGAGTTGTACAATGGTATTGAACATTTATATAGGGGTGTACAGGCAAAGAGCCGGGTCTTTAAAAAAGTGGCAAAAAAAGAGCCATAAGAATAGCATGGGAAAAAACGCCCTAAGTGCCTTTAAACCATCTTATTGTCACTACTCTACATTTACACTTGTAAGGGTCAATAAATATAACAATTAGCTTTTTTAGCTTAATATCGAATATATTTATGGGGAATAAGTAAGAAATAAGGTTTAACAATTATATAGGGATATTTAGGCAAAGATCAGGATTTTTGGATTTGGTGGCCAAAAAATGATCCCATGTTATTTCTTATGGGAAAACGTGCCCCAAGTGCCTTTAAACCATCATATTGCCACTACTTACTGGAATTAAAAACAATAAATAAAATGATTTAAAACAATAATATACTAACGTTTCTTTCTTTTGGATGAGTGTGATACTGATTAGTTCGATGATGATGTAGTACGGCATATCGTCTATGTGATTCGTTTGATGAAGTGGAAGGGTTGTCTTTTGAGGGGCCTTCTTCCATCGACTCCTGAAAACGTCCTGATAAAAAAAGTATTTAGATTTTAGGTACATGGATTTTATTCATGTATACTGTAGTTATGTTGTAGAATGAAATTCGAAATCTCCAAGCCTATTTACAGATTCTCCATATAAAAACCATATACATTTTTAAACATACTTTGAACGCTATAACGCGGTGACCAGACATTGCTCGAAGGACTGACTTGTCTGTTAAGTTAAGCTCTTTCCCCGTGTTTGATGTAAGAACAAAATGACCTAGCTATGTCCATCGTGTACCGGAAGCAGTTATCCCCACCTTCGATAGTCTTCCACTCAATGGACCTAACTCTCTTGATGCCTGGCGTCTTTTTGCTTGGTCTCCTTATCCATCTTCATTGTACGAATAAGTTATGGCACCCCTATTTAGCCCAGCCAATGAATGTTTTTTATCGCAACTAAATGGTGGAAAGCTGGATTTTTGATATGTGATAGAACCACATGAGAGGTGTATTTTCCCAAAAGTCCCCACTTCTACCACTTGAGCTTTCCCCCACCCCCCTCCAAACCTAGAAATAGCAGTGCTTTACTTAATTGATCATAAGTCGAATACTATGTAAGCTATTCGAGCTGCAATTAGTTTTTTTTTTTATTTCTGATTGGTTTTCCTGCAACTTTTATTAAAATTTTTCGAAAACCAGAATACAAAATTTTGATTTCCTCTATATATTTCTTTAAACAGAAATAAATACGCAAATATGGTACAAGCAAAAGTTTTTTCCCACAGTTACCTAACAATGTACATGTTTTCTCACTGATTTGAGAAAGCAAAGTGGCCAATTCGCTCATCAGTGAGACAATGTTAACATTGTCTCACTCTAATTACTTTGTCTCACTCCAGATTTGCAACGTGAAGGCACGAAATAGTGAGCGCGTAACATGCAGACAAGGTCGTATGCGCGCTGAATACGTTGGCAGCACTGGGCTGTAAATCAGCTGGTCAGCTGTTGTACTGTTGTATCATTAAATGTCATATTAAAAATTAACTTCTGTGTAAAAATCTGTTACGTTTCTTAACCAATTTATATGTTTTATGGTAACTGTAGGAAAAATATAATGTGCAACTCGAGTGCAAAGTGCAATTCCCTCACTCGAGAAGCCATTCCTCACTCGCCTACGGCTCGTGAGTAAGTATTTCTCTCGAGTGAGTCAATTGCTCCCTTTGCTCACTAGTTGCACAAATAACTATAGTACGTCTTTCAAGGTTTACAAACGTATTATCGATTAGTCATCTAGGTGAACTGGTGGAGCTGGGCGTCGGCAAAGTGAGCGCATGCGCGCTAGTTGAACACTGCACTGCGTCGTCGCATCTAGCCCAGCCAATAAACGCACAACAAAAAACCTAATTTTCCTATATCAAATGCATGTTATTTGGGTTTAACACTAATGCCCCATTTCATTTAGTTTAAACCACGTCAAACCAGTTCACATGCATCTGATATAGGAAAATTCGGTATTTTGTTATTTACACAAAACCTAAAAGAGATACGAGGTAAGTGTAAATTACAAAGTTGTTAGGAATTAAAAAAACCTATAAAATGATGTGCCACTTGACATATGTTAATATTTGAAAATTTTGAACAATGAGCAGATTTTTTAAAATAATCTTTTTTTTAATTTTTATTTTTTCAATGAACCCTTGTTACTTGTCGCATATCACATTAAAGCTAATTTCATAACGAGTAAGAAAATCCAACCGGAGAAGGGCTAAATGCATTGGTACAGGAATCACAGAGTATTAAACAAATGTAGATTTTTTTCAAAAAAACTGCCGCCATTTTGAAACGGAAAAAAGAAAATTAATTTCTGTTTTCGCCAAAATGTTTGTCTATTAAATACCTTTAAAATGATGTATAACATGACATATGTTTATATTTGAAAATTCCGGGATTCAAACTAGTGACCCTCAGTTTTTGGCACATCCTTTATTTTAAAAAAGTTCAAAATATTGTAACGACTCTTGCGATCCAACTAATATTAATTGAACCACAAGAATAATTACTGGACTTTAAACCAGGTATGAATGCCTGTGAGACGCCAGAACTTCGGGTCATAACAAAATAAAAGCATCTTATTTCAGAAAAGATTTATTACAACAATAAAAATTAAAATCAAAATAACATGACAATTCTCAACCAAAACTAACTAAGCAAATTTTCTCTCTGTCAAACCTAACCAATTTATTTCTTCCTATTAAACAGTATCTACTTTAAATGTGCAGTATTATCCTTAATATTTCAAATTACACCCAATTTTTATCAAAGAAAACAATGAGTTCTTTCAATATCCAGGTATCTAGGGGCCCCAACTAAACAATATCCACTATCCACTATGTGGTACTCATCCGAAGTGTTCCGAAGAGAGCTCGATCCTTGAGTCTGAGGTAACGTCCAGGTTGTAGACATCAGCCACTCGAGTCGTCGATACAGGACCAGGACTGATGGATCAGCAACACCTCGACTCCTCCCGCTGGCAGACCACCTTCCGAGGTATCCTTCGCCTCGGGCTGTATCGTCTAGGTCCAAGGACAGTCTAGGCAGCGGTCGACGTTACCAAGACAGACTAGCAGAGGCGCACATCCGGAAGTAATCCATATTTCCACAGGATGGAACCCTGTGAAAACTCCCCTTGCTTAGCCTTCCGATTTTATTCAAATATTTAACTCCCTAACTCCTTCGTATGTTCCCCATACAGAAACTAAATAATACATTGATTAATTTCATTGCTTTACACTTATTTAAAATTTATCTTCATTGCCAATGGCGAAAACTCAAAATTATTTAACCTCAATACTGCAAATAAGATATTACCATAACATTTTTTCAAAATAATAAATAGCCTCAAACGGATTGACAATCACAGTTACTTTGTTCCTTTTACTGAAATAAACTATACTTTCCAACAAAGTCGAATTTTAATGCCCATGACTATAGGTGATAATTCAATATAGCCACATAGTTACTTCAGCACACTGCACACATTTCAATATAATTTATTTATTTCTGTGGTTAATATTTCTTTACAAACTAATTGCTCAACATCTTAAACGTGTTTACATCTTTAAACACAATATCCTCAATAAAATAAGCAGTTTTTAATGAAAATGGACCTGAAAGAACAAGTTTGCAACCATGTGCTCACATATTTACAACTCAAATTACTACTATTTACACATTTTCATCTGGTCAATCTGGTTCAATCTCTTTAAATTCATTCCTGGAATAACTTTTTGTTTTAAAACTATCCTTCTAAAAATAACATAAAATTCTTACCTCAACTTGAGGGTTAAACACTTGTAGGATATACTTCTCAACAGGAACAAGAGCACAAGATAAAAGACTTTGCATTGGCTAGGGACCCATATATATAACCTCTATTGCCAAGGCACTCAGCAAAAAAAACTAACATCTGCCAACCAACAAATTTAAGTCTAACACATCCTCTGTCTTAGCAAGAACTACCTTGGCCCTCAGTTATCAATAGCAAGTTATCCCTCTCCCTCACACACACTCTCTGTCTTTCTCTCTCACTTACTATCTCCAAACCCCAATAATAACCTGTCCTGCTAGCACTGAACTAGCTTAATTGAAATTAAAACAAAACTTTACTTTAAATAATATTTTAAGCATTTTCTTAAACAGTAAAAAAAAACTTGTAACAAACCAATTGTTACAATATTTTTACGCCACACTACATTATTTTGACGAACTTCCCACGCAAGAACCTCCCTGCTCCCGGAAGGGTCCTGTTTTCTGGACTTTAGTCCAGAAAACAGCTGTTTGCCGCCAGCTTAATCAAATGGGGTTTCATTGCGTACTACTGAGTTTTACCGGACACCAATCAGCTGATTATACTGTATTTAGGTTGCAATGAGTGGTTATAAGCAAAAACATAACCTCTAAGACTAGTGATTTTTAGTCCTTTAGTTGGTGGAAATATACTAAATGTAAAAGGATTTGTACATATTAGTATGGCGTAAACTATCGTACGTAACTCGTCCAAAATGTGTACCGGACTCGTATGGTAATCCCGTACTCGACTTCGTCTCTCACGGGAACGACCACACCCGTCCGGTAAACACTTATTTTCAGGACTAGTAACGTAATATAATGTTACGTTATTCCTTGGGGTCGATTTGGCGGGAAATAATTGTACGGGTGTCCACAAAGTCTTGGTCTGATAAGGAAACCGCATAGTATGAAAACAAGTAATAGTAGGATAAAGATTTATTTACGGATAAAACAGGTAACTTTTTAAGATTTTATAACTATGTCCAAACATAACACAACTCTACGTGAGCGTTTCCAGTGGCCTGCAGATCTTCTAGACGTCTTTTCAGCTTGTCCCAGGTTTTAGTCAGCATATCCTGAGTTACAGACGCCACAGAATTCCTGAATCTCTCCCGCATGTGTTTGTAAATTATGAACCAGGGAAGAATAGACAATGTCCTTGACAAATACCCGCAAAAATAAACCCATGAGAGTTATTTGGTGGGAACGAGGGGGCTGTTTGGTAGGGCCATCACGCCCGATCCAGCGACCGGGGAAGTGAAGATTTAAAACATCCCTCACGGATTTAGCCCAATGAGGTGGAGCGCTTTCTTGCTAGAAAATTATCATACGTTGCAGGTCTTATAACTGAGGGACTACATACAATTCCAACATAACCAAGTAAACCAAGTGAAACTTTCAGGCATTATTCAAGGACTAGGCCTCGTTTTGTGATTGGCTGCCACCAACTGCAAACTAACGTGGTCCCGACCAGTATTTTCTCATTACTATAAATTTGGAGGTTGCCTAACGTGTTTGCAAATAACTTTGAAACGGTGAGGAAATTGACCAATGTGGAAGGTGATATTCTGAAAGAGAATAAAATTTCCTACAAATTACTATTATGTATTTCTTGAAAATACTCAATAAAAGCAGGCTAAAGTTGGCTACAAATATAAAATATAAACTTGGAAAAAAGGAGTTTAAATGTATTATTTTTTATTTTTATTTTTTTCACCTCAAATATATAATAAAATCAAACATTGAAAATTATTTGCAAATCTACACAAATTAGGCTTTCCAACGACCTATTAAGTAACAAAATCGGTCCGGTAGAAGTCTAGATTTAGTTGTGCAAAGTTTAACAAAAATATATCTAATTCAGTATTTTCTCACCACTATAAATTTGGAGATCACTTAGATTATTGCCAATGTCTTTTAAATGGAGAGGAAATCGACCAAAGTGAATGTGATATTTTGAAAGAGAATAAAATTTACTACATATAACTACTATGCGTTTCTTGAAAATACTTAATAAAGGCAGCCAAAAGCTGGCTACAAATAGAATCTTGAAAACAGAAACTTGAAAAAAGCAGTTTTTAATGTATTTGTGTTATTTTTACTTTTTCACCACAAATATTTAATAAAATCACAATTTTATGATTATTTGCAAATCTACATGAGTTAGGCTTTTTAATGACCCATTAATTAACAAAATCGCTCCAGTAGAAGTCTAGATTTAGTTGTACAAAGTTTAACAAAAATATCCCAAACTCAAAATGTTCTCATTATTATAAATTCGGAGGCTGCTTAGCTTTTTTGCAAATAACTTTTAAATGGTGAGGAAATCGGCCAAAGTGGAAGGTGATATTCTGAAAGAGAATAAAATTTTCTACAAATTGATACCATACACTTCTTGGAAACACTAAAAAAGGCAGCTAAAAGTCGCACCCAAATAAAAAGTGTGAATAACACCGTTTTTAATGTATTTTTTATGGAAAACATGATTTTTTAAATTTTCACCATAAATCATAACAAAAACAAACTTTCATAATTATTTGAAAATCTACACGACTTAAGCTTTCCAACGACCCATTAATTAATAAAATCGGTCCAGTAGAACTCTAGATTTAGTTGTACAAAGATTTTTAAAACTGAATTATATAGAATAGATAGTTTGTATGAAGTTTGGGGCAGATCCGTCAAAAAGGCTCCGCCCCAGTCACTGGAGTTTTCTATGTTAACCTTATGAGTACTCATATTTAAATGGAATTTAAGAACCTCAACAGCTGGTTTAACTAAACAATTTGGTTCTGTAATGTTCAATAGCATTAAAAATTTAATAGGTTTACCAACAGGGTGCAGCACTTTTATTTTTTTTTATTTATGGCAACAGCTAATTTTCAACCAAAAGGTGAGTGAGTGTAGCCAACGAACTTCAACCTGAGGCGATTTAGCATAGCGAAGGAGCTAACATGAAGTCAAGTGAGCGCAGCGAACGAGCTCCAACCTAAAGGTGAGTAAGCGTAGCAAACGAACTTCAACCAGGACGGGATTGAGTCATGCGAACGAGCTCATCTTAAAAATGAACGAGTATTGACATAAAACCACATTAGGACAGGACGACATCTGTCGGGCCAGCTAGTTCCAAACAGTTGTAAACCTCATTGATAACTCTATGCAACAATGCATATCAACTGATCGGCAAAGAAAAGAAAACGGGGATACTAACATCTTGTTTTGTCGTTAAACAGTGTCACACAGTATTTGTAATTTTGGCAGTGTAAAAAACATCTTGTATATTTTACTTTTTGACGGTATAAGAAAAACACAACCTAATAAATATTTTCCCCTCTTAAAATATGTTTAGTCACTAACAGTTAGAGTACTCGTAACAGTTACAAAATTGAACTAACTTTTTTGATTGATTAAGTTCATAACAAAACACAGAGTTAAAACCGTTAGAATTTGAAACATTTCATAACACATACAAAGTATCTCTGACTTTTTGGGACTGTACGAATCATGATAACAGCTTTGAAGAAGGGTTTTAAAGTAATAGGACGAAATTATGCAGCACCATGTTTCTAATTAAGAGTAAATTACTTTCACTCGATTAATATTCACCTTCTCTTCACTAAGTACAGAACATTATTATTGTGGAAAAATTAAGACAATAATTACCTTATGTATTTGCTCTGCCGTAATCAAGTGAAATAATTCAGTTTAGCTTTTACCGTAGGTTTATTGGTAACATTTGGACTTTGCACCGATTTAATTTTCGTTTTTATGTCCCCAAAGGCCAAAACGCTATCCGTTCAAAATCATATACACATATGAATGCGTCCGTTTGCACGAAAACTCGAGCATTGGTTATCCGTTTGGGATTAAATTTGACACAAACGAGAAGATATTCGTTTATTCTAACAAGTTCTTGACCAAGTATAATTGGACTACGGAAATGGGATTTTAAGGAGGTTTATGGGTTTGAAACTTTTTCATTTACATGATCCATCATCAAAATGCGATTTATTTTAGGAACATTTTGTATATCTTGAAAAGAAAATTATTTTGTCCACTGAAGCGTTTTTGTACGCTTCATGGTTACGGAGAAAACATAAAAAGAACTGTGAATTAAAAGTTTTTGTGTTATTCCAATGGAGAATATGTGAACTGTTGCCGTTAGCTTGTTGGTGATGGTGATCGGATCAATTTTGACACTACTTTTTATACGAGGGGTGTTCAATAAAGACTGACAGTACTCTTTTAATACCTTTAATATAAAAGCTTATACTTTCACACTTGTATATCCTTCTAAGTAGTCACCATTTAAAGCCACACACTTGTCCCAGCGCCTCTGCCACTCCTTGAAGACGTGTTCAAAGCCCTCCTTTGCCAGGACCTTCAAAATCGCCTCTAAAGCCTTAATAGCGGCAATAGTAGTTGGAAAACGGCGGCCTTTGAGCTCCTTTTTGGCCTGAGGATAGAGAAAAAAGTCATTTGGAGCCAAGTCAGGGCTGTAGGGTGGATGTGGCACAGTTTCGACTTCTTTTTTGGCTAGAAACTGAAGCACAGTATTGGCAACATGGGGGCGAGCATTGTCATGATGCAGTTTCCAGCGTCCAACAAGGTCAGGCCGTTTTTTTGGGGATGTGATCTTTCATTAGTTGCTTCAATACTAAAATGTAGTACTCTGCATTAATTGTCTGACCCTGTGGTACAGTATAAGTGTACACCATACCACGATAATCAAAGAACCTAATCGCCATTGCCTTTGCAGCAGACTTTTGAGCACGAGGTTTTTTTGGCGTTGGTCCACCTTTTTCCACCCACTCTGTACTCTGTTGTTTTGTTGCAGGACCATAACAATAAATCCAACTTTCATCAGCAGTAATAATGTTTTTCCACCATGCATCACCTTCTCGACGCACGCACTGTAACCAAAGTTGGCAAATTTCAACGCGATTTTGTTTCTGAACTGGTGTTAACAGACGTGGTATCCAACGGGCACAGACACGTGTCATATTCAAATGAAATGATCGTGCATGAGTGTATGGACACTGCCAATTGATATATCGAGCAGTATAGCAAGCTGTCTAATAGTCAAATGTGGATCAGTGTGAATCATAACACCCGCAGTGTTGATTGTTTCTTCGGTAAGAGCAGAAACAGGGGCGCCAGGCCCACCTTCCAACTCACATGATTCCCGTCCATTTTTAAAGTCTCTATGCCACCTAAAACAGGTTCTTTCACTCATTGCATCATTACCAGAAGCTTTGTTCAAGTCGCTGTTAGTATCCGTAGCACTTTTCCCTAATTTTACACAAAACATTATCGCATATCTTTGCTCACGAAAATCAGCCATAGTAAACCTTAGAGGCAAAAATGTGCAACTGTTTATGAATCGGATGCTATGACAACAATGCAACAATGCTATGATGTTAACAGCTGATTTCGTGGTTGCTAATACTTTAATCTTTCATACCAACTTATAAAAAACTACTTATTTGACTTTGTTTGTTTGCAAGTAGGCTACTGTCAGTCTTTATTGAACACCCCTCGTATTTCACACTATTGTCATTTCATTAACAACACACTTTATTACCTTTAAATCACTTTAGCAAAAATACAATCAGGCGGATGGATATTTTCTCAGTCTGCAGGTTTGCTGTGGTGGGGGTGTTATTATATACAAAGTAATAGAAACTGCCTATAGTAATTGCAGATTTAATGTATTTTTTATACATGACAATTATAATGTGTAAATATTGATGTAAGTTAGAGCAATTTCATGTTTTAGTTTTTCTCAAGTAATAAAGACAGCACTATAATACAGAAATAACATTTAATAAATGTATGTAACCTTCAATAGAAGGAATTATATCGTATTAGCAAAGCAATAAATGTAGAGAGCGTTTCGTAATATTAACCACGATAATTCTACAAGTATTTTTAACAACGATAAGCTAAATTTAATCAATCGTAATTAGTAGCTAATTATTAGTAATCAACACTTCATACTGTACTACTGGAAATAGCTCTTATCAATAAACATGACGTGTTAACACAACTTTATGTGTGGATGATATTAAATCGAGACTGTTTTAGTTAAAAGTAAAATAAACTAGCGGTGTTTATTAGTAACTTTCTTTCGGTCCTGTAACTTTAGGTAACATCCGTTTACGAAGGTTTGTTCAGCAAACTCTGCACAACATCAATCTTGGTATCAGACATACTGTAATAACTTAACACATCAGTGAGTATTTCAAATTTGAAACTGCTCTCGGTACAATTGCAGAGCTTCAATTCTACATAACTATGTTGAATCACGGTCAGTATTACTTTTCCTCCAAATGACTTATAATCATATTATAGTCTTTTAAAAATAAACTTTAAAAATGAACCAACGGTACAATGGGGCCTCTTGTCTTCGGTAAATCACCAATGCAGGTGTGTACTAAGAAATATCTAATTTGTATTTATCTTAACAAAAATACGTCTTAAATTTTGTAATTTTATTTTTACAAAATAGATAATCACGCTGCCGTCAGAGCTAAGGAGAATGTAATTGAATTTTCAACTAGACACTTATTTAGATAACTTTTACACCTCACTTTTCCAACAGCTTACGTTAATAAAGAATCAAAATCTTTTTTCAGGAAAATGTAAGTCACTATGATTCATAAGTTGAAAAATACTTTCCGTGCAGTTCATTTATGCACTGGAGAAATACACGTCTTATGCATCAATGGAAACCAACATAAATATTTTAGTAAATAAAATTAAGTTAAAATGTTTCAGAAAAGGGGAGAAATATTTATACTCCATTTCAAAATTGCATCTGATTACAATAAAATTAAACACAAACACTGTTGGGTAGTTATGATTATTTTTAGTGCTCCCATTTGTTTTGTACATTATAAGAATGGATGGTTATACTGTATACAAGTAGTGCAACATTACTATTAACCATCTTATAAAATCATAAACAAATAAAAACACGCAGGGATAGAACTTGAAATAATTTCTATTTGTATTTAAGAGTTAATTTGCCATACAACTGGGTAGGAAAGAGTGCATAAAACTTTTAGCCTTTAAGTAGAAAGTTCTGCTATTTTAGTGTAAACTTTTACAGCCTTCTTTGCTGAACATTATGAACTGAATAAACAATGCGGCAAGTTTATATGCGTGTTTGAAACTCGCATAGCTTTATAAACCTTTATAACGATAAGGTTATTTTACCACTCACACTGTGTTTTAATTAATGTTAACTAACCGTTTGCATATGTTTATATTGTAAAGTAACGTAAACATCGAACACGTATTGACCCTATACGATCAGGAAATCATTCTTATCGAATAAAATCAAAGAAAGACTATAATTTAAATTAAGATGAAGTATTTTTCAATAGGTACGCGATGAGAAACAGGTGTAGGTTTTGGCAATACGAATTTTAACAACAATATTAACAATTTTAAAATCTTTTTTGTGATTAAGAATTTTAAAAGATTTTTTTCTATATAGGCCTAATCTAAATTAAAACTCTGGCATGGATTTTAAATTACTTTTATGTTTTGGCTTTCCTTATATCTTAATTTATTAAATTTATAAGAAAGCAACTATGTTTAGAAATCTAGTATAGAAGGGTAGGATAATATTGAGGCTAAACGTTTTAGTCACTAAGGGTGCTATATACTAAATTTACAAAAAGACGAATAAAAACTTACAAACACGTAACGAAGTAAAAGTGTTAATCACATTCTAAAAGTTTGGAATCGCGACAAAAATTATTAAGGATATACGTTTTTAACCTTTTTATAAAAGTAAAACTAAGTAAATAATCAAAAGAAGGCTACGTATAATTAATGAAGTTTTATTTTCAGAAATGTTGTCTTTCTCTACACAGGGTGTCCCGTAACTCTCTGGACACATGTATAAAGCGTTATTGCTTAGGTCAAGACAAACACATTTCACCATAGGAACATGGGTCTGTGGTGTATAGTTTACCGACTGTCAGCATTTATGTTTTTTTCATATAGTTATTTTCGTATAGTTATTTTATATATATTTGTTACTGTTTAGTATGTGTTGACGTTTATTAGATAAGTTAATGTGACTCTTACAGGGAATTGTTATTTCTGTTGCATGCATTGTATCGTGGCCAATAGTTAAAAATATTTTCATGAATACCATAAAAGTCCTACCTTTTTTCAATATATAACAGAATTATTTGCTTGGTAACCTTTTATTCTTTTAATAGTAGAGAGTTATTTATTATTTTTACCTTATTATCAATCTTAAACGGCTTTAAATTAAGATAATGAAAAAATCAAAAACAATGCAATTATATTTATAAATTCATTGTGTAGCCCCTGACCTGTTTAATTAGACTATTATAGGTATGAGGCTATAATAGTTAAATTATAATTATTACAAGCATCCATAGCAAAACATTCATTGAACAATTGGACACTTTCTTATATTAAATAATGAATCAAGTGCTTTATGAGTGGCCTTACTTTAAAAATATCTGAAGCTAATATTTGGCAAAAATTAAAACAATTGATTTAAATGTCTTATAAATAAAAAAAAACTAAAGGGTTATTCTGGCCTTTTAGTTAGAAAATTTACAATTTAATATAAATAATAATTGACATAATTCTTTGTCTAATAAAATAAACTTTGTGAATATGGCAAATACTATAGTAACTAATGAATAAAAATAAAAAAAATTGTATTTACGCCTAAAGGGTGCAAAAGAGATAACACTCACTAAAACAATGCTAGTGACAGTTGGGGCTCGTATTTGACACTCCACATGAAATAAAAGCACAAGCAACGGGATTACCACCGTTGTGCTGGATAATTAACCAAATGCTCAAAATGTGCACACCGAACCCTGCTGTATGACTGTGTTTCTGACTTTGATCATGATATATGTATAAACTGTCATGTGTGATAATTTATTAACTTTACTGATATGTATAATGTCCGGTTCATTGTAAATAAGACTTCTTTTAGACACATTTGGAAATAATCTTTAAGTTTAATAGCTCATTATTTTGCTATAACATATTAAGACCTCATAACATAAACAAAGTATCAAGAAGTTGTTTGTTATTTAGTTCAATGTTTTTATTTAAATATAAATTACATGACTTATATTAGGATCTCTTTACGTTTATAATAAACAGTTAATCAGTTTTCTGATAAATTATTTTAGAATATTATACCTAAATTTCACAAACCATGGTTTTGATATTATTATACAGGGTGATTTTTAAATGAGTTCCCCCCCTACTTTTTTCTACATTTCTTAAAATATCAACTCCGGACCACGTCAGATCATTGTAGAGTAGTAAGTACTTCATTTTGACTGGGTATAAATTTTTGGCCGCCATCTTGGATCCGCCATATAGGATACAAAGTTTTTTTTCAAATGTAAAGGTAGAGTTGTGACCCATTATTCCAAACAGGAATTTTACGCTGATTACAATGCCGCAAATAATTTTTAAAAATCTTGATCCGTTCTAAAATATTTAGCCCATTTTAACATTGTGCATTTACAAACTAAGACCATAATCTCAAAATAGTGCTAGATAAAGATAAGTATACACCACCATTCATTGTCGACCTATTTTCACTTTTTTTTCACAATGTTAAAATGTGCAAAAAATAAAGTTATAAAAAGTCCTTATTACTTTAAAACGGATCAAGATTTTCAAAAACTATTTGCGGCATTGTAATCAGCGACATATTCTAGTTTGGAATAATGGGTCACAACCCTACTTTTACATTTGAAAAAAAAACTTTGTATCCAATATGGCGGATCCAAGATGGCGGCCAAAAATTTATACCCAGTCAAAATGAAGTACTTACTACTCTACAATGATCTGACGTGGTCCGGAGTTGATATCTCAAGAAATGTAGAAAAAAGTAGGGGGGGAACTCATTTAAAACTCACCCTGTATATATTTGTCCGGTACATTAGAAATATTAGGTTTTTTCATATTCCCGATGAGTCTAACCATAATAAAATTGAATATAATGTAAATCATAATCTCAGTTATGTAACTGAGCATTAAAAGTTTGTAATTTATATTATTGCCATCTCATGAGTAATGTTTAAATGTATTAAACTGAACTGTGTATTTATTTGATTTATACACATTTCCACCATTAACAGACGTGTTGTTTTATAATATTTTGTTCATAGCTTTGTGATTTCAACAGAATTGTGATTTTTTCATCAGTATGTTGTGAGTTGAACGTCCCTCGACTAGTTTCATCTTGTTACCAGTTCTGATTGCCTGAGTTGTTCCTCGTCACGCCATCCAACAGTTACTGGTCATTAACTGCCTTGTAATCTCGTCTTCACAGCAAGAACACTTAAACTGTATAGCAGACTCAGTGGATTCCGTTAGTATGTTGTATGCCCATTCTCCGATTTATATACTGTATAGTGTATATATATTTAATTATATGATATTTATTTAGTCGTATCGTGAAACACATATACTGTATTTGGTATAAAATAGCCTGTGTTTATTAAATCAAGTATAAGTAAGCTAGGGTAAGGTTAGGTTAGGAAAATTTAAATACTGTCATGCGGGTGTTTTGCGATGTAATGTTAGTGAAATACATAACTAGGTAAAAGTATGGATACCCCCACATAACCTTTATATTTGTTAAATCAGTAAAACTGTACTCAGCCCAATTTAAATAAAATAAAAGGGCTAATTTTTTCTATCATTTTGAAATAATATCACACGGTAAATTTCGTCCATAAAAAAAACTAAGAGGACGGCTAAAATACATGAAAAGGTTTCATAATTTACTACTCATACGTTTTCCGGAATTGTGCACCCCCATACGATCAAAGTTAAAAACATTTAATTTTTGCGCTGTCCTCGTAAAACACAATTCTCATTGGAAAAAGACTGAATGAGTATTTAATCGACTAAATCATTAAAAATGTGATATATTTTACATATTATTGTAGTTCAATGTTTCGAACTACATTCTTCCTGTTGAAAAAGAAAATCAAACTCGTCATCACCAACATTGATATTGACAGTGAGCCAAGCTCTCAGATGAATGATCGACTGACAACACAATTTTCACATCCAATCTTTTAAAACCCATCGAACATCATATTGATAGCGATAGAAAAGTGATTGATACTTATGCGACACGTCTGATGTGGCTTTAATATTTTTTTTATTAATCCGATACATTGCTTGCATTGATAGTGTTAACAAAGCTTAAAAATGTCAATCATGCAGTTTTTAAATTGATATTTATTTCATACCATGATTGTTGTGTGTGTTCAAGCAAACAACATGTTTTTCACACATAACTTTCCCGAATAATCCAAAGAGTCTTACAAAATTGTACATGATGTTAAAATGGGTAACAGAAAATTACAGCAAAATTGTCGATAACATACTCAGGCATATAAACGGTTTCGTGCACTCTGAAACGATTTTGTACACTCTTTATGAAAGAAAATTCATTATATTGAAGTCTACATTTTCTATACAGGGTGTCCCGGAACTCTCTACCAATATTTTAGGACATTGATCCTGGGTAAGAAACGTACCTAAATATCATATTTAAATTGTCCGGAAGTCCTTAGTTACTCACACAGCCACTTTTGTTTTTTTAAGTTATTAATTTTTTTCTAAAGAATGGTTAAACATACGAAATGGAAACTTTGCACAAGCATTTATGACAACTAGACAAAGCTACAAAAAAATTATGAAGATTTTTCAAATTCATAAAACAAAATGGCGGCCATTTAAAATTTTCTTTCTTAAATAACTAAAAAAACCATTGATTTTACAAAAATTTTAAATGGCCGCCATATTGTTTTATGAATTTGAAAAATCGTGATAATTTTTTGGTAGCTTTGTCTAGTTGTCCTAAATGTTTATGAAAAGTTTCCATATCGTATGTTTAACCATTCTTTATAAAAGATAATAACTGAAAAAAACAAAATGGCGGCTGTGTGAGTAACTAAGGACTTCCGGACAGTTTAAATATGATATTTAGCTATGTTTCTTACCCAGGATCAATGCCCTAAAATATTGGTAGAGAGTTCCGGGACACCCTGTATATTGAACATAGTGTTATACTAATTACTCGAATGAAATGTACGCCAAGCATGTAAATAGACAAACATTTTCTAGCGATTTTGTAATTGCCCAACTCTTTCAATGTATTTTAAATTAACAGTCCCCCGAGGTTGTTCCCCCCAAAATATTATTGAATCCCTTATTAAACTAAACATACAGAATTTAAATACTTGTTCATATCGTTGAACAAGTAAGTACCTTGATAATCCAAAAGCAAAAGTAATAGCGAAACCGAGAGTCGTGAACTAGTAAACCGAACTTTTAATGATCTTTAACTTATTATTAGCTTTCAAACTCCATTCGGATCCTTGAGAGGGATTAAGGCGATCCATGTCAAATGTTAAACGTGATCGTAGAGTGTAAAATCCGAAATATATCCCTTTGTCATACATTAGTTCAAGTATACAGGGTGTTTTTTTTTTTAAACTTACATCTTTATTTATGTAAAAACCGCAATAGATAGAAATATACAGTTGGCGGGAATCATCTATTGACGTAGGGGGCACAATTTTTTTAAATTCAAAGTTACATTCACATTCCCCCCCTTTGCCCCCCTGCCCCTAACTTAATTTTTTTAAATAGCAAAGTACCCCTTGTGACATATCAAATGAAAGAGCATGAAAAAAGAAAATGTTTAATGAAAAAAAAATTAAAATCGGTTTATAAATTTGTGAGATATTCCCCCCCTCCTCCCCCGGATCTTATTGTTTTTAACAGCCAGGTACCCCTTGTGACATATCAAATGAAAGAGCATGAAAAAAGAAAGTTTTTGGTGAAAAAAAATTTAAAATCGGCTCATGAATTTGTGAGATAATCCCCCCCCCCTTTTCCCCTACCCATAACTTGTTTTTTAATAGCAAGGTACCCACCCTTGTGACATATCAAATGAAAAATAAATTTCACCAAACATTTTCTTTTTTCATGCTCTTTCATTTGATATGTCACAAGGGGTACCTTGCTATTAAACAAAATTAAGTTCCGGGGAGGGGGAGGGGGAAATATCTCGCAAATTTATGAACTGGTTTTCAATTTTGTTTCATCAAACATTTTCTTTTTTCATGCTCTTTCATTTGATATGTCACAAGGGGTACCTTGCTATTAAAAAAAAAATAAGTTGGTTGCAGGGGGGGAAGGGGGGGAATGTGAGCACGTTATGTAAGCAAATCCAAACCAAGTGAGATTAAAAAAGTTGTGCCTTACATAACGGATTTAATTAAACACATGTGCATAAACATTGATATCTTATAATAGCCAAAAACAGATCTATAAAATTATATATAAACAATATTACTAACTTATGATTAAATTTGAAATTCAAATAAACTTTTTTTTTTGCAGGAACTTCTTACAATCTTTATAATAACCTCTACTGCGCACCTCACTTAGTACCTGAATCATAATTAGTATTATGCTCTATACGAGTATTTCATGTTGAATCAAATGGAAAAAAAACTGTGCCTGTACTATCAATAAATATCATAATAATATCCCCGCCGCAGCAATCCTGCAGACTAAGCAACTTTCCATTTATCTGATTTGATTTGCATTTAAATCTATTTAAATAGCATTAGGTTTGAAAAGTATCTAGGTATGCTGTACAGGGAGGGTAGTAAAGTGTGTCAAGCAAAATATAAATAGCTTAGAAATACTTTTTTCTAGTTTCATCAAAATATATCCATAAACAAGTAAACTACAACACTTAACTTATTCTCCATAAAAATATCATGGGATTTTAAATTTACAATTTTCTTTTAATTTTCTCCGTAAACAATAACCGAACAAAAACTCTTTAATATACTAAATTATTTGTTTTTTTTAACTTTTTATATATATAATTAAATCTATCTCTATATGTATATACATAAATACAAATTTGAACGAATCGTGTTTTTTGCCTCTAAGGACGTAAAAATGAAAAATTATATTGGTCCCGGGCCCAGGTCTTACTGTGCCACCTACGAAAATGACTACTTCCCTATAGAGAAATTCGCAAATAAATAACATTATATCAAACACGTGGCTCTAAATCATTAGTTCTATTATCAGGCACCAAGTATCATCACGGAAGTAGATGAAATTGAACGATTTGTAAACACCAAAAGTCAAATGTATTTTTTCAGCTTTTTTATATTGTATAGTTCGACTATAGGAGGATCCTTAAACATACTTTCCCAAGTCAGGATTTTTATTTATTTATTTATTTATTTATTCCAACGGGAAACCCATTACATTGAAACATGACAAAGAAATAACAATAAAAATCAAAGCAAGATGTGATACAAATCTACAAATAATTACAACAACAGCATTAACATAATTAATACATTAGTCTAAATTCTACAGCAAAAAAATATGTACTCTGAAGTAACAATATAACATCACCATATACCATTTATCAAACCATTAACAACAAATAAATATTTTCAGACTTACAACAACAATACCGCGATATATATAATTTTTTTTTCCTTTGATCATGCAACAATAACAACAAATAAATATTTCGAAAAGACAACAATATAATAATCTGACTTTTGTTAAACTAATGAATCTGAATTGCTAACAAAAAATGTAATGTGACTTAAATACTAACAAAGGTACAGATTGTGTCTACATGCATTACAAACTACTGTCACTGTGTCATTGTCGCAGGCTGTAGAGCTCGTCAGTTGCGACTCTTAGCAGGCTCCTCTTGACTGATGTGGAACTGTCAGCGAAAAAGTCGATGTGGTGTGAGGCTTTGTTCCCAAGTCTCTGTATTCTATTGAGGGTGCTGTTTGCATCATAGTTGCTGCTCACATGCCGTCTTCCAAAAAGGTCGGTAGATCTGGTTCCAGTACGACAGAGGAAACCAATCTGGCCTAGCAGCTCCGGACAGTCCACGAAACCATTCACCAGCTTGTGCAGAAACACTACTCCAGAAACATCTCTTCTGACTTCCAAGCTTTGAAGGTTGAACAATGGCTCGAGATCTCTAATAGGAACTTCTCTGAAGGCAAACCCCATCCGACAGCCAAGGAGACGTAAGAACCTGTCTTGGATGGTCTGAAGCTCCCGAACCAGGGTAATCTGATGTTTTGAAATCAATACTTGTAAATACTTCAGCACTGATCGTTTGAAAGTATGACATCCTAAACAAATATTCATCTTTCAGTAAATGTGTTTAGTTTTATTGCGTACACTAACTGACAAGTTTTTATTTAGCTTATTAGCGGCAAAGTAAAAATATCAGATTCAATCTAGTTTTGACAAAAACGTTTCATAATCCCCTTCAAACTGAGCGCCGCCTATAATCCTCCGCCTGAGGTGATTTATTGGTTTCAAGCCAACTGTTTATCTAAATAAAGCGAACTAGGTTACGGCAGTCAGAAAAGAAATTATAGTATGGTATACATTGTGTATAAAAATAAATAGAATATATTTATTTAAATCTCTTTGTTCTGACCTCTACTTGTTCCCTCGTATTATTTAAACGCGGTCTTACGTTTTTTTGCCAAGCAATAAATAGGTGATGGACTCACTATTCACATTAGAATTGAAATCAATTTCCCATCATCAGAATTTATCGTTCTTGTTATTCAAAAGAAAAATTTAATGGTTTGATTAGACCAGTAATATAACAACTTAATTTCTGGACAACAAACTGGCGACCTGTTGTCCTATAAGCCGTGACCCCTCATAATCCTGTTTCGTTTCTATTTTTATTATGTTACAATATCTATATAAATAAAAATTACAGTTTTGTCTGTACAATGCGTAGAATCATGCAGTTTTTGCTTTTTTACGTGCCATAGTCGAAGAAAGCCGAAACGAGTCTTATCTCAATTTCTGTCTGTCTCTCTGTCATTCTGTCTGTAACACCAAAATGTCAATTTACACGGCCTACTCCTAGAAAACTAGAGTACAGATAAAGAGTCAAATCATTTTTCTGTATACACTGGATTGGCGAGAGCGTCGTTGGCTATTAAAATATGGCCTCGCAACTTTGAAAAAAAAAAACAAACCATCAAAACCCCATTTTGTGCGATTTTTTTCAAGTTTTCGCCCAATGTTTACTTTTACATTTTAGCGAATTTCCCTATAGGGAAGTAGCTATTACCGTAGGTGGCACGGCAAGACCTAGACCCGGGACCAATTTACTTTTTCATTTTGATGTCCCCAGAGGCCAAAAACACCATTCGTTCAAATTTTTATATATGTATATATATATATATATAGACTTATATATATATATAGACTTATATATATATATATATATATATATATATATATATACGTCCGTGAACGCGATAACTTGAGTAATTTTTGTCCGATTTTGATGAAATTTGGTTTAAAGGTGTAAAGCGGGATAAACTTGAATGAGTTCGCGAACCAGCACGATCGGATCATGGGAACGGGGCTTTACAGGGGGTTTTATGGGGTAAAAATTGGTTTTTCTCACTTTTGACCCTCAGAACACAAAATTTCCCGATTTATCTTTAGACCTTTTTAAAGAGCTTAAAAAAAACAAATAATTTTGTATATAAAAGTATTTTTGTTCGATTATTAGTAACGGAGAAAATTAAAAAAATTGTTAATTTAAAATTCCCATGTTATTCTTATGGAGAATATTGTCAAATGTTGTAGTTTGCTTGTTTATGGATATATTTTGATCAAACTTGGCAAATTTATTTATTTTCTACTAAGCTATCAATATTTTACTCAAAAACACACTTTATTAGTTCCCTTGTAGCAGCAAACCTAGGTACTCGTTAAACATAATGTTATTAAAATATATTTAACTGAAAATCAATTCAGACAAATGGAAATTCGCTTAGTCGGCAGGTTTGCTGCGGCGGGGGTATTATGAAATAACGAACAGCTGTTTAGATTAATTCTAGCTTCTAGCTGTCACTTATCTGTTTACATTAAATGTTGTTTGGATTTATTCTCACTTCTAGCTGTCACTGATATGTTTACAATAAATGATGTTTACAAATACCGGAACCATTTCCAATCACGTTATGTAAGCAAATCCAAACCTAGTGAGATTAAAAAAGTTGTGCCTTACATAACGGATTTAATTAAACACATGTGCATAAACATTGATATCTTATAATAGCCAAAAACAGATCTATAAAATTATATATAAACAATATTACTAACTTATGATTAAATTTGAAATTCAAATAAAACTTTTTTTTGCATTTAGTAGGCCTAAACCCACGTAGGGACTTAAAACGTCAAACGCTGACAAAGCAATAAAGGAGATTTAATTTCCATTGGTTAGCGGTAAATTTAGGTAATGGTTTCGGCTTTAGTTCGCCAACAACATTACTAGGGGAAATGTATTGCCATTTGCTACAGACGGATGTGCTATTACAGTTTATGTTAAATAGTGTCATTTATTCCCGGAAATCTGTAAATATGAACATTTAGTCACTACAAAATGTAATAAACCGGCTAATTCTATCAAAATTGGTATTGACTCTTAAAAAAAACATACGTTTGGCAAAGTATCGTTCAATCTATACTTTACACGCAAGACTACATATCCAGTTAGGTCTATTGTGGTAGATGATAAAAACATCTATGCAATTTGGGCTTCGACGATCTGTTTCGTATTCAATTTCTATAATCAGATTACATAAGAGAATTGTGTCAGGCTGAGATATAAAAACCAATCAAGGATCTACTCAGCTGGTGAAAACTCACATCAGCTAGTCCTGTAATCCTCTTATATTATCCTTATTTGGTTATCTCGATTTGTTCGAGGATCCAATCCTTGAAACTCTCTCTTTTTGGTAAATTATTCTTTAGTTTTATAATACATCATCGTATGGTAGTGTGAAAATAATATGTATTATATTGTTATCGGCTTACAATATGTGGTAACCTTTTCAACGTAGTTGATTTCATAAATATGTATTACGTGGTGTTATTTTGACTGATAAATTATAAAAAATATATATATTAAGATAGAAACCCTTTCAAAAGCCCCTTCGAGCTTTTCGCTGATTTGTTAGAACACTACAACATCTGTATATTAATAGAATTATTTTTAATTTAGTTATATATTTTTTTTATAATTACTACTGTTATAATAATTAATCACCTATCAAGTAACTGTATCTGGTCTCATCACCGCATGTTAGTCTCTGCATGAAAATCTTAAAACTTTAAATTGCTGTTTAATTGAAAGATTTTAATGTATAATCATTCTTAATCGTTCCGTAATCATTATACCTTTCCGTGGCTTTACTCAATTCAAAATACTACAAAATACTATCTCTAAAATTAATAAATTAAAAATCTTCAACAATACAGTGTTTACCTTCACTGCCTTTGCTTACCCAGTAAGATAATAATTTCCATTTCTCTCTTTTTTATCCATTTACTAATAAGTGATATAAATATAAAAAACTTATTATATGTGCTATAACTATATTAAACAGAAAAGAAGTTTATTTATTATATTGCCTAAGGGAGGCTCTACTCGGTCAGGCACTCAAAAGTTTCTGTCTCCTAACAAACGCAAACTTGCCACATTCAAACTTACTGCAATGGCTTTTTTGTATAGAGAAAGAAGAGAGAGAGAAAGAGATAACTCACTTTCCAAGAATATTTAAGGGACCCCACTGGAACCATAATTTGAAGCCCGGGTAGCAATTTTAGAAGTAGTTTTAGTAATATTTTACAAACAATTTTAGCAATATTACGATAGTTATTTATGATGATTAGTGATGAAACGGTATTTTAAATTGGATAATTACAAGCATGGATACTTTTATTGTATTAAGCTACTTAAACAACACATGTTAAAGTATTTTATAGATTTAAGCTACAAAGCCTGGACTGTTTCTGTTTTTTATGGTATATTTGAGATAAGTAAATGAAGCTGTAAACCAGAAGATGCAAGTTTTGTGTTGACGGTCGGGCAGTGAACAAATGAACCCGAAAATGTTTAATGGCTTTTTAGTCTTTTGATTTCTTTCATTCCTTGTATCATTTCTAGCTTAATGTATCAGTCGTTAAAGATTTTGTTTTACGAAAAATATGTATTTCAAGTTTAAGCAGAGCTACTCGAGTTCCGGCACTTTATATCGTGGGTTATGCTCATATAGCTCCGCCTAACAAATACAAGTAACTGGCCAGTACTACCTTTTGGACACGAAAAGGTCAGTCATAAATCATCAAGATCGGTGACGCTATTTAATAAAAAATAAAATAAATAAAAAACGGAACGAGACTATTGTTTAGTTACTGAAAAGACCATCATTGACTGGGAGTGGTATACCATTGAGCAGACTTAGTTGAACTTATAATTTTGTAATGTACATTTATTTATTTAGGTTTGAAAAAAGTCTTTGACAAATATCAATGGTGGACTCATTGCGAGCCTAACAAAGCCGCATTGTGGGACGACGTTTTTATTGATTAGGAGATAAATTACTTCTGCACCATTAACGATTATATCCGACATTTGCAGATTTAAAACATTCTTTTCTTATTTTATTTGACATTTGAGGCGGTCTACGTAAAACGGGCGTATAAGCAAAAATGATGTTTTGAGAAAACACAAAAAGAATTTTCATTGCTTTCTCATGTTGTCATAGTAATCATTATTCCTGTAACTTAAATTTAATATAGTTACTAGATCTATATTAAAACACAGTCAATGAGTTTAAAACAAATCAAACGAATGTGTTTTTTTTTTTTAATAAAAAATGTATGCCATGTTATACGCCCTTTTTAGCCAGAACACCTTTTTTATATAAAAAGGTTAGTAAAAAAGGCATAGTAAAGAGATCAAACCATATTTATTTGTTACAATAATAAAGATTGACATATAAAAAAGGGAAAAATTTAAAAGTTGGAAAATTGTTCATATCTGTCAAGAATAAATCAAAGAAAACAGTTAATTCTACGTTAACTCAGTTCGTTTCTTTGTCATTATGCTTTCTTACTTTATCCATTTTGAGAAATCATTGTTTCAATAAAGTCCACATCCTCTTCCTGTAGAAAACGGAATAAACATTTAACATCATTAACTTTAAATTGGTTTACTTCTGGGTAAGGACACCTTTGAGTCGTAACGGTGCGAAAATATCCAATCTGATGAATAGGCCGCCAATAACTGAACACTTCAAACTGTCCAGAAAAAGTTTTTGAACACAGCAGAGCACCATTTTGTAATGATTTGATTATGACATATTTCATGAGAGTAAATTTGATTTTATTTCTTGAGACAGGTTTCTTCAGAAATAAATTATTTAAAAAAGGTTCCCAGTCTTGCAGAAGTTCTGGATCCATAAGGACTTCAAAGGGTGAAGGGTTTGTTCTGCACTCTGACATTGCTGTTAAATAAGGCTTCGGATTTCCAATCACTTCATTATTTTTTATTTTGTTCCTGATCAAACCAAAGTTTCTATCGCATTGCGAGAAACTGTGTCCTCTAACAGGGAAAAGTTGTATTACATTTTTTTTAAATGTCCTTGCAAACCAAGAAGTGAACTTACACATTAGAAAATTTCTATTTTGGCCACCTGTGGCATCAGAAAGTAAAACAACTGTAGAAATATCAGGGAACTTTTCAATTTGCTTTTTTAAACAGTCATACAAGAAACAAATAACTGAATTAGGATTTTTAACACCATCACATTCAGTAAATGCGTAACAATAGCTTGAATCATAATTAAACACATGAATATTGAAGCAATAAAGCCAGAACATCCTTTTATAGAACTGGTTGTTAACGTTCAACTTTGGGATTGGATGGTTCTGGGAGTAATCAAACTCAAGAGTGAGTGTTGTTGAGTTTTCTTGCTGGCTTTTAGCAATGTAATCATTACGGATTTCCTTCCTCTTTAATGCCTTCCTTCTATGTAGTTCATACATGGGTTGGCAAGGATCATTTGGGTTACTTTTTAACTTGTTTTTGCATTCTTCACAAAAATCGCAAACATCAGTTTTTGGTTTTCGCACAGCATAGGAAAATTTAGTTTTAAAATATTCATAGTAGGTCTTATACGACATTTTTAGATCCTTATTAGTTTGATTTTTGTAGTAGTCCTTGAACATTTCATATAATGTTTTAATGTTGAGCATACAGTTGTCAAAGTATAACAAGTTTGTTTTAGCTTTACAATAATGACTTTCATCATGTGGAATCGATTTAAGATGATCACCCATTAGCGAAATAACATCATCAGGAGTATTACGTGGTCTATTATCATGAGTACCTCGCTTTTCTTCGAAAGAATCATTGGACAGAAGTTTGCCCTGTACAATACGCAATCGTTTCTCTGAAATTTGAAATAAATTTAGTATAAACTTTCTACAAACGGATAGCTTACTTCCACCGACATAAAGTACATAGTTCCATAAATTTTCTCTTGGTCTTTTTAGGTTTACAGTCTTTTTTTTAGGGCCTTCCGACTTTTCCATACACCGAGCCAAATAAGCATCTTGAAGGCTTTTTGATTGACCGCAATAAAAAGCATCGAATACTTCAACCTGGTTTTCAAATGAAACATTTTGATAGCATTTACTACTACAACAGTTTTCAATGACAGAATGAACTTTAGAATCAACACTTTTACCTTTACTAGTTGTATAGCCTAGGCCAAGAGCACGTTTACGTTTCACTTCCTCATGAAATTTATTTTTCTGTTGGTTTATTATTTTTCTTGTTCTTTTCTTCTTAACTTGAACTATTTCACTTTCATCACTTTCATTAGAGTCACTCATTTTAACTATTAATAATATAAATAAGCAGCATCACACAGGACTATAAAATCATAACATAACCACAAAACAAGAGTACCTGACTGTGAAAACCAGCTGACATCACCTCACAAAAACAGGTGTACCAACTTCAATTTTCAAGATATTGCGATGAACCTTGCACCACTGAATTCTACACGAAATGGCGGATCAAATAAAGCGATCTGCGTAAAAAGGGCGTATGGACCCATACGCCCCTTTTACGTTGACCGCCTCATTTCCTCTTTGTTGCTATAACACTGGTGTAGTAGATTTGGTTTTATTTTTCATATTCCATTTCATATAAACTGCATTGTTTGGGTTTGTTTTAATAAATACTATAGGTCAAACAAATTGTTAAATGACATGATATTTTAGAGGACAGCACTTTTAAGTAAATATTTGTGATTGTTTAAGTAAAATAATACTTTTATATATTAAACATTAAAACCATAAAATGGGACAGATTTTTGCAAAATTGACATACATTTTGTATTTGATGCATTTTAGATAAAAAATCTATTAAATACGTTAGTTACAGTACGATTTCTTTAATGTAATAAATTTATAGCTTTAGAGTGATTATTTGTAAACATATCAACGGAACACATGACAAAAAGTTTTTACTATCAGAATGTTAACCTAAAAACAATTATTGATTAAATTTTGCCTTTACCATAGAGCTGTTTAAAAAAATCAAATTGTTGTTATGAGGGGACGAGAGAATTTGGCTAGATGGCGAATCCTGGACAGAGTTTTGAATTCGTGTGCAATAATTAAAAACAAGTATTGACAAAAATTGTGGACTGTAGTTAATAGTTATAAAGATTCCGTGGTAGAACAAGTTTATTGCTTGACATCATTGATATAATGCACGCTTATATGACAGGGAACGTGGAAATTAAACTGGCTATCGACATCATGGTCACTGATATATTGCATAGGAAAGTCCCCCACTGACAATTCAATCATAGTTTCCAATTGTTTGTACTTCCCGCACCAATCCAGTTTTTATTTCATTGCAAAAGCTAATGTGATTTATATCACATGAGGATTATAGGGAAATATTTTCCTTTTTTTAATACATATTTAAATACTTAAAATCATGTTTTACAATATTTGCTGAGGCGTTGGATTCGTGACTCTTAATTCTTTCCTCTCGATAAACTTAACAGGCTATTAATTTTGATGGATGACTTGTCACTTATGAAGCATACATAATATGCCTCTTATGCCACTTATTTTATACGTTAACATAATACAAAATAGGTGGTTCCTCGCCAATGTGACAGTTTTAGGATAATCGGTTCCCAGCTTGTTGGCCAGCGAATAAGATGTTATAAATAGTTGTTTCAGGATTAAAATAAAAATATGAAACTCACAGAGCATTCAAGTTAAATAGTATAGAAACCAATGGAAGACAAACACATAAAAATGTTTGCTGAATCTAATTTTCAAATCTGTACATGTATTTTTGTTTTTTTTAGTTTTGTCAAAGCAAGTAAATATTCCGGTTTAAATAACACGTCTTTTACAGATCGATAACTCAATCTCTATTCAGAAAAGTTTAGCTATACAAGTTACTACAACTTGGTTGATCCTAAGATTAATGAAGTGAGATGTTCCTTTAACAAACCTTGTAACATTTACATAACCTCGTACTTTCCTTAGCTTTAAAAGTCATTTGACTTAATTAATTAGTGTTGCTGGTGTTTAAGAAATTTCAACCATTAATATAACAAAAGCACATTTAATTCGTTATGTGCTTAAATAGTTTAAGAAAGTTTTGGGGAAATAATATTTCAATTTTTACTTTCTTCCCCTAAAATAATAATTTGAGAAAGAATTGTTTTCGTCCAAATTTTCTAGTTTGAGTGTTGGGTGGAATTGTCTATTTTGGGTCTACATGAACTCATAAAAGTGGTTTTTGAAGTGTCAGTGTGTTTAGGTGTGTGTACAGCTCTTTATACTACACATTTGGTACGAATTTGTTATTGATCTGTTGCGTATTTTGTAAATTGGATGTTATAAATGTAAATATCGCATAGTTTGTTTATTACGTAACAAAACTCTCCTAAAGTAAAAACATTAAGTTATATGTACTAAATATAGTAAAACAATTTATATAGAATTTTATTATTTCTTAAGATATAAATAGAATATAAATATACGTATTTTATTTAATTTGCCTTTACTTTTGTATTGCATAAAACAATAGAATTATTTCAAGAGATGCTGAACATCAACTGAAACTCGCATGTTAACAGATTTTACGATGCAATGCAATATTTACTAAAATAATTAACAAGGAAACTGAAAAATAAATAATAATAAGTTAAATTTTAAATTAAAAAAGAGATGTTTGTGTTACTCTCTTGCTTTTTTTATATTTTAAACAAACCATTGTAGTAACATATCCATGGTACGTATGTGGAATGTACTTCAGGAAGATTACATGAATATTGCTTGAATAATAACAGAAATAAAAGTTCGCATAATATTTATAGGAAAATGTACTGCTACTAAATGAATCAAATGCAATTTACGTTACGATAGAGAGGTTCATAAACAGCTAGAATATATTATTTACGTATAGTCCAATAATACGGGAAGAACATTATTTACAGGTAAGAGTCCATATGAAATCCTATTACGTTACCATTATAAGAGTTCCATTACTTCATTGAGCTCATGCTATAAAGCTGTAAATATAAACCAAGTTGGGGGAAGCTTTCGATTTTCTGTTCAAAGAAATGAATGTTTGTTTCATTTTAGTTTTACGCAGGGCAATGATATTATTGATAAAATAAAATTAAAATAAAAGATAAAAAATTGAATACGTTCCTACCCTACGTTAATGTTTTACGCAGTTGTCTGTTTTAAAAATAGAATTGTGTTTGGGAAAACTGTCAAGCCTTTTATGATCAGCATTTATAAGCCTTAGACTCATGCATATGTATGCCTTGCATATGCACAATGTGGTAGTCCCAATCTCTATGCACTGATAGGATTTCGCTGTTAACTCTCGACTATACTGCAATACTAATAATTCAACAATATGTTGACACCAATAAGTCATATGTCTGCTGATTTCATAAAGTTAATCAAATTTACTGATACTAAATGTTTTTATTTTATTTGTAGTCTTAGTCTATCTTTTGTAATCGTATATTTTGTATTCAAAAGTATGCATATGTATTTTGTTTTCTGTACTAATACTGATATTATGTGGAAATAAAAGTATCATTTCATTTAATTTTTGTTTCATACTAATCATGTATCTACATAAAGTTTAGATAAAAGCAATTATCTATTTTAATAGCTTGGTTACCCTAAACACTTTATTGAAAGAAGATTTTAAAGGGGATTACTAAATACTATATTTTTGACTTATAGCATTTATTACATCAAACTCAAACAATGCAATTTATATGAAATTGGATATGAAAAATAAGACCAAATCTACTACACCAGTGTTATAGCAACAAAGAGAAAATGTCAAATAAAATAAGAAAAGAACGTTTTAAATCTGCAAATGTCAGATATAATCGTTAATGGTGCAGAAGTAATTTATCTCCTAATCAATAAAAACGTCGTCCCACAATGCGGCTTTGTTAGGCTCGCAATGAGTCCACCATTGATATTTGTCAAAGACTTTTTTCAAACTTAAATAAATAAGTATATTATTACTATTACAAAATTATAAGTTCAACTAAGCCTGCTCACTGGCCACTTAGCAAATGATGGATTGGCATATTAGTAACGAAACGACAGTCCCGTCTCATTTATTTTTTTATTATTATTATTTTTTTTTCCATTAAATAGCGTCACCGAACTTGATGAACCATGACTGACCTTTTCGTGCCCAAAAGGTAGTACTGGCCAGTTACTTGTATTTGTTAGGCGGAGCTATATTAGCAAAACCCACTATATAAAGTGCCGGAACTCGAGTAGCCCTGCTTAAACTTGAAATACTTATTTTTCGTAAAACAAAACTATCTTTAACGACTGATACATTAAGCTAAACATGTAATACAAGGAATGAGAGAAATCAAAGTCTAAAAAGCCATTAAACATTTTCGGGTTCATTTTTTCACTGCCCGACAGTCAAGACAAAACTTGCATCTTCTGGTTTACAGCTTCATTTACTTATCTCAAATAGACCATAAAAAAAACAAAAACAGTTCAGGGTTTGTAGCTTAAATCTATTAAATACATTAACATGTGTTGCTTAAGTAGCTTAATACAACAAAAGTATCCAGGCTTGTAATTATCCAATTTAAAATACCGTTTCATCGGTAGTCTTTGATAAATAAATAATAATAGTAATATTGCTATTAGTTATAAAATTGCTACCCGCGCTTCAAATTATGGTTCCAATGGAGTTCCATCGTGAAATATTCTTCGTAAGTGAGTTATCACTTTCTCTCGACACAATGAAGCCATTGCAGTAAGTTTGAATGTGTCAAGTTTGCGTTTGTTAGGAGACAGAAACTCTTGAGTGCCTGGCCGAGTAGAGCCTCCCTCAGGCAATTTAATAAATAACCTTTTTTTGTTTAATATAGTTAAAGCCCACATAATAAGTTTTTACATTCATAACACTTATTAGCAAATGGATAAAAAGGAGAGAAATATAAATTATGATCTTGCTGATTAAGCAAAGGTAGTGAAGGTATACACTGTTTTGTTAAAGAGCTTTAATATTTTAATTTATTAATTTTAGAGACAGTTTTGTTGTGGCATTTATAATTGAGTACAGCCACGGAAAAGTGATGAAGGGAACAAGGAATTACTATTCTCTTGTCTGTGGTACAGTGAACTTTCATTAAGTACCACCAAGGAACTGTAAAAAACAAACAAATAATAATGGTTGTTTTGTACTTTTGGTGTTAGTAGCTTAGCGTTATAGTAAAATAATGGATATTAATAAATTGTTTTATATAAACAGAAAATGACTAATTAAGTAAAAACAATTAAACGAACCGTTCACACTTCAGTCCTACTTTTCCTTGTAGGATCCTATTTTATTTAAAGGGATCAAAGAAAGATTAAGGCAGTATATACAATAAAATCTTTAAATTAAACAGCAATTTAAAGATTAAAGATTTTAATGCAGAGACCAACATGCGGTGACGAGACTGGATACAGTTAGATGATAGGTGATTAATTATTATAACAGTAGTAGTAATTATAATAAAAAAGTATAACTAAATAAAAAATGTCACTGTACAGATTTTTGTTTGTAATTCTATAAATATCGAGCTGTTGTAGTGAAGGCCTACTAACAAATCAGCGAAAAGCTCGAACGGGCTTTTGAAAGTGTTTCTATCTTAATATTTATATTTTAATCATTTAACGCTCAAAATAAAACGACGTAATTGTTATTAGAGAAAAACAATCTATCTACTTAATAATTGCTGTAAGGATGAAGTAGCATAATTAGATAAAAATACTGTATAATACATATTATTTCCACACTACCATACGATGATGTATAATAAAACTAAAGATTAATTTACCAAAAAGAGAGTTTCAAGGTTCGAATCTCGAACAAATCGAGATAACCAATAAGTATAAGAGGATTACAGGACTTGCTGATGTGTTTTTTCACCAGCTGAGTAGTTTCTTGATTGGTTTTTATATCTCGGACTGACACAATACTCTTACGTAATCTGATTATAGAAATTGAATACGAAACAGATCTTTGAAGCCCAAATTGCATGAATGTTTTTATCATCTACCACAATATACCTAAATGTGTATGTAGCCTAGCTTGTAAAGTATAGATTCGACGATACTTTGCCAAACGTATGTTTTTTGGTACTTTCCTGTTAAAGGGAACATTCATTATTATCGATGATTTTTTCGATACATCGATATTTTTGTTTTCATTTACGAAACATTACAAATTGACAGCTGATCTTAAGGCTTAAATATAGGCTACTATATGGATTAAGAAATGAAATTCTTCTAAGCTAACCTAACATAACCAACCAAACTTGGCTGTACCGTTAAAAATACCGTTTGATAACAGAAAAGGTGAGTGGAGAATATTAAACGGAGTTTTTAATTGTTACAGCAAGTTTGGTTAGTTTTGTTAGGTTAGTCTAGGACAGTTTCATTTCAATATTTTTTTTAAATTATTGTTTGTTGATTCTGAACAATATTTATATAGGCTATCGTAGTTGTCAGCTGATATGTTTCAATTTGTTAATATCGATATATCGAGAAAACAATCATTGATGATAATGAATGTTCCCTTTGACAGGAAAGTACCGTTTTTTTTATAAAGTATCGTTACCAATTGTGATAGCATTAACCGGTTTGTTACATTTTGTAGTAATTGAATGTTCACATTTAAAAATTTTCGGTAATAAATGACACTTTTTGCCAGCAATAAACTCGAGAGTGATAAGGAGTAGTGAATCACAGTAAGATGGATTTTGCCACCGATATATCCAACTAGAAACAATTGGCTTGGATTAACAATTAAGGTCCCAGACCCCAGACCAGGTAAATAGTCATTGGGTCTTTAATAATTGTAATAGGTCTTTATATGGGATATTAATCCTGTTTTAATTGGAAATTAAACTTGCATAACTGAAATCCGTACAAAGCAAATACGAAGGATGCAAGTTGGTAATATATTCTTGAATAAAAACCTAAGTTTTCATATGCATTAAATCTCTTGTCTTAACATAATTATTTAGTTTTCAAAACCATATCGTAGTCGAAATGTAAAAACCATTACAATTATTATACCTATTAAACATTATTTAACGACGTAGGCATCTTTTACACGCTTATCAAGGATATATACAGATTCTCTAATTTTTCTATTTACTTGACATGTGTTTAACACCTGAACTGTTTACAGTACGTAAGTGCTTATGTTGTGGTAGTTAGTAGTTTTTCTCGTATTTAAAATCGTCAAATTTGTATAAAATTGTATGACAGTTAGCCACCACTTTTCAACCTAAGAAGGATGGCTGACGACAGTATGTAATCAAACTACACTAAATAGAGATGAATTTGTCCAATATACAGGGTGATTGATATAAGTGTGCCAGCCGTTTTATTCGAAAACTATAACAGATATAAAAAAAAATTAAATGGTAAGTGCCTTGGATCTTTTATTTAAAAAATAGTAGTCAAGTAAAAAAAAAATATTTTAGCCGCCATTTTTCCAATATGGACGCCAACTTTGATTTTTCTTATGGAACACCCTGTATTTTATGATGTATTGTGGTAGAAAATGTAAGTTTAAGACGATTTTATTCTAGTGATTTTTTTCATAAACCTAACCGTTTCAAAGATAATAATGGTGAAAGTTTTGAAATTTCTGCATGAGAAAGAGTTTCGATAAAGGCCTAAGCAAACATGCCAGCTGTTTTATTCGAAAACTATTCAAAATTTCACAACTTAATTTTTTCGTCTTTACTACAATTTGTTAAATAAAAAGTCCAAGGCACTTACCATTTAACTTTTTTTGATATCTCTTATGGTTTTCGAATAAAACGGCTGGCACACTTATATCAATCACCCTGTATACAGGGTGTCCCGTAACTCTCTGGAGTTATTAATGCTTTTCGAATAAAACAGCTGGCATGCTTGCTTAGGCCTGTATCGAAACTCTTTCTCATGCAAAAATTTCAAAACTTTAACCATTATTATCTTTGAAACGGTTAGGTTTATGAAAAAAATCACAAGAATAAAATCGTCTTAAAATTACATTTTCTACCGGAATACATCATAAAATACAGGATGTTCCATAAGAAAAATCTAAGTTGGCGGCCATATTGGATAAATGGCGGCTATTTTTTTCGACTTTACTACAATTTTAGCGAATTTCCCTATAGGGAAGTAGCTATTACCGTAGGTCTCATGGTAAGACTTAGGCCCGGGACCGATTTACTTTTTTATTTTAATGTCCCCAGAGGCCAAAAACACCATTCGTTCAAATTTTTATAAATGTATATATATATATATACAGGGTGAGTTTTAATTGTCCCCCCCCCCAACTTTTTTCTACATTTTTTCAAATATCAATCCCAGACCACTTCCAAACATTGTTGGGTAGTAAGTACTTCATTTTGACAAGGTGGCCATTTCCGGCCGCCATCTTGGATCCGCCATATTGGATGCAAAGTTTTTTTTTCAAACGTAAAGGTGGGGTTGTGACCCATTATTTCGAACTAAATTTTTACCCTGATTACAATGCCGCAAACCGTTTAAAAAAATCTTGATTCATTTTAAAGTTATGAGGGCTTTTTAAAACTTTATTTTTAGCCCATTTTAACACTGTGCATTTACAAACTAAGACCATAATCTCAAAATAGTGCTAGATAAAGATAAGTATACACTACCAATAATTGTCGACCTATTTTCACTTGGTTATGACTAATGTATTTTTTTCGGCCGCCATCTTGGATCCGCCATTTTGAAATGTGATAAATTATTTTAAATATGAAGGGGGTGTTGTGACCCATCATTTCGAACTAATTTTTTAAGCTGAAGACAATGCCGCAATCCATTTTTTGTTATCAAGTTTTATTTATGAAATATTGAAATGTTTTTGTTAAAAATGTCAATATTTCAAAATCAAAAAATGAAAATGAAAAACGGATCATGGAATTAAGTTCAGCTTAAAAAAGTAGTTCGAAATGATGGGTCACAACGCCCCCTTCATATTTAAAATAATTTATCACATTTCAAAATGGCGGATCCAAGATGGCGGCCGAAAAAAATACATTAGTCATAACCAAGTGAAAATAGGTCGACAATTACTGGTAGTGTATACTTATCTTTATCTAGCACTATTTTGAGATTATGGTCTTAGTTTGTAAATGCACAATGTTAAAATGGGCTAAAAATAAAGTTTTAAAAAGCCCTCATAACTTTAGAACGAATCAAGATTTTTTTAAACGGTTTGCGGCATTGTAATCAGGGTAAAAATTTAGTTCGAAATAATGGGTCACAACCCCACATTTACATTTGAAAAAAAAAATTTTGCATCCAATATGGCGGATCCAAGATGGCGGCCGGAAATGGCCACCTTGTCAAAATGAAGTACTTACTACCCAACAATGTTTGGAAGTGGTCTGGGATTGATATTTGAAAAAATGTAGAAAAAAGTTGGGGGGGGGGACAATTAAAACTCACCCTGTAGATATATATACAGGGTGTCCCGGAACTCTCTACCAATATTTTAGGGCATTGCTCCTGGGTAAGAAACATACCTAAATATCATATTTAAATTGTCCGGAAGTCCTTAGTTACTCACACAGCCGCCATTTTGTTTTTTTCAGTTATTAATTTTTTTCTAAATAATGGTTAAACATATGAAATTGAAACTTTGCACAAACATTTATGACAACTAGACAAAGCTACAAAAAAATTTTGAAGATTTTTCATATTCATAAAACAAAATGGCGGCCATTTAACATTTTGTTTCTTAAATAACTCAAAAACCTTTGATTTTATAGAAATTTCAAATGGCCGCCATTTTGTTTTATGAATTTGAGAAATCTTCATAATTTTTTTGTAGCTTTGTATAGTTGTCATAAATGTTTGTGCAAAGTTTCATTTTCATATGTTTAACCATTCTTTAGAAAAAAATTAATAGCTGAAAAAACAAAATGGCGGCTGTGTGAGTAACTAAGGACTTCCGGACAATTTAAATATGATATTTAGGCATGTTTCTTACCCAGGAGCAATGCCTTAAAATATTGGTAGAGAGTTCCGGGACACCCTGTATATATAGATTGATATATATATATATATATGTGTCCGTGAACACGATAACTTGAGTAATTTTTATCCGATTTTGATGAAATTTGGTTTGAAGGTGTAAGGCGGGATAAACTTGAATGAGTTCGCGATCCAGCATGATCGGACCATGGGAACAGGGTTTTATGGGGGGTTTTATGGGGTAAAAATTGGTTTTTCTCACTTCTTACCCTCAAAACACAAAATTTCCCAATTTTTCTCTAAACCTTCTTAAAGAGCTTAAAAAAACAAACAATTCAGTATATCAAAGTGTTTTTGTACGGTTATTGGTTACGGAGGAAACTAAAAAAATGGTAAATTTAAAATTCCCATGTTATTCTTATGGAGAATATTGTAAAATGTTGTAGTTTGCTTGTTTATGGATATATTTTGATCAAACTTGGCAAATTTATTTATTTTATAGTAAGCTATCAATATTTTACTAAAAACACACTACCTTATTAGTTTCCTAGTAGCAGCAAACCTAGGTACTCGTTAAACCTAATGTTATTTAAATAGATCAATTGAAAATCAATTCGGCCAAATGGAAATTCGCTTAGACGGCAGGTTTGCTGCGGCGGGGGTATTTTAAATAAAAAGTCCAAGGCACATTTTAAGTACAACTCCTTTTACGTTGTTTAGCATTGTTTAAATGGAGAAAAGTGGTCATACATTACGAAAACAACATGTTTCTCTGTTATTATTTATCCAATCTTAACAAGTAAGGTATCATTGTAAACTACATAAAATTTACAAACTTTTTTGTCTCTTGCAATTAATTTGTTTGTAAAGTTAACAGTTTTCTTGAAATTTGGCATCAAATATTTTAAATGGCCGCCATTTTGAAACGGTTAATGATTGTTTGGTATAATTTCTAACAATAATAGGTCTTAATAAGATTAAAATTTTTGCAAAATATCAAAGCTGTATCTCAAACCGTTTAGGATTTATTAATGTTTATGTAAAAAACACATAAATGCCGACAGTCGGTAAACTAGACACCACAGACCCATGTTCCTATGGTGAAATGTGTTTGTCTTGACCTAAGGAATAACGCTATGTACAAGTGTCCAGAGAGTTACGGGATACCCTGTACATTGTAATAACTGGAATGAAAGAATCCATGATACTGAAATCTATTTCGCGTAACTATTGTGTTATATCCATCCAGCTCTGTCAACTGTTTCATATTTTCACTTCAACTTTAATAGCACATCCGTCTGTAGTAAAGGGCAATACATTTCCCCTAGTAATGTTGTTGGCGAACTAAAGCCGCAACCATTACCTAAATTTACCGCTAACCAATGGAAATTAAATCTCCTTTATTGCTTTGTCAGCGTTTGACGTTTTAAGTCCCTACGTGGGTTCACTACATGCAAAAAAGGGCTTATTTGAATTTGAATTTCATAAGTTAGTAGGATTTTTTATATGTAATTTTACAGATATCTCTTTGGCGATATTATGATATCTTATAATTTTCATATTGTTATAAAGCATTAATGTAACATACAGTTTATGTTAATCAATTCATTAATATCGATAGTTGTACAGAAAAATCCTTCTCTAGACTTCAACCATAAAAAATCAATTTAAAAGATACTTAAAAAGCTATTTTATATTCTCTTCTCTACCGCTTGTTCCTACTTTGCAGTACAACTTAAATTTACATTGATCAAATAAAATAAAATACTCTTCTTCAGGATTCATCAAATAAAAACTACTTCATTCAAATAGAATAATACTTCGGTTTATTATATCCCCATTTCCAAATACATAAATTGGTAACCAAATAGAAGTATAAGATTAAAACCCTGAAAACAAATAATTTATTTAATATTCTCTAGATATTTAAATAGTTTCTTTTTTTTATTATTTTAAAGCCAAATTGATTTACAATACATAATTAATCAGAATTGAACTTTTATTTTAGAGCCAGTTCTAACGTTTTACAATTTTTAACAAAGGTTAACAAAGGTAGCGTACCCCATTGAAATGGTCAACTGTGAAATGGAGTACAATACAAGCCTGACTGAACCTGAAAGAGACCCCCTGGCTTTTTATGCTGAAGACAAAATCAACCCAACAGCAGTACATCCACTTTTTGGAACAGGAAGAAAATATTTATTCATCCCTAGAAATACTAAAGCGGTGGTTCACACACCAGAGAAAGCTACTGGGAAACATATAGTGGCAAGTACTCTTCCGACTAACAATCAATCCAGTGCAAGGTTAAAAGTAAACAGTATAGAACGACTTATAGATCCAAAAACTGCTTTGGAAACTCCAAAAAAAATTTTACCATATTGTACAATAGTTCAACAAATTGCATGTCCAGTTGAGCAAAACATGTAATGGCAAGGCAAGGATGGCTTCAGCTAATCAGATTTCATCTCTGGTAGAATGTTCTGGAAGCTGATCTTCCGCGTATATAAGCCCGGTGACCACGTGTCTCGGTCTTATTTCGTTGCTGTCTGATCTGTAAATTAGTTAAAAGTTTGAGTTGTGCCTTTTTACTATGTAACGTGTTTATTTGTACCCCAAATTGGGTGAGTAAGTTTATTTGTATTAAGTAGACCTAAATTAAGCTTGCCTTGCCAACCAGTACGATACTTTAAATTAATTAAAACCTTTGTTTAAAAATTGTAGGCACAACTCAAACTTTTAACTAATTTACAGATCAGACAGCAACGAAATAAGACCGAGACACGTGGTCACCGGGCTTATATACGCGGAAGATCAGCTTCCAGAACATTCTACCAAAGATGAAATCTGATTGGCTGAAGCCATCCTTGCCTTGCCATTACATGTTTTGCTCAACTGGACATGCAATTTGTTGAACTATTGTACAATATGGTACACTTCCTAACATTAAACTGACAATAATAAGTTATAATTATTAAAATAACTAATTCAACAACAGCACATGACTTGTTGGTAGACATTTAAGTGCATGTGAAGACATTCTTGAATATAGCTTATTGAGTTATAAGAAAATCTCATGATTTATTTAAATATCACTATACTTCTACATGCTCTCTTGAATTGATGTCCTCTGACAAGCTTTGTGAATCATACCAAAGTTGAGCCAAACTAGCGTTTTTTGACAATATGCTTATTATTTGACTTTAGGTTAAGGGTTTTAATACTATTTTTTATATATCAAGCAAATGGACTTTATTGTCTGTTGTTTTAAATCTGCCCTTGAAACTCGAGATGTTTGTTAATTCGATCCAAAAAGTCGATTTGTAAAAATATGAATCGGTTTTAAATTGAGGGTTTCTTAGTTTTTATGTGCGTTGAGTTGATGCTTACTGTAATCTGAGTTTTAACTACTCTTAGTAACGGATATGGAGTCGATGTAAAAATTTAATTTACAAAGTTAATTTTAGTTCTTTTTATTATACAGATTATTAAGTTATATATACAGGGTGAGTTTTAAATGAGTTCCCCCCCTACTTTTTTCTACAGTTCTTAAGATATCAACTCCGAAGCACGTCAGATCATTGTAGAATAGTAAGTAATTCATTTTGACTAGGTTTACATTTTTGGCCGCCATCTTGGATCCGCCATATTGGATACAAAGTTATTTTTTCAAATGTAAAGGTAGGGTTGTGACCCACCGTTTCAAACAAAACTTTTACGCTGAATACGATGCTGCAATCTGTTTTTAATTATGTTGATTCATTCTAAAGTTATGAGATCTTTTTATATCTTTATTTTTAGCCCATTATAACATTGTACATTTACAAACTAAGGCCATAATCTCAAAATAGTGCTAGATAAAGATAATTGGACACCACCATTCATTGTTGACCTATTTTCACTCGGTTATGAAGGATGTATTTTTTTCAGCCGCCATTTTGAAATGTGATAAATTATTATAAAAATAAAGGTGGTGTTGTGACCCATCATTTTGAACTACTTTTCTATGCTGAACTTAATGCCGCAATCCGTTTTTTGCTATCAAGCTTTCTTAATGAAATATTGCAATTATTTTTATTTAAAATGCCAATATTTCAAAAACCAAATATGACAATGAAAAACAGATTGAGGCATTGAATTTAGTATAAAAAAGTAGTTCAAAACGATGGGTCACAACATCACCTTCATATTTAAGATAATTTATCACATTTCAAAATGGTGGATCCAAGATGGCGGCTGAAAAAATACATCCTTCATAACTAAGTGAAAATAGGTCAACAATGAATGGTGGTATCCAATGATCTTTATCTAACACTATTTTGAGATTGTGGCCTTAGTTTGTAACTGCACAATGTTATAATGGGCTAAAATTAAAGTTATAAAAAGTTCTCATAACTTTAGAACGGATCAAAATTTTTTTAAACAAATTGCAGCATCGTATTCAGCGTAAAAATCTAATTTGAAACGGTGGGTCACAACCCTACCTTTACGTTTGAAAAAATAACTTTGTATCCAATATGGCGGATCCAAGATGGCGGCCAAAAATTTAAACCCAGTCAAAATGAAGTACTTACTACTCTACAATGATCTGACGTGGTCCTGAGTTGATATCTTAAGAAATGTAGAAAAAAGTAAGGGGGAACTCATTTAAAACTCACCCTGTATATAACTCTTAAATGAGTAGTTTTTCATCTTAATGTATGTATTTCCTTCATAAACAAAATGCATTAAATGTAATAAAATGGCATGTTTTAGTTTGATGTTTACAAAATACAAATTTATAAATATATTATTTCTGCTGATTCATGGTGAAAACAATTCATACAATGGTCTACAATCATATGTTGTTTACAATAATTGTCCATGTCGGCCAAAATTAAAACCAGTTACATTGACTAGCTTGAATCTTAAAATCACAATTAGGTAAATGTCTGCAATACACTTTTAGATATTGATGTAAATAATTAAATACACGTCTACTTATTCAGTTTTTACTGTCATGTTAGTTTTGATTGTTTATTTTTTAATTTTATCAATTTACAAACATTTTAGTAGTCGGTGTGACTTTAAGCAATGCATTGTTTTACACAAAACCCCTTGCACAGAGTTTGGTTTCCATTTCCCCTGCGAATTAAATACTATTCATCCTGACTAATAATGTCAGGCGGAGTCTTTACCACCAAGCGCCGGCTGCTAACACAAAGCCACTAATTGATCAGACGATAAGCCCAATTAGCCCTAACGCTGGGCTTGCGTCCAATACGATGTACAATGTAGCTGTGCTGTTGAGAGATCATTAGAATAACTTACTTGACAAGACAACGCATTTTAAATGTTATAACTGAATTATTGTGTCAAATAATATTGTAGGTTTTTTCTTAGGTATTGTCTCTTCTGTCCTAGTATCGTGACATCAACTGTGTAAGTGTGCAATCTTGTTTCTTTTTTAATCTTTGTATCTTTGAATCTTTGTGGTTAAAAAATTACGTAATGCTGAAAATCCGTAGTTAGTAGCCTAAGTTCTAACCAAAATGGCACATCTTTTTCCTAAAAGCCATTTCGTTCACTGCGTATTATGAAAGAGTATCTCACAAAAGTAAGAAAAAAAAACTTTATTAAACACTAAAAGCTAGTTATTCCATCCAATTGATAGACACAAAATACACAAACTAGAATAGGCCAATAGGATATAAGAAGATTTATTAGTTATTGACAAGTTTAAACAATATTTCCTTATCAGAGCGGTTCTTCAATTTAGGTGTATGCCGAGGATCACATTACGCGTTATAACTGTATAGTTTATTTATAAGTCCAATCATTTGTTAGTCACAACGTTGATACTAAAGTACCAGAAAACTGTCTATTTTAATTTATAGATTTTTTGGCACTTAAAGTAATCCATAGTTTAAATACAAACAATTCATGCACGCGGTATTATTTCTCAACAAGCTTGACGTTGTAATCTCCTACAACTTGGGGAAGCTCTTGTGATCTGAATATAAATGTGCTAATGTCTGGCACGTTTGAACATCAACCTCACTCCTAGTAATACTTAAAGTTGAAACTAATATCAAACAGTACGGTTCCCAACATGAATTTAAAACTAGGTGGTGTTCGCAGAGGCATCCACAAAATTGAGCGGAGTCATTGGGTTCATATTATATTGTTTTTGTCATACTGCAGTAAAAACAGTCGTTTTTAATGCATGCGTTGCGGGTCTAAAGTAGCATTTGTATTCTTTAGGGAGTAAAATCGTTTTTATCCTCTATAGTGTAAACATCGATTTAGCCTCTATGGAGTAAAAATCAGCTGTTGTCAACTCAGTTGTAAATTTCTATTGTAAACGGTTGCATGTATCGAAATATGTATCGATTCGTGCTTCGTAATCATTTTAACCCACAGTCTACAGTCTCTTCCCATAGTATTTTAGCATTGCAGATACATAATCCATTCCCACACTCAACACTGCTCACCTTTACTACTTCCTTCACCACCCCTTACGTCGTGGACCTGTTTCTCTCTCTTCTCATAGCATTTTAGGATTGCATATACTGTACATTAATGTAATTGCCAAAGACAGTTCCCACACTCTGCACTGAGAGCCTTACTACTTCCTTCATCGTGGACCTGTTTACACCACTTTCCATAGCATTTTAGTATTTTAGATACGTTAATCTAATTGCCACAAACATTGCCCACATTCCGCACTGCTAGCCTTTACTACTTCTTTCACCATTTTCTATGTCGTAGGCATGCTTCCAAACCTTCTCATAGCATTTCAGCATTGCAAATACATTAATCTAACCGCTACAAACGGTTTCCAGTTCCCACAATCCACACTGCTCAACATACTACTTCCTTCACCTCTTCCTACGTCACGGACCTGTTTACCTCCCTTTCCATAGCATTTTAGGAGTGCAGATACCTTAATCAAATTGTCATAAACAGTTTACACACTCCGGACAGCTCGTCTTGACTACTTCCTTCCCCACTTCCTACGTCACGGACCCGTTTTCCTCACTTCCCATATCATTTTAGGAATGTGGATACCTTAATCTAATTGTCATAAACAGTTTCCACACTCCGGACAGCTCGCCTTGACTACTTCCTTCACCACTACCTACGTCGCGGAGCCGTTTTCCTCCCTTCCCATATAATTCTAGGAATGTGGATACCTTAATCTAATTGTCATAAACAGTTTCCACACTCCGGACAGCTAGCCTTGAATACTTCCTTCACCGATCCCTACGTCGCGGACCCGTTTTCCTCCCTTCCCATAGAATTTTAAGATTAATACCCTAATCTAATCGTCATAAACAGTTTCCACACTCCGGACAGCTCGCCTTAACTACTTCCTTCACCACTTCCTACGTCACGTACCTGTTTCCCTCCCTTTCCATAGCATTTTAGGATTGCATATACCTTAATCTAATTGTCATAAACAGTTTCCACACTCCAGACAGCTCGCCTTGACTACTTCCTTCCCCACTTCCTAAGTCACGGACCCGTTTTCCTCACTTCCCATATCATTTAAGAAATGTGGATACCTTAATATAATTGTCATAAACAGTTTACACACTCCTGACAGCTCGCCTTGACTACTTCCTTCACCACTTCCTACGTCGCGGAGCCGTTTTCCTCCCTTCCCATATCATTTTAGGAATGCAGATACCTCAATCTAATTGTCATAAACAGTTTCCACACTCCGGACAGCTTGCCTTGACTACTTCCTTCACCGATCCCTACGTCGCGGACCCGTTTTCCTCCCTTCCCATAGAATTTTAAGATTGTAAATACCCTAATCTAATCGTCATAAACAGTTCCCACACTCCGGACAGCTCGCCTTGACTACTTCCTTCGCCACTTCCTACGTCACGTACCTGTTTCCCTTCCTTTCCATAGCATTTTAGGATTGCAGATATCTTAATCTAATCGTCATCAACAGATCTCACACTACGAAAAACTCGCCTTTACTACTTCCTTCACCACTTCCTACGTCACGGACCTGTTTACCTACCTTTTCATAGCATTTTAGGAGTGCAGATACCTTAATCTAATTGTCATAAACAGTTTCCACACTCCGGACAGCTCGCCTTGACTACTTCCTTCACCACTTCCTACGTCGCGGAGCCGTTTTCCTCCCTTCCCATATCATTTTAGGAATGCAGATACCTTAATCTAATTGTCATAACCAGTTTCCACACTCCGGACGGCTTGCCTTGACTACTTCCTTCACCGATCCCTACGTCGCGGACCCGTTTTCCTCCCTTCCCATAGAATCTTATGAATGCAGATACCTTAATCTAATCGTCATAAACAGTTCCCACACTACGGACAGCTCGCCTTAACTACTTCCTTTACTACTTCCTACGTCGCGGACCCGTTTTCCTCCCTTCTCATAGAATTTTAGGAATGCTGATACCTAAATCTAATTGCAATAAACAGTTTCCACGCTCCAGACTGCTCACCTTTACTACTTCCTTCACCACATCCTACGTCGTGGACCCGTTTTCCTCCCTTCCCATAGAATTTTTGGAATGCTGATACCTAAATCTAATCGTCATAAACAGTTTCCACACTCCAGACTGCTCCCCTTTACTACTTCCTTCACCACTTCCTACGTCACGGACCTCAAGCTAGTGTCGTCATTTGATTATATTTATGATCCATACAGTTTTTGTTCTAATATCTGTGAATTAATGCTATCAGCTATTTTTTTATCTACTGCATTCAAAAGTCAACAGCTGATCATATGTTTTTGTTTATTTGTCAAATACTGATTCCATAAGGATTACATTGAAACTTTGAGACCCAGTGGGGCGGATTCCTGAGAGACTTTTTTAACGCCATATAGATGTTGGCACTCACCGATATGGTCATTATCACTATGCAAAATTTGAAAACGATTGATTCAGCCGTCTAGGAGGAGTTTGCGTATTACGAAATGCATAAGAGTCGACGTATAAGAGCTTCGCTCGCTCCGCTCAATTAAATTTTAGTTTTAATAATATTTTTAACAATTTTAATATCGTTAGAAACTAAAGTAAAACTTTTTTTCTCCTAAAATATTTAATCAATTTTACAAACATCAATAATTTTAGTAAAATGCCCATAATCTTACTATTTTAGAGCCAAAATGGCCAATCTCATCATAGCTGCGTTAGGACTTTTTTTATAAATTTAAGATGTTAAAATAGTTGTTTTTAGAAACCTTCAAACTACACATTAAACCTATCTGACATGAAAAACTTAGTTCTTTAAATATTAATCCTTATTTATAATCTACATAATAATTAGATTCATCAGTAGAAACAACCCTGACCCGGTTCATACTTGTGTGGTTTTATTGTTCGATTATTACAGATGTATAATACCACCCGGATGTTTCAAAATGTTTATCTTTAATTTTGCGCTATATTGTTTTTCAGACCAAAGCGTTTAATTTAATAACTGCCACCTGGTTAGGAAATGGACAACCTATATAAATATCCTACAAATAAGTCTAAATGTGTGTTTTACGCATTAATTTAAGTTCACAGTATAATCATAGTCTACTTTAATAAAAATCAGTGTATTGGACAATCAATTTAATTTTTTCTAAGTGTTGTATAAAACTCAAGATAACCCATTACTTTGGCCTACTTATTGCTCCTTGAAGGTATTTAAGATCAAGCAAAAAACCAACGGAAACAGTAAGGTATAACAAAATTAAAGACGAATTGGTTGAGGATAAATAATAATGATTCTTATTTATTCCTGTATTATGACATGACTGCTTTAATAAAACTCTGATATTAATCCGGTTTCTCATCTTAGCTGAGGATATTCAAAGCAGCAATCCTTGGAGACAGGTCCCGAGCTGTTCAAACACGTTGCAATATTCAGATGTTGTAAGGTCAGAACCGCCTTATCGTACAATCAGGTCATCATTAATACAAATAGTCTCATTAGCATCAAGGCCTGGCCAGCGGTTTGACTTTTAGTTATCATCAAACAATCCTTTAAATCAATTCAATGTTGTTTTCTAATTTATAATGATATCTAATACGAGTGATGTCCAGCTAGTGATGGAATAAAACTGTCATTAGAGTTCATGCACGTTTTATGAACAATTAACTAATAAGGACTATGGCTGTAAGCATAGATAACAGGTAAAAAACAATCCCTAATTAGCAAAGAAAACAACTCCGTGCATTAACAGTAAGAATGACTTATTATTTAATATGTGTAACATAGCAGCAACATTTATATAATAAGAAAATATATCACTTTCAATTTATTAAAAGCAGTGGGGCTATACAAAATACCGATTTGTACAATAATATAATTATTTTGTCAAATTTTTATTGAGCTATTAAAACCTGCAAATTCAAATTATTCATATTACATTATTTCAATTTTTGTTTATGATTTAATCGTTCACTGGAGAAATTATTACTTTAGATTTGATCAATAAAATTATGAAAAATATGTGATTGTGTGCGTTTACGAAATCCGTATTATAAACAATTTTGATATATCACTATAACTGAAAGATTCAATTCCTCCACTACCGAGATTAACTCTATTTGATGTAAGTCAAAGAGATGACAAGACATACATGTAAATGTTGGAGTAACTCAGTAGCACGGTGTATTGTACCTCCCCGGTGTTGCGGCGCGTCGTGTCTTGTACTCTGTGTAGAATGTAAATGGTGCGAAGACGACGAGTCTTGCATGTAAAGAGACTTGTTTTATTCCTCTAACACTCCCTCGAGAACCTCCGACACAGAGGTCGTGTTTTGTTGAGTTTTCAGTTTCTTGGAGTTTCTCAGTAGATTTTTTTCATACTAAGGTTTAATCTACAAGATATTTAAGATAGTCTGTTTCCGAAAGATTACTAAAAGGATCTTGTTTACCACCGAGAACCAACAATTATACGGGTTTAACCCGTAATAACCCAGTTCTTTGGATTACCTTATGGTCAGAATTTATTTTCCTTGTAGACAATTCTGCCTGTAGACCTTATTGAATTAGTGTGCTAAAATTACCATCGAGTTGGCTTGTTAGCGTGTACTCGCTTCGCTTAAGTTTTGACAATATATATAAAAAATAATGATAACATACAATGTTCGACCTTTATTTAAGATAATACTTAAATAATAAATAATAATAATAATAATATTTGACGTGTTGTTGGAAAATTCTCCTGCAAAAATACCCAACTATTCCCCACATTTTTTCATGTAACTAGATTGTTTAAATAGCTTAATAAATTAAAATTATTGAAACCAAATCTTTTGAACTCAAACTCAAAATAAAAACTCAAACATCTTTATTTTTGACAGTTGTTACATACTGCATAATGGCGTCAAAAAATTTCTCTTAAACAAAAGAAGAGAAGTTGAAGAAGTTGAAGAGAATATAAACAATGTTAACACCTGTGTAACTTCAAAACCTAAGGTTATAGTCGACAATACGATCAGGACGTGGTTGACCCATCTAATGACGTAATACACATAGGTCTGGGGCAACTTATCTCTATTTGTCAACACTACCTTTAATGGTGACTACTGGTTCTACGATTCGCCATTCAATTCAAACGTCCGAAATATTAAATTAAATAATATTACAGTCTAGTAATATAATAACAAAATTAGAGGCTTTCTTATGTATATCTAAAATAATATAACAGCATAAATGAATCAATTTCTAGAAGACGGGGATATTACAAAATTTCATTTTTTTTTATTCATTCAGTTTGATAGAGTATGCAATCTTGTGAGTTGTATGTGTTACAGTGAGATGTAGTTGTATGCAGCTCAAGTCTCTCTGCAGCTGACTGTTGTGGTGTCACATTTGTTATGTGACTTCTGTGTCAAGGGGAATACAGTGGAATGGTTAAATGTTAATTGTAGTCGACGCAATGTGACACAGATTAAACATTATCTTTTGTACGTCTTGATTTCGTTAAAGATTGAGTTAAACGGGTAAAGAAAAATACCCCCGCCTCAGCGAATTTCCAGGCTAAGCGAATTTCCATTAGCCTGTTTTGATTTTCAATTTAATTTATTTCAATTACATTAGGTTTAACGAGTACCTAGGTTTTCTGCAACAGTTAGGGGAAATAAAGTGTGTTTTTAGTGAATAAGATGGAAATTTTAAATTTACACTTTTTCGGGATTCCTCAGTAATCAATAACTGTAACAAAACCCTTTAATATACTAAATGATTTGTTTTTTAAGCTGTTCAAACTGGTTTAGAGAGAAATTAAGAAATTGTATGTTTTAAGGGTCAAAAACGAGAAAAACTAATTTTTACCCCATAGCTTAAATTTCCCTATAAAACTCCGTTCCCATGGTCCGATCATACTGTTTCGCGAACTAACGTAGGCTTACACATTTGTACTAAAATTTAATCGGAATCGGATGATTTTCGCTTGAGTTATCGTGTTAACAGACACATATAAACATTGAACGGATGGTGTTTTTGGTCTCTGTGGACATCAAAATGAAACTAAATCGGTCCCAGGTACCAAATCTAAATCGGTCTTACAATGAGACCTACGCAATAGCTTATTCCCTAAATGGGAAATTCACTAAAAGAGATCTAGATGCAATTTTGTATATTATGTCACTGACTAAATTAATTAATTAAGCTAATGTTGGGGATTTATAAGAATTTAATTTTAACAGGAGATTAATTTTATTAATGAGATTATATTAAGCAGTCCTGCTTTGTAATACATCCATGAGCATGTTTTATTATGATTATTACTACGTAGTTATGGTTATTACTGCGTATTTATACTTGATAAATGTTTTTACAAAAACAGACTGTTGGATTTTATTTTACCAACAATTAAAATCCAATTAAATCGTGGCAATTTAATTACATTTTAAAATTGGTTCTAGTATTTTATCTGACCAGAATCTCATGAGATTTTTACTACCTGTAAGATCCCTTCGGAGCCGAAAGTTAGTCTTAAGTTTCAGATCGTTAGGGTCATTAAAAGTTAAGTTCAACTAAAGTCAGGCTTTTTATTTTTTCTTTGTTTTATGTATAAAACAAAAACACTTCGAAAGTAAGTGCAGACTCGTCGTTGAAATAACCTATTTCATCCCTATTATGTTCTAGCGAATTTTCCTATCCCTAAGCACTTGTTACTGTAGGCAGCACGAAAACACCTGAACAAATTCATAATTCATTTTCATGTCCCCAGAAGATAAAACTGTATTATTTCAAATTTACACATACAGAGTGCCCTGTAAGTAAACAGCGCAACTCCAGAAAACTAATTTATAGGTAAAAATTAAAATAAAAATAAAAAAAAAACTATGATATTTGTACAGAGTTCGTTTCGTTAACCATATACCCGTCATTTTGTATTTTTTACATAAACATTGTTATCCTTGAATTTACCAACCAATCTTTATAAAATTTGGTATGTATATTAAAGTGTAGAAGACGTATGTAAGAAAAAACGTAATCTTGCTAAATTTACATTCCAAAATTGCAGCCATTTTCATTTTATAATTGAAATCCTTTTTAGTTGCAGATTTTATGGAAAAATGTCAATAAAACCTACATTTTCTCTAAACCGACACATGTAACCTCTAGCATAAAACTGGACCACTTACACTTTCCTCCTAGTTTCGGATGGGTTTACCTCTCTTAAGATACAATAATATATACTTCCGTCTAACTTGTAATTGATATAGCTTGTGAATTTGCATTGACAGCTTTACCAACGCATACATTCTCACAGGATGCATATATTTATTTGTCGTATTCCAAGGTATTATTTCATAATATACTTGTGAAAGTAAGCAGACAAGTGTCACAGATTAACGAGTGAGGCTTTGTCGAGTAATGGACCGTTGCTCCTCCAATCATCCATCATCACAATTGTTTTCTTCAGAACACCTTGACGTTTGATATTGTAGCCACATTCAAGCGAGATTGTATTTATAAGAGGGAGTGCACTTCAGTTCATAGCTCATAGCACAGCACCGATAGGAAAATTTTGTTATATTTCTTCTAAATTAAACATATTTTAAATTACATATTATAAATGTAAGCTTTACGTACGGAAATGATGTAATATTATAGCATAAACCGTAATATCATTCGCCAAAGTCATACAGAAAACGCTCTCGTCTTACTTACTACATAGTTTGAAGTAGATATAATAGGACAATATGACCCCACTTTCGGCGTTTTAGAGGCACTTTTAGGGCACTTTTTATAGGGGAAAAATGAGAAAAAAATGGAAGAGCTTTTTTTGGCCACTTTTTTCAAAGACCCAGCTCTCGACCTATACACCCCTATATAAATTTTCTACTTTTGTTAATACTAAAAATTACGTCTGGAATATGGCTCATTTTTTGGCCACTTTTTTAAAAGACCTGGATCTCGTCCAATACAAGCCTATATAAATGTTCAAACTCTATTAAAATTTCAAATCCACATCCATTCCCATGTATATTTTCAAAATCATGTGAGGTTTGTGCGTGAACTCGGGCATGCTTATGGCTATGCGTAAACTATGCCTGACTCAAATGAATGACTGTGAGTGTAACCTAATGACCCCAATCAAAACCAATTGTCAACATTCTCTGCCTGTCTGGCGCCAGTCTGTCTGGGGCAGGTTTAGACAATTGCCAAATATGTTTGATTGATTGACCTCAATTATTCAATTGTTCAATTTCAGTTTGTTCAATTTCCATTGTTAAGTTCTAAATTAATTTAGACAATTTTGTGGTATATAAGGGGGGCATTCTACGGAATCATCACTAACTCTTCCACCTGGATCTTCTTGTTATGGTAAGTCTTTGACATCTAAGCTAGACTAATGTAATATGTTGTCGCGTGTCGGGTCATGGGATCAATTGGTGACGTAATTGATGCTTGTAGGCTACTCATACTCTGTATTTCTTTTAACTTAGGAGTGTAGCTAATTTCCCGAGTCCATTTTTAAAAACTTAGCCGAATTGAGTCACTAAGGAACTTATAAAAATGTATATAAATCTATTTTTAAACACTTAGAGTATTTTGAACAGTCACTAAGGAACTTAAAATGTATATAAGTCTATTTTAAAAAACTTAGCCAAATTCACTCATGACTTTGAGTCAAAAGTTTGCACAAGTTATTATTTAAAAACTTAGCCAAACTTCACGCACTGGGGAACTTTGAGTCAAAATGTGTACAAGTTATTATTAAAAAACTTAGCCGAATTATACTCACTATATAATTTTGTCGAGTTCCTTTTAACATAGGTAACATAGTCTTCTCTATAACTAACACTCACTCTGTATATATGTAGACTCAGCATTCTGAATTGCTAAAAAGTATTTTTACTTAAGATTTTGGATTTAGTTTTGATTTAAAAAATTGCAATTGCCAAATTTTATTGTATGAAATTGTTTTGAATATTAAAATTTAAAATTCTGATTTAAATTATTATTTCCCATTAATTGAAATTGTCTAAAATGTAATTTCCATCATATAGAAGATGCTAACTTTGTTTTTTTAGTTACATGTCAACTGTGTGCTGCTTCTCTATTAAAAAAAAAAGACTTATTTTGTTATTACTATTTTTAAGTGAGTCAAAATTGTGCACAAGTTATTATTTAAAAACTTAGCCAAACTCACTCACGGGGGGACTTTGAGTCAAAAGTGTGCACAAGTTATTATTTAAAAACTTAGCCAAACTCACTCACGGGGGGGGGGACTTTGAGTCAAAAGTGTGCACAAGTTATTATTTAAAAACTTAGCCAAACTTCATGCACCGGGGGACTTTGAGTTAAAAGTGTGTACAAGTTATTATTTAAAAACTTAGCCAAACTCACTCACGGGGGAACTTTGAGTCAAAAGTGTGCACAAGTTATTATTTAAAAACATAGCCAAATTTTATGCACCGGGGGACTTTGAGTCTAAAGTGTGTACAAGTTATTATTTAAAAACATAGCCAAATTTTATGCACCGGGGGACTTTGAGTCAAAAGTTTGCACAAGTTATTATTTAAAAACATAGCCAAATTTTATGCACCGGGGGACTTTGAGTCTAAAGTGTGTACAAGTTATTATTTAAAAACTTAGCTGAATTATACTATATAATTTTGTCAAGTCCCCTTTAAAATAGGTAACACTCACTCTGTATATATGTAGACTCAGCAATCTGAATTGCTAAAAAGTATTTTTTATTTAAGATTTTGGATTTAGTTTTGATTTAGAAAATTACAATTGCCAAATCTTATTGTATGAAATTGTTTTGAATATTAAAATATAAAATTCTAATTCAAATTATTATTTCTCATTAATTGAAATTGTCAAAATGTAATTTCTACTATATAGAAGATGCCAAACTATTTTTTAATTTCATATATAAAAATGAAGACCACATGTCAACATTGTTTTGCATCGCTCTCCAAAAAAAGCAACCTGATTCGCCACTACAAGGTAATACATAAAATGAAGGTGAAACTGTGCAAAGTTTGTGATATAATCTGTGATAATAACATAGCTCTAAAATCTCATATATTACAAACTCATAAGACTTGTAATTTCTGTAAAAGAAATGTTGTTGGTCATTTTAAAAGACACATCAATTCTTGTAACAAATGTCCATATACAATGATTAAATTTGTTGGTGAATCGATTAAAACTGAACTTAAAAGTACTCTTCAGTCTTGTCCTCTACCGATAAAATGGACTTTAGTAAGGAGAATCAAATTTATAAAATATACAATAGATCAAAACGGAAAATTAGTTAATGAGAAAGAATGTATTGCAGATTTTAGAAGCCTTACTACCTTAACCATTGAGAAGAGAGATTTAAAGCCTCAAATTGAAAATGCTCTTTTAAAGATTGATGCTTCCATACACAAATATCAAGCCGAAGGCAGTGGATGGATTTATGACCATACTAAATATTGGCAGTTGCACGTTTACAAGTATAAGCCCCTAACTCCAAAGTCATATATCCCCACACCAAAAAGTATTAAATTGACAAAAGCAGTTTTAAATATAAAGAATGCTGATAATAAATGCTTCCTTTGGTCAATTTTAGCAGCTTTACATCCAAGGAATGCTAAACATGCTGAAAGGGTATCGAAATATGCACCCTATGAAAAGCAGTTAAATATGACAAACATAAAGTATCCTGTTAAAATATCTGATATAGATAAATTTGAAAGACAAAATAATATAAGTGTTAATGTATTTGGAGTTGAAGACCAAAAATTTATATATCCATTAAGAAGAACCAAACTGAATAGTAATGCTCACATAGATCTATTATTATTACTACAAGGTCGTAAATCACATTACTGTTTAATTCGTGATTTTGATAGGTTAATGCTACGGTCTACGAAACAAGACCACAAGAAGTATTTTTGCAAGTTTTGTTTACAACATTTTTACACCAAAGATAAATTAGAATGTCATATAACATATTGTAAGAACTTTGATGCACAAAGAGTGGAAATGTCTAAACAAGATACATTACAATTTAAAAATTATAAATATCAACTTAAAGCCCCATTTGTGATTTATGCTGATTTTGAGTGCTTTATAAACTCCAATATACATATTCCATCGGGATTTGCATTTGTCGTAGTAAAAGATTCTAAGATTATTTCTGAAGAGTTATATAGTGGTGCAAATGTTATGGATGTGTTTTTTGAAAGATTATTTGAGACTTATGATTTTATTAAAAGTCAAATGGCGATATATATTCCCCTTGTAATGACTCCTGAGCAAGAGGCATCTTTCCAAAACTCAACACATTGTCATATTTGTGAAAAGCCTCTATATTTTGATAGGGTACGAGAACATTGTCATTCAAATGGCCAATACCGTGGAGCTGCCCACAATGATTGTAATTTAAACTATAAAGTAACAAAGAAAATACCAGTATTCTTCCATAACTTGAAAAATTACGATGGACATTTAATAATGCAATACTTGGGAAAATATAATCGTAAATTAAATTGCATAGCCAAAGATATGGAAAAGTACATTTCATTCTCTGTTGATGATTTAGTATTTTTAGATTCCTATAACTTTCTGTCCCTTCCATTATACAAATTAGCTTCCAATTTAAATACATTTAGATTTATAGACAATCCACTACTACAATGCAAAGGTGTATTTCCCTATGAATATATGACAGGACCAGATAAGTTTGCAGAGTCTCTACCTCCAATTGAAAAATTTTACAGTACTTTAACTAAAGAACATATCTCTCCCATCGAATATGAACATGCAAAACATATCTGGACCCATTTTAATATACATAATTTACAAGAATATCATGATTTATATCTTAAAACAGATGTATTGCTACTGGCTGATGTGTTTGAGACATTTAGAGACCTGTGTTTAAAGGATTACAAACTTGACCCCGTACACATGTATTCACTTCCAGGACTAACATGGGAAGCCTGTCTTAGAATGACTGGCATAAAATTACAATTATTTCAAGATATTGACATGCATTTGTTCATAGAAAGTGCAATCAGAGGAGGAGTCAGTATGATTTCCACACGTTACGCTAAAGCCAATAATAGATATATGGGTGAACATTATGACCCCAAACAAGAGAGTGTGTATTTAGTATATTTAGATTGTAACTCGCTATACTCCACAGCTATGTGTGAGACACTACCCGTGGATGGATTTCGTTGGACGAATGAGATAGACTACAAAATATACAAAAACAATCAAAATGATGAGTTTGGATACATTTTAGAAGTTGATTTAAAATATGATAAAAGCTTACATGATTTACATAATGACTATCCATTAGCACCTGAGAAAATGAATGGCAAATTAATACCTAATTTAAATGACAAAACTAAATATATTTTACATTATAAAGCATTACAAAAATATGAAGAATTGGGTTTGATTGTTACAAAATACCATAGAATTTTAAAATTTAGACAGTCTAAATGGCTTGCGCCCTATATTAATTTTAATATTGAAAAACGCAAATGTGCTAAAAATGATTTTGAAAAAGACTTTTACAAATTGTTAAATAATAGTCTCTTTGGTCGAACAATTATGAACCAACGCAAGTTTCGTGATATATATCTCAAGGATGAGTCACTATTAACTAAATATGTCACTAATCCAAGGTTCGACTGTAGCAAAAAGTTCGATAACAATTTACATGCTATACATTTAAATAAATTAGTTGTAAAGTTTAATAAGCCGATATATTTAGGAATGACCATTTTAGATATCAGTAAAGTAATAATGTATGATTTCCACTATAATTATATGTCAAAATTTAAGAACAAAAGATTTCTTATGACAGATACAGATTCTTTAATGTATTCTATAGTTACAGAGGACTTTTACAAGGAAATAGAATGTGACTTGCACTTTTTTGATACCTCTGGATATAGTAAAGACCATTTCTTATACTCTGATAAAAATAAAAAAGTCACTGGCAAGTTTAAAGACGAATTAGATGGTCATATTATGTATGAATATTGTGGTTTAAGACCAAAGTTATATTCTTATATTCCTCTAAAATGGTTATATGAAGAAGACAAGCAAGCTTTAGAGGTCAAAAAAGCTAAAGGAGCTGATGGTGCTACAGTTAAACATCTCCTCAGACATCAACATTATTTAAACTGTCTTGCAACTGGGCAAGATTATTATGAGAATGTGACAAGAATTAAATCTACAAATCATCATCTTCAAACCTTAACTATGAATAAGAAAGTACTATCGTTTGACGATGACAAGAGGTTTATTCTGGAAGATGGCATCAATACTCTTGCGCTTGGTCATTATAAAATTGATCAAACATAAATCTATATTTGCCATTATTCTTTGACCTTTCTTTGTCTATTACAAAAAAGCCATATTTAGTTTTATCCCAACATTGATGACAGAGATTTCTAAATTGGTTAAATGAAAAGTCATTACCAACATGATTGTTATATACATGTTTTAAATTTAAATCATCTTGTTTAAATAATATTAGGAAATTTACATTATCACGTAAATGTTTATGTACTTTGCTGTAAGATTGACACAAGTAAAAACAGTTAATATTTTTATGTCGACCCATTGAAAAAAATTGTGTAATATTTTGACTATTTATGTCATCAAATACAACAACTGACTGTGATTTTACATCATTTGGTGTGATTTCACAGTCAGTAAACGTGTGTAATTTCACTTCATCACACAAACTAAATATTTCAATTATTTTTTTATATTTTTCTTGTTCTAAAGATTTAGATATTAAATATAAGTTTGTAAATTTTAATCCTTCCTTTTTCACAATTAAATTGTAAATTACAACCGTCTTCCCACTTCCACTTGGACCACAAATAACACATCGAATATTGGTAGGAAATAGACCCAACTTCTTTGGTATATTTTCCTTAGTATGTACTATTTTAAATTTATGTTTTTGTTGAATAAAAGACATTTTTTATATAATAAAAATGGTGAAAAATAATAAGAAAACATGTAAAAAGGGCAAAGGTTTATTCTTAAAGCCTTACAGGGGTCGAGGGTTATTGAATACTCTTATAAATAATCTTCCATTTCCACTTCACATACCATCATATCGGTACTGTGGACCTGGAACGAATATACGTCAAAATTTAGCCAAAAATGTACCTCCAAAAAATAAGCTAGACTCTTATTGTAAAGAGCATGACATATTCTACATGAATAATCCCGATACCGCTGCTCGGAACAAAGCAGACATGAGATTAGCAGACTTAGCTTGGACTAGAGTAACGGCAAATGACGCAAATCTTGCTGAAAGAGCTGCAGCTTATGCGGTGACAAATTTGATGAAGGCAAAAGCAAAAATGGGAATGGGATTAAAATTTAATAAAAAAGATGGACAACTACCAGCTGTTAGAGGCCGCAAAAGACGTGCCTCACTTCCGGGGGGTGTACCTAAAAAACGAGCTAAAAAATCTAACACCAAAAGTAAAAGAGTGCGGAATAGTTAATTTAGACAGTTCATCTGGCACACATTGGACAGCATATCGTAAAAATAAAGATATTGTAATTTATTTTGACCCATTTGGAATCCAACCTCCAAAAGAAGTAATTAAATATTTTGAGGGACATAAAATATTCTATACAACCGATCAAATACAAGATTTAAATAGTTCTATTTGTGGAATTTTATGTTTATCATTCATAAAAAATTTTTGTTTATAAAAATGGATTCATTTACTATAACATTTTCGGGTACAGAGCCAGAGCTAAAGTCAGTGTTCTTTCCTCCCATAGAATTAAATGATGATTATGTAATTGGATTAGTAGATTTTCAAAGTTATAATTCTATATTTAATGTAAAAAAACCACTTAATACTTTAACATATTACAAAGTAGAGAAAAAAACATTACCAAAGGGAGAGATCTTAGTTGATGATTTAAACCAGTTATTAGATGGTAAACTTAAAGTTATAATACATAAGAATGGAGAAGCATTAATTAATACTAAAGTCAAACTTTTATTCAAAGGGCTTATTCCAAAATTAAATCAACTTAAAGGCAACAAATTAACCATTGAAGAAGGTGATGATGTTTTCTATTATGACCACAAAGCTCCAGTTACAATAGAAATTTCTGAAGGAACATATGAGGTGGTTGAGCTTGCAAAGGAAATTCAAAAGCAAATCCCAGACTTTTTCCTTACAGCTAATAATAAAACTATGAAAGCGACATTACTTTCTAGCCACGTGTTTGATTTTACAAAACCATGTTTAGGGTCTGTTTTATTGGGATTTAAAGGTGTTTCTACTCCTGGTGTTCAGTTTGAATCTACAAATAAAATAAACATTAATAATGTAAATGTGATTAGAGTAAAATGTAATATTGCAAACGGGTCCTATTTAAACGGAAACAAATCACACACCATACATAGCTTTTATCCAGAAGCTCCTCCTGGCTACAAAATTATTGAAGTTCCAAGAAATATTATATATTTTCCTGTAAATAAGAGAAGTTTAGATGTTGTCAGTATTACATTTGCCGATCAGCATGACAAGGCAATTGACTTTAACGGAGAAGAAACTACAATTACTTGTCATATAAAAAAGATATGAGAATTTATAAGAATTTATCTATAAGTGTACAAAATGCTAGGTTCCTACGATCAATAGGACTAAAGTTAAAATTTTCTATTAATAAAAATGGAAGATTTTCTAGACGTTACAGGGAAATCCCAATTCGACGATAGTGTGGTTAAAATTACAAATCACTCCTATGTTCCCCACAACACTTTGGCAATAAATAATTCTGATGAAATTCGAATATGTATTAATAATCAAGATTTGCTAACTCTCCCATGTAGGAGTTATCTGTATATTAAGGGAGAAATTGAAAATCATGATAAAGGTCATTTTATAAATAATGCATTTGCGTTCTTATTTGATGAAATTAGATATGAAGTCGCAGGTAAAGAAATAGACATTGTAAGAAACCCAGGAATTTCTAGTCTTATGAAAATATTGAGCTCTTACAATAAAACTACTAAATTGTCAAATGTGGCATTTGATTCTGACACGAATTTAAAAGAGTTCCATAAAGGTGGCAAGTTTAGTACATGTTTGCCATTAGAGCTGTTAATGGGTGTGTTCGAGGATTTTAATAAGGTATTAGTAAATGTCAAACAAGAATTGGTGTTGAAAAGATCCAAAAATGATTTGAATTGTATATTAACAACCACTAGTGCTCCAGCCAGTGGGGCTGCTGATACAATTCCTAAAATTACACTTAACTCAATTCAATGGGTAATGCCACATGTGATACCATCAGATGGGGAGAAGTTACAATTACAAAAGATGTTACTGCAAAATAAAAATTTGCAAATTGCATTTAGAAGCTTAGAGTTGCATGAACTTCCATCATATCCCAATACTACAAGACATACATGGTCAGTAAAGACATCTTCAAGTTTGGAGAAGCCTAGGTATATTATATTTGGTTTCCAAACAGCTAGGGATAATAGTGCACGAAAAAGAACTGATGAATTTGATCACTGTAAGTTAAAAAATCTCAAAGTATTTCTAAACTCTGAATATTATCCTTATAGTGATTTAAATCTCGACTTTGAAAATGGAGATGTCTCTAAAGCTTATGAGATGTTTATGAGGTTTAGAGAGACTTACTATAATACTATCCCAGATCCTATGATTAGTAGGGCTGAGTTTATGAAGAAATATCCACTAATTGTAATAGACTGTTCTAGACAGAACGAAACAGTGAAGGAAGGAATTGTTGATATTAAATTAGAGATTGAAACTGCAGAAAATGTGCCAGCAAATACATCTGCATATTGTTTGATAATACATGATAAAGTGTTTGAGTACAATCCTTTGTCAAATGAGATAAATAAAATGTAAATAAAAGATGAAAAACATTCAACAAGAATTGGTTGACTCTGCAAATCAAATACGAGAGAAATATAGAGCTTTAAAACGTGGCAAGTTTCTAGAGGCTGAAGAGAGGTTCCAAACATTCCAACCTTTAATAGAGCCATTACAAGAATTAAAAAAAATCGCCAAAACAGAGAGGCCTCGAATGGAGATTCTCCCAATGACTCCATCTAGAATACCAATAATACCAAGATTACAACCATTACAACAATCTACTCCACAGAAATTAGATTTTGGTCTTTTAGCATCAGACTATTTAGGAAATTACCTCAGTAAAAGTAGTATGACAGACACTACATATGGTATTAGACGAGAAGCAAATAAATTTTTTATTGGAAATAAGGAAGTTGATATTGCCAATGATGATGTTACAATTGCAAATAAAACCTACAAGGGGACAAAAGGTTTGTGGCAATTGTTAACTTTAAAAGAACCTGAGGATTATACTCCGGCTGATTTGCAAAATTATAAAGAAATTTTGGAAGCTACAAATGGACATTTAAAGAGTTACAAAGATGGTGCACCAATTTCAAGTAATAGACATACTAAATATCTTAATATAATTAAACCTCTTTTTAAATCTGTTGGTGAAGGTTTGAGACAAGTGACTGGTAAGAAAATAGACTATATTTATTGGGATGATCCTAATGAGCTTGTAGATAGGTTAAGACTTCTTTGGCTAAGTCGCCAAGCCGGTAACTCAGGAGTGGATAATGAAATAGATTCCATTATTGAGGAATTGAGAGAAAGTGGAATTATTTATTAAATAAAAATATGTTTATAGATAAATTTTATCGTTTATATAATCCATATAATAAGCCTGCAGAACCCAGGGCTAGTAGCGAACCTACTTTAAATTTACAAGACGATAGTTGGAATGGTTTAAACCGTAAACTTGGTAATGTTAAAGATGGGGAGTTTGTAGATGATGTATCAACTTTGAGACAGACATTAACTAGAAAAGGTGATGTCTTTTTACAAGGTAAAACTAAATATGAGTTTTTAGAATCCAAGAATAAAAATTGGAATGCTAAAAAACGGAAAATTACTAATGTGGAAAAGGGTGAAAGTTTAGATGATGTGCCCACTTTACAACAGACTTTAATACGAACAGATGGTGGTACATTTGTACAAGACAATAATAATTATGAATTTTTAGAATCAGAGAATGGTATTTGGAATGCTAAGAAACAGAAAATTACTAATGTGGAAAAGGGTGAAAGTTTAAATGATGTGCCCACTTTACAACAGACTTTAATACGAAAAGAAGATGGTAAATTTGTACAAGACAATAATAATTATGAATTTTTAGAATCAGAGAATGGTGTTTGGAATGCTAAGAAACAGAAAATTAGTAATTTGATGGAAGGTACAGATAGTAAAGATGCTGTGAATGTTTCACAAGTTCCAAAAATGGAAGCAGGCTATTGGAGTTTTAATAGTAAAAGGTTAGTACGTGTTAAACCTGCCATTGATGACACTGACTGTGTTATAAAAGAACAGACTATAACTTTTGATAAAAAAGAAAAATGTTGGGATGCCAAAAAACAATTCATAAGAAATCTACCAGAGGGGGAACATTTGGATGATATTTGTCTAATGTCACAATCTATGCATTATGATGGATCAAAATTTGTATATGGAGAAAAAAAATTTAATTTGATGGAATATAATCCTGATTTATTAGTTGCTGACCCCACATCTTTGAGTGGATTTAAGTATATAGATAATAGACCATATATACCAGAAAACTATGTATTTAAAAGAATGGAAGATAATCTATTGATTGGGGCTAATGGTGATGTATTTAGAGTTACAGGAAAGGATGATGTTATAAAAAATGAATGAAATTGCATACGAACTTCATAAACCTGCAAGAAAGAATTTCATTAGAAGGTCTTTCAAAGTATTAGGTATAAATGAAACCGTACAAATAGATTTAATTGATATGCAAAACTATGCTAGAGAAAATTCTGGCAATAAATATATTTTAACTTTAATAGATACATTTTCTAAAAAAGCTTATGCTGCTCCACTAAAGAATAAGACAGGGTTAGTGGTTACAGAAGCCATTAAAACCATTCTACCAAAGGGGGTTAAAAACATTCAATCTGACAATGGAAAAGAATTTTTTAATCAATATTTTAGCAAACTAATGAAAAAATTAAATATTAATCACTATCACACATTTTCTACAACTAAGGCTGCAATTGTGGAGAGGTTTCAGAGAACTTTAAAGAATTGGTTATATAGGGAATTTAGTGCTCAGGGGAGTTATAAATGGTTGGATTTACTTCCAAAGTTAATTCGAAAATATAATAATAAAGTGCATAGATCTATAGGAATGAAGCCTAACCAAGTAAATGTTAAGAATAGTAAATATGTACATGAGAGGTTGACTTCTAAAGTAGAGCAAGTTAAAAAGCCAAGATATAAGGTAGGTGATAGCGTAAGGATTTCCAAGTATAAACATGTTTTTAGTAAAGGTTATACTCCAAATTGGACAGGGGAACTATTTACAATAGCAGAAGTTAAGAATACAAAGCCTGTGACTTATATCTTGAAAGATGAAAATGGCAATATAATCAGGGGAGGCTTCTATACAGAGGAGTTGTTAAAGACCAAGTATAAGGACATGTATTTGGTAGAGAAGATAATTAGGAAAAAAGGTGATTCGTTGTATGTCAAATGGCTTGGGTTCCCAAGTAGCCAGAACTCATGGATTTCCACTAAGGATGTCCAAGGGAGCACGTCATAAGCCAAACGCACAAACCTCACATGATTTTGAAAATATACATGGGAATGGATGTGGATTTGAAATTTTAATAGAGTTTGAACATTTATATAGGCTTGTATTGGACGAGATCCAGGTCTTTTAAAAAAGTGGCCAAAAAAAGCTCACCATTTCCAGACGTAATTTTTAGTATTAACAAAAGTAGAAAATTTATATAGGGGTGTATAGGTCGAGAGCTGGGTCTTTGAAAAAAGTGGCCAAAAAAAGCTCTTCCATTTTTTTCTCATTTTTCCCCTATAAAAAGTGCCCTAAAAGTGCCTCTAAAACGCCGAAAGTGGGGTCATATTGTCCTATTATATCTACTGTTTGAAACATTTGATACCTAATAATGTAAATTAATTTATTGCTGGATTTCCCATGTTTGTTTAAATTGTGCAAGTTTAAAAACGTATTATGATACTTAGGCCTACCTGAACGAGGTGTTTAGACACTAGTGTATAAGCATATTTTATTCTGTTATCCCAAGTGATGGTAGCCTGAAAAAACGTTGAGAATACATTACAAATTTTCAATATAAATAACAATGAATATAAACCCTCGGAAACATGCGGTTTTGCTGGTAAAATGTCCGTCTGAAGCAATATATGGAAGCTTGTGGCGCTGACCACAACGTTGTTTTGGCTGGAATGTATTGTTTCAAATTAACATTGTTTTAGTTCACAATTTTCATTATAGTTGTTTCATGCATTGTTATAAAATTTAGAAAGAGACGACCACATTTTATGAGGTATTTGTTTATCCAAAAGGACTTATTGCCGTAATCCTGAATTATACTTAAGCAGGCAGCAAAATACATTAGGCTCTGTTTGGTGTAAAGTCCATACAAAAAAATAAATAAAATAAACAAAATCAGGAGAATTTCTTAATTCAAAGGTATTTGATTTAATGAACTACTAATGAACTATATTATTGTATGCCTAGTCGCATTATTTTGCCCAAAAATTGTGTTTATATTTTTCCCAGTTGGAAATGTATTTTTCAATTCCTTCCATAGATTATGAGAGTTTATTGTTTTGGTTAATATGTTCTTCTCTCAAGAAAATACATATGTTACTTGACATGTTCTTATTTGCAGTTGTTAATTACTTGTTCTAAGAAAAAAAAAACAAAAACAAAAACTTCCAACATAATTTTAATAATTGAATAATTCATAATTAGTATAAGTAATAGTCTAAGGTATTAAACGCAGCGTGGTGGTAACTCAAAACTATCCTCTTCGCAATCTAAAATGTAATTTAATATGAAGTGAAGTTGTTCTATTGGGAGACAGGGAGACAATTTCCCTACATATCTTCCTTTGATTAACAAATAGTTCTAAAAACCAGCAAAATAGCAAAATATGGGGATTGAAAAAATAATATATCGGAAATTTAAAAGTTTATTTTGCATGGTTTTAGAACTTATTTGTAATTTTTGATTGTACCAAATTTGTACTAAAATATCCTATTAAATGCGTAATTTTAAGAACTTTCAAAGATTAATGCAATGTTAAAGTATAATTTGAGCTATAAATGAAGGTATTGTTTGTAGGGTTTAACTACTCAACCATGTAACTCCCACAATCCGCTCATAGATCTGATAGCTAAGAATGACCTCAGCCTGGTGGACACATCTTTGCCGCAATGGTTTCTACAGAGGAGACGCTCCAGACCTAAATTTCACATGACCTGTCAATACATAAATGTCATTTAGTTAAACTGAAAGAGCTCAATCTATAAATTTGCATTGATTGCATACTTACCGGCTTTGTAAAGGTCAAGTTTTGTTTAAGAGAGATGCATGGGAAATATTTTAATAGAATAAAAAAAAATATAGAATGTCCTGACCAACTTAGACTGTTAACATATAAATGTGACCATCAACCTTGATTTGCACAATATTTATAATTATAATTTATATGTTAACTTAATTTATACTTTGGGAGCTTTTTAAGCAAACGCCAACGTTGTAATTTGTTCGTATTAATAAGTAACACTAAAATCTTTGAAACATCTTTTTTGTCTAGTAGTTCTGAGTGGATCATACGAAGGAAAACGGTTCTCACAAGAGCAATTTTTGAGATTAAATTCCTCACCACCAAAATAGGCCTATATAAAAGATTAAATAAATGAAAAAAAAAACGATAGTTAATTTGTAAAATATATGACTAGTTAAATTTATAATATAGGAAAGAACTGGCTATATCCAGAAAACCCCGTGCCGCATGCTTCATTGGGGGTATTTTGAGATAAGCTTTCAATTTATAGGAGACAGCCTGTAATCCATCAGATCACTCGACTGTCACGACCACCATGATGGCTCGGTCTGCAGTATCAAGTTTCACTTAGTGATCAATAATAGTGGTTTATGCTTCATAAAGCATACTTTATACAGACTTTTTATTTATATTAAAATGCATTGATAAAGGAACATCACAAATCTTAATTACAAACATATATTATCAATCGTGCCACCACAATGGAAAATTTAAATTCAATATGAATTCAATACTCAACCACTTCGTGAGAAGTTTTTTTAATATTATTATTGAAAGAATGTATTAAAATGCAGAATTGAAACAGTCATACATATAAAAGTTTTATTTGGTATCCTCCCCTAACTACGCCATACATATACCTTTATCTGTATAAGGCTAATATTGTAGTGTCTAACATAAATATTCACCATGCCTGTCATATGATTGATGTCAAAAGATTGATGTTCAAAAAACAAAAGATACTCACTGTGATGTCACTCCACATCCGTCAAACCATCCGACATGCAATATCCATCTAACAAACCAAACATAGCTACGTCATCACAACACCAGACATGCGTTAGACTTCACACTTCCAATCTAAAAGCTACCACTTACTGAAAGAAACCCATCCTACAAAGAAGATAAATACTTTAACCTCCTTCCAGAACAACTTAAACAACTGAATAAGTGAATTCACAGACTGGCTGCTAGAAAGACCCTTCTACACCAAAAAAGAATTCATTCCAAGACCTTTAAATGAAATGTTTCTGTAATCCACCTGTAAACTTGACGCTGTACTATTCTCAATGAATATGTTATAAAGAATAATTGTCTACTGTCACGTTATTATATTGTTAGGAGTTTGTTTATACTTTGTCTGCTCAGTTAGGTTCTTTCATGTTCTCAATCAAAGTGTGTTAAGTTAAACTTTCTCTTAATAAATATTACGGAAATTAACCGCTGCAGTTTAAGACGGCCATGATACCAATCCTGATAATAATTGAAAATTTTAAAATATTCAGCATACAAAGTAACATTTATAGGTGATTGTACACAGCTTTGTCATTATGTAGACTTTTTATTCAATAAAATGCACTATCCAGTCACTTGTACTCAAACAAGTGAGTGTAATTGATTCTTTTCGTCGTAAGGAAGAATCTTGAAAGTTTAGATGTTATATACAAGTGGTTTTTTTGGGTGGAAATATTGACAACCCCATTTTTATGAGAATTATTACGTAGTATTTTAATCGAGAGAACCTTAGAAGCTGGAGTAATATCTGATACTGGAGATGAAGATGTCCCGTGGCGCAACGCAACCCATCAACTGAGACTGTGTCAATTCTGTTGAGATCAATTACTACGATAATTTTAGGTCATTACAGACCTACAGAAAAGATTAGGAGGATTGAACCCAACCAGTACATTATTTTTATGAAAAACAAAACAAACTATATATTTGTTTTTGAATGGAAAATTGTAATATGTAGTCTAATAAAAATAATTGTTTTAAATACTAGTATATTTTATTAGTAGGTATGGATATTCTGAATATCCTTATTTCAAAGAAATGGGTTATACAGGGTGATCCTACCCTTGGATAGACGCCGTAAGCTGGAGAGCTACAAGGTGGCGAGGAAGTCTCTCCGCCGGGCCATCAACCGGAGCAAACACAATTGCTGGAAAACACTAAGGGATGATGTCGATTCCGACCCGTGGTGCCTGGGTTACAAACTAGTAACCCAAAAACTCACCACTCGCTCTCCACCTTCCGTCATGGAGGGGGCCGCTATGGAGAGGGTCGTCAAATCCCTTTTTCCGGATCATATTCTGCGCCCACTGCGTGAGTTTGAGATGATGGACGATGTCCCACTCTTCACTCATGAGGAGCTGGAGACTGCCGTTTTATCCCTAAAAAACAACAAGGCTCCTGGACCTGATGGGGTACCTGGCGAGGCTCTTAAGAAGGTTTTTTCAATCAATCCCCTGATTCTTCTGAGCATGTACAACGCCTGCCTAGCAGAGGGGGTATTTCCGTTGTGCTGGAAAAAAGCTAGGCTCGTGCTCGTAGGGAAGGGGAAAGGAGACCCAGAATTGCCGTCCTCTTACAGACCCCTTTGCATGTTGGATACGGCTGGGAAAGTCCTAGAGAAGTTGATCCGTTCCCGACTGAATTCAGCCGTGGTTGCTGCGGGGGACCTGAGCCCTCGCCAATACGGCTTCAGGAAGGGGCGATCAACGGTCGACGCTATTGAGGAGGTGAAGCAAGCCGTGATGAGAGCTGAGGATTTTAATCACTACTCTCGTAGGGTTGTGCTGCTCGTTACACTCGATGTGCGAAACGCATTTAATTCTGCAAGATGGTGCGATATGCTGGACGCTCTGGAGAACAACTTCCACGTCCCGGCATACCTCATGCGCATTATAGAGGATTACCTCCGGTTCCGCCTCCTCATGTATGATACTACAGAAGGCCCGCGGACGATGAGTGTCACTTCTGGTGCTGCCCAAGGTTCCATACTCGGCCCGGACCTCTGGAACGTTGCCTACGACAGCCTCCTTAGGTCTGAAATGCCTGAAGAAACCGTTTTAGTTGGGTACGCAGATGACATTGCAGCTTTAATAGCTGCTCGTAGTGTTGAGCTGGCCCAGCTAAAATTAAACCGAGTCATGCGAACTATAAACGCATGGATGGCAGATCACGGTCTCTCACTCGCGCTGAACAAAACTGAGATCGTGATTCTGACCAAAAAGCGGATTGACACCATTGTGCCGTTGAGGGTGGGGGACGTCGAAGTCCAGTCCGTTCGTGCCGCCAAGTATCTTGGTGTCATGGTGGACTCTAAGCTTAGCTGGCGGGACCAGATATTCCGAACGGCGGACAAGGCCGCTAAGGTGATCTCTTCTCTTAGCCGGTTAATGGCCAATGTCGGAGGTCCTCGTTCCAGTCACAGAAGGCTGTTGATGTCTACAGTTCAGTCTGTGCTCCTGTATGGTGCGGAGGTGTGGGCAGACGCGCTCAATAAGGAGGTGTATAGGATGCGGCTTGCCAGAGTGCAGCGTCAGGCAGCACTCAGGGTAGCATCCGCCTACCGAACAGTGTCTGAACCTGCCATCTTGGTGGTTGCTGGAGTAATCCCCGTCAAAATTTTGGCGGCGGAGAGGAAAGCGATTTATCAGCGGCGTGGAGAGGACCATGCAAAAATGGAGGAGCGCAACCGCACCTACCAGCTCTGGCAGGAGAACTATTACCTTACCCAGTTTCTGACAGGTCACGGGTTTTTTCGGTCGTACCTGTTCAGGATGGGCAAAGCCGTGTCACCCGATTGCATCTACTGCCCAGGCACTCCCGACGACGCGGAGCACACCTTCTTCCGCTGCCAGCGTTGGGAAGGTTCCCGCCTGGAGGCTGAACAACATGTAGGGCAGTTGTTGGTGGACACGGTCATTCCGATGATGACGGAGGGTGAGGACAATTGGACCTGTATGTCACATTTCATCCAGGATATTCTCCGCACAAAGAAGCTAGAGCTTGACCGAGATGCGGTCTAGGTCATAAAGAAATTGAATGCCCGAAACGGCGCGAGCCCTGAGGGCTTAGGTCACACGTTGACCTGACCTGAAGTAATGTGACAAACAATCCCAGGTCTGTGTCCAACAGAGTAGAGGGGGTTTCTTAGTGAGTAGTCTGACAAGCTCAGGAGTCTCACACTACAGGCTGGCTACCTGTGTGCGTAAAAGCATTTTTACCTCCTATCCTTAAAAAAAAAAAAAAAGAGGGGACTATGGATGGGTAGGCTATGGACCATTGGTTTGGCCAGTAATGGTAGGCTGAGTTTCTATTGTGAGGCTTGAAAAACAAAAAAATAGTTAGAAATGTTTTACAACAGTGAATTTTATCTGTTATAGGCCGATTGAGAATGAGAACAGAGTGAGAAAAATAATGCGTATTAAAAATGCGCTAAACTGATATCTTAACTGATTAAACTGTTAACTACAGATGTGTTGGGCTTCACATGTTGTTACAAGCGATTGTTGTACAAGTACAGATTGAAGTGCAGACATCACCATGACGACAGATCAATTACTATCCCTACAGGTCCAATTACAAGGATCCTTTCTATTGAATTTGTGTAGAACAGCTAGACAATGACAACTTGGCTTGGTTACAAGGTATTTTTCAAAATGTGCAGATTGTAAATTTTTCCCTAAATACGTATTTCAAAATGCTTAATAAGTTTTTAGTTTTTACTATTGATCACAGGCTACTGTTATTCAGTGAGTATACAACACTGCTAATAGCTCAAAATTGTATAATACATATTTTACTGACATTAAAAGGTTTTTAAGATCACATACGCTTAAAGTAATGAAATGAAATGAAATGAAATGAAAATCGTCTTTATTCTTGAGCGTTTTTCATATTACAACATATGTTTTTCAAAACAACTCACGTCAACATAATAAATAATATAAAACAAAAGCAACTCTCAAATCTTAAGTTAGGCTAATTAAAAATTAAAATATGTTCTCTATTCCTAATTATTTTACCATTCTTCAAACCATTTGTTATATATTTTTTAAATGACTTTTCACTGTCCAACACCCCTGGCTCAGTCCTGGATGACAATTTATTCCAGATTTTAGGGGCAAAATAAGAAAACCCACAACGGTCGGACTCACAGCGCACACGGGGCATCTCCAGCATGTCATCCTGCCGTGTGCATCGGGATCGCATCTCAGAGCGAGCTCTCAGTCTTACCTTCAGGTACTGAGGTCTCTCCTCTGACAGTACCCTCCGGATGATGCAGGAAGTGCGTAAAAGGCACAGGTCAGCCATAGGCAATAAGCCAAGAGATGTGAGGTCTGATGAAATTCGATCAAATTTTCGCAGATCGCAGACGTACCTGACGCACATGTTTTGCACCCTCTGCATCCGACTCATGTCTCCCAGTGATATAACATTACCATACACCGGAAGACAGTAATCAAACACAGACAGTACAAGTGCCTGCACAAGCCGAAATTTGGTGGGTTTGGGGAACAAGTCACGATGCCTGTACAGCATTCTCAGACGACCTATTGCTCTCTGGCATGCGTAACTCACATGATCAGAAAAGGAGAGCTCAGGATCGAAATGAAGCCCAAGAAGCTTGGGAGCTTTACACTCTTTGAGCGGAATTCCGCCAAGGCATACTCCAGACAGGGGCTCGGACCGAACAACCCTGATGACAGAAAAAGTCACCAATGAACATTTGTCTCTGTTCAGCTTGATGCCATGGGACATAGACCATGCAAAGACAGAATCCAAATCAGAATTGAAATCAGAGACTGCCTGATTTGCTGGGTCAGCGTCATGCTGAAAAGCCAGCTGAGCATCATCAGCGTATGAATACAACCGACAATGACGCAAATCTCTTCCCATAGATGCGGCAAACAAAGTAAACAGGACAGGTCCAAGACAGCTGCCCTGTGGGACTCCTTTGGACTTTTGCATGGGGGCGGAGATCTCAGATCCAACTTTGGTCTTTTGGCATCTTCCGTTCAAGTAGGAGTGAAACCACGACACTACCTGCTGGTCAAATCTGTAGTGATACATCATGGCCAACAGTAGATCGTGATCAATAGAGTCGAAGGCTTGCGAAAAATCCAGCATTGCCAGAGAAGTACACCTCTTTTCAGCTCTAGCTTTTATGACATCATCACAAAGCAGTAACAGAGCAGGTGAAGTGTTGTACCCCCTACGAAAGCCAGATTGTGTTGCTGGAATTATTGACTCCAACTCCAGGAACTCAACCAACTGAGAGACAACAATAGTCTCCAAGACCTTGGAGAGGGCGGGTAACACAGAGATGGGGCGAAGATCGGCCAAAGAAGAGGGAGCACCAACTTTGGCCAGAGGAATGACAATAAAGTAACTACGTTTCCTATAGCTAAGAGAAAGAGAACATAATAAACGGTTTATAAAGAACGATTTCACATAATTTCAAAAGCGTATAAGCAGTTAACAAGCAATAGCCACAAATATCGAAAAGCTTTACTTAGTTTTAAAACCATTTAAAATTAATTGTGAGTATTAGTTTCTATAACATTTGTTTATGAAGTTATGCAATTTAATATGTTTTGGTAAAGACTCAAATGTAACATTTCATGTATTTTTGAGGTAAACCAGTTTTCCTATTGCATAATTCAGTTAAGTCAATGACAAATCAGTATTGGCTCCAAGTTAACCCATTACAATTTCTACTATGTTTCAGGAGAGCTATACGGTATTTAAAATCTAACATACATATGTACTACCCCTATACATACGTATCCAATCGATTAGATAATTGTGTAAACCTTAAGGCTGCGCTCTACCCGTCTGGCGCGCGCAAATGCAAGGGTTTTAGTTTTTACTGTTTGTAGCCTCATTTGTGAACAGATTTCAAAGATCTTGTGTCATATTTTTCGTTAAATATTATTGTAGTTTTGCAGTTTTTTTTATTTTGATCATAAAAAAAATTGGGCTCAAAGGTTGGTAAACATTTTAAAATACGCAGTTTTTATCATAAGTTTTAAAGCATACAAATAGTTTTTAGAGAAAAAAACTGTAAAGTGCAATATATTGTTATAAACAAGAATCTGAAGTTAGTTTATTAAAAACATTAAGAATAACGATGTAATGGACCCAGATTCGAAAGTAAGAAAATCCTAGCTCCTAGTAAGATAATCGTAAGTAATCCTAGCTGAGGATTATACCCCTTAAATAGTTATTACATTCACGAAAAAGAAGCTTTTTTCTGACGTCTGGTTTAAAAACCCTTTAGATCATTACGTGACGGGTCCAAAACTGTTGTTAGTTGTAATGATTTGTTCATAATTCCATTGAGTAGGATGCAATTTTAGCCCATAGGAATTAGTTTTTAACATAGAGCAGAGGAACGAATATCACTTAAATATTCAACCAGGAATATTCGGCAATGTTAGTTTCACAATGCTTTACAACAGTCATTCTCCAATGAGAGTGTGAGAGCCCAGCGGTGGTCCAGTGTGCAACTGCCACTCGGTGCTCCAGGTAGATTTATGACTGCGTTTAAAAGCTGGTGTGAAACCCGGACATTTCCCCAAACGTTTTTTTCAATTGTTAAATAGGATAAAAAAATTTAAACTAAAAAAAACAATGGAATTACTCAGTGCGTGAATACAAAATTCACAGCAAAATAAAACATGAAATGTATAAAATGAGCATCGTAAAAATAAATGTATTTTTTTATTTTTGAAAACTTTGGAAAGTTGTTTGGTTATTTTATAATGTGGTAAAACTACACCTCATTGATTTTTTATAAGTTAAGTGATTCATTGTTATGATTATATGATTGCATCTTTGATTGCGAGCGATGGCAATGCATGCTTTAAAAAATCAAAAACTTGGGTTGTACATAATACTTGTAGTTATATATCATAAAATATGTTATATTCGCGCTGCACCCCAAAACATATTAGTAGGGTTGGATTTAAGATTACCCCAGATCTAAAGACAACCAGATTACCATTATGTCCGTTATGTCTACTGTCACGCAATCAGGTCATTGCAACCATGACTCTCTTGTAATTAAGAATGTTTGAGATTTATTTTGATGCCAATGCCAACATGACTGAAATACAACAAGTGACTCGCAGGGACATAAGCCCCTAAAATCTCAAATGTAAAGCAAATTATTGTAATATTTAAACAAACAAAAAACATTATTAGTATCATATAGTAGGGTGACTTTTCGTTTTTAATGATGTAGAACAAATAATACCGAATTCTTATAAATGTAAACAGTATTATACTCATCAAAATCTGTTTGCGATTCATTATGGCTCTATGTCTGCATATTTAAGTATATTATGTTATTAGCTTCCCTATAGCTAAAGATAAACTTGTTTTAGGCTTCTGTTATCGTTATTGAAGAACTGTAAATAACCTAGGAATGACATATAGATAAAATGTTATCATTTTGAAGTTTCAAAATAGTTTTCGATAAAGATAATTTTAAAAAGTTTCTAAGTATACAAAAATCTCGACGTTCTCACTTAATACTGGATAATCCAAGGATTGTGAGCTCGACAAAGGTCTTTTGTAAACAAACGTGAGGACGTTTTGACTTTTTGTGAGAACAAAAGGAAGATCACTCGAGCTTACTATTACGATCTTAGCCACAAACATAACCATTGAAAAATAATTTCGTTCAACAATATTTAGAAATCCTTATATAAAATAATGCAACTCGTATTGAACAATTGTAACAAATATCACAGACGTCCATTGTTGGCAATTAAATTGACCAGTTTAAGTTTTTGTAACGTATTTCATGACACCAATCGCTTATAAACAAATCTCCTTCATTTTGGGTATTTATGTCTTCTATAATGCTGGTAAACTATATGGAGTCCAATTATATTTTTTTTACTCTAGCTCTTTTAAAACATATTTTACTGATAACACTTTTATAGTGTAAATATAACTTACAATATAGGTATTTTAGGTATGTAAAAATTAATTAATATTTTGAAGTATCTTACATAATTATTAAAGTTGTTAACTAATAAAGCTTTTTTTGGCAGTTCACGTAAACGTAAACAACTCATGAATCATTAAAATGAATACATTTTGTTTTCAGCAAAAGAAATACTGAATTTATAACGTTTTGATATGAAAGTTTCATATTTATACTCGTACAGTGACGAGCTCTAGTATTGCAAGTTGAGACAGAAAATATGACTTCGGTGATCATCGGTAATTAGTGGCAGTTCACAACTTCGAATCATTACTTAATTACTTAAATGATGTAAAGTACTTGGCTGATAAAATACTGAAAGGTAACAAGTTAACAGTAACAATAGACACGATTTAATAATCTAATAACACACTATTTGTTATCAGACTACAGATAGAGTGTGACAATCTATATATTAATTTGAAACAGATTTTCTTTGTGACAGCTAATTTGAGAGAACGGCTGGGCGTAGAAACTCGGTAGAGGTGTCTAAAGAAAGGGCTTGGTCTGTAGATGAGCCGTCAAAAGAGAAACGTGGTAAATTCCCTTGGGGCTCTGCCCCAGTGGCCTTTAAATTCCCATCTCATGTTATTCTTAAGGGGGTAAAACGGGTTTTTGTCACAGCTAATTTCAGAGAACGGCTGGGCGTAGAAACTTGGTAGGCGTCTCTAAAGAAAGGTCTTGGTCTGTAGATGAGCCATCAAAAGAGAAACGAGGTAAAATCTGCTCAGAGGACTTTAAAGTCCCCACAGCAGATTTGTTTACATTATGACCATAATACATAATTTTACACTACTTTTTAATGAAACAGCTGTTAATACTGTATTTAAATTGTGATTTACTGAATTTGTCAAAATGAATTATGAATTATAAATGTATTTGCAAAGGTTTTTTTCTGATTTAAAAATTAATTTTCTTCTGCATCGTGTCATGTTTTACAATATAATGTTGTAATGTTATAATGTGCAATTTAAACAGTGGAAAATCCTAATATCACAGTAACTCTTAAAATTATTTCTTATGGAGTTAACTTAGTAACTCAGATGACGTGACATACACCGCGTAGTAAAATTTAAAGAATAATATAAATAAAGAAGAATATAAATTTTATTTTTATTTTTATATTTACCGTCTTGTGAGTAACAGTATAAGCGTAAATATATGTTTTAAGTGTGATAAAACGATTCTTAATTTACTTCCCGTAAAATTAATAACACGTACGATAATGATCATGAAGTTATATAATAAAATTTAGTAAAAATGTAGAAGTAACGAGAACGGATTATGCATCCTTTGGACTTACAGTATCATATATTAATATTTCTTCACCCGTATTTAAAATTTAAAAATAATAAATCACTCTTAACCAATGGCGTTGTGTAAACATAGCCTAATATTTAATGTTACGTCAAAGCATTTATAGGCATGCGATGATCTCTTATGGAGGAGTTAATTTTGAATGTCTTGTAAAATGTCTCAGGCTAGCTAACAGAACTATACACATGGTCATTAACCCGTGTCTACTTTATAAAAATTAGTTAAAAAATTAGCTGTGCCTGGAAATAATTCTCGGAAAGCTGGAAATCGTTTTAATCCTTTTGTTTTATATAGAAGTAAAAGGATTTGAAGTTTGTCCCATTTTTCCAGGTGAGCTTCTGACCTGGGACCACAAAAACCTTGAAATTTAGGGTTATTTTTTAGTTTTTACTAAAACGTTATAGATCCGTCCAGCCTACAGAAAAACACATAATAAAGGAATTGTAGAGTATAAAATCCCGCATCTATTGAGTATCTGGTGATGAATATCGAACCAATATTAAGTTATTTACAGTAATTTAAATAAAGTTATGTTATTAAGAAATTATTGAGCATTGCATATTTAACATTTATATTTCTTCTAGAAAATGGATTCCAAGTACATTATTATTTACAAAGTAATTAATACGAATTACAAATACCCTAGCCGCAGCAAACCTGCAGACTGAGTGATTTTCCATTTACTTGGCTGGATTTCTACTAAAATTATTCCCTAAAAATTGTCAGATTTATTTTCTACTAGCTGTTGTAAGTGTCATTTCCGTGCTTCGCAACGGAAAGGACACTGAAGCGAAAAATAATTATCTTGAATTCTGTTGTATAAAATAGTTACACATTCCCCTTTGGTATCAGGAACATAACTCAATTGAAACTCTTAGTTTGACAAATATCTTTCTTTAAGGCTAGGCTAACGTATAAGACTACCTAGTACAAATTATATCAGGCGCTGATGTATTTATGGAAATAATGTACCCATACGATTCAATTTTTAAATGATAAGCTTTCTTAAACATTTATTTCGTTCATAAACGTACATATAAAGTTAATAAGGAAAAATAATCACACAACATAGAGCACTGTAGTAAAGCAAAAAAAAAAACAGTTTATATTGATTTCACATATAATTTATATGTTTTATCGTAGCTAATATAATGAGCTTTTTTCAATGTTCAATCTTTACCTGCAGATCAGTGTGTATATATCACAATAATAAGCAAAAATAAACTAATGGAAAACTTGTATTACCTTTTGTTAGAAAGCCTACCACTATTATTGTTAATCAAGGCACAAATTTCACCGATTTAAATATAAATCAACAATGAAATACATAACAGTAATTATTTTAACTCGTTCCATAGTTCAAAACGTGTATGTATTTGCATTAAATTGCATCATTATTTAAAACCTCAGGTAAAGAAACATATCTTTGATTTTAAGTTACGTTACAGATTTTAGATACAAAAGTGAATTGCTCACATCTTAGATTTGTGATATTCTTCATAGTCAAATTAAAGCAGTGATGTAAATATACAACTACTAAGGAGATTTTTGTAAATTAAAAAAAGCGAATGTGAAGTAGATGATAGAAGAAAATATAATTAGTAGCTACCTCTGAATACAGAATAAAAGTAATTATAGTTGAAATTTTGTTTGTAAATTGAACTAAAACACAAATAAAAGTGTAAACATTGAGTCAGTTAAATTTTTTAAAATGCACCAGTACATATTTCTTAGTTATTAAAATCTATTAAAATCCCGATCCAAAAATTTTTTATCAGTTCAAATTTGTAAACATAAAGCTTCCATATCAAAATTACTCGAAAATATTATACATTGTAATGATTCTTCTGTTTCCATGAAACTAAGTATATTTTCATAAATATTAATCAAACTATTCTCATGATCATAAAACTTTAGAATCTTGGGAGCAGGAGCTGTACCTCTTAACCTCTGCTGTTTGAACTGTCAAATTATAGTATTTACAGCTGACTTCAATTAATACTTTTTACTATTTTACATTCTTCCAAAATGTAAACATTGAAACTTTGGAAGCCCATGGGGCGTAGCCCAAGGGAAATATAACAACAGGAATAGGCCTATATGTTAAACAGGTATACAAGCTACCTTCATTCAAAATTTTATTTCAATCGGTTCAGTGGTTATTTCGTTATTAGGTAACAGACACACACACACACCGTCTCATTTTTATATATTAGTATGGATTTAATTAACATTCATTTTAGTGACTACACAGGTTTGCTGCTACAGGGAAAATATTGAGAGTGTTTTTTATTGCAATGTCGATAGCTTAGTATTAAACAAACAAAGTTTTCAAATTTGGTTTAAATATATCCATAAAAAAGCAAACTACAACAGTTTATTTATTCTCCATAAGAATAACATGGAAAAATAAATTATTTATTTGTTTAAGCTCTACAAAATGGTTTGGAGAGAAATTATCAAATTTTGTGCTTTTTGGGTCAAAAATAGGACAAATCAAATTTTACCATTTAAAACCCCCATAAACCTCCGCTCCCATAGAACGATTATGATGGTTCGTTAACTCGTTCAAATAAATGTAGGTTTACACGTTTGTGCCAAATTTCATCAAATTGGATCATTTTGCTCGAGTTATCACGCTAACGGACATGTATAACATATGTAAATAAATAAATATATATATAAATTGAAACGGATGGTGTTTTTGGCTTGGGGACCTTTAAACAAAAAAGTAAATCGGTCCCGGGTCTAGGTCTTACCATGAGACCTGCGGTAATAGCTTATTCCCTAAATGGGAAATTCGCTATTACCAGCAAAACATCAAGAGTTTCAAAGATACGATTCACAAAAAGGTGTGACCTCCACCAAAAGGCGGCGGTGTTCACAGCGTTCTTCGAGAACACAACTTCACATCTGCCTTGACTATGGGACAAAAACAAGCAGATATGTTAATTGTTAATTACCCGAAAAGCACAAAATTTGATAATTTCTCTCCAAACCATTTTGTAGAGCTTAAGCAAATAAATAATTTATTTGTATATTGAAGCGTTGTTGTATGCCCAACAGTTACGGGGATAATTAAAAAAAATTGTAATATTTACGCTTATACTGTTACTCACAAGACGGTAAATATAAAAAAAAAATGGTAAGTGGTGATCGATTTCGATTGGACATTCAAATAATCATCAGACCCATTTAAGGTCATTCGCCTATTGGGTCTGATGAAGATTAGACGAGATTTTTCGAGTAAGCAATGTGACGGGTAGTCACCAAAAAATTATTTTCTAAATTTTGGGATTATATTGCAAATGTTCTGACACTGGTATATGCATTGTCAATTGTCATTTGTTGGTCAAATTTACATCTTTATGGGTAGGAAAATTACAACAGCAACAGTTTATAATTGGCATATGATTTTATCTCTTTTTACTTTCGAAACTGTTGCTAATAATTGATTATTTTTTTGTACGCCTTGCCATAAAACCAGAAAAAAATCTATGATACAAAATAACCTTATTTATATTACATAGCATATAATCAACCACTAACAAATTTTGTTTCTTTTCTGTTTATATCCATGGGAGGTAAGATCCTATTGATGCCCACGACAGTCAACAACCAATGCTAAGTTGCACATAGTCCGCAAGGTCGCCGCCACACCTGACACTACAACGTCTACTATCTACGCTGACGCCAGTCTTGGCTACAACCTAATCCACAGCCGTTCTACATCTCTACCGTCATCTCATCAACACCAATTAAGAAACTAAATTTGACATTGTTAATTTTTAATTGCACAGGTTCCTTTTAACAGACATGGGGACCATGTCTAACTAGGCGGGGGTAATGTGACGGGTAGTCACCAAAAACTATTTTCTAAATTTTGGGATTATATTTTAAAAGTAAAAGACCTAGTAAATGGATTTCACAATGCATATACCAGTGTCAGAACATTGGCATTTAGTAGACAGAATTCTTGATGACACGTACATTGCTCAATCGACCGCGTAGACTTAGCAATTGTACTTTGGAGAGACTGAGGTTGACCGAAAGGAAGAGACTTGGCCCCAGTCTGTTCACGGGGACACTTCGCCGGTCACCGGGTTTTTTTGGTAAGGCGATTACTATATTAATATTTAAACTTTAAAAATTTTGTGATTGTCCAGGCTAACTTAACTTTTTAAAGTCAGTGATTGATTGATGTTAATCGTAATCATTTTTATAATAATTGATTTCATTTATAATTTGTGTGAATAAATATAATTACTATTAAATTCCTGTTTGAATATAATAACGTGTCAAAAAGAATTATAATTATTATAGTTTTTATATAAATTTCATTTGCTTAGGCCTACTTATGTAAAAGGAGCCTGTAATTATTATATCCTCCATTTTTATTATTGTCTTTATTATTATCTTTATAATATTGTCCATCCACTTTATTTGAATAATGATTAAACATTCTTTTACCTCTCACTAAAGTATCCTTATTACAGTATTTAAATCGATCCCGGTTACGCCCCCGGTCACAATTCTAACCGTGGCAGCAAGCAGATTTAGAATTATAATAAATATGGTTACAAATGGACTTAAATTGCATAAGTGAGTTTAGTCTCCAAAATCGGTTAAATTTTTCGACGAAGTGGCGCGCGCGTGTGTTGTATATGTGTTCGAGTTTATCTCCAAAATCGGTTAAATTTTTAAACGAAGTGGCACGCATGTGTGTTGTATATGTAAAGTTTAGCTACCATGGCCTTTTGTACCTTTGGTGGCAGAAGTTAGGTTGTGCAAACATCAAGTGAAATATGTATGTATCAATTTAAATCCATTTGTAACCATATTTATTATAAATCTAAATCTGCTTGCTTACTCGCAAAATAAGGGTCAACCTTCATCAGACCCAATAGGTGACTAACCTTAACCAACGTCATGCGTGATTCCTCAACTGACGCTAACGCTGACGCCAACTCTGACGCTAACGCTGACTGACGATGACGACAGTGACGAAGACAATAACAATAACAATAATAATAGTAATATTCTTAACTTTACCAGTTCTGAAACCCTGAAACATTTAAAATTCATCTAGATTATCAGCAGAAGAAAACAGTCTCCAGGAAACCGGCCTTATGTGAGTTTAGTCTCCAAAATCGGTTAAATTTTTCGACGAAGTAAAGTCAGCGTTAGCGTCAGCGTCAGCGTTAGCATCAGTGTTAGCGTCAGCGTTAGCGTCAACGTTAGCGTCAGCGTTAGCGTTCATTTTATTCAACTATTTCGCGAGTGGGAAAGCAGATTTATAATTATAATTAATATGGAAAGTAAATCAAAGAGACGTTTTATAACATAAAAACATATATTTACGCCTATACTGTTACTCACGAGACGGTAAATATAAAAAAGATGGTAAGTGGTGATCGATTTCTATTGGACACTCCAATCATCATCCAAACTTGAACACATATACAACAAACATGCGTGCGACGTCGTCGAAAAATTTAACCGATTTTAATATCACATAAGGCCGATTTCTTGGAGACTGTCGATATCTTCTGCTGATAATCTAGATGAATTTTAAATGTTTCAGGGTTTCGGAACTGGTAAAGTTAAGAAAATTACTATTATTATTGTTATCGTCTTCGTCGTTGTTGTCGTCGTAAGTCAGCGTAAGCGTTAGCTTCAGCGTAGGCGTCAGCATTAGCGTCAGCGTCAGCATAAGCGTCAGCGCTAGCCTCAGCGTTATCCTCAGCGTTAGCGTCATCGTTAGCGTCAGCGTTAGCGTCAGCGTCAGCGTTAGTGTCAGCGTCAGCGTTAGCGCCAGCGTTACCATCAGCGTTAGCGTCAGCATTATCGTTTATTTTATTCATTTATTTTGCGAGTGGGCAAGCAGATTTATAATCATAATTAATATGGAAAGTAAATCAAAGAGACGTCTTATAACACTTAAAACATATATTTACTCCTATACTGTTACTCACAAGACGGTAAATATAAAAAGATGGGTAAGTGGTGATCGATTTTTATTGGACTTCAATCATCATCAGACTTATTATGGTCATTCGCCTATTGGGTCTGATGAAGGTTGGACCCATATTTTGCGAGTAAGCAAGCAGATTTAGAATTATAATAAATATGGTTACAAATGGATTTAAATTGATAAATGCATATTTCACTTGATGTTTGCAAAATGTAACTTCTGCCAACAAAGGGACAACAGGCCATGGTAGCTAAACTTGAACACATATACAACACAAGTGCGAGCCACTTCGTCGAAAAATTTTACCGAATTTAGAAACTCAACCCACATAAGGCCGATTTCTTGGATACTGTTGATTTCTTCTGCTGATAATCTAGATGAATTTTAAATGTTTCAGGGTTTCAGAACTGGTAAAGTTAAGAAGATTACTATTATTATTGTTATTGTTATTGTCGTCGTCATTGTCATCATCGTCAGTCAGCGTAAGTGTTAGCGTCATCATTAGCGACATCGTTAGCGCCTGCGTTAGCGTCAGCGTCAGCGTTAATGTCAGCGTTAGCTTTAAACTCAGCGTCAGCGTTAGCGTTTATTTTATTCAATTATTTTGCGAGTGGACAAGCAGATTTATAATTATAATTAATATGGAAAATTAATTAAAGAGACTCCTTATAACACTTAAAACATATATTTACGCCTATACTGTTACTCAAAAGACGGTAAATATAAAAAAAGATGGTAAGTGGTGATCGATTTCTATTGGACATTCCACTCATCATCTAAACTTCGAACATATATACAACAAACATGCGTGCCACGTCGTCGAAAATTTTAATTGATTTTACTATCACATAAGGCCGAATTCTTGGAGACTGTCGATATCTTCTACTGATAACCTAGATGAATTTTGAATGTTTCAGGGTTTCAGAACTGGTAAAGTTAAGAAAATTCTGTTATTATAATTGTCTTCGTCGTTGTTGTTATCGTAAGTCAGCGTAAGCGTTAGCTTCAGCGTAGGCGTTAGCGTCAGCGTCATCGTTAGCGTCAACCAAATCTAAGCTATTAGACAGTAAAAAAATATATCTGCAAAACTACTTAGCAACGAGGTGGCATTAATTTATTAATGATTTCTTGTCCAAATAAAGTTTCTGTAGGTAACGAAGACACAACTTTTTAAAATACTAAAAATAAATAAATAACTCAAAATAATTTTGTGATTTTTCTTTATTGCTAGCAAAAAATGTGGTTGGATAAGTTACTCTTTACAGTACAAGCACTATGAGACTGAGCAATAACGACTCTCGTTACCAACACATGTTGTACCAACCCAGGTGTAACACTGTACATGACGAGTAATTTGTGAAAGCAATAGCAGCAACTGACCCAGTAATTTATAACACTTTACACTAATAACACTATGTTCATAATAGATTATCGTGTTTTTGTTTAGTGACACTATGTTTTCCGGTACTTTCTGAGTTTTCCAAGTCTCTTCTAGCCCACACCATAACGTTAGCAGTTCCCGCCGTTTGATTATTCATGTGCTGCGGAAGAGGGCATATAACTATTTTTCAAAGAAAAATGAAGTGAAATATAAAAATACCCCCGCTGCAGCAAACCTGCAGACTAAGCGAATTTCCATTTGCCTGATTTGATTTACACTAAAATGTCTACTTAAAAATATCACATTTATTCCCTATTTAAATAGAATTAGTTTATCAAGTACTTAGCTTTGCTGCATCAGAGAGGGTAAAACTGTTTTTTCCTACAGTCACCCGACAAAGTTGGCTTCCTTGTACTGTTTATAGTACAGAAAGCTGCAAATTGCTGCATATTTATACTTTGCCGTACGGTTTATACTTTGCCGTACGGTTTATACTTTGCCGCACATCAGGATTCCAACCAAACAACACAAAACAGCGTGGTTCCGTTATGCACGTAATCCGTGTACGCTTGAAAATAGGTTGGCAACACTTAAAGATAATTGAATGAACGAAGTGAATTCTCATACATGACAAAATGCATCTCATTGCACAACGATAACTCGACAATGACTATGTATATCAACTTGATGTTTTGCACAAAGATTTTATAGTATATTAGCTTGCGTGGGATTGTTTATTGGAGATAATTTTTGCTGAAATAAATAAATATCGTTAAATAACCATTTTAATTTTGTCCCATAAGAATAACATTAAGAGCTACCTTTTTCTTCTTTTTTTTGTTTACATTTTACGAGCAACAATTTTGTCGATTACTTGAGACACAGAGAACTACTAGCCAATGAACTCTTTTATTCATAGAGTAACAGTTGTACGGTATTCACATTATAACAACTTCTAGAATACTTTTAAAAAATATATAACTGGTAGTGGTTAAAAAAATATAATCTAATATAGAAATTTATTGCAATCGAATTTCTAATGAAAGAATACATTTTTACATGTTTAGAGGTTACGATTGTTTGGTCCGACTACACGACGCTACGGTCGACGAAGCCGTTGACCGCTGAAGGTTTAAGAAGTTACTAATCGTAATCGAATCGATAGTTTCAATCGATATTAGCATAGCCCAAGCCGAAGCCCAGTTAAGAAATTGTACCCCTTAGGCCTGCTTTTAAGCCAATAATAAAATAATGTATTATTTCTTAAAGTGTTTTTCAAATTATATCTTCAGCAGGAATTCGTAGTCTGCCTGCACTCTGCAGAGCAGAAGTCAGAATCAGGAAATAACTGCAGTCTGCTAGGAGACAACAGACTTTTACTTTGAGGTTAAAGTGTTAAGTTAGTAGTATCGAATCGATGTTTAAAAGAATGCAAATCAGTGACCAGTGTCTTATTAAATCAAATCTCAAGCTACTCAGCCTAAACACTTTAACGAGTATGTTTTATCTGTGGTTTAACCTACAACAATTGACGAATTGACTTGTTCTAGGCTACACCAACGCAACAAGTAAACTTAGTACCTGTAAGTATCTTATATAGTTGTTGACGCGTGTGTCAATGGCCGCAAGAACAACAACAGGAAGGCCATTTTCAGGATTTTGCCTATGTAGTACCTATTGACACATTTTAATTAGTCTTATCGAACTGTAAGTTGACTATGTGACAACCCAGCTTATAGGCACTTCACTAATTAGGCCTATTGAACGGTAATAGGCTAATAAAATGGTAGCCTGCTACTGCTTTGAACAGCTAATGGCCTAGCCTACTTATAATAGCCTTATGCTGTTGAGGCCGAGGGTCAATATAACAAAGTAAGGACTAGGCCTAGGCTAAGATAACCAATAAGTGAAGATCAAGACATTGGAGTTGACATAAAGATGGGCCCATATGTCTACATTGATCCCTTAAAACCAAGCCAGTGGAAAAAGGCTGGTGGTGAGACGGACAGAAGAATTTCAAAAATATAAACTCAAGCGAGAAAGTGCTGTGTCATATGAAGTGTATGTGTCAAGTGTGTCTGTTGACAAAGGCTAAACTATCTTATGGCATATCAGTGAGTGTTATGTTAAAATCTTTTGCTGGTGTTACTAATGCTGCATTACAAATATACTTTCAAGTTAGGCCTACTTTTGTTTGTCTAACTATCAATCTGATTTTATGCATTATTCACTGACATAGAGCGTAGGCCTCCCTAGCAATTAAAAAAACAAAGATAGGTAAGTTAATAGCCTATCTAGGCCTAGAAAGGTAATGTATTTCACGTTCATCTAGCTAAGTTATTAGGTACCTATAGGCTTACCCTACGTGTTGTGGTAGGTTACCTACCCTATCTTCAGGGTGCAGTCCCGCAGCCAATTTAGCCTTAGCCTATGATATTTTATCGGATGAAATATTATTGTTCGAACCTAAGCTGCTGTAAACTTAGGCTGCACTTAAGTTTACGTCCTACACTCGCTCAAATGAAAAATATCAATTTACGGTATAGACTGCTCGATATATCGATGATTTCATTTGATTAAGTTTAGTTAGGTTAGGTTAACCTAATTAACCAAACTTGATATAAGTTACCGAATGAAATAATTGATATATCAATCATCGATTCATACATCATCCGATACATTCATCATACATTACCGGTAGGCCTACATAGGCTAATTACATATATCGAATAATCAATATATTGATCAACAATTTCATTCGGTTGTTTGTGCCAACAGATATGGAAGTCTACCTGATTGTTGTGCTCCTACTTATTGTATCATCGGGTTCCATTTTTAGGCGATACCGTAGGCTTAAGATACCTTAGAATTTTGATTGTAAGTTATGTTTTTTAATATGAACATTTGGCTGCACTTTACTTTAGGTCCTACAATCATTCGACTAACCAAATGATAAGTATATCGACTGAAACTATCGATTAATCAATATGTTGATCGATATTTTCATTCGATTGAGTGTAGGACCTAAAGTAAAGTGCAGCCGAACATTTTACATAAGCCTTGGATCTTTTGGTACTTTCCTGTTTTTAAAGGGAACATTTATTAATATCAATGATTTTCTCGATTCTTATCAGTATTTTTGTTTTCCTTTACAATTAATTACAAATTGACAACTGATCTTGTTTAGGCTAAAATATAGTCTATTATATGGATTAAGAAACTAAACTGTTCTATAAGCTAACCTAACATAACCAACCAGTCCGTTTCATAACAGAAAAGGTAAGTAGAGAATATTAAACAGAATTTTTAAATGTTACAGCGAGTTGGTTAGTTTGGTACTTTCCTGTTAAAGGGAACATTCATTATTATCAATGATTTGTTTCTCGATATATCAATATCAACAAATTGACACATCAGCTAACAACTACGAGAAATATTGTTCAGTATCAACAAACAATAATGAAATGAAACTGTTCTAAAAAAATAACCTAACATAACTAACCAAACATGCTGTGTAACGTGTAACATTTAAAAACTCAGTGTTAAACTTGCCTTTTCTGTTATCAAACAGAATTTTTAAATCGTACAGCAAGTTTGGTTGGTTATGTTAGGTTAGCTTAGAACAGTTCCATTTCTTAATCCATATAAGTTAATGGACTATTTTAACCTAAACAAGATCAGTTGTCAATTTGTTGTTGTTGTTTTGGATCGAAAATCAAAAATATCGATATATCGAGAGAAAAAAATCATCGATAATAATGAATGTTCCCTTTAACAGGAAAGTACTGTTAGTTTTGTTAGGTTAGTTTAGAACAGTTTCATTTAAATATGTTTTTAAAACTTACCAGCTGCACTTTACTTTAGGTCCTACACTCATTCGAATGAAAATATCGATCGATATCTTGTTTCATTCGATATATCGTTTGGTTAGTTAGGTTAGGTTAACCTTACCTAACTAACCAAACGATATATCGAATGAAACAATCGAATGATCGATATTTTCATTCGAATGAGTGTAGGACCTAAAGTAAAGTGCAGCCAAATTACCTCCTTTGTTGATACTGAACTAGCCTATATTTATTTATCGTAGTTGTCAGCTGATATGTTTCAATTTGTTAATATCGATATATCAAGATAAAAATCATCGATAATAATGAATGTTCCCTTTAACAGGAAGGTACCGATCTTTTTAAGAAGAATATTTTACACAGTGCTGCGGCAGTTAGGATGCGTAAGATTAGTTTATTTTAGTTTATGACAGGCCTAACTTAATAACAAGTAAGATAAGTTAGGCTAGCTTAACATTTCTAAAAAAAGACGTTGGTTTATTCTGTATAAGTTAGTCTGGTACCGATCGTCAAATACAGTTGACACCAAACTTTAGTCATTACCCTAACCTAAAGGCCAGATTTCCCTTTTGGACCAAGCTTATTGAATTAAAACTAATCCACAGACCAAACCTATTTAAGTTATTTGTTTTTCTAAACAAGTAGGGTTGAAATAACTCACAATACGCATCCGGTAACCGGACGTGGATTAGGCATTCGGCAGTGACGTCACCGGGTTGTGGGGGCCCAGAACGCAATTACCTCAACGATACGATGTTTAGTCATCGATGTTTGTGGTGTAGTGGATAGAGTGCTTGGCTGATATGCAAGAGGTACCTGAATCGAATCTCATCGGTAACTTAAACTTTTTGTCAAAAGATTTTGCTTTGAATGCCATTTCTTCTAAACTGTACATCTTTTGTTAGAATTTTTGGCATTTATAATTTTATTTTATGAACAGAATTTAACCTTCACTCAATTTTTTCATTATCAACAAGTTTATTTTTTTTTTTTTTTTTTTTTTTTTAGGGAGAGGAGGGAAAATGCTTTTACGCACACAGGTAGCCAGCCTGTAGTGTGAGACTCCTGAAAATTATCAGACTACTCACTAAAAAAACCCCTCTACTCTGTTGGACACAGACCTGGAATTGTTTGTCACATTACTTCAAGTCTGGCCAACATGTGACCTAAGCCCTCAGGGCTCGCACCGTTTCTGGCATTTAGATTCTTAATGACCTACACCGCATCCCGGTCAAGGTCGATCTTCTTGGCGCGGAGAATACCCTGGATATAATGTGACACACAGGTCCAATTGTCCTCACCCTCCGTCATAATCGGTATGACCGTGTCCACCGACAGCAGTCCTTTACTTGGTTAGGTTATGACAGTAACTACCGGATGCCTAATCCACGTCCCATGCCGGACCGGACGCATATCTTCTGCGAATAACTTAATATTTGTTTTTATGAAATAGGAAAACAAAATTAAATTGGGTAGACTTTCATAAGTGGGGCTAAATACAATCAAATAAGTTAAATATAGGCCTACATATATTGATCGATAGCCTAGGTATATAGATTATTTCATTCGATATATCAAGTTTGGTTAGTTAGGTATAAAGTATGTTAAAGAGAACATTCATTATTATCGATGATTTCTTTTTGATAGCCTATATTGATATTTTTGTTTTACTTCATGATCCGTATTCCTTCTGATTTATTACCTTTAAACGCATTTAAATTAGCCTACCGGTACCACAAATTAAAAACTAACTTAGTTTATAGGCAAAAATAAATTCCTTAATATTCCTAATCCTATATAGGCCTATTGAATTAGGAAAGACCTATTCTAAACTAACCTAACATAACTACTCAAACTTGCTGTAGGCTAAGTAACCGGTTCCGAAATTTTGTTTGATAACAGAAGATGCATAGCGGGAATAGGCTATCAAACGGAATTTTGAAATGTTAGGCCTATAGCAAGTTCGGTTGTTTAGGTTAGTTTAGAACAGTTTCATTTGTATATAGGCTAAAATATTTTTAAATTTTTAGTTGATACTGATCAATATTTATTATTTATTCATCCTTATCGAAGTTGTCAGCTGATATGTTTAAATTCTTGTTATTATCAATATATCAGATAGAAAAATTCAATACCTAGGCCTATAGGCCTATATCGAAAAGAAATCATCGATTATAATGAATGTTCACTTAAACAGGAAAGTACCTGTCAATCTTTATCCATAATATAAAACACAAAAATATTATAATAAACACACACTAACTATTTTGAAAAGGACTCGGTCAACTAACGCATTGAGACCTAATCGAGATGTAAAAAAAAATCAACCACATGGAAACCACAGCAACAGAATATTTAGGCATTATTCCATTCCTTATTCCACTATAACATTAGACCTAATTACAACTAACAACTAAGTCGATAAAATAAACTGTAGGCTAGCCTACATTTGTCACAAACCATAAAGTGTAAGTTACGCTTTTTGACATCAACAAAATACTTGAGGTCGGTCCAGTGAGTCCAGACCCATTGTCAACTATAGTTGACGCTGGTCCTTGACAAAAACCGTAAGGCACGTGGTGCACGTGGTTGCTGCACTGAGGCAGCCACTGCGTTTATAAGAACATTTACTCAACTGGATGCTTTTATGCACTGCAGTTGCTCTATAGTTGCGGTTTGCAAGTCCAGTGTGGGGGACATAGGAAATGCAGTTTTTTTTCGGCTATAGGTACATTTGGTCTTTTGGTAGCTTTTAAATGCACTGTGGTGCAACAACTGTCACTGCTACCAGTGATATGCTCCCAAACCGCATGCGAGTTTTGCAGACGTGGGGTTTTCGTGGCGCGGTACTATCCTCAGTGCCTAAAAGGGGCCTTACGTCATCCATAGTTCACTGCTATGTGGTGAAGGAATTTTTTTAACATAGGCCCTATCTGTAATGTGTGTGATAAAGAGATAGATTTACAAAGACGTAACTTGTTTTTTTTACAAGTTTTAAAATGGTAAAATTCAGTTAAATAATTACTTTTTATATTATTTGGTTGTTACAGCGTACAGTACTGTAAAAGGGTGACACACAGTCCTTTTAGCGAATTTCCCTCTAGGGTTTCATGGTAAGACCTAGGCCCGGGACCAATTTACTTTTTCATTTCCATGTCCCTAGAGGCCAAAAACACTATTTGTTCAAATTTTTATATACAGACTGTCCCAAAAGTCCCGGAACGGTTAAATATTTTCTAAACGACAGATAAATCAATAAGACTAGAGGACCCATGCTGCTCCGCAGCCTTAAAATAAATATAATAGGCTATCCAAGAAATAATAGTAGGTATTTATAATTTTTTAAAGTAATACAGTAGGTTTCTTGATCTTATTTATTTATTTATTTATTTATTCATTCACGGTAACACCATTTATACAATAGTAGTTAGCATAATCAATTACAAGATGGCATAATTAACAACGACACTACATTACTAATGCAATTATATCAAACAAAACTGAACTTGAAAAAACTTTGGGTAAGCATGATATTCAATGAAAACAACAGACAATAATAACAGACAATGCAGACAACAACAAAAAAAAAAACAATCAATAACAGGCAATGAAAGACTAAAAATAACAGGCTATAAATACAAGCTATATAAATACGGCAAGCAATAACAGGTAATGAAAGGCTATAATGACAGGTTATAACTAATAGACTATAGTACAAGCTATAATACAGCAAGCAATAACAGGCAATAAATACATACAAAAAATAACAGACAATAAAAATGCAGAAGCAATAGAACAACAGGCAATAATCTTAACTGATTCAAACGATCAATAACTCAAATTAAAGCCTAAGTTTAAATTTACCAATTTTTTTAGTCTAAGACATATAAAAGACATAAACAATACTGGAGCTATTGATTTTTAATCATCGAAAAACCGTATGAAAAATTATTGTTATGTTGGTTGTTTTCTCCTTGCAATTGCTTGAAACTCGTCCGATTTGAATAACAAATAGCTTAAATGAAAGCCAATTATTTGGTATTTCACCAAAAGGTTCTTTGACCAAAATATATAGTATTATATTATTATAACTGGTCAAATCCTATACTCTAATACGAGCAATGTTTGCTTTATGTAGGCTATGTATGTATGCTTGCTTGCTTGCAGAAAGATCTCGAAAACGGCTCCGACGATTTTTTTCAAATGTTGTAGATAGTTTATTTTTGGCCTTAAAAACGAGTTTACTGCAGTTAGAACTGCCAACAAAAATCTAACTACGTAGAAAAATAAAACTGAAAGTCACATATTTTTAACATTAGTCTTATGGGTTGCTAAGTAACCATGTTGGTTGAATTAAATAACAAGGAAAAAGTAAACAAAAGACTTGTAAGCTGTAACACATGTGTTCATAAAGGCAACTACCCACAGTATACTAGAAATTACAAAATACAGTACAAAAGCAAATAAACGGTATCAGCATTCTGACACATACTTTCTCCCATAAGTTTGTCAACAACCTCATATCCGGAAATGGAATTCGTACAATTTTGTTCAGAATTTAAGGACTATAATATACAAAATTTTTATCAAAATTGTTCATGCCATTTTTGAGAAAATACGATTTTCCGTTATTTTATGGGGTTTTTTATGGGGAAAATAACATAATTTACAATAACTTTTGAACCGTAATTTTTACAGGAATGGGATTTGTGCCGTTTTGTTCAGAATATAAAGGACTATAACATACTACATTTTTATCAAAGTCGTTTGGGCCATTTTTGGGAAAATCCTAATTTTCCGTTATTTTATGGGGTTTTATGGACAAATCCCCATTAAAAATAAAAATGTCTAAAGAATGAAAAACACTCTCAAAATTGTAAGGACCATAACATACTATGTTAAACAAAAACCGGATTTTTTTCTAAAATCCTATTTTTCGTTTTTTTTATGGGTTTTTTATGTGAAAATAACATAATTTACCATAACTTTTGAACCGTAATTTTTACAGAAATAGGGTTTGTACCATTTTGTTCAGAATTCAAAGGGCTACAACATACTAAATTTTTATCAAAATCGTTCGGTCCATTTTTGAGAAAATTCGATTTTTTCGGTTTTTATGGGTTTTTATGGGAAAATCCCCATTAAAAATCAAAGTTTCAAAAAAATGAAAAAAACGCCTGGAGATACCATGGATTAGAACCTACATACCAAATTTCATCGAAATCGGACCACAGGTGTAGTCTCTAGCTCTGTACACATCCAGACACACAGACACACACACACACACACACACACACACACACACACACACACACACACACACACAGACGTCACTTCAAAAACCACTTTTTTGGGTCCAGGGGGACCCAAAACGAATATATCCACTCAAAACTCAAACTCGAAAATTTTGACGAAAACAATACTTTCTCCATATACTATGGTATAGGGGGAGAAAGTAAAAACATCACTTGTTACTATTGAGCAATGATTATACTGAAGCTTACTCGATACATTGTAGTAAAGACTAACTTAGCAGTACGGAGTGAGGGATCTGTTATGACGATTAGATTTAGGTAGATTTCCCATCCTTATGGAACAGCTGAAGCAAATTTTATTATTAGTTCTGTCCGGTTTCCTGTAGATGTCGTGCTTTGTTTACAATTTGTTTCTTGTTATTTCAGTAATTTAAAACCTCGTTTAACCAAATAATACTATTCAATCATAAACGATAACTCGTTCACTACCAAACAGTGAGACACAAATAATGAGAAACTAACCCTAAAATAATAGAAACAAATTGTAAACAAAACACAACATCTACAGAAAACCAGACAGAACTAACAATAAAAGTGGCTACAGCTGTTCCATAAGGATGGTAAGGTATCTGCAATCCTAAAATGCTATGGGAAGGTAAGGAAACAGGTCCGCGACGTAGGAAGTGGTGAAGGAAGTAGTCAATGCGAGCTATCCTGAGTGCGGGAACTGTTTATGACGATTAGATTCAAGTATCTGCAATTCTAAAATCCTATGGGAAGGTAAGGAAACAGGTCCGTGATGTAGGAAGTGGTAAAGGAAATAGTAAAGGTGAGTGGTCCGGAGTGTGGGAAATGTTTATGACGATTAGATTAAGGTATATACAATCCTAAAATGCTATGGGAAGGGAGGGAAACAGAGGTCCGCGACGTAGGAAGTGGTGAAGGAAGTAGTAAAGGCGAGTAGTCCGGAGTGTGGTAACTGTTTGTGACGATTAGATTAAGGTGTCTACAATCTTAAAATGCTATAATCTTTAAATGGAAGGGAGGGAAACAGGTCATAGATGTAGGAAGTGGTGAAAGAAGTAGTCAAGGCGAGCAGTCCGGAGTGTGGGAACTGTTTATGAGGATTAGATTAAGGTATCTGCAATCTTAAAATGCAATGGGAAGGGAGGGAAACAGGTCCGTGATGTAGGAAGAAGTGAAGGACGTAGTAAAGGCGAGCAGTGTGGAGTCTGGGAACTGGAAACCAATTAATTGTAACTGTTAGTTTTAGGTATCTGAAATTAAAATACTGAAATGCTATGGGAAGGCATGGAAACATGTCCAAGGCATAGAAAATGGTGAAAGAAGTAGTAAATGCTGGCAGTGCGGAGTGTGGGTTATGTCTGTGGAAATTAGATTAATGTATTTATAATACTAAAATGCTATGGAAAAAGATAAAAAAAAAGGTCCACGGCGTAGGAAGTAGTAAAGTTTAGCATCGCAGAGTGTGGGAACCGTTTGTGGCAGTTAGATTAATGTATCTCTAATACTTAAATGGTATGAGAAGGGAAGGAAACAGGTCCGTGACGTAGGAAATGGTGAAGGAAGTAGTAAAGGCTGGCATCGCAGAGTGGGGGAATGATTTTCCTCGAGCAAAGCTTGGTCCCCAGGTACTACATCTTAAATTGAAGTAAGAATTTGAAAATTAATCTCATTATGTTTTTTGGTCGAGTAATACAGTAGGTAAATATATGTCGACGCTTGATGTGAAATCTTTGCGTGCATGCCTTCAATTTGAGATCTCTATCATGAAAATCGGCCGGGTAAAAAGGCCAAACAAACTTGGAAAAGAAAAACCAAATCTCCCATAAGTAACACATGGAGAGAAAATTTAGTTTACGTATAAACCGAGTGAGACTATAGATAATTATATGCCGATGCTTCATGGAAAATCTGTGCGTGCATACCTTCAATTCGAGACCTCAATCATGAAAATCGGTCAGGTAGAAGATCCAAACGAACTCGGAAAAGAAAAACCAAATTTAACTCCCATAAGAAATACATGGGGAGCAAATTTTGTTTACGTATAAACCGAGTAAGACTATAGATAATTATATGCCGATGCCTGATGGTAAATCTGTGCGTGCATACTAATTTGATACCTCAATCATGAAAATCGGTCGGGTAGAAGAACCAAGCAAACTCGAAAAAGAAAAACCATTTTTTTTTTAATATGTAAGATTTGGTACATCAACACCACACCTAAAAATCTACTTTTTAAAGGAACTTTAAATTTTCTGTCATATCATGGGCACGTCCCGCAAGGAGTCTGAAGGAAATCTTAAATAGAAGCATAGGTTGCATACATGCACATCAAATTAAAGGTCTTTACTAGCAGAATAGAATTTTGGTCCGATTTTGATAAAATTTGGTTTGAAGGTGTAGTGCGGGATAAACTTGCAAACCAGCATGATTTGACCATGGGATCGAGGTTAAACTGGGGATTTTATGGAGTAAAAATAGGTTTTTCCATTTTTACCCTTAAAACACTAAATTAACCAATTTTTCTCCAGACCTTTTGAAAGAGCCTAAAAAAATAATTTAGTATACAGTATCAAAGTGTTTTTGTACGGTTATTGGTTACGGAGAAAATTAAAAATATTTTTCATTTAAAACTCCGAATGTTATTCTTATGGGGAATATTGTAAAATGTTGTAGTTGGCTTGTTTGTGGATATATTTTGATCAAACTTGTCAGATTTATTTATTTTATACTAAGCTCAGTATGTAAGTAATTATCGAAGACAAAATATAGTACCTACTTCTTGATTGTATGTACAGTAGGCCTAATTAATTATCTGTTACAATATTCTGTATAAACTATTACATAGACAATAAAACAAATTGAAATATATATCATGTTATTTTTTACCTCACATTCAATTTCCATTACACTGTATTTATTGCTACTGTATGTATACTACCTATACAGTACAGGCTACTAAAGCTAGCAAAAACTATATTCAGAAAATTCTTTAGTCAGGATTAATTAATTATTCTTTTTAATTTTGAAAAGGATTTCTTCTGGTGTCATGGTCCCTACACTTCAAGATATAACTTACTTAAATAGTAGATTTTTCCTTACATGCATTTTACATAATCATCATTTTGTGCCATCAAACAATTTATGATAATTCTGAAGTAGGCTACCTACTCAAATTAATATTTACAACAGACCTAGGGTGCTCATGCATTAATTACTAGATCTGTTAAGCTTTTGTGTAAACATTACAGTATTACAAATTACATCTGTTTTCAATTTTGTGATTTGTAATTTTTATGGTTGATGTAGAAGATAGTCTTTCTGTTATTGTCTGAAAGTTTTATTGTAATAAAAAATATCAAAGAATTGTAAGGTTTTTTCATAGCTTGACTACTTTATAGTAAGTTGCTAAGAAGCAGAATTGAGAAATTTCCTTTTTACAGTAATACATTGAAATATGTTATTTGTTCATGTATCAGTTTACATGTGCATCATAGAATCCTTTAGGTTTAAAAAATATGTTCATAATAATACTTAATTTGAAGAAGTGAAACTCAGACCATGATTTTTAAACATACTTTCTGTCACATGATAGTACTGCATTGTGAACTAAAGTTTAAAGTTTCCCTACCTTTTAACTGTTGTCCATTTGTTATCATGATAAAGCAAATTCCCTCATTTTTGGTCCTTCCTCAATTTCCCAAAGTACAGTCGAGACCCCTTTTAGTGAAAATTAATAATTTGATCTAACTTAGGGCTTTAGCAAAATCAAACTGCTTGCTTTTTTAATCATACTTTCTGTCACATGATAGTACTGCATTGTGAACTAAAGTTTAAAGTTTCCCTACCTTTTAACTGTTGTCCATTTGTTATCATGATAAAGCAAATTCCCCCATTTTTGGTCCTTCCTCAATTTCCCAAAGTACAGTCAAGACCCCTTTTAGTGAAAATTAATAATTTGATCTAACTTAGGGCTTTAGCAAAATCAAACTGCTTGCTGGCAACTGATTATGTAGAAAGAATAGAATTAATAGGTACCATTAAGAAGGATTATTTGTATGCATGGAATTGTCTTCGTTCATTCTCATACGCGACTTCAGAGCGTACTCCTAGTTATACTATGAGCAGCTGATTGACTATTACAACTACGATTTAACCTGTCATTTCGTGTTTATAGTTTCGGTATTTCTGAACTTTCTGGACTTTTCTTTTAAACGTTTTTAAAACCTTCCTACGATCTTAATAAACAAGAAAATACCTTTTAAGCATTTTTTTTAGGCGCGGAAACCACTTCAAATTACAAAAACATACGGAACTATATTCTCAAAACGCGGAGCACATTTCTTGCCGAGGAAAAATAGCGGAGTGATATGGACCGCGGGTACTACTTTCTCTAGGGCCATTTGTGTTGCCAGCTGAACCTAAAAACGTGTTGCATAGTGTTTGAAAGACTAATTATTTATATGCTTTATAGTGACTGTAGGAAAAATATATGTGTAACACGAGTGAAAAAGGCCTTTGCTGCACTCGAGATCATTCCACACTCGCCTGCGGCTCGTGCGTAAACATTGCTCTCGTGTGCAGCAAAGTGCCACTTTCACCACTAGTTACACAAATAACTATTTCCTACAGTCAACAGACAAAGTTGGCTTCCTTGTCCTGTTTATAGTACAGAAAGCTGCTAATTGCTGCATATTTATACTTTGCCGTACGGTTTATATTTTGTCGTACGGTTTATACTTTGCCGCACATCAGGATTCCAACGAAACAACACAAAACAGAGTGGTTCTATTATGCACGGAATCCGTGTACGCTTGGAAATAGGTTTGGCAACACTTAAAGATAAATGGGTCCTCAGTGTATGTCTTACTATGAGATTTGCGGTAATAGCTTATTCCCTATAAAGAAAATTCGGTAAAACTATGTAATATTATTTCCTTATATATATCCGTTAGTTTTTTAAAAAGCTTTACTGAAGTATTTTATATTCGTATTTTTACTCATTTATCTGATCCTACTTTATCGAATTAAGGACAATTCAAGAAATTATTTTGTACTTTATTCAATATTAAAACTGTGTAAGCCTTTCATTCTTCCTTAATCCCAGAAGGTCTTTGACATATTTATCTTATAAAATGTAAAACTTAATAAAAACATTTTACATAATCTTAATTACATCATAGCTGGCTGGATACACCCCAAAACATCCTAATGAAACCTCAAGCTGATAATGTCTGGGTAGAAACGCTCCTCCATGAGCTATACATAGAAATTTAATTTTCGATTTCGGTCTAGGATATTAAAGGATTAAGCTATGTAATAGACTTTTTAGGTGTTTATGAATTCATCATCTGTTTTATGCTTGCTCAATAAAACTGAATCGTAAAGCACAATGCCATATTGGCAATATTTGCTGAACGAAACAGCTGAACCGTGACGATAAGCATAATGATATTGGCTGTGCAGCTTACCGTTATTTCAATATTTCCGCAACTTTTGTATGAATACAATGCTGCACAGATTTATTTTACGAATAGTTATCTTGCTTAAGCTCGTACAATACTTTAAACCAAGGTTTTACAAGGCAATATAACATAAACTGTATTTAGCACTGGGAGTACGATTGTTCAATTCATTGTTTATTCTACTTAAGAATTATGGGAGTAGACAAGTTTAAAAGATTTTTGCTTTTTATTTAATACTGTATAAACAGGCATATAATATCCTTTGCTATTTCTTTCACTGATATCAATGTCAGATTTTAAAAATAATCTAAGAAATGACAGATATCACACGTTAGACGCTTCATTCACTGTCACACACATTCCAACTGTCTCAGCTGTGATTAACATTCTTAACTCGAGAGATATTCTGAAGTAGAATAGAATTTAAATCCACAAAGAAAGTTTAGTTTATTATAGTATTTGTTATATGGATAAAAATTTACATCTTTGATAACTGACTGGATTTTAGTTTGTTAAAAATGTGTAAGAAAAGCTACTAACAAAAACTATAAAAAATTCACGGAAACATATGAGTCAGTTATAGAGTTAAAAGCAATAATTGTAATTGTAAGAGTTTTCTTCAGAATTACCGTTTTAGTTGGCCGTCCACAATCACTGCCACGTGCGTTACTTGTATTACATACCATACTAAGTTTTTAAGCAGCGCATGTGAGTTTAATGTGTTTGTAATATGTTTAGTCATATTCAATTATCGTATTCAAACCATGTCACGTATTAATGTTCAGTGAGTGCACGATGTTCTGATCTGCGAGAGTTTTACGCTTTTACTAGTATAAACCTCCGTAAGAGGTCATTGAAAAGTCTGTAAAATGATTGTTTTAAATAGCTTACACAAATGGTTAATTGATGAAGCAACAATTTATAATACTTATTTGTTAACACTAACAAACGAATAGTGAATAATGTTTTAATTATTCTAGATAAATTTCATCTGTGTCTGAAATCTCCATTACTAAATTTTCATTGTCATTCCTCAAGAATACTGCACCTAAATTCCAATAGAATAAAGAAATATTTTTCCAATGTATTTTCCACGTATTGAACGACTTAATAAAAATTAGATCACAAAAACATCAACTGATTTTTTGTGTATATGTTATTCTCGCTGCCTGACTTTCTAGCTTTCATAATACGCTCTCGTATTTTGTTATTACTTTGCAGAATCTAAAGAATCGTTTTTCAAGGTAGTTTGTGCAACATGAAAACGTCAGATTCAATTTAGTTTGCAACAGCTTTTCATAATCCCCTTCAAACAGAACATCGCCTACTACATTTTCCTCTGTTAGACTTACTAACCAACTTGTTTTTCTTAGTTAGATTGAAAAGACTAATCTTGCTAGGTATAGAAAAATATTTAAGTACATTTTGCATTTTATATTCGTTTGAAGTAGGCTACATGATTAAGATTCTATTGATATAAAGTAATAGTATATTTCATCACTAGCCGTTAAGTGACTTTTTTCGACCCGAGCTCAAGTTTCACAATGAGAAATTAATTTAACATAAAAAAATGAGCGAGGGCTGAAAAGACACTTTTTGCCCTAGCAATATTTTTGTCATATTACCGAACATTATTTAACAAACTAAGCTAAAATCAAAATTCTTTGATGTAAAGAACCTCTCAAAGCTACTTCCAACTTGTTTAACATTTTGCCAATGCAAATAAGCAGCTGTTTGGTAAGTGATACAATCATTCTAATGATTACTATTGTGTTGCTGTACAATACTATCTATAAGTCGAATTATTAACAAGAATGTAATAGTAAGCTAAAACTGATGATATCAATCGATAAATAATGTCAATACAATTTCCACAGTTTTTTTTTTTTTTTTTTTTTTTTTTTTTTTTTTTTTTTTTTTTAAGATGCTCTACGTGCCAATAAACGTTTAGAAAGCACAGTGATTGTTAGGAGACAAGACGCCCCAGCAAATATTTGGAAGAAGAGTTGTTCTTCAATTTCAGCAAACAAGGCGTCTTTTTTATGTGAGTGCTTTTAGAACTGAATGTGTCTATGTCTCTCAAAGGAATTTTCTTTTCCAAAATATTGTTTAAGCATTAATGTGCGAGTATAAATATTTTAATGTTCACACATAATAAATGTACTTCAACTATATTGTCTATTTCATCGAACATGATTGAATTTATGTTATTTGACGTAAGCTAATCAAAGAAACACTCTTACAAAAATATCGCAACCTAACCAGAAGCCACCATTTTAAACTAATCATTGTTTTACTGCGGGAGACATACATTACACAAATGTTTAGGGTGCGATTAGCTAACCTTTTTTATATCTTGCCTTTTACATGCATATATAACGAATATGGCTAAGTTAAAAACATTGAAGCTTCCACAACAGTTGAAATAATAAAGAATATTTAGCCATAAATCTCAATTACATTTTGAACATTATTTTTAAAGCAAATACATGTTTTATGCAACACTGGTATGTTTTTTTTTTCTTTCAATACAATGTTCAACCCCAAAAATGCTATTTTTCTTGTTAACAGAACTTAGTATATTTAATTATTATTGGGTTTCAAAGCGGTTTTTATATGATGGTCTGTAATATTTGTATATTAATACAGTTTACTTTGAATACAGTAACATTGTGACAGTTGAGATCAAATATCATACAAGTCCACAAAGAGATTGGTAAATCTGCAGAAGGTTGGATTGGATTATCATTGGTGCAGAAGTAACCAATAACATAATCAATGAACATTCGTAACACGACACGGCTTTGTTAGGCTCGTGATGAGTTTGCCATTGATATGTCACCAAGAACTATTTTTCAGCCTTATTTGATATGAGGAAAGTGGTTTGGTCTGCGCTCTGCCCGTCGCTAACGAGAAGGCAGCGTTTTAGTGATTGAGGTGTTTTAGTGAAACCCCGCTTTTAACAGAAGCGTTACTGAACATTACCTTACCGTGACAATATAGTTGTTTCATACGTCCTGAAGAATAAATTTATGAAAAGAATTGGTTGGCTACTCTGACATTGGAATACGGATCACTTGGATAAGTTAATTGCATTTGTACATTTCAAAACACAATTAGTAAAATGGTAATATTCCTCATATTATTAAATTATTTTTCAGACAACCTTAAACAAACTTTGTAAACAAAATCAATAAACTAATATTCCTACTATAATCACAATTTGAAACTCAAGCTTCAATTAAGGGTTTCAATTGAGATAGGTTTTATGTATTAAAATACAGGGTGTTTTTAAAAGAATGCCGGGATTTCAAACGGTCGTTGCTCAGGGACTATTCAAGATACTTAAACGATTTAAACGACAAATTGAAGGGGAAAGAATAAAGTTTTTTTTTCATTCTTTCATACAATTCGGAATGATTTAATAACATTCAGATTTTCATCAATCTTATATGAGCGTAAAACTGGCAAAGTGTGTACGCTTAGGGCGATCGGCAACTTTATCTGATGTCTTAACTGAATCTTTTTCGGCACAAAGACTCTATCATTTATAGATAACAACATAAAGTGACCAATTTAGGTCTTTTAAACTGAAAACTTCGTCGATTTTTCGGGCTTATGATGCAGAAATGTCGGATTTCTTCGACTATGTCATCGTTTGTTTTTAGCCGGCCTGGTGAATGTCTTTTCAAAACACTTCGGTGCCACAAAACTCATTAAACCAGCTTCAAGTTTCTTTATCATCAAGTAGATTTAAACTTACTTTAATTTTGCAATTGATATAACCTCTGCGAACTACAGATTACAATCTGTGCCTTCTGTTGCGCCGTAAACGTCGCACTTTCGACTCGCGTCAGGCATATGAGTCACAATAGCGGCCTATTACGCCGAAACTGTTTTACGCATACCAAGGTCAAAGTTTCCTCCCTTGCTGCACGGGAAACAAAACTTAGTTATTTTAGCTTCAATTTGACGTATAAAACGTTTAGTTACTATGAATAGTATCCAAGCAATTACCATTTAAAATCCCGGCATTCTTTTAAAAACACCCTGTATTTTTGGAAAGTGAATTATCCCTTTCACTTGACACAGCGAAGCCATTGCAGAAATTTTGAATGATACAAAAGGTAAATACTGTTTTTAGAGTAGACCCAATTTTTTATTTTTAAAGAATATTTGAAACATAAAGCAAAAACTTGTTTATGGCTTTTTGACTTAGGTACAACAAAATATCACTTAGGGATAGTCATGAAACGTTTGAAACGTCATGAAGGTACATAAAGTAAAATTGATAATGAAGTTTTCTGTCCAGAAGCTTGGTGTTCAAAACAAAAAAGTGTTTATATATAGTTTCTTACAAGTTTTGAAAGTACAGAAAACGATTGGTTTCGTGTACAAAAGTTGCTGATTTGTACTCTCTGGCACTACTCCTTCCGCGGGATACTTATAATGTTTCTAGAGATCTTGGAAAATATAGTGGAAAGATTGAGATACTAATTGTTAAACAAATTTAACTACAATAGATGTTTAACCATTCTGGATTTACAAAACTGAGATACACCAGTGATACCATTGTTGGTCGAAACCATATTTACATATTATTTGTACAAAACCAAGGGATGATGCTTAAAATTGTAGAACCAATTTACCAGAAAGAGAGAGCTGCAAGGATCCGATACTAAAACAAATCAAGATAACCAATAAGGATAAGAAGATTACAGGGATTGCTGATGTTTTTTTACCAGCTGAATAGTTTCTTGATTGGTTTTTCTCTCTCGGTCCAACACAATATTGCCTAATCTGATTAAGTAAATTGAATGCAGATTCTCAAAGCCTAAATCACATGGATTTTGTTGTAATCTACAAAAACAACATGGCGTTTTTATGTGGCCTGAGTATTAAATGATAAAAAAAGTGACAATTTTCATACAATATATTATTTTAGAAACAAAAATATTGAGTAAAGAAGATAAATAATTGAGTATAATTGTATTTTATATATCAGTAACCCTGATAAATGACCCTTAATGCGTATTTATGCATCCCAATATGAATTTTCGAGAGTTGGTAGCACTTCAGGTCTAAAGAATTGATGTCGTGTGTTCGGATCCCGCTTGCTCTACTTATTTTATATCCGTTCAGTTCATCCTTTTACTGTGTTGGCACACACCGGCCTCAGCAGCCTATTCGGCAGGGCAAATGCAAGGTGAAAGAGGCTTACAACCCTTAAAAAATATACCCCAGCTGCAGCAATCCTCCAGACTATTCTTCTGCTGAAGACTAACTGAATTTCCAGTTTTACAATTAGATTTTAACTATAAGATTGAGTCCATATTTAATCAACATTAAGTCGTTTGAAAATATGTTTCAAAGCCTGTGATTGTATTTTCTTGAAGTGTCTTTTAAAAATTACAAAGAAGATAGAGACAAAATTTTAAATATAGTACACACACAAACCACTAATTCCATATTTAACAAAATTATAAGTTTTATAAAAACCAACGACAACTAAACACTCAATCACAAACTAACAAAATTAACAGCTGTCATTTTAGATTAAATGTTGTGTAATTATATTATAGTCCAGCATATATAGGGGATTGAGTATGCACTGAAAGTGTAACTCTTTTTGAGCTTTGATTGTTGTTGGGGGCATCTTGATGATGATGAAAACCGATGTTGTCGCCCTCTCAGCAGGTGTACAACTTGGGATTGAGGGGGGGGGGGGAAGGAGCTCTAAACAATGCTAAACAACGTAAAGGAGTATTAGCATTGTTTAAATGGAGAAAAGTGGTCATGCATTTCAAAAAGAAGTCATTTCTCTGTTATCATTTATCCATTCTCAACAAATAAGGTATCATTAAAAACTGCATAAAATTTACTAATTTTTTGTCTCTTGCAATTTTTTCGTTAAGTTAACGGTTTTCGTGAAATTTGGCATCAAATATTTTAAAGTGCTGCTATTATTAAACGGTTAATTAGTTTTTAGTATAATTTTAACAAAGATAAGTCTTAATAAGATAAACAGTTTTGCAAAATATCAACGCTGTATCCCAAACCATTTAGGAGTTATTAATGTTTTTGTAAAAAACACATAAATACAAACAGTCGGTAAGCTAGGCACCGCAGACCCATGTTCCTATGGTGAAATGCGTTTGTCTTGACCTAAGAAATAACGCTATATACATAGGTCCAGAGAGTTACGGGACACCATGTATATAATTATTACCTATGGACATAAGTAATAGTTACACAATCACATAGTAGTAGCTAATTAATAAAAACAGAAGAATATGAATGTTCTAGTAAAAGTATACTAAAGGAACCAGTCCAGATACTCTACATATCTGAATTTTCAATTCCTTGATCTCATGAAATCTCACGAAATCTTTTCGAATTCTAGTTGTGGATCCATCATCTTATTTTTATTCTTCAGTATCGTTGGCTGCCCTGGAGTCCCTTTCTGGCAAAGAGGGAAGACTGTCCATCCTCTGTGCTCTGAGGATTGTGGATTTTTTTTTTTTTGAGGGAGGTGACAAATTCAAATCCTCATCTTATGAGGAATCACTCACTACGATTGTGTTCAGGACTAGCAATCTCTGCGTTATTTTTTTCTTCGTAGATTTCTTCTAACTCTTGACTCATCAGTACCCACTGCTGTGCCTTTTCTAGTAGGTAATATTGTACAATTATCATAAATTATTGTATTCTCTAACATAAGTAATATAAACTTTTTACGTAGAACTTTTTACCTAACCGTAACTGTATGCTATGATAACTCAAGTTAAAACTGATTATCTACTCCGAGATATTTGGTCTTGTTAGTCATCCAGCTTCGTCAACTTTTTTATATTTTTACATGAACTAAAATGGTACTTCTGACTGTTGCTAACAGCAATAGATTCCCCGAATAAAGTTGTTGCCAAACTAAAGCCACAACAGTCATCCTATAAATTTACTCCCAAACGATTGGAAATGGCATTATTGCCTTTATAGCTGTGTCAGCATTTGACGTTTTTAGTTCTCGTGTGGTTTTTTATACATGCAAAAAGGGATTGATACCGTATTAAATTAAATTAGGAGTAATATAGTCATTTAAGCATCCAATTAGCCTGTGCACAATTATACATCTCCTATTATAAAACGTAATATAACTCAGTTTTCTATTGTCATAAAAACGAGCTTAACAGTAGACCTTCTTAAATATTTTTTTCTATTTTTTATATTATTGGTTATACTAGGCTTATATTTATTATTCATACTATCGCTTTGAATAATATTCAATCCGAAAATTTGATTCTTCACAATATTAGTCACTCAATTGTGTGGTAGTTTTAGCTTCATTTAAATAAATTTGAACTTTTCCGCGTATTATTTAATTTTAACACGTGTCAAGTTGATGTTTTTTCTAAGCTTAGCTTCCCAATGACGTACAGTAGATGTTAAATCGTAATTTACAAGTAAAAGTTTCCATTAAAATTATTAGTTACATTTTATAAAAGTTTTTATTTTATGTAGGGCATTTATCAAACATTGAATGTATTCAAAACATGAAGGTTATATTATTGATGTTTCCCAAGTATTGATCTTGTCCATCTATGAAAAACGTACCATACGATAATCTACAATTAAAAATAACCGTTCATGAACATCCATTGAGTTACCTGTATTAACCTGGACTTTAGAGTTTTGTTATTTACAGATTGTTACCACAGTAAATGTCTGTCAGCGACATTATTCATACTTTAATGCGAATATTTATATACTCTAGTCACTCGATATTTGCTCTCATTGTAATAAGGGATTCTTAATTGTTTTCATTCTAAACGTTTAAACATTTTAGTCGTGTATGTGACGTCAAGCAATAAATTAAAACCCTTCTTGCGAAATGTGTTGTTACTACCCCTTACAACTAAAATAAAATACACAAAGACTAATAAAGATAATCTCTTTGCCACTAAGCGCCGGTCGTCACGTTGCTGCTAACACAAAGCCACTAATTGATCAGGTGATTAGCCCAATTAGCCCTAACGCTGGGCTTGCGTCCAATACGATGAGCTTCTTGAACCAAAGTACTCTAAGAAGTACCTCTACTTTGTGCTGTTCAGGGAACATATCGTACTTGGCAAGACAACTCTTGTTCAGTATCTCATTAAAATATTTTACTAAAGTGCGAGTCGGTCATCTATATATAAAGCCAAAAGTACCCACGAACTTTTAAGAAAACTACAAGTCACACCCCCATAAACCATATACTTAAAATGTTCATCATTACGAGAAACCTTGCGCAAAACTATCCGTTATTTCATGAATTGCCCTTGAAGGTCGTAATTCCTTTCTAAAGGAAACTTTTCATGTGGCTAATGTTAAAACTACCTCTGCTGTAAGTACCGACCAAGTACCGACAAGCTGAATAAGTATTTGTTTGTTATTCTTTTAATTGATTACCTTATTAAAATCAGGTGTGATTATTTGTTTCTTTTACTGTATTTGTTTATTTCAGGTTAACTTAACCAATCAATAGTGTTATTAATACTTATGATGTCAAACGGGGTGAAGCCCGTTAACAGCTAGTTTAATTAATATTGAAAGGGAGAAAGACAATCTTACAAAATTACAAAAATACCATATAAACCAAAGCAATTCAATCCATAAAATAAAAGTGAATAGGAAATACAAATACTACATTATGTGGATAATTTAAAAGTATTAACAATTTTCATTACTGCCTGTCCCCCATAACACAGTATTCTCGTAACAATAAAATCTTGAATGTTTATACCGGTACCAAATTAATAAAACAGTTTATTCAGTCATACTATAGCAATACTAAAAATGTTTCGATGTCTCTTCATATCTTACGCATTTTAAACGTGTCATGATTTTATAGTCTTTTAATGGGCGTCGTTTCAATATCAATACATGTAGGCTAATCTATTTATCTAAATATTATATGGATTTTTGTAAAATATTAAATTCATTGTTAAAATACAAACAAAACAGATGAGTTATTCACACACACGATATTTATTATCTCTCATATCACCTTGCTTGACGTTGTAATCTCCTTCAACTTGGGAATGTTCTTGTGATCTGAATATAAATGTGTTATTAATGTCTGACACGTTTTGAACATCAACAGAACGTCATTCCAGGCTAAATTAAGACTTGAACTGATATTGTAAAATAGAAGTACCTAACAGGGATTTGACATAACACTTGGGTTAAAAATTAACACAAACTGCATATGCTTGTAGCCCTAAACTAAGTTAATAAATTGTATTATTTGCTGTTATCTTTTAATATATATATATATATATTATCAAATAAAAATTTTTAAATTCTGAATTTTATTATTAATAGAAAAAAATCTTAAGAACTATACAATTATTTAATCATATTCAGATCTAAAATCGGTTCTATGAAAACACATAACTGTAGGCTTATTTTTAATTGGATATTTTGAATATGGTTTTAAAATATTTCGTCGAAAGGAAAGTTTTAAAGCTTGCGAGTTTAAATCCAACTGATATGAATAACCTATTTAAAAAAATATTGTTATAACTTCTCTAAAATCAGTTTACCAACTTCAATGGTAAATTTTAGTTATTAGGTTGAAGTTTAAATTACTAATGTTACTAAAAGTTGTATTTATATCTAAACTATATCCATTTTATCACATTACATCATATTAATTCTTAAACGAATAGGTTTTCAAACATTTTTTCCTGCGTTTAACACATCTATTTACATCGATTAGAATTATTACTATTAGGTAACCTAGGAGCAAACATAGTAAAGGAGAAATAATAAGGTTTACTCCATTCCATATCGTTAAAGTTTTATTGTTTGGTTGTTATAATACTGTATGGATACGTTGAGGTAGGTTTACTTCGTTTTTTTACATTTGTTTTATACTTTCCTGAACAAACCGTATTTAATTTTGCAATTGCCCACTGGTTTTAATATGAATATGATATAAATAGCCACCCAACTCAGTCTAAACACGTATTTTACGCTTCAATTAAAGTCTGGGAGTTAATCAACTGTATTCATTGTTATTGCACCAGTCTAATTTGTTGTTTATTGTACTCTTGAGTTTAAAGCTGGACGAAAATGGATTTCAGTTCAAGTTTATTTCTACGAACACTTGGTCTAAAACAAATAAATAATTCAAGCAGAGGATTGTATGCGCTGTTTGATCGCATTCTTTCTAAACTCTTTCACTTTATAAAAGTGTTAAGAATACTTGACAACGAATGTGTAAAATACTTTTTGTAGTTAAATGGATGGATTGAATAAATTTTTTCCCCAAAACATAAAAAAACTCATAAACGTTAAGAAGCATGGTTGTACTTTTTTATTTTATAACACAGTAGTATGCAAATCTTATTGTTTTTTTTTCCTTTTATAGCTTAAAACAGAAACACATTTTAATCTAATTTGAAAAGTATGGTATGGTAAAATTAAAAACGAATTTACACAGGATAGTTAATCCTATTTTACCTGCTTTGGCACTTTATTATGCGGATTAAGAGAATTCCTATATAGGGAAGTAGGTATTATCGTAGGTGGCAGGGAAAGACCTAAACCCGAAACCGACTTAATTTTTCTTCAGAGACAAAAAGCACAACCTTTTCAAATCTTTATACATGTAAACATATGTCTGTGTATACGATGACGCAAGCAGTTTTGGTCAGATTTTGGTCGGAAATTTGGTATTACGGTGTAAAGCTGGAAAAACATTATTGAGTTCGCGAACCGACTGGGTGGGGTAATAGGAAAGGAGTGTTATAGGGGTTTGAAATTTTACAACGATTGTGAAATAGTTATTTGTGTAAATAGTGAGCAAAGTGGCACTTTGCTGCACACGAGAGCAACGTTTACGCACGAGCCGCAGGCGAGTGTTACACATTATATTTTTCCTACAGTCAGTATAAAGCATATCAATAATTAGTCTTTCAAACACTATACAACACGGTTTTAGGTTCAGCTGGCAACACAAATGGTGCCCTAGAGAAAGTAGTACCCGCGGTCCGTATCACTCCGCTAATTTTTCCTTGGCAAGCAATGTGCTCCGCGACTTGAGAAAATAGTTCCGTATATTTTTGTAATTTGCAGTGATTTTCGCACGAAAAAAATGCCTTAAAGGTATTTTCTTGTTTATTAAGATCGTAAGAATATTTTAAAAACGTTTAAAATAAAAGTCCAGAAATTTCAGAAATACCGAAACTATAAACACGAAATGACAGGTTAAATCGTAGTTATAATAGTCAATTAGCTGCTCATAGTATTACTATCTTTAAGTGATGCCAACCTATTTCCAAGCGTACACAGATTACGTGCATAATAGAACCACACTGTTTTGTGTTGTTTCGTTGGAATCCTGATGTGCGTCAAAGTATAAACTGTACGACAAAGTATAAACCGTACGACAAAGTATAAATATGCAGCAATTAGCAGCTTTCTGTACTATAAACAGTAAAAGGAAGCCAACTTTGTCGGGTGACTGTAGGGAAAAAAAATGTTTTACCCTTAAAAATGCTCAAGTTGTATTATTTCCATCGTTTAGGGCTTTTAGGCACATTCTTTTTCCATATTGAAGCATTGTTGTAGAAATTTAGATATGAAAAAAAAATTATTAATTTTATATAATTTATCAATTCCCATGTTATTCTTATGATATTTTAGGGACCTTTTCCGTAAATTCACTACCACTACTTTTTATTGTGATTCCGTATATTCACTACCAGAACTTCATTTTCGATGTAGTTATGGTAGTTTATATAATAATTCATTGCCAGAACCTGTAATTAAGTGAAAAATTTGTAAGGGCGTGGTTTGAAATAAATTCTTAGGACCGTAACGCTTACGCCACATTTACTTAGCCAAGTGCTTTCCAGTATTGATCGTTAGGTTAGGTTAGGTTACCATAGTGAACGTAAAAATGATGGGAAATATTACTTGTTTACAGAAATATTTGAGTAAATATCAAAACAGACAAATAATAAACAATTCGCCTGGTCTGCAGGTTTGCTGCAGCGATGTATTTTACCTTAGCTGAGGATATTCAAAGCAGCAATCCTTAGAGACAGGTCCTGAGCTGTTCAAACACGTTGCAATATTCAGATGTTGTAAGGTCAGAACCGCCTTATCGTACAATCAGGTCATCATTAATACAAACAGTCTCATTAGCATCAAGGCCTGTCCAGTGCTGTGACTTTTAGTTCATACAAAACAAAGGTGGTTCCATAAAATATCACTTGTTTCACATAATAGGGTTTTATTGTCTTATTTAGGTATAAGAGTTGGTCGGTAGGAGATGGATAAAAAATGGTTTCGTTAGGGCACATGCCCAACTTGTAAACAATGAGCTAATCAGGATAATGGCTGCAAGTCAAATACGATAAAAAATTGCAATGCAATCAGATGCAACTTCTATCAAATGTTTATCACGGCAATTCAGACGAATCTACCTTGCCTTGTAACTTATTACTGCAGTAGTAGGGTCTGTTTCCAGAGTAAAATAACCAAGCCTTAAATTAAGCAGCACAAGCAATTGTGCAGTGCACAAACTAGAAGAAATAATTATTATGCATGTGTTACTGTGCACTACAATTGTTTATATATGTTTATAAGATATATTTATATATCATTTTATCAAGAGAAAATCAAGAGAAAATAAATCACTAAATAGTTCCTTTAATTCAGTATTAGTTTTGTGTGATTACTAACTATGTAATACTCTTAATTGGGTTTTTGATCGTAAACGGTAAATGAGTGCATAGATAAAATAGGTTTGGCTTGCAAATCAAATACAGTAAGTAAGTCCATACAATCTTAATAAAAGTGTTTAATAATCAATGGTTTGAGGGGAAAAAACGAAGTTGTGGTATAAACAATCGAATAACATTTTTTAACTTAATTGTATTACACCTTGGAAAAGTCTTATGAAAAATGTGTGATTTTCACACATATGAAACTGTTTAAATGAGATACAGTCCTCAATCCAGTCGGGACATGGTTGGATCGTAATGATGCGATGGACGTAAGTTTAAGGCAAATTCTCTCTTGGTATCCCTATTGTTATTTCTGAATACGCACTTAACAATTCACCATGCAAAGGAACACGTTCAAAGTGTTTAATGAGTATTACTTCAATCGATCAATTGATGCATTTAGTAATTGATTGAGTAATTACTTATATATTGAAAAAAATAGAGATTTCCTTATGTTCACTTACAATATAATCGTAAAAATGCTTCAATTTTAGAAATAAAAGAAAAAAAGTAAGTTCATTTGTCGTCCATGAGTATTCCTTTACTTTTTAGCATATATCAAGCCTGAGATCTGTCGTTCGTATCAAGACAGTGAGATGTCGTTGTATGCAGCACAAGTCTCTCTGCAGCTGACTGTTGCAGTGTCACATTTGTCACGTGACTTATGCAGCGCTCTGCTGTGTCAGGGATGAATATAATAGAATGGTTAAATGTCAATTGTAAATTATGCAGTATGACCATCAAGTGATAAACTATAACTTTTGGCGATGTCAAAGATTGCGCTAAAAGGGTGAAAATGCAAATGTAAAGGGGTATAATTTGTTAGTACAGAAATACAGTAGTACCTACGCCAGCTAAAAAAAAAATAAAACATACAGAGTAGCATTGCGATAACAACAGTTATTAACATGATTTTTTAAATTATCACGGTAAAATTTTTTTTTTGTGCTTATACTAGCCTATTTTAATTTGGTTAGTTATCAAGCTCTTTAAATCAATTATTATTACCAATTTATACGATTGTACTGATGTAACTTTTAGCATTCATGTTTGGTAATAAATAACTAAGCATCCACCCGTATACTTATTACTTAAGAGAAAAATAAATTAAATCTCGTCTCAAGGATTGAATTCCAACTAGATTTTTTTTTCAATAAAATCAGCAGTGCTATTTACAACATTTGTTATTTTCAAATGCTTTAAGATTATTTCATATAACATATACCCTATGAGGTTTTTAATTTACATAAGATACTTTAGGAGTTGATAGATAAAAAGTTGGAGAACAATAGCTAAAGTCAAACTAAAGTCAGTCTTTTAATTTTTTCTAGTTTATTTTTATTATTTTTATTATATCAAATACATATCTTACGTAAGTACAAACTCATCGTCCCTACAACTGGATATACCGCGGATAAAATATAGGCCGAGAATATAACTCTCACAAGAAAATGTTAAACTCTAGCAAGTAGCAGAATCATAAAACTTTCTCTCTTCTTTCTAATGAGTGATCAAATAATACAACTATGTATTCTCCAGTCTATTTGACAACGAAAAAAACTTGTGAATTTGCTATAACAGTTAGTATGACCTACCCATAAATTCTCACTGAACATGTAGCTTTTGTTTGTTGTGTTCTAAACTTCTAAATGTTATTTCATAATATATTTGTGAAAGTAAGCAGACAAGTGTCACAGATTAACGAGTGAGGCTTTGTCGAGTAATGGACCGTTTCTCTTCCAATCATCCATCATCACAATTGTTTTCTTCAGAACACCTTGACGTTTGATATTGTAGCCACATTCACCAAGATTATACTTATAAGGGCGAGTGTTCTCTAGTTTAAATATAACCAATTAGCGATGTTTATTTTTAACATTTTTAACTTGCATGGTGGAAGTGTAGTTGTTGACAATCTTTCACATACTAAGATAAACATTCTGTGAACTTACTGTAATAATGTAATATTTTAAAACAATCTGTATCATCATTTTGCTAAAGTCATACAGGATGATTCCCCGTTTATCCACCTTTTTGAAATACATGGTCCCGAAATAACTTTAGTTGTTAAATGATGAACTATGAATAAATAATATGGATTGCTGGAATTCCTATGCGTGTTTCATTTTCGTAATCGATCATCTCTATTACACTCAAAGATGAAGCAAAGTATCAAATGGAATAACAATTGTTTTTTTTTTTCTTTATGATAGCTAGGAAGAATATAAAATACACAAGCGCGCGAGAACTTTTGCATTTCAAAGGTATTTTCACCACACTATGATGTTTTTGGCTGTATTACATACGTTAATTGGTGGCTGAAAGTTACATTTTGCTGGCCACATGCCAGCTGTCATCGTAATTTGGGGACCGAGCAGGTTTTTACAGGCCGGGGCCGCAAAATCAGCTGTCCGCTTACTTACTTAAAACATGAATGCATTTTTAATACACAATCAAAATCCATAGCATTGCAATAGAATTATGTTATTGTCACCGTTGCCTAGCAACTATTTATTTTTATTTTTGCTGATTCCTCAAATAATTTCTTCACATAACCTTAAATTTGTAGTTGTGTTGACTATTAGTGTGCATTAGTATAGTGGTGAATAGTGGTAACAGGGTAAAGTGTGGTGAAAAATAGCGTTCGTACCACGGACCGAAATGGTTTTGCGACTTGTTTTCTCGACTTCGTCTCGAACTTAAAACCTATCTCGAGCCGGCAAAACCTCATTTTCGGCCCTAGGTACGAAATATACTATTTCATATCAAACACATGATAGCCGCCCACTAAACGATACTTTTTCAAAAGCCAATGTATTTTCAATATCCATAATCTGTATTAATTGCTTTGATTTTAAATGTGTCACTTTATGGCCTGGCCTAGAGTCTTCTTACAACACGTATAAAAACAAACACGTTAGTCAGATTGCTTTGGAAACACAGTCAAGGGTAATTCACTCGTTCCGCCGTGAAAAGTAATCTGAAAAGTAAATGGTATCGTAAGGATTCCAATATAACAGTAGTTGATCTTATGCATATCGCTTCTAGAAAAGAAAACATGTTATCCTAATTAATCACGGAATGTGATTTATACATTGTTAAACAGATTATTTATATTATTATTAAGCTTCTACTCATTTCTTTACATGGAAAATACTTATTTTTCCATAAAATAATTTTATAATTTGTAGTTTTATAGTGATTTCCTTTGGAGGAAATGCGTTTCCTATTGTCATAACAACCGCTAGCCTACAATGGCGTGGTTATAGTCTGGCATTGGAATCGAGAGTAACCTTAGAAGCTGAAGCAATATCTGATACTTGAGATGGAGATGTCCCGCGGCGCAACCCATCAACTGAGATTGTGTCAGAACAGCTGTGATCAATGACTGCATCCATACAATCATTGTTGTATTGTTTTCATACAGAACTTAGGTAAAGGACAGGAGGATTTTATAACAATTTCTTCTCAAAAGAAGGCTAATCGGTAAAATATTGGGATGTAGATTTGATTTTTGGACTAAAACTAAAACCATTAAAGTGCAGATTGTGAAATTGAAAAATTTAATAAGAACCCAAGTAGCTTAACATTTTATATTCTTACTATACTAAAACCTATAATGTAGGGACTCTTAATTACACTAGTAATTAGGTTAAACTTTACACGTGTGCTTGTTGTACAAGTACAAATTGAAGTGTAGCCATCACCATGACGACAGATCAATTACTATCTCTACTGGTCCAATTACAAGGACCCTCTCTACTGCATTTGCATGATACCAACTTAACAATTAATTACATCTTTGCTAGCTCCCAATTTAACTTTACTATTGTTCTATTTTACTAATTTGTATGTTACATGCGTTTTTTTTTACTTAAATTAAATTATAAAATATAAATGTTGCATAGTTTGAATTTTTTTATCTAACACATTATTTTAAGGATAAGAGACTAAAACGCTGCCAGTAACTCTATTAGCTCGCAAGGCTTGCAAAAACTAGAATAGAAAGACCAGCGCTTCAAGTACACTACCTAGTTCCATTGCAGCTAAGGGAAAGAGATAGAAATTCAAATTCTAAATAGTTTTAAATGGGTTTTCTCCATAGCCTATTCAAACATGTATTTCAATTCTACAGTTTACCAATAGTGATAATTTCCTAAATTATTAACGCCGTTGTAAAACAGGTAAGGTATTTTAAAACTAAAACTTATACGGTCAGTAGTAGCTACTAAATCATTCATTGTAATTCTATAAGTTTATACAATTTGGAATTTACTCTTTAAATATTAAAATTAAACATGATCTTATACATTATTTAGCTAGGCCCACTGAGCTTTTGAATAACTTAATAAAATCTAGCAAATAATTATGGATTGCAAAGATGATTAGAACTTTTACTATGCTTCAGATTGGATCTTTAATATAGTATTACATATTTTGTATATCATCCTCTACGCATTCTTGCCCTGTCCATCCAATCGTAGGGGAAATAAGAAATGATTCTAAACAGTTTAGAAAATGCTCTGTCTTATTCCGGGATTAAAAATATTCATGGATTAGTTTAACAGGCTGAAAACTGGTTAAACTATTAGAAAGTCGTAAGAATGTTTTCATATCTCTAATTAGATTACAATTTATACAATTTATAAACATATTTTTTAAACAGTTATCATTTTAATATCAAAGCAATCAACTGTGCCATAGTTTAGCAAAACGAATGTAAAAATTCGACATCTAACTAGGGGGTCTAACGGGGTTTTAAAAATTGTATACATGAGAGGCGTTTTCAACGTAAATTGAAAGAAGAATAAAGTAATGCAATATAGTCTACCACATACTTACTTCACCGTAAGTTACTATTAGGTGTTGTATTATGGTTCCTATAGCACAAACTCTCAACTACTATAATAAACGTTCTAGGTTTAATGTTCTAACTTTGTATTCAAACAAGACATTTTCCCCTTGGACACGATTATCCACTCTCAGCAGAGTGTTATTCTTGGTGTAGCATCCGCCACAACTTTGTTGAGTTTTTACTTTGGGTTTTTACTTTTACTGTTAAAGAAGTGAGAAACACACAGTTATAGAACTGACTTTATTTTTACAATTAAATATTAGTTAAACTCTTGTCCATGAATCCTAAGCTCAAAAAACAAAACAAACCAACTATCTTGTTGCTAGGCAAAAACTTGCACTAATTTTAATTTAAATTCAAACCACATGTTTAGGTGAAGTCCAAATGTAAAAATTATTTCTTGACACCCTCTCGTAATTTTTCTATTTTTACAAATTAAATTTTAAACTTAAAGAAATGGAAAATGTTAAAAAAAATATAAATCTTTACATTTTTATACAAATAACTAACAAGCGGTAACAGCTACAACGAAAGTCACCTAAACAGGATTGTAGGAAATTTTATAACAAAGACAATAAAACTAATTGCATTTCAATATGTCGTTTAACAATCGAGAAAAACATGATTTACGAAACCCTTACACTTTATATGTTTAGGGGGGCACAGGGGGAAAGCAAGAGGGGTGGGGGTGGGGACTTTTGGCTGAACACTTGTCTAAAGGTAATAGTCGATCGGCAAAAAATCAGCCTTTCACTAATTACTTCCGACACAATCCCTTTATTGACTGGGCTATAAGCAAAAGTTGTATTTTTGTTTCAGCTTGAACAGTAAAAACTGTAAAAAAGTTCCCTGTTTTCTGGTATTCAAACCAGTAAAACTAACAAAAAAATATCTAAGCCTCAATAGTGTAGCATATGGTTGGAAAGCTTATAAAATGGCACAGTTTTTAACATATTCCGACACTTTCTTGTACATGGTGTGCAAAATGCAATAGACCATTGTTTTTTGTTTTTTTTTAATCAAATATCTTAATTTTTATCATTGAATCTACTTGCAATGGAGTTTTTACGCCTGGTCCTCCGTCATTTTCTATTATTTTTGTTCTAAATTTAATGTAGAACATGAAAATGGCACTATTTACTTAAATCCATATACAGGTAATTAAGAAATCGCTGTATTAAGTTTAAAAGTATGGTTATTTTTGAAAAACATAAAATAATTTTTTGGGAAGCTAACTTTTAGACTTGGAACATTTGATATGCATCATCACACTTCATTTACTTTGTACTTACACCAAAACATTTGTCACACTGAGTACCAAACACCCTGTATTTACTTTAACAATTTGATATGTTTTCTTACTTTCATCGATGCCTTTTTCTCTGCTGTTCACAGTCTCTTCATTATTTTCTTCACACTCTGTTATTGCCTTCCCTTCTTAATTTTCGTATGGATTTCCAAACGCCAGCATGGAACTGTTCTTAGATTTATGATCATCCACTTTTAGACTCACCAAATATAATCCATTGGATTGTTTATTTCCCTCACATACAACAATATTGTTTTTATTATTACAACCTTTTCATTAGAAAACATGACTTCTCCTCCTTTTTCTGTTGTTGCGTTTACTGACAACAAATTATCTGACAGATCAGGAACATAAAAACCTTCTTTTAGATTGAACGCAGATCACTCAATTTTTTCCCTTTACTACAGACTTGATTGATTCATTGTTTTTCGAAACCATTATATTCCTTTTATCAAACTCTAGGTCACTTAACAATGAACAATAATTTGTCATGTGAGACGTGGCATCCTGAGTCTACAAAAAAGATACTCACACGTAAAGTTTTCTCAAGATCGTTATCACATCTCAAAAATGAAAATTTTCCTTTATCTTTGTTAATTTTTCGAAAATAGCAGTCCTTGTCTGTGTGATTCCTCTTTTTACAAATAGAACATCCAGCTATCTTTTTACTAGGACATATATTATCAAGATGTCCTGGCTTGTTACAAATGAAACATCTCCTCTCAGTGTTGGGTTGTCTCAAATCAGTTTTACTTTTGTTGAAATTTTTGAATTTAGAATTTTGGTATCCATTTCCTTTGTTACATTTACTTTTGAAAGCTACCGTATCCTCAGTGTCACTGTTTTTACATCTTATTTCCTCTGCTAGTAACCGTGAAGTTAAATTTGACAGGGTTCTATCTATTTTAGCTGATTTTGTTCTAATTAGAAATTAAAAAACTCTTGCAGTAAGTTACATTTTTGCTGTTCAGCCTGTCTTTCGAATATCTGGCATAGCTTAATATACATACCTTGTGAAGTCTCATCATTCAAAATATGAACCAAATACTTTTAATCTATGCATGTAACAATAAGTTTTTGTGCTGTTGGGTCTTTCTTCTTCCACTTTGTTCTTTTATCTTCATTGTCTTGGTCTTCATACTTTTCTTCTCCTGTTACTACTTCATGTGTGCCATATGATTTAAAAATAACTGTTGTTTGGAATTTCCAAAGTTTAATTGACTCTTAATCAACCAATGTTTCTATGTTTTCATTTCCATTTATAGCCATTTCTGATTTTAACTCGTCTTACTTTTAAAATTAGCAAAATTCTTCTTTTAGACAATTCTTGAATAAAACAAATTATCAACTAACTTGATACTTACAAACAACAATCCCTTTCTTGATTTATTTTTAATATGTTTTAAGCCTCACTTCTATTTCTGCCTGGGCCCCATGACCTGTTGAGTTTTTAATTTGGGTTTTTACTTTTACTAATAGAGAAGTGAGAAACACACAGTTATAGAACTGACTTTATTTTAACAATAAAATATTAGTTAAACTCTTGTCCATGAATCCTAAGCTCAAAAATCAAAACACACCAACTATCTTGTTGCTAGGCAACAACTTGCACTAATTTTAATTTAAATTCAAACCATATGTTTATGTGAAGTCCAAATGTAAAAATTATTTCTTGACAAACTTGTGCACCTGCTATAGCACAGTCCATACTCAATGTTGTTTTATAAAAAAATTAAATTAAATGTTTATCTATTCTAACATAATTTTGAACAACAATTTGGAATCAATTGTAAATTATAAAAGGTAAACAAAACATATAACATTAAACCTTCTAGCGGATGGGTGAACTAAAATGATTTCAGGTTCAGGTAAAAATGTTATTTTATTTTACAAAGAAAGAAATTGAATGACATACACTAGATTGGTAAACAATCAACTCTGTAGCTTGGGTTGCTAGGGCTACTAAAATAATTAACAAACAACTTAAATATGCACAAAACATATGTGGTGGTTGAAATAATTGTGGCAGTGTAGTGGCACCACATTAGCCAGTCTGGAAGATAAGGAACTTTCGGTTTTTTGGTGCTACAAAGCAATCGGTTAAGGCAATTGTGCTGGGAAGCAGTTGCTTTAGGTGCTCGCTGATGAAAAAAACAACTACTGTGGGTGGTTTATTCTGGGAAGCAGCTGGTTTGTGTGGTTGCTGGGAAGCCACTTTGTTGGGTAGCTGTTGAGAAGCAGCTGCCCTGTTGTGGAGGATGTATTTCCTTTTGTTGAGGATGCATCTGCTGTCGTTGAGGATGCAGTTTCTGTCGTTGAGGATGTATTTCCTATTGTTGAGGATGCAGTTCTGTCGTTGAGGATGCAGTTCCTGTCATTGTGTATGCAGTTCCTGTCATTGTGTATGCAGTTCCTGTCTTTTATTAAGCATCTGTAGTCGATGTTGTAGTTGTAGATTGGAATTTTCATTATCTAACTGGGCCAGGCGATCCAAAAGATCTTGGTCCATAATGTAGAATGATGATGTGGAGAAAAGTGAAGAATAATTGAAATATTGCTTGAAGGTTGAAATTTAGTGTTGGGCATCTTGAATTTAGTATTAAATAATGAACTCGTTAGTCCGGGGTCACCATTTCTAGCGGATGAGCGCACTAAAATGATTCGTTCAGGTGAAATTGGTAAAAATGTTATTTAATTTTACAAAGAAAGAAATTGAGTAATCCACTAGATTGTTAAACAGTCAACTATGTAGCTGGTTGCTAGGGCTACTAAAATAATATACAAACAATTTAAATATACACAAACATATGCGATGAACTGTGGCAGTGTAGTGGCACCACAACCTTTTTTTATAAATGAGAGTATATGTATTTAAAAATAATGTTCATAACTACAGATTTAAAATAAAAGTACAATCTAGGCGTTTAGTTAATGGAAGTAATAGGGAATTTCAACTCAAATACTAATCTATTATTTACATCGACTGCAAAAAAGGTTATCAATGTGGAATGCACTAACCATTTTAAAAATAGAACTGTTTTATAATTCAATAATGTACAAAACGCAATAATGAGAATGCAATATCGACTATGAAAAACCGGGCCGAGCTCGTAAATTTGCAGATCAAATGTGTCCAGCAATAAAATCCCCTGTTTAAAACTTTTAATCGCGAGCATAGATCAATGCTACCATCTAACGGAATTAACCCTTAACAAACATTTTCATGATATCAACCGTCCCATTACAAACACAATTTACAGAAAAATTAAACTTTAAATATACAGAATGACATTTGTGAAACATATAAGTATTTAAATTAATTGAAAGCATATTTACTTTAAACTAGTTTACTTGTTGCTCGAAATCCATCAATTGTCAATTGTCAACTGCTTATAACAATACAATATAATCAAAATATCTTGAAGATATCATTTTTCAGAAGCTGACCTTGCTTTTTAGTGTTTTCTACAAATAGATCCCGACTTACCCATAGCTGCATAAATTTGTCCATTGTTATCTTCATCATTGATAAAGTAGCCTTCAGTTCAGTTCAGTTTATCCATGAGTTCCTTGATCAAAAAATCTATTAGTAAATAAAAAGAAAACAAACCTAATATCATTTTCAACCAAACAATCAAAAGTCAAATTCGAGCCAAATATTTTCTTTGAAATCAGATAGAATAGATCAAGTGGGCCTAACTAAATTTCTTGGTTTAATCATTGATGAAAATCTCTCATGGGATGATCACATTAACCACCTAGTAATAAACAAATTATCTTCTGGTATCTATGCTCAGAGACAGATGTCCAGAGTCTGTGATTTGGAAACTTTAAAAATTATTTATTATTCATTAGTTCAATCCCACATTTCATACGGAATCACAGTCTATGGTGGAACAACAAAATCAAATCTTGATAAAGTACTTAAACAGCAAAAAAGAAATTACGGAAAACCATCTCAGTGAAGAATCTTTTTCATAAATTGGACATTTTAACTGTGTATAATTTATATATTCTTGAAACCATAATCTTTTTGAAACAAAGGGAACTAACAGCACCCTCCAATCCCGGGCATAACTATAATACTAGGTTAAAAATTAGATTGCCTCAGCATAAATTAGAATATTATACAAAGAAAACCACCTATGCAGGATTGAAATTGTTACAATATTTACCAATAAGCATCCGGCAGGAGACAAATTTCAAAAAATTTAAAAAACTTTTAACATATTTTTCAGTACAAAATCCTTTTTATTCATTACAAGAATTTGTAGATAAAAAAATATTTCATTTGAATTCCTATTTATTTTTCATAATGGACATTAGCGTAGATTTATGTTTAAATGTGTATGATTTGTATATAGATTTTGACTCTATTCAGATACATGTATGTTTTATATATGTTATATATTGAATAAAGACTATTTGAATCTTGAATCTTGAAGCCTCCATGACAACACCATTGTCGCCAGTATGTTTACAAAATTCAGTAACTTTATAATAGCGATGAAAATTTTTCTAATTACTCAAGTACTACCTGATTTCCTGCATAACCTGTCTGTGAATATTTATTTAGCTAATAGCTGAATTTTATTTGCTTCAAATAGCATTTTTTTACCACTTCACCTAAACAATAGAAAAAAAAAATTATCAACAATTTGCAAAATATCACAAATTATTCTTGAAATGAAAAACATAAACATAACTGTAAAAAATCCTACTTTGACAGTTCTCATTGCGAATCACAGTTTTTTGTTGCTACTTAGTTCAAATTAGCTGTTTTCATAAATGCAAAAAAAATATAGTGCTGCACCCTGTTGGTAAATCTTATAACTTTTTAAAGATTTTCCATATCATAGAACCAACTTTTTTATTTGAAACAGCTGAATAAATTCTTTAATCTATATCTATAAAAGAGGAACTATGTATGTGTGTGTGTGTGTGTGTGTGTGTGTGTATACGTTATGGACTCCGAAACCGCTAGACAGTTTGTAATGAAACTTTCAGGCATTGTTAAGCATCTTTCAAGGATGGTTCGAGTGAAGTTTGGTGCAGATCCGTCAAAAGGGCTCTGCCCTAGAGGGTTTTAAGTGGGCCAATGTCAGACTTTTTGATCTACAATGTTTACAAATAAATATAATTTAAAGCAGATGTTTACTTTCACCAACGGTTTTGTAGGTTTGAATAATTACAACATTCTGTATTAGCATTAGTCATGATTTGGAATAGTGCCACAGTGTTTCTACAGAGTGCAGCACAGAGAACTATTTTACTATTTAATAAGTCCAAATGTATTAAACCCCAATCGCAGCACACCTGTGCAGTCAATAACGTTTTAATTCTCCAATGTTAAATATTAAAACATAAAAACGTTTATCAAAGTATTATAAACAGTATAAGGGATGACTTTTTTAAATTTATGGCAACAGCTAATTTGCAACCAAAAGGTGAGTAACCTTAGCGAACGAACATCAACCTGGAGGCGAGTAAGCGTAGCGAACGAGCTAACCTGAAAACAAGTGAGCGCAGCGAACGATTTACAACCTGAAGGTGAGTGAGCGTAGCGAACGAACTTCAACCGGGACGTGATAGAGCCATGCGAATACTTACGAAGTTAAGCGGGGCAAAGCCCGCGGGTACAGCTAGTTCCCTTTAAATATGAATACTCATAAGGTTAACATGGGGAATTACAGAGCCACTGGGGCGGGGCCGAAAGGATTTTTTAGATAAGAATATGCCTATATGTTAATCGGGAATGTAAGCTATCATCATGCCAAATTTCAGCCCAATCCGTCCAGTGGTTTATGCGTGATTGAACTTCAAACACACAAACAAACAAACAAACACACAAACTTTCACATTTATAATATTAGTAAGATGTTTGGTGATGAAGTGATTAATGCTCCAGACAAAAAGAGCATTATTGTTCTTTTTAATTTAATTTTATTTATTTATTTTTTTTTGAACGGAGAATATTTAGGGACAACATAAGGATGCAGAAGTAATGAGTACTATTATTGATCCTTTGATCATACAGATGCATAAATTATTTACTTACATATTTAAAAAAAAAACCACATTTAACCAATCTTGTGTAGACATAGCCTATAATATCTCTTTAGTTCATTTATGACGCATTATTTATTTCGTGATTGTTCGGAATTACTTGGGTAGAACTGTTTGCTTATATTCCTTATGTAATGTAGTTGTAGTACATTTTGTGTAAACCATATAATGTAAAGACATTTTCAAAAACATTCTGAAATCATTGTTTGGGAAAATGATTCACAAAGGATTAAAAACCACACGTTGTAATATTATTTAATTACAGTACATATAACAAAAGGATACGTGTAAAAAATTATAAATTGTTATAGCAAAACCTAATAAAAGTGTATAAAGAATCGAAAACGGTTTGAAATTGGCCATTAACAAATACTAGCTGTTACCCACGGGCTTCGCCCCGTTTGACATTATAAGTATTATTAAAACTATTGATTGGTTAAGTTAACCTGAAATAAACAAAATACAGTAAAAGAAACAAATAATCACACCTGATTTTAATAAGGTAATAAATTGAAAGAATAACAAACAAATAAGTACAGCTGAGGTATTTTTAACATTATGTATATGAAAAGTTCCCTTTAGAAAGGAATTACGACCTTAAAGGGCAATTTATGACATAATGGATAATTTTGCGCAAGGTTTCTCGTCATGACGAACATTTTAAGTATATGGTTTATGGGGGTGTGACTTGTAGTTTTCTCAAAAGTTCATGGGTACTTTTGGCTTTGTATATAGATATAGATGTCATGAAGTTTTGGTGTTTGAGTATTTAGATGGTGAAAAAGGGAATTTTTCGTTAGTTTGCGGTTAAAATAGTTAGTTGTTTTAAGCCTATTACACGTTATAGAAATACTTTGGAACTTTCATGCCTAAAAGTCAGTTTAATGTAACAACTTCTTAGCACAATTATACAAACATTAGCTAATAACTTTTTATGGAATTAAGTTAGAACGTTCTAGAAATTGTAGAAATTACTGACAACCCTAACAGGTGAATATTGTGTTGTTGGGAGACTAATGCGCGACTCGTGGTCGTCCATCCGTCATTTCCGACAACCTCTGATTTATGATCCATCCCGACCTCCGGCGACTTTGACTGTGGAGCTTCACATCACTGTTGCCAATACAAATTAAGTGTATACCCTACCTACACGACAGAAATGAACCTTTGTTAAGACTACATCTAAAATTTTGGGATTCCCCATGTTCCAGGGACAATTGTGATTTTTTATTAACAAGAGGTGTTATTTAAAACAATTGTTTGTGATTTGTGGTTTCCTAATACCCTAAAAACCGTTCATATAAATTTATATTTAAACTTTTCATAACATTTAAATTATAACAGTATTTTGTTGCTTGTGTTCCTTTAAAATATGCTTTTTTATAATAATAGTGTCAATGTTTCGGTCACTGTAATAAAACATTAGATTCAGGACCTCTGATTATGCATTTCAGCGGAGATTATTCCTTTCCAACTCCACCTCCATTTGTGAAAACATTTTCATGCATCATAAGTATCAATTGCCGATTTAGCGTAAGTGAATCTTTTAAATTAGATAAAAGTCTTATTAATAAAAGTCCCTATCAAATTGTTATACTCATGAACATGATATTAACTGTAAGAGCAAGGCAGTTAGTTAGATATTCTGCTTTTAGAGCCTATAGGAGTTTATGGTATTATAAAAATGTGTTGATTAAAACATAACAAAAAATATCATAAAAGACTGATTACCGAAAGATTTAACGAAAACTAGTAACTAATTAGTAACACCACCGTTATAAACATTTCAACATACATTATTGTATGTGGTATATAAGGTCAGTGGAATTGTGGATAAGCAACCAAAAAGTTTTTACACAAATAAAATAATGAAAATGGTCTGAGTGTCTATTACACTTAACTAGGCTAAATGAGGGTTTTTAAAGCTTAGAACTGAAACATATTTGTAAAACGATATTCCCTTTCCAATAAACTGTAGCAACAATTTTTCTCCCAATTTACCCGGCCACAGCAATAATTTTCTTATATCCACAGTGAAATATAATTGTTTGGTATAATGACTTTTGTGAACTATAATAATTGGTTGACGACCTACCTCACTTATCCAATGTTCATGTAGGATCTAATACCAACATTTGATCAAACTCCCTGCCAGGAACAGGTTGATTTCCAGCCAAACCTGCTTGCCACCTAGTATATGCTATTAAATTCTAAGATATTAAAAATATATCGCGGAAATTAAAAATGGTACCGTGAATGTTTTATATAAAGAATCATTATGAACCATGCATCTACAGATTTCCCACAACAACACCACCGGCGACATGCTGATTGGTATTGGTGACGTCACATACTAAAATAAACTTTTGGATCTTACCTAATCCATGTTCGTTTTATATTTTTTAATGTAAATATTATTTAATTTAAATTCTAAATTTGTTGTTGAACTTAAATACCATTTATGATGTACTGAGCAAAATAGCCATAGTTGCAAATTGCAGTGTCATTTTGTGCATTTTCCTGCAACCTAACAAATATAACAAATATGACTTCATCATATCCATTTAAAGTCGATAGCGAGAGTTGACAGCAAAATCCAATCAATGCATAGATATTGGGACTACTACATTGTACATATACAAGGCATATACATGAGTCTAAGGCGTATGATTGCACATCGCAAAAGGCTTGAGGGTTTTTTCAAACATATTTTTTTAGTAAAATTATAATTTACATTTTCAAAATAAACAACTACGTAAACACTTTTTTATTTGAATAATAAGAGCAATGCTCCCATGCTACTTGAAAAATCAAAAACTAAAATGAGAAAACATTTTCTTAAACAGGAAATACTCTATGAATATACGCATTTTATTGGTGGACTGAAACAAATTCTGAATTAAAATATTGTAAATCCTAGCATAATCTACTTGTTACGAATTTTTAATATCTCTAAATGACAAAAACTTTCACTACTTGGTACACTCTTTGATTGTTACCTATACTCTGAAAAATAATCAAATATTAATCGAAAATTTAAACTACTACAGTACTACCATTGAAATAAAAATAATATAAACATATAAAATACAGTTCACATAAAATAAAACAATTAAAATTTTTATACAATATTTTATATAAAAATTAATAGCTATGCATAAAACGGACCTATAATAAAGGTTTAGCATATTTCTATCATCAGATGAGTGTAGGGTGACAAAGAGTTCATTTAGCACGGAGATATTCAACATCACGCATCTGGTATCAGCTCACCTCCCCTTGATAGTGGGGATTTGTAGGCGTTGCATATTCAGTACACACAAATACTCAGGGAAAAGCTATATGTTTTTAGAAGAATAATAGGTACCCGGGTGTCCGCAAAGTCTTGGTCTGATTTAATAGCTTTGCTGTACGAAAACCATTAGAGCCACACTTAAATGGTATGCCTTGTTTTGAAGGGAATTTAATCAAGTTTTATTTAATAAAATTGGTAATACCGTAACACAGCTGATTGACAACAATACAATCATGATTCAATATAATAACAAATCAGAAATGGTGAGTTTACAAAAATGGTGGGGAATCACAGTTTGTGTTGTTGTTTCATAAAACCCAATCCCCTATAGCAGTTCAACGACTATCCATTTAAGTGGGAAGGTTAACAGACACAATGCTTGTAGAATTTGGGGAAGCAAAAATCCCAGGACCGTGATTGAAAATGAAAGGGCCAGTCTAAAACTAATCTTTGGTGTGGGGTAATGTATGATGAAAACATCGGATAATGTTTCTTTACCGAAGAAAATGTAAATGGGTTTTTTTATTTGGTTATGTTGGAGTTGTATGTAGTCCCCCAATTATAAGAACTGCAGCTTATGATAATTTTCCAGCAAGAAAATCCACCGCATTGGCGCTCCACCTCATTAGGCTAAATCCGTGAGGGATTTTTTAAATCTTCATTTCCCCGGGCGCTGGATCGGGCGTGATGGCCCGACCAAATGGCCCCCTCGTTCCCACCATGTAACCCCCAAAGGGTTTCTTTTTGTGGGTATTTGTCAACAACATTGTCTTTTCTTCCCTGGTTCATAATTTACACACACTTGCGGGATAGATTAAGGAATTCTGTGGCGTCTGTAACTCAGGATATGCTGACTAAAACCTGGGACAAACTGAAAAGACGTCTAGATCTGCAGGCCACTGGAGGCGCACAAGTAGAGTTGTGATTCGTTTGTACATAGTTATAAAAACTTAAGAAGTTACCTGTTGTATCCGTAAATAAATATTTATCCTACTATTACTCATTTTCATACCATGCGGTTTCCTTATCAGACCAAGACTTTGTGGACACCCGGTACTTTTTAAATTAAAATACTTGCATTACAAAGCAGGAATATGGTTTTGTTGAATTTCAAATTACACTTGGCTAAGTCTTCCAGTAAGCCTTTAACTAAAAATGAAGATGGCCATTTGGATATAAAACTGTTATTACGTTTACCATGATGTCTGTTTTATTTTAAGTAGACTGAAGCATTATCTGAAATCTATACTATTATAAAGAAGAGGTGGTGTCTGTGTGTGTGTTTGTATGAGCTAATCTCAAAAACTACTGGTCGGATCGGGCTGAAATTTGGCATGATGATAGCTCACATTCCCGATTAACATATAGGCATATTTTTATCCCAAAAATCCTTCGGGGCTCCGCCCCAGTGGCTCTGGAGTTTCCCATGTTAACCTTATGAGAAATGGAATTAATGAATCTTAACAGCTGTTTCAATTAAACAAGTTGGTTCTGTTCTATGATGTTCAATAGCATTAAAAGTTACAAGGATTACCAACAGGGTGCACCACTAGCACTATTATTTCTTTTACATTTATGACAACAGCAAAAGGTGAGTGAGCGTAGCGAACGAACTTCAACCTGGAGGCGAGTGAGCGTAGCGAACGAGCTAACCTGAAGGCAAGTGAGCGTAGCGAACGAGCTAACCTGAAGGAAAGTGAGCGCAGCGAACGAGCTCCAACCTAAAGGTGAGTGAGCGTAGCGAACGAACTTCAAAAAGAACCGAAATTTCTTAAACCATGTCCTCACTCATAACTGCTATAAGCATTTGATACTTATATGCCAACCCCGTACGAAGGACGGGTACTCTGCTAGTTGTTTATAAACTAAATAAAGCTCCAGCGAGCAAACAGAAAATGTATATTATTATTGATTGATGTTTTTACTTATGAAAGGCTAGTAATGTATATGCGGCTCTTCTGTTTGGTATGAAAGAGCAGAACTACATATTTAAAATTGCATGAGGTTTTATTAAAGATTAAAAATTTTATAAAAATTATAAACTAATATTGAAAACCCATTAAACAATGAAAATTTATTTGATACGGTACGTTATTCTAGTAATAGATTTGAAGTAATTTCAGGATCAACGAAGCCAATGTAACTTTGTAAATCAATACTTCTATAAGCAATTCTGAATAGCGATTGAGTAGAGAATCATTAAATCGATCAGTGGAACGTTTAATTTAAACTGAAATATATTTTTTTTGCAAAACAAAGAAATATATGTAGAGATTACAACAGCAAAATTAGCAAACATTCTATTGATCGTCTTTCATTAAATTTTATTTTTAACTTTAATGTTCTAAAATCTCACTTACATAAAACTTTTATTTTTTATTCCAACGATGACGATTTGCATGGGCATGTTATGTCATTGACAAATTTTTAATAATTTCCAGTTCCTGTAATGTGAAAATACTTGCACAAACAAGCAGCAATCAGAGGCCACTGGTCAGCACAATCTACTGATGAATATGCAAGAGTCCGCGGGTCTACTGATGTAATAACTTGACTATATTTGCCACAACCGTCTAGAATTCAGAACAATTCCCGGAATACAAACTAAAACAACACAGCTCGGTTGATACTCTTACTAATGAGAAATTATTCGTCTGTAATTTAAGATATATTTTAATATAATTCTAACTGTAGTAGTCAAAGGGTACTTTAACTGGATTAGTTATTACAATAACATTTATTTCTAAATTCTTAGTTTAAAGTTCACCGAATTTCCATAACACTATTATTTCAACGGGTCAAAATACAAGGTTGAAAAGGCAATTAGTAAATTTTAAATTAAAGCAATGTAATTATCAGTTTGAAACACGAAAGTACTTGAATCAGAGCACAAGTTTTAATTATTGTGATTTCTCTCAGATTACAACAAGTGGTAATCAAATATCAATTAATTATGAGAACATTATCAGTGTTAAAGTAGTACAATGTAAACTACATAAACGTTTTTCCTATTAAAACTATGGAAAATACCAGATGTCACAGTTTAAAGCAGCAATATCACGGTTTGTATTTTGCTGTTTCACTAATAATAGTCAGTTAAGGTAATTATTAAAGTGTACCTGTTGTTCACCTCTTGTTTTACTTGATGGTTTCATAAACAGACATGTGGGCGTAAAAAGTATTCTCTGAAAGTATTCCTATGATTGCTAGCGTATTGGGTTGAATGACGGACTGCATTTGGCGGTGTTTTAGTTCAAGAGACATAGAATAGTGGAATAAATCTCACCATACGTTCCACCTTCAAGCTCGTAAATATACTAATATGTTTTGACCATTTATATAATAAACTTAATCGTATGCGTTGTTTAGACTATAAAAGTTCTAAAAGTGCCAATAAATCCAGCTTGCCATTATAACCAGTTAGGGGTAAATCTGTAGTTACACAACTGTTACCACTGAAAATACAAAACCAAGAACACTTACACTCCCCTCCTCTTTGTCCTTACATGTAAATGTTGCGGCGTCTGCGAGACGAGTTTTGCATACAAAGGTGACTTATTTATACCTCACATGTCACCACTACTTCATTCAGCAGAGGATGGATGAACTAAACAATATTCACTATGAAACCAAAAGGTGTATACCTTATGGTAACAAATATCGAAAGAAAATTGTCGAATGCTGTTGGTGAAACCAAATTCTAAATGCTTATTTGCTAACAAATTTGTTGTGTTATGTATTTAGATGTTTTTCCCAATATATTTTGCAATATATTTTTATAAATATAGAGGTGTATGAGTGATAGTGTCATCAGATGAGATTATTAGGAGTTTTATATTATAATCGTTTCCCGAGTTTCCAAAATTCCGTGATAATTTCCTCGTAACTAGAACTGATTGGTAGTTATTATGATTCTTTAAAATAAGGGAATGCACGAAATCTTTTAAAACCTATTGCTATAAAGAGAGTTTGTTAAAACCTAATCATTTATGAAGAAGTGTTGGAAGACAACCTTAAATGTTATTACAATGTAAAAAAAACTTATATGTAAACAAGCTCAAATTCTACTGTAATATATGTGCAATATTACTGCAGTCCACCTTAGCATGGTTGAATCACAAACGCAATTTCAAAACGATCTTCACTAAGGAAAGCAACCACGCGGACAGATATGTTCTTGTCTGAGATATGCATACACTAGTCGTATATTGCATTCCACTTATGTATCACCCCATGCACCTTTGCAAAGGTGCATTTCATCAGGCACTAAATTATTTTTAAAATGTTAAAAAGAGAAATTATTATTTAAAAGAATACTGCCAACAAGATAAATAGTTAAAAAAGAAAGTTTTAGACAAGTAAACAATATCAGGTCCAGGACTTGCACACACCAGCACAGAAGTTTGAAATTTCTATTTTTAGAAGACAATTGGAATGACACATTAGAAATATTGACAAAGTGCTTCCAAAAGTTGATTTATCTAGAATGTTTAAGCTTTAATTTACATATTTTTTATCTATGGTAGGGTAGTGCTTAAGAGCCAATCTCCAACATCACATTACTTAATTGTTTCATGATAATATTTAAAGTTCTACGCACTTGTAATTATTTACTAAAAATTTATACAGTTAAAAGATACAAAGATGCCTGAAATACGCCAAAAATCTTACTCAATTCAAAAAATCACCGTGCTTCAACTTTGTACCCAAGTATTAGTGTAGCTATTTTAAGAGGTTGGCGGCCTCTTTTGACCTTGCATTTGCCCACAGAGGCCTGTGCGTGTAACGAATCCAGCAAAGCAAGGGGTAAACAGGTACAGTACAAAGGTGAACTGTACTAATAAAAAGTAGTGACCTGGATCCAAACCCACGACATCATTGCTTTGGGTCCGATGTCCGTAATACTACCGACTGATTATTAAACTACTGTATGTTGAGTAGTTCAAGATTTGTAGCTGTTCTATATTGGTAAAACTATACTGTTTCAGTTGTTGTCTTACTGGCCGATAAACTGTGTCTTACCAAGCTCAATAAATATAAAATATAAATACAAACGATATAATTAACAGTTAACTTTTTATCTTACTAATATTATAAATCTGAAAGTTTGTGAGTTTGTGTGTATGTTTGTGTGTGTGTTTGTGTGTGTGTTTGTGTGTGTGTTGCTCAATCACGCATAAACTACTGGACGGATTGGGCTGAAATTTGGCATGATGATAGCTCACATTCCCGATTAACATCAAAGCATATTCATATCTCAAAAACCCTTTCGGGCTCCGCCCCAGTGGCTCTGTAGTTCCCCATGTTAATCTTATGATTTTTCATATTTAAAAGGAATTAATGAATCTTAACAGCTGTTTCAATTAAACAAGTTGGTTCTGTTCTATGATATTCAATAGCATAAAAGTTAAAAGGATTACCAACAGGGTGCAGCACTATTAATTTTTTTTAATATATGACAACAGCTAATTTTTAACCAAAAGGTGAGTGAGCGTAGCGAACGAACTTCAACCTGGAGGCGAGTTAGCGTAGCGAACGAGCTAACCTGAAGGCAAGTGAGCGCAGCGAACGAGCTCCAACCTAAAGGTGAGTGAGCGTAGCGAACGAACTTCAACCAGGACGTGAATGAGCCATGCGAATAGTTATGAAGTTAAACGGGGCGAAGCCCGCGGGTACAGCTAGTAATCATATACATTTGACTTAATTAACCGAACAGCCTCTTATTATTTATTCAAATTAATAAAACGGGCTTTATCTTTGTCTGCAACTTACCGGGAATTGTTTTTCTTAAAATGTCTGATCGGGACAGTTTTAATTACACTTACATAAACATCTCCCCTTTGTTTGCAAACCTACAACTTACAGCCGACAATTGTTGTAAGTACAGTGTTAACAAGACTATAGACGTATTTAAGAGACAGTCATGGATTATGTAAAACACCCCCGCCGCAGCAAACCTGCAGACTTAGCGAATTTCCATTTGCCTGATTGGATTTCAACTAAAATGTCACCTTAAAAATATCACATTTATTACCTATTTAAACAGAATTTGTTTAATGAGTACTTAGGTTTGCTGCAACAGGGAGAGTAAACAAGTTTTTTTTTATGTAAAATGTTAAAAGGTACTGTGGTTTAGTAAGAAATTAATGTATTTTCCAAATTTGATCAAAATATGTTCATAAACAAGCAAACTAAAACAGTTGACTTATGCTCCATAAGAATAACATGGGAATTTTAAAATTACAATTTTTTTGAATTTTCTCTGTAACAATTAGGCGCATAATAACGCTTCAATATACTAAATTGCTACTAACGCTTTGTGTACCTCGGGCTGGATGTTCATTATTGAAGCCTGTATTTTAATCATACTGGAGCATTAGATATGACCATCAATTATTTCAGTTATTTTTAGTATTTATTAAGATTTAGGGTATCATCATAGTATCAACTCTCTGATTTCATTAAAGCCCGCCAAAGATTTTTTTATTACCATTATCCAACCTGCAGGATCTACTGCTGTTAGATATTTTACTTTCAAAATTGTTATGCATTTATGAGTTTTAAGCGTTTAGACGACGCGTTCAATTATTGATTTCCTGTTTTCTGTTTGTTTTCTTTCTGGATCTGATTAGTTTTAACGAAATCGATTAAACAAATTCATATTTCAAATAATTAATTATTCATTCGACCAAACCTGGTGTCGTTTAGGTTTTACAGTGCAGTATTATTTTAATTGTAATAGAAAAAACTATTTATTTGGTCTATCATACCAAACAAATGATCTTAGTCAATTTTAAGTTATTTTATTATAAGAACATTATTATTATGGAAAAGTCATTCAGGAACTTTGGTGATGATGAAGAAGTGGTATTACTCAGGAGCCTTATAACGAGGCGATCATCAAGGCAAATAAGTCAATATTATGCAGAGCCATGTCCTTAATTATCAGGAGGAAAGAACGTCTGCTAGGTACTTTACTTGTACTCTTGTAAATTATGTATGTTGGATTATGTAATGAGATAACGTAATCTATGTAATGTTGGATTATGTAACCTTTTACTCTCAGGTAAATAATCCATTTAAAAAAGGACCATGAACAAAATTGTAAGTCAAGGTTTTGTGTAATGCGCCAGGTTTTGTGCTTTTTGTTGTGAAAAATATCGTCTATAAGAGTAGATATTTTGAGTTTCAAGTTTATGAACGCAGTACTCAATCACGTTTATTGTATGCGTTTATGGTTGACATGTTTATACATAAAAAAGGTACTAGACACTTACGTTTACGGTTAAGGAAATTAACAGTTACAGACAATATAGAAGATAGTGGTTATGGTAAGTATAAAAAGATGAGAGAAGAGAATGAATATAGGAAAATAATAGCTTATTATAGTTCTAAAATCATTGGTTGTAGTGAATATTAGATTCAATACTCTGTAAATGTAGATAGAATAGGTAAGAGAATTAAGTATCCAGCGCCAACGAACCCATCAAGCTGAATCTGATATAATTGTTAGGCCGTTTTTCGCTATTCATTATTGTAAGGATTCAGAAAACTAATTTTAAAATGTGGTATTTAAAATATGACTATAAAACACCTTTAAAACAGGACACGGCATCGACTATGCTGAATGTAAAGGATTTTGACTTAGGGCCAGAGAGTTACTCATAAAACTCAAAATTACAAAAAGAACTTGTATTATAACGGTTGTTACATGCAATAGATGCGTGATGCTGATTATCAATTGGGTAGCTTGCGTGACATAATTTGCTGCAATTATCTGACATAATTGTTGAAGATCAATTCTAATGTCCATTAAAATATTGTTTCAATGTATTTGAATATGAAACATATGGTATTATTTCAAATGTTAAGTCAAAAGTTTCCCATTAATTTATTTCTTCATACTGTAGATAACACTTATAGCGATTAAAACAACGGTTTCTTTGTATTTTGTAGGATATTAATTTTTTACCCCCCACAAAATGGGTTTTTAGGATTTTTCATTTGGAAAAATTTAAATAATCAAAATTTACTTTCCACCATTGAATTAAGCTTAAAAAAGTGAACAATTTAGTATTTTGAATCATCATTCTATGTATATTTGTTACCGAGATATTGAAAATGGTAAACTCAGAACACTGTCTCCCATGTTATCCTTATGGACAAAAATAAAATTCTATATTTTGGTTACTTTTTAACAATCTTAATAAAACTCGGTATGTGGCTTGACCTAGTTAATCTACTTGATAATGACTATAAAATAATTATATTTTACACTTACATGGCAGCAGACCGCGTCCTCATTTTCCATGTTATTCGCAAGGCGAATATTTATGCATGATTATTTATGAACATATGTTAACAAAACTTGACGTTAGGCTTCATTTGATTTAATTATCGAAGTACTTGAAATTCGCTGCGTATGCAGGTTACTGCAACGGGGTATTTTATATTTTTTATACGTTTTAAGTATTTTGTAAAATATTATTTTTTTATAAATATATGAAATGTTGATGTAGTTTGGAATGTGTCATATTTTGACAAAACTGGGTAGGGTCATTTGTCACATTGTTGATTAAGAAACGTGATAAAAACAGTCTCTTTTGAGTTTAAATTTTTCTAGTAACTTAAATTTAGGGTTAGAAGTCTTTTGTGCTTTTTAAAACATAGTTGTAGATTGTTTAGCTTTCTTAGATTCTTTTAGCGGTTACCTGAAGAAGATAGTACTGTATTCATAGGAATTTTATTTTTGGGTCAGAATCTTTTGATGAAAACATAGCAATGGATTTGTTTGTGGTCACCTGAAGAATAGTATGCATTTCAGACTTTGGACTGGTGATTCCTCACTTAAACTTATTATTATATACTGTAGCATTAGACTGTTTATATAATATTTATAGTTAACTGAAGAACAGTATGAAATACGGCTTGGCTTCTCTGTTATTTCCTTTTAACAAATTGTATTATTAATCTTTAATATAATACAGCCAGAGTGGGTATGTCCAAAAAAGGGAAGCGAAAGTTTGTATTGCTTGATGCAAGCCTCGTCACACCGACAATATCGTGGGACAAATGCATCCTTTGCCAAATTAAAAAACAAAGAGCCTCTAGTTTCACCAACGGAAAGTGGGTATAAGTCACTAAGTGAACATTTGAGTGAGTATGCCAAATATGAAACCCTTCCATCACACTTACAGCTGGAAAAGATTCATCAGACCATTGTTGAAAATAGTGCCAAGTATCATAAAACAAGCAGAAGCAAATATAACAGTCGCATGATTGAACAACTGAGAAAAACCAGTCATTGATACTGCTTGGATGAGCATTGATACATGCTTGGATGAGAATCTCCCCTAGAATAATACTGAAAATAATTCAATTGAAAGCACGAACGATTTCAAGACAATATAAAGTTGCACTCCATTTAATATCAAATCCACCTGCGTATTGTGCAAACTTAATGATCACAAGGAAAAACTTGTGTCTGCATCAACCCTTGGCATTGGACCCAAAAATTTAACATATGCGCAGCAAATTGAGGACCAAAAATTTCTTTCGAAGCTTTCCTTAACAGATTTTATTTATTTAGGAGCAAAATACCACAAGTCTTGTTACAAAAGTTTATTAAATACAGTTCGAAGTAAGAGCAGGTCACAGTGTAATGTAAATAGCGATCCTTCAACAACTGCATTTGGCTCGGTTGTAAATGAACTAGAAACTTACTTGCAAGACATGTACGTATACAATGAAACAGTACCAGTTTACCAAATTGGCAAATCTTGTGAAGCCTGTTGATGAACTGCTTGAACAATTGGGTTTCACAGAGTTTGTGGTTTATAGCACTCGACTAAAAGATCAACTGATTGCTTTTGTACCGGGTCTTCGCGAAGACAGAGTTGGTCGAGACATTTTTCTTACCTTTGAAGGAGATGTACATAATTGCTGCTTGTAATTTCAAATCTTTAAGTGATGGAATGTGTCGTGTCTTTCGCGTGCTGCTAATATTCTTCGTGAAGATATGTTTGCTGAATACCCTAAGTTTGACGGTTCTTTTCCAGAATGTAACGTGCCTATTTTGAGGGGGGGTCAAACTAGCCTATTCCTATGTCTAGCCTATCCCTAGGCATAGCCTACCAGCCCCTAACTAAGGTTGTAGGTTAGAAGGCTAACCTTAGTTATAACATCACTAGTAACTATACGCATGATACACTGTTGTGTTTGGTAATAAATAAGTGTAGAACGAGAGTTATTAATATACATAATAGTTATTAATATATAGAGAGTTATTAATATACATTATGAGCGTGGCATAAACCTTATACAGTGTTTTATAGCTTATTGACTCACCAGCGATGTGTTTCGCAAGCTAGGGCTCAACCCGGCTTGGTACTTCGAAGAAACTTTCTACACTTAGTAAACCCGCAGATCATGGCCTTAGGCCAATAATCCTTCTCAAAGACGTGAGGAAATGCGGAGTGAATAATATAAACCGATAACTTGAAATTAAAACTCATTGTCGTGTGAAACAAACCTACAGTCAACAACAACAAAAAGCTCGAGCGACTGACGATTTAGCGGATGCAGACGACGGCGGCCGGCTAGCTTTTTTTCGGGTTAGCAAACGTTCCGGATCAGCTGAGCCCCCTACTTTGCTAGAGAGGGGAGCGAGAGGGATGAACCGAGGAACCCTCAGACGGCAAGCAGGAAAGTTAGTTCCTCACCAGCCACGAGATAGGAGAGTTCCTCACCAGCCACGACTACGAACACTCGAGAGCTCTTACGTACTAAAGTAGAGTACCGAGATCGTCGTAATAGTTCATTGGTGAAGTAATAGTTAGCTCGTGTGACACTCCAATACAAATTGTAAGTCTTATATTTCATTAGATATAAGGTAAACCGAGTTAACTATTACCAGGGTGTAAAATACTAGTTTTTAAAATCTGTTTTACTAGGTTTTATATTTTCACTCCTGTTAAACCAATGGACTTAGGCCAAGTTGACTTGATTATGATGGTGTGTTAAACCCATAACGTAACGAATAAATATTACGAGGTCAGTGTATTTTTAATCCATTTTTAGTAAGCCCAAAACAAATTAATCTCATCATACGAATTTATTATTGTTGTAATATTAAGCAGATGTTATAATTAACATCTGTTGGTTTATTGACTTTGAATTGTAAATATTTTGAAGGTTCTTGCTTTATAACTGTATCTGAATTAAATAATATACTTTGAATCAAAACTAATGAATTCTCATTAATCTATATACTGTACGGTAATAAAACATGGCGCAGTCGTCGAATGAACCTAATGCTTCCCTTAATGTGCCTCATGAAGCTGCAATTTCCCTAAATGTGAAACCACCAGAACCTTTTACATTCAACCCCAGTGAATGGCCAAGATGGAAAAAACGTTTTGGAAGATACCATTCATTGAGCGGCCTTAAAGAAGCCAGCGGCATAAAACAGGTAGATATGCTTATTTATTGCATGGGAGAAAAGGGAGAACAAATACTCGATTCATTTAAACTAAATGAATCAGATATCAACAATTACAATGTTGTTTTGAATAAGTTTGAACAGTATTTCATTCCAAAAAAGAATATAATTTTTGAAAGAGCTAAATTTTTAAAGCGTAAACAAGGATCAACAGAGTCTATAGAAGACTTTGTAACTGCTCTTCATTCTCTAGCAAAAAGTTGTGAGTGGGGACAGATTGAAGAGGAAATGATTTTAATGGTCTTGATAATTGGTATGCATGACGAACCCCTTAGCGACCGTCTTCAGTTGGAAAATGACCTAAAACTTGACTTTGCTGTAAACACTGTTCGGAAGTCTGAGGAGTTAAAGAAGCAAAAGCATGAACTATCACACTCTGAAGTAGACACAATCACTAAAATGAATCCTAACTTTTCCAACCATTCCCATGCAAACCAAAGTACTAATCAATTTAGTTCACATGATGATACTTTTCCTAACAAACCCAGTAATGCTAAAGCCATTCATAAAAATATCAAATCTTGTTTTTGGTGTGGTTTGACTCCATCTCATCAAAAGTATATGTGCCCTGCTAGAAACCACACATGTAAACTCTGTGGTAAAGTTGGACATTTCTCAAAAGTTTGTCGATCAAAAAACGTAAACCATGTTGAAACTGACGATTTTAAATCAATTGACAATCTAAACCCTGAATCACAAGACTTTATTGGTTCGGTGACTTCAAGCCAAATTTATTCATCTACTGATCCATGGACAGTATTATTAAATATCAATGACAGTGACAGTGTTGCATTCAAAATAGATACAGGAGCAGATGTAACAGTCGTGCCATCAGACATTAAATTAAACAGAAGAATTAGATTGTCGCCTACCCTTAAACAGTTTAAAGGGGCTAATGGGCAAGATCTGTCAATTTTAGGGATGGCTACTGTCAAAATGTCATACAAGAATACAACATGCTATGAAACAATATATGTTTCTAAAGGGACTTCTGTTCCTCTTTTAGGAAAACCAGCAATTGAAAAGCTTCAGCTTGTATCTAGAATAAATGAAATAAGTTCTAACTCGTGGTTCGCTAATTACCCAAAACTTTTCAATGGCTTAGGGAATGTTACTGAAAAGTATAAAGTAGAACTAAAAGATAATGTCGTTCCTTATGCTATCAATGCCCCTCGTCGGATCCCCTTGCCTCTGTGGCAGGCTACAAAAGAAGAATTGAAAAACATGATCTCCATGGGAGTCATAGCTGAAGTCCACCATGCAACAGATTGGTGTGCTCCAATGGTTGTTGTTCCCAAGAAAGATTCCAATAAAGTTCGCATTTGTGTAGACCTATCAAAATTAAACAGGAGTGTAAAGCGAAGATACTATCCTATCCAACCAGTTGATGTAACTCTAGCTCAAATCTCTGGAGCAACACTATATTCAAAATTAGACGCCAACCATGGCTTCTGGCAAGTCAGTTTGGATGAGACATCACAAGATTTGACCACTTTCTTGACGCCATTCGGTCGTTTCAAGTTTTTAAAATTGCCTTTTGGTATAAGTTCAGCACCAGAGATTTTCCAACACTTAGTGAACAAGACCCTCAATGGACAAAAGAATGCAGTCGCTCATATGGATGATATCATTGTTTGGGGAAAAACCAAAGAAGAACACGATCATGCTCTTGAAGAAGTACTTGGAAAGCTTCAAAATGCAGGCTTTACTCTAAATAAAGGCAAGTGCCAGTTTTCACAAACGTCTCTCACATTTTTAGGCCACCAATTATCAAGGGATGGTATCAAAATTGATGAATCAAAGGTGGAAGCCATAACAAAATTGCCTCCTCCTACTAACATAGCAGGTGTGCAAAGATTTATTGGAATGGTAAATTTTGTAGGAAAATATATTCCAAATAAAAGTCAAATACTTAAACCAATTACAGACCTTTTAAGTACAAGAAATGAATTTGTTTGGGGCAAAACACAAAATATAGCCTTTGAAGAGATAAAGTCACTTCTTGCTTCCGCTCCCCAACTGGCGTTCTATGATTCTAGCCGCCCTACCATGGTGTCTGCTGACTCATCTCAAACAGGTCTTGGTGGAGTACTCTTTCAGCAACAAGTAGACAACAAATGGAAACCTATTTCATACATCTCAAGAACACTTACTGAGAGCGAAAAAAACTACTCCAATATAGAAAGAGAAGCCCTTGCTGTAACCTGGAGCTGTGATAAACTAAAACAATACATAATTGGCAAAGACATAATCATTGAAACAGACCACAAACCTCTCGTTAGTATTCTAACAAACAAAGATTTGAATGACCTAACACCCCGTATTCAGAGACTACGTCTGAGACTTATGAGATACTCCTATAGAGTTACATACACTCCAGGAAAACATCTTGCGACAGCCGACTGTCTTTCAAGAAGCCCTCTGCCTTCTAAAGAATCATACGACTTAGAAAAAGAAGTTGAATTTGCTGTTAGTTCGGTAATTACAAATTTGGGTACAACCGATGCTATAATCCAGAAAATATGTGATGCACAAAAATCATGCCCGATTCTCCGAAGAATTCAGCAATTTTGCTTCTCTGAATGGCCGGACAAATCCAAATTGCCTAATGCATTAAAACCTTACTTCCCAGTCCGCCACGAAATTTCTTTCTGTGAAGGTGTTTTGCTGAAAGGAGATAGACTCATTATCCCTAGTGACCTAAGACTTGATATGCTAAATAGAATTCATTCCGGACATTTTGGAATCAGTAAATGCCGACTTAGAGCAAGTCACAGCATGTGGTGGCCAGGTATATCTTCGGACATAGAACGAACAGTTAATGAGTGTCCTAAATGCACAGAATTTAGATCCCAGCATCATGAACCACTAATGACATCTGAAATTCCTTCTCGTCCATGGGAGAAAGCATGCATCGATTTATTCAAAATTGATGGGACTTGGTTTCTAGTAATGACAGACTGTTACAGTCGATACTTTGAAATAGCAACATTAAAAACATTAACTACAAGTGAGATAATAGAGAAATGCAAATCAATTTTTTGTCGCCACGGAATACCTGTCGAGCTTAGATCAGACTGTGGAACTCAGTTTGCTTCCCAGCGGACATGCTTAGAAAATTCTGAGTTTAAAGTTTTTGCACAAAAGTACAACTTCAAACTAACAACAAGCAGTCCCGGGCATCATCAAAGTAACGGCTCTGCAGAAGCTGCTGTAAAAATAGCTAAAAGTGTCTTACGAAAGAACAAAGAAGACCCTTACCTTGCACTCCTATCCTACAGGAACACACCCCTTACAGCCAACGGGCTTAGCCCAGCCCAACTTTTGTTCAACAGGAGGTTACGAGATAATTTACCTGTATTGCCACAGAAGCTTACTGAAAGACCTGACTTATCCAGTTTCAAGAAGAGGGAGGAAAAATACAGAGATTCCTACAAAAATCAATATGATAAGCATCACGGTACCAGGAATTTACCCCAGTTGCAACGAGGACAAAAAGTGTGGATCAAAGATCTAAAACGTCAGGGTACAATAACAAACCTAGCCAATGAGCCAAGATCTTATTGGGTAAATACTGAAAGAAACACAGTCCGCCGAAACAGATACCACTTGATTCCGTACAAAAGCCAAACCAGTCCTGAACAATCAGCAAGTATTACTCCACTTCCTTTCTCTAAAAATAACGATCAGTCTCCGAAAACTTCTATAGACTTAAACAATGAACGGAGCTTACTTAAAACCCCTACCTCTCAAACCAACAACATTAATCAGAGTAATCAGAAAGCACCAAGACAAGTCTCTAGAAATACCAGTACACCAACTTTCAACACAAGGTTGTTTGTAAACAATAACAATCCTTCTTATTCACAACCAAGTCTCCAATCTCATGAAGAAGTTAGAACAAGGTTTGGAAGAATAGTGAAACCTGTGAAAAGATACGAGGGCAACTAAAAAGGAGAGATGTTGTAATATTAAGCAGATGTTATAATTAACATCTGTTGGTTTATTGACTTTGAATTGTAAATATTTTGAAGGTTCTTGCTTTATAACTGTATCTGAATTAAATAATATACTTTGAATCAAAACTAATGAATTCTCATTAATCTATATACTGTACGGTAATAAAACAATTATTAATAGCCAGTGACAACTAAGATTAGTAGTGCTAGTTTAGCACGTCCCGATCGGCACGCATGGCGTGTTGGTAGTAGTGGCCTTAGACCTGTGTTTTACGATGCTTTATGGTTTCAAACAACGGGTTTGCCATAAAGCCTTAGAGATGAATGTAAACCAGAAGTGGATAGTTCGTTTCGGCCTTGGTTACTCGTTTTAATTGTCGTTTTAAGTAACAAGGCATTTTTATATTTCCTTCTGTCTGGTGATATAATCTCTGTTTAACGATGTTTGGTTAGTGTCATGTGAGATAATCCGTGACTAACCCTTTGAGTATTATTTTATGTTTAACGATTTATCTGTGTTTTAATATTTTGTGTTATGAGTTTACGACAGGTGATGAGATTGTTTTGGTGTGAATTGGATAACGTTGGCCTATGGTCTGGGACTGGCGAGTCGGCGTGGACTCAGCGTGTCTTCGGCAGCTGTGGTAGTGTGTTGAACCTACCTTTGGTGACGACCATGGAGTTCATCGACGCTTCAGCAGCTGCGGTAGCGTGTTAAACCTACCTGGAGTGACGACCAACTCACGGCACTGGAACCAGCTTATATAAGTGTGACACTTATATAAGTGTCAAATACAACATCAATTCGAGTGCTATGATAGGCTGCTTTTAAAACTTGATTGAGGATTGTATCAGTCAATTGATAAAATGTTGTATTTTCTTCATGTATTTTTTTAATTATTGCCATCCCATCAATTATCGTTGCTGATGAAGATATACTTACATCTGCATGTAAGCTTTCCAGGTGTTATCCCAGCACAGACTTCATTGTTTTTAGCGAATTTCCCATATAGGGAATAAGCTATTACCATAGTACTCATGGTAATACCTGGACCCGGGAACGATTTAATTTTTGTTTTTGAGATCCCAAGAGGCCAAAAACAAAATCCGTTCAAATTCATATATATATGTTCGTTAGCACGATAACTCGAGCAAAAATGATCCGAATTTGATGAAATTCAATACATTGAATACAAATTGAATACAAACGTGTAAACCTACGTTTATTCGAACAAATTCGCAAACCAGCATATTGGACCATGGGAACGGAGTTTATGGGTTAAAAGTTGGGGTTTCCCATTTTTGACCCTAAAAACAAAATATTTTGCAATTTCTTTTTAACCCGTTTTGTAGATATTATAAAAAGAAATATTTTAGTATATTGAAGCGTTTTTGTATGCCTAACGGTCACAGAGAAAATTCAAAAATAGTGTAATTTAAATTCCCATGATATTCTTATGGAGAAAATGAAAACTGTCTTGTAGTTTACTTGTTTATGGATATATATTGATAAAATTTGGCAAATTTATTTATTTCATCCTATACCATTGACGTATGGCCAAAAAACACTTTTTAGCTTCCCCGTAGCAGCAAACCTAAGCACTCGTTAAATCTAATGTTTATTTAAATTGGGAATAAATATGTCTTATTTATGGGAATGTTGTTTCTTCCGGGCAGCAAAAACCGAAGGGTTTATTATAGAAATGTATACTTAAAAACAAGAAAAAATATTGAAATTGTTAAAAAGCTATTTTGAAAACATAACAATATTTACCTGAAACATGTATTTTTCTGCACTCAGTTACCGTATTTTTTTGAACGGTGGATTTTAAAATTTAATTTATGTTACTTATCTTTTCGGTAGAATCTATTCATGCAATATATCAAGTTGAAGAGAATTTATTACACTACATATCTAGTCTGTTGTATAGCTTGAATGTACATATAACTCTTAAATAATCTATTAATAAAATTGGTTTTGACATAAAAATTAGAAAAACAATTAAAATTTCCTTTATTACTAACTAACGGTCAATTTTATCAAACTAGTGTATATGACAACTTTTGTAGCACATATATAGAGCTTTAGTTTAAAAAAAAAAAATGAAATAGGGTGGATAGTTCCAAAGATATAGCTGGTTTTCTAAAACTCAACATCCGCCATCTTGAATTGGCCGCCATTTTTATTAGCTACCACTTTGAGATGGCAATCATAATTTTTTTACATCCTAATAAACCCGTCTAACTATGGTGAAAAGGAAAATCAGTACCCCCAAATTATACCGTCATGTTGGCTGGCCCATGGACTAGTTGGCCAGCTTTGGTGTTCTTCGATTGATTATCCAGCGGCAGTGGTTGCGTGATAAACCAACCATTGCAACGGAGAACAACGGTCAGCGAGACAACCGGGGCTTGGTCAACGTGTACCCAACGAGTGTTGAACCGTTGTGCTGGATCTTGGCGTGTTGTAAGCTCAGATCGGGGGTGGCACTCAACAACGATGAACGGACGGCCATCACGGGACTCACTGCGGCGGTCGGGGCAGTGACACAGGACCGTGTGATAAACCGGATCCCCGAGGACTACATGCGAAGGGTGCAAGTAGCTCGCATCGGGGGTGGCACTCAACAACGACGAACGGACGGCCACCACGCAGATCACTGCGGCGGACGGGGCAGTGACACATGTCCGTGTGAGAAACCGGACACTCAGGACGTCAGCGACGAAAACGTACGAGTAGGCTCCCCGGCTGTAGTACCGATATAGGGCGCGCGGGCTGGAAAACCCAGGCCGCGGCGAAGACCAGGTGAGGATGGCTGAGCCCCAGCCTACGACGACGAGTGGGGGGGGGGGGGGGGGTGGAACGCACCTCAGCCTGTAGCCGTGGTCGACGGGTGAGCTCGAACCCTATGCTACAGTGGCGGGTTAAGTCGGCTAAGTTCAAGGTACCGCGACATCACAAGTCTGTGTGCAGAACCAGACAGACACCCAGGACGGCGGCGGAGTCCGACGGGGCCGAGGACTACCGGCTGTAGTCTCGATTGGGCCACGATGGACGCCCAGCCTGCAGTGAAGGCGTAGTAGCTGCGACGTTAGGTGGGTGATCCGAACCCCGACTACAGCGGCAGGTTGATCTCCCCAGGTACCGCTACAACGCTGGGATCTGTGTGTGGAACCAGATTCTCCTGGGGCTACATGCGGACATGTAGACGATTCGGGGATGACGACTAACGACAATGGAAGGTAATCACGACTCACTGCGGTGGAAGGGGCAGTGACAGGGGTCCGTGCGGTGAGCCGGATTCCTATACGACGACGACAACGACAGGGGTCCTTGCGATGAGCCGGATTCCCACGATACGACACCAGCGACTAGTGTTCCTGCAACGAGGAGGATACACCTACGACTGAGACGACAGGTATCCCTGCAACGTGCAGGATTCCTAGACAACGGCAGAGACAGGGGTCCGTGCGATGAGCCGGATTCCCATACGATAGTCTCAAGCCCCCACGTAGTACGTCACAATTTATGGCGCCCGAACAAACAACGGCAACGAAAGGTATTCCTGCAACGAGCAGGATACCTATACGACGGTAGAGACAGGGGTCCGTGCGATGAGCCGGGTTCCCAGACGACAGCACCGCCAGAGATCTGTGTGAGAAACCAGATGCCCAGACGACAGCGACGACGGATGGGAAGTATGACCCGAGTCTGCAGTAGCATCGACGGTGGTCACAACAGACCTAGCCTGCAACGACGGCCAGGTGAGGCTGGATGAGCCCCAGCCTACTACGACGAGTGGGGAGGCGGAATGAGCCTCAGCCTGCGGCTGTGACGACAGGAGGGCGACAGTGGACCCCAGGCTACAACGGCAGACGGAGTCAACCCATACTTGGTGTGCAGAACCCAAATGCCTGGCTGGATGTCGTGTGCTGAACACGATAACGATTTCGGGGGTGGCGACTAGCTTCCATGGAAGGCCACCACGTCTCACTGCGGTGGAAGGGGCAGTGACCGGTCCGTGAGGATTAATCCGGACTACGGCGACATCTGTGTGATGAACCAGATGCCTGAGATCTCCGACGCGGTAAACCTCAGCCAAGGCGACGGCACGGCTGAGCGTGAAAGTAACATCTTGACGCGAACCCTGGAAGGCCAACCCAAATCTCCGTATTGAGGCCTATCCGGAAACTAAATGTGCTGTATAGCACGTGGTACTTGAACCTGGCATGTAAACTAGTGTTATATGTTTCAGTGTGGAAAAGTACGTCACAAGAACCATTTACAAGTGTAAACTGAGTGTCTAAGAAATCAATAATGTTTTTTAGAATGGTATTAGAAGGCATTTCTACTGGAAAACCAATAAGTAGAGAAAAAGCATCGTTTGAAAAACAAAATAAATTACCTGCTACAGCTGTGACTATTGCACAATTGGTTAGATTTAATAGGATAAAAAGAAAACGACAATCCGATGCTAAGTTCACACCTCATAGCACTGACCAACAAACTCCTCTACCCTTATATTTAGGGCTAATGATTCAAAATAGTACAGGAGAGGATAAGATCGTAAACAAAATGTATCAACTTGGCTTGAGCGTATCCTATAAGAGAGTTCAAAAAGTAGAGCAATCTGTTGCCGCTAGTGTATGCGAATATTACAATCAGAATAAGGACACTGTTTTGCCACTTAATATTACACAAGGAGTATTCACATGTGTTGCGATAGACAACATAGACCACAATACATCCTCTAATCGGTCACTGGACTCATTTCACGGTACAAGCATATCACTAATACAATATCCCTCAGACCAACACAAGAAAAATGTGATTAAATCGCTAAATAACAATGTACACTACAGTAAGATTTCTCTACCTCAGGGGGACACATCAGTTATACCAACCTGCTAAATGTAGCTGTGGCAACCCTTTACCCGTGATAAATGACTCTGATTACCTGATTACCTTCTTCTTAGCCTGAGACCAGTAACAAACTGGATAAGCTGCGTCCAAAATAATTTATATATATACATATTTACAAAGGCTATTTACAGAACTTCCAAGATGGAGTTACGTGTCACACAGATGGCGTGGACAATGGTCTAGGCCTACTGATATCGAAATTTGCTTCAAAAAACTCTTTCAAGCTGTAGTAGGGCTGTACTCTCATGAGGCTCTTAAGATTTGAGGCAAACTTGTTACCCTCAAGCTGCTTGATTCCGTCAGGGAGATTATTGTAGAGCTTAAGGGCCATAACTGGGAAAGCATCCCTGGTTTTGCTTAGCCTGCGGAAAGGAATATCGATTTTGGCTTTGCACCTAGTGTTGTGGTTGTGCACATCATTCCTTTTGTTGAATTTCCCCGGGTTATCATGGACATATTTTGCAGATGAGAGGATGTAACTACTGTAGACAGTTAGTATGCCCGTCCTTATAAAAAGTGGCTTACAGTGTTCGTGCCTCCTACTACCCGTGATAACTCTCAAAGCCTTCTTTTGCTGCCGTAGGATTTTCAGGCAGTCAGGTGCATGGCCCCATAGCTGTAGACCATACGAGACGTGGCTATGGAACAAGGCATGATATACCACTATCAAGTAGGATTTGGGGACTAGTTTGGTGAGTTTGCGTAGCAGATAGGTGACCCTCGCTAACCTCTTGCAGATGTTATCAATATGGTCTCCCCAAGATAACTTAGAATCACGAGTAAATCCAAGCAGTGACACATTTCTCGAAACCTGCTCAAGTGATGGCGACAGAGAGCAGATCAGTTTCTGTGTCTTATCTTCATTAAGTTTGAGCCTATTCTGACTAAACCACTCTCTAGCAGTCGCAAACAATAGTTCAGAATCTTCTACTGCTGCCTTAGGGTTTCTTCCGGTTGTTATGAGAGTGGTGTCATCGGCAAACCTTAAAGCCCTTCCATCCAACTCTAGATCGTTTATGGCCACTAAGAATAAAACCGGCCCCAATACAGAGCCTTGGGGCACGCCATGCTCAACTTTGAGTGCCTCGGACATTGCACCCCCAAGGGAGACAATTTGGTGACGGTCGTTCAGGTACGAAGCAAGTGTCAAGAAGGCCTTGTCGCCAAAACCGTAACCCTTCAGCCTATCTAAGAGGATCTGATGAGATACAACATCAAAAGCCTTTGACAAATCGCATAAAGTCAAGGCCACGGACTCAGTTGCTTCAAAAGCGTTTTGTATTACCTCTGTTAGGTCAGAAACTGCGGTAACCGTAGACCTACCCTGCCTAAAACCATGTTGCAGGTCCGAAAGCAAGTTGTTCTGTTCAAGATAGTCCACTACCTGCCGCTTCATGATGGTTTCCATTACTTTAGCCACCATAGGTATAATGGAGATAGGACGGTAACTGGACATGCTGGAAGCATCGCCTTTCTTAAAAATAGGCACAGTACGTGAGACTTTCATGCTCTTTGGAAAAATTCCAGCATTTAGACATAGGTTGATGACTCTGCAAAGCGGAAAGGCAATACTGCTGATTATGGCTTTAAGAATAGTTACATTCATTCCGTAAATGTCTGGGCTTTTTGAGGGTTTTAGCTTATGGACAATTTCCAAGAGTTCATCAGGAGTTATTTCCCTCCAGCAAAGCAAAGTTGGTCCATGGGTTCTGTATTGGTGAGCAGTATTCTGGGGGGGTTGGTTGAAACTATTTACAATATTTGAGACACTATTTAGAAGAAAACAATTGAATTCATCAGGACTAGCTTTACATTTTGATGTAGGGGGCCTGCTGGTATCTCTGTTTTTGTTTACCAAATTCCAGAGTGCCTTGCACTGATTTAGAGAGCCGTCAATACTTTGGGCATTAGCAATCTTCTTAGCCTCGTCAACTTCCCGCCTATACAGGTTTTTGGCTCTAGTATAGAGCGATCTAAGGTGAATTTTGGCTACCTCACAAGTTTCAATGGAAAGCCTATCCCTAATAGTTAAGACAAACATCTTGATCCTAGCTAGTTCCGGTGTATACCAGGACTTATCCGATCTTCTAACAGGCCTACCTCTAGTCTTACCTGTAATACGCCTAGTTTGTAGCGGAAAATAAAAATTAAAGGCTTCGTGTAGTAATGAAAAGAAGCCATCAAAAGCCTCCTCAGGTTCTCTACCCTCTATCACACTATGCCAGTTAATATGCAAAAGGTCTTGCTTAAGTAAAGGTAGTAAATTATCATTGATGATTCTGTACTGTCTTAAGTATCTATTATGCCACACAGGAAAATCAGAAGGGTGACTTACCGCATTGCAGGTGATCCGCATTAGTACAGCCTTATGGTCAGCAACAAAGGCCTCAGTTACACAGACCTTGTAGAGCCACGCATCCAGGTTGGTAGCCACAGTGTCCAAACAGTTGTCGCCTCTAGTCGGAAGTAGATTAGTCAGAAAGAGTCCATAGTTCCGCAAGACATTGGAGAAGTCACCAGTGATAGGCCTATTGAGGTTCAGGGCGATGTTGAAGTCTCCTCCAACAATAATCTTCTTATTTGAACCAGTAATGAGGTTCAGACATTGGTCAAATAAGTCGAGAAAGGTATCCATATGACCATCAGGTGGCCGGTATATACTGAGAATAACGGTAAAGAAGTCAGTTAATTCAACAGCCACAACCTCAAAAATTGTCTCTTCACAAAAACGTGATAGATCTATTGCTTTGTAAGTAATATTAGAATTGAGGTAAATTGCAACCCCTCCACTTCTATGGTAGCTGCGACAGAAAGAAGAAGCTAAAACTAGTCCACCAACTGTATTGTAGTATTCTGTTTCACAAGTCTCCAGCCAATGCTCACTAACGCACAGTACATTAATATTATGTTCTTCACAAAAAAGTGATGTTACATTAAGTTTTGTTCTCAGACACTGAACATTTAAAAATCCCAGTGTAATGGTATCACTTGGCTTAGGTAACACATCAAGGTCTAGGCCTAGGCCTGGGCTTGGCTATGGGTATGTGCTGTCAGAGACAGGCTTTGATGAATCGAATTTTCCGAGGCTCTCCTGAATAAAAAACGTTTAATTGTTACGTTTTTGGGCCACACAGAGCTGTTCATAATTCTTTCCTTAGCGTCAAAGTCCACTCCAAACTTAAAGCTTTCGTTTATACCTTTCGTCACTAGTTTTTCAACCTCGAAGCTTACTTCGGGAAAACTTGAAGATAGAAACTGCCTCACAGCCTCAACTGATGTACCTTGCTTTACTTTTCCTAGATGGAACCAAGCTCGTTTGGAACCAGCCAAAAAATCACTGTTGCATCCCGTACCAACTAACAAATTTTTGCCACTTTTACGACGGCTATGTTCACGTTCGCGACCATTATCCTCAACTTGTTTGTTTTTATTATCCTTTTTAGAGCTGAAACGTTTTGATTGGTCGCTGGGGAGGGGAGGCAACCTGACTTTTGCATCTTTTTGACGTTGGAGTCCGTCAGACAGACCTTCAGCCAGTGATTGGGCGTAACTTTTGGTTTTAGTACGTTTACCGTGTTGGACATCTTTCCAAGACTCACGATCATCAAGATTTTCGGGAGCACTAGTAATCTCACATGGAGCCTTACTTTTGGTTTCACTATTTACAATTTCCTCTTTATTTACATCGTTACATGGCAGGGTTGTGCAATCGGTAAGTAGGTCGACTTGTCCAGTACTTCGATTTCCAGGATCGATACTATCGTTCGATATAGAGTCAACCGTATCACAAGTTATTTTATTTTTGTCTACGTCACTTGCACTTCCACCTAAGGTTGCAGTTGATTCATGCACAACTTTGTTAATGTTTACATTTTCAGTTACAGTTAACCCTAATTTGGCTGGAGGCGTGAGGTTATGAGATGAACTATTTAACACTTTACTTTTCCCATCCATATGTGTTAGTTCTGAGATTAGTAGGTATGTTTTACGTACAAGATTATGCATGTTATAGCAATCGTCACCAATGTTCCAAGAATTTCTCATGTCTGCAAGCTTACCCTCGCATGGCTTGCAGAACCACAGAACCTTATCTTCAACCTTCTGAATGTCACTATATGATGACTTGACAATATTCACACACCTCGCGTGGAACCATTTGTCACAGAAACCGTCGCACTGGAGTCCCATACCAGAACTTTTCACTGTTTTTTCACACACCTTGCACGAAGCTAGACCATCATCCGCCGCCATGACACCGGAAATCCTTATGGTATTCCAATACTCATATGGTACTCGTATGGTATTTCCAACTTCAATGTTTTTGAATAAACAAAAGAATGGGTGGATCAGGTCAAATGCAATGCTGAAGGTAACGTTCTACCGTGGGCTGTATTTCACTCTCATAAGGAAGAAAACTGTTATATCAACAAATTAAATTGCCCCATCAATTCTACTTCCACTCCTAAAAGAAGATATTAACTCAACTCACCAGCTATGGTTCGCCATTCTAGGAACATTGTTATAACTTTGTTGAAGAATATAAACTCAGATCTAATTCCAGTTATCACGGCAGACCAACCAGTATGCAATCGCAAAGCAAAGTCAGTGGAGGTATCCTGATTTGTACGGAGAAGACAAAATGTTTTTGATGTTAGGCGGACTTCACATTGAGATGGCCATAATGTATATGATTGGTTCATGGCTAGAACGCTCTGGTTGGACTGAAATTCTCGTAGAAGCCAATGTTACAACTTCAGGAAGGGCTGAGGGCATCAAATGAAAATGCATTAACATTTCAAATATAAAAAAAATAATATTTTACAAAATACTTAAAACGTATAAAAAATATAAAATACCCTGTTGCAGTAACCTGCATACGCAGCGAATTTCAAATACTTCAATAATTAAATCAAATGAAGCCTAACGTCAAGTTTTGTTAACATTATATTAACTCTGTGTAGGGAACTATGTGTTCATAAATATTCGCCTTACAAATAACATAGAAAATGAGTACGCAGGTCTGCTGCCATGTAAGTGTAAAATATAATTATTTTATAGTCATTATCAAGTAGATTAACTAGGTCAAGCCACATACCGAGTTTTATTAAGATTGTTAAAAAGTAACCAAAATATAGAATTTTATTTTTGTCCGTAAGGATAACATGGGAGACAGTGTTCTGAGTTTACCATTTTCAATATCTCGGTAACAAATATACATAGAATGATGATTCAAAATACTAAATTGTTCACTTTTTTAAGCTTAATTCAATGGTGTAAAGTAAATTTTGATTATTTCAATTTTTCCAAATGAAAAATCCTAAAAACCCATTTTGTGGGGGGTAAAAAATTAATATCTTACAAAATACAAAGAAACCGTTGTTTTAATCGCTATAAGTGTTATCTACAGTATGAAGAGATAAATTAATGGGAAACTTTTGACTTAACATTTGAAATAATGCCATATGTTTCATATTCAAATACATTGAAACAATATTTTAATGGATATTAGAATTGATCTTCAACAATTATGTCAGATAATTGCAGCAAATTATGTCACGCAAGCTACCCAATTGATAATCAGCATCACGCATCTATTGCAGGTAACAACCGTTATAATACAAGTTCTTTTTGTAATTTTGAGTTTTATGAGTAACTCTCTGGCCCTAAGTCAAAATCCTTTACATTCAGCGATGTATTCAGTTTTTTTTTTTTTTGCATGGTTTTGCTACAGTATTGTTTTGCATGGTTTTATTTGTTTCCTTATTATTATATTTATCTAATTTGCATTTATTTGTGAATCAAGAGATGGACTATTTATTATTTACTTTGTATTGTAAGTGACGTAGCCTATTGCTTTTGCTTAATGGCCAAATAAATAATTGAATCATTGAATCAAATGTATACTACAGCGGAGAGTAGCTGAGAAAGTTGTCGAATTGGTCGTAGCTGTACAAATCCGGTTAATTCAGATTCTAAAAAAGTTATTAAAAATATCATTGTGTTTGATAAAATGAGATTTTATTAGGCAATTTCAAGAAATTTAGAAAAATCTAAAATGGTTGTTGCCGGAAGTAGAAGTGAGATACAATTTTCCCAATTGCGTATTTGTACGGCAATTACCGTGCATAATAATGCCTTAAGATTTTTGATACTGACTACCAAACACCCGGTATATGCTGTATAAATACGTATTGAATGTGTTGAATGATTAAGTGAGGTTGTAGTTTATTTCACTATTGCTAAAGTTGATGTTAAATTTGGACGAGGATGGGGTGTACCTAATATAACGACCGAGGCAAAAGTTGTAGCACAAACTGGTAAACTCATGGCTATTGGTTGAGTGACTTTGTTGTTGTTGAGACTTCGTGGCTTCTGAACCTTCTCAATTACTGACTTATATACTTGTTGGCGTGTGAGAGAACTTTGTAAGTAGTTATTACGATGGTTCATATATTAGAAGTGTATATTTCATGTATTTAATCTGGTAATGCAAATAGCAAATATTCAGCTTTACCAATCTAGATTACACTTTTACAACACATTTTGCCTAATATATAAAAAAACTTTTGCAAAACTTGTGACAGCTGGCTTGACCATATTACTGGACCGAATTACACGAGTTTGGTACCAAATTAAAGATATTTTCCTGTAGATGTGCAGAATCCCTTTATAAATTAAAATAGGTAAAAAGGTGAGAAGAAAAAATAATTTTAAATAAAAAAAAAACATGGGCGTTATGGGTTGCTATGTTAGTGACGAAATAACAACAAAATATAAAAATAAAATCAAAACAAATTGAATAAATTCCAATTACATGTTTTATTTACAGCGTGTGGTTAAAATATAGAAGTTTCCACTACAATACATACTTTTGGTCGAGTTTTCTATTTTTATTTCTTAAAACACGTTTCTCCCTACAAAGAACTATATAAGCTGCAATAAAGAATATAAAAATAGACAGCCAACCAATTCCCTGATACGTTCAAAATATACAGGGGGGTGCAAATGTAGGTATACAGTAATGAAACATTCTATAGAAAATATATTCACTTATTTAAAAAGCAAAATTTTCAAATTTATTTGAAGAGTATTAATACACTTTACCTAACCCGTCATGTTAAACTTCCCTATCCCAAGCGTGATGTATACAACTTCCTTACTTCTCGAGTGATGTAAAGTTGAAAAAACTCACTCGGTGAGGTAATGAAACCCTTTTAAATAACATTGAGTGCTTAACTTAAAAAATATACCTCTATGGAGCCAACTACATTCAACGCTAGAAATCAGCTGTGCACTTGAATGTTATTGTTATGCTTTAAAGTGTTTTCCTAACCTAGCTTTTGTTTGTAAAAGAACGTTACTGTTAGAAGATGAGTGAAATGGATAATGAAAAATATTGTACGTAACCCCATGTATATTGTTGGGTCAGGTAAAATCTTGTACGTTACACGTTACGCAAGAGCGTGTTTACATCACTTAGGTGAATTATGCAACTCACTTCCGCTCGTTGCACAACATTCACCTGCGTCATGTATAAACGCTCTTACTACACTTGTCATGTAAATAGCTATTAATTAACTCTTAAAAATTTTGTACTTGACAAAAACACTCACTTCCTTGTGTGTTCAAGCTGATGCCTGTTTGTACTGTATACCTACTTTTGCATCCCTCGTATATGGCCTAATTGGAAATTTAAGTTATGGGGATAATATTTAAATAAATAATCTGTGTGCTAAATAAATACCTCTCTAAAATGTTTAAATCCCACCCCTAACTCGAATTTTCTATGATATGTTGTGATATGTGATTTATTTCGGATGTAGACTAAAAATCTGGGATTATTGTGGGATAGATGATACTGTAGCTGCTAATCCATGGTTTGTTTATTCATAGGGCTTTTCATTATTTTTTTGTGAATTTATAACTCATTAGAATTAATTTACTTGTTTTATAAGTTTTACTTGACCCCGACTAATTGAGCCACGTATAGATTCTGAGGATAACTGTTCTAGAGTAAAATATTAAAATAACTATTAAAGCATAATTGCCAACTAGTCAACCTGCACGCTTAGATAAATTTAATGTTCCGAGACTTGTTCTGGTCAGTTGTGGCAAGTTATTACATCAGTAGATCCGTGGACTCTTATTTATTTATTTATTTATTCGTACATACGGCAATCGCCATTTTACAAAATATGTTTGATTAGGTATACAGAATATTATTATACATTTTTCTTTCAAGCCGCTTACATGCAATAATACTACTAGATTCAATAATTTAAGTTGATTCAGTTGCAGGTACAATTAATATGACACAGAAATAACACAAAAATAGAGCATCAAAGACAAAATAGAACAAAGTGAATTTAAGGCTAGGGCCACACTTAGCGACTTTGTCGCGGCGACAAAGTCGCGAAGACAATGAATGAAAGTGCGTAGCATTAAATTAAATGGAGGCGGCCACACTAAGCGACTCGCGACCAGCGACCACCGGCGACAGAAAAATAAACGCGACCGGGAGCGTTATTTGGTCACGGCGACAAATACGCTCCCCATGTTATCTTAGGCTAGGGCCACACTTGGCGATTTTGTCGCGGCGACTTTTTTTCACGCGACTTTGTCGTGACGACAGAGTCGCTGGGGGTGGCCACACTAGGCGACAAATTCAACCTTTCAGTTTACTTTTTTTTACCATACCAGTAAAAATAGAGTTTCGAGATGTTATACTATTTTCAAAATCGTATAATTGATTATGGAAATAAATAAGGATCCATGACATTTTTTGTATGTTTTTGGACCAGGCCTTAATACATCGATAATTTTACTATTATTTGCAGTATTATACAATTTAAGCTGATCTTTTACAAATTAAATCATATAGTTACAATATGTTCATAAGTGTACCAGTGCCTCCGTATATTTCGTACTACGTCACGTCGTTTTTAACCATTTACCTGCAATTAAAGAAATACAATTTAAAAAAAAAATGTGTTAAATTATGTTTCTAAGACCAATGTGGACCCCAAATCGTCAAATCACAGTGGAATGCTTCCTGTTGCTTTTTATTGCATACCCCCGCCACAACAAACCTGCAGACTAAGCGAATTTACAATTGTCTGGCTAGATTTCCACTAAAATATTCCCTTAAACTTGTCAGATTTATTTCCTATTTAAATTAGTGCTTAGGTTTGCTGGTACAGATTAGGTAACTTAATGAGGTGTGCTTGTTAATTTAAATTTTGATAGCTTAGTATGAAATTTACAATATTGCCAAATTGTATAAAAATATATCCATAAACAAGTAAACTACAATAGTTTATTCTCCATAAAAATGGGCATTTTAAATTTACTATTGTTTAAATTATCACCGTAACCGTTAGGCTTACAACAACGCTTCAATGAAAATATTTGTATTTTTAAAGCATATTTCCCATATTTAACAATTGCCAGTCCAAAACTTAAAAATACGGTATAGCCTAGATGTGAAAAAGAGCAGTGAAAGGTGTGTGAGCGAGCGAATTGACGCACATAGTGGCGTCCAAAGTATTTTAATTGAAAAATCTCAATCATTTGGATCTTCCTTTATACAAAATAGCAAGTTTTGTTTTATTTGCTACTGTAAAAGTTATGTTTAACAGTAATTTAAGGATAATGTTTTTTATAACAATCATGTTAGTACTGTTAAATAGGCTAAAAGTTTTATTATTCTTGTGTTGATTCAGATCCAAATATAAATACCTACAATGTGTCTAAGCTTCACAAACTGATTTACATATTTTGTTAACGGACATTTTGAAAGTCGCAAAATAAATAAAGGGAAAAATGAATAGTTTTAACTTAGTAAAATAATATAACGGTTTAGATTTACGAAAACGTTTTGTCTAGTTAAAAGGGGAAAACTGAGGGGACTAAATCTAAAAGTAACAATGTCGTTTGGATTTACATGACATAATTCATTATATCAGCCTGACTAAGTTATTAACGTATTTCCTGGAGTAGCTCGTGAAAACAGCAAACATATGAGTTTCAGTCTATGACGACCAGTCTCGCAAACTCCGGGAAACGTTTAATATCCGCTCTTGTCTGATTGTACATTCGTCACCAGCCACAGCTTTGCAATCTAAATACTTTACGGATTATATATAATTGTACGATTAAATACCCACAGCACATAGACCATGCTACATTAATTAAACAAAAGCGTATTTGCATGTGCAAAATTATGATTAATTAGTCGTTATATAAATTAACTAGCTGTACCCGCGGGCTTTGCCCCGTTTAACTTCATATGTGAGCTCGTTCGCATGGCTCAATCACGTCCTGGTTGAAGTTCGTTCGCTACGCTCACTCACCTTTAGGTTGGAGCTCGTTCGCTGCGCTCACACGTCCTGGTTGAAGTTCGTTCGCTACGCTCACTCACCTTTACGGTTGGAGCTCGTTCGCTGCGCTCACTTGCCTTCAGGTTAGCTCGTTCGCTACGCTACCTTGCCTCCGGGTTGAAGTTCGTTCGCTACGCTCACTCACCTTTTGGTTTCAAATTAGCTGCTGTCAAATATTTAAACAAAATAATAGTGCTGCACTCTGTTGGTAATCCTTGTAACTTTAATGCTATTGAACATCATAGAACAGAACCAACTTGTTTAATTGAAACAGCTGTTATGATTCATTAATTCCATTTAAATATGAGTACTCATTAGGTTAACATGGGAAACTCCAGAGCCACTGGGGTGGAGCCCGAGAGTCCGATCAGAATAAAAACCACTTAGTTTTCCTATTAAATGCCTAAAGAATCAGTGTATTAAATTTCAGCCTCCTAGGTAAGTGGGAAGTGGGAGAATTAGAGATGAGTGAGTCAGTCAGTCAGTCGGTGAGGGCTAAAATAATATCTCGAAAACATAATTGGCGGGGTGAAAAATGTAGATATTGATTTTTAAAGAGCTAATTATAAGGCTATAACTTCGATATTGCAACAAAGAGATTCAAGAGGAACATTATGGCAGAAGGCCATGCTATTATCGCAAAATCATTCAATCTCATTGGTTTACTCAATAGCTTTAACCCGTTTATGCTCAATCTAAATAAATATACCTCATCTTCTATGAAGATATAGGTACAGAATAAACACCTCTTATTCTATGTTAAAGCAGCGTAAGCTTAAACAAGTATTCTTTATTGGGGTACCCAATCTGTTAGTTACTTCTCACTAAAGTAATTGGATTTTTGTAGAAACTAATCATTTACCAGTGCAATCTGCAAGAGATAACAACTTGTAATAATAAAGTAGGAATCAGAGGCCGCTGGTCTGCACAATCTGTGATGAATATGCAAGAATGCAAGAGTCCGCGGGTCTACTGATGTAATAACTTGCCACAACTGTCCAGAACAAGTCTCGGAACATTAAATTTATCTAAGCCTGCAGGTTGACCAGTTGGCAATTATGCTTTAATAGTTTTAATATTTTAATTTTAATATTTAATTTTAACTATTTCAATATTTTACTCTAGAACAGTTAACCTCAGGATCTATACGTGGTTCAATTAGTCGGGGTCAAGTAAAACTTATAAAACAAGTAAATGCTAATGAGTTATAAATTCACAAAAAATAATGAAAAGCCCTATGAATAAACCATGGATTAGCAGCTACAAGTATCATCTATCCCACAATAATCCCAGATTTTTTGTATCCATCCGAAATAAATCACATATCACAACATATCATAGAAAATTCGAGTTATGGGTGGGATTTAAACATTTTAGAGAGGTATTTATTTAGCACACAGATAATTTATTTAAATATTATAACCATAACTTAAATTTCCAATTAGGCCCTATATATTTTGAACGTATCAGGGAATTGGTTAACTGTCTATTTTTATATTCTTTATCTAAATAACTATACAAGCACTTCTTAACTTCCAGAAAACGTGGCCAAAAGATCTGTCGACTCTTCTGGGTTTCACCAAACAGGAGTGAGCAGTATTTTCTTAGACTCTTGTTAATGGTCATACCGTGCCGTGGATACGCCGACCTGCTTGCTCGTGGTGGTGATGGTTGCACGACATATCAACAGGTAGCGCGCACCCTCGGTTTGGTTGAGGACGAGGACGAGTACCACCAGGCACTGAAGGAAGCTGCTCGATTTATGGTCGGCCCGAGGCTCCGCTCTTTCTTTGTTCTACTTTGTAACATGGGAGCTCCTGCGGCCCTCTTGTGGGATGCTTTCCGGGATACATTGTGTGAGGACCATTTGGAGCGGAATCCTCTTGATCACGACGTTGCTTTCAAGCTGGGTCTGATTGAAATCGATCGAAGTCTTCGCCGTCAGGGGTCCTGCTTGGCCGACCACGGTCTGCCCATTGTATATGACGACACAACAGAATTGGATAGGGAACTACTCATCTACGGTGAGAATCAACAGAGATCACTAGTAGATGAGTGGGAACCAAAGCTTTCCAACGACCAGAGAGTGGTGTTTGATTATGTAAGATCGATATTACATGGCCAGGTTGGTAGTCGGTCCATAAAACTTATCTTCCTCGACGGACCTGGTGGTTACGGCAAGACCTTCTTAATTCATGTGATCCTCGCATACGTTCGTAGTCTTAACAGGGTTGCTATTGCTGTCGCTAGCTCCGGCATTGCTGCTGGTAGTCTGCCTGGTGGCACGACAGCACATAGTATGTTTAGGCTGCCACTTGATCTCGGCGATGGCACTGGGTATTGGAACTTGACCAACGGATCTCAGCGTGCAGAACTCATCAGAGCAGCCCAGCTCATAGTTTTTGATGAGGCCCCGATGGCTCACCGGTACATTTTTGAAATCATCGACAGATCTCTGCGTGACCTCATGAATTCACCTGAGCCATTTGGGGACAAGATCTTCCTCTGCTGCGGAGATTTCCGTCAGATCGCACCAGTTGTAGCTAAAGCTCGTACTCCAGCAGACATTGCTTGTGTATCACTGTGTGCGTCATCTCTGTGGTCAAGCTTCAAAATCTTTTCCCTGTCCACCCCTCACAGAACTTCTGGCTCCACTGCGTACTCTGAGTTTCTCCTTAAAGTAGGCAATGGAACAATTAGATCTGTTGATTTTGAAGAAGGCCGTGGCTGCTCAAGTCTGATTCCTTTGAGCGGTATTAGATATGTGACATCACTACACGATTTAGTTGACTTTGTATTCCCCGTTTGTGACCTAAGCCATACAGATAGAATCGCTGGCCGGGCTATTCTTTCAACCATGAATGCCAATGTCCAGCAGATCAACAACACTGTTCTCAACCTGACGGACGGCTTCGTTCATGAGTTGAGAAGTGCTGATTCTGTGGACAAGGAGAACGACGATGGTATGGATGTAGACGTTCACTTGTTGAACCAGGCTACTGGCAAGGGCGTGCCAGACCATGTCCTGCGACTAAAGATTGGCTCCGTGTGTCTCGTCATGAGGAACCTGAACATTGACAGTGGACTCGTAAACGGCACTAAAGTGATCGTGACCGCTATTAGACCTCGTCTGATCACAGTGCGACTTCCTGGACAACGCGATCCGATTTGTATTCCCCGGATTCAATTCGTTTTCCCGTTTGTCGAGGGGTCTCCGCTTCGCGTCCGCCGTCTTCAGTTTCCTCTCATGCTGGCCTATTCCATGACTGGCCACAAAAGCCAGGGCCAGACGATTGATCGTGTCGGAGTCGATCTTCGCAGTGACTGTTTTACGCATGGTCAACTGTACGTCCTTCTCAGTAGAGTCAGACATCCTGACGACATCGTTGTTCTGGTCCATCCTGACAGGGTCCACGAAGGAGTTGCCTATGCAAAGAACATTGTATACGACGAGCTCCTACGTTAATTACTACTTTGACTTAAGCAGTAGGCTAGGGGATCTGCTTAAACAAAACTCCCCGTCGTGATTTGACATCCATGGCAGTACGACAGGGGGTCTGCCTTAACAAAAGTCCCCGAACTTTAGTTTATTATTGTGTGTTTTGTGTGTTTTGTGAGTTTTTGTGTGTTTTGTGTGTTTTTGGGTGTTTAGTGTGTATTGTGTTACCGTTTGTGGTTCCGACGTTTCCCGGCCTCCCCGTGGCGGAACTGGATATGCCATACAGTTTGTGGCTAACTGACAGGGAAACAAACATTACATAATTGATTTACATTATTATATTTATAAATATTTACTACCATATTTTTTAATTGAAATACTATTACTGTTAATCTATATAACTGTAAATATGCTTTCACGTTTCCTGGCCTCCCCGTGGCGAAACTGGACATGCCATACAGTTTATGGCTAACTGACAGGGAAACAAACATTAGTTCATAGGTTTTTATTTTTGTATTCATAAACTACTGCTAATCCACTACCCCACAGTATTATTAATAATCTTTCATTAATACATATGCATTTTTACTACCATCTTCTATCTTAATATACTAAAACTATTTCAACCAATGTTACTTTCGTCAATATCATCACACTTCTTCATTAACTATATAAACAATTTATTTCATTTACTATATAAATAATTATAAATATGGTTCCGACGTTTCCTGGCCTCCCCGTGGCGGAACTGGATATGCCATACAGTTTATGGCTAACCGACAGGGAAACAAACATTACTTAATCCATTTTCATAAATACATACATGAATATCTACTATAATCTATTTACATCATATATACATGAATATCTACTATAATCTATTTACATCATATAATACTTTACTATTATCAACTTATTAACCTATCAATGAACATCAATATCAATTTACTTATCTTATACAAAGGTTTACTAACTTGTACATTTTCAAATAATTGCAAATATGTTTCCGACGTTTCCTGGCCTCCTCGTGGTGGAACTGGATATGCTATACAGTTTATGGCTCACCAACAGGGAAACAGACATTACTTAATCTATTTTCATAATTGTATACTTGAATATCTACTATAATCTATTTACTTCATATAACACTTAACTATTAACCTACTTATTAACTTATCAATCTCCTCTAATATATTCATGGAAATCGTTATTACTTTAATGTCGATTTTAACTATAACGAACCCTTCTCTCCTTGTATTATTACTTCCTTTGATCAAAAACTCAATTGTAAAAATACTTTACTAACATACTCACTTACCGCAACTTCGCCCACGCTTTTTGTATAAGAGGCTTTCTAATATATTCGTAAAATTGTTTTTATACAACGTAATATTGACTATTTCACTGATTGCTTTGTTACAACTAAACTACTATCTACTAATGTTGTAAATATGGTTCCGAAGTTTCCTGGCCTCCTCGTGGCGGAACTGGATATGCCATACAGTTTATGGCTAACCGACAGGGAAACAAACATTACTTGATCTATTTTCATAAATATATATATGAATATTTACTAAAATCTATTTACTTCATATAATACTTTACAATTATCAACTTATTAACTTTTCAATCTAATCTAATATATATTGTAAAATAATTATTACTTCAATATCGATTTTCGCTCTTGCAATGCCAATTATATTATCACTTCGTTTGACCAAATACTCAGTTGTAAACATACTTTACTAACATATGCTCCTACCACAACATTATAATTGATTTTTTTTATAAGGGGTTCTTTAACTTTGAGATTGATATTAAATTGCCAGCCTCCTCAAATATATTCGTAAATTGTTTTGTTATAACGCAATATTGACTGTTTCACTGACTGCTTTGTTACCCTCTTTGTTACAACTAAACTACTATCTACTAATGACGACTAACAGCTAGGGGGCCTGGGGGCGGAGCCCCCAGCGAGCCAAAGGCGAGTCTAACTAAATATACAGCCCGATGTGTAACTCACTGACTCACTCACTGATCAGGTATACTAATGTTTACCCACTTCTAGAATAGCTAGAGATCTGAAATTTTGTACACTTATAGGTTTTGGTCCTAAACTACCCAGAAAATTGCCAAAAGTTACATTTTCAAATTTCAACCCCCCCAAAAAAATTCAAAAGGGTGGATTTTAGAAAATCCCGAAAAAAGGTGTTTTTTTAAATCGTTTATTGTGCTTAAACCGTTGGTCTAATCAAAAAACGGAGCACACTTACTGTATTTAGAATTAAACGAGCTACAATTTTATAACATAAAGTTTCTTTCTATCTCCACCCCTTCCCCCGTATATTTCGCTCTAAACACAAAATTTTGGAATTTTTCATCATGTTTTTTTGTTCAAACGTCCGTCGCGGCTCAACCATAGGTCTGATCAAGAAACGGATAGCACCTACGTATCTTTACTTTTGACGATCTACAACTTTGTAATTTAAAATTTTTTTCCATCTTCACTCCTTCACCCCCAAATTCAAGCTTAAACTTGAAATTTTGCCATTTTTCCTCGTTTTTTGGGGGGTTGGCTGCCCTGGAGTAGGTTAAAATCTTTTTTGGGTATGTTTGACCTATTACTTGTTTTTAAATATGCCTAAATTTCATCCTTAACCGATTTCGGAATTTTCACTCACCCTACTTAACCCTCAAAGTCGGGGGGATAATTTTAGTTAAAATAAAAAATCCCGATTTTGAAGATTCTCGTCAATTAAAAATTATATAAACGCAAGATTATATATAAACAAACAAATGTTTTGTATACAAAATTTTATGATGTACATTTTGTTCCATTGCGCCTTTTACCTATCTATACTCCAACCCCCTCAAAAAACCCCATTTCGATAGTTGGGTCCTTGGAATTTAGGAATAAGCCTACTTACACACTCATTTTAGCGATGGAACATTGAAATTTTTAGCGGTGTTGGTATTCGGTTCAAATTACCTTAAATATTATTAAAATCGATATTGTCTAATTTTAAACCCCCTCTTGGTTTAAAATATCCCCCATGTTAATCAAAAAGAGAATTAGCATGCGGGCAATAAAATGGCATTTTAAGCATATTAAGGTCTTGGTAAAAATTAGTAAGTTCTTCATGGTCGTAAGTCATTTGAAAAATTAAAAGAGGCCAATCTCATCTTATACACCCCCAAACCTACAACACCCCCCTTTAAAAAAAAAAAAAACTCATGTAAAACTGTTTCTCGTCGTTCTAGATATTTTTAATTTGTGTAGGTTTAATGTTGGGAAACGGTAGTTTTTTTTTAGTACAACCAAGTTGAAAGTCGTTGTTTATGTCACCCACCCCCCATAACCCCTCTTGCAGAAACTGTACAAGTGGCAATAACATTAACGTTTATAATAAAAGTATACTATTTTTTATTTTTTAATGTTTTTATTACAATAGCGTGGCTTGCCCCCGAAGGGGGCCCATTCCCTTCAATGATGATTTTAACCAACCATCCAGCCCCCGAAGGGGGCCTAATTTTATTTGTAATATTTTTGCCTCCCTCTTACTCCAAACAACACTTGCAACACTTATTGAACTCAATATAAGTTTTACAGTAAATTAGCAAATTTTCAATCTTAAGAGCAGCAACTCCACATCGGGACTGTAACATGTCAAGACGTGTTTCATATTCACCACAAACGACCCTTCTATTAAATACTTTCAATTGCCTGATTTTCATTGGTTTTTTAACGCTGAAAAAAAAATTTACCGGAAAAATTCTTGTCCCCCGTAGAAAGAACATTCCCACTACCCACTTCTAGAATAGCTAGAGATCTGAAATGTCGTACAATCATAGGTATTGGTCCCAAACCACCCAGAAAATGGGTCTGATTCTCTTTGAAATGTGCTATAGAGTCATGATATTTGGTAGTATTGTGGTATGGGATCTAAAAAAAAACTCTTTTTCTAATTTTAACCCTTCCTCATAATCTAAAATGACGGACCCCTAAATACCACAAAACAATGTTTTTTTTTCAAATTGCTACAGCTGAGAAACGGTAAGAGCTGGAAAGGATTTGAAAGAATTTGCATGGACAGGAATTACATGTTCTACTAAATAAATACTCTTAGGCATTTTTCGAAAATCTCACCCCTTTGCCCCCAAAAAACGCCCTACTTAAAAAAATTGGTAAATTTCATTAAATGTATTTCGGTTTTCGCTATTTTTTCCTAAGTATATTTTTTTCAAATATTTTTAATGCTTTGTATTCTCCTAAGTTTTCTTCAAATTTCACATTTTACATGATTTTTCGTAACTTGTCTCCTTGACCCCGAAAACTTAGGTTTAATGCCAAAATTTGAATGGTTTTACCACTTTTACGAGCCTCATGTTTTTCTTATGAAGGATAAGATTGAAATATTGACTTTGGTATGCTCAACTGAATCGTTTAGGCAGGTGCTAGAGACTTGAAATTTGAATAGGGTGTAGACTGCCAAATCCCCATTTTCACATTTTAACGCCACAAAAAATCCAAGTTGGCGGACATCTAAAAACGACAAAACATGTTTTTTATTACAGCTATAACTAAAAAACTTAGGGTATGGACTACCAAATCCCCATTTTCAAATTTTTGCGCCACAAAAAATCCAAGTTGGCGGACATCTAAAAACGACAAAACACGTTTGTTTACAGCTATAACTATAAAACTGTAAGAGTTAGAACAGATTTGAAAGAACTTTCAAGGTCAGGAATTACATTTTTTACAAAACACTGTTAGGCGTTTTCCGAACTACCTTTCACTCTTAAAAAACACACTTTCTTTCAAAAACAGTAAATTTCGTTCAAATATCTTATGGTTTTCGCTACTTTTTTCTACCTCAGCAATTTGTTTTTGCAAATATTGTTCATTTCCAAAGAGTGACGTTTGAAAATAGTAACCCCCCCCCCAAAAATGTTGAATTCTCCCCCCCATGTTATTTTTACAGGTGCATAGCCCCACTTCTATAGATTAGCTGGGGATCTGAGATTTGGTACCGTACGATTGTAGGTCTTGCACCTTTTTCAAAAAGTGACATTTTATAATATTACACTTCCCCTCTGAAATATGGAATCCCCCCTTTGTTATTCTTTTAGGGAAAACCTTGAAAGTGGCCGACTTTGGTATGCGGATATAACAAGTTTTGAATCGTGCTAAAGAATTAAAATTTTACAATAGAGTACAACGTTACCAAAAAATAACCCTTACAATTTTCATAAGCCCCATTTTCACGTCCTAACCCCCCAAACCCGAAATTCAAGATGGGGGACATCTGAAAACCACATAAGACTGAAGTGTTTAGTATTTTACAAACTTCTTATTATTGTATTATTTTACTCAGGAGCATATTTTCTCCGAGGATATTTCCAACAATCCCCCTTACCACCCTAGGGGGCTGGGTTGAAGAAGATGTTGAACGTTATCTTGAATAATCCAGAAAATTTTCAAAAGTCACATTTTCAAATTTCTACTCCCCCAACAATAAAAAAATTGCGGACAATTAAAAACGACAAAACACATTTTTTAAACGATTATAAATTAAAAACGGTAAGAGATCTTCCCCACCTTCCAATCTGGGTAAATTAAGAGAGATCGACTTATCCTAAATAATTCTTACACCATCTCCCCGACAAACATGTAAGCTTTTTCGGACCAAAAATAGGTTGTATACCTACTTTACTGTGGTTCATTAATGTAAAACTACTGTAAAAACTTCATGGACGTTTATCTATGTGTTTTTTTTTGTTTTTTTTTTGGACAATTACTTGGGCTCCAACTTTGGTCGTCTTGAATCTTCTGAACTGATTTATATAATTTCCCCAGCAATCTAATCTTAAAGGTTCCTGAAATTTAATTAACGATGAAACTTGCTCATAAAAAACGTTTTGGGGTGTATAATTCCGAATTGCATATTTACTAAAAACGTAAATACATTACAGTAGAGTAAAACTACATTTAGTATGATTCATAAAAATATGCCAACGATCAATAACTTATAGGCACTTAAAAACGTAAACGTTCCATTGACAGTTTTTGGAAAGAGATCCATCTGTTAGCCCAAAGTACCAGGGAACCGAGCATACCTCTTGGTGTTTGAGAGGTTAAATAACAAAGGCCTACGATATATCTACGATTTCCATAATTATAAAATACAGTATAAAATATGTTGCAATAACCCCACCACAGCAAACATGCACACTAAATAAATTTATATTTGCCTGATTGGATTATCACTAAAATAAATTCTTCTTAAAATGTTACATTTTCCCTAATTGATTAACAAATAATCAAAAATAGTATAATATGAAATAAACAACTTTTCCATTTTTTTCGTTCGTAAATGTCAAATTAAGTCGTTACGGTGTTTTAATTTTTACTATGCACTCAGTCTTAAATGTGTTTTCGCTACACTAATGTGAAATAACCTGTTTTCGTCGTAAGTTTATCACCTGTGCAAATCCATCATTTTATTCTTTACTACAGAAAAATAATGTTTACTGTGCGAAAGTAATGTTGACTATCTTTTTGGGATTTCACCGACGTAAACAAACAAAGATTTGTTATTGTTTTGTCAGCTATTTTAATTTTCTACGACCAAAACTATAAACCCAAAGTAAATATTAACTTGAAATTTAAGGCATCGCCTAAAATAAAGAAATATCCAATGTCTGTTTTAATTAAGAAAAAATATTAGTCTTTGTAGTGTAGTGTTTGTAGTTTTTTGTATTGTTCAAAGCACTAGTGAAAGTTGGGTTATACATATTCTCGACCATTTGTAATCTCGATAAATCTTGCACCTCAAACATGGTCTAAAAATATGTAATGACTAACTTTCTAATCTTGTTATGTAATATACTATTAAGTTCTTGTGTTCGCACCTTAATTAAGTACTCGTGTATTACCTATACTATTTTGTATGCCGGCCGTAGTTCATAACGGTTGTAATTTTACGCCAGCTGCTTTATGATAATGTAATAATTATTAGGTTCTGAAAAACGCCATAGTAATTGCATTTAAATTTGGAAGAAAGATTACAGTCTTATTGGTTACAATAAATTACATTAATGTGTTCAATTGTTATGAAACTAAGAAGAAATTGCTTTATTGTGGCTGTTATTTAAAATTGGTGAATCCTGTAGATTACACACAGACTTCTAAACATACTGCAGATTTTACTGGCATAACATTATTTTTTTAATGCTCATACTGATAAATACTTTTATGACAGCTACTACTAGCAATAAATGCTGTGTAGCTTTATATTTTATATGCTTTCCGCCTGTTGTAGGAATATTTTCTTTCGCGTTATTACGGGTAAATAATAGCTTGGTACCTTGCCGATGGTTAGGGCAGTATTATTACTTAAGATTCAATTAAAAACAGTTGGAATAATATTAAATATATGAAATTTGTCGAATTGTCTAGTAGAATTTCAATAACGAGGGATCTGATTTTGGTCTAGAGAAAAAATATGCTGTACTAGCCAATATACAAATATTTTCTCCTGCCAATCCTAAAAAGCACAGCAGACAAAAATCTGTATATTCTTGTACAGTAATTTGAAAGAAAAATTATTATTGTTTTATTGTCTTTGTAACTCACGGGGGATACAAATTCTACACCACTTCTAGATGAGCTAGAGACTTGAAATTTTCGGTGGTTGTAGTTCTAGTGCCCAAAGCCCCGGGAAAATTCCAAAAAGTGGCATTTTTAAATTTTAACCCCCCCGTAATCTCGAATTTCCCCCCCCCATGTTATTCTTATGGGAAATAGCATTGAAAATTGCCGACTTTGGTAAGCTCATCTGAACCACTTAGAAACGTGGTAGAGACTTCAAATTTGCGTAGTATTGTTGTGTGAGATCTTACAATACCGGTGGAATTTGCTCCCCAATAATGGAAAATAGTGGAATAAAGTCCCATTTTCAAATTTTAACCCCCCGCCCCCCCCCCCAAATCCAAAATGGCGGACCTCTGAAAACGACAAAACACGGTTTTTTCAACCGGATGTAGCTCGAAAACGGTAAGAGCTAGAAAAGATTTGAAAGTATATCCAGGAACAGGAATTAAATGTTATACAAAACCCTCTTAGGCGTTTTCCAAATATCGCACTCCTTCAGCTTCAAAAAACGCCCTACTTTCAAAATTTGGTAAATTTTTATTAAATTTTTACCGGTTTTCGCCATGTTTTCATACTTAAATATTTTTTTTTTCAAAAATTATTATTGCTTTGTATTTTCCTTACTTTACTTGAAATTTTACACATTACATGTTTTTTGGTAACTTTACTCCTTGACCCCCAAAACTTAATTTTAATCTCAAAATTTGAAGGTTTTTTGCCACTTTATGGAGAATAACATTGAAAGTGGTCGACCTTGGTGTGCTCATCTGAACCGTTTAGAAACGTGCTAGAGACTTGAAACTTGGTATTATTGTTGTAGGGGATCTTATATTAACGGTGAAATTTGCAAAAGTCCCATTTTCAAATTTTAACCCCGCCAAAAATCCAAAATGGCTGACCTCTGAAAACGATAAAACACGTTTTTTTCAAACGGATTTAGCTCGAAAACAGTAAGAGCTAGAACAGATTTGAAAGAATATCCAGGAACAGGAATTAAATTTTCTACAAAACCCTCTTAAGTGTTTTCCGAAAATCGCACTCTTTCGGGTTCAAAAAACTCCCTACTTTCAAAATTTGGTACATTTCTTTCAACTTTTTACCGGTTTTCGCTATTTTTTCATACTTAAATCATTCCTTTTTGCAAATATTATTATTGCTTTGTATTCTCCTTACTTTAGTTTAAATTTTACACGATACGTGTTTTTTTCGTAACTTTACTCCTTAACCCCCAAAACTTAGGTTTAATGTCAACATTTGGAAGTTTTTACGAGCCCCATGGAGAAAACAATTACCCCATAAAACCACCATAAGTCCCCGTTCCCATGGTCCGTTCATGCTATAGATTTACTCTGGTTTACTTAAGGTTTTATCCCCCTATCGTATTTACAACCCCCCCCCCCCCAAATATTGAATCCCCCAATGTTATTCTTACAGGTGCATAAGTCTAAATCACGTTTACACATTTCTAGATTAACTGGATATCTGAAATTTTGCATGATTGTAGATCTTGCGCCCTTTCCGAAAAGTGACATTTTACAAATATAACTCCCTCCCCCACAAAATATAGAATCCTCCCCAATGTTATTTGAACCATGCCCTCGTGCCTGCACCCAGACTAACGAAATGGAAGCGTGATCCATGCGCAGGCCCGAGGAGCGGCTCACAAAACTTTACTTAACAAAATGAGAACCATGGATGGAGGTTCAAGAACAACACGCCACTTGAGAGAAACGAGCTGTAATTAACCATTTAAAAGAAAACACAACAACAATAATCAACAACAATACATGAATTAAATACTCTCAATAAACCTTAAATAAATTTAGGTACCCGTTTAAGCTGCTGACTTACAATAATTTATTTTAATCATTCAGAAAATCAGAAGGATTTAGTAAAAATTTTAACATTTAATAAAAGGAAATTACCAAAATTAACAAACTATAACAATAATAAAATATGATGACTCTTTTAATAAATATCTGAAAAGTTAACAATTAACTAGGGGCCCCAAAAATTAAATACAGTGGAGAGATTTTAAAAATCGGATGATTAGGCAACAGTAGAATAAAATTTGAAATAAATAACAATAGGCTGCTGTGCTTATAAATAGTCAACAAATGTTAAAAATCTTAAAGTCCATTCGGCAACAGCAATATATATAACAATTAGATAAATAACAATTAGTCGGTAACTTGCGGTAACAGTCTTCAAGGGTGTGACACCGGAGGGCCATGAAGCTGGGCGGACAGCACCGGAGGAGAGAAGAGGCAGGGCGGAGAGGGGGCCAATATGCAGCGCCAGCCTAGTCGCAACATTCCTCTCCGCTGAAGATGGTCAGTCATTTTCCTCCTCACGGGCCCCAAAAGGCGCGCGGGGCGTACTAAAGTTACTCCATAAAGAAAGTTCTCACAAACGGCCAAGAATAAAACTTAAAAGGCACATTTATTATCCAAAAAAGGAAGATTTAAAAGGATAAAAATCTTCAGTGAAGTACTCAAATCCGACGTCTCGCAACCTCTGACACTTCGCGGTCGGAGTAATAAGAACAAAACCCACAGCCTTGTTCGGGGGGCCGTGGAGTGACAACGAAACACTGAACTAGCCTACTATAAAAAAAACACTTGAACCATTGATCATGAGTCGTGACATTCGCCCGGTGGAAATAGTCACGGCTCAACCTCCCTCCCCAAAAGAGGACACTCCTCTCCAAAAGGGACAAACAAACAAGCCTCTCCCCCACTTCCTGAAAAGAGATTGACCTGAAAGACAACTCAAGTGTCTGTGGTGGGGAACGCCAAGGGACTTCCAAACTGAGGGGAAAACTCACCCCCAGGGTTTGCTCTGGCCAGAGCTGGAAAATTTTGTGAGGGAAATTCCTTCGCAGAACACCGGGGACAGGAGAAGTGATCAGGTTCTCTGGCCCAGTGCACTTCCCACCCAGACACAAGAGGAAAGAAAATTGCCTACGGAAGAGTTCCGCGGAAGGGCTTGAGATGAGAAATGTGCGCCCTCCGGAACACCTTTCCAGTCCGCGGATCTCCAAGCTCCGCCGTGACAGGCGTCAAAAACCTCAGGATGCGGTGGGGACCTGACCACCGATGACACAACTTTGCAGCTCTCTTGTCCACAGCCGAACTGGCTGGATGAGCTTTACAAAACACCAAATCCCCCACCTGGAAGGGGTTGTCTACTCTACCAAGATTGTGCTTCCTCCGGACCAATTCCCTAGCTCTGATCAAGTTTCTCCTGGCCGCTTGCCAAGTTGCCTTGACATCAGCCGCACCAGGAGGTGGCAGAAGGTCGCCAATTCCCCACACATTCGCTAACGGGTTGTTAGGCGGATAGCCTAGAAACAGCTCGAAAGGGACCGCCTTGTGACTCTCATGGTGAGCAGTATTGAAAGCAAACTGAAGCCAAGGGAGTTCCTGATCCCAGGTGGTCTGCTTGTCAGCATGGAAAGCTATGAGAGCGGAACGAAGATTGCGATTGAACCTTTCAGCATGAGAAGGCTGTGGATAGTAAGGGGAAGTAGTCACATGGCGGATTCCGTGCCCAAAGCACATTCTTTTGAACAGATGGGAAACAAACTGTGTTCCGTTGTCGGAAACAATGGTGGCGGGTATTCCAAAATGTTGGAAGAGGTGAGTTCGAAGTACCTGCACGGTGAGCTGTGCAGTGGCATTCCTTAAGGGGAAAAGCCAACAAAACTTGGAGAAGGCATCCACACAAACAAGTAGGAACTTATTTCCTGACTTGCTACGCGGGAGAGGCCCTACATAGTCAATGAAAACCTTCTCCAAAGGTCTTTCCGCCACCTCAGATGACAACAAACCAAACTTAGAGTTTTGAGCGGGCTTGCTCAGTGAGCACGTTTGACAAGAACGCACCCTAGCAGCAAGATCCCGATCCATACCCTTCCAGATGAACATTTCCCTAACCTTCGCAATGGTCTTGTGGATACCTAGATGCCCACCCACAGGAGACGAATGAAAATACTCAAAGACCATAGGGATTAGAAGACTAGGCAGCACAACTTTAGGTTTACCTCGCTGCCGAGCGCGACAGCAAAGGGCACCCTGGGACAGAAAATATGGGGGGTGGGCTCCCCCATTTTGAAGCTCACCAATGATCTTTGCCAGCTCAGGATCCTTCAGCTGATGGGGAATGAAATCAGAAAAGGCGAGTGGAAACTCCAAGAGCACGGCACAACCCGGTTGCTCTTGGTCAGAAGGAGGATCGTCGGGTGAATGGTACATCCTAGATAGTGTGTCCGCAATCACATTCTGAGTGCCTCGAACGTGTTGCACTTGGAACTTAAGGGACGATATTTGGACAACCCAACGACCAATTTTCCCAAGCTGGCGTGGATGTGCAAGAAGCCACGAGAGTGCCTGGTTGTCGGTTTCCAATAAAAACTCCTTGTGCTCCAAAAAGCGTCTGAATTTATTGACTCCAAACACGACAGCCAAACACTCGAGTTCATACACAGAAGAGCTTTTCTTTTCGCAGGGACTCAAAGTGCGTGAGGCGTACGCAATTGGCTGCCTAACACCATCCACCTCTTGTGACAACACAGCCGCAATAGCGACGGAGGAAGCATCTGTTTGCAAGACAAAGTTCTGATTGAAATCCGGCATCGCCAAAACAGGGGGCTGCATGATAGCCTCCTTGAGAAGGTCAAAAGACGTCTGCTGCGCTTCACCCCAGACAAACTTGGCGCCCTTCTTCCGAAGCTCATTGAGAGGAGCCGCCAATTCAGCAACATTGGGTATGAAGCGTCGGTAAAAACCTACCATGCCGATGAACCTAGCAATACCCTTGACATCTCTGGGAGGAGGAAACTCCCTGATAGCCTGGGTTCTAGCGGGGTCGATGCAGACGCCTCTATGAGAGATAAGATGACCAAGGAACGAAATTTCCGGCTTTGCAAAACTAACCTTGTCAGGATTCACGGTAAGGCCAGCCCTATTCAATCTACTCATGACTTCTTCAAGATGAATCAGGTGATCTTCGAAGCTCTCACTGTACACCAAGAGATCGTCGAGGTAATTGAACACAAACTTGAACTTGACATCATGAAAGATGGAATCAAGGAGTCTGGTGAGAGTCTGGGCCCCCACAGCAAGACCCATCGGAACTCTTGTGAACTGATACAAATTCCACGGAACGCAGAAAGCAGTGAGAGGTCGAGACTCAGGTTTCAAAGGAATCTGATGATAGGCCTGATTCAGATCAAAAACAGAAAAATACTTGGCCTTACCGAACCAATCAAACGCAGAATGCAAATCGGGGAGAGGCACAGAGTCGATTTCAATTTGCGCATTCAATTTGCGATAGTCCAAAACCATTCGGGACTTGCCATTGGGTTTCGGGACGAGAAAAGCTGGACTAGCGTAGCTCGAACGGGAAGGTTCAATGACACCATTTTCCAGAAGTTCGTCAATGATTTTTCTGAGAGTTTCCATTTTGGGTGGAGCTAATTTGTATGGGTGAGAGCGAACGGGACGGGTATCTGTTAGACGAATCTCGTACTCTAACAGGTTAGTGACTCCGAGCTTTGGCGTCAGCACATCTGGGAAACGAGAACACAAGGTTCTGATGGCTTCAGCCTCGCAAGTAGTCAGATGCCCTAACGGATCAATTGTTGGCTTGCTGGGTATCTCAGGCTCAACTACCGCAGCACCACCACCAATTTCATCAGCAAAAGATATTAATACCCGTCTCGCAAATCGGAAAAAACACTGACCTCTGCCTAAATCCAAAATTAGGCCAGTGTGCTTGATAAAATCCGCTCCCAAAATGACAGGGAAACAAAGGTCCTTAGCCACCCAAAAACTCCAAACCCAAGAAAAATGTTCAATTTTGAACTTGAAACGGGCTTCATAGATGATGGGAAGGGGTGAATTTGACGCAGTCCAGCAGATAGGGGTTTTCCGCTCAACTTGCTTGATAAGCCCAGACGATTCAAGTTTTTCAAAAAGGGACAAGAAAATGAGGCAACGGGCTGACCCAGAATCCACTAGGGCCTTCTGCACCGTGGAACCTATGAAGATGTTGAGACGTGGGCAAGTTGAGCGCGCCGCTTTCACGCCCATGGAAGCAAGGCCCGCAATCCCCCGCAGCAGAGGCTCGGTCACAGGCACAACACTCCCAGAAGGGGAGGCAACAGAAACATTAACTGACTTTAACTTAGAATTTGACTTACTTGAAAAAACTTTCAAATTATTGCCCTTTACATTATCACCAACAACCTCACAGGAAGGATTGGGCAATTTTTCCTCCTGTGAGCAAACTAGTTTTTTGGACCACGTCCAAAATTTCCACCTTGACGGCAATGCCGCCGAATGTGACCTGGTTGCCCACAACCAAAACAAACAACAGGTTGCCTCTGCCACTGCGGCGGTTCAGGACCCAACACTCCCACGGGTGCTACGACAGCATGATGACCAGCTAGGGGAAGATGCCCCGCCGCTTGGTCTCTCTGAAAATCAGCGTCCTGGACAGATCTCGAAAGGATGGAAAGTCTGTCCAGATCCGCAAAAGATGCAGGCCGTGGTGCAAAAACCAGACGGGAGCGTTCCTCAGGCTTCAACCCCTGAAGCACAATGTCAATGAGCTCAAGCTCACTGATCCCCAAACGCAAGACCCTTTCCACCGTGCGAATGTCCCCCACGTACTGGCTGAGAGACTCGGCTGGCTGCTGAGGACGAAAAACTCTCTCAACTTTCAGCTTCTCCATGACCCGACGGGGCATGAAAAGCTCCAAAACTTCTTTATGGAAAACATCAAAGGTGACGCCTCTGCGCAAACAATCAAGCAATCTGTCCCCCAACGGTTTCAGACAGTATGGAGCAATGAGTTCCATCAAAGTTGCGTCTGACATGCCAGGGTATTCACGCATGCGCAAAACACTCTCCAGAAAAAAACAAAGACCATTCACATCTAACCCGTCCACCGGCCGGAAACCACTCAGGACAGAGGCAAGGGGATGGGGAAGTTTGCCAAAGGAGTTAGAGATGGAAGGGGAACTATGCACTTGAGAAGGAAAGGGAGATGGGGACTGGACATTCAGCGTAGCCGCAGCCAAGGTGGACGTGTGAGAGGGGGACGGTGTGACATTTGCATTTGACATTTGAACATTTGCAGGCAACTGGAGCAGTGTACTTGGCGTAGGCGGAGCCTGGGGGGTACCCACTGGAGCCACAACTTCAACAACAGACTTTGGCACTTCGTTTGAAGTTTCCGAAGAACGGTTGTCTTCAAAAATTTCAACTTTCTCCTTGACAGACTTTCCTGCCTTAATACTCTCCAAAATTCCTTCCAGCTCAAGAATTCTGGCTTCCACCCAGCTCTTGTCCTCATCTTGGATTTCAGGTTGCCCTGAAACCAAGAGCAGACGCTTACGCCAGTGCGTCAGCTGTGTGATAGCCGAACTCTTAGCTGAGCCCATAGGCAAACTACTCCAACTATCAATTTCCCCACTTAGCTCTTCCATCCTCTCTTTACATGCCTCCAGTTCCTCATCCAAACTGAGCGACTCAACCCAAGCTTGAGGCATGCTAACAATTTGTCTGAACTGTGTACGCAAAGTGCGTACATCAGTTCCAGGAGTCTCCCCCCGGGACCGCACCTCGTACACCAGCTCCGGCTTCCTCAAATATTCCGGCACAATTGACGCCATACCGAGTCTCAACCAGTACTTGACTCAAAACAGACAACAACAATTTTTTCACAAAACAAACACAGAAATTTAATTCCTAAGGCTTCTGGACGTTGATGCCTACGCACCTGATGGGGCCCAAAAGAAGAACCTGCCCATTCATACCGCAAGTACCGCAAGAAAAAACAACAACAAATGACCCACGAACGTACACACACACAAACATACACCGATACATACACTAGACAACACCTAACACTTGTGTGATGGGGGGTACACACAAACCTTTTTTTTTTTTTTTTTTTTTTTGACATATGACCATGCTTTTGACACTCTTGCTCCCGAAGGATGCAAGTCATTACCACCGATTCCACCCGGTGCCTCGGCCAAAGGGCGAGCTCCTAATAAAATGTGTTTACGCCCCACCACAACAACAACAAGACCTTTTTCCAAAACTGCCAGGCCAGAACATTCCCAAGAAACCAATCCATCCACGGCTCTTCAAAACAAACCAAAAAAACAGAACGTGGACAGTGATCGCATCTCTAAGTATCCGAGTCGTGAAACCAAGTTTCACGGCAAGGCACCCAGGACGCAACCCACCAACCACGCTCTGCTACCAGATGAACCATGCCCTCGTGCCTGCACCCAGACTAACGAAATGGAAGCGTGATCCATGCGCAGGCCCGAGGAGCGGCTCACAAAACTTTACTTAACAAAATGAGAACCATGGATGGAGGTTCAAGAACAACACGCCACTTGAGAGAAACGAGCTGTAATTAACCATTTAAAAGAAAACACAACAACAATAATCAACAACAATACATGAATTAAATACTCTCAATAAACCTTAAATAAATTTAGGTACCCGTTTAAGCTGCTGACTTACAATAATTTATTTTAATCATTCAGAAAATCAGAAGGATTTAGTAAAAATTTTAACATTTAATAAAAGGAAATTACCAAAATTAACAAACTATAACAATAATAAAATATGATGACTCTTTTAATAAATATCTGAAAAGTTAACAATTAACTAGGGGCCCCAAAAATTAAATACAGTGGAGAGATTTTAAAAATCGGATGATTAGGCAACAGTAGAATAAAATTTGAAATAAATAACAATAGGCTGCTGTGCTTATAAATAGTCAACAAATGTTAAAAATCTTAAAGTCCATTCGGCAACAGCAATATATATAACAATTAGATAAATAACAATTAGTCGGTAACTTGCGGTAACAGTCTTCAAGGGTGTGACACCGGAGGGCCATGAAGCTGGGCGGACAGCACCGGAGGAGAGAAGAGGCAGGGCGGAGAGGGGGCCAATATGCAGCGCCAGCCTAGTCGCAACATTCCTCTCCGCTGAAGATGGTCAGTCATTTTCCTCCTCACGGGCCCCAAAAGGCGCGCGGGGCGTACTAAAGTTACTCCATAAAGAAAGTTCTCACAAACGGCCAAGAATAAAACTTAAAAGGCACATTTATTATCCAAAAAAGGAAGATTTAAAAGGATAAAAATCTTCAGTGAAGTACTCAAATCCGACGTCTCGCAACCTCTGACACTTCGCGGTCGGAGTAATAAGAACAAAACCCACAGCCTTGTTCGGGGGGCCGTGGAGTGACAACGAAACACTGAACTAGCCTACTATAAAAAAAACACTTGAACCATTGATCATGAGTCGTGACATTCGCCCGGTGGAAATAGTCACGGCTCATATTCCTACAGGTGCACCGGTCTAAATCAATTTTACCCACTTCTAGAATAGCTACTGTAAAGATCTGAAATTTGGCTCAATTGCAGGTCTTGCGCCATGGCCCATTTCTATTTACCCCCTACCAAAAAAGAGGGCCTGGGGGCGGAGCCCCCAGCGAGCCAAAGGCGAGTCTAAGTAACTATACAGCCCGATGTGTAACTGACTCACTGGGGATACTAATTCTAGACCACTTCTAGATGTGCTAGGGAGTTGAAATTTGGCACGATTGTCGGACTTGGTACCAAACCCCCGGGAAAATTCTCAAAAGTCACATTTTTTTATTTTAACCCCCCCTTATTTCAGAATTTCCCCCCAATGCTATTCTTAAGGGAAATAACATTGAAAAATGCCGACTTTGGTATGCTCATCTGAACCACATAGAAACGTGCTAGAGACTTCAAATTTGCGTAGTATTGTAGTGTGAGATCTTACATCACCGGTGGAATTTGCAAAAGTCCCATTTTCAAAATTTAACCCACCCAAAAATCCAAAATGGAGGACCTCTGAAAACGAAAAAACACTTTTTTTTCAACCGCTAGAAAACATTTGAAAGTATATTCAGGAACAGGAATTAAATTTTATACAAAACCCTCTTGGGCGTTTTCCAAAAATCGGACTCCTTCAGCTTCAAAAAACGGCCTACTTTCAAAATTTTGTAAATTTCATTCACATTTTTTACGGTTTTCGCTATTTTTTCATCCTTAAAAAATTCTTTTTTGCAGATATTATTAGGGCTCTGTGTTTCTCTAACTTTACTTTATATTTTACTCATTTAATGTTTTTTCGTATCTTTACTCCTTAATCCCCAAAACTTAATTTTAATCTCAAAATTGGAAGGTTTTTTGCCACTTTTACGAGCCCCCATAATTCTTATGGAGAATAAGATTGAAATATAATGACTTTGGTATGGTCATATGAATCGTTTAGAAATGTGCTAGAGACTTGTAATTTGGTAGTATTGTAGTAAGGGATCATAAGCTAATGGTGAAATTTTCAAAAGTCCCATTTTCAAATTTTAACCCCCCCAAAAATCCAAAATGGCGGACCTCTGAAAACGATAAAACACGTTTTTTTCAAACGGATTTAGCTCGAAAACAGTAAGAGCTAGAAAAGATTTGAAAGTATACCCAGGAACAGGAATTAAATTTTCTACAAAACCCTCTTAGGCGTTTTCCGAAGATCGCACTCCTTCAGCTTCAAAAAACGCCCTACTTTCAAAATTTGGTAAATTTCTTTCAACTTTTTACCGGTTTTCACTATTTTTCAATACTTAAATAAATCCTTTTTGCAAATATTATTATTGCTTTTTATTCTCCTTACTTTACTTTAAATTTTACTCATTACATTTTTTATCGTAACTTTACTCCTTGACCCCCAAAACTTAATTTTAATGTCAGAATTTGAAAGTTATTACGAACTTCATATTATTCTTATGGAGAATAATTCTTTTTTTGCAAATATTATTAATGCTTTGTTTTCTCCTTAGTTTACTTGAAGTTTTACTCATTACAGTTTGTTTCGTAAATATACTCCTTGACCCCCAAAACTTGAACCGCCAAAAATTGAAAGGTATTGCCACTGTTACAAATTGGTGATTTGGTTCTCGCTCTTATTTATGCGTTCTTATTTGACTACGCTAGTTGAACTTAAGTTGCCTCTTTTAACTCCAATTTTTCGGATTTCTTCGTGTTATTTGAGTATTGGTCAGCTATTATGGATTTTACGTGCGTTGCTGTTGGATCCTTTCACCAAGGAGATCCAAGATTCACTGACAGTAACAACTCTCAGTGTATGGCCAATGCGGCCTGTGCACTGGCTTGGCAGGTGTTCCACGGTGGTTTCAACACTAACGCTATCGATGAAAATACTCATGGCCGGTGATCGCTTGTATAGAGAATCTCGCCGTGAGTATAACGTTGTTAGCCGGTACTTGTTCCCCGAGGAGCTTGCCAGGCGTTTTGAAATTGCAGATAGGGACGTCACCGTCGAGGAAATGTCGTTCGTCTGCAACGAATTGTACCCGACCAGTGTAGATAGCCTTGATGAGGCAGTGACAACATTGTCAACTCTCTTGGAAAGTTCAATGCCCGTTGATTCTCTCGACGGCGGGTTTCTGTTCACGGGGCAATTAGTGACTGTGGCCTTTTGGCGTCACCGAGAACACTTATATCTCTTTGATTCCCACGCCGTGAATAATATCCGCCGTAGAGATATTGTCCCCGGTAACAACAAAGCGAGGCTATTTCAATGTGGTAGTTTCACTGCATTGGCCTCACTTTTATTGGCAAATTCCGCGTTCGTCGGTGGGGAGTACAGCATAATGAGACTCAAGTTTTCGATTGACTGTACAAACCAACCGATCGAACATGCGGTTATTGATCCAAATCCTATTCCACCCTCCCCGACAGTTTCAGATCCCATATTGGATGTCAAAAAAGGTCCTGGCAGACCTAAAAAGGTAAAACGCGGGCGTCCGAAAGTTTTGGACACTACGCATGACGAGCAAGTGCAAGCGGCAAAGAAGAAGTACAGAGAGACGCACTCTGATGACATCAGAGAAAGAAATAGTCAGTACTCCCAGAACAATCCTGAGGTGAACAGAGCTGCTGTTGGCCGTTACAGTCAAAATAACCCTGATGTACACCGGAAGGCTGTTCGAGAGTACGACTTGCGTCATCCAGGAGCTTCTTCTGGAAGAGTGCAGATTTTCCGTCTGAAAAATCCTTTATTTACTGATCTTCGTCACTTGCCAGCTTCACTTGCTCGAAGCATTTCTGATCACGGTCCAATGGGGTCTTGGAAGGGGGAGCTGTTGAATGATATTCCAGCTTTTAGTCTTAAAAATGTTAGTCTTTGGGACAATGATATTTTTAAATGTATGCACTGTGGCGCTCCACTTTTTGAGGAGGAAAAGGGTAGGAAGAAGTGGTGTTGCGGACAAGGGTAGGAAGAAGTGGTGTTGCGGACAAGGGGCATACAACGTCCTTGATCTAAGTCCTCTTGATAAATCCTTCTATTCGGATCGGCGTTTTCTCGATAGGGCTCGTGCCTACAACGACCTGTTTGCGTTCTGTGCTTTAGAGGTACTATCTAAATAACTATACAGCCGCATATGTAACTCACGTCTAAATAACTATACAGCCGCATATGTAACTCACGGGGGATACAAATTCTAGACCATTTCTAGAAGTGCTAGAGACTTGAAATTTTCGGTGGTTGTAGGTCTAGTGCCCAAACCCCCAGGAAAATTCCAAAAAGTCACGTTTTTTAATTTTAACCCCCCCGAAATTTCGAATTTCCCCCCCATGTTATTCTTATGGGGAATAACATTAAAAATGGCCGACTTTCATGTGCCCATCTGAACCACTTAGAAACGTGCTAGAGACTTCAAATTTGCGTAGTATTGTAGTAAGAGATCTTAAATTACCGGTGGAATATGCAAAAGTCCCATTTTCAAATTGTAACCCACCCGAAAATCCAAAATGGCGGACCTCTGAAAACGAAAAAACACTTTTTTTTTCAACCGGATGTAGCTCGAAAACGGTAAGAGTTGTAAGAGTTGTTGTCTATTTGAAAGTATATCCAGGAACAGGAATTAAATTTTATGCAAAACCCTCTTAGGCGTTTTCCAAAAATCGCACTCCTTCAGCTTCAAAAAAACGCCCTACTTTCAAAATTTGGTAAATTTTTATTACATTTTTACCGGTTTTCGCTATTTTTCAATACTTAAATAAATCCTTTTTGCAAATATTATTATTGCTTTGTATTTTCCTTACTTTACTTTAAATTTTACTCATTACATGTTTTTTCGTAACTTTACTCCTTGACGCCCAAAACTTAATTTTAATCTCAAAATTGGAAGGTTTTTTGCCACTTTTACGAGCCCCCATAATTCTTATGGAGAATAAGATTGAAATATAATGACTTTGGTATGGTCATATGAATCGTTTAGAAATGTGCTAGAGACTTGTAATTTGGTAGTATTGTAGTAAGGGATCATAAGCTAATGGTAAAATTTTCAAAAGTCCCATTTTAAATTTTAACCCCCCCAAAAATCCAAAATGGCAGACCTCTGAAAACAATAAAACACGTTTTTTTCAAACGGATTTAGCTCGAAAACAGTAAGAGCTAGAAAAGATTTAAAAGTATATCCAGGAACAGGAATTAAATTTTCTACAAAACCCCCGTAGGTGTTTTCCGAAAATCGCACTCTTTCGGGTTCAAAAAACTCCCTACTTTCAAAATTTGGTAAATTTCTTTCAACTTTTTACCGGTTTTCGCTACTTTTTCATACTTAAATCATTCCTTTTTGCAAATATTATTATTGCTTTGTATTCTCCTTACTTTAGTTTAAATTTTACACGATACGTGTTTTTTCGTAACTTTACTCCTTAACCCCCAAAACTTAGGTTTAATGTCAACATTTGAAAGTTTTTTTCGAGCCCCATGTTATTCTTTTGGAGAAAACGTCTACCCCATAAAAACCACCATAAGTCCCCGTTCCCATGGTCCGTTCATGCTATAGATTTACTCTGGTTTACTTAAGGTTTTATCCCCCTATCGTATTTACAACCCCCCCCCCCAAATATTAAATCCCCCCAATGTTATTCTTACAGGTGCATAAGTCTAAATCACGTTTACACATTTCTATATTAACTGGATATCTGAAATTTTGAATGATTGTAGATCTTGCGCCCTTTCCGAAAAGTGACATTTTACAAATATAACTCCCTCCCCCACGAAATATAGAATCCCCCCCCCAATGTTATTCCTACAGGTGCATCGGTCTAAATCAATTTTACCCACTTCTAAAATAGCTAAAGATCTGAAATTTGGCTCAATTGCAGGTCTTGCGCCATGGCCCATTTCTATTTACCCCCTACAAAAAAGCGATCCAAAGGCGAGTTGCAGTTTATATAGTTCTTTGTAGGGAGAAACGTGTTTTAAGAAATAAAAATAGTATGTAACGGAGAGGTCGCCTCGTGGTTGAAAACTCGACCAAAAGTATGTATCGTGCAAACGTCTCTATTTTCACCCCTCGCTGTAAATAAAACATGTGATTGGAATTTCTTCCATTTGTTTTGCTTTTCTCTTAATATTTTGTTATTATTCCGTCACTAAAATAGCAACCCATAACGCCCATGTTTTTTTTATTTAAAATTATTTTTTCTTCTCACCTTTTTACCTATTTTAATTTATAAAGGGATTCTGCACATCTACAGGAAAATATCTTTAATTTGGTACCAAACTCTTTTATTTTTTACTAACTATTAACATTTTACATTAAAAACACTTTAACCCTCCCTGTTGCAGCAAACCTAAGTATGTGTTAAACTGATTTGATTTAAATAGGGAATAAAATGTGATATTTTTAAGGAGACATTTTAGTGTAAATCCAATCAGGCAAATGGAAATTCGCTTAGTCTGCAGGTTTGCTGCGGCGGGGGTATTTTATATTTATAATCGTTATATTTATAATCGTTATTATTGACAACCTAATGCAGCTATGAGTAAGGCTATTTGTAGAAAACACTAAAAAACAAGATTAGCTTTTGAAAAATAATAAGATATTTACAAGAAATGTCGATTACATCGATCTGTTATGTACATCTTGAGTATTTCCATAATCTTTGAGTCGAATCTTTTAGTCATCAGAAATTATTTATGTTATTTGTTTTAAAATAACGCCTGTAATACTTAGCAATTGCTCGAATCCGAGCAACAGGGACACTAGTATACTATAGAGTATAATCAATAAAAAACACAGCAAAAACACAGCAAAACTCTATCCTCTTTCCTTTTCTCCACTGAAACACTTCAAGGTACCACAAAAATACATTTTAAAAATAAAACTTTACTGATTATAAATCAATATTACCTGCGTCTGGGTGGCCACAGAAAATCTCTTTTTTCCCCTAGGACCCGAATCAGTTTTCTGGGGAACACTTAAGGCACTCACCTCCCCACTGTGAGTTGAGGAACAGGGGCTGCTGGTGCATCTAAAAAAAAAAACAAAAAATAATAACCAAAAAAATAATAGCAAAAAATAATAACCAATCACAAAACACTATAATCTATAATGTACCCCCGCCGCAGCAAACCTGCCGACTAAGCGAATTTCCATTTGTCTGAATTGATTTTCAGTTAAATATATTTTATAACATTAGGTTTAACGAGTACCTAGGTTTGCTGCTACAAGGAAACTAATAAAGTGTGTTTTTGAGTAAAATATTGATAGCTTAGTACAAAATAAATAAATTTGCCAAGTTTGATCAAAATATATCCATAAACAAGCAAACTACAACATTTGACAATATTCTCTATAAGAATAACATGGGAATTTTAAATTTACAATTTTTTTAATTTTCTCCGTTACTAATAATCGAACAAAAATACTTTTATATACTAAATTATTTGTTTTTTTAAGCTCTTTAAAAAGGTCTAAAGAGAAATCGGGAAATTTTGTGTTTTGAGGGTCAAAAGTGAGAAAAACCAATTTTTACCCCATAAAACCCCCCGTAAAGCCATAAGTCTATATATATATACATATATAAAAATTTGAACGAATGGTGTTTTTGGCCTCTGGGGACATCAAAATGAAAAAGTAAATCGGTCCCGGGTCTAGGTCTTACCGTGCCACCTACGGTAATAGCTACTTCCCTATAGGGAAATTCGCTAAAATGGAAAATATAAATAAATATGGAAAATAGGGTAATTTTATACAACAATATTTTAGTTAAATTATAATCAGGAAAATGGAAATTCACTCAGTCCATAGACTTGCTGCGGCAGGGGGATTATATTGCTGTTTACACAGAAAAAAAAAATAAACCTCATAAAACTCAGGATAATGGCCTGGCAATGATTATAGAATCTTAATTATTTCTTATATCCATGAATGATTTATTTTACAACGAATTATTCCCTGTAAAATATTATTACAGCATTTCACAAATATTAGTACAAACTCAGAATAATAGATCATAAACATAAACAAATTAAGTAACTGAAAGAATCATAAACTAAAGAAATTACATTAACATATGGTTTGACAGCTCCATTTAAGTAATGTTAAATAATGTTTACATTCGGGCTAGTGACATCATTATTTAAAATTTATTATCCTTACCCTCTCTGTTCTAATATTCGTGCAGTATTTAATAAGTTTGAAGCAGCTGGGTGGAATTGTGAAATCAAAATTCATTTGACAGTTAGTTCTGCTTGTTTACATTTTTAAACTTTGCAGGTTTGTTTTTTGTTACCATGGATACCATAAATTAATATTTACTTTTAAATCTCTCACCTCAAATTTTTGAAAGCCCACGGGGCAGAGCCCTAGGACAATATCGAAGCGGGAATAGTTCTATATGTATCCTCGGAGCTGTAGCTTCATTTGTGTACAATTTGAGCCCAGTAGGTTCAGTAGTTTTTGAGATTAGCTCATACAAACACACAGACACCACCTCTTCTTTATAATAGTATAGATAATGATATTTTCAATAACTTTTTTAGAATCTGAATTAACTCGGATCGAAAATCGTAGTTTGTTGCAGCCACATTCATATAACACTTTTTATTTCTACTTGAATATGAAATTTGGAAAAATCAATAAAAACAAATAAAAAACAACTTGCTTAAGAAAATTTTTTCATACGCAGTGTTAAAAAACTGTAAATTAGTAAAATAAAATTCTCCACGTTTTAAGTTTTAAAATTATAGTATGCGCATGATACATTTAATATATAGAATATGTTATTCCTGAAAACAAAAAAAAATGATACATTTAATGTCCGCCTAAAGGGAGGTATATTAAAATTCAAACATAAAATGAATCTTTTTCATTTACTGCCATTTGGGAAAAGTAGTGAGTAAAGCTAGCAGTAGTATAGTATAGTTCAGTATAGTATATTATAGTATAGTCAGTAGTAGTGAGTATAGTTAACCATAAAACAAGTATGAAATATTCTAGTACAGCTCAAACTTGTCGTAGTGTATTAGATCCCAGGTAAAAGTATACTATTTTAGAAAAAAACAAGTCATAAGTAATAAAAAGGAAAAAATATTGAACATATTTGCATTTCAAGTTACTTTACCAAACAACAATATAACGATGATACAGAGAAATATAATTTAATTAAAAACAGACATCATGAAAAACTTCACATTAAGAATTTGAAATACCATATAAACTTCATGTTCTTCAGCTTTTCTTCATTGCTGCAGCTAATCTTAAGGGAAACGGTTCCTCTCAACTTTTCTACAGCTACGACCAATTCGACAACTTTCTCAGCTACTCTTCACTGTAGTATACATTGATAGAATACAATTAACTTTAAAGGAATCCCTAAACAAAGAATACCATAGGCATAATATCAGGACATCTGGCTGGCCATGCAAAGGGTCTGCCTCGTGCAAAAATCCATAAAAACTAAGTCTCTTACCTCATTTGTGTAATTAAGAGGAGTGATGTCCTTTTGTTAATTAAGAGGAGTGATGTCCTTTTGTTATCTGTATGATTCCTATTTAAATTTTACCTAAATCTAAGTGATCTAAGACTGAAGGTAGGGTGAGCTGCAAAAAAATCTAGATTGGCTTCACAAATCAGTTTTTTGTTTAAAATATTGGCCTATTTAATACATTTTTAATAAAATAATTTACATGTGCAGTAAGTAAATATGTGCATCACCAACAAGCATCAAAAATTAAAGCAAGTTTTTTTTACCACATATTTAAGATTCCTAAATTGCAGATTTTCTATGATTTTTGTATGTCTTCAATTAAATTAAATTACATTGCCGTGTGTTCAAAATTTGTTTGGTCAACAAACTAAATTAAAACACCAATATTTTCGAAAACTTGTTATAACTAAAACTAAGTGTGTATTTTATAAATATCTAACTATACCTGGTATTAAATGCACTGCGAACAGTTTGGGAATAACTGAAATATTATATTGTACAAGTTTACTTAGGGTATACTTAATTATACAGCTACCTTTGCACACTACTTTCACTAAATGCATTCTTGTAATGAATGACAGTTATTGCAAACATTATTGTATGTTTAACGCAATAAGCCTTTCATTAGGCGGACATAACACGAAACATGTTGCATATAAGTCGAATTTGCAAGGTTTTATATGGATTTGGCTGTAACAACTATACGTTTTTCGATAGAATATCCAATGCAGATTCTAAAAAAAACATGCAGTTGATTGACGTTTTGGCAAACCTCAGCTTATAAGCTATTGTTTAAAAGGAAGGATCAAGTGGATGGGATATATTTCTTCCTCTAAAATCACCTAACTATCGTGAACGAAATATGAATCATAAGTTAATAGAAACTATAATAATATGTAGTAGCTTCTGTGCCACATAACCTATGTGGCTTCTGTGTTAAGGTCAACTCTGTGTTGATAGAAGTTCAACTGATATAACTTTTATAATTGCATCCTGGAATGGTATATGAACAAGGATATGGGTTTAAAATGAAGTCTTTTAATACGTTACATAAAAATTAATGGAAATCGACAAAACGTACAGGCAAATATTGTAACGACCGCTGTGTACTGTGGTGCAATATAAAGCCAAAAGAAACATGCAAATATTTAAATATATTTTGTTACAAATAAACTTGTAAAATATTTATCTTAATTCCCATCTTTGAGCTGTATTTTATGTATATGTACGAAATAGAACATCTCAAACTGGTCTTTATGAATTGTTTTAAAGTTAAATAATTCACAAGTAGTGTGTAAGTTTTTCTAAGTTGATCTTAGTTTTACTCTGTGTGTAAGCTCTGTAAATCAATATATGAAACAATAAAGATTTTCAGATTTCTGATTTTTGCTGAAATTTATTTATTATGGGACATGGTTCATCAAATCTCTAAATCTTTATTAAAAGTGTCTAAAAAGCAGAGAAATTTAGACGAAAAACCATTAGCATAATTTGCTTTCAGAAAAGAAAATCATAGGGTGGTCCTTTTCTGTATTGTGATTGAAATGTTTACTGTTAAAACTAACAAGTTGGTGTAATTTGGGCATAGATAGTCTTTCCCTCTGTGGGAAAGGGTTATAAAGACATTTTGGTTCGTATAGTAAACAACATTTTTCGTCATACTGCAATATGTATTCAAAGAAACTAATCAAAACATGAAGTTTGTCATTTTTTTATCCAGCCTTTAAAGTTAATTTCCAAATCTGTCAGTTTTGCTATTGTACACGAAAAATATTTTTAGTTATTTTTATCAGGTTTAACTCCACTAGCACAATAATAAATGGAGTTATACATTTTAATTTGTTTCAATAAAGAGCAAATATTAAAGTTATTGTAGTCAAACATAAAATATAACAAGATAAAATACAACATTGGTTGATTGCGATGCAATCGGTACTATTTTCTCTAGATAAATCAGCGAAGGAAAGGCGCAGAAAAAAGTCATCGACTCCATCCGTTTCTTTTTAGACATTGTGATTAAAATATCTACTAATGCATTTAAATAGACAGTTTCTACCAATAAATGAGTATATTATCGATAACTAGATTATCAAAATGTAAGCTGAATTATTTCAAGTAGGTCAAGTACGTCATCCCTCAACTAAACTATAATTCATGGTAGTAACCGTGCAGTCAAGACCCATTATTTGATAAACATGCGTAACTATAATATTTCTTTCACCCATGATTCGCAACAGGGAGAGAACATAGAGAAGATTTAGAAGTTTTTCGCTGCCCCATCCAATGCGAACAGCTGGATGATTAGTAGTTTGTTCTTGATGAAAAGCAATTCTATTAATGTCCATGTCGTAAGGGAAAATACACTACAGGTGAATTATATTTTACCGATCGAAACACACGAGGCTCCTTCCAAATGAAATGCTTTTTGTTTCACATAATCATAGAAACAATCCGTATTCAAAAACAATTGCTATTAGTTTTTTTTATTGAGCGGAGCGAGCGAAGCTCTTATACGTCGACTTTTATGCATTTCGTAATACGCAAACTCCTCCTAGACGGCTGAATCAATCGTTTTCAAATTTTGCATGGTGATAAGGACCATACCGGTGAGTGCTAACATCTATATGGCGTTAAAAAAGTCTCTCAGGATTCCGCCCCACTGGGTCTCAAAGTTTCAATGTATTTCTTATGGAAGCAGTATTTGACACATAAGCAAAGTCATATGATCAGCTGTTGACTTTTGAATGCAGTAGATAAAGAAATAGCTGATAGCAATTATTCACAGATATTAGAACAGAAACGGTATGGATCATGAATATAATTAAATGACGACACTAGCTTGAGGTCCGTGACGTAGGAAGTGGTAAAGGAAGTAGTAAAGGTGAGCTGTCTAAAGTGTGGAAACTGTTTATGACGATTAGATTTAGGTATCAGCATTCCTAAAATGATATGGGAAGGGAGGAAAACGGGTCCGCGACGTAGTAAGTGGTGAAGGAAGTAGTCAAGGCGAGCTGTCCGGAGTGTGGGTACTGTTTATGACGATTACATTAAGGTATCTGCATTCCTAAAATTCTATGGGAAGGGAGGATAACGGGTCCGCGACGTAGGAATTGGTGAAGGAAGTAGTCAAGGCGAGCTGTCCGGAGTGTGGAAACTGTTTATGACAATTAATTAGATTAAGGTATCTGCATTCCTAAAATGATATAGGAAGGGAGGAAAACGGGTCCGCGACGTAGGAAGTGGTGAAGGAAGAAGTCAAGGCCATCAAGGCGAGCTGTCCGGAGTGTGGGTACTGTTTATGACGATTACATTAAGGTATCTGCATTCCTAAAACTCTATGGGAAGGGAGGAAAACGGGTCTGCGACGAAGGAATTGGTAAAGGAAGTAGTCAAGGCGAGCTGTCCGGAGTGTGGAAAAAGTTTATGACAATTAGATTAAGGTATCTGCATTCCTAAAATGATATGGGAAGGGAGGAAAACGGGTCCGCGACGTAGGAAGTGGTGAAGGAAGTAGTCAAGGCGAGCTGTCCAGAGTGTGGAAACTGTTTATGACGATTAGATTTAGGTATCCACAAAATTCTATGGTATGTGAGGAAAACGGGTCCGCGACGTAGGAAGTGGTGAAGGAAATAGTCAAGGTGAGCTGTCCGGAGAGTGGAAACTGTTTATGACAATTAGATTAAGGTATCTGCAATCCTGAAATGCTATGGAAAGGGAGGGAAACAGGTCCGTGACGTAGGAAGTGGTGAAGGAAGTAGTAAGGCGAGATGTCCGGAGTGTGGGAACTGTTTATGACGATTAGATTAAGGTATCTGCAATCCTAAAATGATATGGGAAGAGAGAGAAACAGGTCCATGACGTAGGAAGTGGTGAAGGAAGTAGTCAAGGCGAGCTGTCCGGAGTGTGGAAAAAGTTTATGACAATTAGATTAAGGTATTTGCATTCCTAAAATGATATGGGAAGGGAGGAAAACGGGTCCGCGTCGTAGGAAGTGGTGAAGGAAGTAGTAAGACGAAATGTCCGGAGTGTAGGAACTATTTATGACGATTAGATTAAGGTATCTGCAATCCTAAAATGCTATAGGAAGATAGAGAAACAGGTCCGCGACGTAAGAAGAGGTGAAGAAAGTAGTCTGGTGAGCAGTGTGGAGTGTGGGAACTGGAAACCGTTTTTAGCAGTTGGATTTATGTATTTGCAATGCGGAAATGCTATGAGAAGGGATGGAAGCATTCCCACGACATAGAAAATGGCGAAAGAAGTCGTAAAGGCTAGCAGTACGGAGTGTGGGCAATGTTTGTGACAGTTAGATTAACGTAGGTATCTAAAATACTAAAATGCTATGGAAAGTGATGAAAACAGGTTCACGATTTAGGACGTGGCTCAGGAAGTAGTAAAGTATGAGCATAGTGTGAGAACCGTCTGTAGCAGTTATATTAATTTATCTTCAATCCTAAAATGCTATGAGAAGGGAAGGAAACAGGCCCCACGACGTAGGAAGTGGTGAAGGCAGTAGTAAGTGCACTGGCAGTGCAGAGTGGGGGAACCGTTTGGGCAGTTAGATAAATGTACCTAATACTTGAATGCTATGAGAAGGGAAGGAAACAGGTCTATGACTTAGGAAATGGTGAAGGAAGTAGTAAGGCTTGCAGTGCAGAGTGTGGGAACTGTCTTTGGCAATTACATTAATGTATCTGCAATCCTAAAATGCTATGGGAAGAGAGGGAAACAGGTCCACGACGTAGGGGGTGGTGAAGGAAGTACCTGTAGTAAAGGTGAACAGTGTTTAGTGTGGGAATGGATTAATGTATCTGCAATGCTAAAATACGATAGGAAGAGACTGTAGACTGTATGTTAAAATGATTACGAAGCACGAATCGATACATATTTCGATACATGCAACCATTTACAACTGAGTTGACAACAGCTGATTTTTACTCCATAGAGGCTAAAAAAGATTTTTACTCTATAGACGCTAAAAAAAAAAAAAAACTGATTTTTACTCCCTAAAGATTAAAATAGTTATTTGTGTAACTAGTGGTGAAAGTGGCACTTTGCTGCACACGAGAGCAATGTTTACGCACGAGCCGCAGGCGAGTGCGGAATGATCTCGAGTGCAGCAAAGGCCTTTTTCACTCGTGTTACACATTATATTTTTCCTACAGTCACTATAAAGCATATAAATAATTAGTCTTTCAAACACCATACAACACTTTTTTAGGTTCAGCTGGCAACACAAATGGTGCCCTAGAGAATGTAGTACCCGCAGTCCGTATCACTCCGCTATTTTTCCTCGGCAAGAAATATGCTCCGCGTTTTGAGAATATAGTTCCGTATGTTTTAGTAATTTGAAGTGGTTTCCGCGCCTAAAAAAATGCTTTAAAGGTATTTTCTTGTTTATTAAGATCGTAGGAATGTTTTAAAAACGTTTAAAAGAAAAAGTCCAGAAAGTTCAGAAATACCGAAACTATAAACACGAAATGACAGGTTAAATCGTAGTTATAATAGTCAATCAGCTGCTCATAGAATTATTATCTTTAAGTGTTACCAACCTATTTCTAAGCGTACACGGATTACGTGCATAATAGAACCACGCTGTTTTGTGTTGTTTGGTTGGAATCCTGATGTGCGGCAAAGTATAAACCGTACGGCAAAGTATAAACCGTACGGCAAAGTATAAATATGCAGCAATTATCAGCTTTCTGTACTATAAACAGTACAGGGAAGCCAACTTTGTCGGGTGACTGTAGGAAAATGCTATTTTAGACCCGCAACGCATGCATTAAAAACGACTGTTTTTACTGCAGTATGACAAAAACAATATAATGTGAACCCTTGATGACTCCGCTCAATTTTGTGGATGCCTCTGCGAACGCCACCTAGTATATATATAACTGAAGTGATATGCAAAAAACCAAAGATTGATCATATGTCTAAAAGGGCTATACACTAAAACATACTAGCCCACGAAATAAGAATAACATACTGTTCCGTTCTTGGTGCTATACAGGGTGATTTGTACTCAGTGTGACAAAATTTTTTTGGTGTAAGTACAAAGTAAATGAAGTGTGATGATGCATATCAAATGTTCCAAGTCTCAAAATTAGCGTCCCAAAAAATTGTTTTATGTTTTTCAAAAATAACCATGTTTTTAAACTTAATACAGCGATTTATCAATTACCTGTATATGGATTTGAGTAGATAATGTCATTTTCGTGTTCTACATTAAATTTTGAACAAGAATAATAGAAAATTACGGAGGATCAGTCGTATAAACTCCATTGTAAATAGATTAAAAGATAAAAATTAAGATGTTTGATAAAAATTTTAAAAAGAATGGTCTATTGCATTTTTCACACCCTGTATACAAGAAAGTGTCGGAATATGTTAAAAACTGCGCCATTTTATAAGCTTTCCAACGATATGCTACACTATTGAGGTTTATGTCTGCTTATGTACGCTTTAATAGTTTGAAGACTGCAAAGCATGGTGTATTTAACATTTAAAACATAGAAAGTCTGCATGTATTAAGCAAAAGTTGTATTTTTGATTCAGCATGAACAGTAAAAACAGTAAAAAGTTCCCTGTTTTCTGGTATTCAAACCACTCTTACAAACAAAAAAATATCTAAACCTCAATAACGTAGGTTATGGTTGGAAAGCTTATAAAATGGCGCAGTTTTTAACATATTCCGACACTTTCTTGTATACAGGGTGTGAAAAATGCAATAGACCATTGTTTTTTTAACTTTTTATCAAACATTTTAATTTTTATCTTTGAATCTATTTACAATGGAGTTTTTACAACTGATCCTCTGTCATTTTGTATTATTCTTGTTCAAAATTTTATGTAGAACACGAAAAAGACATTATCTACTCAAATCCATATACAGGTAATTGAGAAATCGCTGTATTAAGTTTAAAAACATGGTTATTTTTGAAAAACATAAAATAATTTTTCGGGATGCTAATTTTGAGACTTGGAACATTTGATATGCATCATCACACTTCATTTACTTTGTACTTACATCAAAAAAATTTTGTCACACTGAGTACAAATCACCCTGTATAGACATTTTATAACAAGCATCAAAATTATAATACAGGAAAAAAATGTTACAGTTGATGCACGTTCAATATTTTAGATGCAATCCTTGACTATTGGATACAGAAGAGTCAAAGATGCAATTTAATATAACCCTTTCAGGTCTGTTTCCTTCGAAGATGATTAGTCGAAATTTGATATTTATCAGAGATGTTTCTCATCGAGACCTTTCAAAGTATGCTGTTGATAGGTGTGTGGATAACACAGTCTTCTTTAAAGTTCGTGTTCCTTATTACCTTTATACGTATATAATTTTAACTATATTATTCATTATGCAGAAACGTAATAATATAATTCTTATCTAAAAATACAATTTTATACTAGTGAGCTAAGAATGTGAAAATAATAATAATACTGCAAGGAAGTGAAAAGTTCAGCAAACTAATTATTGAATTAATATCCGTAACAAAACATTTAATTTTAAGTCAATGTAACAAATGTTGTGTGCTTTTCTGATGACAGAACATCAATGATGTGGAGGTAGGGACTCACTGACGGAGTTTATCAGTGCTGTATAAAGTCTCATCAGTAAACATCAATGTTGTGGAGGTAGGGACTCAGTGATGGAGTTTATCAGTGCTGTATAAAGTCTCATCAGTGAACATCAATGTTGTGGAGGTAGGGACCCACTGACGGAGTTTATCAGTGCTGCATAAAGTCTCATCAGTGAACATCAATGTTGTGGAGGTAGGGAATCACTGACGGAGTTTCTCAGTGTTGTATGGAGTCTCATCAGTGAACATCAATGTTGTAGAGGTAGGGACTCACTGACTGAGTTTATCAGTGTTGTATAAAGTCTTATCAGTGAACATCAATGTTGTGGAGGTGGGGACTCACTGACGGAGTTTCTAAGTGATGTATAAAGTCTTATCAGTGAACATCAATGTTTTAGAGGTAGGGACTCACTGACTGAGTTTATCAGTGCTGTATAAAGTTTTATCAGTGAACATCAATGTTGTAGAGGTAGGGACCCACTGACTGAGTTTATCAGTGCTGTATAAAGTCTCATCAGTGAACATCAATGTTGTGGAGGTAGGGACTCACTGACTGAGTTTATCAGTGCTGTATAAAGTTTTATCAGTGAACATCAATGTTGTAGAGGTAGGGACTCACTGACAGAGTTTATCAGTGCTGTATAAAGTCTCATCAGTGAACATCAATGTTGTGGAGGCAGGGACTCACTGACGGAGTTTATCAGTGTTGTATAAAGTCTCATGAGTGAACATCAATGTTGTGGAGGTAGGGACTCACTGACGGAGTTTCTCAGTGCTGTATTAAGTCTCATCAGTGAACATCAATGTTGTAGAGGTATGGATCCACTGACGGAGTTTCTAAGGTCTGTATAAAGTCTCATCAGTGAAAACCGTCTGTAGTCATTACTCAGCTTTATTGATCCATTTATTTTTATTCCCCAACATTGATCGTGTGACAATTTATTTTGCCCTAACTTAAATCCGGTGAAAATTATGCACAGTATAGTTCTTTTCCTACAGCCTTGCCTTGCAAAATTGTATTGGTTTACAACATAAAATGGATTTTAATTTAATTTACCTATCATACATTAGTTTCGCAATAACCTTAGTTCAACAAATCTTTACAATAAAATAGTTCATCATATTAAGCATTTATGTCTACTCTTTTTCAAACATGAAAATACTCTCTATAAATCAGCTTTAATGGTCAGCAAAATTTCCTACCTTGTTATAAGGTTTGTGTATCACTGGACTATTCACAAATTGTTTCTGTTTAGGTGTTTAACATGTTATGATGCACAGACGGCAACAGATGAGTTATTTACATGCCATTACCCACTCGCTCGTTAGCTGCATCAATCAACATGTGTATCTAAGCACCACAAGCCATCAAAGAGCTTCTGTATTTAGATATTTTGCTTAAAAAACAGCATTTAACTAAAAAAAAAAATAATGTTTATGTTTTAAAAAACCTGTTTACATTTTCACAAAAAAGCGCAACCTTGAATTAACCACCAAATTGTCAATGGTTTATTGGCGCATTAAAACCAATTTAAACGAAATATAAAACGTATAAATTTTTCTAGAGAAACAGTTGTACCTTATAGAGTGCAGTCCATAGGATTGGTTAGGGTTGAAATATATACGCCAATCTTCCACAAAACATCACCCAAACATCGACTGTCAATAACAGTGATGGACAACCTCACTGATGCCTCTTCTTCTCCACTTACTTACCAAGATAAAACTTGTCCACTTTAATCCTCTTTCCCCTAACTTATTTTATTACACTAAACTCTAACTTATAACCTAATGTCCTCCGTTTCCTTCTGGCTTCATAGTTTGTTCAGAATCTTCCCAATTAGCAGTAAATTTTATATATTATTTTTAAATACTCGTAGATATCTTACGTTCAATTTAGATTTGGTTGTTAATTGACTGTTTTTAATATTTTTAAGCTTATTTAATACATTGTAGTTAGCTAATGTACAACATATCTTTTTTGTTGGTGGGGGCATTAATTTGGGGAGGGGGCAAAGCACATGCTAAATTATACAGGGTGTTCATTTGAAAACTTTCCATATCTGTTGTGTGCAAAGGTAAGGCTTTTAACACTTGTTTGTTCTCAATTCCCCCTAATTTGGACATGCCAAATCCAATAAAATTATTTTCAATTTTGAAAAATGCCCCAAAAGGGCCCAATTTGGGGGGTAGGGGTGCTTTTTGAGAAATTTTTAAATGTAAACATGGGTTGTGTGATACATCAATTTAAAGCTCTAATCACCCCGATCATTTTGGTGCAAAAAAAGTTTAATTATCTTTAACCGTATTTACAGGGTGGGTCAAAACGTTTTAAAAAAGGACTTTGAAGTTAAGTACCGTATTACCCTAACTACTGAACGGAACAGCGCCAAATTTCTTTCTAAGCTTATTCTTGAGCTACTCTTTAAGATAACTTGTAGTAAGGGCATTTTCCAAGCTATTATCTAATTTTAAAAAAATCTCAAATTTTAAGAATTAAAGAAAGCTGAAAACTAAAAATTCTTAAATAGCAAGGTATAACAAATTTCATACCACGTGAAAGGTCCTTTTTTAACAAACATTTTACGTATTTACGTTTTCTTTCTATCTCTTACCGTTTAAAAATTGAAGTGGAAAAACATAATTTTCTATGGTAAAATTGTAACTAGTTTTCTAATAAAACACATTGCACTTTGTACAACGATGTAGTAGGATTCATAACAAATTGATCGACTACTTTTACGTGTGTCATAATTCATCCTGTTCTTTTCTCATTGGTAACTGAGCCAGTTTCAGAAAACTTCCTAAATAAATCATTTACAGCCATATGACTCAATGTTATACCTGAATATCTATTGTTAAAAACTTTGCAGTTATCCTGGAACACTTTTGTTGTGACCAATAAGTAAAAATAAAGTCTATTTTTTTAAGTTTACACCATATTTGATTAGGTACTACAGGAAATGGTACTTTTGAAATTAGTACTACCATTGACTAGTCAATGGTACTACAGAAAGCGGCCCACGCTTGGGTTTTTCTCATCAGCTATAAAACTTGTTTTTCACAAAGTAAAACGTAATGACTTGTTTGCCTATCTGCCTAAAAATAATTATGAATTGTTTCCTTCAGTTATTGCACCACTTAATGTGTCTAGAGACGAATTTTGGCTGTTTTATTAGAAAACTAGTTACAATTTTACCATAGAAAATTATGTTTTTCTACTGCAATTTTTAAACGGTAAGAGATAGAAAGAAAACTTAAATACGTAAAATGTTTGTTAAAAAAGGACCTTTCACGTGGTATGGAATTTGTCATACCTTGCTATTTAAGAATTTTGAGTTTTCAGCTTTCTTTTATTCTTAAAATTTGAGATTTTTTTAAAATTAGAAAATAACATGGAAAATGCCCTTACTACAAGTTATCTTAAAGAGTAGCTCAAGAATAAGCTTGGAAAGAAATTTGGCGCTGTTCCGTTCAGTAGTTAGGGTAATACGGTACTTAACTTCAAAGTCCTTTTTTAAAACGTTTTGACCCACCCTGTAAATACGGTTAAAGATAATTAAACTTTTTTTGCACCAAAATGATCGGGGTGATTAAAGCTTTAAATTGATGTATCACACAACCCATGTTTACATTTGAAAATTTCTCAAAAAGCACCCCTACCCCCCAAATTGGGCCCTTTTGGGGCATTTTTCAAAATTTAAAATAATTTTATTGGATTTGGCATGTCCAAATTAGGGGGAAATGAGAACAAACAAGTGTTAAAAGCCTTACCTTTGCACACAATAGATATGGAAAGTTTTCAAATGAACACCCTATGAATTAATGCTTACCAAAAGCAGCCTATCCAAACAATGTCTTTCTACTTCTCAACATCATTTTTTTAAATAAAAGTGTTAACTATGTAATAGACACTATGAAATACTCGTAATAACGAGTCGAGTATTTCATCTGACTGTTTAACTAATGGATCACCATTTCCGATAAAGCTTTGCAATAATCTCCATAAAGACAACATAGATTCGATACAGAAGAACTTAAACAAACAGATTGTTAAAACTTGTAACATGATTTCAGAATGGCAACTGTTATGATACTCTTCGACATTAAAATTTGCATACAATTGATAACAACATACTCCTTCTACTTTGATATTAATGGACATAGTGCAGTTTTTAATTACTTTTGCATGTGGGGTGAGTAAGTTAGCTTAAAAGTGTAAAAATGTATAAATGTTAAATAATTAAACCATCGTAGTATTTACTTCAATGGATAAAACGTAACCAACCTATGATGTGCAAAGTCACGAGAAACTGAAACAGAAACGTATTTTCTTGGAGCTAACTTCCTTCACCGAACTTTCCAGCTTCAATAAGTCGTTGTGAAAGTCTGGTTGGATTCACCTAAAATACTTAATCTCAATCGCGATTTTTTCTCAAACACCTAATTGCACTATATTGGAATATTGTCTACAGAATATCATTGATATCCTGTAATAAACTATGTTTTTAGTTGGTATAGTATATCTCTTGAACACCCATTAATATGCCATAGACGGTTAAATTTGATATCAATGATCACGCTAGTTGCAATATCGTAAACTATATTAATAAATTATAAGTTCATTACAATAAAACAAACATCAGGTAAGTAATTTTTAAAATAAGACATCATAATAAATACTCTGTTAAATGCGTAGTCAGTTAATTTAGTAACGTAATTTATTAACAAAATATAATGAATTAGGAATTTTATTAAATAGGAAATGTACAAGGGAAATAACTTCCATCTATACGACGTGGATGCGACTCCTGAACAAAATCCCTCGTCCGCAGTCCGCACACATTCATCATGAGGGATTCTCACGTCAGGCCGCAAGATGCGCTGTGTGTCTGTTGTGTCTCTATTGGATTTTAGGCTTATAATGAAAGTAAACGTGGAAGTACTCCGTAATTGTAGTCTTATTATAGATTCTTGTAGGCTATTTAAAAAATAACAATGGTCGTAAAATCTGCTTTAAAATGGATATAATGTGTTATTAATTCTTGTGCACCGTAGTGGAAGGTAGCGGAAAACTGTTGTCAAGTTGTTTAATTATCAAGCTAAGTGTTATGGCTGTGAATTTTAGAACTTTATTTTTAGGTGAACATGAGGCTCATAAGTGCAAAGTTAACGACAGGATAGTTTTTTTAATAAATAAGATCAGCTGATTCTGTAGCCAGGGCAGTTTATTGCCCAACTGAGTTCAGCTTCGTATCTTATAAATGTAGAATCAGGCTAACATATTTTTAACATATTCAATGAAAATTAGTATTGCTCAAAATAAACACGTCATCTGGGGATAATTCATCTGTAGGGATTCTGAAAAAAAATAAAATAAAAAAATCGCTCTACTTTGTTGGGCACGGACCTGGGATTGTTGGTCATATTACTTTAGTTCATGTCAACAAGTGACCTAAGCCCTCAGGGCTCGTGACTTATACATAACGATTTATGGAATATTGATTTCCAAAAAAAGTTGTATTTTTATTAGGGGAGTCACATACGCAGAATATTTCGAATTAAAGGACTTTAGGACACTGCATCCATAGTAAATATCAATGTGGGTAAAATGAGAATAAATGCTTGGATGAGTTATTAAAAATAAAGTAATACGTTTAATGAATCAAATGTACGATTTAACGAAACAGTTGTATTATTCATTGAAACACTAGGTTTAGAAAAGTGACTCTATACATATACATTCTGTTATCCGGACATCCAGCAGCATACAGTGACATATTGCAATCCATTGTTCACATCTCAGTGGTCACGTGATGAGCTCACCTTGTTTGAAACACTCATGTGTATACTTCAGTGAAAGATAAGCATCACTTCCTTGCTTATGAACGACATTTCTAAATAATATAATTCGTGATTAAAATCTATGTATTTAATACACGTTAGTAAAAATAAGTAAAATTAGTTTACTTGAAGATGTATTAAAGTTAATTAATAATTAACCATTTTACCGGATAAGGCTGTTCATGATTCCTATTTTTCTTATTTTGGAAAAAATTAAAGAGCTGTGGAAACATTATTGCGTTGATATAGTTGCTGAAAAAAGGCTCATGCGAAGGTACATTTGAAAATGTATATCCCTCCAAAATAACCGCCATTTTGTTTTTTTTACATAAACATTTTTATCTCTAAGGCTTTCAACAGATCTTAATGGAACTTAGTCATAGGTACAGTTGTTCAATATACACATACAGTACCTTAGGAAAAAGAATTCAGTTGGCCCAACTTAACATTTAAAAAATTGTGGCTGTTTTAATTTTAAAAACTTTAATTACTACAAATTTATTAATGTTATGAAACCATTTCAGGAAAAGTTTTATTTAGTGTCTAAAGTTTCCTATTAAACACCAAGATCGAACGTGTTTCTTTAAAACAACACATTCATTGAACTTGTTTTAAGATGTTTGCAGGCATATGACTTTGAAGGGTACAGCTGACTGAGCTAGAGCTAGGGATAGACATGACAGTAAAATATTAATGCACTTAAGTATCTTGATTAGATGTTCATGGGCCCTGATAAGTTTACCTCTGGTCACATAACCAGCTAGCTGAATATAAAAACTCAAATTGTTTGTTTTTATGTAGTAGGACAGAAATGCAATCCTGGCATTTAATCTTAGTAATAGGCTATCTCACAATGTAACCACCAATATAGAAAAATAATACATATAATACAAACGTTCTGTGCTTTCAAACGAAACAGACATAGAAATAACATCATCCTTGCCCCTTCATCAATGTCCATTGTCAACCTTGGATTTGACTACTCGTATACAACGCTATTTTCGAACATAAATATTCTAATGGACTGTGGCTGTACCTAACCATCTGTCAGTATTCAATTGATTTGAACTTAAAACACATGTTAGCAATTATTGTTAACTAATATTTTACTTTTCTTGTTTACCTTTTTCTTTCTTTTGATCTTGTACTTTTTGCCCAGACAATAAATCCTATAAAATACTAATTATATTATTTTATTAATCATTGTACATCATCATTAACCACAGGACCATACAAATGGCTGAACACTGAGGATGCAAATCTACGAAAATCAAATAAATAAGAGAGCCAATTAATATGATAGAGCATGTTTTCCTAATTTATAATTAAAAAATTAGTTCCAAGCTGTATTGGGAACATTTGCACTTTTATATGCAAATCTACAAAAATCTATTTAAATAAGCGATACAATTAAGCTGATTGAGCATGTTTTCCTATTCCCCCTTTTAAATGGCCCTTTCATAATTTATTAAGTTATATTAGTTAGAGAACGTTAAGTTACTAGGCATCTTGTAAAAATAGTATATTTTTTAGGCATTTTTTTTACATTTTACTGTTAAATAGTGCCATGGAAAATGAATACTTGCTATCACATATTCTTTCCGAGTTTTGTTGTTGTTGTGTTAATAACTATGGATAGTTAAATTATAAATGTAAAAAAATAAGAAAATCGTGTATAGTATTTAGATTAATTGTAAGACCTTGTGAATATAATCATTTGGACTTGATTATTAATAAATATATTAGTTATATTGTTTATTAAAACACCCAGTTCACTTGAGTGACTACATTAATTCGGTTACCCAAGCAGCCACCAGCACACGGTTACACATTGCATGCATTCCATTGTGTACATTCGACTGTTTAATTGAAAATTTACATCCCTGCGATCACGTGGATGAGCTCACCTCGTTGTGTAAACTTCAGATAAAGATAAGCATTAATTCCTTGCATTTTATCAAGATTTATAAATAATATACTACGTGATTAAAATCTAGGTATTAAAAACGCGTTATTAAAAATAAGTAAAATTAGTTTAATTATGTAACACGATTCAATGCTTTCGAACGTGTTAATTTCTTTAATTAAACAAAATAGGATTTTATAGTTTATGGTTAACTGTATTAAAGGCTAAGGCTGTTATATTTCCTATTTAAAGGAAAAAATAAAAATCTGTGGAAATGCGTTGATATAATCTTTGCTACATAAGATTCAGTTAACTGATTACAAATAGATGACCTTATTCGGACAGCCAGCAGCATACAGTCACAAATCATGCATCATGTTTAGGTGGGAAATAATTTAGTAAATTTTACTCGGCCATGCTGATGTCAAGTTGCCTCTTCAGGTGCTGAAATATGTAAGATTTCCATCTCATAACCTAAACAAATTATAAAACGTAATGTTTTTAATTTAAGTCTACCCATGAATTCAAAATCCCCCCCATTGTTTACGATTATTAGCATCAGAAGTAATAGATCATTGTTACACTAATTATAGAAACATATTAACTATAAAATCGTAGTGAAGGATAGATACTTAAAGTTTGGTTGGATTAATTGATGGTCTTGGGCTTAATTAAGGAAAATCATTCTTTCTACTACCCTTAGGTCGGAAAATCAGTACTGCAAAACGTATGGTTGGTAATGCAGTGTAAGATTTAGTTCTCGCTCTGATTATCTACAACGAAATTGACAACACATGACTTATGTGTTAACATCCTTACTTCATTTAATACATTATAATCATGTTTTCTCTTATTTTATTCCTTTGGTACACTCATAAGGGTGTCATTATTGCTACTCCAATTGTTATTAAGCTTTAACTAGGTTGAGTGACGTACCTAACAATGCGTGGGCTCAAAGCTATACAGCGTGTCCATAAGTAGTATAGAGGCACTGGACCACCTCAACCAATCCTTGTCATAAGTTTCGTTTAGCTGGTTTCGAACCCGCAAGTCAGAATGAGTGGCCGTTCCACCGTGCATGAACCACATCTCATCACGCACGGGTAATCACTTTAACTCAAGATTTTCAAAGTTTTCAACGATACCTCCTCTGTCCCAGAACCCCCAAAATCACTACTACTGACGATGTTGATGTCGTTAAGTGGAGTTTCATTTTTTTGGCCCTCTTACTCTGGAAGGACATGGACCATTTTTTGTTAAAGAATCTGAAGTGGCAGAAAAAATGTATCAGTGGATATCAAAATACAAGGCAGAATTGTTTCAAACGGATTTCTCCTGGCCTTCTACCATACGGCTTGCAGTGCAGTAAACCGTTACGACGACAAACACATAGAGCGCACAAGAAATATAAAAGATGATTTCTTGTATCTGGAAAAATAGAAAGGTGGGTTTTAATATGTTCAAGTATTGGATGAAATTAAGAGATTGCACGGAAGACCCGTGCTTCGCCACGGAAACTTTCAGATTGGTTGAAATTTTTAGGCTTACTAAACAACTGTGCAAAGTTTCCACTTAGTCCGAATTTGTTAGGTCGAATAGCAGTTATATCCCTAAAATTCCTGGATTACTAGAGGAATAACATATAATTACTATGGTAATTGTCAAAATAAAATGAAAAATATGTACAATGTATATTTCTTCTGGCCTTCTACCATACGGCTTGCAGTGCAGTAAACCGTTACGACGACAAACACATAGAGCGCACAAGAAATATAAAAGATGATTTCTTGTATCTGGAAAAATAGAAAGGTGGGTTTTAATATGTTCAAGTATTGGATGAAATTAAGAGATTGCACGGAAGACCCGTGCTTCGCTACGGAAACTTTCAGATTGGTTGAAATTTATAGGCTTACTAAACAACTGTGCAAAGTTTCCACTTAGTCCGAATTTGTTAGGTCGAATAGCAGTTATATCCCTAAAATTCCTGGATTACTAGAGGAATAACATATAATTACTATGGTAATTGTCAAAATAAAATGAAAAATATGTACAATGTATATTTACCTCCTGGCCTTCTACCTTCCGCTTTACGGAGCAGTACACCGTTACGACAAGAAATGCGTATATCGCACAAGAAACATAAAAGATGATTTCTTTTATCTGGAAAAATAGAAAGGTGGGTTTTAAAATGTTCAAGTATTGGATGAAATTAAGAGATTGCACGGAAGACCCGTGCTTCGCTACGGAAACTTTCAGATTGGTTGAAATTTTTTATTAATTAGTGTTTTAAGTTCCAACAGCCTTCAGTCAACAATTCAGCTACAACCTGTTTTACTCCAATCGATGTCATATTAAAGTAGCTATTATAATGTCTCACCCGGTCCATAAAGTGTGTATGCTCAGGGTGGTTGCCCATGAGCAGACTGCATAAAGGTTTAGGTAGGTGCTGCAAAGATAGTAGCTGCACTTTATACCACCATTGCAGTACATACCTTTGAGTGTTATGGTACCTATCACTACCGAGCTATCTCCTTCATAGTATGTTTTCGTATTACATGTCATTGTTGATAGATGTTTCACCATCCATTGAATCTTTGGCAAATGTACACCGTGTCCCAAAAAAAACTGAACAATTTTAAATTGTTATATAATACGTCCAGGCGTACCTAGTCTACTTTGAAGGTGAATCATATGATAACAGAGCTCATGAAGTTTTGTTCAATATCAATTGTAACTATCAGCTGATTCATTGTTGTCGCTTGAAACTTGAAATTTAAAAACATTGCCCTGTCATGGACGCACGAGAGAAAGCGCAATGCGTTGAATGGTACATTCAAAGTAAGTCAGATTTTGCAGTGCAAAGAACATTTAGAAGACGCTATGGTCGACGTCCTCCATCACGGAACAGCATTCGAGCCTAGTATGACAAATTTATGTTAACTGGAAGCTTACAACATTTAAAAGGTAAAGGTAGGCCGAAAATCCAAAATGAATTGATTGAAAACGTGCAACAATTATTTCTTCACGACCCTCGAAAGTCTGTTCGCTGTGCAGCATGTGAGTTAAATTTGTCAAAATTATCAGTTTATAAGATAGTAGTTTCCGATGTCCGAGAATTGAGGCAAATAATAAATGCAGCCTTTACTAACATTACTGACGAAATGCGGCATAGAGTGTGGGCTGAATTGGACAGCCGTATTGACTATATTTTTGTCAACAATGGCAACCATGTTGAAAATCATTAACGCATATGATATCAAACAAAACTTAGGAATATTTGTGTCAGTTAAAATGTAATTAGTTTATCGTGTGATTGTTAAAAACTTTTTATAAGTAAATAAAATTGTTCAGTTTTTTTTGGGACACGGTGTATTTCAGGATGAGTTTGTTCATACATTTTGCTTGCGTTCTTCACCTGCTCTTTTCTCTGTGCACCTGCTACGCCGTTTACGCCTTAATGTATTTTGTTGAGTTTCCGGAATCGGCAAACGATTGGGAGAAACGGGCTCTTTTTGTGGCTCTTAGACGTTCATCACCAAACTTGACATATAATTCACTATTCCGATAAACTTCGAACACAAATTTGAATAGTTGTAAAGCTACAACCAGCTCACACAACCCACCATAGGCAAACGGCTTAGACATTTAATATAAGTATTACCTGGAATTGAGGTAATTATTCCCGTCACTGTCGTAGAATAACATTGAGAAGTAGTCCCAGTTCTTCACTGGTCACCGGAATTTTATCCCCCTGGAATTTTACCCCCTGGGCAAAGCTGACGTCACTATGACGTAGTAACCTGAGTGGCCAAAAGTTTGTTGTTAGGTAATAATTAAATCCACTTTTAATTATTAGAATTTGTAGAGAATAGTTTTTATTGGGTTTGTGTGATGTTTTCAGACAGAAATCAACCACATTGATATTGAGATTGACTTCTTGTTCACCTTCTTATGATTGGTCCAGTAGCTTTTGCACCACTTCTAGTTGCTTTGCATGGTACCTTCTAGTGCCAGTTCTGACCATTAAACCAGTGTCTCTGATTAAAGTAAGATCTTTCCACTATTTTATTATTTAGTACAAGATTTGGGAGTAATAAGACCATAATGGATTTTATTTGGAAAGTGTATTTGGTGTAATTTGAGAACCGTAAAATATATATGTATTTGGCCTACCATGTCTTTTAATTTATCTCACTTCTACTACCAGCTTGAATTAGATTCATCCTAAATTGAAGTATACTACCTAATTGGCTACATAGTAGGGGTATAAACTACAGGCCGCGGCCTGGTAGAATTGGCAACATTGCAAGGGGTGTTGTTCAGTGACAGACGTCCCATAAGATAACATGGCAGACAGGTGACATCAGCTCATTAATTCGCGCTTTATTGATTTAATTTTTAATTTATGAACATAAATTTATTAAAATATTGAAAATAAAACATACAGATTTGAAAATTTAAACAATATGAATTAAAATCTATATCCATACATTTTTAAGTGGAGTCAATATTCAGTAATCAATCTTTCGTAAATACACAAATACCATTAGTTGCTTCCAAAAAAATCAGCTGTTACAACACCACTTGCGACGTTGCCAGTTCGAAGGCCGCGGCCTGGAGTTAAAGGCTGGAGTTAACAGATTTTTAATTTTAATTTTGAGATTCGAGTATCAGGATTCGATCTTTGAAGCCAACTGTTGATTAATATGACGTATAAACAAACATCAAAATGGTAATTGATTCGATTATTTCTTCAACGATTTATTATACAACCGTGGTAAAACAATGTTTTTCGTTTCTATTGTAACAATAACAAAATATGCCTTATTGTTTCTTTACGAAGAAATGTTCACCCAATTATAATTTAAATGAGCTACTCAGTTTATTTTACATACTTATTAACTAACAGTTGGCTCCAAACGCAAATCCCGAACAAACAAAAATTAAACAGCGAATTATGTTTACTTAGTTGAGATTACAAAATAAATAAATAAAGATAGGCGACTAAATAATGAAATGTTTACAATTAATTGAAAACAGAAATAATAAAATCAATCATTCAATTTCTAAAATCCGGGAGTAAAAATCCGGGGGTAAAATTCCGGGGGTAAAAATCCGGCCCGTACATCTTCAGTTATCTAAACGTTTACGTATAAGCCGAGTGGGACTGTAGACAAATATATGCTGATGCTTGATGTTCAATTTGTACGTAAATACCTTCAATTTGAGACCTCAATCATAAAAATCGGTCGGGTAAAAGAGCCAAACGAAATCGGAAAAGAAAAACAAATTTGTTTATGTATACAGGGTGTCCATAAAAAACGTTTCAAGACTTTGGAAAATGAATCCTCATACTAAAAGGAAGAAAAAAGTTTATGGGAAGGTATGTCCGAAAATGCATATTAACCCAGATATCCGCCATTTTGTTTTTTTTACAAAAATATTTTTATCTGTGAAGTTTTTTATTTGACGATTATGAAATTTGGTATACATGTTAATATACACAAGACCTATCATAGAAAAAATAATAAAGTTGTTCCGATTGTAAAATTCAAAATGGCGGCCGTTTGAATTTTTCTAACTTAAATAACTCAAAAACGGCTAATTCTATGAAAAAATGTCAAGAATACTTTAATTTAGCATTTTTAATTTCCTATCAAACGATACCAAGATCAAAAAGATCGGACAAAAGATAACTGAAATATAACGTTTTTTGTGTAAAAATAAGGCAAAAATTAAGGGTTCCTCTACTAACTTTGCCTTATTTTTACACAAAAAACGTTATATTTCAGTTATCTTTTGTCCGATCTTTTTGATCTTGGTATCGTTTGATAGGAAATTAAAAATGCTAAAAAAAAGTATTCTTGACATTTTTTCATAGAATTAGCCGTTTTTGAGTTATTTAAGTTAGAAAAATTCAAACGGCCGCCATTTTGAAATTTACAATCGGAACAACTTTATTATTTTTTCTATTATAGGTCTTGTGTATATTAACATGTATATCAAATTTCATAATCGTCGAATAAAAAACTTCACAGATAAAAATATTTTTGTATAAAAAACAAAATGGCGGATATCTGGGTTAATATGCATTTTCGGACATACCTTCCCATAAACTTTTTTCTTCCTTTTAGTATGGGGATTCATTTCCCAAAGTCCTGAAACGTTTTTTATGGACACCCTGTATATGTTCTAACTATCATGATATTTTCTTGTTTTCTGGAACATGCTGTAATTCACAAGTGGTAAACACCTAAAATCTTAAAGTACGTGTCAATACGAACACAAAAATGTATATTTCAAAAATTCCCACCGGGGGGGAGGGGGGGGGGGGTATAGACCAGCCTCCGCTCTATATTGTTTTCTCATGTGACATCAAACAAATGTTTCGTCAAATAATGATCCACCCAGATGATAGAAACTATCAAATGTTGTATTGGATAGATGACAAAGACGATCCCCTTTCAGTTTACCGTTTAACTACGGTTGTGTTTGGATTCAACTGTTCACCCTACTTGGCACTAAGGACACTTCACCAACTTATCACTGATGAAGGCGCAAACTTCCCTCTGGCAGCTGAGGCTTTAAAGAAACAAGTATATGTTGATGAGTTCCTCCAACAACTCCCTTTCTTAAGTGAACTTAGCTTACCTCGATATGTTTCCGTAGCTGATGCTGCTCATATCAGTTTACATGGATTTTGTGATGGGTCTGAAACAGGTTACGGTGCTTATGTCTACTTGCGATGTGTAAGTTCTTCCGGAGAAATCAACGTACATCTGTTAATTGCCAAAGCTCAAGTTGCTCCTCTTAAGAAGATCACAATCCCTAGACTAGAATTGTGTGGTGCCCATGTTTTGTCCAAACTCCTAAACTATTGCAACTCCCTACTCTCTCAAAATTGCCTTGCCAACGAATTACATGCTTGGTGTGATTCATTTGTAGTCTTGTCATGGATAAAAACTGTACCCTACCGCTTAAAGGTTTATGTTGCAAATCGAGTCTCAGAAATTCAGGAACTTACTCCTACTTACATATGGAAACATGTCTCAACTCATTGTAATCCAGCTGACATTGCCAGTAGAGGAACCCTTCCCATTTCTATGAAAGAAAACAGTTTATGGTGGAACGGTCCCGATTGGTTATCTCTGGATCAGGAATCATGGCCTATTCCTCGCTTCACCCCACTCCAAGACGAACAATTGCCAGAACGTAAGACCGAACCTTTACCAATAATGGTTACAGCTCAAAAACCAGACTTATTCAATAGGTTTTCATCTTGGTCAACCCTCCAGCGAGTCATCGCTTACATTATACGCTTCAAAAATAACTTAACAAACCAGGTTAAAGAATCAGGATGTTTAAAGCTTGAAGAGCTTGATAAAGCAACAATCACTACCGGTAAAATGATTCAACAAACAGTTTTTTCTGAAGATATTATTAGATTGAAAGCTGGAAAACCTTGTTCCTCTCGTCTTGCGTCTCTCTCCCCCTTCTTAGACAAAAATGGATTGATTCGTGTAAAAATCACTCAGTAAAATTGGGAATCGAAGGAAAAAGGTTAATGTGTATTGAGAGTAATGCAAGCAATGAGCTCCCCTACTATTGAGTTACATTTGCATATGGTTGTTAGGTTTCACAGTGTTTTTTTTATAATTATAATTGTAGAGTAAATTAATAGTTATGCTTATTTTACTAAGTTATTGTTCGATTTTTTTATTTTTATTATGTGAAGTGTGAAGAACTTTTATTTTGATTTTAAGCAGCCAAATAAGGACTCTATCACGCACAGGTCATTGTGACCCATGTGATATTTTTATTTGATTCATGTAATGCTGCAAAATAATTTGTTGTTAATAAAGAATTTCTCTCTCTCTCTCTCGTGTTGGAGGTCGCCTCAAGCACTCTCAAGTATCCTACGCTGCAAAGCACCCTATTGCCTTGCCCAAAACTCACCATGTCGCCGATCTCATCGTTGATCATTACCATTTGAAAAACTTGCATGCTGGACCTCAGTTTTTTCAAGCCGTTATATCTCAGAAGTTTTGGATCCTATCTTCACGAAGTGTAATTCGAAGAAGAGTTTACAAGTGAATCCGATCCTTTAAATGCAATCCTAAGACCACCACTCAGAAAATGGGAGATCTTCCTCCACAACAAGTCCTACCCTCAAGAGTATTCAACAACTGCGAACACTCTCCAGACTTAACTAAAGTCTCACCCCTTCCAATCAATGATGAATAATGAAAGAAGTTCGACTGTTAACCATCAGTTTATTGTAAATATGTTCATTTCTAAAATACATTTTTTCTCAATACTTGATTATTAGGTAAACCCCTCTTAGTGGTTCACGGGCGGGGGTATGTTCTGTAATATTCAGTGTAATTGTGATTGGTTATAATAACGCTTTCTTTCATCTAAAAATAAATACAGATGGCATTGATTTTTTACTTGTTTTTGCGTTTTAAAACAACATGTGATTTTAACAATTACCTATTAGTAATTTTGTTAGTTGAAAACAAAACATCAAGAAATGAAGATCCCTCTCTCTTTTGTAATGTTAATTTCTTTTGTAGCTCTGTAAAATTACTCAAAGTTTATTTGTTAATATTAAAACTATTTGTCAATTGTATCTTCAAGTGTTGGTAATTTGTATTGTAAAGAATCAAACTCCGCTTATGCAACAAATAATACAGTCCACTTAATCCACTCTACACGCCACCGAAAATTCTACAAGGAACGCTCCACCACATTTTACTGAAAGCGTTCGGTTATGGTTATCCCAAAACTACCCGACATGGATTGACGTGGAGGAAGTAAGTGTGACATGGCCTCCTCGATCTTCAGACTTGAGCCCGTTAGATTTTTTTGTTTGGGGTTACACGAAAAGTCTAGTTTACTCAACTGTTGTAAACTCTGAAGTTGAGTTACGGGAGAGAATCTTTAAGGCTGCTGGGAAAGTAAGGAAAAATTTGAAGTATGAGATTACGGTTGGCGCAATTCGCAAGCGAGCTTGGGCCTGCTTGCGGGAAAACGGAGGGCAATTTACAACCAAACTGTGATTCCACCTTAATAAAAGTTGTGCTTCGGACAAAGTATGTCATTGATTTGTTTTAATGTGTTAACTATCCTGTCATATTAAAATGTGTGTATTGTGTTTTTACTCATGTGTTGTATTTTTTAGTAAAAAATTTTCCAAAGCCTCAAAAAAGTTCTTTAGTTTGATGGAAGTGTAGTCTGGTCAACCATAAATTACACAAACCCTCGTCTTCAGTGGTCAGTAAAATAGTAGGCATAAGTAAAATTCATTATTTTTACAATATATGTTTTTGCTTAACCGTGATTTTTCACATTCACCTATTATTGGGTCTGATGATTGAAGTGTCCAATCGAAATTGATCACCACTTACCATCTTTTTTGTATATTTACCGTCTTGTGAGTAACAGTATAAGCGTAAATAAATGTTAAAAATAACCTTTTCCCACAGTCACCCGACAAAGTTGGCTTCCTTGTACTGTTTATAGTACAGAAAGCTGCTAATTGCTGCATATTTATACTTCGTCGTACGGTTTATACTTTGTCGTACGATTTATACTTTGGCGCACATCAGGATTCCAACGAAACAACACAAAACAGCGTGGTTCTATTATGCACGTAATCCGTGTACGCTTGGAAATAGGTTGGCAACACTTAAAGATAATAATACTATGAGCAGCTGATTGACAAATATAACTACGATTTAACCTGTCATTTCGTGTTTATAGTTTCGGTATTTCTGAACTTTCTGGACTTTTCTTTTAAACGTTTTTAAAACATTCCTACGATCTTAATAAACAAGAAAATACCTTCAAAGCATTTTTTTAGGCGCGGAAACCACTTCAAATTACAAAAACATACGGAACTATATTCTCAAAGCGCGGAGCACATTTCTTGCCGAGGAAAAATAGCGGAGTGATACGGACCGGGTACTACTTTCTCTAGGGCACCTACAGTGTTGCCAGCTGAATCTAAAAACGTGTTGTATCATGTTTGAAAGACTAATTATTTATATGCTTTATAGTGACTGTAGGAAAAATATAATGTGTAACACGAGTGCAAAAGGCCTTTGCTGCACTCGAGATCATTCTCGTAAACATTGCTCTCGTGTGCAGCAAAGTGCCACTTTGCCCACTAGTTACACAAATAACTATATAATGAGTGTTTTGGTAAATTACCTCTTGTTTTATTGTTCGGTTGATCAATTGATCAGCTGATGTCTAGAGGTTTTGATAAACAAAAAGTGCAAGGACATATGATTCGATTGTTTGCGTATTGGCTGAAATTGCTGGATCAACGAAGTTCTTACTATGATCAAGGCCCTATTAGAAAAACAGGCCATTGTTGCAGCAACACACTACGTTAGAGTGGTGGATAGTTGTCCTAAAATCTTACCATTAAAAACTGACAAACAGCCAGCTTATTTAGCTAAAACAAAATGGGATATGGCCAGTTAATCTACCAACGAATCTACCCACTAGTGTGACTTCATGGATCCTGCGGCTGGAATGGCAGTTATCATCGCTATTTTGTTCTTTAAAATTTAAATCAACTTTAAAATACTGGGTTGTTAAAAAAGAATGTTGCAAAACTAAGTTGTTGGTACGTCCGTTGCCGTGATTACAAACTGCTGATTGTTACATGATTAGAAAGGGTGTGTTTATGAGATTATTTTTTGACAATATCATGTTTTCTCTCAATGCCTTGAAGCACCCCTCAGTTGCTTAGTTGAATACCACGATCCCTGCCAACAAATGGCTACTACAAAACAAGAAAAAGCATTTCACGTTTTAGAATTTCCTCTTACTAAATGCTATTGATAGTGTTCAACGAAACTTTGGACCAAATTTAGGAAGGCGGCTCCTCGTCGAAAATGCATAGCTTGTTGGATGAGGCAACTTGTTGGATGAGGAAATTCTTCAACTTGACGCTTGTGTGCCGGGAAGAGTTCACTGTGAATAGTATCGAAGCTAGATTACGCATCTTGACAGTCAAAGCCGGAAGGGAACTAACTGTGTACTATTCACTTACCACGGTCAACGGATTTACGCAAGCGTTTGGGACAAAACCCGTACAAAGTGCAGTTATTACAAGCATTGGAGCTTACTAACAAGCCAAAACTAACAGATTTTTTAAATTATAGCTATGACTCTTGTTTCGATTTTGTTGACAGGCTTCATGGTACTCAACTAAGCAACTAAGACAGAACATAACCTTTTAAAAACAAACTTAAAAACACGCGTTTTTACATTGCTGTGACCAATCAGCTGTTTGAAATAACGTAAACAGACTTACAAACCGTTAGTTTTGCACCATTCTTTTTCAATAACCCTGTACGTTACACGATTCTTTGCCAGAATCAAACGGTTTAGGAAGAACCGCCATTTCCAATTTACTTCAACAAAAACGTTTGCTAATCAACTTCACGTCGAATAGCGTCTATAATACTTTGCATGGAAAGATTCATTTTCCTACAGTCACCCGACAAAGTTGGCTTCCTTGTACTGTTTATAGTACAGGAAGCTGCTAATTGCTGCATATTTATACTTTGCCGTACGGTTTATACTTTGTCGTACGGTTTATACTTTGCCGCACATCAGGATTCCAACGAAACAACACAAAACAGCGTGGTTCTATTATGCACGTAATCCATGTACGCTTGTAAATAGGTTGGCAACACTTAAAGATAATAATACTATGAGCAGCTGATTGACTATTATAACTACGATTTAACCTGTCATTTCGTGTTTATAGTTTCGGTATTTTGCAATTTCTGAACTTTCTGGACTTTTCTTTTAAACGTTTTTAAAACATTCCTACGATCTTAATAAACAAGAAAATACCTTTTCACCACACTATCATGTTTTTGGCTGTATTACATACATTGGTGGCTGAAAGTTACGCTTTGCTGGCCATGCCAGCTGTCATGGTAATTTGGGGACCGAGCAGGTTTTTACAGACCGGGGCCGCAAAATCAGCTGTCCGCTTACTTACTTAAAACATGAATGCATTTTAAAAACACAATCAAAGTCCATAGCATTGCAATAGAATTGTGTTATTGTCACCGTTGCCTAGCAACTATTTATTTTTATTTTTGCTGATTCCTCAAACTATTTCTTCACATAAACTTAAAGTTGTAGTTGTGTTGACTATCAGTGTGCATTATTATAGTGGTGAATAGTGGTATTAGGGTATAGTGTGGTGAAAAATAGCGTTCGTACCACGGACCGAAATGGTTTTGCAGCTCTCGATCGATTTAAGTTCTCGACTTCGTCTCGAACTTAAAAACTATCTCGAGCCGGTAAAACCTCATTTTCGGCCCTAGGTACGAAATATACTATTAAAGCATTTTTTTTAGGCGCGGAAACCATTTCAAATTACAAAAACATACGGAACTATATTTTCAAAACGTGGAGCACATTTCTTACCGAGGAAAAATCGCGGAGTGATACGGACCGCGGGTACTACTTTCTCTAGGGCACCATTTGTGTTGCCAGCTTAACCTAAAAACGTGTTGTATAGTGTTTGAAAGACTAATTATTTATATGCTTTATAGTGACTGTAGGAAAAATATAATGTGTATCACGAGTGAAAAAGGCCTTTGCTGCACTCGAGATCATTCCACACTCGCCTGCGGCTCGTGCGTAAACATTGCTCTCGTGTGCAACAAAGTGCCACTTTCACCACTAGTTACACAAATAACTATTGTTTAATAACAATTGTTCATGTAACACACTTTAACTGGAATCAATATTCCTATTGTTTTATACTCCTAAACTCAATAAAACCCAAGTATTAAACTAAAACTATACCAATGGATATAGTCCAGTGCAATTAGCATTTGGGTAAGGAAATTCAAAAAAAAAAGTTGAAACCTGTTGGAAATCATTTATTAAGGTCTCCTAAACCCACAGAAGAAAGTCCCAGAAAATCCCATGGGGACTTTTCCGCCATTTTGAAAAATAAGTCGGCCATGTTGGATTTATGCAAGCCTTTACGGGAATGGGTGTTACTAGTAAACTAATTGACTTAAAAACCTCCTGTTTGCATAAAAATGTCTTGTAAACTCCAGGCTAGATATTAAATATAAAAATACCCCCGCCGCAGCAAACCTGCAGACTAAGCGAATTTCCATTTGCCTGAATTTATTTTAAATGAAATCTATTTAAATAACATTAGGTTTAACGAGTACCTAAGCTTGATATTACAGGTAGCTGAGGTAGCCTAATAAAATGCGTTTTTAAGTAAAATATTAGTAGATTAATATAAAATAGATAAATTTTCCATGTTTAATCAATATATTTCCATAAACAAGCAAACTACAACATTTTACAGTATTCTCCGTAAGAATAACATAGGAAATTTTAAATTATCAGTTTTTTGAATTTTCTCCATAACCATTAACCGTACAAAAACACTTTGATATACTAAATTATTTGTTTTTTAAGCTCTTTAAAAAGGTCTAGAGAGAAATTGGGAAATTTTAAGTTTTGAGGGTCAAAAATGAGAAAAATGAGGATGATTTAGTAATACGTAAAATAAATAAAGATACGTCTTATAACACTTGAAACATATATTTATGCTTATACTGTTACTCACAAGACGGTAAATATACAAAAGATGGTAAGTGCTGATCGATTTCGATTGGACACTCCAATCATCATCATACCCAATAGGCGAAATAGGATTTAGTAATACCAATATTTCAAAAAGAGTTCCCTGCTAACCCCACCAACAAATCAAGATTTATTGCACTATTAACTGTTCACCTCACAAACGTGAGATGCCAGGTTTCACAAGCTACATCTAACGCAGACACTCTCATTGTTTCAACAGCTCTGCATATTTCCCCAACCAAGACTTTGGTACTAGTGGTACAAGAAATATACCTTCTTGTATTGTTGATTACTCTCACTCGATGCAACGTATTCATGCTCATTCCTGCCAAAGGAAACAAACCTCACCGCATTTTTAATATTAGGAAACTGCAAGAAGGTTTAGGTGAGTTACAACATTTTCTTTTCCTGCTACACGCATTCACGCAGGTTGCGGTACAACCTATGCCATAGGAAAGAAAGCAGCGTAGAAGAAGCTCCGAAACGATGCAGGACTTCGGGAATCCGTATCCGTCAGTATAGCCAGCCATAGCCTATTCAATTAAGATAAATCTCCTCAAGATTGCAGCAGCTGGGGAGTAATTCTTTCTTAAAATATATGGTGTTAGTAGAGAAGTAACTGACCTTAACATTGCAAGGCACTGCATGTACATAAGAACGATAGCAAAGCAGAGACTTAGTGCAAATTTCAACCTCGCCTCTTTCCCCCAACCAAAGCAGCAGCCCTCCAATACACCCTGAGGTCTTATCATCAAATTCAGCAGTGGAAAGGTGTTAATCTCCCAGCTACGGACTGGGGCCGGAAGCTAAGTGCTAGTCAGGGTCTAACACCTGTAACAACTCTTCAACAACCTGCTCATCAAAATCTACTTAATCTTATATTCTGCAACTGCAAAGGCAATTGCGAGAAGTATTGATTGTGCCGAAGAAGTTCGTTATCTTATTCTCATATGTGCGGACTCTGTGCAGGATTTGGGTGCGGTAATACACTACCAGTTACTGAAGATAAACTTGACGACCTGTTAATCTAGTGGTAATATTAACTAGTGAATGATCCAGTCTACTATATCCACAACGTTCAAACAAAACTTTGGAGCTTTAAGGAAAATGTGACGAAAACTGCCAGGCCGTCGAGCGTCTGAGCGAAAATGTTTTGAACGCTTCTATTGGTTCTTGAGTAGGATGGTTAAAATATTTAGGTACCCTTTTAGTGTATTTGATAGAAGATTTTATTCTCTACAATTTGTATTAACAGTTTTCCTTATAACAGCAAACCAAAAGGATACTTGGTGAAAAATGCTAATTATTAGTTACAATATGTCAAAATAAATAAGTTTTAAATTAGTAAATAAAAGTATCTATCTATCTATATATTAATAGGCAAGCATGTTTCTTTAAAACCTTTTTTCTCAGCTCGTGTGCATCGCAGGGAAAATCTACGCATACTGTTAGAAAGATATTTGCCTGTAGATGTGCAGAATCCCTTTAAAAATTAAAATAGGCTAAAAAATAAGCACAAAAAACGAATTTGAAAACTTCTAAAAATTAGCATGGACCAACTGGGTTGCCATGATGGTGACGAAATAACAACAAAATGTAAACAGAAAATCAAAACAAATGGAAGAAATCCCAATCACATGTTTTATTTACAGTGTGGGGAGAAAATAGAGAAGTCTGTACATTAATTATTTTTGGTCGAGTTTCGACCACAGGACGACCACTAGTACTTATTTAATACGCAAGCATGTTTTTTGTGACAATTACTCCTCCGAAACTACTGAACCGATTTACATGTTCTTGGTGTCATTGGAAAGAGCGTAACGTGAAGTTGTGCAGGAGACTTTCTCTTTAGGGAAATAATCAGAGAGTGAGGCCCTAGGGCCCTTTAAAGTTGCGTATTTCACCATAAGATTAACATGGGAAACAAAAATTACTATGCAACTCCAGCTGTTGTCAGAAATTAAAAGTGAGAAGAAGAACATATGTTAATTTTAAACAGCAATAAGTTTGTTAATTTAACAGTTTGCTACAAACATTTACTGACTTGGTTGAAATGAAATATTTACTATTTGAATTCGGGTTGGCGTAAATATTACAATGGAAAAAAGCGAGAGAGCCTGGATAAATTTATATATTCTGTTATGTACATCTGGAATATTTCCATCATCTTTGGGTCGAATATTTTAAAGTCATCAGAAATAATGAACGTTATTCCTTTTAAAATAACACCTCTAATACTTAGAAATTGCTCGAATTCGAGCAACAGGGACACTAGTAAAAAATAAAGTAACACATTTTAGTGAATTTCCCTATGGGGAAGTAGCCTTGAGTAATTTTTGTTTGATTTTGACAAAATTTTGTGTGAAGGTGTAAAGCGGGATAAAATTAAATGATTTCGCGAACCATCATGATCGGACTATGGGAACAGGGTTTTACGAGGGGGTTTTATAGGATAGAAATTTTTTTCAAATTTTGACCCTCAAAACACAAAATTTCCTAATTTCTCTCTAAGACATTTAAATAGCTTACAAAAAACAAACAATTCAGTTTCCCAAATTGTTTTTTTACGGTTAATGGTTATGGAGAAAATTTAAAAAAAACTGCAAATTTAAAATTTCCTATGTTATTCTTATGGAGAATATTGTAAAATGTTATAGTTTGCTTGTTTATGGAAATATATTGATTAAACATGGAAAATTTATCTATTTTATATTAATCTACTAATATTTTACTTAAAAACGCATTTTATTAGGCTACCTCAGCTACCTGTAATATCAAGCTTAGGTACTCGTTAAACCTAATGTTATTTAAATAGATTTCATTTAAAATAAATTCAGGCAAATGGAAATTCGCTTAGTCTGCAGGTTTGCTGCGGCGGGGGTATTTTTATATTTAATATCTAGCCTGGAGTTTACATTTTTATGCAAACAGGAGGTTTTTAAGTCAATTAGTTTACTAGTAACACCCATTTCCGTAAACGCTTGCAGAAATCCAACATGGCCGACTTATTTTTCAAAATGGCGGAAAAGTCCCCATGGGATTTTTTGGGACTTTCTTCTGTGGGTTCAGGAGACCTTAATAAATGATTTCCAACAGGTTTCAACTTTTTTTTTGAATTTCCCAAATTTGGCCATTTTGGAGCTAATTGCACTGGACTAATACAGGTGATTAACATCCACTCAGTAATTGAAGCATTAACCACATGTAGATGTAGTGGAGTTGTCATTAATATTGTTCGCATTTTCAATTCAGTGAACAATAATCGTATTAGAAGGTTTTGTTAGGAAAGCGGCACATCATAATCAGGAAAAATCACTATAATGACACACGAAACTGCAGCACTTTTTTTATAAGTTATATTTATTTAATTTAAGTATGATTTATTAGAGAGGATAAGTGTAAGAAAAGTACATTGTGGCAAATAAATTGATGTATGCATAAATACGTTTTTTTATGTAAATGTTTTTTATATTACATAGATTGTTCCAGTATCTTAAAATACTAAATTAAATAAGCAATTTAAAGAGTTGCGGAGGCAATGAGATGGTTTGGAACGAATGGAACATGCTTTATTTTAATAAAAAAGTATTATAATAAAATAAACTTACTCTATAATTAAATGCAGCTTGAAGAACTAGCTGACAATTTATATTTTCTTTCATTGAAATTTTTAATTTATATTTTCTTTCATTGAAATTTTACAAATTGCATAACAGTATCATTAATCAGTTAGTTAATACCACTTGTAAAGGTTTATAAAGTTTTAAGATTATGCGGTGTTTAATGGTTATACAGGGTGACTGCCGGGAACCGGACGAATTTGCAACAGCTGTTACATTGTTGCTACACGTGCTAGGGAGATTGAGGTTATGTCATTGTTTTGAGTGAGCTTTACCATTTTAGTCACGATGGATCAGTGGTCAGTTCAGCATCGTGTTTTTGCATATGACACATTTATTAAAAATGGCGAATCCGTTATCAAAACACAGCGTATCTTCCGACGCCACTTTAATATTGCGCGAAATGACACGGTTCCAAGCCGGAATACATTGCTAAGATGGGTGCACAAGTTCAGAACAACAGGAACAGTATCAAAGAAAAAGCCACCCGGTCCAGCAAGAACAGTGAGAACACCAGACAACATCGCCACAGTGAGAACTGCTTTGATGAGGAGCCCGGGTCGCTCTGCACGAAGACACGCAAAAGAGCTACGCATGAAGCGCGATTCTGTCAGAATAATTTTAAAATCAGATTTGAAATTTCATCCCTACAAAATACAGGTGGTACAGCAACTGAAAGAGAGGGACTATGGACAAAGAGAAGATTTCGCAGTATGTATGCAGGTGTTGTTTACTGATAATCCTGATGTAATGATGTTAATGAGCGACGAAGCTCACTTCTACTTAAACGGTTCCGTGAACAAACAAAACTTACGATATTGGGCTCCTGAAAATCCATGTAACTTTCATGAAAAACCACTCCACTCTCCAAAAGTAACGGTTTGGTGTGCTGTAGGCCACTTTGGGATAATTGGTCCGTATTTTTTTGAGGAAAATGGAGTCACAGTGACAGTGAATTCTGCACGCTATGTTCACATGTTGGAAACATATCTCAAGCCACAACTTCAGAGGCGAGGAATAAACGTGAAAAATGTTTACTTCCAACAAGATAAGGGCCACAGCGCATACTACCGCTGCATCGATGAGAGTTGTGAAGAAGATGTTCCCTGGCAAGTTGATTTCACGTTTTGGTGACGTGCCGTGGCCGCCGAGGTCACCAGATTTGTCGCCCTGTGACTATTTTATTTCTTATGGGGGTATTTGAAAGCTCGTGTCTATGTTCACAAACCACGAACATTATTGCAGCTAAAAGATGCAATCACCGAAGAGGTGAATTTGATTGGACAAGACATGTTGATGAGAGTGCGTAATGATTTTCTCCAGAGGTTGGAAACCTGTATCCAGGTTAACGGCCATCACATGCATGATATCATCTTTAAGAAATAAACCCAAACTAGGATAAAAGGTCCATAAAACATGTTTTTTGAAATGGTATGTTTTCACCAATATACAAGGTGATACTTTTACAAACCTCTTCTCGATCAAAGCAATGAATTGCACCGCTCGCTGTAGTAGCCTACAGTCTTGCCATTCTGTGACACGCTGCTGATTCCGATTGTGTGTGCATTGTTGACGAGTCCATCAGCACCACAGTTATCGCCCTGGTGCTTGCCGTTCCCTCCTGCGAAAACGTAGAAAGCTCCTTTGCCTTTCCTACCCTAAAAATTATCAACAATTAAATAATTTTACTAATTTAAAATAAGGTTGTACTATTCATTTAAAAAACGTCCGGTTCCCGGCAGTCACCCATTAGTATTTTGTACCAAGTCCCAATTACTAGCAGACAGTGCTTATTTTTTATATAAGTTTCAAATCCAATCATCACCTGTGTTGAAGTTTGTTCTGGTGATGTTCAAACGTGCCAGACATTAGAACACAGAACATTCGGTACATTCAGATCACAAGAACATTCCCAAGTTGTAGGAGATTACAACGTCAAGCAAGTTGAGAGATAATACCGCGTGCATGAATAGCTTACCTGCATTGTTTGTATTTTACAATTAATAGATACATTTCTATGATTTTGAAATAAATGCTAATGCTTTCTATATTGGCACTTCAAAATTGTTGACTTCAAGCCAACTGCATTAGCAGTCTATAAAATCATTATACATATTGTCTACTCTATTAATATTTTATACATATTCATACCTACATACATATTCTAATATTAATGCATGGAATAAGAACTAGTTTATTAACTTAACATTAGTTCTGATCTTACTGTACTTCATCATTTGAAATTTTGTAAAACTTGAATTGATGAACAATTTTAAAAAGGTTATAGTCACTAACGGCCATTGTGGTTATAAACTGTGTGTCATAAACATTTTCCATCTCTTGACGTAATTTCTTCATTGTATTTATCAATAGGACTTAAAATCTCGGAGCCAATGCGTATAGTGATTGATCTTTACTAAATTTTATTATGGAAATAAATGGATCATTGACGTGATTTCACTACACATCCAGGGGACGTTTATTTTATAGGCAAGAGGAAGTTCTAATACGCTTTTCAAAAACTTGGGTGTTAAAACTTATTTAATAGACTATTTTAATGAGATGATAAGACATTTATGTCTTGCTAAGTGCATTGTTCTTATGATCTCTCAATAGCGCAGTTCATTGTTTTGAACGTAAGCCCAGTGTCAGGACTAAATGGCCTAATCACCTGATCAATTAGTGTCATTGTGTTAACGGTGACCAAAGCTTACTAGTAGGGGCGTTACTAGACTTGACGCATGGTATTGCAGTTTAAAGTGGTAAATATTAACATAATCAAGTATTTCATGGCTTACTCTATTCAATGGTAAAAATTCAACTTTATTATCATTTTGTCCTAATTCATAATAATGTCGCTTAAGCAGTGATACCTCTTATCTCCATAAATGGTACTCTTGCTGCAAACTCACTGATGGTATATTAATTTGCTGAAAAGTACATGAAACCACTACTGTCGCATTCAGGATTTAGAATCGATTGTACCAGGCGGCCGACTGTTACATTGTACCCGAGGGCGACAATGTCATTGACTGTGACATTGTATACTGACAAGGTTTGTTCTACGTGCGTGGGTTCGATTCTTGTGCGTGTAAAGTCTATATTAGGCTAAGAAATAATGCGGGGGTTAGCCGCTATGAGAAAACCCCCATAACTGAACCACCGGAAGACCAATAAAGCGAAACATTGTAAGCGAACATAAACAAAAGATTAATACAGGTCATAATCATAATAAACACAAACCCATGATGGCAGTGCTTCTTGTATACATGCGGTGGAACTATGAACTCCACAAAAATATAATTAACAAAGCTGGGCACAAGACATCAAGTCAAGACACCATGTCGTTGTCGAGAGTACCCTGAAGATCTTCATTAAAACTAAATAAGCTGTGCTAAAGAGTGTCACCTCCTTATATGTCAAGTGTTTTTTTTTGGTTGGTTAGTTAGTTCATGCAATTATAAATTACAGCTATTCCTTTTGACTTTAAGACGAAGGTAAAAGTGCCGTGTATTTATACTAGACAAATACACGCTTTACATTGAAAGACAAATAAGAAAGTGCATTTCTAGTGTTAGGATTCTGTCCTTACCCACAATAATCGTAATTTCATGCAAAAATTATCAACATTACAACATTTAACTTTTTTTCATCTAAAAAAATAACTTTTTTAAGTTACTAAGCTTTAGTTTTATTGTATAGAGGTATAAGCCTCTTTAGAAATCACCCCCGTATAGCCTCACACGAAAAATCAAAAACTTCGAACACTACCAAAGTAATAAAGACGATACACTGTCCAATTGTTGTGCTGTAAATTTAGGAAATGGCTGTGGCTTTAGTTTGGCAATAACATTATTGGGGGAAATACCCGACAGATAGATGCGCTAATACTGTGGGAGAAAATATAAATTGGTTTCCCAATATAAAATGTACCACTATAAAAGAATAGGTTCGGACACGTTTAAAAGTTGTAGGGTAAAGAACGTTCATGCAAGTTTTACAATATGCATTAATTTGAGAACTACCTTCCTAATGAATTACCTTTCTAATAGATAATCAGGTAAGACAAACTTGTTCTGCAAATAATGTCTGGGTGAATGACATTATTTGCATATGATGAAAAATAAGAATTATGATTTTCACTGCAAAAGGTAGGCTAAGTCGCCTAATTTTATTTATATAGATTAGACATATTCAACTAAATGCAGTGTGTCTTTATTAGAAGATGTAGACTTTATCTACTTCCATAACTTTGAAAAAACTTAAGTAGATACATGGATTCTTTTTAAAATTTTAGAGACTCCTTAGTTGTTGAAAGCATATTATATGTCTTACTTCCAGGTATATTTTATAAAAAAAGAAGGATTCAGTTATCATAATCTATAAGATTTACTTATTGCACAAGGTCATAAACACTATTGGTTACTCATTTGTTTGTGACCTGGAGCACCGCGTGTTTGGTACATGACCAAATAATTAAACAAAACTAGATATGTATCTGTGCGAACCACAGACTCCGACATTAAGTTTACAACGCTGAGATGGTAAAATAATAAAGTGAGGGCTAAGATATGGTGTTGGTGAGGGCACAATAACATTGATGTGACAAATCCAACAATATTAGCGTATGATAATATCTCGCTGTTTTTTTTTCTTTTTGAAAACCAAAAAAATAAGGTATTTTCAAAAAACCTCCTAATAATAGATTATGCTTTAATGTTAGTAGTTATTAATTGATTTAACTGAATAATTAAATACTATTACGTAAAGGGTTAAAGATTATGCTGATTATCGTTTCGTTTTTTAAAAGAATCTAGAAAATTTGGTGATAGCATACAGGGTGTTTCCAAATTGTCTGGATATATTTTGTGAGCTTGTTTCTTGGGTTAAGACAATCATAAAATGCTATATAAGTGTGGGTCTAAAATGCCTAGATTTCAGTTTGTGATTTTTAAAAATTATTTTATATTTTGGGCATTTTACAAAATAGAAATTTTACAATTGGTATGAATGAGTATTTTAGTAGGTAAGAAGAGCTTACAAAGTTCCGTTCCAATATCTCAAGCTGTTTTAAAATGGCGGCCATTTAAAGTCTTTAATGCCAATTATTATGAAAACCGTAAATATTAGGAAAATTGTTTTTCGGATGAAAAAAGTTAGAAAATTTAAATCCAAATCAAATGAGACTTTTTGTTAAAATCGGATGACAAAGAACCGAGTTATCAGTCTTTTTCTACATTCGGTTACACAATTTAATAGGACTACCATACTGTTCTGTAAAATAACAAATAATAATTAATATGGAAGTCCTATTAAATTGCGTAACCGATTGTAGAAAAAACTGATAACTCAGTATTTAACATCGGTTGTTTGTCGTCCGATTTTAACAAAAAAGACTCATTAGATTTAGATTTAATTTTTCTATCTTTCTTATCTGTAATCATATTTTCTTAATATTTACGGTTTTTATGAAATTTGGCATTAAAGATTTTAAATGGCCGCCATACAGGGTGATTGATATATAGTTTTATTCGAAAACCATAAGAGGTATCAAAAAAAGTTAAATGGTAAGTGCCTTGGATTTTTTATTTTAAAAATTGCAGTCAAGTCGAAAAATTATTTTAGCCACCATTTTTCCAATATGGCCGCCAACTTTGATTTTTCTTATGGAACACCCTGTATTTTATGATGTATTCCGGTAGAAAATGTAATTTTAAGCCAATTTTATTTTTGTGTTTTATTTTTTTTAATCCAAGGCACTTACCATTTAACTTTTTTTGATATCTCTTATAGTTTTTGAATAAAACAGCTGGCACACTTATATCAATCACCCTGTATTGCAACGGCTTGAGATACCTGAACTAAACTTTGTAAGCTCTTTGTACCTACTAAAATACACATTTTTACTAATTTTTAAATATCATTATCCGTTAGAATATTGCAAATTTAAATATGTTATTAAAATTTAGTATACAAAATATAAAAGCACGTTGATTTATTAATGAAATTTGTCATTGAAATTTGTATTTAGCCTATTAGTTATGCTTATACATTTGTTTTTTACCACTTAGGAGTTCCTGTTATAAAACAGATTTAGCCGGACCTCTACACAAGGCTAAATGTTTAAAATAAGATCTTTCCATCATATATTTTTTTAGGACTGAAATACCCAGCTGCATTATATAAATTCAGTTACAGTTTAATGCATTTTGTAATTTCTTTTGTTGGAGTAATAAAATATGAGAATTATACGTGGAAATGGTTTCTACTTAATCTAGGCTAAGCCATGCTCAATTCATATAGTTCTGTATTTTAGTTTGTTACATTTATACTTCTGATCATTCAACTTTAAGAGTATGAGATCTAATGAAATATAAAGAGAGTCGTCAATCGGTCGGATTGGATTGCCATTGGTGCAGAAGTAGTTAATCTCCTAAACAATGGGCATGACGTCACACACGCGTTGGCTTTGTTAGGCTCGTGATGAGTTTCCCATTGATAAGTCATGAAAGAATGTTTACTACCTAAAATATTTTATTTAAAGAAAGTAGTCTACTGAGAGCCAATTTGAGAGAAGAATTTAAGCATTTTAAAGAGTCACTATCTTTTTATGGGTCACAAAATATCACCATGTTGTGATCAAACGAAAAAATTATTTAGTCCAAAGGTGCCATTGGTATCATTGTTATTTCAATAGCCTTATTCGAAAAATTTATTCATTACACGTTATTACTATTCTAAAACTATTATAAATAGTCCAGGATCTGAAGGGGGTTGAGTACGCATGAAAAGGGTTACGCAGTTACTACAAACTATATTTATGTATTGTAATAGTGATACGACGTCTTAATACATCATTTCCCTTTACTATATAAGAAATTTAATGAAGTTGTATATTTGTAACTTGAGGTTTTTTCGGTCTTTCATTTATTTATTTGTTTGTTTACGGATGCACCATTTTTACGTGAAAAATACAATAATCTTGCATACAGAAGCAGAAAAAAAAATCACAGGCCAGTACAAAAGTAGTGAAAAAAAACTGGAAAACAAGACTTCAATAACAAGACTTAAAAAGATAAATAACAACTATAAATAACAAAATATAAATAACTAACTATGAATAACAAACTATAAGTAAAAACTATAAATAACAAACTATCTGAACAGTTCATTAAACTATCATTACTCAGTTTTCGTAAATACACTTCTTCTTCTTCTTCAGAATACATTTTAGTTGGTGGGTTTTTGCAATTATTGTCCTTACAAGTGTAATAACTACAACAAGATTAATGATTTACAAAGCATATACAAGACATTTTTTTGCAGTTTTTACACGAGCAAGGTGGGATTAAAGTGTCTGGTATGGCTGGCTTTGTCATCAATAGGGGCTTTAATTGTCTTATTTTCATCCAAGAAAAAACCAAACTGTCAAGTCTAAATGTTCCATAAATGGAATAGTGGAATTTTGCCAATACTACAGTTGAGTGGTGCACCTAAGTATATGTTGGCGGAATGAGTTGGAGGTGCAAGGCAAACAACCAATGTCATTTACTGCTGATGGGGATGACAAGAAGTGAATATATCGCTTTCATCACAAGCTATTCCCTTTTTGTTAATCATTTTTAAGTATACAGCTTCTAATTGTCGAAGTTGAACATCATCAAGGTCTTGTTTATATAACGGGTGGAGCGTATCTAAGACAAATTCTGAATTTTTTGCCAAGTTGAAAGCATACTTTTTAGTACCTAGGTTACTTGTTGAGTCACAGCCGGTAAATGCATGTAGAGCTGGTAGATGTTTCGATAATTTTTCGTCTAGTGCTTTGGAAGCTAAACATCCCAGAGCCCTTTTCCTTTCTCCAGTGCCAGCTACTAACCACAAGGTATGACAGCCAATATCCTTAAAATAATGCCAGGATGAAACCCCTATTGCAAACACATCTGTGTCTGGGCTGTGATTAATAAGGTTTACACCTTTCCTATTTCACAATGAGTCATATGCATGAACGAAGATCCTGGTATCTGCTTCGTTCTGATTGGAGTTTAGGGTTGCATAATCTTGTATTAGTTGGTCTTCTGATTTTACATAACAGTTATTTTCATTTTCAAAACTACCTGATAAAAAAAATATAGTTTTTCATCAGGGACGGTTATGATATGGATTAAAAAATCCGAAATGTACTTTGCAAGGTTTCTTTTGTTTTCGGGAATAATTATGTAACGCGGCCACTGTTTTGGGAATTTTTATTAGCAATGGTGTCTTTCCCAAACTTCTCAAATCATTTTCCTCATTTTTAAGTGATTTACTGATGTTACTACATCGATCATACACAAGGTCCACTCGTATCGTTGTACTGTTTTGGAGAAAACGTTCTGCTTGTTTTAGTTGAAGATATGCAAAGTCTTTGAAGGTTTATAGCTTTGATAAAACATTGTTTGGGACTGTATGAACCAATGTCATTCCATCGATAACTTGTACTTTGTTATCGAGGCAATGTATTTCTTCCAAACGTCTACTACAGGAAGTGTCACTTTCAATAATATTCATCAAGTCTGACTTGATACTTTTCTTTAGCTGGCCAGTAGAGTGAGTCAAACTTGGTGGGTGGTCTAATAACTCCTGGGGCCTGTGTCATAATAAACTACAAAACTACAAACTAATATTATTACAGTAGTAAATCAGCTGATCGCCCAATGCAAACCTAATGGAAATTACAAGTTATATTACAGCTTGTAACTTGCAGTTTATTATGAAACAGGATCCTGATTCAACAAACCCTGGATATGAATGTTTCTTTGATTTGCTAGCATCACTTTTGAACTAACGTTAGTTAGCAGATGAGCTTTTCTTGTTTCTTTTAGCTGTTTTTCATGTGATGTTGAAGACATTGTCATAACAGGATTTCTCGTGATAGGTTAATATAATTCTCTGCCTTTTGAACTTTTCCAAGAGAAAAATCCCCATTTCCTGTAGTCGCTGTAGAACTTACGTTTTCAAAGACGGTTTTATTTGTAATATCAGACAGTCATTAAATAAATACCCCCGCCGCAGCTGAGCGAATTTCAATATACCTGGCTGGATTTATACTAAAATATTCCCTGAAAATTTTCAGTTTTATTTCCTATCAAAATAAAATTAATTTTAATGAGTACCTAGGTTTGCTGCTACAGGGAAGGTATTGAAGTGAGTTTTTATTGAAATGTTGATAGCTTAGTATGAAATAAACAAAATTTCCAAATTTAATTAAAATATATCCATAAATAATCAAACAACAGCTTATTTATTTTCCGTAATAATAACATGAGATTTTTGAATTTAAAGTTTTTTTTTATTATCTCCTTAGGCATACAACAACACCTTAATATACAAAATTATATCTTTTTTTAAGCTCTACGAAATGATCTGGAAAGAAACTGTGAAATTTTTTGTTTCAAGAGTAAAAAATGGGAAAAACCTATTGTTACCCCATAACCCAATATTGATTTTTTTAGCTTCGATATAAAATAACTAAAAACCAACAAAAAAACAGAATTTCAACACATCATCAATTAACAACATTAATTAATTTTATGAAATTGACGTTTATTATTTACTTGATACTTGATACTTGATGATGTCCCACTAGCATCGCTCCTGCGACGTGGTCGTCAAAATGGGTAGAAAAACAATAATAGGCCTAATTGAACAGATCTTCTACTTTAAAATAGGCCGCTTCACATAAATATGCCTTTAACATCTTCTTGAATTTATTGAAATTTTGCTCTTGGATAATGTTCCTTGGTAGCGAGTTGTAGATCTTGACACTACTAAAATATGGGCTCTTGCAGGCCAAAGTTGAGTTAACTTGGGGTACATGTACTTGATTAGCTCTTCTCGTGTTGTACTGATGGACCAGATTGTTTGTGAAAAAGATGTCCGGATTATTTCTCACCAAAATGGCAGATTCTAAAATAAATAGTGATGGGAGGGTTAAAATTCCAAGGTCCTTGAACAGAGCCTACTGTGAGCGTGTTGAGCACCACACATTCTCCTAATAATTCGTTTCTGGAGGAGAAAGATCCTGTTGGCCATGGTTCAATTCAATTCAATTCAATTATTTAAGATGGGGACGCCACTATGTGCGTATTTTAACCCAAATATGAGTGAAGGATGAGTGTAGGATGAGTGGCGCGATCTTGTAGTCTTGTTAGTGACTAAGGCCGACATGTTCCTTAGACACAGCTGTTAATTAATAACCCATACAGCTAATGGCAACTAAGGGACCTACAGTTTATAGTGGAATCCGAACCACATTTTTCCTTATAATTTACGAATTGGTCTAATTATCAGGATAATACTGCGGATAGTCGTAGTACTCACTAGTGCGGACGTTAATCCACACCAGGGAGCATTGCATCCACAGTGCATCCCTATAAATATCCACAATTCGTGACCTCCCAGTAGCTGGATTACAGGACGACGCCACCCGTTGGTACTACCTCCCCAGAACACTATTCCATAAGATATTATACTGTGAAAACATCCATAATAAACTTTTAACAAAATGTCAGTCTGGACCAATTTCTAGAGCCTAGTAATTAAATTGATTACAGATCTTAATCTTGAAGCTATTGAATTAATATGTACATCCCACTTGAGATTCTCTGTTATGTGCAGGCCAAGATATTTTACTTTTTCACGGGAAGTGAGTGCGACCCCATCTAGCACTAGTTGAGGAGCTGGTTCAGGTTTTTTCCTATTGTAAAATTCCATAAGGTTTGTCTTATAAGAGTTCAAGATCAAGCAGTTTTCGTTACACCAATTTTGCATCTTAATTAAACTAGATTGAGTATCTTCAATAAGACTGACACGATCAGAGTTACAGATTAGGTGACATACATCTTTAGCAAAAAGCCACACATTTCCAGATGTTATGGAGCCAGGTAGGTCATTAACATAGAGCAAGAACAATAGAAGCCCTAGGTTTGATCCCTGTGGAACACCCACATTCATGGCAGGGGATGGAGCCGACTTATATGTGCGTAGAGTATTGTCATTCCCCAAATGCTTGAGTGATACGACCAAGTGGCGGTCTCTTAAATAAGAGAATATCCAATGCAGAGGTCTTCCTGCAATTCCCAGGGAACAAGTTTATTGCAATATGCAATTTATTGCAATGTTCTACCTAGAATAGTTCTCGAGTTATAGGCGTTTTAGTAAACGCGCCCCCCCCCCCCCCGCCGTATTGCCCCCCTCCCACCGGGATGTCGACCACGCTGGGGGGGGGGGCGACAACATGCGTTTTCGTGATCACTATAGTGCCTATAACAACAATCAGAAATAAAATTGCGTCAGCCTTTCCATGCATACTCAACCCCCTTCAGATCCTGGACTATAAAACGTTGGTAAATAAAAATCATGTCCTGCTTATGTATGTTGGCATAAATATGCTATGTGATATTTGTACGAAATAAAAATATTCTCCCTGCCCAATTTATTTGTTATGCCACCATAAAAACTGTATGTAGTTATAAGGGTCTCGTGACATTATAAGATTAATTGCACGTTTATACAGGGTGAGTTTTAATTGTCCCCCCCCCTAACTTTTTTCTAAATTTTTTCTAATATCAATCTCAGACCACTTCCAAACATTGTTGGGTAGTAAGTACTTCATTTTGACAAGGTGGTCATTTCCGGCCGCCATCTTGGATCCGCCATATTTGATGCAAAATTTTTTTTTTTCAAATGTAAAGGTGGTTTTGTGACCCATTATTACGAACCAAATTTTTACCCTAATTACAATGCCGCAAACCGTTTTTAAAAATCTTGATTCATTTTAAAGTTATGAGGGTTTTTAAAACTTTATTTTTAGCCCATTTTAACATTGTGCATTTACAAACTAAGACCATAATCTCAAAATAGTGCTAGATAAAGATAAGTTTACACTACCAGTAATTGTCGACCTATTTTCACTTGGTTATGACTGATGTATTTTTTTCGGCCGCCATCTTGGATCCACCATTTTGAAATGTGATAAATTATTTTAAATATGAAGGGGGTGTTGTGACCCATCATTTTGAACTACTTTTTTAAGCTAAACTCAATGCCGCAATCCATTTTTCGTTATCAAGTTTTATTTATGAATAATTGTTTTTTTTTTTTGTTAAAAATGTCAAAATTTCAAAATAAAAAAATTAAAATGAAAAACGGATCATGGAATTAAGTTCAGCTTAAAAACGTAGTTCGAAATGATGGGTCACAACACCCCCTTCATATTTAAAATAATTTATCTTATTTCAAAATGGCGGATCCAAGATGGTGGCCGAAAAAAATACATCAGTGTTAGCCAAGTGAAACATATTGATTAGCCAAGTGGTCGACAATTACTGGTAGTGTATACTTATCCTTATCTAGCACTATTTTGAGATTATGGTCTTATTTTGTAAATGCACAATGTTAAAATGGGCTAAAAATAAAGTTTTAAAAGCCCTCATAACTTTAGAATGAATCAAGATTTTTAAAAACTGTTTGCGGCATTGTAATCAGGGTAAAAATTTAGTTCGAAATAATGGGTCACAACCCCACCTTTACTTTGAAAAAAAAAGTTTGCATCCAATATGGCGGATCCAAGATGGCGGCTGGAAATGACCACCTTGTCAAAATGAAGTACTTATTACCCAACAATGTTTGGAAGTGGTCTGGGATTGATATTAGAAAAAATGTTGAAAAAAGTTGGGGGGGGGACAATTAAAACTCACCCTGTATGACAGGAAACGGTGGGAATAAAACTAGGTATCGACATGGTCGTCACTGATATATTGCCTGGGGTCTCACTGACAATTCATTCATAGTTACCGATTATTTTCTTTTCCCGGAATCAATCCGATTTGAATTCCATTGCCAATACAAAATGTGATTGATTTATTATGCCGAATATAAAACAAATACGAGTAAGCTGTAGATTTTTTTTTTACTTTTTCCCGAGTATTTTTTTATTTCTTTTGAATCTTTTCATAGATTTTCTATTACACCATAAAAGTGACTTCGTGGTATACTGATGTTGTATATTATTTTTTTTAGTGATGAATCCTTTTAATAATTTACATTATGAGTTTTCCAAATAATTGCATATTCGTTCTGTTTTGTGTTTTATAAACAGATGTTTAAAAAAGTTTTATACATGCCTTGATAATAAAATAAATATTAACAAACAGAGTACCTCGCAAGGTATACGACAAAATTTAAAATTTGTATTTAGCAGAACCAATTAATTTTTTTTATTGACTCACCTTCACATTCTAGAACACTAGGTTCTAGCCTGGAACTGTTTTAAACTTTACTTCAGGCCAGTTCTATAGGGTCGCAGCATTATCTCATGGATAATATCCATTGGAGATTAGCCGGAATTGAACCAAGGCCCCACTATTGAACCCGAGACCTTGCGCACCGAAGCCCCGAGCTCTAACTTTAGACCAGCTTATTCCTCATTTTGGCAGTTCCTAAGGACTATAAAAGTATAAAAAGATATGTTACGCTATGATAAATCGAAGAGGTAAAATGAAATGGTAGGTGTGAAAACCCGTATTATTTTCTTCATCGTCCTAATTCCGTGTCTTAGCCTGGGTATTTTTTTTTTTTTTTTTTTTTTTAGGGAGAGGTGGGAAAATGCATTTATGCACACAGGTTGCTAGCCTGTAGTGTGGGACTCCAACGGGCTTAAGGCCCAGAGACTACCCACTAAAAACCTCCTCTACTCTTCGGACACTAGCCTGGGAACACTTGTCGCACTTCATCAGAACTAGGCCGAGTTTGCCTACGCCCGAGGGGCTTACGCCGTGTCTAGCCGTTTATTTCTTATCAAATCTAGACTATGTTCCGATCTAGATCATTCTTTTTAGCTTGAAGGACATTCCGGACAAAGTGCGACCAGCAGTCCCAGTTGTCCTCACCCTTCAGCAAGGTCTCACAGATCGATTCAATCGACAGCACCCCAAGATGTTGAATGGCCTCCTGGCGAAGCATATCCCATTGTGGACAGTGGAAAAAAGTGTGTTCCGCGTCGTCGGGAATGCATGGGCAGTAAATGCAGTCAGGTGAATTCGTTTTGGCCATCAAGTGCAGGTACGACTGAAAATAGCCGTGACCTGACAAGAACTGCGTGAGGTAATAGTCAACCTCACCGTGCCGCCGTTCTACCCACGGTTGGACCTGCCTGATGAGTCTGGCAGTCCAACGTCCTCGAGTCTCCCTTTCCCAGCTTTCTTGCCACATCTGAAAAGTGCGGGAGCGCTCTTCTGTTCTTGCAGCGTCCTTTCCAATGTAGCCTTGTCTCTGGTAGATTGCCTTCCTCTCCGCTGCCAAGAGTTTGACTGGGATAACTCCAGCGATCACCAAAACGGCCGGTTCGGACACCGTACGGTACGCGGAAGCGACCCTGAGTGCCGCCTGACGCTGCACTCGTGCGAGCCTCAACCTATACGCCTCCTTGTTAAGCGCGTCTGCCCACACCTCAGAGCCGTAGAGAAGCACGGACTGGACTGCAGACATCAGTAGTCTTCTACGGCTGGACCGGGGACCACCGACATTGGCCATAAGCCTACTAAGAGCAGCAACACTCCTAGCAGCCTTGTCCGCCGTACGGAAGATCTGGTCCCTCCAGCTCAGCTTGTTGTCCACCATGACACCAAGGTACTTGGCGGTTCGCGTGGTTTGGACAACTACGTTCCCAACTCGTAGCGGAACGATGGTTTCAATCCGTTTTTTCGTGAGGATGACGATCTCTGTCTTGCTCAGAGCGAGTGTCAGACCATGATCAGTCATCCAGGCGTTTACAACGCGCATGACTTGGTTCAGTTTCAGTTGGGCTAGCTCAACGTTGCGTGCAGCAATGAGGGCTGCGACGTCATCGGCGTACCCAACTAAAACGGTCTCCTCTGGCATCTCAGATCTCAGAAGGCTGTCGTAGGCAGCGTTCCACAAATCTGGGCCGAGTATCGAACCTTGCGCGGCACCGGAAGTAACATCCATCGTCCGCGAACCATCTTTAGTTTCGTAATTAAGAGTTCTGCAGCGCAGGTAGTCCTCGATCAGCCTCAACAGATATGCTGGTACGCGGAAGCTATTCCTCAACGCGCTCAACATATCGACCCATCTCGCCGAGTTAAAAGCATTCTTGACATCTAGCGTAACAAGAAGCACGATACGGCGAGAGTAATGATTGAAGCTCTCGGCACGCTCTACCGCTCTGTGTACCTCGGATATCGCGTCGATTGTTGACCGACCCTTTCTGAAGCCGTACTGACGAGGAGACAAATCTCCGGCAGCTTCCACGGCAGACGTCAGGCGGCAGCGGATCAGTTTCTCGAAGAGTTTTCCGGCCACATCCAACATACAGAGGGGTCTATAAGACGACGGCATATTCGGGTCACCTTTCCCCTTGCTGATTAGCACAAGCCTAGCCCTTTTCCAAGGAGTTGGGAAAACCCCTTCGCACAGGCATGTGTTGTACATTCTCAGCAGTAAGAGGGGGTTAACTGAGAATACCTTCTTGAGAGCCTCACTGGGAATACCATCAGGACCAGGTGCCTTTCTATTTTTCAGGGAGAGGACAGATGATTCCAGCTCTTTAATGCTAAAGAGTGGAATGTCCCCTACCTCGCCATAGTCGAAAAAAGGCCGCCGAGGATGAGACGGGAAAAGGGCGGTGACGATCCTGTCCATGGTGGTGCCCTCCATGACGGAAGGTCTTAGCCTGGGTATAGCATCTAGTACAATATAAATTTACCAGAAACATAGATATGTTTGATTAATTATCTAAAAAATGCTATCAGTAAACGAAAATAAAGTGCGCTTTTTTATTTTTACTAAGTTCAAATGGAAATGAAAAAAATGTTTTAATATCAGAGCACTAGTTAAAAGTACATCTATATTGAGTTCCCAAGAAAAAATGTGACCAGTCAGTAGATGTTTTCATAATATCAACGCTTATTATGATCACAATTAACCTCTGTATTTAAATTAGAAGACAACAGTTGCTTGTGTGCGATATCGGCGTAAACATTCTTAGAATGTTAACAATTTGGTATATTCGTCTTATTTAACCGTTGATCATCTGTATTTTGACTTGGAAATCCACCTTTATTCCAATTAAAAAATAAATGTACAACATGTGACAAAATTTGGAGTAAAATGAATAATTCAGAACAAATTATATACAACATAAATATATTTAAGTTTCTTTATTTTCTAGATTTTGACTGTACAGTTTTTACCCTCTTGATGTTCAAGCGTTAAGTTATAAAAGGTAGGTAACAAATGTCGTCCTTAAAAGTTTGGTACCGTTCCTCAAAAAACTTTGAAACATTCTTACGTCAAAAATAAAAAAATAAAAATTCCTGCAAACCTGTTTTTTTAAATTAGAAATATAACTGCCAGTACGACCAACTGTCAACTAAACTTAGTATAGAGCTGTCATCGAGACTAACACAAAATAATACTTTGACACAAAACCATAAAATAAAATGTGATCACTTTTTTCAGAATCGGGACACTCGATATAGTTAAAAAATTTTAAAAGATCCTTTGCTGTTTATCTTTGAAAACGGCAAGTTTTCATTAGTCCATCGTAAAATTAGCACTAATAGATGCCTAAGATGCTTAGAAAATCAGATAGAAGTATAATATTGTATGAATAGTAAGTAATTTACATAGCACCGTCTCAGGTAGGACGAGTGTAATTGAATTTTATAACACGTTTACTCTGAACTCCATCGGAAAACACCTCGGGAAAAGTTGACTTTTTTATCAGGTATTCTTAGAGAAGTGGAATATACAAACTAAATTGATTGTTCTTAATTTCTTCCTATTTAATTATCATAAAACTGTTATTGGATGGTTAAATTTTACATTTTTTAATTATTGTCACTAGCTTACATCATCGTGCTTCACTCACGAAAATTTAAGTTAAACATATGTGACCACTTAAACTAAGAGAGAGCTTGTTCGTTAACAACATTAACTGTCCTTCTACCAGGAGCTTCAGACTGATCGCTCTGAAACTGCCTAAATCATATAATTTTGGCCATAGCATTGAGAATTACCGCTGTATCTACTTTTACATAGGTTTACTGGTTTACATGCTTAAACCTTACTGTTCAATAGTTCTGTCAGATCTCCCATAATCTTATTGGGAAGTTTTATGTCTTATCTTAAACTAACATTAAGTGACATAAAAACCTTGCTCGATGTTTTATTGTGGTTCTTATAAACAAAACACAATAGGCACATTAGGCTCAAAGGGCCCAAACATTTACAGGTCTACAGTGTCCATGATGTTTTTATCAAGCAGAATATACTCACAAAAAAGTGACTTTCCTCAATACGTGGCTTAATAGTATGCATTTCATTACGAAAAAACTTAAAAAGCCAGTAGTTTTACATAATCCACCAAAAACGTAAACTGGGATTGTAAAGCTACATACTCTTCTGAAATTGCATGATTGTGCCATTTTTATTAGCCTAGGAATAGAATGGGTACCTTGCTATTTAAAAAAGGCTATTTAAGGTGGCAGGGGGGAAAGGGGGGTAAAAAAATGTGAATGTTTGGTCGTGGTTGTTTGTGTATATCAAATGAAATACGACCAAATAAGTAAAAGAAAAGTAGTTTAATAAGAGAGTTAAATTTTGTGTACATTCCTGTAGAAAACAAAAATCAGACTAAATCAAATCATAATTGGTTGCTATGACAACGTCATCAGCTGACGCTACACCAGCCCCCCACGGAGAAAAGGAATCTATACATCATTCTGAAAAGTAACCCGTGGGCTCAGGAATAGGATTTTCATCGGCAACAATATAGGCTGGTTTGACCCTGTCCAAAGATACCTTAGTTTCTTGGCCTCTTACAATGATGGTAATTGTCTTTTCGTCACGGCATATGACCTTGTAAGGACCAGAATATGGGGCCCGTAAAGATTTCCTTAAACAGTCCTGTCGAAGAAATACAAAGTTACAAGTGCTTAGGTTCTTGAACACAAACGACCCTGGTTTAATGTGGAGTGATGCGGGTGTAGGTCTTAGTCGATTCATATGCTTACGCAGCCCTGATACCAATCCTTGTGGCTCGTTGCTCTCGTGGGAAGGTACTACGAAAAACTCTCGCGGAAGACGCAGTGGTTCCCCGTACACCAGTTCAGCTGATGAAGCAGTGATGCCCTCCTTGAAAGCAGATCTTATTCCGAGAAGGACAAAGGGCAGTACTTCGGTCCAGTCTGATTTGCTGTGAGCCATTATAGCGGCTTTCAACTGGCGGTGCAATCTTTCAATCATACCGTTGGCTTGTGGATGCCAGCTGGTAGTGAACTGGAGCTTTATGCCCAACTGTCGCGCTAGGTCTCTAAACAAAGTCGATGTGAACTGGGATCCACGATCACATGTCAACTTTTGTGGGCATCCAAATCGAGCTATCCAAGTAGAGACAAACGCTCGAGTAACAGATTCGGCAGTTATTTGATCAATGGGACAAATTTCAGGCCAACGAGTAAATCTATCTATGATAGTTAGACAGTACCTAGAAGACTTTGGTAAGGGAAGTGGGCCAATTAGGTCAATGTGGACATGGGAAAAACGTTCTGTAGGTGTATGAAAATCACCAAGAGGGGTAGAAACATGTCTAGTTATCTTAGATCTTTGGCATGAGAGGCAAGATTGAGTCCATTTGTGGCAATCCTTACGAATGGAAGGCCAGACAGAACGATCGCAGATAAGTTTTGTTGTGGCACGTATTCCAGGATGACTCAGCTTGTGGAACTGGTCGAAAACTCTACGTCGCAGTTCTGATGGCACAAAGGGTCTAGGAGTTCCTGTTGAGGTGTCACAGATAAGGCTCAAATGGGTTCCAGGAATTGGAACTTTCTCCAATCTAAGAGACGTAGTACTTTCTGAAATGAGATTTTGAAGTTCTTCGTCTGACTCTTGCGACTTGGCTAAGGATTCATGATCTAAAACAGTTGAAATGGCTTCAACACGTGACAAAGCATCAGTAACTATATTTTGTGAGCCACTGATGTGCTTTATGTCTGTCGAAAACTCAGAGATAAATGAAAGTTGGCGTAACTGAGCTGGAGGAAACTTGTCACGGCGCTGTTGAAAGGCATAAATAAGTGGTTTATGATCTGTGAATATAGTGAAAGAAGTTGTTTCCGAGAGATGACGGAAATGCTGCACAGCTTCATAAATAGCAAGGAGTTCTCTGTAGTATGCCGGCCAGATGCACTGTTTGGATGATAATTTCTTGGAGAAAAAACCTAGAGGTTGCCAAGAGTCATCGACAAACTGTTGGAGGCAAGCACCTACACTTACTCCAGAGGCGTCTGTAAAGAGACCAAGAGGAGCATCAGGTTTAGGATGAAACAATAGTGTTGCTGATGATAAGCTAGCCTTGCATGCTTGGAAAGCTTCTTCTGTCTCTGGAGTCCAGGGCACAGGGAGGGAACCTTTTGAATCAGCGTCACTAAGTAGGGAGTGCAGAGGTGCTTGAAATTCAGCGGCCTTAGGCAGAAACCTTCGATAAAAGTTCATAATTCCCAAGAATCTGCAAAGACCACGCATTGTCTGAGGTAACTGGTAGTCTTGTAGAGTAGTGACTCTCTCCTGAGGTGGACGTGTCCCAGCAGATGAGACTAAATAACCTAGAAATTTAACTTCTGGTACACCAATTACACATTTAGATGGATTTACAACTACTCCATAGTCAGAAAGTCGTTCAAACAACATTCTTAGGTGTTCTTTATGCATTTCTTCAGACTGGGAAAATACTAAAATGTCGTCAATATATGCATAACAAAAGTCAAGGCTGTGAATAACTTCATCTATGAATCTTTGAAATGTCTGACCAGCGTTGCGTAAGCCAAAAGTCATGAATGGAAATTCAAACAACCCAAATGGAGTGGTGATTGCTGTTTTTTGGATGTCATCTTCGTGGACGGGAATTCGGTGGTAAGCCTTGGTCAGATCAATGGCAGAGAAATGTGTACAGCCTGCTAAATTGAACGAGAAATCCTGAATATGTGGTACAGGGTATCTGTCAGGAACAGTACGAGCATTTAAAGCGCGGTAATCACCGCAAGGACGCCATCCATTTTCCCCTTTAGGCACCATGTGCAAAGGAGAGGACCAGGGGCTTTCAGAGGGTCGAACAATACCAAGCTTAACCATCTCCTCAAATTCTTTCCGGGCAGCTTTCAATTTTTGAGGATGTAAGCGACGTGGTCGACAGTGAACATGAGGACCAGGTGTAACATTTATTTGATGAACTGTTTTATGTTTCACAGCACGAGGTAAGCCTGGAGGACGAATAATATCAGGGAATTCAGAAAAAACTTCTGCCAATGGCGAGGAGAAAGATATAACTTTAATACTAGTTTGATTGTTGTTAGAAACTATTCCCTCGGCATTCAATCCCGTTTTCTTGTCAACCAAACATTTCATCTTGCAATCGGGTAATAAGTGATATTGTGAAAGGAAGTCTGAACCTAATATAGGTATTGAAACATCCTCTACCACTAGACTCCAAGGGAAATTACGTCTAAGGCCTAAATTAAGGGTGAGAGGCATGGTACCATAAGTCTTTATTTCACTGTTATTGGCAGCACTTAGTGAATAGCTAGTAGGAAAACGTTTATATTTGATAAGGCGTTTAGGATAACACGACACATCAGACCCGGTGTCGATAAGGAACCTAGTTCGTGAATTTCTGTCCATCACAAAGAGACGGCCGCCAGCATTGTCGCTGAGGTTTCCCTAAAAAGAGCATGGAGAAAGACATTTGGTAGCATTGTTTTTGAATTTTCTATGGTACCAGCACCAGTTCTTAGAGGGATTAGGCTCGTTTCCTGATCTACCACGAGACTGGGAACGACCCCTAGGTCTCACCTGTGTATCTCGTACTCTGGTTTCTGATAATGCTTGAACTTGTTTAGAGAGGGATTCTATTGCATTTAATAAAGAAGCGTTACCTGAAGAGACTTCACAAATACCAGGTGTTGAGGGAATGTCAGCCACCTCCATGATCTTATCAGCCAGTTCTGCCAGTTAGTCCAAGGAGAGCTCAAGTTGCGTAGTCAATAGGGCTTGTGAATGAGGAGGGAGTCGTCTGAGCCACAGTTGACGAAGCATGTTGTCTTGAAGGGGAGTCGAGCCCGCAAGAGACCTAAGATGCCTCAAAAATTGAGAAGGCTTGCGGTCTCCAAGGTCCTCTTCACGCAGCAGCCGTCGCACACGTTGCTCTTCGGATGCATAGAGGTGTTCAATCAGTTTCTTTTTTAGATGTCCGTATTTGTCGCCTTGAGGAGGGTTTGTTATGATGTCTTCGACTTCAGCAGCAATTCCTGTGTCCAATTGTGAGACCACGTAGTGAAACTTGGTGTCGTCGTTGGTAATTCCAGATATAAGAAATTGCGAGTCAACTTGACAGAACCACAGACTTGGTCAATCAGGCCAAAAGGGTGGAAGTTTGACGGCTACTCTGTTGACCGACATGTTTTGAGAAGTGCTGGGTTGTCCAATCCGTTGACGCAGTTCTTCATTCGCAGTTCTAAGTTCGGTGAGTTGAGTCTGCAGGTCTTCTAATGACATCGTTCGAAGGAGGAAACACAAAAGATTTAAATTCTTCAAAGAAAATAAGTCTTTAGATAACGGTTGTAGTCGGGGTCACCATTTTGGTCGTGGTTGTTTGTGTATATCAAATGAAATACGACCAAATAAGTAAAAGAAAAGTAGTTTAATAAGAGAGTTAAATTTTGTGTACATTCCTGTAGAAAACAAAAATCAGACTAAATCAAATCATAATTGGTTGCTATGACAACGTCATCAGCTGACGCTACAAATGTAACGTTGAATTCAAAACAATTTGGCCCCCTACGTCAATAGATAATTCCCGCAAACTGCATATTTCTATCTATTGCGGATTTTACATAAATAAAGATGCAAGTAAAAAAAAAAAAAACACCCTGTATTTTAAAAGGCTCATTAGCATCAAAGATGTCCTAATGACATCAGTTTGAAAAGACGACGAAACACACTGATTTATTTTCTCCAAATGAGATAAAATATTGCTATCATAAGGGTTATTTCAATATAACATAATAACATTAATAGATTAAAAAGTACACCGTTCATTCCGACATGCAATGTTTAATACGGTTTGAATTGGATTACAGTAGTTAGGTATTGGCTTATACCATAGACAAATAGATGAAGCCAATTAACGTGGATGGTGAACGTAATTTATATTTTTGCACTTTTTATAAACGGTATGGAATTAAAGTGATTATTGATTAAGCGGATTTCAGATCAGCTTCAGGAGCACGTGCTTGTAGGATTTAGTCCATGTTCAGCTTTAACGATACGACGATTTGAAATAATCTACTGTTTATTAGTAATTACAAGATTTAAATCATAACAAACACATTTGGAATGCAGATGATGTTACTAAATAATATACTCCAGCGAACCTAATTACCTTTAATGGTGAAAGCTCTCCAAAGTTGGAGTTTTGTTATACAGACTGCTTTGACAATTAGTTCCAGCCAATGGTCGAGCTATACTGGAGCATAGATCTGTGGAATATTGGCTAAATAATACGATTGTTATGACAACTGGGGATTGGATTACACTTAAAAGCTGTTATATTCAGAAGACTTCCAAATGCATTTGACCTTAATAAAGTTTTGGTTAATAGTTGTTTAGCCTCCGGATTACTGTATTATACTTAAAATGGTTTACAATACCTGCATATAGTAATCCTTTGTTGTAAAATTTAGGCAACTAGTTTCGGTTCTTGTTTTGAACCATCTTCAGGCCTCAAGGTGTAAAGTGATCACTTCATTCGAAGGTTGTTAACAGAGTTCAATTTATTTTTAACAATTACGTTTTATTTTTGGAACTCTGTTAACGACCTTCGAATGAAGTGATCACTTGACACCTTGAGGCCTGAAGATGGTTCAAAACAAAAACCGAAACTAGTTGCCTACATCAGCAACAAAGGATTACTATATGCAGGTATTGTAAACCATTTTAAGCTTAATAAAGTTATAAATAGGACTCAAGTAATAACTGCATTTGCAAATGGTTAAACAAAGTACTTCACCTGTTATGTTTAAGGTAGCTTTAAGGCGAAGTAAATAATTTTGGCTATTTCTATGAAGGTAGAACCAGATTGGGGCTATGATGTTGAACATGAGTGTCGTTGCATAAGTCTTTGAACATAGTGGGGTCAAAGGAATGGACATGACTTAATGGTGTCTGGAGTGTAGATCGATTGCAATGAAATAAAGCTTGTTACTACATAATAACTTGTTTACACAAAGCCACTTCTAGTTTAATACCACCACAATCATGATCTGATACAATATAATGTAAAACTGATTACCATTGATACCAGACTGATTGCTACTGCCACTTAGTGATGAGGTCTGATTATAGATAGTTACCGCTTCTGATTGCCCTGAACATAAAAGTGTGTTGCCACATGACCACGTGGTTCATCGTAAAATCACGCAAACTTCGTGTAATTAGATGCATTTTAATAATAATAATTAGTTATCTTTGTGATCAGTTAACATTAAAAAAGCTGTGTTTACTATTTATACTATGGAATAAGATTTATCAAAATTTTACAGCTTTTTATTGATTATTATATGGAAAAGATTTTTCAAAATTTCAACTTCACTAACTAGGCTTGAGATTTACAACTTGTGGCTTAAGATTGATTGTGTCGCTAAGTTAAAGAATTCACTTGGTATAACAGTATATATAATGTATATTTTAAACTACCCAAGGATACTTTAGTGATTTGTTCAAAGGTTTTTCTAAGTTTTACCATACAACAGCCACTTTCAAACTAAATTGAGTAACTTAATTACAATCAGGTGTTATATCAAGGTGTTATATTTGTTATAATTTTTATAACACATAAAATAGTCTATAAAATTTAACTAGTGTTTACTAGTGCTGCTTTCGGATGACATATAAATCCAAAAATTCCCCAAAAAGAATTAATACTTCAAAGTTGCTTTCTTATTTTAAATTATTTATTGATCATTGGTTGGAAGCACTTTAGAGCTCAATTTATTTAGTTAATTTATATAGATTATGATAAGACATAAACAAAAGCTATTTATACCAACCACATTAAAACTATCTAAATATCTTTTAAAATTAGAGATACCAATAGCTACAATCAAGCCCTGGAGCTTCGTAAACACCATATTTCAACATAAAAGCTGCTAATTAAGTTGGCTTCGATCATTTGATTGCCTCTGATGATTGCATTCAGCCAACCACTTCCATTGAAAACGTAATTAGTTTATGAAGAGTAAATTAAATTGTTGTAAGTTATGTAATCCGTTTACCAATTATTTAAGTTTAAGCTTAATCTTTAAGCTTAAATAGCAGTTTAATATAACACTTCAACTGTAAAAGAAATCCATTCTAGAACTATATATTTAATATTTTTAAAATTTATAAAAGCTATTGATTATTGATTAATCAAATTAATTAATATTAATGGTTCCAAAGAAAAGTATCAAATCACTTCAAAATTGTTTACAGGTAGAAATATTAAATCTAAACTCTCTAGTGTAAAACAATAAACAAGCTATTGTAAACTAACTATCGTAAAATGTGGTCGCTTATATATTTCTCAGCCTGACATAGTTGGTCATTACTGTTTTGGACTTTGTTGTCGAGTTTCATTTGAGACAAGCGCAGCTTTGGTCATTGTAAAGACAATCCCAGGTGATGAATGTGAACCTAAGCCGCTGTCAGACTGATGTCCTCACATGTGGAGGACAAGGCCACAGCTTTACACTGGCCTGGAAATTTTAGATTCAATCTAAAAAATACGCGCTGTGCAAAGTATCTAATTTGTTATGGTTTGGTATAGTGTTTAAGTTAATGCATTCAAATTCCGCACACGCTTTTCAGGATTTTGTTAGGACTTGAGTTTGAACAGTTATGCCGCAGTCTTCTGTTAGAGCCTCGACTTACAAAGGATTGTAAGAGAGTTTTCTTTACATTGACTAGGCCCTAGCCTTAAGAATTCACACTTAGGTTTAGCATAATTTACTATTGCCAAGATTGTTACAATACAGTAAAAACAATGACTAGGAACTAAAGAGTCACATAACATGTATAAAGATCTCTAAAAAGAGTATAATAAAACATATTTTTTATAAATTTAATTATGAAGAAATTTAAATCTTAAGTAATCATTGGGGATCTAAAACAGTACTTCCAAAAGCAATCCGCTCAGAGAATTTAACATTGCTAAATGCATTTTCATAATAAAAGAATTTTAGCTAAGATCCAAGAAGGCACTAAAATACAGTATAAAAATACTAACGATTAACAGCTGAGCGTCCATCAGTTAAAATGTATTTCATAATAACTTAAAATCTGCATCAAGCTTTAAATATGTAACGAAGAGTTTCAAATCATAGGTTTCAGTGGCTTTTTCTTATTTTACGCGTGTAATGAGCTATTTTGCATTTCTTTAAATATCAGCCAATGTATTAATATTATTAATTGATTAAATCCTGACAAAGGATAAAGTAGACGCATGGAGAACAACAAAATAAATGTAGCTTAAAAAGATAACATAAAACACTCATGAAAATACAAGAGTGAGGACAATGGCTGTCCCTTTAAACGATATCTGTTGGAGAGCTGGAGATAAGCAGCAAAACTACCACCGTCCCTTCTAAATATGTGAACTGTAAGAACCTGTAATAAGCAGAAACGAAGAAGCTTCCTTTTTGCAGTTGAAGGTCATTAGTTAAAAGTAGAAATATACTCAGCAAACTAGCAATGTTTTATTATTTTTACTAATTCAAGTCAAAGCATTTTTTTTTATTAATTCCCAACAAGCTGTAGAAGCCTCACAAGCCTTGTTCGTAGCTAACTGTATGTAACAACCCTCTATTCCAAAGTAAACAAGTTCATCAATGAACAGCATTCCACATCACTGTTTAATTTTATAAGCTACATGAATTGTAACCGTAGGTATGAATGTAGACTAATAGTAAGTAACAGTAATAAAATGATAATAAACTATTTGTTTCGTAATATGCATAAATTAAAAAATACAAAAATATTTAAGCTATAATAGTGTAGATAATAGACGAACAAAAATTAATAAATACGATAATAACACTTGTAATTACAAGTGTTATTTGAAGTTTTTTTTTCGTTCAGGCTCTAAGAATATTATTTATTGACTTTAATTAGATAAAAACGGGGGAGCGAGCTGGTCTAGTGGTTGAGCGCTCGCTCAAAAAAAGTTAGATAAAAATGCTTTTTCTCGGATTATAACCATGAAAATCGATAGTTTTAAACTGATTTAAAAGTATTATTTAATAATAATAAATACTTTAACAAGTCTTAACTTTAATTTCTTAACAATAGTAGTTTCAAGCATTGGTATAACTATTAATCATCTTTTTGGGCAGTCTGTATTTGTAGCATTGTTGTGTGTGCAACATTTCCAAAGCTCTTAAACAATATATATTTAACAATTCACATTTTTATGATAATGGTAATTTTAACACAAGTATGAACCATCCGAACTCTGTATTTAACTGTAACCTGTTGTTCAATAGTATTATTTGTAAATAGCTTAACTGTGTGCAAATATTTATTAGAAGCCAAATAAACTCTTCCATTCCTACACGTCAGGTACAAAATATAGTATAAGATATTATGAACTTTTCCAATTTTCTGTACGAATATGAAATGAAAAAGACAAATACATAAACAGTACTTATAACGACGACGCGTTGATCGACAAACGATTCATTCACCTCATTCGTACAATTAGTAAATAAGGTACAGCTGCTCTCATTACTTCTTTCTACAAGTTGTAAAACATACTTTATATGAATGGAAAACATGTCAAAGTAATTCAAGTTTTATCTCTGCATTTTACTTTTCTTTTGAATTTCTTTCACTTCTACGATCTTTTGTACCTATCAACCTAGAAACGAAAAGGATTTAAGTTTACAAACAAAGAACTTTTTTCTTCCGTTAAAGATCATATCTAAATATCAGTAACCATATTGGTTTGATTGACTGGTGTTAAAGATATGATCAGAATGAAACTAGGAGGCATAAACATAGCCTATATACCCGAAGTATTGATTTAACGTCAGTAGAAAACATTTACGTGAATTACACTCTTCCTGGAAATTGGAAAAGTTGAGTATCGCCCCTACAGCAACTAAGTCAAGCTGCCGTCAGAGCTAAGGACAATCTAATTGAATTTTCAACTAGTCATTAAGATAAATTCTATACGACACTTCTTTAAGTCTGTAGTATGAACATCAATAACTTAAACTTCTACAGTCTCTCCCACTTAAATTAATAAAAAAAATATTAAATTTGGACTACGTACACTATGAACGGGAAACAAAAAATGTAAATTAATGCCAACGCACAGAAAAATTTATCGACTGTGTCTTCCAGAGTGCCTCAGGGCTCGGTATTAGGATATCTGTTATTCTTGGTATACTCAAATAATGTATCTATATCTTTGACAGAGCGCATGTTATCCAGTTTGATGACGAAACGTTTATTTCTCTTCATCACAAAGATAAACAACAACAGGAAGATTATCTTAATCAAACTGTTCAGCAATAAAATGACAATTTCTCTGCAAACGTCCCCAGCTTAAACTCTGTCAAAAGTCAAATACAAAATGTTCACAAAAACACCCCACAGATGTATTGCTCATATTTAACAACAGATCTGAAAGTTGTAGAATCAGTTAGATTTCTTGGATTTGTAATTGAATCTAGTCTTACTTGACGTGATCATATCATCAAACTCCTCACTAAACTCGCCAAAGCATTTTATTCAATTCTCCTGCTGGCCAACGCGCCGAAGTAGATTCTAAGGTATTAAACAAGCTTACTTTGATTACTTCTAGTATTTTATGTCTTGTGGAATTTTGCTTTAAGGCTTTGAGTCCAGTGATTAAACAAAGTATTATGTTACAAAAAAAGGCTAATTCAAATTATGTCTAACTCATGGTTCCGCGAATTACGTAGGAAAGATTTTAAAAAGTTAACGATTCTTCACCTTCCTTCATTGTACATTTCCCACAAAATCGTGTTAATTTTATTTCATGCAGAAATAGTTACCAGTCCAATCATTTCACTAGAGACGCCCCTCTTCTTCAATAACAAAATCATATAACATCATTTTTTCAAAGCCCCATTCTATAGTTGCATTACCTTATTTAATCGTCTTCCAACCATCAAAATAAGAAATTTTAAAACATCGCCCTTTAAATCCTTTTTTATAAACTGTCATTACAGTTTTACTCCTTGAGTTTTTAGCCTTGAATGTACGGAAGGTATAAAACGACACTAACAAATCAAAGGTGTTGTGAAGGGAATGGGAAATTATGAAAAGAATATTCTTTTTTCGTTATGCATAGCTGTCGTGACTTCTCTAAGACTCTAAAATATTTCTTTTATAACTATTTTTAATGTACGTTTTCTAATGTTTATTTTTTGTAAATATTTATGAATTATAAATTGTATTGAGTTAACATTTTTTTTATTAATTAGAGGTTTTTGATTGGTGTCTAGGAAAGGGATCGTCTGGAAGACTATGTAATGTTGTGCACTCCTTTAAAATCCACATTATCGTTATCAGAACATGCATTTTGATGCATTTCTTTGCTTTTATCCGTTAAGAGCTAAAGTTTCTGTATAATATCATCAAACATTGTGTACACAAATTGTAAAATGTTTAGCCAAGTTAGAAGAACTGGTAATTGGTAGTCTGTTAGAAAATACTGTTTGGATCAACAATTATAATTCAGTCCAAAGGAAGTATTCTCCCAATTGACACTTCTCAATATTTTGCAACATACTGCAAAAAAAAAACATTACATATTGCATTTTTTATAATACTGTACTGCAACTCTGACATATGTTATTCTTATTTTATTTTTATTTTAACGGACATTCTATTTTGTTTGATGTGCTGCTATTTGTTTACAAACTTTATCTATATCAATATAATAGCAATGCAGGTCAAGTTGGCTAATATTAAATAACAACTATAACATTTTGACACTTAGAAATAGGCAATAAAAACAAATAACGACAATAACAAAAACAAATAACAACAATAGCTAATAGCAAAAACTACAATAATGACGATTGCCCTATGTACTAACCATGAATAACAAGGAAAACAGGCATGTTCAAAAAATACATATTAGCTTAAATAAGTAACAGATACTGACTTAAGAAGAGCAATTCTCTCGTCGACGGACTGAAATTTTAGGGCTCGCACGGAACATGCAGTGTAATAAACGTGATTTTAATAAGGGTCGAGAAAAAAAAACAATTTTGTAATTAATAAGATTGTTACTAACAAGGATATTAAAGAAACAAAAATAAATAAGCAGAAGCTTATCCACCTTTACAAAATTGTATTTCTTCAACAACCTATTTTTGTTTATTAAAACTATTTCAACACAATTAATAACTAGAAACTTAAATCCATGCAACCATAATCTCACACAAGGATTGGTCAATGTTGAATAAATATGGCATTACTGGATGTTGGAAGTGGATTTCTTTAATAAATCTTCTCACTCTTGATCTAACACTCTACACTCGACCGCTCTTATCAACTGAAAATCACCTGCTCTATGATGTCGTGCATTAATCGGTTTAAAACTCAAGATATATCATAATATACCAGAAAACTGTTCAGCCTCATTATCTTAGATGTACTAATAAGTATTTCATTGTTATTGGATTCTTACTTTAAAAAGGAAAAGAAACATTTGTTCTCTTTTTGATTACAGCTGCGACGAGATTTTCTGCACTGGGAAAAAAAAATATTAAAAGTGCAGTCGTCACCGTTTGCCGGGATAGCTCAGCCTACAATGGCTGGGTAAAGTTCCAGGGTCTGCGATAAGGTCAGGGAAACCACTAGGCCAATAGCCGGGCCTAACCGGTATAGGACTGGCTCATACACGGGCACTGTGAACAAGTCAAAAACAAGTCACCAAAACAAACGTGCAATAATCACTACCAGGCCTACGCCGATTCTCCACTCTCCTAGGGGGTCGTTGCTGACTACGCAACTCGGGCTTCGTCCTAACTATCCAATAGTTAAGCCCAGAGTGCCTAAAACACGGTGAGTTACACGACGACTTGCCAATAAAAACCACGACGCGTGTTATCACCAGGCGGGGTCTACTAGGCCACTATAATCCAATACACAACTCTATTGCCCAAGCTAACAATCAAACAGTTCACTCAATAATAATACCAGATAACAATACAAGTGCACTATAGGTAGAGTGACTACACCACTAATAGCTGGTCTCAACAAATACCAAGCCAAACAAGCAAAGCTAAATGGCAATTGCACTACTATTAAATTATTGGGCTACTTAGTAGTAGATAAATAAATATTAAATACGTTCCAAACACTAGATAAATGTATTATCTGATAGCCGGTACTCCGCTATCCAAGCCACCAAGATAACGTGTTGGATTACCAAACAAGCTGTTCAGGTTAAATTAAAATAATCAAATGATTAATCAATAACAACCCTACTACTGTTACTGCTACTACCAACTTTATGTTACTTAGCTGGGCTTCTGTTAATAGGCTAATAATATTAGCTACTAGCCTACTGGCCACGTGTTTCCAACTACGCACGCTAAATCGTGCAGCCTAGGTTTGTCGGGCCTCAGAGTTATTAGTAATATAACTAACTCTAGGTACAACGCAAAATAATAACTACTACAGTCAATTAAATTATATTATTTGCGCTCTAGCACCTGCCCAGAACCGTCAGGAATATACTTAAATATTATTCCTGACTAATATAAATCCTAACTACCGTCAGGCTTTGACCAGCACGGTTACAACTCTAACTCTCGCAATAAAGTGTAAGATTAATATTAAATCAAATCTTAAACCAAAGTGTAAGGAACGTCGTCCACTCACCAACAGTGGGTCTGTACCGTCTGTACCCAACTTACACCAACACTCGGCGCGATCACACCACGTACACTCTGTACCTCCCACGTACGCCAGCCGTTTACACAGGACACCAACACTGCCCTTCTTCACTGTCCGGGATCCACCACTAGAATGTCCTGCTCGGCTATCCGGTAGTCCCGGGATACCCAAGCTTATCCGAACTGATAAGCCGGGTCAAAGGGCGCTAGCCAGGTTCGCCGCCGCCGCTTGCTCACCTCAACAATCGGTGCACGGCCAAATAGCAAATATTTACCCCCCTAGGAAAAAGGCTCGTTACATCCCCCACTTACATCGGGATGAAAAAAAAGAAAACGGCCAAAAGAAAAAAAATCTTCGAACTCTGGCCAAAACAAAATACTCCGGCTCTTAACCCAACAGTGAATCCTACACCACAGGTCTTAAACTTAAAACAAAGAAAAACTCTTCTACTCGCCACTACCAGCCAGCATAGAGCTGAATGATTTGGCATCAGGAACCAGACGGGGATTTCCATCGCAAGGGCCTCCGGGGTCTTCGTCACCAATTTTGACACTGTCTATGCGGCCCACTTGACCAGAACAGTCCTCACCCACGCCCATTCTTATCACCTCCGTCACGACCGTCACAAGTCCGAGATCTCGTATGACATCCATTCCCAAAATCATATCCGTGGTAAGAGTGGGAACGTACAAGGCGTCTCCAACCCATCGTCTTCCCGCAGCTTCTCCTGCCAATCGGAACGAATACTCGGCCCTCGACCGTGACCCATCTGCCATCCTTAGAGGAGAGGGTTTCTTAAAAGGTTCTACCCCCTGGCGTTGAAGACGATCGGCGACTTCTCGCCCAACCAAGTTGACGCCGGACCCAGTGTCCAGTAACGCCACGAAAACGCTGCCCATCAGCACAACTTCAACGAAGGGCCTAGAGTCCAAAGTTAGCCGGTCCTCGTCTACTCCACCAACCAGGCTGTTCAGTTTTCCGAGCCACTCGGACCACTCTTCTGAGGTCGTTCGTTTTCGGTGGCCGTGCCCAGTTGACCTCCTGATGTCTGAGCTGGCCTGCCGTTTCCCGCACGACATCCACACTGGTTCACAGTAAGACCGGGTTTCCCACACCCAAAACAGGAGACGGTCCTCGGCTTGCCACAGCCTCTGGCAAAGTGACCAATCTCCTGGCACCTAAAACAACGTACATCCTTTGCACCATCTGCCACTCCCCTAGTCATTACGGGCCTTTGTTGACGGACCTGGTTAGAGTCAAAATCTACTCGCTGCCCAATCGACTTGGTCTCAAGGGATGGTCTCTGAAAATTATGTCTTTCGACCGCGGCCGTTTCAAAACACTTCCCAGCCTTCTTCTTGGGAACGTAGGCGGTTTCCAAAACCAGCGCTACGTTTGGTGAAGGAGGAGGTCGGAAGGCTGCCTTCTCTCGCAGATATGCCTCGTAATCTTCAGCCAACTCCACCATCTCGGCCAGGTTGCTGAAGTCACGCCGGCGTACCATCAGCTTGTACTCAGGACGCATATTGTTGTAGATCAAGTCCAATCTACCATGCTCTGACAACGTACCGCTACGCCTAAGCAAGGTACTTATGGCCACGACATAATCTCGGAAGTGTTCGGTCTCACCCTGCGTCCTTTTCCGGATCTCCTCATCCAAATTCCTCTGATAACCAGGTGGAAGGAACTGGATCTCAAATTGATGCCGAAAAGCTTCGAATGAATACAGGAGCTCCTTGCAATTCCTGTACCATAGAAGCGCTGAGCCTTGCAACAGCTCCGGCAGCGCTCTGAGCAGGTCCTCTGATGATATGGAATAGGACCCCATCAGCTCTTCAAGACGCTCCAGGAATGATACAGGGTCTCTACGGCCATCAAACTTCAAACCCCACTTCCGGACCATGTCGCATATCTTGGAGCAATTCTTCGGCTCCACCCTGCTGGCCTCATTCGAGAGTATACCCGAGCCCCGTGGCAGCTCCAAGCTAGAAGGCCGGGCTGGTCTCTCAGAACTATCATTGGGCCGCTGCCATCCCTCGGGTCTACTAGGTAACCCAAAGGTAGGCATGGGAGCAGCCACAACAGGGGACGTAGGGTTGGCGGGTCTTTCGAACCCATAGCCGACCTCATTACTCGGCGAGCCTCTCGCCTGTCGCACCACCGATGCCAGATGTTCTCTAAGAGTCCGGGTATCGGTCTCCGAAGACAACCCAAGGATCTCTTTAATCGCCTCTAACTCCCTGCTAAGTCCGAATAGTTCTGTTTGGCCCGAATCAGTACTACCCAGTACCTGAGGTACGGTTCTCGGGGGGTCAGGAAGCTCCACAGTTGTAGTAGCGGGCGGTAAATATGTCGGTGCAGCAGCCCCAGCTGTACATAGCCTATCATCGCTGTACCGACGGGCATTCCGCTGCTTCCAAAATGACGAGAATCGCTGCCGTAATTCCGCAGAAGTACCAGTGGTCACCAAACCATACTGGTCCATCGTTCTCATGAGCTCCCCTTTCGAGAGGTCATAGATCCAACCCACGCGACTGTCCCGGGGCTGCGACCCCAAGGACATAGTCGCTGGCGCGGAATAGGTCAACGAAGTTGTCACCGTCGTAGCCACTACCGATGATATAGTCGGCCAAACGGACGAAGACGCCGGCCACAATGACGATGTCGTCATCACCGGCAGTTCGGAGCTAACCCCAGAACTAGTCGTAGCAATAGCAGACGTAATAGGCTTACCGCCCAGCACAGACGTCGTACTTGTAGTCACAACCATATTTAAAATTCAAATACCACGACTAATCCGCAATAATAAGAGCGAAACCGATTAAAATCTATTTAACACCGTACTATTAAATCAAACCAATTATAGGTGTGAAAGTCAAACCACAAATACACAATAAGGGTTCTCACTCAAATAATATTCAATGATAAAGCTCAATTAATTAGCAAAATAATAAATCAAACCAATTATGGGTGTGAAAGTCAAACCACAAATACACAATAAGGGTTCTCACTCAAATAATATTCAATGATAAGGCTCAATTAATTGGCAAAATTAAAATTACTAACTAATATCTATGTATACAACCACTAAATAAATTAGGGTTCACAACACACCACGCTGTAACAGAAAACGGGTTAGGCCTACCCAACCGACTATAAAATCACAGCAGGTCTGCCTAAAACTCTGCTCAACAGCTCAGGTCCGCAGCCAATCTGCACAAGTCCGCAGCAAATCTGCACAAATAAAATTATTTTGTTCGGGCGCCGTTAATACGTCAGCAACTCAGCACCACTGCCAACCTTGGTCCCTGTTCGGGCGCCATCTTGCGACGAGATTTTCTGCACTGGGAAAAAAAATATTAAAAGTGCAGTCGTCACCGTTTGCCGGGATAGCTCAGCCTACAATGGCTGGGTAAAGTTACAGGGTCTGCGATAAGGTCAGGGAAACCACTAGGCCAATAGCCGGGCCTAACCGGTATAGGACTGGCTCATACACGGGCACTGTGAACAAGTCAAAAACAAGTCACCAAAACAAACGTGCAATAATCACTACCAGGCCTACGCCGATTCTCCACTCTCCTAGGGGGTCGTTGCTGACTACGCAACTCGGGCTTCGTCCTAACTATCCAATAGTTAAGCCCAGAGTGCCTAAAACACGGTGAGTTACACGACGACTTGCCAATAAAAACCACGACGCGTGTTATCACCAGGCGGGGTCTACTAGGCCACTATAATCCAATACACAACTCTATTGCCCAAGCTAACAATCAAACAGTTCACTCAATAATAATACCAGATAACAATACAAGTGCACTATAGGTAGAGTGACTACACCACTAATAGCTGGTCTCAACAAATACCAAGCCAAACAAGCAAAGCTAAATGGCAATTGCACTACTATTAAATTATTGGGCTACTTAGTAGTAGATAAATAAATATTAAATACGTTCCAAACACTAGATAAATGTATTATCTGATAGCCGGTACTCCGCTATCCAAGCCACCAAGATAACGTGTTGGATTACCAAACAAGCTGTTCAGGTTAAATTAAAATAATCAAATGATTAATCAATAACAACCCTACTACTGTTACTGCTACTACCAACTTTATGTTACTTAGCTGGGCTTCTGTTAATAGGCTAATAATATTAGCTACTAGCCTACTGGCCACGTGTTTCCAACTACGCACGCTAAATCGTGCAGCCTAGGTTTGTCGGGCCTCAGAGTTATTAGTAATATAACTAACTCTAGGTACAACGCAAAATAATAACTACTACAGTCAATTAAATTATATTATTTGCGCTCTAGCACCTGCCCAGAACCGTCAGGAATATACTTAAATATTATTCCTGACTAATATAAATCCTAACTACCGTCAGGCTTTGACCAGCACGGTTACAACTCTAACTCTCGCAATAAAGTGTAAGATTAATATTAAATCAAATCTTAAACCAAAGTGTAAGGAACGTCGTCCACTCACCAACAGTGGGTCTGTACCGTCTGTACCCAACTTACACCAACACTCGGCGCGATCACACCACGTACACTCTGTACCTCCCACGTACGCCAGCCGTTTACACAGGACACCAACACTGCCTTCTTCACTGTCCGGGATCCACCACTAGAATGTCCTGCTCGGCTATCCGGTAGTCCCGGGATACCCAAGCTTATCCGAACTGATAAGCCGGGTCAAAGGGCGCTAGCCAGGTTCGCCGCCGCCGCTTGCTCACCTCAACAATCGGTGCACGGCCAAATAGCAAATATTTACCCCCCTAGGAAAAAGGCTCGTTACACAGCCTACAAGCAAACTTTGTAAATAAAATAAATAAAAAAATAAAATAAATTAAGTAGTATTACTACTAGGATTTCGAAGTTTCAAATCAGGCTTCAACTGATGGTTCCAAAGGAGCAAAGTTCCATCGTGAAATATTCTTCGTAAGTGAGTTATTACTTTCTCTCGACACAATGAAGCCATTGCAGGAAGTTTGAATGTGGCAAGTTTGCGTTTGTTAGGAGTCGGCATCTTTTGAGTGCCTGGCCGAGAAAAGCCTCCCTTAGGCAATTTAATAAATAACTTACTTTTTGGTGAGTAGTAACACTATGTGAAATATAAAGATTATCCATTACCTTGTGAAAAATTAGCAATAGTGTATATCTCAAGCCAAGATACAATAAATAGGTATTCATATTGGGGAATTTTTTTTAATGCCGGCAAAACATCGTATTATTTCAATACCACAAAAGAAACAAATATAAAACTATGAACAAAGTACATACTCAAAACAAAATAGCATTTTTGGCGAAATAAAATAAAATAATTTGAAACACAACTAAACTATCAAAACAATTTAGGACATAAAATTAAGAATAACTTAAATACTTGAAATTGAATTAAAATACATTCAACTTGTTTTTTGAAATAGTAAAATTATACACGAAACGCATCAATTAACATTTATTTGATCGTAATTTATTAGAAATCCATTTTTACCGAAGATTTTGAAACATCTATGGCTTAAAGAGATTATTACTGACGTGACAGTAGAGCGGCTTTGATCGTCATCATGCAAATATCTCCAGTTAAATAGTGTATGTAGAGCTTGGCTTAAATCCTCAAAGGAGCTAATTAAAACGTACCTGTAATTGAAAACTTATACATTTACTTGACGCTAAAACAAACCCTTGCAATATTAGTTGATAAAGGTATATCTACTAACAATTGTAAATACTAAAAGTAGATCAAAGGGTAAATAATATTGTGATAACAAAACCTAATTAATAAAGGTGTTAAGCAAATTAAATACACCAATTACAGTAAACAATGGTAGTACGATATGATTGCCAAAGTACACCACTACGATATATGCACTATGCCAGGGGATGATGTTTAACTCTGAAGAATAATTTACCAGAAGGGGAGAGCTGCAAGGATCGGATCCTCGAACAAATCGAGATAACCAATAAGGATAAGAGGATTACAGGACTTGCTGATGTGTGTTTTTACCAGCTGAGTAGTTTCTTGATTGGTTTTTATATCTCGGCCTGACACAATACTCTTATGTAATCTGATTATAGACATTTAATGCGAAACCTCGTAGCCCAAATTGCATCTACATAACAGACTTCATGTAGCCTTGTGTGTTGAATATAGATTCAGGGTCATTTTGTGATCAAGATATGAAGCTGTTTAACAGTTTTATTTTGTCTATTGACTCCAATTGGACGACCACCTTAATTGTAGGTATTACTCGACAAACCCCAATTATAAAATGTAAAATTTCAAACTAACGTACGATGTGCCAGCTTGTCATTATCAACCGCGATTAATATGGCATTTAAAATAACTCAACCTAATAATAATGTTTTTATCAAATTTTCATCTTAGCAATCTATCCCAGAGATATATGTGTAATAATGAATTGCAGCAAGGGAATTAGATCGTCGATACATCCAACTAGAAACAATCGGCTTGGATTAATGTCTGACAACGAGTAGGCCTATATATACAACTATTGGTCCTCAAATAATTGTAATGAATTATTCTATTTATTTGCACAGTTAGTTATAGAACACAGTTGAATTAAATGCTGGCCATTAAAAAAGTGTCGTTCAATATGAATAAAACCCCGTACCTTATGCATGGTACGGTACCTTTTTTGATGAAGAAAGCTTCATTACTACGTGCAATAATCAATAATAATAATAACCTTTAAATAACTGCTTCATCGTTTTTAAACGTGTTTCGATCCACACGCTTCATCATTACGCCTCTTTTGTATTCGGTTTGGTAGTAATTTATCATTATGTAAATAAGTTCGGGTAGAAAAACTTATTTTGAATGCAGTATCAGCTGTACTTAAAAACTATCTAGCATATCGGTCTTAAAATTCATCAATAATGATGTTTCGGAACGAAAGCTCTAACCATTTCCTAAAAGACATTTGGAATTTACTTTAGTACATTGTGAGCATTTTATGTTTTAAATTCCAACACAGAGAGTTTTTTAAATATTATTTTGACCAACAAAATTATAATTGAAGATTAATACTTACCGATTTGTAAATAGCGTTGTTACATGGCATTCAATCGGTTCGAGCGTTAAAAAATTTAATATCTTGATGAAAATGGTTGATTTAAGCGTAAGCCTTTTGATGTATTTTCATCAATTTGCATAGATTTTGATTGGGCTTAACTCACTTTATAAGAATATATCAAGAATGAGCTTTGCTCCTTGGTAACCATTAGTTGAAGAATTGAACCGTTGAAATCTTAGAAGCAATATTACTTTAATACTTTTTTACTTTTAATACTTTCCAATGAAATGGTGACCATACAAAGTAGGTATTTTAAGCCAAGTATGAATGGATATGAGTGTAGGATGAGTGGCGTGATCTTGTAGTGTTGTTAGTGACTAAGGCCGACATATTCCTTGAACAAAGCTGTTAATTAATAGCCCATACAGCTAATGGCAACTAAGGGACCTACAGTTTAAAGTTGAATCCAAACCACATTTTTGCCTTGGTATAAACGAATTGATCTAGCCAATGTTACAATTGACTTCTTCAAGACCAAGGGCTACTCCATATAGATGACCAAATATTGCATGATCCGATTGACTCAACAACAAATCTGATATATAAGTAAGAGACATGTGAAGACATTCTTAAACACAGCTTGTTAAATATTAATAAAGATTCCTCGACAGCGAAATTTCCTTTTGAATTGATATCCTGATTCCAGCTTTGTAAATTATGCTTATGTGAAGCTAATAACTCCCACTGCCTTGCCAAACAGATGTTTCTACAACAATATTGAATCACAATAATTTTACTATCATGCATATATCCTATGTTTAGTATTTTGTTTTGAGTCTTTCATATCTCTCAAACTTAAAATTATTTTTTCAATTCGAATTTTGAAGTATATTTAATTCATCTGCTAAAGTATTCTTTGTTGTTATACAGTTCAGATTTATTCGATAGATTCTGACTCATGAAGTGTCTTTATTGCTAATAAGTATTTAGTTTATGTTTTATCCAAGTTAAAATAGTACAATTTTGTAAAATTTGGAAATAGCAATTTACTGATATTGGTGTGTTTCTGTCAACTGGAATGATTTTTCAATCAACTTTTCCAGTCAACTTTGTGCTGTATTAGTATTAGTTGTATTAATTGATTATTGTATTAGTAGCAATGACATCTCCTTAAAACTTAATGATAAAAAAAAACTGATAGTATCCGTTTACATTTAGTAAATATTTCAGTCATTTGTATAACGCGTTGAGCAAACAAAACCAACTCTTTCGAAGCGTTTAATAACCAACCATTTGTTAGTCTTACATTATATTCTATTCATCCAGATTAATCTGGCTATGTCTTTACCACTAAGCGCCGGTCGCCGCGTCGCTGCTAACACAAAGCCACTAATTGATCAGGTGATTAGCCTAATTAGCCCTAACGCTGGGCTTGCGTCCAATACGATGAGCTGCTGTCGAGAGATCATTAGAATAACTTACTTGACAAGGCCACAAATGTAGGACATACTACGTTCATTAAACCTAACGAAGCACACAAGAGCAGAAAATAACTTAACGCTAACGTTAAAGCTGTTTATTTGAATAAACACATTTTATTCCTGTTATTTGTATAAGTGCATCTAAAAAATTACAGCAAATTACAATGTCTTCATATGTCTGTGCATCATACATCTCATATTTCATCTATAATAGATGACCAAATTTGGTTCAATCGTGGTTAGCTGTTCGTCATGATGTACTGGATGGATACATTAGTGGAATGCAATACAACGGATGCAGTTCTCAGACATACACATATCTGCCCACGAGGTTGCTTTCCTTTGTACATCGCGATTGCAATATAAGGATTATACAGGGAATATTCAATTTACTGCACACTTTCTATCCTTGATAATACAAGCATTGTTGCCATATTTATTTCATTTGTAGTTTAATGGAACTTGCATTGATTATTTGTCATTGGTCCGATGTAATACTTTAAATAAATACTATACTTTATACCAGTGATTTTATAATGATTGAAATGATGAATATATACAGGGTGGCCGAAAAGTAACTTACACCCCCCATTTACTTTTCAACCATTTGAGATATTTGAAATCTGTTTGCGGCAACGTTCTTATCTATGAGGGTTTACAATAATTATGGTCAATTTTGAAAATTTTGCCAATTTTGCTCTTAAAACTCCGAGATACAGCTCTGATTTAAGGATATAAAATAAGAAAATCGTAGAGAATTATTTTAATAAATGTAAAGCAGTCCAAGTTAAAAATGTATAATCACTTTTTATTATAACCATAGTCATACACACATACATAGTTTTTTTACATAGTTTTATTGTAAAAATTGTTTGTGTTTTATAAATTTTCATGCGAGTTTGATATTTATGAGTACAGTCCTGTACTCTACGGTATTAAGGTATTGGTTTAACATTTTACATTGTGAATAATACTTAGCATGAAAATAATGAGGTCGACTATTGTTTTTTCTAAAAATCTTATATTTTAAAGAAACGCCAGAACATTTTCATTCATTCCTTCATATGTGTAACAAGCTTGTCACGTTTAGATTGCCGTCTGTAACTTTGCTAATGAAACTCGTCTGAGTAGTAAATGTAACAATTAAATGTAACCTCGTCTGGAAATTGTTGTCTCAATCCAGCACCAAAGATATTTATTACAGTTTTATCAAGAATGCAATTTTACACAATGAAAGCAAATAAATCCCTTTACATTTCATATAAGCCATTTATTCTTATCGTATTGCTTAACATCAGTTGTGAGATAAACCGAGAAAGTTATAATTAATTGTTAAGTAAATAATTAGTTTTCCGAGACTCATTCTAAACAGATACATCTTATAGCATTTTTATTTATGATATTTTAGTTAAAATGTCACCCGAGTAAAATGGTGAAGTAGTTAAACAATTCTATAAAATCTACAGTTTTCTTTCCCCCCTTTTTAAAGATATTGGCACCTTTTTTGCCTTGAATATGCCCGTCCATGGGAAACAAAGGCATGAATGTGGAACGTGTCCAACAAAACAAGGGGTGAGTAGGTGCAGTACAAGGGTGAACTGTACTGATTAAAAGCAGTGGCAAGTACCAGGATCTGATATCCCTAACAAAGATCAAATATCCCTAACAGGAATCGAAACCTACGACATCACTGCCTAGGACCCGAAGTCCGATACACCAAATCACATTTGACAACATCTGACTGTACCAGTCCTTTCGGCGCAGTTTTATTCTCAGGCAGGTTCAACCCTACTAACTTGAAGCACGAACTAGCCTAAATGGCAAAAGAGAAAATATGTAGAATTTTACTTTAACCACCAATATTTCAATATTTTTTATGTCTAAAATGCAAATCAAAATCGTTGAATTCTAGTCGACGAATATCGGTAAAAATCCAGTCAAACTTGTACCATTTATGCATAAGCTTACACGTGGAGAGCAATCTATAAAATAAATAAAAATACTTTTAAAAGTTCTCAACTTCTCAAGAAGAAAAAGACTGCTTGAACACAGTAAAGTTTGAACGAAACTTATATTATTTTTTTAATTTAGCAATTTAAATTAAAAATATTTAAACGGCCACCATTTAAAACTTTATTTGAATTAAGATTTTTTCTGACGTGGGTTTGATTTACCTAACCATACATAGATCCATAAAGATCGGTTGAAAAAAATTTTATATAGAAATGTTTATGTGAAAAAACTAAATGGAGGAAATCTGGTTAACGAAGCGATTATGGGAAAATATTACTCTAAACTTTCTATTTATTTTCACCCATAGAACCATTTCCCGGAGTTTGGATGTTTGCTGTATGGGTTGTTACTGTATACTTTGGACACCCTTTTTTCTTAAACAATAGCTTCCTCCAGTCCAGTATTTCACAACAACAGTAGTTATTCCATATCAACTCAGTATTGTGTGATGGCTATTAGACTGTCACTAATCACCGAGTATCGTATAATCAAATGAGCTGCCTCACTTACACTCGAGCCTGACTAAGATAATCTGTAATCAGCATTTAATAATGTTACCCTCCTTCTGCTTAGTGCAAATTTAGTTGCTTGAGTCCCAAGTTGTTTATACATTGTAATCCATTTATAATTTGAAGATTTTTACAGTCTAGTGCTTAAATATTTTGTTACACTATTGGTTGTGACCTTGGTGTAGTAGTTAAGTAATTTAAAAACTCGAGTAATAATTATTTTATGCACTCGAAATAGCATATTACTTTACTAGTGCCGAAAGTGGCACTTAAGTTTCATGAGGCAAAGATGAAGACAGGATCACTAATATTTCATGTGAAAGGCAAAGCCGTATAAGGCGAAGACAAGAACGGGAGTAAATGGAGCAAGTACTGGAAAATTACTTTCAGCACAAGATACAAACAACAAATTTCATTACGAATAAGAAATACTTAAATGCAGAATTACATACCTCAATAAGATTAAAACTATTAAATTACCTACTTGATGTTTTTCATGAAAATAAAGTAAATGGGCCATAAAACCCTACCAGGCAATGTAAACGTTTAAGGTAATATACTAAACATGTGCTATACCAAAACACAGCAACACTAGTATATGTATATTCCTTTTTACATTTGCACAATTCACAGTAAAAACAGCTGATTTGAGTAAAAAAAAAGTAAATAAACACTTACACTAACTCGCGTAGTGAAAGAATAAGATAATTGTTTTCTCTTGATCTGAATTAAAGATTGTGAATTAAAGATTAAAAAATAGGTAGTTTTTGAAATGGAAAAGTCCAAACGTAGTCGATTATTTTCAAAAGACTTATAACTTCAAATGTATACAAAGTTGGATTTTAAAATCTAAGATTGTGAAAATAAATTACCTCTTAAAGATACGTCAAGTCTGAAATGAATGTTGAATTAGCAGTTTCTATTGTAGATGTTTTCAATAACTACACTCACCTTATAGATTACACCAAAAGTACTAATCGAGGAGATTAAAATTCAAAAATCAAATGTTATTTATATAGACATTAAAAAGATATAAACTAAATAATATATTATTATTTCAGTAATTATTTGTTCAAGTATGTCAAGAGAGTTGTATGTAGATTCAGTCTAATGACAGGTAAATCTCATCTATTTGCACATGTTAAAACCGAGAAGCTGGGTTGGACAGGAAGATTCATGCAAGCTCCTGACCTACAACCCTCAGTAGCCGTATATTATAGGCTGGTGACTGCAGCAAACTAGCTAGGTACTTGTGATAAGTATAACGCAATCATAAATTAGTAAATGTATCTGTATATAAGACTTAATAGTTAACGCTGAACAACAAATTTACCGTTGACCTTTATACAGTCTTTATAAAAGTCTTTATACAGATCTTTTGAAAAGTAGCTTGGTCTATAATCAAAGTAATTGCACTGCCAATCTTAATATCTTTATAACCAGATTGTGTAGATGGAAGTAGAAAGGGTTCCATTAGATATAACTTTAATATCCAGTAGTAATATCCAGGACAATATTTTATTTTTTTAACAGTCCTCATTATTAGATCCGCGCTGCTTTATTTAGTTAGTACAACGAATTGTTTGCTACTGCCATTGCCTATTCACAGATGACTAAGACTCGGTGTATAATCAATGCTACTATGTATGTATACGAAATTTCAGTAATTCAATATTTTGAGTGTTTTAAAATGTTGGAAAAAGAAGCATTTAATTCAAAATAGGTCCCAAACAGAGAAAGGTGTAACATTCAAATACAATTAAAACGTACATAGTTGTACTTTTATCAATGCGCATTACAATGGAGTTTGTTTTTCGTAGTTCAGATTTGTTCCGGAGATTAAAAAATGTACATACAATACTCCAAAACTCCAATACGATTATTGAGCGAAGCTCACTTTCCCCCACTTTGTAACTTCTTTGTAAGAGCATCAGAATGTAATGGCTTGACCAATTTATATGAAATTTGGCCAACAGCTAAAGAATACTGAGCACAATGTTTTGGTAAAAAATATTTGCGAATTTCCTTCTGGATTTTATTTTACTGGTCACGCAATTTCGCTTGTTATTTTAATTAAGTTGAAAGAAAAATTATATTGGGTTTATGACATATGGGTTTCTCGTTTCATTTAAATAAGATAAACATATGTTAATTGTTTGTAACTGTTTTGTTTACATTTCAATGTTTACTTTTATCCTAGGTTAAAGTTGGAATGTAACAGTTTATCAATGGAAGTAACAGTTTTGCTATATTTGTTTTAAGCATGCCTCAAAGGCCCAACGTAATATTGGTCGTCGCACCAATAATGCAAATATTGTAAGAGAGTGGTGTCGTGAACAAGAAGTTAGTTAATCAATTCCAACATGAATTAGATGCACTAAAATTTTACACTTGCACTAACTGTCATCGGCAACAACTAACAGCTTCAAACCAATCACCGATTTGTTCGCGTTGTCGTTCAAATGCAACTAAATTCACGGCGTTAAATAATATGGATGTGTCAAGTGTCCCGAACGAATTAACTGACCTGACGATTGTAGAACAAATGTTGATTGCACGAGTACATCCTGCTATGCCCATTTACAAAGTACAAGCAAATGGTCAGGATAGCCAGTTTCACTACAAAGGTACAGTATGAACTATCAGATAAATTTGTCATTCTTTAGAACTTAAATAATATCGGGCAAACAAACGGTGAATCTGTGGAAAGGGAACATATTGTAGGGTGTTAGCTGCTTTAGCCATTGACAATCTTTAAATAATGCTTCGCTCATTTATGCGTCTAAAGTGTAACGGCAGACCACCCTAGTTTACTATCACCTTGTTATTCTTTTTAACAACAAAGAATGTATACTAGTGTAAGTGTAGTAAAATAGTTTGTGTTGGTTGCTAAATGTTTAGGCACAAACTAATTTCGAAATGTTTTAAAGAGAAAGGTGGCAAACATTGTCTAATGAAAATTAATGCTTAATCTAGTTTTAGTGGAATAACAATCTAGGGCCTAAGTACTTAATTTAAAAGAAGGACAAAGACCACGAATATAAAATATTCTATTTGTCAGAAGTACACGGTTAGGTCCTTGTAGTAAGTGCGCACTTATATTCAGTTTAATGGACACTAAAAGCGGACGCATATGTTATGTTTGTGCATAGTGGACAACTAGTCCATCATTCCACTGACTAATATGCAAAGGGATACTGTTTATGTGTGCGGCTGTTTCGATTAGAGAACAAAGCTCACTAATGTATTGAATTATTGTAATATACCTTGCTATCGTATTTAGTATTGATCACACAAACAACGAAATTCTCACTTCCAAGTATTTATATCGCTAACTCGAATACCATTAAATAATCTAGGTATACGAATACAGCTATTATAATAATGTACATATATATGTATATATACAGGGTTAATAAAAAGTGTGGAGACCCCCTTTTATTTTTTTAACGGCCCATACTAGAAAAAATAAACTCGGTACACTTTTATGGCATATTATAAAGTACTTTTTGGGCATAACCGCCACTTTGTGTACATCCCCAAAATGGGGGATTTTGGGGGAAACTCAAAAATTTCAAACGGAAAGACCCATCGAGTGACCCCTCATTTTGAAGGTCCTGGTAAAAGAAAACAAACAACGCAAATTAGAGGTCCCTATTTCAATCCAGTATAAAATGGCAGCCAATTGAATATAAAATTGCAAGTTATTTCTGATTTCTAAAGATTTCAATCAGCTTTTATTTTTTACTGACCTTTGATACTTACTTATGGGTCACTCTGTACAGCAATTATTCATATGTTTTTTTTTTTATATTGTGTGTTAAGCCAATAATAACACTCTTTTTAGTGTGATTAATTGTATTCAACTGGAGGATGATTCATGGGAATCAATATTTTGATTATTAACAATATACCGATATTATTACTAAAAGTAGTTCTTACGCTAGACACTAGCACTAGACAAAGAAAACGTATTTATTACGTTTAAAGCCACATATGTAACCGCGGAATAGCTAAATATCTAAATAGCTACATATAGCTAAATATGTAATCTTATCTTACTAATATTATAAATGTGAAAGTTTGTGTGTTTGTTTGTGTGTTTGCAGTTCAATCACGCATAAACCACTGGACGGATTGGGCTGAAATTTGGCATGATGATAGCTTACATTCCCGATTAACATATAGGCATATTCTTATCTCAAAAATCCTTTCGGGCTCCGCCCCAGTGGCTCTGTAATTCCCCATGTTAACCTTATGAGTATTCATATTTAAAGGGAATTAAAGAATTTAGTCAGCTGTTTCACCTAAAAAAGTTGGTTCTATGATATGGAAAAGCATTAAAAAGTTATAAGATTTACCAACAGGGTGCAGCAATATATTTTTTTTGCATTTATGAAGACAGCTAATTTGACCTAAGCAGCAACAAAAAAACTGATTCGCAATGAGAACTGTCAAAGTAAGATTGTTTACAGTTATGTTTATGTTTTTCATTTTATGAATTATTTGTGATATTTTGCGAATTGTTGATAATTTATTTTTCTCTATTTTTTAGGTGAAGTGGTAGAACATTATGGCTATGGTAGATGTGTAATACTATAGAATACTGTAAATTTGAAAAAGCAAATTTTATCAAACTGTGTCCTCCCTTATTGCAAACGCAAAGCTTGAGTATAACTGCAATAAGCATTTTATACTTATGTTCCAACCCCGTACGAAGGACGGGTACTCTGCTAGTTAAATAATACTTTATTCCTTTTACTATACGTGCTTACATATATGTGTTATACAATAAGAATTATTCTCCAGTATTAACATCTATATTATACCCTTTTTAAGTTTCAATGACGAGGAAGGTCAATTCAACTAATGGACTTCTATTAAAGTACTTTAAAACTTATTTGACCGCAATGTCTGCTTCTAGCTTTGAAATGTATTAGTAGATTGAATTAAGAACTACCTGAGCAGACCAATACTGTTATTGGAGGTTTATTTCACCGACCTGGTTTCAGTGCTACTTTTTCAATGCACAATATACCATAGAATGCCATTTTAGGAAAAAACAGTATGTGATACTTGTACAGAAATACGTACACAAAATGTTAGTTCATTTCTGAAATATGTTTAATGAAATATATGAATGTGTGTAATTAAAGTTACGAGTTCAGTTTGTAAGTTCAAATTACTTACGACGCTGAGTTTTAAATTACAGGAACTAGTTTTAATTACATCTTGTGTAAGTAGAACGTGTAACGAAAGTTTTGTATTTGTCTACATAGTTAAATACTCCTGTAATACATATTCTAGCCTAATTTGTTCATGTTTGTGTAACAAAAATGTAACCAAAGTTAGCTCAGTTGTCAATCCAACATGAAACATCGAGTAGTAGTGGATTACGATTATGTCTCACACAATCATAGAAAATTATTGTTGTAAATAAAGGTTATAACGCCCCCGTGGCATTACAACGATGACTTATTATTAAGCAAAAAAATCATCTAAAATGCTTGCCACGTAACCTTATTGAGCTTATTACTTTAAAGGAATAATTACTTTCTGTAATTAAACAGCATGTTACGTTAGTGTACAATACAATTAGATTTTGTTTTATAACATAATACAGTATATTTATATATTGACTAAACCAGAGAAATCAGAGGTTTAAAGAATACCCTATCAACGAATCTCTTTTTTTCCATGAGTAACAATATTAAGTTATTGTGTATTAGCGCAAAATGGTAAACCGTTTCGTTACAAATTGTTGAAATTTTACAACTGCGTAACAATAAAAACAATTTTACATATTTTAAACCTCAAATCCTTCTGCACGATTCTCGTTATAATTATCAAAAGATATGTACTCTACGGGTTGAAATACAACATATAATTTAGATTGTTGAATGTTGATACTGGTTTCTGGTAAAACTGTTACACGTAATCATTATTATTTAAATTATTTAAAACAAGCAAATGGCTAATCAGGTTTAAATGAACACAGCATGATTAGTCTGAATCGTTGATGAATCGGTTTGTCCCCCTGCATACATCTGTTGGAAAATGTAGACCTGACAATTGAGAATAGTTGTAAGGGGAAAAGCTGCATACCACTATTTAAAAATTCCATTACCTTTCTCTTGGCTGTGACGTTATATGCTGCGCAGGCTATCCTTAACTTTCCTAATCTGGAGAAGCCTTATAATTCAATGAAAGAGTTGCTGGCAGCTCGAATCCAGACTTTTAATATTAGGAAAGTTTAATGTTATACTATAATGGCAGAAAGAAAAAAAGTATCATTCATGGTATTCGTTATTTGAAAATAGCTTATTAGATTAGACAAACTGTAACACGTTGCCCACCAGCTGTATGAGGGGCGTTGTGAGACGTGGTAGTGAAGAGGTTAAACTAAATTTAAACGAAGTTTTTAACGTTCGAATTGTAAATAAAAACTATTTACATCAAACAAAAGTTATCTACATACAAGTATGTAGTATAATCTACGCGTTTAAATTAAATCTAGCAAAAACTTTATTAGAAACGTTTTAGTCATAAAGTAATTGTTAATTTGTCTCGTGCAAATGCAATAGAAGGGTGTCTATAATTGGACCTTGGATATAGTAACTGGTCCATCGTCAAGTATTGTAAGCAAGATGTATACACTTTAATCTGTACTCGTACAGTAATCGAATGTACCAAACATGTAAAATCTGTATTAGGAGTGTCCCAATACTACACTAGCAATTATTAGAGTTACATTATAACAAAAATCTTATGATCGAAGATAAATTATTTAATTCCATGTTTATTTTAATATGTTTAATATAATTTGCAACAAAATAATTTCAATTCAACTAATTAATTTCTCGCCTACGAAATTGTTTATAAACTCTCTAGGTTCAAGCTATTTAAGAGGAAAACATAGTTCCGTTACATGGACACAATATCATTTACAAATACATAATATTGATACATTTTTATTGTGGTTTTTCAAATAATATAATGTATCCCTTAACAATAATATTTGAACAAAAACATTTTTTTCTATTTTTCTATGTTGAGATAGTTTTATGAACGTAAGTAATATCAATGTTTATGAATGAATGCTATGAAGTTGAAATGCAATCTACCAATTAGGTAACAATTATAGTAGACCTTTCATTATATTTAACTTACCTAATATTAATATTGATGGGAATATTATAGTATTAAAACACCTATAGTATTTTTTTTTTAATACTGAAAAACTGCTAATTGATTGTAATTACAAGAAGAGGTTCCGGCAGCTACCGCTTCCTTATCTTCAAATAATGAGATAGAATCGCTTTAATTAATGTGAAATTAACATTTAAGATAAGCGTTGACGGAAAAGATATTCCAAGTTAAAGTTTTGCTGGGTTAAAAACTTAGGAAGGATACTAATTAGTAATTAATGTTGAAACCCATATTTTATGAATCTAATAAAACAATTGATTATATTATAATAATTAAATTATAAAAAAAAATTATATATTAACTTCGTGTAAATTTTAAAGTAATCGTCATGTACTAGATAATTCAAGCCTAGATAATTTAAGCTTGGTTATTTACACCTAAAATAATGAGGTACCATATTCGTACAAACAATTATTTCTCAAGTATTACGACTATCAGTATACATAAGATTTATGCTATTTGTTTTTGATCAGAAGTTTGTTTTGTCTGTTATTCCTATTTTATATAATTATGTTATTTATTGGAATGTATTAAGTTTAAAAAGAACATTGTAGCGGTTGTCTTACGCTTGCAAGACTAAGTTCATATCCGTTCCCTTGGAAACTGTTGATAAAAAAAAACTCTGTTAATTTTTATTGATGTGTTTTTATTTAGCAAGTCCGATTCAACATTCATATTCATATTTTTTTATTAGCATTAAAAAAATGTTTACTATTTTACAATTTTTACATGCAATATTATACGGTCTTGTTTTAACTTGTTCTGTTATTCTACTTTTTAAGATAGCCAAGTTGTTACTTATTGTGGTCATTTAATGTAAATACGAGTTGGTATATTATTAACAACATTATTTGTAATTTTCGTATTATAATTAAAATAATAACAAAAAAGAAGTATAATGTTGTTCTCATTCAATGTTACTTTAAATGCTTGTTTTTTTTTAGTTTATATTATGCTTGAATTAATGAACCTGTTTACTATTTAACTTTACAACCATCCAGAAATGTTCTATAAAATTAAAGTCTTAACCGTCAAAATTTAAGTAAACAATAAGAAATAATAAGAAGCTCGTGTATTGTAAAAGGTTCGATCTCAAAAGTCTCAACATACAACAGTGAAACCCAATTAGCCTAGACGTTGCCTGCTGAACTGAAGCTTCACTGTAACTGTAAGTATCGCAATATATCGTAATATCGTAAAGATAGAATAACATATGAATGTACAGTAGATAATGTCTGTTCATCATTATTATTGTCCTCTTGTATTGCTTCCATCAAGAACACCGCCAGGGAAGTAACTGGGCCGCGTAATTTGTGTATGTTAAATCTCGACATTGTACGAACTACATAGGGTGGTCTTGACCTAGTGTTAGAAATTGTTTGGGATGGTACACCAACCCAAATGTGACTCAAATACACAATTTAAAAAATTCTAAAGCAAACACTCACAAAAAAATTACGGAAAGTAAATAAAAGAAACGTCATATGACCACCTGAGGTAACAACCTCAGCATCTATGTGTTCGAACCAATACTGAAAACTACTCAACTAATACATATATAATCTACTAATATAATCTGTATTACAGTAGCCTGGAATGAGTTGTTATGTGTTGATTTTATTCATAAATCAACATCTATTATAAAGTAACTTAAGTCTTTGTTGGATGATTCAATATGGAAGTCTCTTATTAAATATTGACAACTTAATGAACTACACTTCACCTGTTAGTACAGCATACTGTTGTAAAAGTTATTACAAACAGATGTTTAAATAATATCCGTTGATATTTATCCATCAAATGTGTTTATATCCTAAGCTTATTAGCTTAATATATATTGCCTGTCAAGTCATGACTCCATCATGGGAGATATTCTTTAAAAGAAAATAAATAGTACAGTAGAGCCGAATAATGCAAACTGACAGTTTGACTGATAGGTTTTATAAACCACTAAACAGTGTCAGGCCATCTTTTTAGGGATCTGTTTAATTTTTCGTAACCATTAATGTTAGTTAACCCTCGTTCAGTATTGCTATATTAAATGTTGTAGCAGAGAAAGCTATCATAATGATATATGTTTTGGCAGTTACTTAGTAAATTAGGAAGGGATAAAGAAAACGTGGAATACATAAACATACGGTTGAGCCATCTTAAAGAATATGAGATGTAGAGATACGTCACTTGGGATGCAAGACTTCTCTGACAGATAGCACAAATATTACAAATTTGGGAGAAGGCGAACCCCTTCACTGGGTTCAATAGAAAATAACTGGTAATTTGCATGTAATTGAATTTCTAAAAGTAAACTGCCCACATCTACTACGATATTTAACCAATAAATAATTAGAAACTCGCCTTTGGCTTCATGTCCTCATTGAGGGGTGTGACTAGTTAGCAGTAGTTAGTAATAACCAATACAATTTTCAATACAATACCTTTACGACTTTGTTGGATGTATATGTTATCCTTAGCACCTGTTCCACACTTTAACTGCTTTTCAACTTCCGAATAAAAGTACGTTTCCGGATTTGTGTAAAATAAGATAGCAATAACACTCTTTCAGATAAGTTTTGAATACATATCTTCCTGGCTGTCGTATGATAAGATTACCGTGTTAGCCGAAGACCGCGGATGGTGACAGCCTGAGACTTTAGGGTCGCATACAAAGTACTTGATTGCACATCTTTTCGGACCCTCAATACCTCGCTCAGAAGCCTTTTTGTCCCACTACATTAGATATTATTTGTATCTAATATACCTGGCCTGTAACATAGTTTCTTTAAACGCGATAATAATAGATTTTAACTTCATTTAGTATTTATTATCTATTACCTTTTTATTCCTAAATCAACTCCATTGTATTTTTAATTTTGCATTTATTGGTTAATACAGAATGCATAGAAACGGACCACACAATATCAATCAATAATACTAAATTACTAAAAAAAATAACAAAATCCAATTAACTAAATGGGAATCATTATGTATAAATAAAATAGACAATTTGGTAAATAATGATAATGGTCCAATTCAAAATGTTAAATTACTTAATTCTAAACTTACAAAGTTATAAGTTAATTCTACTTAATATTTCATTTTTATAAATATATAATTTATTTTTGTAATTTTAGCTAAATGTACTTAACAGAATAATTTGTATTTCTAACTACGCAAATGTCACATTCTTTGAAATTTATAATTGTATTTTTAAACAAAAAACATAATCTTCAGTTTTGTGATGTGTCTGATGATGCCACATCATAGCTGGCGAAAGGCCTCATGAAATTAAAAACTCAGAAATATTGGTGAAGTTTTTATTTCAAATTTACAGACATCTTGATCAAAGTGATAAAATTTAATATTTTTTTTAAGTTCATACTTCAAATATAGTTTATTAAGTTTCAACGTAACGTATTATTTGGTAGATCTCAAATTATTTAATTTTTATTTTTCTGGCAAAACTTGTCGTCTAGTGTATTTTATATGTCCTGTTACCCTAAAAGATCGCAAAAGAAAAAACATGAAATGGAGGTATTATTTGAAAGAAACCACATTTCATTTAACCTGTAGTTCTACATGTTATTTTTAAATACAGTAACTAATATTCTGCTAAAGAAAAGCTATTCCGCAGTCGATTGAATTGTTTCTACATGAGCACAGAAATTAATATCACGCTCAATTGTAACTTTCGTAGATTAAGTTACAATTGAGTTTCTGAAAACATATAAGTTGAGTTTAGGCATAGACGTGTTGCTCATTTGCAAATATAAACGCTAGTGCTTTAGTCACCTCCGTGAAAGTGAGATACGAGATTGGAGGGAAAACTGGTGTTGTATGTGTACCTATTAATTAATATTCAGTTTCTAGCAGAATATGCTTCTTTTAAAGTAACCTATTAGAATGTATTTTTATATTTTAAGTATAGATATTCATACTCCTTTAAAAAAAGTCCCCAAAAATATGATTTCAACCTTAGTAAATTCGGTAATTATTACCATAAATAAGAACTAACAGGACATGGACATGGGGCATTTATTTTAGTGCCCCACATAAATATTCTATGTAATTAAAAAGAAACAGCCCTTATTTGTTATACCATTGTAAATAATCAAAGTTCATACAACAAAAGTACCGGTAAGAATGTGGAAAATAATTGATACCAAATGTCAAATACACATTACAGGGCTAATATTTTTAAATGTCAAATTATATTATGTTTTGGAGACGAACTAAAGGCAAAACATATTTTCAATTAAAAGAATACTTAATAACAATGATGCTTATAACTTAAAACTTGTACATACTCTGACTTGCCTAGCATATAAAAAAACTTAAAATAATAATACTTGAAAACTAGAAAAATATTTTCTAAGAGCAAAACATTATCGTTCTACAATAATATTAACCATGTAATTTTGCATGTATATAGAATCGATAATAAAATGTCGGTTGTTTTGAAATTACTGAATTTTAATTATGTTAAGCATCTCTAACTATGCAAATAAAATTAATAAAAAAAGTTATCTTAAATCTAGTTGAAACCTAATACACTTTTTGTATTTCCAAATATTCAACAATATAGTTGTGTTAATAATAGTTAATGTTTCAGTGAAATGCATTAAAAGCGGAAAACCATATACACTTGAGAAAAAGTAGTAACTCACGACCCTGAGGCATTTAATAGTAATTTAGTAACTGGATTTTAGAACGCAGTTGACTTTCATTAAAAAATTGTACATAAACATTTAAACGGTTCTAAAGAATGATTTTCCTTGCGAGGTGAAGAAAATCTTTGTTCAAGTCTTGATTTTGAAATCTTGCTTAGTTCCAAATAAGTTTTTTGTACTTACAAACGTATATGGAGATTTCTTTTAATACCCTTTAGCCATAAATATCCCAGGCCTGAGTAAGCCTACGAGCAAGGTAAACTTTGAATGCCGTCTGAACCAACAGTGGAATGCAATATAGTGAGTCAATGCAGCAGACTGTCCGTATCACGTGAGTTAATATGTACCCTTCGTCTGCTGAGTTTGGATGACTTGGAGTGTACCTAGCTTACATTTATTTATAAACTGAAGTTAATCTAAAGGTAAAACTACTTCCATAAATTAATTTATGAAATTGATAGGTCTTTCAACTTATGGAGTAAAGCGGACCAATGTTTTAAATTATTTTCTAGTTTGATTGAAATCCTTTTAGTTTGTATTACCATGCTTATAATACAGACTGTACAAGTTGACACGTCTGTTAAAGACTAGTTCTGTTAAATTTTGTTAGCAACAATGTCTTAAGCAACAAGATTAACACCTTTTCTGTTAAGTAATATAATTTCATTTTCAATTATGATGTCCTGCCATGTGCAGCCACTTGTCCATTACTGTAAAAACAAGTTGTTTTAATTCATGTTTTTCTGTGTCATGACAAAGAGATCATGGTTAATACTCTATAATTTATAAAAGAAAGAATGTTATGGCCCATTCTAACCTTTAACTTTTCGAACACATAGGCATTACGCCTGGTAATGGAAAATACAAAGCTAAGAGCAAGCGTTTAGACAAGCCTTCGATTATTGCCCTCTATTATTAGACTCAATACCGAATGAGCAACAAATTCGTCACAAATGTATTACAGACAAATACGCTCTTGATTTGTTGCTAATCATAGCCAAAATTCAAAAGGATGTTAAGAATCTCAAGCCAAAGCTGTAAACCATTTTTTTTTAATTACCCAGCAGTTTTTGATCTAATACTTTAAATCAAAGTTTTGCCTGCCTTGTATTACAGAGGATTTAAATTATTGTTGGAATCTCGATTTAATTTTAAAATTGTATCCACGTTCCAAATGCATTAATATTTTATTTAATCCCATATTTATAATTTACTGATACAAAACTACATGATACATTTCACTTTAATATTTTATTATAAAATACAAAGACTGTACAAGGACCGACTAAACTCAATCAGATTAATAAAAAAACATAAAATGTATTGTAAGTAATAAAAGTGTCACATGGGGACTGTAATGACCTCTTGCACATTGTAGAGCAATATTGCGCTGCCATAAATATGTTTGTACGACTAAAAACATTTATTAATTACTTAATACTAGATATTTTGTTAATATAAGACATTGTATTATGTGTTTGTAATTATGTGTATATGCATAATTTTTTATTAAACTAGTTATCATTCACTCAAGAATATAATTTATGATGAGTCATCAAACACTTTTATTTAAAGAAGGTTCCCCAGTTTCAATGTAAAAGCAGCTTGTGTTATTTAGTCAAAAGGATGTAAAAATAGCTTATCTACCAAATTATACAACTTATAACAATTTTTAGTTTTAATGCGAAATAGTTTTCTTACTTTAAAATAAATAGGTAAAAGATTAATTTACTCTCTGCATACGACATATTATACGGTAGCATAATGCATAGTTTAACCCTTGACTATTGATATAACTAGACATTCCATCCCCATGTTAAAGTTGTCACCAGTTTTTAAAATGAAATCCGTCGTAGTTGATTTGAGCAACCGATACATAAGCTGGAAAATAAGGTCTATTTGAGAAGTTTTCTTTACATGAAAAGTATTTTAGTTTTCTAGCTTGGTGTGTTAAGATGCAATATGAAGAAAAATATAGTTAATCACATTTACAAAAGTGTCTTTTCAACCATCACTCGTAAAACTTGAGCTCGGGTCGAAAAAAGTCACTTTACGCCCTAGTGATGAAATATACTATAGTTTGAAGTTTAATTTGAACGTTCTTATTGTAACAAAGAAACAGATACGTTTACAAAATTATTAATCCCAATTATATTAGTTTTTTTTGTAAAGGTTATTTATTTCTATACCCTTATATGATACCCTTGTGGCTGACTATTGTATTTTTAATAATCTGTTTATAACTCAAGAGGATATTTTTTTTATTCACACTTATAAAATTTAAAAAGTGCGAGCTTGTTTAACTTAAGAACAAAATTTTTACTTTTCAACCTTTTTTTATGCATTATCAACCGGGAGAAATAAAAATATCTATAATAAAACTTAGTATTATAATAACTTTAAGGCATCTATACTTATAAAAGGCAAAGCCCTCACTCACTCACTCACTCACTCACTCATGACTCACTTCTCCCACTTCCAATTTACCTAGGAGGCTGAAATTTGGTACACCGATTCTTTGGGGATTAAATAGGAAAAATAAGTAGTTTTTATTCTGATCTGACCTTAGGGCTGCCCCATAGACCGTGTCAAAAATCTATAAATTCCCATATTACCCTTATTCAGAGAAGTAATCAATCACATTAAACATTTAAACAGATGTTTAAGTAAAAAAATACAGTACAGTAGGAACCCAGCTGTCAAGATCATTGACTATAGAAACTGGAGACCTATTTCATAAACACAGAAGTGTCATTTAATTTTCAATTAGTTACCAATAGAGTGTGCTACTGTAAACTACTTATATTATCTGAGAAACAGGTGATTTGATAATAAAGGGTTTGCAAGAAACTGTCCTTAATGTAAATGTCAATATTTATAAACATCTGTTAAATTATTCTTTGTTTTGTTTATATTTATGATATTTATTTTGAGCAGTGGTGTGACAGGTTAAAAATTAACTTCACACAATTTCAGTGTTGGTTTCTTTTAATTTTTTTTTAATTTTTTTTTTTTTGACATGGATACAAAATTGACATTATTTGGAAAAAAAGACTTGCAGTTTAAAGTTATTCACGTGCCTCCAGATGGCTCCTGCCTCTTTCATTCTATATGCTACTCAGTTTATGGAAATAATTTATACAGCGATCGAGTAAGAGATAAAATAGTTAACTCTGTCAAAGGAGTGGTCTGACGAGATCATCGGTAATCGTGGGATGAAAACAGTCTCTCCATGGCCAACGCCTGTGAATATCGTTGCTTCTATCACATGTTTGTGTCAAACATTCACCTGTAGCCTGGTCCCATTGCAAAGTTTAGGTGGATTCAAATTCCGGGGGAACCAATCTTTAGAAAAAAAAGATGAGGGGGTATCCCTGGAGGGTAGTAAGAAAGAGTATGGATAAGAAATAATGAAACCCACACTGACTAATAAAAATTGCATAGTTTTATTAAATATCATTCATTCAAATGAAAATTTAAGTAGTAATATGTACAAATTTATACGGGGCGAAGCCCGCGGGTAACAGCTGGTTATTAATAATTGTAAGATTTACAGAGCATCAAAAACTATTGTTAGAAATAATAACCAAATGTGACGTACGAAAACAGGAGCTATAAGACCATACAAGATGAAGCTGTAGAGATATTTGAGACATGAATAAGTCACCTTTATATGCAAGACTCGCCTCTCAGACGCCGCAACATTTACATGCATGGAGGAGGAAACTCAGGACGCCTTTGTGTGTTTGAATCTGGATTATGCTGCATTGTGCTGTTTTATATGCGTATCATAGGCTAAGCTATTCTTGTTCTAAAACCATTTTTTGCAAGACCCATACATGGAAACATAGATATATAGAAGTATGACAACTAATATGCTTGTTGTTGTCTTTGATATGTAAGTTAAGTTTTTATCTGTTTTATTTGTTAACTATTTTTTAATACTTCTCGTATCATTATCGACAAAATCAACTATCCGTTGCTTTTTTAGTTCCAATGATCAGCATCGAGTCGAGTGCTAACCTGTCAAAATTATGAATCATAATAATGTAAAAAAAAATAAAAGTAACTACATGATTTTGACTAGTACGATTAATTAAATGACGCACATGTTAATTTATGTTAAGAAATTCGCGAATAAAGAAAAAAAAATTGTACTGTTTCAATTATTTCCCTCTACCTTAAATTCTCTTCGTCTAGTGGACATACAAGAGTAAGTTAAATCACCTATTAACATCCGTTTTACCATAAGACCACTTCCCATAATTGATTAGTTTTTGTTGTAGTTGGGTATTATTTAAAGAGCGAGATACAGTAAATCTTTTCCTGTCCAAAGCCAGCCAGAGCCCTTTTTAAGTTTTAAAGAACCTAATACGTACGTTAGTGCTAGCTGTAAAGAACTGTAGTTTTAAAACCACTAAGGAAATCGTTTGTTTACTTTGTTTTAAATAGTATCCAACAAAGTATCACAAAATAAGTTTTGAAAAAATTAATAAAAGGCACACCATCTAAAAAACGGAATAGCTGAATAACACAAATGCCTGACATTCTGTTGGAAAACGATCCCGTACACGATCTAGGAGACACTTCTACTAGTCTAAGTCACACCCTAGACCATTGTAAAATTAAAGTTGAAATATTATCTTTTTCAAAACCACAAATCAAGTTTTGTCTGATCAGTCATACTAATCCAACAGATTTTTCCCCCAATCCACAAGGAAAGGGTTAGGTGAACTTAATTAGAGTGTATAAAGGTGAATTAGTTTTTTTTATAACCTAAATTATCACCCGGGCGTCCACTCTTATTTATATCTCTAAAATCACCGACTCATACAGTTTCTTGGTTTACCTTTCATGTTATACAGACGTGATGTAATATATTTAGCCATATTCCATTATCATATTCAAACCATTCCACATAACACTGCTCAGTGAGTGCTCGATGCTCTGATCTGAGGTAGATGCTCAGCTTACAAGGCGCTATCATCTCGCTGTTGGGAATATTCTCTCTTTGTAAGCTGATTATTACCTCGCCCACGCAAACTCGGTTTAACATTTGTTCGAACAATCAAACCTGGTACTTCACTCGTTAATATTTTCTATATTTACTTAGAACAATTAATGATATATTTTGTAAACTACTTAAACAAATATTGTACTAATTTATTTCTTGAAATACCAATGCGTAGTTCTACGAGCGTCTATTAAAAATATTTATTGAACATTGTGGTTTGAATAATTTATCAAATTTTATAAATGGTGTTAAAACAATCTCGTAAAGTTGTGGACAATCTTTATACTATAGGCTAATCATTATTATTGTTCTTGTATTACATAAATTACATTTATGGATAGTAAACGAAATATATACATTCCAATGAACTTTTTCATACTTGTCAAATCAATTGAGTTATATTCCAACATAATAATATTGCAATGACTCCTATCACAATTGAAGAAAAATTATAAATAAAGGATTTTATATGGATTATGTCAGAAGGATTATAAAGCGTCAGGTAGTTGTTACAACGACCCTGTTAATAAATATTACAAAAGTCTCTAGGGAATGTATTACACGTCATAGTATTAAACGCATGTGATTATGAATTTGATTTTAATTCTGTTCCGAGGCTTGTTCCGGACAGCTGGGGCAGATATAGTCAAGTTATTACATCAGTAGACCCGAGAACTCTTGCATATTCATCACCGATTGTGCTGACCACTGACCTCCTGTATTCATCCGCGATATATGCAAAATGTATTTTCTTATTTCACATTAGACTGTGTGTCTCATCTCGCACTGTTGCACTTCAATTGATTTATAATCATGTATAAACAAAGATAGTGACATTGTTGACCTTTTTTAACTACTAAACAAAAAACATCTTTAGATGGTATTTGTAAGAGGACAAATCCACTAATGGTGTCCAATAATTTTTATAATCCACTGATGCTACGATAAAGTACATTTTCTCGCTCTAATTCGAAGAATCCCCACTGTTTTTCCAACAACAATTTTCAATTGTATATTTTCTGTTATATCTACTCTAGTTTGTTTAGTCCGTTACATATAATATATTTCCAGGGAAAGTTTGATATTTCTCAAATCTTTTTACACTTAAAACATTTTTATCCACTTCTCGTCAATCTGAAAACATTAAACAAAAAACTTCACAATAACTACACAAACGATTTTTGGAACTGAGTCAATTTAACTCACCAAACTTAAAAATATAGCTAAGAATCGTTATTATATAGTATAATCAGCTTAATAGATGTTTCTCCGCATGTTGTGCCCAAGAAATATATGAACCTTTTTACATTCTATTTTCGTAACTATTAAAAAATCAAACAGAAAACTTTACAATAACTGCACAAATGATCCTCAAAACTGACTATATCTAACCACCAAACTTTTATATTATTACTCAAAACAATCACAATGCAGCATAATTAATTAGTTTAATTGATTTCACTGCATTCTTTTAATTTTAAAGAAAGATAAAAAGTAAACTGGGGAAAGTATTAGAAAATGTTTTAACCTAAACGTACGGTTTTACAGTCTCCGATAATTTATGTAAGTCGAAAAATGTAATATTAAATAAAAAAATATTCAAATCTTACTAAGAAATATAGGCATAAGATAAAACCATTTAACAAATAACGATATTATAAATTCAAACTATTAAGTACAGTGTGATTGATCCTACGTGGTAAGCCAGGTTTAGCACGTTTGTTGTACACCGGTTCCTCGGCTATCCCAGGTTTCTCCCGTCTTACAAGGGATTAGGTGAAGACCTCTTTACAACGACGATTTAACTCTACGGCTTAGAACATTCAGAGAGATATTTGACTGTTGCACCTTGAAGCCATTTAAAAAAAAAAAATTGTATAGTAATTTCTAATAAAGAGTCTTATGTATCAAAAGTTTTAAAAACTCAGAATATGTTTTGACAAAGTTCAAAATTCAAAACACAATTTTAACAGCCAATGGTTAGTGTAGTTGCACGGCATCTATATAATACATTTAAAAGAAATTATTAGTCATAGTGAGTAAGATGTAAAATGACTGTACTAAACAAATTATCATTTGTCATAAGGAAAATAAAACAAAAACTATTCCACTTTAGTTTTTAGTTGTGTAATAAGATCTCACAATTATTATACTTTTGTTACTTATTGGTCTACTATCTACAATCGTAAATAAACGTTTTATATTTATTCACAAACACCAGTCATTCATTAACATTGATTATACAGTCAATGATTTTGTTAATAAACCCTAATGTTCTATAAATTATTCATAGTCCATTTTAATGATTGTTATACAATATAAACAAAATCATATTATTAACGAAATCACTCTTTTTCAATGTTTAACACATACATTAAAAGTCCATCTGGTGTCCAAACAATCCCAAAATATCGGTGGGAAGAAATCTGAAATTTACTGACGGACGCCAACAGAGTGACTGGCGGATCTGCGTCGGATGAGTGTAGATAACACAAAAGAAGATCCATCCAATAATAAAATGTTTAAACTGTTACGACACTCATGTAAATAATGAACGCCTGAACTGATAAGTGTGAATATACCTTTACACGAACCGACACACTCTTTAGGATGGAAGGAGAAGCCTTCCTTGTAAAAAATCACAGTTCTGGATCTGATACTGACACAGTTGCTTTATTGATATAAATAGTTGCCCTTTTATAAACATGTGAGCAGACGTTTGAAGACTATTGGTACCTAAACAATTTAGGCATTTGTACAACATTACAGTAATTATTTAAGTCGGCATGAATTTGGATATATCTTTTTTAATTGATTTACAGTGGTAAAATATTTCACTGATTTAACATCGACTATGGCACACTTAGTTTGAAGTTTTACCAATATGCTTGGAGGTAAATTCAATTAATTAGAAGCCGCTAATGTCGTTTTGCAAAGCGTTGTTTTGTGTACGTGTGAGAGTGAACGTTACGAGACAATGTTACTTCATTAGACAATATAGCTTATTAAACTTCGTATATTACTTCGATAAATAACTGCTATGATTAATGTTAAATATATCATATTTAATATGAAATATTTAATATATTTTTATCCAATTTATTTGATTTCGTATTGACAAACGTAATGTTAAATGTATTTATCATTCTAATAGACTAAAAAATATGCAACCAAATGAGTATAGTATTCATTTGGTTGCATATAAATTTTAAATATTTTGCACTTAATAAAAAAAATACATATCCTGCTATTAACCTCGTATAAAATTGTGGAATGGAACTGAAAAACAAATATGCATGTATAAAATGCACCCGGACGTTTCCGCAACCGCTGGAGACATTACCGTCATCAACTAATACAGTTTAACTGATGGACATTCACATGATATTGCTCTCATGATATACACTGTATTTACTACCATCTGTTTGATACATTTCAATATTCTATAATCCAATATCCGCAGATAGCCAATGTAGCTGTCGTAACATTTGACAATACCGGATTAGACAGAATGACGTTTTGCAATTCAATTTCGTCTGCATTTTACTCGCGGACTTTCTAAGGATTTATTTTCTCATCAACAATTGTAAAAAAAATGAAATACTTCAAAGATTCATTTTGAACATAGTGCAAATATAAGTACGGATACTATCCAGTGTAGAATATCTGGAAATTTTGTTTGGTTACCAAAAAGTGGGTACATTTTCTCTTTGTGGTGAAATGTAACACCGTAGTCATTGTGTCATTAAAAAGCGTAGGTGCTTTACCTAACTCCTGTGCATGATGAAAGTAAAATTGCACCGAGGAGTTTAGCACAATGGAAATAAAATCGCTGTATCATTACGTTGGCTAAATAAAATACGCTTCAGAAACTAGTTAAATAAACCTAGTACTGTGATTGTTTTCACATTAGAAGAATACTCTGTTGAATGGCTACGTAATTTTCCAATTGAGTAAAAAGAGTACGTGTCTACAAAATGGTATACTTCCCAACTCAATATTAAGAAAATAATAATAAAGTAATGCCCATATTTCTACGTCATCCTACAATACGATGCTATCCATGATCTGTAGTTAATATTCGTATCAGTGCTGGTCTTAAGATACTCACTAATGTGTTAAAAAATTTAGGTAATCATATTATAGCTTTGTACTTAAGCCATTATTAGTATATATTTTATATGAATGTCAGTAAATGTGAAGTAAATCTTCATTACGAATAAAAATAATAGTAACAAATCTATTTAGTTTCACATGACAAATCCTAAATTTAAAACTTTTGTTTCGTGTTCATTTTGTGGCTATAATGTTTTGCTAGTAAATAATCAGTTTATGTTGTCTTCTTAAGTGAGAAAAATATCATTTTCAATAGTAAAATTCTTAAACATATGAAAAATATCTGAAAAGATGATAATTTCAATTTGGGATTTCTATTAATTGTATGAACTGATTTGTAGCCTATGTGTTACTATATAAATACAGACGCGTGATTCATGACTATGAACATTAAATATCATGTGAAATATGCAAACATTATAAAATTACACACAGAAAACATTGTATTGTTCATGTCATCGTGACGAGTGATTTAATTTTAGTGGTTTTATCTTAATAATCTTAGTATGTAATTAGTGATCTTAGTGACTCCTAATGTCTTAAAGAACGAGAAATCCAATACAAGCTTTACTTATACAAGGTATGAAATAGTAATTTAGAAAGGAGGATATTTTTTCCTATCATGATTAATTGTTTCATAAATCTAAACGATTTTTTAATAAAATAACATTGAACGCATTGTACATGATTGCAAACTCAATTTACTGTCTTAATGTTTCACAGAATAATGTTCTGTGCTTAGCGAAGAGAAAGTGAATATTAAACAAGGGAAAGTAATTTGCTCTTAATTAGAAACATGGCGTTGCATAATTTCATCCAATTACTTTTAAACCCTTTTTGAGACCTGATGTCATGATTTTTACCGTGTGAAAATGTCTAAAATACTTTGTATGCTGAGTTATGTTTCGAACTGCTATAACTAACATGATTCAAAATTGTACCTTTACAAATAAAAAAAATCTAATTGCAATTACAAAAATAATTTTACTTAAATATATCACTTAAATGATTTTATTACGGAATCTATAGTAAAAAGTAAAATATAAGCAAAATAAAACTATGCTGTAAGGTAAGTACACATTGCTGCAAAGTTAATCTTTTCATTTCTAATAACTGAACTGAAAAGCCTTGTTTGAAAAGCAGTGGTAGGTAAACAAATTTACGAATCAGAGAAGCTCATGATTATTTTATAAAGCTGTAAAAGTCTTCGATACATATATTAAACTGAAGAAAGATTTGATAGGATTATGTGTTATCTTTGCAATAAGGCTGTTCATTTATGGATGCTTAGTCAGTAGACATTTGCACTTTAACTAACAGTAACTGCATGAATATAAGTAATGTTGACTATGAAATTAATTCAACGTAAATATATGAAGCAATAAAAGATCCATTTAAAATATAATATGATTCATAATATTATATTTTAAATAATATTCGTACTGTGGATGAATTTTTTTGTCGAGATTCTACTTTTTAATTCTTATGGAAGAAAAATCTTCACCAAATCAAATTATGCTAAGCCTAAGTGTAAATTCCACCCGGAGAGGCTAAGTCGTAGTCAGTGTAAAGAACACTCTCTCACAATCCCTTGTAAGCCGGGGATCAACCAGAAGACTGTGCAACATCACGGCTTGTGCCTTGGAGAGTATATCACCTCAAGTACACATTTTATAGGGAGAGTAGCATAAACAATATTCAACTATTAAAGAAAATATGCATAAATAACAATTAGAATCGTCATCTTAATTTTATTGTAAATCTAGTATGAAAATCCAGCTAAAACTTAAGACATTGGGTGGCTTTTACAATATTTATGTTCTGTGCAAAAATAACACCAAAATCAAGCATTTAGGTAATGTTTTTAAATACCTACAAGATATAAAGTCCTTAAAGTTGGTTTTTACTTCAATCAAATGAATACAACCAGCTGTTCCCTTAGATCTATAATATTAAAAGGAAACAGTGTTTTTTTATTTCACGATTCTGAATCAACCACTCGACGGAGTTTCATGATTTTTGTGTTGATTTTCATGGTTTTATTAATGTTGAAAGACAGATAATTTTGAGAACTAGGGAATGTCGAAGCCATAATTTTAGTTTAGGGTCCCAGTTTTTTAGAAATTAAATTTTAATTTTTAAAAAGTCTAGCAGCCGACGCTAAGATTCTAAACTAGCTTTTGGCATAAAATAATTTGCTTAACATAACAGCTGTAAACATTCAGCTTTTGTGTCACAAATTCAGCATTTGGATAAAAATGTAAAGACATACTTAGGGTTGACTTATTTATACTATATGTAATGCTAATCATTGATACGTTCAATTCTTCGGTAAGAGGATTACAATATAATTAAATATACATAGTAAAATACTAGGATGTTCAAATTATTTTTAAAGCAATCATTGTAATCTTCGATTTGTTTTAGAGCAATATAATTAGTTTTAACTAACAGCTGGTTAAATATAAACTATGGAACTATGAGGTTATTTTATTTACTTTTATTTTGTCATTGATTATAGGAAAATAAGTAATATTAGTAGAGATAATTAGACCACAGTTTAAACCGCAGTTTTAACCAAAATTAATTAAACCAAAGTACAAATCGAGGCTCTGTACACGAGTCTTAATAAAAAAGGATAAATGCAAATTATTTTACTGCTCCACTTTTCAAGGAAAGATTAAAAAAATAACAGTGTTTACATGTATTAATTCTTAATGGTAGCTTTATGTTTACAATTAATGTTTGTGTTTGTCTGCTTTAACTTTGTTTGGATTAGGCTCGGAAATATTTATGTCATAAAAAGAAGATCAAGAATAATCAAGAATTAGGTGAGTCGGTGGCTCAGTCGGTAGCGTCGCGGACTTCGGGCCCAAGGCAGTAGTGTCGTGGGTTCGGATCCTGGTCACTGCCACAAACTTTTATCAGTACAGTTCACCTTTGTACTGTACCGGCTCACCCCTTGCTTTGCTGGATACGTTCCACGCACAGATCTGTAGTCTATGTGGACGGGCATATGCAAGGTTAAAAGAGGCCGCCAACCTCTTAAAAAAAAAAAAAAAAAAAAAAATCAGGAATCACGATTTTAAATTACCACCACAACCTCAGCCGGGTTTTATACAAAGATAAACAAATGGATGACAGATTGAACACAACGTCAACATTGACCTAGGATACTGCAATTAGACAAACCATCCTTTTATGAAATCGTGTTCAGTTGTGGTTACGTTTCGTTTGGGGGTGCCTATATCAGCGCCCCCAAACGTGAAAATATCACTTTTATTTCAACTATGAATATATTGTAGTTTAAATTAACTAATATGGGAAATTACGATGTACGTTTATTCAATGAGGGTGGGTAATTATCAAGGATAGAACTGATAACGGTATGGATAATAAACATTGACAATTACGTCATTAGCTTTACTAGCATGTTTACTTTTTATATTCCTGCTACATGTGACAAGTTCTTTTTTCAAATGGATGTTATTTGAACCAAACAACTGTTTCAAAACAAACTGTTGTTGTTTTTACTTTTCTTTGTTTACACTTATTACTTTCTCCCCCTATACCATAGTATATGGAGAAAGTATTGTTTTCGTTAAAATTTTCGAATTTGAGTTTTGAGTGGATATATTCGTTTTGGGTCCCCCTGGACCCAAAAAAGTGGTTTTCGAAGTGATGTCTGTGTGTGTGTGTGTGTGTGTGTGTGTGTGTGTATGTGTGTCTGTGTGCCTGGATGTGTACAGAGCTAGGGACTACACCTGTGGTCCAATTTCGATGAAATTTAGTATGTAGGTTCTAATCCATGGAATCTCCAGGTTTTTTTTTCATTTTTTTGAAATTTTGATTTTTAATGAGGATTTTCCCATAAAAACCCATAATAAACCGGAAAAATCGGGTTTTCAAAAAAATGGCCCGAACGATTTTGATAAAAATTTAGTATGTTGTAGCCCTTTAAATTCTTAACAAAATGGTGCAAATCCCATTTCTGTAAAAACTACGGTTTCAAAAGTTATTGTAAATTATGTTATTTTCCCATAAAAACCCCATAAAATAAAAAAAAATAGGATTTTATAAAAAAATCCGGTTTTTATTTAACATAGTATGTTATGGTCCTTAAAATTTTGATAGTTTTTTTTTATTTTTAGAAATTTTTATTTTTAATGGGGATTTTCCCATAAAATAACGGAATAATAGGATTTTCCCAAAAATTGCCCGAACGATTTTGATAAAAATTTAGTATGTTATAGTCCTTTATATTCTGAACAAAATGGTACAAATCCCATTTCTGTAAAAACTACGGTTCAAAAGTTATTGTAAATTATGTTATTTTCCCATAAAACCCCCATAAAATAACGGAAAAATCTGATTTTCCCAAAATTGACCCGAACAATTTGGGTAAAATTTTTAGTATGTTATAGCACAGAAAACATACAACGTTATAGTCCTTTAAAATCTGAACAAAATTGTACAAATCCCATTTCTGTATATTTACTCTCAACGCTTACACATGATAAAGGTTGTTGACAAACTTATGGGAGAAAGTATGTGTCAGAATGCTGATACAGTACCGTTTATTTATTTAGCAATTAATGCAGTGAAATTGATATAAAGGATAGGTGTGACGATTAGTTTTGATGTTAGGACACCAAAGTTAAATTATTTGTACTGTAAATTTTATTGGATATTATCGTTTTATTTTAGGTCTTTTCTATTCAGACCTCCTGGAAATTGTGTATAGTAATTGTATTTTGCTGATAATAATTATGGAAGAGGCAGGTATGCTATGGAAGGTGGTATCGTTGACTAGGCCTATACACTTCTCAATTGATAATTACTCTTTCTACTGTAGGCTGCAATAAAATTTGTCTTTATACGTGAAAACTAGCTGTTCTGAATTATAGGCCTACACAGTTTTAACTGACTACTCCCGTACGTAGGACGGGCTAACACCTCGTAATAGTATAAAATTTAAAATATCTAATCCGTTCAAATATAAATAAATAGTTTCTCCATAAGGATAACATGATAACTTATCCTTCTCATCCTTTCATATATATATATATATTTTTTTTTTTTTTACAAATATGAAGAACCTGCCTATAGCAAACAATAAAGGGATATGTTTCCTTATAATATGTTCTGCCTCTGAAACCTAGTAAAAAAACCAATGCAGTGTCAATCGCGATTTTTTCTAGTTTTAGTAAGGTTTACAAGACAAATGTATGTACAGTCATCCATCGTTAACGTACATACGTGTGATAGAACATCAATTAATAAAGACGCCAAAAAGATTAGATTTAGCTGATCATTATTGGTTAAACAGCTAAACACGAAGTCTTCTTAAAAGACAAATTCAGGGAAAGTGAGATGATGTTCTATTAATATAAAACTAATGCTTACATAATATTTTAAAAGACTCATTAGCATCAAAGATGTCCTAAAGACATCAGTTTGAAAAGACGAAACACACTGATTTATTTTCTCCGATTGAGATAAAATATTCCGATCATAAGAGTTATTTCAATATAACATAATATCATTAATAGATTAAAAAGTACACCGTTCATTCCGACATGCAATGTTTAATACGGTTTGAATTGGATTACAGTAGTTAAGTATTGGCTTATACCATAGACAAATAGCTAAGGCCAATTAACGTGGATGGTGAACGTAAATCATATTTTTGCACTTTTTAGAAACGGTATGGAATTAAAATGATTATAAATTAAGCGGATTTCAGATCAGTTTCAGGAGCACGTGCTTGTAGGATTTAGTCCATGTTCAGCTTTAACGATACGACGATTTGAAGTAACCTACTGTATATTAGTCATCACAAGATTTAAATCATAACAAACACATTTGGAATGCAGATGATGTTACTAAATAATATACTCCAGTGAAAGCTCTTCAAAGTTGGAATTTTGTTATAGAGACTGCTTTGACAATTAGTTCCAGCCAATGGTCGAGTTGTACTGGAGCATAGATCTGTGGAATATTGGCTAAATAATACGATTGTTATGATAACTGCGGATTGGATTACACTTCAAAGCTGTTATATTCAGAACACTTCCAAATGAATTTGACCTTAATAAAGTTATAAATAAGGCTCAAGTATTAACTGCATTTGCAATTGTTTAAACAAAGTACTTCACCTGTTAGGTTTAAGGTAGCTTTAAGGCAAAGTAAATAGGCTAGTGTTGGCTATTTCTATGGAGGTGGAACTAGATAAGGTCGAACATGAGTGTCGTTGCATAAATCTTTAACCATAAAGGTTGTATAGGAATTGCCACCATTTAATGGTTTTTGAAGTGTAGATCAAATGCAATGACATAAAGCTTGTTACTACATAATAACTTGTTTACACAAAGCCACTTCTAGTTTAATACAACCACAATCATGATCTGATACAATATAATGTAAAACTGATTACCATTGATAACAGACTGATTGCTACTGCCATTTAGTGATGAGGGCAGATTATAGATAGTTACCGCTTCTGATTGCCCTGAACATAAAAGTGTGTTGCCACATGACCGCGTGGTTACATCGTAGAATCACACAAACTTCGTGTAATCAGATGCATTTTAATAATAATTAGTATTCTTTGTGATCAGTTAACTTTAAAAAAGCTGTGTTTGCTATTTTTTATACTATGGAATAAGATTTATCAAAATTTTACAGCTTTTTATTGATTATTATATGGACAAAATATTTCAAAATTTCAACATCACTAACTAGGCTTGAGATTCACAACTTGTGGCTTAAGATTAATTGTGTCAAAGAATTTACTTGGCATAACAGTATATATAATGTATATTTTAAACTACCCAAGGATACTTTAGTGATTTGTTCAAAGGTTTTTCTAAGTTTTACCATACAACAGCCACTTTCAAACTAAAGTGAGTAATTACAATCAGGTGTTACATCTTTTATCAAGGTGTTATATTTTTTATAATTTTTATATCACATAAAATAGTCTGTAAAATTTAACTAGTGTTTACTAGTGCTGCTTTCGGATGACATATAAATCCAAAAATTCCCCAAAAAGAATTAATACTTCAAAGTTGCTTTCTTATTTTAAATTATTTATTGATCATTGGTTGGAAGCACTTTAGAGCTCAATTTATTTAGTTAATTTATATAGATTATGATAAGACATAAACAAAAGCTATTTATACCAACCACATTAAAACTATCTAAATATCTTTTAAAATTAGAGATACCAATAGCTACAATCAAACCCTGGAGCTTCGTAAACACCATATTTCAACATAAAAGCTGCTAATTAAGTTGGCTTCGATCATTTGATTGCCTCTGATGATTGCATTCAGCCAACCACTTCCATTGAAAACGTAATTAGTTTATGAAGAGTAAATTAAATTGTTGTAAGTTATGTAATCCGTTTACCAATTATTTAAGTTTAAGCTTAATCTTTAAGCTTAAATAGCAGTTTAATATAACACTTCAACTGTAAAAGAAATCCCTTCTAGAACTATATATTTAATATTTTTAAAATTTATAAAAGCTATTGATTATTGATTACTTATATTAATGGTTCCAAAGAAAAGTATCAAATCACTTCAAAATTATTTACAGGTAGAAATATTAAATCCAAAATCTCTAGTGTAAAAAAATAAACAAGCTATTGTAAACTAACTATCGTAAAATGTGGTCGCTTATATATTTCTCAGCCTGACATAGTTGGTCATTACTGTTTTGGACTTTGTTGTCGAGTTTCATTTGAGACAAGCGCAGCTTTGGTCATTGTAAAGACAATCCCAGGTGATGAATGTGAACCTAAGCCGCTGTCAGACTGATGTCCTCACATGTGGAGGACAAGGCCACAGCTTTACACTGGCCTGGAAATTTTAGATTCAATCTAAAAAATACGCGCTGTGCAAAGTATCTAATTTGTTATGGTTTGGTATAGTGTTTAAGTTAATGCATTCAAATTCCGCACACGCTCTTTAGGATTTTGTTAGGACTTGAGTTTGAACAGTTATGCCGCAGTCTTCTGTTAGAGCCTCGACTTACAAAGGATTGTAAGAGAGTTTTCTTTACATTGACTAGGCCCTAGCCTTAAGAATTCACACTTAGGTTTAGCATAATTTACTATTGCCAAGTTTGTTACAATACAGTAAAAACAATGACTAGGAACTAAAGAGTCACATAACATGTATAAAGATCTCTAAAAAGAGTATAATAAAACATATTTTTTATAAATTTAATTATGAAGAAATTTAAATCTTAAGTAATCATTGGGGATCTAAAACAGTACTTCCAAAAGCAATCCGCTCAGAGAATTTAACATAGCTAAACGCATTTTCATAATAAAAGAATTTTAGCTAAGATCCAAGAAGGCACTAAAATACAGTATAAAAATACTAACGATTAACAGCTGAGCGTCCATCAGTTAAAATGTATTTCATAATAACTTAAAATCTGCATCAAGCTTTCAATATGTAACGAAGAGTTTCAAATCATAGGTTTCAGTGGCTTTTTCTTATTTTACACGTGTAATGAGCTCTCTTGCATTTCTTTAAATATCAGCCAATGTATTAATATTATTAATTGATTAAATCCTGACAAAGGATAAAGTAGACGCATGGAGAACAACAAAATACAGTAAATGTAGCTTAAAAAGATAACATAAAACACTCATGAAAATACAAGAGTGAGGACAATGGCTGTCCCTTTAAACGATATCTGTTGGAGAGCTGGAGATAAGCAGCAAAACTACCACCGTCCCTTCTAAATATGTGAACTGTACGAACCTGTAATAAGCAGAAACGAAGAAGCTTCCTTTTTGCAGTTGAAGGTCATTAGTTAAAAGTAGAACTATACTCAGCAAACTAGCAAGATAAAATGTTTTATTATTTTTACTAATTCAAGTCAAAGCATTTTTTTTTATTAATTCCCAACAAGCTGTAGAAGCCTCACAAGCCTTGTTCGTAGCTAACTGTATGTAACAACCCTCTATTCCAAAGTAAACCAGTTCATCAATGAACATCATTCCGCATCACTGTTTTATTTTATAAGCTACATGAATTGTAACCATAGGTATGAATGTAGACTAATAGTAAGTAACAGTAATAAAATAATAATAAATTATTTGTTTCGTAATATGTATAAATTTAAAAAATAAAAATATTTAAGCTATAATAGTGTAAATAATAAACGAACAAAAATTCATAAATACGATAATAACACTTATAAGACTTATAAATAACACTTGTAATTACAATTGAAGTTTTTTTTTCGTTCAGACTCTAAGAATATTATTTATTGACTTTAATTAGATAAAAACGGGGGAGCGAGCTGGTCTAGTGGTTGAGCGCTCGCTCAAAAAAGTTAGATAAAAATGCTTTTTCTCGGATTATAACCATGAAAATCTATAGTTTTAACTGATTTAAAAGTAGTATTTAATAATAATAAATACTTTAACATGTTTTAACTTTCATTTCTTAACAATAGTAGTTTCAAGCATTGGTATAACTATTAATCACCTTTTTGGGCAGTCTGTATTTGTAGCATTGTTGTGTGTGCAACATTTCCAAAGCTCTTAAACAATATATATTTAACAATTCACACTTTTATGAAAATGGTAATTTTAACACAAGTATGAACCATCCGAACTCTGGTTATAGTCACTATTTAACTGTAACCTGTTGTTCAATAGTATTATTTGTAAATAGCATAACTGTGTGCAAATATTTATTAGAAGCAAAATAAACTCTTCCATTCCTAGACGTCAGGTACAAAATATAATCAAAGATATTATGAACTTTTCAAATTTTCTGTACGAATATGAAAATGAAAAAGACAAATACATAAACAGTACTTATAACGACGACGCGTTGATCGACAAACGATTCATTCACCTCATTCGTACAATTAGTAAATAAGGTACAGCTGCTCTCATTACTTCTTTCTACAAGTTGTAAAACACACTTTATATGAATGGAAAACATGTCAAAGCAATTCAAGTTTTATCTCTGCATTTTACTTTTCTTTTGAATTTCTTTCACTTCTACGATCTCTTGTACCTATTAACCTAGAAACGAAAAGGATTTAAGTTTACAAACAAAGAACTTTTTTCTTCCGTTAAAGTTTATATCTAAATATCAGTAACCATATTGGTTTGATTGACTGGTTTTAAAGATAATGAAACTAGGAGGCATAAACATAGCCTATATACCCGAAGTATTGATTTTACGTCAGTAGAAAACATTTACGTGAATTACATTCTTCCTGGAAATTGGAAAACTTGAGTATCGCCCCTACAGCAACTAAGTCACGCTGCCGTCAGAGCTAAGGACAATCTAATTGAATTTTCAAATAGTCAGTAAGATAAATTCTGTACGACACTTCTTTAAGTCTGTAGTATGAACATCAATAACTTAAACTTTTACAGTCCCTCCCACTTAAATTAATAAAAAAATATTAAATTTGGACTACGTTCACTACAAACGGGAAACAAAAAATGTAAATTGATGCCAACGCACAGAAAAAATTATCGAATGTGTCTTCCGGAGTGCCTCAGGGCTCGGCATTAGGAAATCTGTTATTCTTGGTATACTCAAATAATATATCTATATCTTTAACAGAGCGCATGTTATCCAGTTTGATGACGAAACGTCATTTCTCTTCATCACAAAGATAAACAGCATCAGGAAGATTATCTTAATCAAACTGTTCATTAATAAAATGATAATTTCTCTGCAAACGTCCTCAGCTTAAACTCTGTCAAAAGTAAAATACAAAATGTTCACAAAAACACCCTACAGAATTATTGCTCATATTTAATAACAGATCTGAAAGTTGTAGAATTGGCTAGATTTCTTGGATTTGTAATTGAATCTAGTCTTACTTGACGTGATCATATCATCAAACTCCTCACTAATCTCGCCAAAGCATTTTATTCAATTCTCCTGCTGGCCAACGCGCCGAAGTAGATTCTAAGGTATTAAACAAGCTTACTTTGATTACTTATATTATTTTATGTCTTGTGGAATTTTGCTTTAAGGCTTTGAGTCCAGTGACTAAACAAAGTATTATATTACAAAAAAAGGCTAATTCAAATTATGTCTAACTCATGGTTCCGCGAATTACGTAGGAAAGATTTTAAAAAGTTAACGATTCTTCCCCTTCCTTCATTGTACATTTCCCACAAAATCGTGTTAATTTTATTTTATACATAAATAGTTACCAGTACAATCATTTCACTAGAGACGCCCCTCTTCTTCAATAACAAAATCATATAACATCATTTGTTCAAAGCCCCATTCTATAGTTGCATTACTTTGTTTAATCGTCTTCCAACTGAGCCGACCCCTCGCACCACCCCCAGACGAACAACTATTGGAAGCATGCCCCCCATAGTGACAGTGCGAGTGGCCGCCCCACATCCCTAACAAAGGTGAAAGGCCGTGGGTGAATATCAAAAACAAAACAAACAGTTGTCAACAAAGCCTATAATTTTTCAATATCAACAAAAAAACAATGTCATCCATCCAAAGAATTACTTTAAATCATCCTTTTCTCAAAAATTTACCCTTCTGAATTACAAACTGGAAAAGTGGTAACTGTAAAAGTTAGGCCTAACTATGAATAAATTAAAGATGGTAACTGTAAATATAGGCTACTTTAAACTTTGAAAAAATTAACAATTAAATAAATAATAAATACTATAAACATAAATAACGAATAATAAATTGATTTGGGGGCCCCTTTTAGTATCAAGTCCTTCGAAAAATTTGTATAACAAAATAAAACTTGCGGTCTGAAGGCACAATAGTTCCTTTGGCGGTAGGCGGCGTGGCGGCTTGAAGGCGGAGTGTGTCCTACTGGTTCCAGAAGCAGGGCGACCGGCAGCCCGAAGAGGGAGAAGGTGTAAGGTCTCCCCGGGCGACCCTCTCCGGAAGCAGCAGGAAAAAGACTCCCATCTGGGACCTCATCCAACGTTCAGCAATCCGCTTAATTCATGTTACAAAAAATTTGGTTCACACGAAGCACAGTCAAAAATGTGGCAGGATGTTAATAGATACCAATTCGGCATAACAACACAAATTTTGACATGAACCGATGACAGTCGCTGGACTTCTGCCGAAAATGTGTCTGACACAGCGGAAAATTGCCCCAGGGTCTGCAGGACTGCTGCCAGACCCAAACTGAACGAGTTCCGGCGCAAGGCCAGCACTCGCACTATACAAAAACACTGAGGCGTGACATTGGTGGGACGCTTGGTGGACATGTCACGGCTCACAACCATCAAAATAAGATATTTTAAAACATAGCCCTTTAAATCCTTTTTTATAAACTGTCGTTACAGTTTTAGTCCTGAGTTTTAGCCTTGAAGGTACGGAAGGTATAAAACGACACTAACAAATCAAAGGTGTTGTGAAGGGAATGGGAAATTAGGAAAAGAATATTCTTTTTTCGTTATGCATAGCTGTCGTGACTTCTCTAAGACTCTAAAATATTTAATTTATAACTATTTTAAATGTATGTTTTCTAATGTTTATGTTTTGTAAATATTTATGAATTATAAATTGTATTGAGTTAACAATTTTTTTATTAATTAGAGGTTTTGCATTGGTGTCTAGGAAAGGGATCGTCTGGAAGACTATGTAATGTTGTGCACTCCTTTAGAATCCACATTATAGTTATCAGAACATGCATTTTGATGCATTTCTTTGCTTTCAACCATTAAGAGCTAAAGCTTTCTGTATAATATCATCAAACGTTGTGTACACAGATTGTAAATTGTTTAGCCAATTATCAGTTTTTAATCCTCTGTAAAACTTTTCTTTCAAGACGCAAGAAAACATCAACAATTGACACAGATAATCTACAATGATTATAGTTTGATCATTCAACTGTAAATGTGCAAACATTATACTGTTTGCCTGTTGTTACTGTACCTCCCTTTGATTATTTTTAAAGATTTTCCATTTGTGTGTCCTCACTGTCCATTTGTGTGTCCTCACTGTCCATTTGTTTTCCATTTGTGTGTACTGTTAAATATGTTTAACGGGCTCCATTAGAATCAGAATGGTTAAAAACAAAGGTCAAACAAGATTTTACATTTTTGTAAATAACTACTTCAAAGTACAATAAAATTGGAAAAACGTTGTGCTACTCGTTGAGAAATGCATAACGTTGTTAAGGCCATGCACTTAAGAAAGATGAGTTGAATATTACAGATAATGTTGTGAGTTGAACGTCCCTAAACATGTTTCATCTTGTTACCAGTTCTGATTGGCTGAGTTGTTCCTCGTCACGCCATCCAACAGTTACTGGTCATTGACTGCCTTGTAATCTCTCCTTCACAGCAAGAACACAGCTGTTGAGCAGACTCGGTGAATTCCCTTTAGTTAAAGTGTACTTCTTCCATATTACGTAAATCTCTGTTCTTCAATGTTTTACAAACGTTTTTTTGTACTATTTCCGATTAAAATTTATAACAACAGCAAAATCTAAATTCATTTTTTTATTTTTTTATTATTAATCATTACAAATAAATAATATTATTTCGTTATAACAGTTTACATAACTAGTTAACTCAGGAATTATAGTTATAGAAAGTCCTTTTTCAATGACCCAGCTAGCATCTATTCCATACTTCTTTAAAATATTTTTATGTCGTTGATTCCATTCCTGTAAAAAAACATATACAACTTTTTGCCACCGTCACCGATGAATTGACGATGTATTTCAGATGAATGATCGACTGACAACACAATTTTGACATACAATCTTGTTTCAAACATATCAGATTTCATGAGCATCGCTACTCAAAAGTGACTGATACTGGTTGTCTGAAGTTACATACATACATGACAAAACGATCAGATCTTTAAAATAACAAAAAGCCTATATGATTCTGGGTTTAGCTACCATTATGAACCAACCATTGTTACAGTTGTTAATGCAATACTTAGTTACCACAAAACATAATGTTGCACGTTTTAACATAGTATACGGTTATCCAATTAGGCGATACAATTAGGATGAAAGTTTTCAAAGTATGCTAGCTTTTAGGCTTAAAAATCCATTTAGGTGTAAGAAAAAGGGAAATAAAGAAAATGTATACTTGACCTTTAAAAGTAAAATTTAATTTAAATAGCATATACACTTTATCGGGGAAAACGTAGGACCTCACGGTTCTATTTTAAATTAAACATTCGACAATGATGTCTCTTCACATTCACAAAAGTAATAATTTTTTTGGACATGGGTTCGATTTAATGACGAATCAAAAACCACATAAAGAATTTTCACTAAGCTTCATTAGTTGTTAAGTTGGGTGCAAAATTAATTATTGATCCTGGGAATAAATAATTTGCAGCTTGAAGGCAAAAAAACTCATTAGAGTAAATAGTAAGAGGTTTTTCAAACATTTTGATACTAACCAAATAGTTTATATTAAATATTGTTAAAATAATATAGTATTTTTCATAAACATTTTTAATTTTAGATTTTTAACTATAGATAATATTTTCGCTGAAAATACTGTTTTAACTCCCACAGTAAGTGGCTTGATAATCTGGATAACGAAAGTAACAGCGACACTGAGGGTCGTGATTTCCACTAAACTGAACTTTTAATGATCTTTACGATCTTTAACTTGTTATTAGCTTTCAAACTCAGTTGTTCTTTGGAGAGGGAGAAGTTCCTGGAGAAGTCGTAAACGTGTCTATAAAGTGTAAGATCTAAGCTATGTTTATGGCGAAAATGTGTGCGGAAAGTTTGTTCATGTTAATTGTAATGGTATATTTCACTGCTAGTACAAATACTGTCTAAGATATTTAGAAATTTTACGAAACTTAATAGTTTGTTAACTACGATATTTAATCATGTGAGAGGCAAGAAAACAGTGTTATTTCATAATCTGAGTGAGAAATAAATCATATGTGTATTGGCCATGAAATGAAAATTGGTTCGATTCCGGGAATGTGGAAGAATTGGAGACTATGATTGAATTGTCAGTGGGACATCCCCAGGCAATATATCAGTGACCTTAACGTCAACAGCCAGTTTCATTTCCACATCCCCTTGTCATATAAGCGTACAATAAACCAATAAGGGCAATATAGATATTTATAAGTACTTAGTTGACATAACCTCTTTTTTATTGTATGCTGAGAAAGGTATATTTAACTATGGAATAATTTACCAGAAAGAGAGAGCTGCAATCAGACAAATCAAGATATTAAGTCCCATATAATGACATTCAGGGCTTCTGGTGTGTATTTTTTTACCGGGAAAGTAGTTTCTTGATTGCATTATGTATCTCGATCCGAAACGAGAAAACCTAATCAGATTAATGAAATTCTATCCATCCCAATCTTAAAAGCAAAATAACTTGCATAATTTTACTATCAATAATGGCTTACGGTTTCTTAGACTTTGAGTTCAATATTGTTTTAGTACAGCTTATCTAATTGTCTGAGGTATTTTAAAAAGAAGCACAACAACCAAATTTGAAGTAAATCAGAAAAAAACATTCAAAATTAATAATTGAAATGTCAAAAACCTTTTTATTGGAACAAGAAAATAGTTTTGTACATGTAGATCGTTGGTGGCTGAGGCTCTTGATGGTGAAATTAGACCTCCTTATTCTAAAATAAACCTAGACCAAAACTATGGGCTCTATCTTATCATTCTTGTCAATAGGATATCATTAATGAACTGACGGAAATAAAGATTATATAACAAATTAAATGCTCATAATTAAAGATGTGAAGCTAAAAATGACACAATTCGCCAGAGATCAAAGCTCCTAAATTATATAGAATAATAGATTGCAGCAGGGGGGATTTGTTCGCCAATATTTCCAACGTGAATCAATCAGCTTGGATAAATTATCGTCCCAGATGGAGCAGATACAGTCATTGGTTCTGAATAATTAATTGTAATGAGTTGTTTTTTTAGTTTCAAGCAATAAATCGATAATTGGGGAGCTAGTTCTAATAGAATATTTTTTCTGCAACTTATTACTAAATATTTTTATCCTTGACATCAATAACTTATATCAATACAACAGTATTTTTACATTTAAAGAGCTAAACCGTAACCAATCCAACTTATTAAACTCATAAGCACCAAATTTGTGAATTAATTTTACTTTACATTTCTTGTTAACTTTTTATACAACATTGTTTTCATAAACAGATATGGGGCTTCATATATGGTTTATTTGTTTTTCCATAATCTTTTCATACTAATTGAGATCTGAGTTATTCATTTTAATCCAATGTTAATACACCTCATACGTATAGTATTTTTTACAACAACTAAGGCTTCTTTAAGGTACTACATTAGATTCATCTTAACTTAAGCGTTTTGTAAATCTATTTATATTACTTAAGCTTTTTGAAACTTTATAGAGTAAATATTTTATTTTGATAGTATTTGGAAGCATAAAAATAATTATTTGATTTCTGTACTATTTTTATACGCTTGACTGATATTGATGGTAGATTCATGTATTTTGCAGTCAGAGTTTTATTATATGTTATTTTTTATCGTATGCCAAGATTCGTTATAGTGGAGGGGTTCCTTCAATAAAAATCGTATAACTAATATCATATAGGCTAGTTTTTTTATATATACTACGATCTAAACAATCCCGCGAAACTGTTGCGTTCTACTAGGAAAAATGTCAATATTAGTTTTTGTTTATATTTTCACTCTAACTGTAACAGCAAATCTGTATGAAGTGACGGGCAATATATTCTCCCTTATAATCTTGTTACCAAACCAAAGCCACAGGAATTTCCTAAATTTACAGTTGAACCATTGGATATGACATAACCTTTATTGCTTTGTCAGAGTTTGACGTTCTTTATTTTTGTAAGGGTTTATGAAAAAAAGTTTATTTTTATATTTATTTAAGTATAGCTAAGTACTATTTGTAACTGTAAAAATCATATAGTTACAATAATTGTTTCGATTCAAATAAAATTGTGCATAGGGCGTAGCTATAAAGTGATATTCTTTAATTAGTATTTGGACCAAGCTACGACATTGTGATCCCATAATAACATGGTTGGTCAAACAAACTTTATTACTGTTTAAACCTGTAAAAGGATGGCAAACCAAGACTTTAAACGCATTTTATATTAGCAGTTTAATTTTAAGATTTAATTTAGCTTTTAAAATAAAGTTCAGAATTATAAGTTTTGGTTGGTCACTAACTAAAACTACCTCACTAATTACAACATTTCAATGAAGATCTTTAGATACTTATGAAAATAGTTTACTTCATAATTTTGATGTCCATAACTCAACTTTGTAAATGGATCTCATAATTCAACCGTAAGTGCAAAGAACGTACAGCCATCACGGGATGTTTAAATTGTTAAACTGGATGGTTCTTAAACATAATGTGATTTTCTATATGTAAAGCCTCGTTATTATCTTGTTCCTTGTTTAATCCTAAGCACGCACACAACATTTCATGCATCTAACTTTATAAATGAAAAGTTGTAAGCTATATTAAACAATCACATCGGGATTGTTCATTACAGTACTTTGTCAATGGTTGTAATTGACCAAAAGTATCTGACTTGTCAATGGAGGTCTTTAGATACTTACGAAAATAGCTCACTTCATGATTTTGATGTCCGAAAACCATCTTTGATAACTAAAATTAAATGGAACTAGTAATTCCAACTCTAGTGCACAAGAGTACTTATCATGGCATGTTTAAATTGTAGTAAGCTGGATGGAAAATGTTGTGTATGATTTTCTGGTCTCATTTTCATTTTACTTATACAGATTCGTTTGGATCCTGTGTCTTCCACCAGGTTATACGTTCTAAGTTTAGATCGAATTCGCCATACTGGCATGTATAAGCTATAATCTTATTATGAAAAGCATTGATTTGCTGCCGAGTCTGAGTTCACCATACAATGGTGTACTGATGACAGACCTACATTGACTGAGAGGTGGCTCATAATGAAGGAAGAATTGAAACAGCAACAATACAATGACTATTTTTTCTGCTTATTTGTTCTATAAAAGCAGCAGCTCTGGTATATAAGTTTATGGTTGTTGCTTAGAAGTATTAGCATATAATTGATATATTTATGTATTTACTGTCTGTGCGGATACAATCCTAAAGTTGGGTTTTTAAGTTTTTTTATGAATAGGCTTAAACCCTGCTCTTTTTCTTTTAACACCTGTCTGTTAGAAAATACTGTTTGGATCAACAATTATAATTCAGTCTAAAGGAAGTATTCTCCCAATTGACACTTCTCAATATTTTGCAACATACCGCAAAAAAAAAACATTACATATTGCATTTTTTATAATACTGTACTGCAACTCTGACATATGTTATTCTTATTTTATTTTTATTTTAACGGACATTCTATTTTGTTTGATGTGCTGCTATTTGTTTACAAACTTTATCTATATCAATATAATAGCAATGCAGGTCAAGTTGGCTAATATTAAATAACAACTATAACATTTTGACACTTAGAAATAGGCAATAAAAACAAATAACGACAATAACAAAAACAAATAACAACAATAGCTAATAGCAAAAACTACAATAATGACGATTGCCCTATGTACTAACCATGAATAACAAGGAAAACAGGCATGTTCAAAAAATACATATTAGCTTAAATAAGTAACAGATACTGACTTAAGAAGAGCAATTCTCTCGTCGACGGACTGAAATTTTAGGGCTCGCACGGAACATGCAGTGTAATAAACGTGATTTTAACAAGGGACGAGAAAAAAAAACAATTTTGTAATTAATAAGATTGTTACTAACAAGGATATTAAAGAAACAAAAATAAATAAGCAGAAGCTTATCCACCTTTACAAAATTGTATTTCTTCAACAACCTATTTTTGTTTATTAAAACTATTTCAAATAAGTAAATAAAAGTAAGAAAGTAAATAAAAGAAACGTCATATAACACTTAAAACATATATTTACGCTTATACTGTTACTCACAAGACGGTAAATATACAAAAAAGATGGTAAGTGGTGATCGATTTCGATTGGACACTCCAACCATCATCAGACCCAAAAGGCGAATGAAAAAATAATTATCTTGAAAAGTATTAAAAAGCATTTTTTTCTCTCCAAATTTAGGGTTTTTAAATGTATTTTTATTTCAACACTACCATTGCATTCTATGTTCAATTTTAAATAAGTATAGACAGACTTAGATGAACCTGAAGTACTAGAAACATGATTTAAATTGATTAGGACAGAAAAATTATAGTTTTCTTAAAAAAAAGGGAAAAACAAGTTTACATACATATTTTTAAAGAAAAATGCTAGGAATTAGCAAATGCTATAAAAACTGCACCAAGCTGTAAGCTTTCAAAAGATATAATACATGTTTTTATTAGTTGTCTTTTAAGTACAGTCCTTTGTAGGTCTTATAAATAATTGCTACATTAACACAAGAGTTTTGTATGTAATAAATCAACATATATAATAAAGTAACTTAAGTTTTTGTTGGATGATTCAATATGGAAGTCGCTTATTAAATATTGACAACTTAATGAAACTTGATGAACTTAACTTAATGAAACTTAATGAACTTGTAAAAGTTATAACAAACAGATTTTTTTAAATAATATCCGTTGATATTTATCCATCAAATGTGTTGATATCCTAAGCTTATTAGTTTAATACATATTGCCTGTCAAGTCATGACTCCATCATGGGAGATATTCTTAAAAAGAAAATAAATAGTACAGTACAGCCGAATAATGCAAACTGACAGTTTGACTGATACGTTTTATAAACCTCTAAACCGTGTCAGGCCATCTTTTTAGGGATCTGTTTAATTTCGTGACCATTTATGTTAGTTAACCCTCGTTCAGAGGTTGATAATGGCATTGCTGTATTAATTGTTGCAACAGAGAAAGCCATCACAACGATATATGTTTTATCAGTAGTTATTAGTGAATGACGAAGGAATAAAGAAACCGTTGAATATAAACACACGGTTGAGACATCTTCAAGAATATGAGATGCAAAGATACGTCACTTGGTATGCAAGACTTCTCTGACAGATAGCACAAATATTAAAAATTTGGGAGAAAGCCTTTACTGGGTTCAATAGAAAATAACTAGTAATTTGTATGGAATTGAATTTCTAAAAGTAAACTGTCCATATACCCTACGATATTTAACCAATAAATCAACTCGCCATTGGCCCCAAGCCTCCATTGTGGGGTGGTGGCTAATAAGCAGTAGTAAGTAATGACCAATATTTAATTTGCAATACAATACCTGTACAACTTTTTAAAATGCATATTTTATCCTTAGCTAACCTGTTCCACAGAGTAATTGCTGTTCAAATCTCGAATAAAACTACGTTTCCGGATTTTTGTAAAATAGGATAGCAATAACACTCTTTCAGATTAGGTTTTGAATACATATCTTCCTGGCCTTTGCATGTTAAGATTACCATGTTGGCCAGAGACTCGCGAATCGTGACAGCCTAAGAGTTTAGGGTCGCATACAAAGTACTTGATTGCACATCTTTTCGGACCCTCAATACCTCGCTCAGAAGCCTTTTTGTCCCACTACATTAGATATTATTTGTATCGAATATACCTTGCCTGAAACATAGTTTCTTTAAACACAATATTAATAGATTTTAACGTAATTTAGTATTATTTATTACCTTTTTATTCCTAAATCAACTCCATTGTATTTTAAATTTAGCATTTATTGGTAAATACAGAAAGCTTAATCAAAGTGAGAAAATTTAATATTTTTTAAAGTTCATGCTTCAGTTATAGTTTATTAGGTTTTTAACATAATGTATTATTTGGTAGATCTTAAATTATTTACATTTTTACGTTGCTGGCATTACTTGTCCTCTAGTGTATTTTATACATATCCTGTTATCCTAAAAGATAGCAATAGAAAAAACATGAAATGAAGGTATTATTTGAAAGAAACCCCATTTCCTTTAACGTATAATTCTACAAGTTATTTAAATAGCTAATACTCTACCAAAGAAAATATATTCCGTAGTCGATTTAACTGTTTCTGCATGAGCACAGAAATTAATATCACGTTCAATAGTACCTTTCGTAGATTCAGAGTGCACGAGTTTCTAAAAACATATAAGTTGAGTTAAGTCATGGACGTGTTGCTCATTTGCAGTTATAAACGTGAGTACTCCGGTAACCGTGAAAGTGGGACACGAAATTGGAGGGAAAAATGGTGTTGTATGTGTACCTAATAATTAATATTCAGTTTCTAGCAGAATATTCTTCTTTTAAAGTAACCTATTAGAATGTATTTTTATATTTTAGTTATAGATATTCATACTCATTTAAAAATGTCCCCAAAAATATGATTTCACCCTTATTAAATGCGGTAACTATTACCATAAATAAGAACTAACAGGACATAGGGCCATGCTCTGGACATAGGGCATTTATTTTAATTCCCCACATAAATATTCTATGTAATTAATACCCCCGCCGCAGCAAACCTGCAGACTAAGCGAATTTCAACTTGTCTGATTACATTTTTACTCAAATATTTCCATAAATAAGACATATTTATTCCCTATTTGAATAACATTAGATTTAACAAGTGCTTAGGTTTGCTGCTACGGGGAAGGAAAAAGTGTTTTTTGACCATACGTGAATAGTATGGGATGAAATAAATAAATTTGCCAAATTTTATCAATATATATCCATAAACAAGTAAACTACAACAATTTTTATTTTCTCCATAAGAATAACATAGGAATTTTAAATAAAACTATTTTTGAATTTTCTCCGTGACCGTTAGGCATACAACAGCGCTTCAATATACTAAATTATTTCTTTTTTTAAGCTCTACAAAACGGTTTAGAAAAAAATTGCAAAATTTTTTGTTTTTACTCTAAAAAATGGGAAAAACACATTTTTACCCCATAAAACCCCCCATAAACCCCTGTTCCCATGGTCCGATTATGCTGGATCGCGAACTCGTTCGAATAAACGTAGGTTTACACGTTTGTACCAAATTTCATCAAAATCGGATCATTTTTGCTCGAGTTATCGCGCTAACGGACACACATATATATATATACAAATATATATATAAATATATATATATATATATATGAATTTGAACGGATGGTGTTTTTGGCCTCTAGGGACCTCAAAATGAAAAAAAAAATCGGTCCCGCGTCCAGGTCTTACTATGAGTACTACGGTAATAGCTTATTCCCTATATGGGAAATTCTCTAAAAAGAAACAATCGATTTGTTATACCATTGTAAATAATCAAAGTTCATACAACAAAAGTACTGGTAAGAGTGTGGAAAATAATTGATACCAAATGTCAAATTATATTATGTTTTGGAGACGAACTAAAGGCAAAATATATTTTCAATGAATAGAATACTTAGTAACAATGATGCCTATAACTTAAAACTTGTATATATTCTGACTTACCTAGCTTATATAAAAAAACTTAAAATAATAATACTTGAAAACTAGAAAAATATTTTCTGAGAGCAAAACATTATCGTTCTACAAAAATGTAATGTAATTTTGCATGTATATAGAGTCGATAATAAAATGTCGGTTGTTTTGAAATTACTGAATTTGAATTATGTTAAGCATCTCTAACTATGCAAATAAAATTAATAAAAATAGTTACCATAAATATAGTTGAAACCTAATACACTTTTTGTATTTCCAAATATTCAACATTATAGTTGTGTTAAGAATAGTTAATGTTTCAGTGAAATGCATTAAAAGCGGCAAACCATATAAACTTGAGAAAAAGTAGTAACTCACGACCCTGAGGCATTTAATAGTCATTTATTAACTGGATTTTAGAACGCAGTTGACTTTCATTAAAAGATTGTACATAAACATTTAAACGGTTCTAAAGAATGATTTTCCTTGCGAGGTGAAGAAAATCTTTGCTCGAGTCTTGATTTTGAAATCTTGCTTAGTTCCAAATAAGTTTTTTGTACTTACAAACGTATATGGAGATTTCTTTTAATACACTTTAGCCATAAATATCCCAGGCCTGAGTAAGCCTACGAGCAAGGTAAACTTTGAATGCCGTCTGAACCAACAGTGGAATGCATTATAGTGAGTCAATGCAGCAGACTGTCCGCATCACGTGAGTTAATATGTACCCTTCGTCTGCTGAGTTTGGATGACTTGGAGTGTACCTAGCTTACATTTAATTATGAACTGAAGTTAATCCAAAGGTAAGATTACTTTATTAAATTAATTTATGAAATTTATAGGTCTCTCAACTTATGGAGTTAAAGCGGACCAATGTCTTACATTATTTTCTACTAAAATTGAAATCCTCTTAGTTTGTATTACTACGTTTATATTGCCGACCATACAAGTTGACGCGTCTGTTTAAGTCTAGGTCTGTTGAATTGTGTTGGCAACAATTTCTTTAGCAACAAGATCTACACCTTTTCTTTTAAGTAATCATTTTCAATGATGATGTCCAGTCATGTGCAGCCACTTGTCCATTACTGTAAAAACAAGTTGTTTTAATTCATGTTTTTCTGTGTCATGACAAAAAGATCATGGTTAATACTCTATAATTTATAAAAGAAAGAATGTTATGGCCCATTCTAACCTTTAACTTTTCGAACACATAGGCATTACGCCTGGTAATGGAAAATACAAAGCTAAGAGCAAGCGTTTAGACAAGCCTTCGATTATTGCCCTCTATTATTAGACTCAATACCGAATGAGCAACAAATTCGTCACAAATGTATTACAGACAAAAAAGGATGTTAAGAATCTCAAGCCAAAGCTGTAAACCCTTTTTTTTATTATCCAGCAGTTTTTGATCTAATACTTTAAATCAAAGTTTTGCCTGCCTTGTATTACAGAGGATTTAAATTATTGTTGGAATCTCGAATTAATTTTAAAATTGTATCCACGTTCCAAATGCATTAATATTTTATTTAATCCCATATTTATAATTTACTGATACAAAACTACATGATACATCTCACTTAAATATTTTACTATAAAGTAAAAAGACTGTACAAGGACCGACTAAACTAAATCAGATTAATACAAAACATAAAATGTATTGTAAGTAATAAAAGTGTCACATGGGGACTGTAATGACCTCTTGCACGTTGTAGAGCAATATTGCGCTGCCATAAATATGTTTGTACGACTAAAAACATTTATTAATTACTTAATACTAGATATATTGTTAATATAAGACATTGTATTATGTGTTTGTAACTATGTGTATATGCATAATTTTTTATTAAACTAGTTATCATTCACTCAAGAATATAATTTATGATGAGTCATCAAACACTTTTATTTAAAGAAGGTTCCCCAGTTTCAATGTAAAAGCAGCTTGTGTTATTTAGTCAAAAGGATGTAAAAATAGCTTATCTACCAAATTATACAACTTATAACAATTTTTAGTTTTAATGCGAAATAGTTTTCTTACTTTAAAATAAATAGGTAAAAGATTAATTTACTCTCTGCATACGACATATTATACGGTAGCATAATGCATAGTTTAACCCTTGATTATTGATATAACTAGACATTTCATCCCCATGTTAAAGTTGTCACCAGTTTTTAAAATCAAATTCGTCGTAGTTGATTTGAGCAACCGATACATAAGCTGGAAAATAAAGTTGTTTTGAGAGGATTTCTTTACATGAAAAGTATTTTAGTTTTCTAGCTTGGTTTGTTAAGATATATATAGTTATGTTAAGAAAAATATAGTTAATCACATGGGCAAAAGTGTCTTTTCAACCATCACTCGTAAAACTTGATCTCGGGTCGAAAAAAGTCACTTTACGCCCTAGTGATGAAATATACTTTGAATATATATACAGGGTGAGTTTTAAATGAGTTCCCCCCCTACTTTTTTCTACATTTCTTAAGATATCAACTCCGGACTAGGTCAGATCATTAAAGAGTAGTAAGTACTTCATTTTAACTGGGTATAAATTTTTGGGCCGCCATCTTGGATCAGCCATATTGGATACAAAGTTTTTTTTCAAATGTAAAGGTAGGGTTTTGACCCATCGTTTTAAACTACATTTTTATGCTGAATACGATGATGCAATCCGTTTTTAAAAATCTTGATCCATTCTAAAGTTATGAGAACTTTTTATAACATTATTTTTAGGCCATTTTAACATTGTGCATTTAGAAACTAAGAACATAATCGCAAAATAGTGCTAGATAAAGATAAGTATACACCACATAAAATACATAACTCTTTTTCTAGCACTATTTTGCGATTATGTTCTTAGTTTCTAAATGCACAATGTTAAAATGGGCTAAAATAATGTTATAAAAAGTCGTCATAACTTTAGAATGGATGAAGATTTTTAAAAACGGATTGCAGCATCGTATTCAGCATAGAAATGTAGTTTAAAACGATGGGTCACAACCCTACCTTTACATTTGAAAAAAAAAACTTTGTATCCAATATGGCGGATCCAAGATGGCGGCCAAAAATTTATACCCAGTCAAAATGAAGTACTTACTACTCTTTAATGATCTGACGTGGTCCGGAGTTGATATCTTAAGAAATGTAGAAAAAAGTAGGGGGGGAACTCATTTAAAACTCGCCCTGAATATATATTACTTTGAAGTTTAATTTGAACGTTCTTATTGTAACAAAGAAACAGATACGTTTACAAAATTATTAATCCCAATTATCATAGCTTTTTTTTGGAAAGGTTATTTATTTCTATACCCATAGGTAGCTTGACTATTGTATTTTTTATAATCTGTTTATAAGCTAACTCAAGAGGATATTTTTTTATTCAGACTTATAAAATTTAAAAAGTGCGAGCTTGTTTAACTTAAGAACCACATTTTTACTTTTCAACCTTTTTTACGCATTATCAACCGGGAGAAATAAAAATATCTATAATAAAACTTAATATTATAATAACTTTAAGGCATCTATACTTATAAAAGGCAAAGCCCTCACTCACTCACTCACTCACTCGTCACTAATTATCCCACTTTCCATTTACCTAGGAGGCTGAAATTCGGTACACCGATTCTTTGGGCATTAAATAGGAAAACTAAGTAACGCGGCCGAACTATAGTTTTTATTCTGATCTGTCCTTAAGGCTGCCCCATATCCAGTGTCAAAAATCCATATAAGCCCCATATTATCCTTATTCAGAAAAGTAATCAATTAAAATTAAACATTTAAACGGATGTTTAAGTAAACAAAATACAGTAAAGTAGGAACCTGTCAAGATAGTTTACTATAGAAAGTGGTGACCTTTTTCAACACAGAAGTGTCATTTAATTTCCCATTAGTTACCAATAGAGTGTGCTACTGTAAACTACGTATTTTATCTAAGAAAGAGGTGATTTGATGATATAGGGTTTGCAATAAACTGCCCTTAATGTAAATGTCAATATTTATAAACGTATGATAAATTATTCTTTGTTTTGTTTATATTTATGATATTTATTTTGAGCAGTGGTGTGACAGGTTAAAAATTAACTTCACACAATTTCAGTGTTGGTTTCTTTTTATTTTTTTATTTTTTTTTTACATGGATACAAAATTGACATTATTTGGAAAAAAGACTTGCAGTTTAAAGTTATTCACGTGCCTCCAGATGGTTCCTGCCTCTTTCATTCTATATGCTACTCAGTTTATGGAAATAAATTATACAGCGATCGAGTAAGAGATAGTTAACTCTGTCAAAGGGGTGGTCTGACGAGATCATCGGTAATCGTGGGATGAAAACAGTCTCTCCATGGCCAACGCCTGTGAATATCGTTGCTTCTATCACATGTTTGTGTCAAACATTCACCTGTAGCCTGGTCCCATTGCAAAGTTTAGGTAGATTCAAATTCCGGAGAAGCATAATGGGGGAACCAATCTTTAGAAAAAAAAGATGAGGGGGTATCCCTGGCGGGTAGTAAGAAAGAGTATGGATAAGAATTAATGAAACCCACACTGACTAATAAAAATTGCATAGTTTTATTAAATATCATTCATTCAAATGAAAATTTAAGTAGTAATATGTACAAATTTATACGGGGCGAAGCCCGCGGGTAACAGCTGGTTATTAATAATTGTAAAAGATTTACAGAGCATCAAAAACTATTGTTAGAAATAATAACCAAATGTGACGTACGAAAACAGGAGCTATAAGACCATACAAGATGAAGCTGTAGAGATATTTGAGACATGAATAAGTCACCTTTATATGCAAGACTCGCCTCTCAGACGCCGCAACATTTACATGCATGGAGGAGGAAACTCAGGACGCCTTTGTGTGTTTGAATCTGGATTATGCTGCATTGTGCTGTTTTATATGCGTATCATAGGCTAAGCTATTCTTGTTCTAAAACCATTCTTTGCAAGACCCATACATGGAAACATAGATATAAGAAATATGACAACTTATATGTTTGTTGTTGTCTTTGTGATATGTTTGATACGTTTTTATCTGTTTTATTTGTTAACTATTTATTAATATTTGTATCATTATAGACGAAATCAATTATCTGTTGTTTCTTTAGTTCTAACGATCAGCATCGAGTTGCTATCCTGGCAAACTGATTATAATGTAAAAAACAAATAAAAGTAACTACACGACTTTGACCGGTACGATTAATTAAATGACGAACATGTTATTTTATGTTAAGATATTCGCGAATAATGAAAAGTCATACAAAACTACATACGTACAAAAGTAAGTTAAATTACTTTTTGCCATAATTTTCATTATAAGACCATTTCACCTCTTAGAATAAGTCACAAAATCTTGTATTTTTTCCATATTATTGGATATGAAAAGAAGTTTTAGAGAAAGTATAATGCTGGATTTTAAGTGTTTATTATGCATGCGAGATTTTCATGGATGAATTTCCTAGAATCGTCCATGTGCTTCCAACTTCTCATTTTTCTAGTAGTGTTGGCTATTCTAGAGGCTCAAGTTTGATTTAATCATCAATTCGGATGATTAACTAACAATAATTGATTAGGTTTTGTTGTAGTTGGGTAATATTTAAAGAGCGAGATACAGTAAACCTTTTCGTGACCAAAGCCAGCCAGAGCCCTTTTAAAGTTTTTAGAACCTAATATGTATGTTAGTGCTAGCTGTAAAGAACTGTAGTTTTAGAACCACTAAGAAAATCGTTTGTTAACTTTGTTTTAAATAGTATCCAACAAAGTATAACAAAATAAGCAAGTTTTGAACAAATTAATAAAAGGCATACCATCTAAAAAATGGAATAGCTGAATAACACAAATGCCTGACATTCAGTTGGAAAACGATCCTGTACACGTTCTAGTAGACACTTCTACTAGTCTAAGTCATACCCTAGACCACTGTAAAATTAAAGTTGAAATATTATCTTTTTCAAAACCACAAATCAAGTTTTGTCTGATCAGTCATACTAATCCAACAGATTTTTACCAATCCACAAGGAAAGGGTTAGATGAACTTAATTAGAGTGTGTAAAGGTGAATTAGTTTTTTTTATAACCTAAATTATCACCCGGGCGTCCACTCTTATTTATATCTCTAAAATCACCGACTCATATAGTTTCTTGGTTTACCTTTCATGTTATACAGACGTGATGTAATATATTTAGCCATATTCCATTATCCTATTCAAACCATTCCACATAACACTGCTCAGTGAGTGCTCGATGCTCTGATCTGAGGGAAATGCTCAGCTTACAAGGCGCTATCATCTCGCTGTTAGGAATATTCTCACTTTGTAAGCCGATTATTACCTCGCCCACGCAAACTCAGTTTAACATTTATTCAAACAATCAAACCTGGTACTTCACTCGTTAATATTTTCTATATTTACTCAGAACAATTAATGATATATAAAAAAAAAAACTTTCTTGAAATACCAAACCATAATTCTACGAACGTCAATTTAAAATGTTAGTTGAACATTTTGGTTTGAATAATTTATCAAATTTATAAACGGTGTTAAATCAATTTTGGAAAGTTGTGGACAATCTTTATACTATAATTATTATTATTTTGCTTGAATTACATGCATTACGTTTATGGATAGTGTATATATATTCCAATGAAATTTTCATACTTGTCAAATCACTTGAGTTATATTCCAGTATAATAATATTGCAATGACTCATATCACAATTGACGAAAAATTCTAAATAACGTATGTCATATGGATCATATCAGGAGGATTATAAAGCGTCAGGTAGTCGTTATAAAGACCCTTTTAATAAATATTACAAAACTACACGTCATAGTATTAAACGCATGTGATTAAGAATTTGATTTTATTTCTGTTCCGAGGCTTGTTCCGGACAGCTGAGGCAGATATAGCCAAGTTATTACATTAGTAGACCCACGGACTTTTGCATATTCATCAACAGATTGTGCTGACCACTGACCTCCTGTATTCATCCACGATATATGCAAAATGTATTTTCTTATCTCACGTGAGACTGATGAGACTGTGTGTCTCATCTCGCACTATTGCATTTCATTGATCTATAACGCTGGCGTTTTATGAAGAAAGATAGTGACATTGTTAACTTATGTTAACTACTGAACAAATAACATTTTTAGATAGTGTTTGAAAGAGGACAAATCTACTAATTGTGTCCAATAGTTTTATGGTCCACCGATGCTACGATAAAGTACAATTTCTCGCTCTACTTCGAAGAATCCCCACTATTTTTCCAACAACAATTTTCTATTGTATATTTTCTGTTATTTCTATTCTAGTTCATTTAGTCCATAACAGACGATAAATTTCCAGGGAAGGTCTGATATTTCTAAAAATTCTTTACACTGAAAACCTTTTTTTCTTCAATTCTCGTCAACCTAACAAAATCAAAAAGAAAGCTTTACAATAAACTATAATAATTCTCAGAACTGTGTCGATTTAACTCACCAAACTTTAACATAATGCTACGAATCGTTATAATATAGTATGATCAGCTTAATAGCTGTTTCTCTCTGCTTTTTGTGCTAAAAAAGATATGAACCTTTTTAAATCCTATTTTCGAAAGTATCCAAAAATCCAACAGAAAACTTTACAATAACTCGCAAATGATCCTTAAAACGGTCTCTATTTAACTCACCAAACATTATCATATTACTACAAACTATCATAATACAGTATAGTTAATTAGCTTAATTGGTTTCACTCTATTCTTTTAGTGTTAAAGAAAGATAAAAAGTAAAATGGGGAAAGTATTAGAAAAGGTTTTAACCTAAACGTACGTTTTTTCTATCTCAGATAATTGATGTAAGTGGAAAAGTTAATATTAAATACATTTATTCAAATCTTACATAGAACGTATGCATCAGATAAAGCTATTTAACAAATAACGATATTATAGATTTGATCTATTAAGTACCTATCCTAAGATCCTACGTGGTAAGCCAGGTTTAGCACGTTTGTTGTACACCGGTTCCTCGGCTATCCCAGGTTTCTCCCGTCTTACAAGGGATTAAGTGAAGACCTCTTTACAACGACGATTTAACTCTACGGCTTAGAACATTCAGAGAGATATTTGACTGTTGCACCTTGAAGGCATTTTAAAACAAAATTGTATAGTAATTTCTAATAAAGAGTCTTATGTATCAAAAGTTTTAAAAACTCAGAATATGTTTTGATAAAGTTCAAAATTCAAAACACAATTTTAACAGCCAATGGTTAGTGTAGTTGCACGGCATCTATATAATACATAAAAAAAAAATTATTAGTCATAGTGAGTAAGATGTAAAATGACTGTACTAAACAAATTATCATTTGTCATAAGGAAAATAAAACAAAAACTATTCCACTTTAGTTTTTAGTTGTGTAATAAGATCTCACAATTATTATACTTTTGTTACTTATTGGTCTACTATCTACAATCGTAAATAAACGTTTTATATTTATTCACAAACACCAGTCATTCATTAACATTGATTATACAGTCAATGATTTTGTTAATAAACCCTAATGTTCTATAAATTATTCATAGTCCATTTTAATGATTGTTATACAATATAAACAAAATCATATTATTAACGAAATCACTCTTTTTCAATGTTTAACACATACATTAAAAGTCCATCTGGTGTCCAAACAATCCCAAAATATCGTTGGGAAGAAATCTGAAATTTACTGACGGACGCCAACAGAGTGACTGGCGGATCTGCGTCGGATGAGTGTAGATAACACAAAAGAAGATCCATCCAATAATAAAATGTTTAAACTGTTACGACACTCATGTAAATAATGAACGCCTGAACTGATAAGTGTGAATATACCTTTACACGAACCGACACACTCTTTAGGATGGAAGGAGAAGCCTTCCTTGTAAAAAATCACAGTTCTGGATCTGATACTGACACAGTTGCTTTATTGATATAAATAGTTGCCCTTTTATAAACATGTGAGCAGACGTTTGAAGACTATTGGTACCTAAACAATTTAGGCATTTGTACAACATTAAAAAAAATATTTAAGTCGGCATGAATTTGGATATATCTTTTTCAATTGATTTACAGTGGTAAAATATTTCACTGATTTAACATCGACTATGGCACACTTAGTTTGAAGTTTTACCAATATGCTTGGAGGTAAATTCAATTAATTAGAAGCCGCTAATGTCGTTTTTCAAAGCGTTGTTTTGTGTACGTGTGAGAGTGAACGTTACGAGACAATGTTACTTCATTACACAATATAGCTTAGTATACTTCGTATATTATTTCGATAAATAACTGCTATGATTAATGTTAAATATATCATATTTAATATGAAATATTTAATATATTTTTTATCCAATTTATTTGATTTCGTATTGACAAACGTAATGTTAAATGTATTTATCATTCTAATAGACTAAAAAATATGCAACCAAATGAGTATAGTATTCATTTGGTTGCATATAAATTTTAAATATTTTGCACTTAATAAAAAAAATACGTATCCTGCTATTAACCTCGTATAAAATTGTGGAATGGAACTGAAAAACAAATATGCATGTATAAAATGCACCCGGACGTTTCCGCAACCGCTGGAGACATTACCGTCATCAACTAATACAGTTTAACTGATGGACATTCACATGATATTGCTCTCATGATATACACTGTATTTACTACCATCTGTTTGATACATTTCAATATTCTATAATCCAATATCCGCAGATAGCCAATGTAGCTGTCGTAACATTTGACAATACCGGATTAGACAGAATGACGTTTTGCAATTCAATTTCGTCTGCATTTTACTCGCGGCCTTTCTAAGGATTTATTTTCTCATCTACAATTGTAAAAAAAAATTGAAATACTTCAAAGATTCATTTTGAACATAGTGCAAATATAAGTACGGATACTATCCAGTGTAGAATATCTGGAAATTTTGTTTGGTTACCAAAAAGTGGGTACATTTTCTCTTTGTGGTGAAATGTAACACCGTAGTCATTGTGTCATTAAAAAGCGTAGGTGCTTTACTTAACTCCTGTGCATGATGAAAGTAAAATTGCACCGAGGAGTTTAGCACCATGGAAATAAAATTGCTGTATCATTACGTTGGCTAAATAAAAAACGCTTCAGAAACTAGTTAAATAAACCTAGTACTGTGATTGTTTTCACATTAGAAGAATACTCTGTTGAATGGCTACGTAATTTTCCAATTGAGTAAAAAGAGTACGTGTCTACAAAATGGTATACTTCCCAACTCAATATTAAGAAAATAATAATAAAGTAATGCCCATATTTCTACGTCATCCTACAATACGATGCTATCCATGATCTGTAGTTAATATTCGTATCAGTGCTGGTCTTAAGATACTCACTAATGTGTTAAAAAATTTAGGTAATCATATTATAGCTTTGTACTTAAGCCATTATTAGTATATATTTTATTTGAATGTCAGTAAATGTGAAGTAAATCTTCATTACGAATAAAAATAATAGTAACAAATCTATTTAGTTTCACATGACAAATCCTAAATTTAAAACTTTTGTTTCGTGTTCATTTTGTGGCTATAATGTTTTGCTAGTAAATAATCAGTTTATGTTGTCTTCTTAAGTGAGAAAAATATCATTTTCAATAGTAAAATTCTTAAACATATGAAAAATATCTGAAAAGATGATAATTTCAATTTGGGATTTCTATAAATTGTATGAACTGATTTGTAGCCTATGTGTTACTATATAAATACAGACGCGTGATTCATGACTATGAACATTAAATATCATGTGAAATATGCAAACATTATAAAATTACACACAGAAAACATTGTATTGTTCATGTCATCGTGACGAGTGATTTAATTTTAGTGGTTTTATCTTAATAATCTTAGTATGTAATTAGTGATCTTAGTGACTCCTAATGTCTTAAAGAACGAGAAATCCAATACAAGCTTTACTTATACAAGGTATGAAATAGTAATTTAGAAAGGAGGATATTTTTTCCTATCATGATTAATTGTTTTTAATAAAATAATATTGAACGCATTGTACATGATAGCAAAACGAATACATAGACGAACTCAATTTACTGTCTTAATGTTTCACAGAATAAAGTTCTGTGCTTAGCGAAGAGAAAGTGAATATTAAACGAGTGAAAGTAATTTGCTCTTAATTAGAAACATGGCGTTGCATAATTTCATCCAATTACTTTTAAACCCTTTTTGAGACCTGATGTCATGATTTTTACCGTGTGAAAATGTCTAAAATACTTTGTATGCTGAGTTATGTTTCGAACTGCTATAACTAACATGATTCAAAATTGTACCTTACAAATAAAAAAAATCTAATTGCAATTACAAAAATAATTTTACTTAAATATATCACTTAAATGTTTTTATTACGGAATCTATAGTAAAAAAGTAAAATATAATCAAAATAAAACTATGCTGTAAGGTAAGTACACATTGCTGCAAAGTTAATCTTTTCATTTCTAATAACTGAACTGAAAAGCCTTGTTTGAAAAGCAGTGGTAGGTAAACAAATTTACGAATCAGAGAAGCTCATGATTATTTTATAAAGCTGTAAAAGTCTTCGATACATATATTAATCTGAAGAAAGATTTGATAGGATTATGTGTTATCTTTGCAATAAGGCTGTTTATTTATGGATGCTTAGTCAGTAGACATTTCCACTTTAACTAACAGTAACTGCATGAATATAAGTAATGTTGACTATGAAATTAATTCAACGTAAATATATGAAGCAATAAAAGATCCTTAGGCTTGCCAAAATATAAATATTTTAGCGATATAATGATACTTTGATCCATTTAAAATATAATATGATTCATAATATTATATTTTAAATAATATTCGTACTGTGGATGAATTTTTTTGACGATATTCTACTTTTCAATTCTTATGGAAGGAAAATCTTTACAAAATCAAATTATGCTAAGCCTCAGTGCAAATTCCACCAGGAGAGGCTAAGTCGTAGTCAGTGTAAAGAACACTCTCTCACAATCCCTTGTAAGCCGGGGATCAACCAGAAGACTGTGCAACATCACGGCTTGTGCCTTGGAGAGTATATCACCTCAAGTACACATTTTATAGGGAGAGTAGCATAAAAAATACTCAACTATTAAAGAAAAAATGTATAGACAAACAATTACCATTGTCATATTAATTTTATTATAAATCTAGTATGAAAATCCAGCTAAAAATTAAGACATTGGGTAACTTTTCCAATATTTATTTTGTGTGCAAAAATAACACTAAAACCATGCACGTATTCAAATATCAAAAAGATATAAAGTCCTATTGAAACCCTGAAGAGCGTGTGTGGTATTTACATGTAAATTAAAGACCTTGTACTTATTGCATCTTAACTGTCCAGGCCAGTGTAAAGCTGTGGCCTTGTCCTCCACATGTGAGGACATCAGTCTGACAGCGGCTTAGGTTCACATTCATCACCTGGGATTGTCTTTACATTGGCCAAAGCTGCGCTAGTTGCAAATGAAACTCTACAATAAAACCTGAAAACAAAACAGTCCCGGCGAAAATTTTAAAACTCCAAGATGTTTTACTACTAGCAGGATCAATTGTGTTAATCATAAAAAAGACGAGGCCGAATTAATATTTCTTTCTTGTAAATATTTTTGTTATACTTTTCATTGCCAGCATTAAATAAATAATTGCTTAGTAAAATTACTATTATATTAAATTCATTAACTCCAGAAGAAATTATTATGCCAGTAAAAATAATTACATAAAACTTCTAACTATGGACAATTACTAAGCTTAAACTTAAATTGTTGGTTAATTACGAAACATAATTAGTAAAAATTAAATTTACTTGTCTTAAACTAATTAAGTCCTCAATTGATGCGGTTCGCTGGATTTAATCATCAAAGGCAATCAAGATCGAAGCTAACTTTATTAGCAGCTTTTATGTTGAAATATGGTGTTTACGAGGCTCTTGATTGTAGCTATTTGTGTCTCTAATTTATAAGAGAACATATGTTCTTAAATGTGACTTGAAAATGAACTTTTCTTTCAAACTGTTTTTCTCTGGCTAATCGTAATATACATCTTTTTAATTCAATGGAACCAAAAATGTTATTAACTAGAAATTAATACGCAAACCTTGATGATATACCAGAAATCAACACTTTATTTCTTTAAGTAAGGTAAGAAATACCTTAATTTTTAAAAATGGATATCCTTTTAAAGGTAACTGTAGAATGTGATTAGTTTAGAGTTTTTGTGGACGATATTAAGAATTTAACGGAACTCAAAATGTCAAAAACCTTAGCAAAAGGCTAGGGTTTACCAAATAATCAAATTTGAAAGGAATCTTCAAAGCAGATTTTTTCAGACCAGCTTGGTGGCTTCGGATTGATTGCTATAGTTTGGTTTTGATTTAGTTACATCGTGATTTGTATATTGTTTTGAGTAATAATATATAGTATGTAATTAGTGTCTGGAAAATGCTTAAGTAGGTTGGACAGGGTAGTAACGAAACTTGAGATGAGTTCGTAATCACTTGAAAGCAGGAGATTCATTTCCTCCCAAAACATATTAAAGTAAAAAAAAAAATTAGAAATGTCTATTCCGGAAAATGCAATATATATGTATCGTATGTATCGTATCTAAATACTTAACTTTACCTACAATTCTAGGAGTATGATTTAGTAGTATATCTTTCCCACCCTCCATCATCATATTTCAACAATTCCACATAACACTGCTCGGTGAGTGCTCGATGCTCTGATCTAGGGAGATGCTTAGCTTACAAGGCGCTATCATCTCGCTGTTGGGAATATTCTCGCTTTTTAAGCCGATTATTACCTCACCCACGCAATCTCGGCTTAGCCTTTGTTCAAAGTATAAAGCTTTGCACTTCATTTCATAATTTATTTTTCTGTTTACATAGACAACATTTTGAACTGTTTTTTTTTTTTTTTTTACGATAGTGACATTTTATGAATAATTTTTTTCAGGACCAATGCAACTGGTTCGAGCACTTATTTGTAAGCTTTATTGAATAGTATGATTTGAAATTGTGATGCTAAAATCTAGGCAAGTACATAACGCTCTATTTCAGTAATCATATGAAATGTAAATTTCAAACTTCTGCAACGTGATCGTTGTGTAATTATTACAATTTAAAATCGAGCCTAACGTGTCTTAAATAAGTAAATTGATTAAATCTTCTTTAATGCATCTCATTGTTAGATTAGATTATCTTAAAGTAGGATTTAGTAACATAAAAGCGTCATTTTACGCCATAATGTTCTCTGATATATTTAAAAACATATTGTCTTTACGTTACAAAGGTTAATAGATAGAAAAGTTTGTTTTTACAGAAGCAAAAAAAATAAAAAAATAATAATAAGTCTTTTAATTGCACCTATAATTCTATCATTAATTTTTGAGACAACAACAAGCAAAAGTCTGCCATTCGCATGATATTGTTAAATCTAAAGCCTTTATTATCCAAGTTCCATACGTGGTTAGGTGTAAGTGCTCTGATGTTGGGCAAATATTTACCCTTATTTACTTATTACTTACACTTGGCATTATCTTTTGAAAGATACTAAAACCTAGTACATTGTTATTCATTTAGTGGTAATATTTTGCTACTCAAATTGCTTTAAATAAACCAAAGGTATTTTAAAACTTAGTCGTATGCAGTGGGTTTTTGTTTCTATTATCAATAGTATATATGTTACTGTTTTCTTTTTCATAAATCAAAGGGAAGAGTGTAAATGTAAATCCCTTGAACTATGGAATGGGAAAAGTGACACTTATTATAAGAGTTACCACATTGAACCTTATTGTTGTATGTTATTGGTCAATGAAATATCTACAATAATGAAATTTGTGGGATAATTAAACAAAATTGCTATGTTTAGCAAACAATAGGTTGTAAAAATGTGAATAAGATTTCTTATTTCTTAATTGAAATTGCCTTTATAAGCTGCAGGGGTGCTTAGGGGTAGCGGGGGTAGGGGGTAGCTCAAAATTTTCAAATAGCAGGTATAGTCGAGTTTGGTATCATTTTGTAGGTCTTGATAAAACACAACAAATAACATAGAGAAAATAGAAATCGGACCATTAATAACAAAATGGCAGCTAAAAATGATTGAAACAATGGTTTTTTAAAGTAATTTTTTACTGCCATTTTGTTATTAATGATCCGATTTCTATTTTCTTTATGTTAATTGTTATGTTTCGTCAAGACCCCCGCGACCCATAAGCGCAACATTTTCAAAACTGACCATAATTATTGTAGATTTTTATATCCAAACAAGTTACCTGCAAACCGATTTCAAATATCTCAAATGGTTAAAAAGTTAAAGAGGGTGCAAGTTAAGTTTTTTGCCACCCTCATAGTTATTTGGATTTGAAACGTTTTAGGGCGCCATTTTGTTATTAGTGAGCCGATTTTGGTTTTTTTATGTCAATGTTTATGTTTCGTCAAGACCTGTAAAATGATACCATACTCGACTAAACTTGTCATTTGAAAATTTTGAGCTACACCCTACCCCTGCTACCCCTAAGGGCAAAATTTTCAAAATTGACCATAATTATTGAAGCCTCTCATATCTAAGAGGGTTGCCGCAAACCGATTTCAAATATCTCAAATGGTTGAAAAGTTAAGGGGAGGGGGGGTGCAAGTTACTTTACAGCCACCCTGTATAACACTAGCCACTATAGCCGTGCTTTACTGCGGGGTAATGAAGTATGAAAATGTCGAATGAAATTGTTACACACCTCCCTAACCATTTAATAAAGAAACAAAATTAAACTGTACTGCTAAGTTTGATATAAGTATGTTTCTGTTAACGCTAGGGCATATGGTTAACTACCTAAATTAATTATCTAATTATTATTTAATTAACTATTATTAGTTAGTTAATTATTAGCCCAACTGCATGGGTGGTTTTGTGTGTATGTTTATTGTATTTCAAGTTAAGAAATGGAAGTAAAATGTACATTCATTATTAACTAATTTAAAAAATAACTCTTTCAATAGGCCTTGTAGATTAAATACAGAATAATACAGATAGTGTATACTCCTCATCCTCATATAAATATTATTATACCAATTGTTCCGTGATATCCAACAGAATAAAGAAACGGTAAAATATTATTCAAACCATCTTTGAATATTTACGTACTCTGAATCGCATACAAATGCTGGCCATAGTTTGTAATTGAAAACCTATTGTAAGTTTAGTTTGTAACTTTTAGTAATATTTCCCGACCCTAGTGCGTAAGATTTTTATTTATATCTAATGAGAAATAACTTTAATTAGTTCTACCAAACATTTATATATATTGAGGTTTTTAATTTATTAACTTGACTTTAATTTATAATTGTACAGTCATTGTTAGGACAGATTATTGGTTTTTGGTTACATATAACAGGCCAATGTAGTTTCTCCTTTGTAACAATTCTTAAATTTGATTTAAATATATTTATTTAAATATAAATGTGACGGTTGATTGATGGAACTTGTTAAGGGACAAAAAACTTGTATAGTGGCAAAAATGTTCGTTTCATTTAGAATTTTTTAAATAGCACCATACAAATAACGTCTACTAATAGTTAAACTGTCCATTTTTTTGTAAAATATACGTTGTAAACATTTGGGAAAATCAGTTACATGCTTTTTAATGATTACCTTTACACAAGGATCGCAATATGTAGGCTGCATACTATACTCCAGCCATATAATATCTATATTGATTTAAGAGTTAAAAATAGTAACGTCTGTCAACAAATCTGACATGTTAATAAGTTTAGATTAAGTAAACGTTTATTCTGTCCAATATTATTTATTATTAAGACGTAAACCAACGAACAATACTGATTAAACATAAATTTTGTAAGGTTTTTTTAATTTTTAGTTTTTTTTTATAACATACCTTTTACCCAGCTCAATTTTAAGAATACGGAGGCTTTTTCTAGTAAATAATTGTGAATCCAATACCTTTTTTTATTGAATTGTGAATCTAATAACATATAAAACAAACAATCAATTATGCCTAAATATCCTGTGAATTTAATATAATGAATAATTAAATTAGTGGAACTGAAAGACTCCTAGGAGAGGTATTGAGGGAATAAAAAGTGTGAAATTAGGTGCTTTGTATGCGACACTTAAGTTGTCACCATCTGCGCGTCTCTAGCCAACGCTGTTATCCTATCAGGCTAAGGCCAGAAAAAAATTTAAACTCGAATCAAAAGGAATGATAATATTTTTTTGCTTTCCATACATCATCAATTATATCAATTGTTTAAGATGGGGACGCCTCTAGAGATTAATTTGAATTAATTATTCAACCCAAATATGAGTAAATGATGAGTGGCGCGATCTTGTAGTCTTGTTAGTGACTAAGGCCGACATGTTCCTTAGACACAGTAGTTAATTAATAGCCCATACAGACAATAAGGGACTAAGGGACCTGCAGTTGGTCATTCCTATATTGGAATCAGAACCACATTTCCACATTATCCAAATTTGCAAATGAGTATTCGAGAAGTGAGATCTAATCAAACTGAATACATTAAGTTGTGGAAAACATATTTAAGGAAGTATTAAAGTGTAGTTATGAGAGATTCAGATCGGCTAAAAATGAAAGCTGATGAGAGAGACTAGTTACAATGGCAAGCAAATTTCATCATATTATTATTATATCAGCATTATTAGTTCTCTGATAATGAGTTTCATCTGGTAACAGCGAAACTATTTTATACTTTTTTGCCCGATATGTTGCCAGTCAGATTAGACTTAGCATTCGAAGTGATGTATTCTTGTGTATCATATTATTGAATTATAAAATAATTATAAATGCCCAATGAACTATTTTAATTTACAAAACACCAACAGCCAAAATAAGCCATTTTAAAACGTTTTTATTAGCTCGCTTTCTTGTCTGGTACAAATTTTGCAATCAATTTTATACTAACTTCCCAATTATCTAGAGACTTGAAACTTGAAACATAGTTCACAAAAGGAAGAAATGCAAGATTATATCATTTAATTTTCATATTTCCCTTGGGCTACGCCCCATTGGCTTGTTTTTATTAACTCGCTTTCTTGCGAATTTTGATACTTTCTGATGAGCTAGAGACTTGAAACTTGAAACATAGCTAACAAATGGATGACAATGCAATATAATATCATTTAATTTTTATATTTCCCTTCTCGCAGGATGAAGTTATGTTTTTCAACAAATGTATCACTAAACTGGAAACGAAACTATATAATAGTAATCAAATCAATCAGATGCTAACGTAGGTAAGAACAGCAGTTTTCGAATTCGTCTAACGGATTCTAAATAAATTGTTTATATATGACAGTATGAAGAGCATTTAAGGGACTCAGTATCTCCAAAATAGTACCTTATACCGCTTTCCTAATAATAACTGTGCATATTTTCTGACCTAACCTATATACTTATATTTATATAGCAATTTAGATCTTGGTTACCTTACATCATCTACATTGGCCACATCAAGATAGATGGTAAAATATTAGATGTTTTAAGAGTTATTAAAATAATGTACAATTAAATAAAACTTTCGTTTCAAACAATAATCATTGCCTCACATATTATGACGTAAGTTTTTACATAAAAAAAAACTAACATACGTAAAGCGTGCATATTGGTCTCAAACACTATAAACACCTGAAAGTAAATTAGCTTGCACGGTTGTTTGTGATAAGCTGTGCAGAATGCTCTGTGTACCTCAGGCTGGATTGTTGATTGTTAAACTTTTCTGTGTGTTTGATAATCTCGCATACCCACTATCATTTTGATACAGGGAAAAAGCATATTTGTGTCGCTGTTGGTGAGTTGCGGCCCAAACCTCATTTTGCGTACGAGTTGCGGCCCGAGTATAAACAGGATAATTGCGGCCAAGGATATGGTTGGTTTAATGGTACATAAAATAATCATACATAATTTAAGAAATCAGTTTATTTGGTCAAATCTATAAAAGGTCTGATAAATCACTCCATTGTTATAGGTTTGTCATTGTCCATAAGTTTATTGTGTTGGAAAAAATTTTAAACTAACTGTTTTTACAAAATCAACCCGTGTAATGTCTCCATTTGCTAACTTGGTCATCTGCTGCCTGATGAAAGCTTCTTTCTCAATTATAATTTTAGTGTTTTTTGAAGTTGTGGGATTCCTGCGCTTGATGTACACTTCTGTTTGAAACCCAAGAAGAACATCTAAAAGCAAGTATATGTTTGAATTGAATTGAATTGAATTGAAATTGAATTGAATTGAAAATGTCTTTATTCATATTATATACAGTGGTATACATCGAATGGCGTCATTATACTAAATTACAGCTAACAAACTAATTTCTTTACATTTCCTCCATTAGCCATAAGGTACATATTTAAAACAACAGTTGATCATCATAAACAACAAAAAGTATGGTTGTCAGAGTTCATCAAATTTATATAATGTTTTATTTGTCAAATGCAGTTTTAATTTTTTCTTAAACATGTTTACATATTTAACGTTTCTCAATTCCACAGGTAGCCGTAGTAAAAACTTAGCACCCGCATTTAATGGTTTTTTATTATAAAACTCTAGCCTGTGGAAATCAATGGCAATTTGATTTCTATTTCTTGTAAAATAGGAATGGCTGTCACCTAACCTGGGAACCAGATTGTTTATACTTAGTTTTTTAGCATGAAGTGCTGTGTGAAAAACATATAAACTGTAAACAGTCCAAATCTGTAAAATGCTGACGAACCGAATCACCAAAATTCAAATTCATTATGATTCTTATCGCCCTTTTTTGAAGAATAAGAATTCTATCCAAATTTTGTTTTGATGTACCTCCATAGATTTCAATGCCATAACTGATTGCTGATTCAATAAGAGAAAAATAAATTGTTTTTAATGTATTTACTGAGCAAAAATTAGACATCCTATATAAAGCATACAATCCAGAGGTGACTTTGTTAACTACATGATCTATGTGGAGATTCCATGATAAATTTTCATCCAATGTTAAGCCTAAAAATTTGGTAGAAACAACTTTTTCCAAAGAGTGGTTGTTTATTTTTATTACTGGATTTACTGAATTTTTACTTCTTCCTGCATTGAACATGATAAAATTGGTTTTACTTGTATTTAATAATAGTCTGTGATTATTTAAAAAGTTATGGATACCCAATAAAGCTGAAGAAGAACTATGTTCCAAATTATTTATTGTATTGCTACTAATTTTGAAACTTGCATCATCTGCATATAGACAAAGTGTTTTTGTTGAGCCATTTTGAAAAGAATGTGGAATATCTTTTAGATAGCACAAAAACAACAGAGGTCCAAGGATAGAACCTTGCGGGACCCCATGCTGCATCTGTGCTAGCGAAGAATGACTGGTGACTGTTTGATTATTAATGGTACTTTTTATTTCAACAAATTGTTTTCTATTAACCAAGTATGAGCTAATCCAATTTAAAGTATTGCCATTGATTCCCAGGCCTTTGATTTTGTTTAAAAGAATTTTGTGTGAGACGCTATCAAAAGCTCTGCTCAGGTCCAAGAAAATACCTATTGTTTTCTCTCCTTTATCCACAGAGTCAATTACCGAATTAATGAAATCTATGCCAGCAGTAATAACTGATCTATTTGGTCTAAATCCATGTTGTTCCTTATCATGCAAACAATTGGTTTCTAGAAAATGTACTAACTGATTGTAGGCTGCTCTTTCAAAAATTTTAGAAAAGGTTGGTAATAATGATAATGGCCTATAGTTGGCTAGATTTTGTGCATCTCCTTTTTTGAGGATCGGGATTACCTTTGCAATTTTGAGTTTTGACGGAAAGATCCCACTAATAAAAGAGGAATTGATTAAGTGGACTATTGGTTTTATTAGTTGATTACTTGCTTTCTTTATCACTATCATTGGAACCTCATCATATCCAGTTGAAAGTTTATTTGGAAAAGAACTTAAAATTTTTTTAATTTCAATTTCTGTAACTGGTCTAAATTTAAAATTTTGATTTGTGAAATTATTGAAACAAGGCAGAGCATCATTGTTATTTTGACTATTTGGATCTAACTGTGGAATTATCGAACGTTCAACATAACTGGAGAAAAAATCATTAAAATGTCTACAAATTTCCTGCGGATCATCTAATGTATGGTCGTTATATACAATTTCAATGTTGCTACACTGTTTTTTCTTATTACCAATCTCAGAGTTGAGGATCTGCCAGGTTGTTTTACTAACGTTTTTAGATTCTTCTATTTTATTTTTATAAAAATCTTTTTTTTTTATTAATTAAATTCTGTTTGTAATTTTTCCTTAAAGTTTTAATTCTGTTAAACATTTGTTGATCCTTAACAACTCTGGCTTCTATACTTAACTCTACAATTTTCTGTCTATCTTGTTTTAAATCAGGTGTTATCCAACTATCATTACAATTCCTGGACCGTTTTTTAACTTTAGGAAAAACTAAATTGAAATAGTACATAAAAATGTCATGAAAAGTATCAAATTTTACATCAACACTAGCATTATATACACTAAACCAATTCTGTCTTTCTAATATCGTACCAAACAATGACAAATTGCTTTCATTAAACACTCTAGTTTCTCTTGTCACATATTTATTTTTGTGCTTAATTTTGGCTTTATTTAAGTATTCTCCAACAGAAGGATCTACAGATACCATTAGCCCATCATGGTCCGATAATTGTGTGTCAATTCCCTCGACTCTAATTGAAAGCTCATCAAAATTAGTCAAAACATTATCTAATGCGGATTCTGTAGTACAAGTTATTCGGGTAGGAAAATTAACTAAAAATCTCATATTGTACAATTGCAAAACATCATTGAGCTTTTGTCGATTTGAGTCATCCAAAACATTTATGTTAATGTCACCTACAACTAATACAAATTTGAATCTCTTAATTAATACTCTTAAACAAAAACATAATTTTTCTAAAAATACTGATACGCTAGAACTAGGAGATCGATATACTGCCATTAAAACAAAATTCAACCCAACTGTTTTGTACTCAACAACACAGCATTCAAATTCTTTTTCTAAAATTATGTTTTGAATACAATTTAAGTTTACTTTTTTATACTTCATGCTATCCTTACTTAAAACCATGACACCACCTCCAACAGATAAAACCCTTGAAAAGGAGGCATTTATACTGTAATCTTTTAAGTTGAACCTTTCTATTTCAGAATTTACCATTTTATGTTCATTTAAAACTATTATATCAGGGTTTAACTCATTAATTGTAATTTCTAGGGACTCTATTCGTGATGGCAGATGTTGAATATTAATGTGAAACAAATTTAATCCTAACCTATAATTTACTGTTGAATTAACATTACTCTGAATTGATTTGGTAAATTTACAGACATTGTGTAACCTTAAGTTATTTTTTGTGGCACAAAAAGGTCGTTTTTTTCATTTGTTGAGCCAGACAAAGAATCAGGTTTTAATTTTGATGATGATGTCTCAGGTGACATTAGGGAGACTTCGCACACAGGTAACACATTATTGCCCTTTTCACTGACACTTTCACTATCACACTGTGGTGCTGTGTCGCTGCGGCTGGTGGAAAAGGTTGAAACTTCGTTGTCATCACGCTGCTGCCTCTGGGTGGTGGGAACGGTCGACACTTCGCTGTCAACTCGCTGCCGCATCTGGGTGGTGGACTCCACAGCAATTGCTTGTTCAAGATTTCTCAGGAACTCAGAATGCAGGTGTTTGTTCTTGTACTTTTCTCTGTAGTATTCATCAGATGACACTATGATAACTGTTGCATCAGTGGACCTCTGGAATCTGACAATGTGTTTGGCAAAATGGAGAAGTGGTACCTGATCTCTTGAGCATCCTAAAGGCGAGCAAATTAAAGTTTTTAATTTATGCTTATTGAATTGATCAATGATTTGGTCAAAAGCAGCATCATAAAAAGCATACTGGTTATTTTTTGGTTTCTGAAAATATTTTAGTTTTGTTACTAGGCTAAATACATGAGCCCCATTGTCAATTGTTTGTAAAGTCAAGTTAGGTTCGCAATAATCATTAGCTGTTGGTTTACCAAACTCCTCTTTAAAGGCAACTGCTACCCCTGCACTTTGGATGGGCAGTATAAAAAGAACCATTAAATTTTGAGTGAAAACTCTCGCAGCTGTTTGTGGTTCTGTTGCAGGAAGCAGAGAAGCGATGTTAGGTGGAAGGTTTGTATCAGGAGATACGTAGCTGTCAAACACATAGTTCATTGGTAACACTTAGCTTTAAGAAAGACTTATACTTTTTATCACAGCATGGCCATCGCTGAACATCGTTCTTCAATGTTTTATGAAACCGAAACTCGAACCCCTTATAAACTACGAGCGGCTTTGACTTCTCACTAATAATAAACTCCATAAGAATATATTTAGAACATTCACCAAGCACAGCAGTGAAGGAACTGATGGACACCTACATTCCTGTACGTTGTATACCTGTTTATACTTGGGCCGCAACTCGCAAACACCATTAAATTACACGTGGATTAGAAAATTTAAGTTAATGGTTTAACATAATGATCGGTAGGGTATAGGGACCTCACGTTCCTCTTGTATTGAATAGCTTATATTAACATCAATCTCTTTGCCGACTTAATGAAACGATTAGGACTACCTTGGTCAAGTAAATTTACTGATATAATAATTCGGCTTACCACAATAACATGCCGTAATGTGATAAGATAGTAGGTAAATCTTATAGTAACCTATTTGTAAACCTATTATAAAAACATTAACTTATCACATGGGCAACAGCTATGTAGAGTGTTTATACAAAAATAGGCAGGCTGTTGCTATCATAAGCTTGTTCAATAGTTAATACTTGCCTTTTTTGAGTTTATATTGTGCGTAGGCTACTTGCAATTGGTTGTGAAGACCTTATATGTAACCGGAGTTTTCGATTTGAGAAATTAATCTTTGGTTCAATGATAAACCTTAATCACTTTTATAATGATAATAAGTAGTTTACTTTTTCGTGTATTTTTATTGTTTAAATTTATCTTTGTATGAATAAAAAACTAAAAAATTATATAAATTATAAAATTATAAAGGTAAAAAATTAATATTTTAACTGAAAGGACAACATAACAATTTAGTGGGCAAAAGATTTCCTACAAACATTCTGGAGCTCAGTTGGTAAGGTAATATCACGTAACATAGTCTAATTAAAGTTAATTTGATACTGAGAGTCAATTTAATGGACTAGGTCCATTAAACTTCACTAACTTCACTCCCCTGTCTCTGCCAACATGGACTCATCATGTATCCAGTTGAATCATTTGTCCAGAAATGTTTAATAATGATTCAATATTTTCATCCATCTTAAATTAGGGTTGTCATTTCTCTGGTAATGCAAACAGCAAACCATACCTTCCTTGTCTATTTGCCATTGTTTGGCATGAGGCCATGATACTTGACTCTCGATGGTCCCATTATTTCGACAAGCAAGTAGTTTGAAGCTGTTAAAGCCATGCACACCACTGGGGACGCCACCACCCCAGGAGCTGGAGAAATTTCGAGATAGCGCTGGGTACTAGGGTTTGCAAGATGCATCCTGCAATGCATGATACCTGATTCTGTGCATTTAACATGATAAAGCATGTCGTCCGCAAGGATGTCACCTTGATCTACACCTACACAACTCTCACAGATCTACAAAGCTGACTAGAAAATATACATGATAGCAAGCCCATCACTAGTCAGTTATTGCTCCGCTCACATCTCGTACTGACAGTGCAGTAGGTCCTTGAATAAAGGTTAAGGGGCAGCTACTCGGTAGGATCAAGATTTCTTTTGAAAATGTTCTCAACAATTCGAAACATGAAGAGGAATAGCACAGTGTTCTACTGATTAATAATTGATACCCGTGCTAATTTTCTCAACAGCACTTACATAATACTTAGTTTGCTGTTTAAGTTCTTTTAAATAGTAACAGTGACGATTTCACGTAAAAGCAGCAAGATATTAAGATAAACAGGAGTAATTTGTGATAGAATAGAGTAATAGTCCTCGCATAAATGCGTAAGCAATTAAATTGAAGTTATTTTGAATATAAAGGCTTTAAGTCATATTTACATAAAAAGTTTGTTATTTACTCAACTAACAATAACAAAGAACACCTTAATATATAGGATACAGTCAATAAGCAAGAAATGTCATACGAGGACGTACTGGTCGGTGGTGTCTGTGAGGAACCCTTGTATGATGTCTGGCTCTTGTCAGAACACACCATCCCTGAGCATCGTTCGAAGCCTCGTCAGGGGGGTCAAACTGCTCATGAATTCCAATGAATCAATTTTCAGATTTATACAGTATGACAGTAGTAGTAATAGAACTTATAATATCTTCCACAGAATAGATGCCTCCCAGCCATACACATTTTAAATACCACATATCCCTCCCTCACCAGCCTTGTCTATGAATAGATAGTCAAGTATTCGCATGGTCAGTAACCGTTTGTCAGCGTTGTCTCCCTCTCTGCTTCCTGAGCTGTGACGGATATAACATTTAACGTAAGTACAACTTTTGGTTTGATCAAAAACCTGTTTGATCAAGGGATAGTAAACTTCCATGTTTTTCGGATCATAAGGTCAATACTCTGTTGCACGTAATTTCTTTCTTAATTGCATTGAAAGCATTTCCACAACTTCTGGACCATTTATACATCAGAAGAACTTCATTCGGTGGATGAATTAAACTTGCTAGATCAGGTATAAATTAACTGTAATAATTGACAAGACTGAGAAGTTGTCTAAGTTCTGAAACGTTTTTAGGCCTAGGGGAGTTTAAGATTGCTTTAATCTTATCTTCTGTTTTGTGCATTCTTGGGAGTGTCTCCCTGAACACTTACAATGGGAACCCTGTCTCACTTTCTAACCGTTTATGAGTGGCTTCCTAAACACTTACTAGGAGAAATCTCTCTCACTTTCTGAGTGGATCCCTAAACACTTGAAATGGAAATCTGTCTTTCTAACTGTTTCTGAGTGGCTACCTATACCCTTACAATGGGAACCCTGTCTCACTTTCTAACTGTTTATGAGTGGCTTCCTAAACACTTACTATAGTTCGGCCGCTTAGAAAACGACCTGCGCGCTAATGCTAAACAATGCTGGAGGAGGTCGCTTTCTGTGAGAAATCTCACTCACTTTCTGATTGGATCCCTAAACACTTGCAATGGAAATCTGTCTTTCTAACTGTTTCTGAGTGGCTACCTATACCCTTACAACGGGAGCCCTGTCTCACTTTCTAACTGTTTATGAGTGGATCCCCTACACACTTACAATGAGAATCGGCCTCATTTTCTAACTGTTTATGAGTGTCTCCCTACACACTTACAATGGGAACCCTGTCTCACTTTCTAACTGTTTATGTGTGGATCCCTACTGTAATGTTCGTACTCACTGAACTATTTCTTAACACAACTTAAAGCACTTGTAAGACCGGGGTTAAAATAAGAAGGCGCATTGTAATGAACTGAATACCGCCGGTTGACATTAAATGAGTGATGGAGTGTTACATAGTGAAGCCGGTGTAGGTAGCGGGCAACTGAGGTCGAGAGGAGCATCATACAGGACAGGTGGGGAATAGGACGCTATCTGTGATTGGTTAATGTTCAACCAACGGTATTAATTTATTCAAATGAACTATACGTTACAGCACTGTTGCCAATACAAATATTAAATGTTAATGTTATGTTAAATGTTATAAATCAATATGCATGTATTACATTTCCTCCCCCTTATCTTTTTGACATAATAAGTAATAATTTTAAAAGTTTAAATATGAACATCTACAGTGGATTAGACATGACAAAACATAAACAGTACGGTAATCAAATCAATAGTACACCCAACAAATACAATGGAACAAATCAATAGTACACACAACAAATACAATGGAAACACATAAAAATATTCCTAAACCAATAACAAAACACAGTACTTCATAAATGATACGGTAAAGATTGTAGCAATAATATTTACAAGTTTAACTTCACTACTGGTTTATGTTCTCTGACTGGGTACCTACGCTCAGATCTGACAGGTGATTGTTTACTATTATCAGCTGTTACTGCCCGCTGCGGGCTCGGTGCGGAAATGACGTCACCTTGTCTGTGGTCAGGTACACGTGGAGAGGTGGAATGACGGTTACTGGAACTGGAGGGGCGGGGAGAAAAGGAACTGGAGCGGCGTTTGTTGGAGCTGGTGGGAGTGGCAATTAAATATTTTGAGGGATATAAAATCTTCTATACAACCGATCAAATACAAGATTTAAATAGTTCTATTTGTGGAATTTTATGTTTATCATTTTTATATTCTTTATAAAAATGGATTCATTTACTATAACATTTTCAGGTACAGAGCCAGAGCTAAAGTCAGTGTTCTTTCCTCCCATGGAATTAAATGATGATTATGTAATTGGATTAGTAGATTTTCAAAGTTATAATTCTATATTTAATGTTAAAAAACCTCTAAATACTTTAACTTATTACAAAGTAGAGAAAATAACATTACCAAAGGGAGAGATCTCAGTTGATGATTTAAACCAGTTATTAAATAATAAACTTAAAGTTATAGTAGATAAGAACGGAGAAGCATTAATTAATACTAAATCCAAACTTTTATTCAAAGGGCTTATTCCAAAATTAAATCAACTTAAAGGCAACAAATTAACCATTAGAGAAGGTGATTATGTTTTCTATTATGACCACAATGCTCCAGTTACAATAGAAATTTCTGAAGGAACATATGAGGTGGTTGAACTTGCAAAGGTAATTCAAAAGCAAATCCCAGACTTTTTCCTTACAGCTAATAATAAAACTATGAAAGCGACATTACTTTCTAGCCACGTGTTTGATTTAAAAAAACCATGTTTAGGGTCTGTTTTATTGGGATTTAAAGGTGTTTCTACTCCTGGTGTTCAGTTTGAATCTACAAATAAAATAAACATTAATAATGTAAATGTGATTAGAGTAAAATGTAATATTGCAAATGGGTCCTATTTAAACGGCAACAAATCACACACCATACATAGCTTTTATCCAGAAGCTCCTCCTGGCTACAAAATTATTGAAGTTCCAAGAAATATTATATATTTTCCTGTAAATAAGAGAAGTTCAGATGTTGTCAGTATTACATTTGCCGATCAACACGACAAGGCAATTGACTTTAACGGAGAAGAAACTACAATTACTTGTCATATAAAAAAGATATGAGAATTTATAAGAGTGGGTAGCTATCTATAAGTGTACAAAATGCTAGGTTCCTAAAGTCAATAGGACTAAAGTTAAAATTTTCTATTAATAAAAATGGAAGATTTTCTAGACGTTACAGGGAAATCCCAATTCGACGATAGTGTGGTTAAAATTACAAATCACTCCTATGTTCCACACAACACTTTAGCAATAAATAATTCTTATGAAATTCGAATATGTATTAATAATCGAGATTTGCTAACTCTCCCATGTAGGAGTTATCTCTATATTAAGGGAGACATTGAGAATCATGATAAAGGTCATTTTATAAATAATGCATTTGCGTTCTTATTTGATGAAATTAGATACGAAGTTGCAGGTAAAGAAATGGACATTGTAAGAAACCCAGGAGTTTCTAGTCTTATGTCCCAAGTGTAAAATTGACGTTAAAGGAAGAGTTAGGGCACTGCAATGTGACGGAAAATGTGACAAGTGGCACCATATTGATTGTGTAAACGTAGATGCAAGAGATTATAAAAAATTGAAGGAATTAGGGGACGTGGCCAAGTGGATGTGCGATGTTTGCTCTGCCAGGATAGTGACCATGCGTACGTTGAAAATCGGCGCTATTGACGATGCAAACCTTCACGAGCTAGTGGGGACTGCGATGAAAATGATAAGAGAAGTAGTAAATGAAAACTCTAACATAAAAATTAGGCTTACTAATGTTGAAACTAACCTAGAGGAGTTGAGGTTAAGTCAGCATGGTGAAACAACCGAATCAGTAGAGCAACAATCGATTAAGTCATCCGATGCACCCAGTAAAAAATTGGATATATCGAATGGTCGAGAATCAGAATCGTTGCAGCCTAGCACCAATGAAACAACTGGAACACCAAATAATATCATTGTCGCGGGAATTGAAAGTGCCGACGAAGATATTGTTCCACCAAACTCTGATGCCCATACTCTACCTACTACAGGCGCATTATCTCCAAAACGTCCTTGGACTGATGTTGTTATAAAGGGGAAAAAGAAATACAACAAAAATCTCAGTGTAGAAATAGAACCGAATCGGCCAAATCAAGAAGGCCGTGGAACCTTGCTGAACCCAAAAACGTATGTGAAACAGGACGTGAATTGCCGTCTGCACCAAAGAAAATCTAATGTCAACTCTGATCGTCGCCAGAAATCAAATGTTGTGGTGGGAACAAAGGACGCTACAGAATTATTAGCCACCGAGAAAAAAGCTTGGCTATATCTAGGACGACTGCAAAGTGACACAACAGTGGAAGCTGTTAAGAAGTTTATCTCAGATTCATTTAGGGATGTCCAGGCCACAGTAGACAAACTGGAAACAAAGGGAGAAAGTGCAAGTTTTAAAATTGGAATAAATTTTAACAAGAAAGACGACCTCTACAACAGTTCTGTCTGGCCAAAAAACGCTATTGTGAAGCGTTTTTTATTCAAGAGGGGGAAAATCAGAAACCCAGTTTAGTGTTTGGGGACAAGGTGGGTCCTAGTGGTGCAGAGTTGGGCCTAACCTCGGATATTGAAGGTAAGGAGAATTTTAAGTTATCCTTTGTGAACGTACAGAACCTAAGGACAAAATTCAATTTAGTCTCTCTATTTGTAGAAAATACACAACCAGATATGTTATGTCTAAGCGAGCACCACTTAGATAGCCTAGAAGCTGACTATTATAATAATATTGGAAAATTGAAGTTAGCAAATAGTTATTTCCGCTCGAACCATAAAAATGGCGGTGCGTCTATCTACCTTAGGGAGGATTTTCTTTTTACTACCATAGAAACTGATGCCTTCTGTATAGAGCTTGATATTGAACTTTCCGCCATTAAGGTAACAAGTCTAGAAATTGACTTAATCATAGTCTCTGTGTACCGCTCTCCTGACGGTAGCAAAGAAAACTTTTTTCACTTTTTGGACAGGTGCTTAGCCAACCTAAACAAACTAGGTTTGCCCATCATCCTGGGAGGAGATGTTAACATACGTCTGAACGACAACAACAATGATTTTAATATGTTTAATTGTTTGCTCCAAAGCCATGGACTCTACATTGCAAACCGAGCGCCCACTCGAGGAAGGAACAGCTTGGATACCATCGCAACTTCGCTGGACTCGTGGGACTACAACATCCTGGTCATCAACCCGATCATTGCGGACCATGAGGCCCTGGTAATGAATGTGAAACTGGGAACTTCGGTGAGTAGAACACCTACTTTACCTTGGCACATTAACTATGTTAAATCATTTAGAAAATTAAGTAATGACATTTTACCCATGTTTAGAGCAGCTCTAGCCTGTGTTGACTGGTTTGACACAATAGGTGACATTTCAGACCATCCAAATGACTTGTTCAACAGGTTTTTTAACAGAATTTCAGAAATTTATGATCAGTTTTTTCCTGTGTACACCTCGAAGATAGTTTCTAACCACTGCCACCCGGTGGACAAAGTCAAACCTAGGCCTAAGTCTAAAGATTCTAGTAATGCAAACACCTGGTACACTCCAAGACTAAGCCAACTTAGACATCTAGTCCTAGCCCTAAATGACCGTAGCAAGTTGTGTAGTAATGACACAGACAAAATCAGGTTCCATAACTATTATCTGAGAACAAAGGCTATTTATAGACAGGAAGTCGACAAAGCAAAAAAGGAAGCAAATATTTTCTTAATAACTAACTCTAGCAATCCATGCAAGGCGGCCTGGAATCTTGTAAATGGTGTGGCAAAGTCTAGAAAAACAAAAAGTAGGCCTAATGTGAGAGAAAGTCCAGATGAGTTTAACCAGTTCCTACTAAATGAAGTTGATAGGCTAGTTACCTCTATTCCTGATAGCGATAAAACTATGGCAGAAATATGTAGGCCTATACTAAATCTGGGTAAGGAGAATGTGAAATTGGATAGGTGGGTTCCCGTTGGTCCTCAGAAACTTGTTCGGCTGGTCAATAAATTTAAGAACAAGAAATCCCTCGACATCTATGGCATGAGCGTGAATGTGCTTAAATGCATAATTGAAGTTATCGCTTATCCTCTTAGCATTGTACTAAATAGGTGCCTGCAGGAGGGCTGTTTTCCTGATGCCCTAAAGCTATCCAGGACAGTTCCCGTATTTAAGAAAGGGGACCCCGAATCAATGAAGAGTTATCGACCAATATCTATTATCCCAGTTCTGGCAAAGGTGTTCGAGGCAACCATGAAAATTCAACTTGTGAGCTACTTTGAAAGTAACGGGCTTTTTGTAAATGCCCAACATGGTTTTAGGTGTGGCAAATCTACTGCCACGGCTGTTGCCCAGCTTGTAACTGAGGTCCTAAACGCTTTCGAGGCAAATGAATCTCTGGCTCTGGCTCTCGCGGACCTAAGCAAAGCTTTCGACTGCGTCCCTCATGCCCTGCTTGTCGAAAAACTGAAAGCTTACGGAGTCTGTGGTGAGGTGCTTTCCACCTTCGCATCCTACCTGGCAGGTAGGAAACAAATCCTCACCCTGAATGGAGTCAACTCTTCCCCCCAACCCGTCAACCATGGAGTGCCCCAAGGTTCGGTCATTGGACCGGTTCTCTTCTTGGTCTTGATTAACGACCTAGGTGTGCAGGGAGACATACTTCTATTCGCAGACGATACCACCTTTTCTGCAAGAGGCAAAACACCTGACTTGGCCCAGGAATCGGTAACAGGAAAATTTGTTATGGCCAAACAGTGGTTCCTTGACAATAAGCTGAGCTTAAACGAAGATAAGACACAAGAAATTGTATGTAGCCTCAGTTTAAGCCAATCATCAACTTCTCCGGAAGTTAAGTTACTGGGTTTTACCCTGGATGCTAAATTAAGCTGGAACAGTCACACGGCTAACATCTGCCTAAAATTAGCAAAAGTAACACGTCTCCTCAGGTGCCTAAAGCCTCTAATATCTAAGGAGCACCTATTAATGATCTATTATGCACTGTTTCACAGTCATGTTATGTATGGGCTTCAGCTGTGGGGACACGCATCGGGATGCAAAAATATCCTACTCGAGCAGAAAAAAGCCTTGAGAATCATAGACTCGGCTGGTTTTCTCGACCACTGCAAACCTATATTTGCAAAACTCGAAGTCTGCACTGTGTTTAGCCAGTACATTCTGCTTAGCCTGCTTTATGTCAGGGAAAACCTACCTTTACTAACTATGAGAGGGGACCTGCACCCATATAACACCCGAGGGAGGGAAAAGATTGATATCCCTTTTTGTAGGCTGAGTAGAAAGAAGGAATGCTTCCCAGTCCTGGCAATAAAACTTTTCAACACGCTCCCAACTAGTGTGAGAAATCTGGAGGTCGGGAAGTTCAAGACTCGGATAGAGCGATGGTTGAGGAAAAATCCTTTCTACTCCATTGAGGAATATTATAAAGCAGATACCAAAAATATATAAGGCCTAGCTCGGTAAAGACCTGCCGCCAAACACACAACCCAAAATATGTAAATAGTGTACAGTTTTTAAAAGTTTATATTTGTTGTACAGTCCTAAATATTAGTTTTAAAAGTATTACTGACGCCATCTATCCAGTGTCACTGGTCAAAGATGAAGGAAAGAAGTATGAAGTAAGTAAGTATGAAGTATGAAAATATTGAGCTCTTACAATAAAACTACTAAATTGTCAAATGTGGCATTTGATTCTGACACAAATTTAAAAGAGTTCCATTAAGGTGGTAAATTTAGTTCATGTTTGCCATTAGAGCTGTTAATGGGTGTATTTGAGGATTTTAATAAGGTATTAGTAAATGTCAAACAAGAATTGGTGTTGAAAAGATCCAAAAATGATTTGAATTGAATATTAACAACCGCTAGTGCTCCAGCCAGTGGCACTGCTGATTTGATTCCCAAAATTACACTTAACTCGATTCAATGGGTGATGCCACATGTGATACCATCCGATGGGGAGAAGTTACAATTACAAATGATGTTATTGCAAAATAAAAATTTGCAAATTGAATTTAGAAGTTTAGAGCTGCATGAACTTCCATCATATCCCAATACTACAAGACATACATGGTCAGTAAAGACATTAAAAAATCTCAAAGTATTTCTAAACTCTGAATATTATCCTTATAGTGATTTAAATCTCGACTTTGAAAATGGAGATGTCTCTAAAGCTTATGAGATGTTTATGAGGTTTAGAGAGACTTACTATAATACTATCCCAGATCCTATGATTAGTAGGGCTGAGTTTATGAAGAAATATCCACTAATTGTAATAGACTGTTCTAGACAGAACGAAACAGTGAAGGGAAGGAATTGTTGATATTAAATTAGAGATTGAAACTGCAGAAAATGTGCCAGCAAATACATCTGCATATTGTTTGATAATACATGATAAAGTGTTTGAGTACAATCCTTTGTCAAATGAGATAAATAAAATGTAAATAAAAGATGAAAAACATTCAACAAGAATTGGTTGACTCTGCAAATCAAATACGAGAGAAATATAGAGCTTTAAAACGTGGCAAGTTTCTAGAGGCTGAAGAGAGGTTCCAAACATTCCAACCTTTAATAGAGCCATTACAAGAATTAAAAAAATCGCCAAAACAGAGAGGCCTCGAATGGAGATTCTCCCAATGACTCCATCTAGAATACCAATAATACCAAGATTACAACCATTACAGCAATCCACCCCACAGAAATTAGATTTTGGTCTTTTAGCATCAGACTATTTAGGAAATTACCTCAGTAAAAGTAGTATGACAGACACTACATATGGTATTAGACGAGAAGCAAATAAATTTTTTATTGGAAATAAGGAAGTTGATATTGCCAATGATGATGTTACAGTTGCAAATAAAACCTACAAGGTGACAAAAGGTTTGTGGCAATTGTTAACTTTAAAAGAACCTGAGGATTATACTCCGGCTGATTTGCAAAATTATAAAGAAATTTTGGAAGCTACAAATGGACATTTAAAGAGTTACAAAGATGGTGCACCAATTTCAAGTAATAGACATACTAAATATCTTAATATAATTAAACCTCTATTTAAATCTGTTGGTGAAGGTTTGAGACAAGTGACTGGTAATAAAATTGACTATATTTTTATTGGGATGATCCTAATGAGCTTGTAGATAGGTTAAGACTTCTTTGGCTAAGTCGGTAACTCAGGAGTGGATAATGAAATAGATTCCATTATTGAGGAATTGAGAGAAAGTGGAATTATTTATTAAATAAAAATATGTTTATAGATAAGGTTTTATCGTTTATATAACCCATATAATAAGCCTGCAGAACCCAGGGCCAATAGTGAACCTACTTTAAATTTACAAGACGATAGTTGGAATTGTTTAAACCGTAAAATTAGTAATGTTAAAGATGGGGAGTTTGTAGATGATGTATCAACTTTGAGACAGACATTAACTAGAAAAGGTGATGTCTTTTTACAAGGTAAAACTAAATATGAGTTTTTAGAATCTAAGAATAAAAATTGGAATGCTAAAAAACAGAAAATTACTAATGTGGAAAAGGGTGAAAGTTTAGATGATGTGCCCACTTTACAACAGACTTTAATACGAAAAGATGGTGGTACACTTGTACAAGAAAATAAAAATTATGAATTTTTAGAATCAGTGAATGGTGTTTGGAATGCTAAGAAACGGAAAATTACTAATGTAGAAAAGGGTGAAAGTTTAAATGATGTGCCCACTTTACAACAGACTTTAATACGAAAAGAAGATGGTAAATTTGTACAAGACGATAATAATTATGAATTTTTAGAATCAGAGAATGTTGTTTGGAATGCTAAGAAACAGAAACTTAGCGATTTGATGGAAGGTACAGATAGTAAAGATGCTGTGAATGTTTCACAAGTTCCAAAAATGGAAGCAGGCTATTGGGATTTTAATAATAAAAGGTTAGTACGTGTTAAACCTGCCATTGATGGCACTGACTGTGTTACAAAAGAACAGACTATAACTTTTGATAAAAAAGAAAAATGTTGGGATGCCAAAAACAATTTATAAGAAATCTACCAATGGGGGAATATTTAGATGATATTTGTTTAATGTCACATGCTATGTATTATGATGGATCAAAATTTGTATATGCAGGAAGAAAATTTAATTTGATGAAATACAATCCTGATTTATTAGTTGCCGACCCTACATCCTTGAGTGGATTTAAGTATATAGATAATAGACCATATATACCAGAAAACTATGTATTTAAAAGAATGGAAGATAATCTATTGATTGGTGCTAATGGTAATATATTTACAGTTAAAGGAAAGAGTGATGTTATAAAAAATGAATGAAATTGCATACGAACTTCATAAGCCTGCAAGAAAGAATTTCGTTAGAAGATCTTTTAAAGTATTAGGTATAAACGAAACCGTACAAATAGATTTAATTCATATGCAAAACTATGTTAGAGAAAATTCTGGCAATAAATATATTTTAACTTTAATAGATACATTTTCTAAAAAAGCTTATGCTGCTCCGCTAAAGAATAAGACAGGGTTGGTGGTTACAGAAGCCATTAAAACCATTCTACCAAAGGGGGTTAAAAACATTCAATCTGACAATGGAAAAGAATTTTTTAATCAATATTTTAGCAAACTAATGAAAAACTTAAATATTAATCACTATCACACTTTTTCTACAACTAAGGCTGCAATTGTGGAGAGGTTTCAGAGAACTTTAAAGAATTGGTTATACAGGGAATTTAGTGCTCAGGGGAGTTATAAATGGTTGGATTTACTTCCAAAGTTAATTCGAAAATATAATAATAAGGTGCATAGATCTATAGGTATGAAGCCTAACCAAGTGAATATTAAGAATAGTAAATATGTGCATGAAAGATTGACTTCTAAAGTAGTGCAAGTTAAAAAGCCAAGATATAAGGTAGGTGATAGCGTGAGAATTTCCAAGTATAAGCATGTTTTTAGTAAAGGATATACCCCAAATTGGACAGGGGAGCTATTTACAATAACAGAAGTTCAGAATAAAAAGCCTGTGACTTATATCTTGAAAGATGAAAATGGTAATATAATCAGAGGAGGATTCTATACAGAGGAGTTGTTGCACACATTATCACAAGCTATCTGCGTAGTCTTATTTGATGTTTGATGAACAACCCAAATAAGAAAGAAGATTCCAGGTGAATCCAACCTGACTTTCACAATGACTTATTGTAGTTGCAAAGTTCGACGAAGGAAGTTAGATCCAACAAAAGACGTCTCTGTTTCAGTTTCTCATGATTGTGCACACCTTCGGTTGGTGAAGTTTTAACTCATTAAACAGGTTCGACGTTAAACTTCATAAATTAATTAATTCACACAAAAACATCAAAAAAGTTAAACTATAAAAATATTTAACCATATTTATGAAATGAATTGTAAACCGGTACAACATTATTGGTTTCAAGGTATTGATGATGACAGCAAGTCATGTGAAACCATCGCATAATGTAGTATACTTTACTTACTTACTGGGGCTTCACAAATCTCAATGGATTTTTTTACTTCGTAGATTAGCCGCCTCCACTCATCCCTATCTCCGCGACATTTCTCTTCCGCATTGCATTATATCCTTTTTGACTTGGTTTTGCCATCTTAATTTTGGCCTACCCAACGGACGTCTTCCTGTAGGTACGGCACGCAGCTCTCTATTTTTCCATATGTGACAAACTCCTTCTTCATAAACTAGGCCAAATATTTTACGAAGTACCTTATTTTCAAACATCATCAAACGTTCTTCACTTCTTTTGGAGAGGGTCCATGTTTCATTTCCATACAATAAGACTGGCTGTATAATGGTCTTGTATAATCTAAATTTTGATCATCTTAATAAAAGTTTTGTACAGGATACGTTTACTTTGTATCTCCGGATCTTCAAAATTTAAACTATTGACGGTAACTCCTTAATATTTAAAGCTCTTTACACAATTAGTTGAATAGCTGGCAATGTTGAAATTTACATCTATATTGTTGGCGTTTAGGCCAAAGTGAACAATATTATTTTTGTCTTCATTTGGATCTAATCCTACTTTCTTACATTCTTTAATAAAGTGATCAGCTAATAGGCAAAGGTTTCCAGAGTTTTTGCTAAAATTACCACATTATCTTACTATGTATGTCCAGACCTTCAGGATTTGAACTATTGACGGCAACTCCTAAATATTTAAAACTCTCCTCACAATTAATTGATTAGTTATATTCCCATTAAAATTCCATTCAATAGAAAATAAATAGAAATTAATTAATGTATTAATATTATTACTAAGAATGCGCTTTTTATACTTTAATTTGAGATAAAGTTATTTAAAACTTTTATACAATGATAAGCAACGGTTTGAAAAACCTTCAATTAAAAAGTGTTCACGAAAAATATCGTAAACAATTTAAAGTTTTAATCAGATAGAAATGTTTTTAAATTTTTAGTTTTGGTGGACAGCCATTATATTTTACATTACCTTTACAGAATATAGCTCATGGATAGACAATAAATTGTCGCACGATCAATGTTGGGTAATGAAAATAAATGGAGCAATGAAGCTGAGTAATGACGACAGACGGTTTCACTGATGAGACTTTATACAGCACTAAGAAACTCCGCCAGTGAGTCCCTACCTCCGCAACATTGATGTTCACTGATGAGACATTATAAAGCATTGTAAAACTAGTTTTGGTGGACAGCCATTATATTTTACATTACCTTTACAGAATATAGCTCATGGATAGACAATAAATTGTCGCACGATCAATGTTGGGGAATGAAAATAAATGGAGCAATGAAGCTGAGTAATGACGACAGACGGTTTCGCTGATGAGACTTTATACAGCACAAAGAAACTCCGTCAGTGAGTCCCCACCTTCACAACATTGATGTTCACTGTTATGACTTTATACATCACTGAGAAACTCCGTCAGTGAGTCCCTACCTCTACAACATTGATGTTCACTGTTAAAACTTTATACATCACTGAAAAACTCCATCAGTGAGTCCCTACCTCCACAACATTGATGTTTACTGTTAAGACTTTATACATCACTGAGAAACTCCGTCAGTGAGTCCCTACCTCCACAACATTGATTTTCACTGTTAAGACTTTATACATCACTGAGAAACTCCGTCAGTGAATCCCTACCTCCACAACATTGATGTTCACTGAAAAGACTTTATACACCACTGTGAAACTCTGTCAGTCAGTCCCTACCTGCACAACATTGATGTTCACTGTTAAAACTTTATACATCACTGAAAAACTCCATCAGTGAGTCCCTACCTCCACAACATTGATGTTTACTGTTAAGACTTTATACATCACTGAGAAACTCCGTCAGTGAGTCCCTACCTCCACAACATTGATTTTCACTGTTAAGACTTTATACATCACTGAGAAACTCCGTCAGTGAGTCCATACTTCCACAACATTAATGTTCACCGTTAAGACTTTATACAGCACTGAGAAACTCCGTCAGTGAGTCCCTACCTACACAACATTGATTTTCACTGTTAAGACTTTATACAACACTGAGAAACTCCGTCAGTGAGTCCCTACCTCCACAACATTTATTTTCACTGTTAAGACTTTATACATCACTGAGAAACTCCGTCAGTGAGTCCCTACCTCCACATCATTGATTTTCACTGTTAAGACTTTATACAGCACTGAGAAACTCCGTCAGTGAGTCCCTACCTCAACAACATTGATTTTCACTGTTAAGACTTTATACAGCACTGAGAAACTCCGTCAGTGAGTCCCTACCTACACAACATTGATTTTCACTGTTAAGACTTTATACGACACTGAGAAACTCCGTCAGTGAGTCCCTACCTCCACAACATTGATTTTCACTGTTAAGACTTTATACAACACTGAGAAACTCCGTCAGTGAGTCCCTACCTCCACAACATTGATGTTCACTGATAAGACTTTATACACCACCGTGAAACTCTGTCAGTGAGTCCCTACCTACACAACATTGATTTTCACTGTTAAGACTTTATACAACACTGAGAAACTCCGTCAGTGAGTCCCTACCTCCACAACATTGATGTTCACTGATAAGACTTTATACACCACTGTGAAACTCTGTCAGTGAGTCCCCACCTCCACAACATTGATGTTCACTGATAAGACTTTATACATCACTGAGAAACTCCGTTAGTGAGTCTCTACCTCCACAACATTGATGTTCACTGATAAGACTTTATACACCACTGTGAAACTCTGTCAGTGAGTCCCTACCTCCAAAGCATTGATGTTCTGAGAATTAAGTATATATAACGTCAACGGTTGATGTGGATTTTAATTGTGATTAAATATTTCGTTATGGAAATCAATTTACCGTTACGAATGTGAGGTATAGTGTTATAGTTATACTTAAAACTTACTTAATGAAAATACCATTTGTTAAGTTAGGTAACAACAAATTTATAATAGTTGTACAAAACTAAAATCTTACTTATGTTTGTATTGTATTTCAAAAATTTCTTAGCAAATATTTAGTATTAGTGTTAATAAATTATGATTATTAAAATATATATGCGCCATATCACTTAAGCAGCATTTATTATAAATGCTGATACGTTTTTAAAATTTTATCAAAATAATGTTCTCTCTAGTTAGTGATGCAAGCATTCAGTCTTTTACCTACCACCCTATTAATATGACTGTACGAGCACAGTGAATATTTCAGTTATTGACATCACCGTTGCAATTATATGAAAGAGAATATAATTAAATGATCGTTTTACTGGAATCAAAATATAAAACCAATAATCAAACAGACCAAAAGTTTCATAAAATTACAATTAAATTTATCGTGTTTCAAGCAATTCGATGGTACTGCCACATTGCACTAGAGTACACGGTGGCCATTACTACCACCGTGTGTCTGTTTTATTGTTTTCAATAAACGTTTATATTGCGCAAAAAATATTAGATTAGTTCAGTTATGCATTCGTTCCGAATCTGATTCCAAAATACATCAAACAATGGTAGACTTTAATGTAGTTTTATTTCATATACTTTGGTAACAATTAACAAGGTCTGCCGATGTTAACGTCTATGAATTCAGTGTAGTTGCATTTTTCTTGGGTGATATATAATATTATTATATGAATATTTTCAGAGATAGAAGATTCTGTGTCTTTGGTTATGACAAACTGTTATTTCTCAGGGTTTCTAATCATCTTGCCATCATCATTCATCATCTTTGTCTTTAATTATCATTTCACTCTGTTGTGTGGGGTTTTTCTTTTACATTAAATGTCAATTTAAGTCATATTTTATATACCAAAAACAGCTAGAAAGACAATTTTAAATAATGTATGTTAATATAACTTTTAGGTAATTGATCTTTCCACGAGGAATCCAAACTACAGTTTAATACAGATTTATGTTTAATGAAGTATCAGGACCGCGAGAGTGACGAAAGAAGACAAAGTTGAGCTTAATTTTCCGAGACGTTGACTCATGAATATTTAAGTATCAGAGTTACATCGCGCTCTAAACTTCCACATCCCTACTATTACCGCTGAAAGACAGGACAGTCCAATAGACCACATTGACATTGCCTTTTATCTAGCATGACATCATCAAATTAATCAATCATCACTATCATAATACCTGAGAGAGAGAGAGAGAGAGAGTATTATATTGTTTAAACATGTAAAATGTCTTATGGTCGACACTTATTTAGTTTTTGTCCACAGGAAATAACTTGTAGATATCACACATACATGAGATACTTAGGTAAATCATTTTATATTATAATTACCACAAGAAAAAACCTAACATTAAGAAAATTCTAATATTCAATAAGAAATTGTGATTTTTATATCGATAAAATATGCATAGTTTTATTTTTTTTTTACTTGGTGTTATCCACATGGATATTCTTCCAAATGTAACAATAGTACAAAGTGTCTACGGGAAAATAAACCCAGGAAAATATGAATTGTAAAACAAAACGTACAGTTGTCAGGATAGCAAAACCATTTTACATTAGTTTATTTTTAGTTTCGCTTGGGCTTAATAGTAACGAAATAATATTAAAGTCCGTAATATTCATCAATAAGGCGCGACTCTCACAGACATTTAAATATTCATGACTCGCTCTTTCAGAAAAATAAGGCCATTTCTAGTAACAAAAGGCATTGTAAACCATCTATTCTAACGAACACCCGGCATATTCTTAGAAATAAACATTTTTGAAGTAAGTTTTTGTAATTTTTATTAGATTTAACACTGAAATTGTGATTATGAAGACACCTTTATCCAAAAACCATTATGATCGTAAAGTTAATTTACACATAACTTTTAAATATCTAACCAGCTAAATTGATGTTAAATACAATTTTCTATTACCTAAGAATGTTTTTTTTTTACACTTTTAGAAACCATGTATTATTCTTAGATTTAAGTGGTACTTAAAATAATATTACACGTGTAAAATTGCATTTGTATTGTGTCCTTAGATTATTTAGCTTTTCCAACATTAACAAGTACGTTGAAAACCTTGGTTATTGCATAATTTTATCAATAGAATTGGAACAAATTAAAAATATGAAGTAAAAACTAATAAGTGGATATATTATGATGTTATAATATATCATATGATATTATAATATACGAGTCATGTTTGTGCAAATGTTGACTGCAGATATCCACAGCAAAGTGTCAATCACAATTTTTATATTTTGGGCAAACTTTGATGTTTAATAACACTACAGTGTGCGTCTAACGGATAAAATGTCATAGTTCTCTCGTTTTTGAATTCTTTAACAATATAAACAATGTATTCCTTAAATGTATTTAGTTATTTTACCATCATGCAGTTAATAAATAAATAAATAAAAATTATATATTCTTGATATTCCTTGAGAATACATTTTTTTTCTTTGTTGGTGAGATATATCAGAACAGGGAAGTAAACATTTAAGAAACCCAGATTTTAATATCTTCTCCAAGGTGTACTTCCAAAAAATGATACGAATATGCCTTTGTTTAAAATATCAAGAAAGTGCTATCGTTAGGTTGTGTTACTTGATTATTTGCAACTGTGCAAATGTTTTGTAATGGCTCTAAAAAATGTATTACCAAAGAATATGATTATTCGTGCAATTTAAAGGTTATATCTTTATAAACAACTCATTAAAATCACACTCAACTAGCACCTAAAAATGTATTGCTTGATTGTCATTGGCGTAGGTTTGATCACTAGAGTAAGTTTAATAGACTTGAAGAACTGACAGCAATTCCAAAATATTTTTTAATGTAAAAAGTCCATTCTTCTAATTTCTTACTATTTTGTCCTGTAAAGTTATCTAGGAAAGACCCTAAAAAACTTGACAAAAGCATTCAAGCATTTCAAATAACTTGATATTAATCGCTTAATCAGGTACAAATTTATTCGAACAACATGCAGGGAAATGATGCGAACCTCTTCACTGTTGTTTACACATAATTGTCAGCTGGGTGAGCTCATCACGTAATCACTCAGGTGTAAACAATGAATGCAATATGTGACTGTACACTGCTGGCTGTGCGGATTATACGCCATACGCCTGTGTTCTTGTGTAATTAATTATATCGCTCAAGTTTTGAAATATAATTGTAACACTCTACATTTTAATATTATTTTTACAATTGAACAAAATGTTATCTTACAAAGAATAATTGAATGAATTTATACCACTCATTTGATATTTCATTTATCATTTATAATAAATTACTTCTTTTTAAATAATTAATTTTTTGTAACGATGCATTAGAAAGATTATGTATTGCATTCATTTTCAATGGTAGAATATAATATACCACACTGTCCATGTCAAGAATCCCATAAGTTATTTTAGTTATGCCCCAGTTTATGCATTCATATCAGGTTGCATCTGTGTTGATTTAAGTTGATTTCAACTGCCAACATAGAGTTAACTACATTTTTAAAGAAACAATTGACCCAATAATAACAACAAATCCACACGAATCTTCTACAGTATTTATTACATTCATATTACTGTTGAAAGGTTTTTATAAAAACCTTAGATGATTATTATACTCAATAAAATACTAGGCCAGAATCTGCATCTGCTTAGTGGACTTATTCACCAAATATTGCCACAAAAATGACCTGTCACTCAAGAATAGGGATTAATAGATGAGGCCAATGAATGACAGGTCTATGGGCAACTTTTATGAAAGTAAAAATATCTGTAATACATTTTTGTAAGCGTGTTTAATGTTATGCCCTAAAATAATTTGTATGCTAACTCGTTTGCTTAGTAACTGCTAGCGGGAATGAATTGCGAAAAAAATAAAGTGTGTGATCATGTTTGCAGTGTTCCTCAGTAGTTTAAACTTTCATATAATATCTATAAATTTGACAACAAAATCTTTCAGCATAATGTGGATTAATATATAGTTATTAAATAGTATATGTAATTATTTTATCTAATACATGCATACTTTAACTACAATAGATATTTGTTTATTGATGTTTTATGTCAATTGGAGACGATTTAGGTTTTAAGTTGATGCATAACTATTATGTAACATGCATAATGATTCTTACACAAGATTGTTAACCCCGAGCCGGGATGGAATTCAGTTAGATGGTTTTTTTTCGGAACAGAATTTTTGCAGCCACAAGTAGTGTCAATGGGCGAGATGGTATACGTTCAAACAATATCTACGCGCACTTCGCCCACGGTGGTCACCAATCATCAGATACCTTTATAAGCCACTTATCTCTGAACCCCCCCCCCCCCCCCAACAGTGGTAATGCGGTATGTATTAGTTAACGCTTAAAGTCGTAATAACCTCACTCAACGGTTTATTATGTGATTTCTATAACTTCCCCATGTCTCTGTTTACTGAAATATTTCTACATACATTCTAACCAAACAAGATGTAGCCATCCAGAAAATTAAACGTTTGTTTCAAATACTTTTATCGTTGATGGCACATAACATGGTCGGTTACATTGATGTAAAATGTTACTTTAAATCAAAAGTAAAGAGACGATTTACCACAATTATTTAATATAACCATATTTCAAATAAACACTGATGCAAACAATTCTATGGAAAGATGTTTATGTGGAAATTTCTAAGCAAGTAATAACAATTTATAGTTGAAGAAACTCTGTTAGTTATAATAATATTGTTACGTGTATTGAAATTGTTGTGAGGTTATTTTCTTTCCATTAGCCATTTGCAACTGTATTAGTAATTACGCTATTTTGAAAAGTATTCTAATTGTTTTACTTTTTATTAGCGACTAAGGAATACAAATTCTATTAAATAATAAATTACATATAGGCTGAGATCTCGTATTAGGTTACGACTAAACATAATGTACTTTACATTACAGGTAAATATTGTTTATTTTTACTATACAATTATGTCATTAGTCTCTTAACAATTAAGGCAATTACAATAAGTAAAACCAAAGGATATTTTCAGTTTGACTCCAGAACTAAACCACAATAAGATATGACAAATAAGATAAAGGTTTGTGACAAAGAAATGAGGATGAGTGGCGAGATGGCATTATTGTAAAATACTAAAAGGTATCTATTACAGGTCTTATGAGTGTACTAATAATTGCAGACAGATGGATTAAAATTAATCCATAGAAAACTACAACAAACCTTTTACAGAGTTATTATAATCCAGTCTTATTAGGTTTTTAGGTGGAAATAGTTCCCTAAGTGATGAAACTTTGCACATGTGTAATACTAGTACCCAGTAAAACATATCAAAAATCAACATTCGTGCATGCTGTGCTACGGCCACCATCTTGGAAAATGGCGACCAATTTTCACTTTTTGCATATATTTCACTAACCGTTATAAATGCAAAAATATTGTACAAGCAACAGTTAAAGAACACAAAAATGCTTCTTTTACTCATTTACATATTTGCCCTATCTCTAAAAGTTATTAAGAACAAATTAAATTTAAATGAAAACAAGTACTAGGCAAATATGTAAACGAGTAGAAGATGTACTCGTATTTGAGTGTGTTCTTTCACTTTTGCTTGAACAAGATTCCTGTATTTCCAAGGGTTAGTGAAATATAGGCAAAAAGTGGAAATTGGCCGCCATTTTCCAAGATGTAGCTAGCATGCACGAATGTAGATTTTTTTATATGTTGTAACGTAACTGGGTACAATGTTACAATTACACTACACATGTGCAAAGTTTCATCACTTAGGGAATTATTTCCAGGTAGAGATATTTTTATCAAAAATGACTGAACTATTAAGCCAGCAAGTAAATTCCTCGGCCACTTTATTACGATTGCAATACTGTATAACCTGTATAAGACCTCCATCACATTTAGTATTTTACTTCATATATATGGTTTTAATGCATCTTGTTAGCCATTCCTGTAACATTCCAAACAGATTCTTGGTAAGTGACTTCAGCTCAAACATTTCTGGCTGCATTTGTCAGAATAGAGAGTGAAAAATTAAATTATAAAATACTGTAATTAAAAATCTCACTAGCCAACGTTTCTCTGATACATATTGGTTTTTTGGAGCATTTATTTATTAAGATTTATTTATTTATATGATTATAAATAAACAGCATATAACGTCTGGAAATGCAAAATCTCCTAGGCAGTTCAATAGTTCATTTCTCAAAACCTAATACAATTGATTATACAGTAGAGAATTGATTATCATAATCAATTGTGGATTTTTGGGGTTGTTCGGATAGCTGATTTTGTTCATATGTTCTGTCATTGACAGGAAAAAGCCAATTGTATCAACATCCGTGAGCATATCTAAAGGTCTCGACGACACCGGTCGTCTTCTTTCTTCTTCATATTCACTGAGCATCCGTGTGCAGCAGTCACTCATTGATCCTGGAGGCTTATAACCAAGTCTTAGTTTTAGCAAATTTCCCATATGTCTCATGGTAAGACCTGGACCCAGGACTGATTTACTATTTCGTTTTGATGTCTCTCGAGGCCAAAAATACCATCTGTTCAAATTCTGATATGTATCTGTTAGCTCGATTAGTTGAGCAGAAATGATCCATTTATGATGGAATTTGATTCAAGTAAGTAAACCTACGTTTATTCGAATAAGTTCCCGAACCGGCTTGATCGGACTATGGGAACAGGAGTTTATAAGGTAAAAGTTGGTTTTTCCTATTTTAGATTTAGAGTTAGACATATATAATTTACAATTTCTTCCCAAACCATTTTGAAAAACTTAAAAAGAGAAATGATTTTGTACATTAAAATGTTGTTGTATGACCCCTGTCTGACCCTTGTGTCAAATTTGACCAAACGCGCAAGAAGTGGATATACTTGTATAGGTCAGTAACATTCCTGACTGTCAATTACGTCTTAAGTTCAAAAGTGTTAGTCTGTTTGTTACACTAGGATAAGCAGAGTTTTAAAATAGAAACAGGATGACTAGAATTTGGAATATGGTATCCAATCTCCTCTCTATACTAAGCAGGAGTCAGGCTCTCTCGAACACTGAAGTGATATTCACCCTCACAATACCCCTAGTAGGAAGGGCAACCTGAATGTACCCTATACACTACCCTGACGAACTATTAGGAAAGAAATGGTTGACTGATGGTACTATTCAACCATACTTTGATGTATTAAATTCATCTTTCCTCTTAAATCATGCAGCAATCGCAATTAATCCTGTTATCAGCCATGCAATAAAATGCATTGATGATTTTGCACACTTTGTGGAACCACTTAACCTTGAGAGTAAAGATTTTATCATAATACCAGTCAATGATTAGACAATTCTAGACCAAGCAGGAGGATCTCACTGGAGTGTCCTATTTTACTCTAAGCAGGACCACCATTTCTATCACTATGACTCTATGGATGATTTTAACACAACCCATGCTAAGCTAATAAGTAAGAAATTGGCACGTTTTATTAAAGAAGACAAAAAATAAACCATGTTTTACAAACATAAAAGGCCCAAAGCAGTCAAATAGTTATGACTGTGGTGTCTATATGGTGTGTGTAACAGGGATGTTTATGTGTGATATTATGAAAAACAAAAGGATCAATTTACACAACATTCAGAATTTGCATCTTTCTGAACCAGACCTGATAGTAAAAAGATCCTGCATGGCTTATGTCATCAACAACACATTAATTTCAGACAGTACATTGCAGGAGCTCATCACTAAGCAGACCAACTATCTAGAATCTTGTAAAACATCTGAAAAATCCTTAGAAATAGTTTCATCTAACTCTACATCCTCTCCTCAGTTTGGGATAAAATCAGCACACAACGAGGCCTGGACCCATGTTAAGTATGGTAGAACAAGTCTTAAAAGGAAACAAATGGAAGCTAAAGCATCATATGTTAACAGCGTAAATCGTTTTAGTGTTTTAGAAAAGCCTGAAAAAGTACCCAGTATGATTATGGAAACACCGGCCTCGTATCATCAGACCACTACAACGTTACCGAAATCAAAACATCTGGGTAGAGAACTACAGAATAGCCAAACAAATAAGTTTTCTCCACGACAAATAAAGAACAAATATAAAAACTACACCAACAGTTTCTGTCATTGGTGAGAGTCACAGCCTGGGTTTGGCTGAAAGAATTAAATCAGAGAGTCGCGCGAAAGTACAGACTACAGGGGTTACTAAACCAAATGCAGAGTTCTCCCAACTCAAGAGTGATATTTTGAACAGTTTTTTTTACCGATATATTGGTTCTTTTCATTGGAGGTAACAATGCATATGTTTCAGACCTCAAAGAAATATTCAAATATTCAAAAGTCACTGATAAGACTTTATACAACCCTGAGAAACTCCGTCAGTGAGTCCCTACCTCTACAACATTGATGTTCACTGATGAGACTTTATACAACCCTGAGAAACTCCGTCAGTGAGTCCCTACCTCCACAACATTGATGTTCACTGATGAGACTTTATACAACACTGAGAAACTCAGTCAGTGGGTCCCTACCTCCACACTATTGATGTTCACTGATGAGACTTTATACAGCACTGAGAAACTCCGTCAGTGAGTTCCTACCTCCACAACATTGATGTTCACTGATGAGACTTTATACAGCCCTGAAAAACTCAGTCAGTGGGTCCCTACCTCCACAACATTGATGTTCACTGATGAGACTTTATACAACCCTGAGAAACTCCGTCAGTGAGTCCCTGCCTCCACAACATTAATGTTCAATGATGATACTTCTTAAAGCACTGAGAAACTCCGTAACTGATTGTGGGGATTCACTGACAGAGTTTCTCAGTGTTGTGTATAATCACCAGCACACCAGCAATAGTTGAGTTGTGTTGGCATGCGCCTGATAATTAAAAATCACATTTATTATTAACATTCAAATTTTGTTTATATTTATGGCATGCTTGTTTAAGTTGGCTAATTTATTATATCATCCATGTCCTTCATTTATTTATATCGACAATTAAATGTCGTTAGTTACAAATTGATACTTAAAAGTCAAAGCAGAAATACCTAAGCTACACTACTTGTTATTTAAAACCGTTGATTAGCTGAAACGTTTAAGGTTCAAGTGTTTTTAACTTTAGACATATTCATAACTTTTTCTAGACTCCCATGAATATGTACCAAAGAGATCGACCAAACTATAGTATAGTAGTTAGTAGTACACGTTAGTTGATTGCTTGATCTTTACCAGAAATAAAGCAAATGAATCTGGATTTATTTTTTATAAAAGTGAAAATGACAAAAAACTGAAACATTCAATTTTTATATAGTGTTTTAATCACATAGGGTGGTGCCATATTGCATCGAAGTGCACAGTGGTTATTACAGTCTACGTGTTTCTGTTTTATCGTTCCCACTAAATTTTTATTTGCCGGCATAAAATTATTGGGTTTGTTCGGTTATTTGTTCACTCTATCTTTTAGTAAAAAAACCTGTTAAAGTAATAAAACTTACATTTTATTAAAACTAGCTCCGTAATTAACATTGGATTTACTTTGACCACACTTTACTTTGCTGTACTTTAGTAACGATGAACACGTTGTGCTAGTGTTCACTTGTATAAACATCGTTGTTAGTGTCTTTTTTTGCAAAAATGATTGTAATTGTGGGCGAGAAGAGAATGCACGACCTACATACATTATACCGAGAGCTGCAGCTCAATACGTTCAGTTCCTGGCATTGATGTGACAACGCAGTATTTAAACATACTGAGCTGTATACGTGATGGTGTGTTACAGAGAGTTATAAATAGTTAATACGAATAATAGTTAATACGAAAATATAAATTACTTATTCTTATTCTTACGGAGTTCACATAACACAAGATACGTACATACAAACTGGTAAATTCGAAAAATATGTACGCTCACATATGGAACCTAGACCTTTGTGGCTGCTTGACTATATCCTCATGTTTCCACTGTATTTGTAGATTGTTTCAAAACATCATCTTATTAAAAACTTGTACAAGCAGCATACCTATCTAGATAACTCCAATGGAAGTAGGTAAACTGCTTAAGGTGAGCTATGGGCTAGTATTAAGCACTATTTCAGGGTTTGAAGCTATAGTTTAGGGTATTTAAAATTATTAAAAAAACTGAAATTAGCATCACTTATTTATAGTCAACCAATCTGAAACAGAACAGTTCAAATGTTATGTGAACAAGAGTTTTAAAATCAAAATTTACAAGTAAATAATATAAATAAATAAATAAATAATATAAATATGCAGTATACAAATGCATTCTACATTTCCAATCAGTTCAATATTGACTCTTAAAACGCAAATAGTTAAAACAGGAAATAGCATACAAGAACTGATAAAGTCAGATATTTTTTATATATAAATAAATAGTGTATTTAATATAAATTATAATTGAAATTTTAGAAAAAATTGTAGAGTACTGTACAATTAGAAATAGAAAATTAATTTTTACACCAAAAAATTTGAATTCCAGCTCCATCTTTAAATTCTCTCGCTGACCACCATTTCTTTCTACTTCTCCTCAAACACAAACTGGTTGCCCTTAAAACAGCACAAATTGTTTTTGAACTTATCCAATTAATTACCAAACTGTATGGGTGATCCATTTTTCAGATAGTTTTTCAGCCGTAACCCTAAAAAAAATTGGAATTCATTCCCAAAAATTCCATCAACACTTGTGACAAGAGGAGTAAATGATGCATGTCGTTGTTCGTAAGCTTTAGTATACTTTCATGTTTTTCATCTTCCGCCTTTTTTTATAACTTTTTGATGAGGGATGGAGACATAAGATGGAGCATCAGTGTCAACGACACGAACATCAAACAATGCCTCCATCTGAGTCTCCCATAGGCCTCTACAAGCTAAATCAGCTTTTAGTGCAGGTTCTTGAGAATTGCTGACTTCTGCTATCAAGGGCTCTTTAATGCTGTTTCCCCAGGCTTGTTCCATCATGTTACCTATTGTCTCTCTTATTTCGTTGTGTCTTTTTATTAGTATTCCTCCATTCCGACATTTCAGAGCATGCTCCACACCGAACTCATTTCCGCATCTCTTACATCTTAATGGGAGGTTTACAGGTGTTTTCCCATAAAGTATAGCAAGGGCATCCCTAAATTCTTGTGGGGACATATCTAGATTAAGTTTCTTCAGAGGCACGCATGATAGCAAGGATCCATGTTTTGCTTTACGTCCTGCATTACACATTATTATTTTTTGCCGGTTTTCTGAGAATGTTTTCAAATGCTGTCTGAATAATTCTTTACTTCTTTACATCACTTTAACGACAAATTTAGGACATATTCATGTGAATCAAAACAAAATTTAGTTTTCTCTTTTAAACGTAAGAATTTTGCATCCATCTTCAGAGGATTTAAACACGTAATTTTACTGCTTTGTTGGATCTATTAATCCTATTTCTCCTCTTTTAACTGGTAAATGTAGAATCTCACATTCCTCATTGCTTACGTCTGAACAAAATAGAATTGAAAAAAAGATGTTCTAATTGCTTGTTGAATAGGTAAATAAGTTTCGGATTTAGTTTCAACTACCCTTTGAAAAAAGTCCATTCCATTTGTGAAGATTTAGTTGCTACAGTGTAGGTTGATAGTGGATATTTCTTTGCAATATTTGCCAGATTTTCAATGTTTTGGGTCTATAAAAGATTTTTTTCAAAACGTGTTTATTTTTTTCCTCTTTAGAACCTATGTATGCACCGAGAAATTGGCTACCCTTAAAAATTTTCATACCTGATATTTTCTTTTTTAACTGTTTGGAAATATTATCATGATTAAAAATTTATTTTGATTTATGAACTTGAGGAAAGTGTCCATATTTTGACCTAATTTTGAGAGCTTTTCCCACCATTCCCCAACATCATCAAGAGAGCCTTGACAAGAAGAGGCATCTGCATACCAAATTTGAGATGTGTTCGGTATTCTTTTTTGTTCTTGTATCAATGGAAGTGATGCAAGACCGTATAATATCATTGATAGTGGATCTCCTTGGGTAACTCCTTCTTGACTATACAATCTTTGATTTCTTCCTTGCAAAATTTAATCTGAGCTGCATTGATAAGTAATAAAAATGAATCTTGCAGCTCTTGGCCAATGGACTCTTTGCTCGCCATAAAGCATGAATTCTGTTTATTTTGTTGAAGGCATTATCTGCGTCTACTAGGATCATACACAATTCATTGTTGGTATTACTATATTTACTATCTTGCTTTCGCATGAAATGTATTCCTCCCTCTATACCAGATTTGAGACCTCCACAAAGTTAATCTGTACCTAATGCTTGTTTTGCATCATCACCAAAAGCTAAAATAATGCATTTGGCCAGGGTGTGCCATGGTTATACTTCTCCATTTAATTTCATCGCCAAGGTGGCTATGGCTGTTCTTAAATAAGTACTTTTTTTGTCCATGACGCAATAAGAAATCTGTCAAATTTTCGGCTGAACTTCCTCCTGGACCTCCGCTACCATTAAGGATTCTTGCTGTATTTTCTACAATGTATACAAGATATTTCGTATTCTAGCAACTGCATTAAGTATTTTTTATAGTAGTAACAACCTCTATTTGTTACCACAGTTCCTTCATTTTTTTTGCTATGTAATGTTATTTGTACCAACTATTGTGTAAGGCATCTATTGTAAAGGTTCCCATGCCAAGGTGGCTATGGCTGTTCTTAAAAAAGTACTTGTTTGTCCATGACGCAATAAGAAATCTGTCCAATTTTCGGATGAACTTCCTTCTGGACCTCCACTACCATTAAGTTTTCTTGCTATCTTTTCTATATGTTCTTCTAGGAAATACACCATTTTGCAAAAAGTTGGTGAATCACAGGTTGTCCGGGCTAGAAATATACCTCTAGCCTTGACACCCTGTATTATGTCAGCATAACCTTAGTCAGCACAGAGTAACTCGACGGATAAGCCATATTGTGTGTAACTCAGGTTTATTTTCCGAGTCTCCGTATCTACAATAAATATTCTCCAAATTTCATTTTTCCTCAAAACAATACAATTAATTAGAGGCAAGGTTTCTTTGTAATTGCAATAAAACACAGATTCTAATTGGGTCTTGTTCTGATTTCATCCGGTGGAAAACTGTGGCCATAGACAAAATATTTCATTCGAAATTCCTATTTTAAATGCCTTTAAATTGCCCAAAAATATCAATTAACTACTTATTTTTTAATTTGTCTTTTTATGGAAATTTTTTGAATGGATCATGTTTTACTTGTTTGAAGAAAACGGAGGTAACATACCAGCAATTACATTATACTTTATATAATAGTTAACTTTCTGCAGGATAATACGGAGTTATTGGCGTACAAAACGTACAACTAGTAGGCAAAGGTTTAAAAACCAACTTAATGGAGGTTACTGAAATGAAAAAAAAAACATTCCATTAGACTTAATACAAAGAAAGTACAAGGGATGTACATAAATAATCAATTCTCTAGGTTTACTTCCCTAACTAAAGGGTATTAGTTAAACTTAACTAAATAGTATTTTAGATTACACAAAAGAAGCCGCAATAGGACATATATCAAGGAATCATAAGATACAAAATGTCGTTAATTTTCATAATAAAAACATATTAGTTTTGATGAACCGTTCATGCAACTTATTATATCTTTGTAAATTGACGAATATTTTAAAGGAAGCTGTGAAGACAGTTTAACACAGATTTATGTTTGATGGAGTATCAAGACCGCGAGAGTGACGAAAGAAGACAAAGTTGAGCTTAATTTTCCGAGACGTTGACTCATGAATATTTGAGTATCAGAGTTGCATCGCGCTCTAAACTTCCACATTTCCAGTTCTTTCACAGCTACATGGGAACCTTTACAATAGATCATTCTATACAATACTTGCTACAAATAAAATTACATAGCAAACATAGTTATGTAGGAATTTTGGAAACAAATAGAGGTTGTTGCTACTATAAAAAAATATACTTCATGCAGTTATGTAGTTATGTATACAAAATGTCTTGTATACATTAAACATCAGTTATCGTTTCAAGATCACGAATGTGGCAGTCTAATACATGTTAATCTAGGTTTTTAGTATAATTTATTACACTATATTAATATATATGAAAAAAAACTAAAGACAACATTACATTTAAATAGAAACGGTGTTAATTAACTTGAACTGTTAAAGAATTTTAATGAAATTATAAAGAAAAAAGTGAGTAATACTATGAAAATTACGATTGGCTGTTAAAACAAGACTAAGAGAAATAACTAACTTACGGGAACAAAAATTAATTCAAACCCCACATATTGGTATTATTTCAAGAACTTTATAAAATAGATACATACAATATGTATTATTAAAGGTTTTATGTTTGTACGAATTTCCCATATAGAGAATAAGTTATTACCGTAGGCCTCATGGTAACCTAGATAGCACCGGGACCAGTTTCATTTTCCGTTTTAGGATCCCCCAGAGGCTGAAATAACCATTCGTTAAATGCATACATATACATACGCGATGTGGATAGGGTAAAATACCCATGTTGCGTCGTGGAGTGAAAATTTCATTCAAACATTAGTAGAAACAGAAATACTCAGAACGCTTTGTGGGTAAACTGATTTACTCAAATGCCGAAGTCAAAACGTCCGTAGACGATTATTTAGCAAATCCAAATACACACTACGCGATGCGAGCAAAAGAGATTGCCCACGTTGGGTTGTGGGTATTCCTAGTTTGCGCAATCACCGAATTTTCGTTCTCACAGGAATAATGAAGACATAACTAGAGAGCAGTTAGAAGTAACTTTGTGCACTCTTTACCTAAGAAAATCTGTCGTTGATAAATTACGAGAAAGCTGTGTAGCTACCTTACAAATCCAAACAGAAAAAAATGTAAGGAACAAGTAAATAAAACTAACCCCAGTTTCAGTCGGAGAAAATGTGATGGTCAGTATTCCTGATGTTGACCGGTGACAACTAGCTCCTTGGACTGTATTAGCAGTTGTAAATAATGACAAGAACAATTGTTCTTCTACTGGTATTCTATGTTTATACAGTATTTATTTATGAGATATTTATTGGTTATTTATTGAATTATTTATTGCATGTATTTATATGATTATTTATTTGCCTAGTTATTAGTAAAACTTATTTACCAACCTTGGTTATTTTTCATGTAATTGTATTTTGTAAATGTATTTTTTGATGTACCCCTTGAGGGAAATCAATAAAAGGATGATGATGATGATGATGATGATGATGATGATGAAATAATAACAATAACTGCTTACACTCTAGGTGCACAACATGGAGTTTTAGACATATAGTTCTCAAGAAACCAGATGCAGGTGGTGCCAAATAAATTTATTTCCACCGAGGGTGTACCTTATGAGCAACTAAAGCTACGCAACGAAGCAATGATGTCAACCAGATCCAAACAAGGTTTGTGTATGTGATTGCAAGAGGAGCTGTTTAGGTAAATCAAGAAAATGTATTAAGTTAAACATAAAATTCTGTATATGATATGGCAGCACATACTGAGCCAACAAGTAAAATACAAATGTAACGAGAACTGTGTTGTGTAATAGTCGCAGTTTTAAGGTTGCTTGAATACCGGGAAAAAATAATTTCAATGTATATTTGTTATGGGCCTCTTTATAACATTTCCTATTAGTTCTTGCTTTTTACCTGTTTTTGTTTAAGTTTACCCATTTATACCCGTGTATTAAATAACTATAATTTCAAACATAAGTTTTATTTTATTTTACCTAGGGATTGTGGATTTCATACTGATTTTTGGCTATGTGGTAGTTTATACAGGCGATTCGGCGTTTGCACAAAGTAGAATTGCCCACAACCCGACGTGGGCAATCACTTTTTAACATCGCATTGTGGGTATTTTCGTCTTGTCTTCGGCAATTCAGTAAATAAGTTTACCCACAACGCGTTCTGGGTACATCCCTTCGGCCAATATCCGAATAAGAAGCGAACCCCGCGACGTGTGTTGTCATACTGTCCACATCGCGAAGTGGGTACACACGTGAACCCACTGTAAAGATTTCGGACATTGATAACTCGAGTAAGATTGATCCTATTTTCATGAAATTTGACACGAACGTGTAAACCTACGTTTATTCAAACTAGTTAGTGAATCAGCATGATGGAGACGGAAGTAAAATGGTATAGTTTTGTGGAGTAAAATTAAGGGTCCCTATGTTAGAACCGTAAAACGTGTAGCACTTAACAATTTCATTCCGAACCATTTGGTAGAGCTGAAAACAAAATAGTTCGGTACATTGAAGCGTTTTTGTACGCACAAAGGCTAAATAAAACTTAAAGGCCTACTTTAAATGCTTATGCTATTCTTCTGGAGAATAAGTAATCAGTTGTAGTTTGCTAATTGACCATTAGTTTTAACAATTTTTTAAACTTTTCTATTTCATACGGTACTTTCCTGTTAAAGGGAACATTCATTATTATCGATCTGATTTCTTTCGATATATCGATATTCTATTTTTGATCCGATAATGAACGAGATGTCAGCTGACAACTACGATAAGTAAATATTGTCCAGTATCAACAAACAATTTAAAAATATTATATTGAAATTAAAATGTTCTAAACTAACCTTACCAAACCAACCAAACTTGCTGTAAAATTTCCAAATTCCGTTTCATATTACTCACATGCCTTTTCTGTTATCAAATGAAATTTTGAAATGATAGGCTACAGCAAACCCAGCAAGTTTGGTTGGTTATGTTAGGTTAGTTTAGAACAGTTTTACTTATTTATGTTTTGCCTAAACAAGATCAGTTGTCATTTGGTAATTTAAATGTGTTCGAAGATATTAAAACAGAAGGTATGGATCGTAAAGGAAAACAAAAATATCGATACATCGAAAGAAATCAGATCGATTATAATGAATGTTCCCTTTAACAGGAAAGTACCTTTCATACTTATCTTTCATAATTTCACTAAAAACACACATTTTAAAACCTTTACTGTAGCAGCAAACTTAAGTATGTAGTAGAACTCCAATTATCCGAACTCCAATTAACCGAATCTCCAATTATCCGAATCGCTTATTTCAACAATTTTAAAAACGTAAAGCTACAGTAATAAGTTTTGCAAAATATCAAAGAATTGTTAATAAACACATTTAGCCAATTTTGGACTTTGATGGAACACTATTGACTTAATAACATGTATAGAACACTTGTACTAAGAGCATTGTAAACTGTAAAAATGTTCTGATTTAAATTATTATTAATTAAAAGTTCACTTAGTACAGAAAATGAGGATTTTCTTTAAAATTCCCGGAATTCCGGTAAAACTCCGATGTACTCACAAAACATAATGATATTTAAATGGGGAATAAATCTGACATCCTTAAGTGAAAATTTGTATTTGTATTTTGCACAGTTGTATTTGAGTGAAAATCCAACAAACAAAGGTAAGTTAGTTTAGCTACTTATATGGAGAATCGTCCAAATTAAAATAAAATGCTTCCTTCTTCGTGTTAGTTAGAGTAAATATAAAAACGCCAATAAAAAAATTATAAAATGAAACGTCTGGTAGTGAACATTAAAATATTGTTAAACTTATGTATTTTCATTAGTGCTTAGACTTACTGGTGACGAAAGAACATTAAAGTAAGATTCTGTCCGTGATGGTTGTCAATAAGGCGCGACTCACGAAACATTTAAATATTCATGACTCGCTCTCTCGGAAAATTAAGGTCGGTTCTATTCACCAAAGGATTTGGTTGCAAGCAGACTATTCTTATAAACACCCGGCATATCCTGGATGATCATTATTATCTACTTTGTTTTTCCATTTTAATTTTGCTTTTAATTAGAAAATATAATTATGAAACCCTTAAAAAAATATATTTTAAGTAATTTTTGATTTTATGGATGTAATATGGATTTGAAATATTTATTTCGTAGGCTACAATAGATGCTAAAATTTAGTGTACAATAAAAAATAAAAGTTCTAAAGGCTAAAAACTCTCTTGTTTCAGAACTGACTACATATTGTATAAAGATGATTCTTTTCGTTGATGTAAAATATAAATTATGTATTATGTATTCCTTAAATATATTTTAGGCTAAACTGGCTAGTTATCACAAAAAAATGTTTTCTAAACCTTCAGAGAAGAAACGTTTGTGGGATATTACGGAAGGTAAATAAGCAGATTGTTGGTGTTGTTGCTTACAAGTATTGATCTTACAAGTAGTGAGTACAGATAAAGCTCACAAGTATTTTATTACGTAGCTTAGGGAATGAATAACAGATGTTAAGATAATTTTAGTTCTATTCTTTATTTATTACAAATAAAAACATTTCAAAATTTACATATAAAACAAGTAACATGTATTTAAGTTGTATATTATCCATGAATACAAAGAAATCAAACATTCCTTGACTTGAATATAGCAATTGGCTTACATGTGCCCCAAAAGCCAAAACTTGCATAAATCAAAACGCATTAATAAGGATTATATTATATGTAGGTCCTTAAGCTATTCCTTTTAAGCTATTCTTGTCCTTAAAGGATTCTGGTAATTTGCATTTACTCTTAAACGCTTTATAGTTCATACCATAAATGTGGTATAGAGTTTATAAAAAAAAATGTTTCTACAAAGAGTTGGTGAACTCTATGAGCATTGAAATATTACAATAAGGTTTCATCGTCCAATTGATAGTTATTCCGTGAAATTGCGTATTTATGGTATTGAGAAGTCATTTTATATAGTTCGCATATACAATTGCACAACTTAAAATGTGGATTTTTTAACATGTTTAAACTTCACCAACTGCACAGTCGTGAGGAGCTGAAACAGAAATGTCTTTTGTTAGACCTAACTTCCTTAGCCGAACTTTCCAACTTCAATAAGTCATTGTGAAAGTCAGGTCGGATTCACCTGAAATAATCTTGTTTGGGTCGTTTTCAAACAACAAATAATACTTCACAAGTAGCTTGTGCATGAATATATCTACAATATCATGTATTTTGTGTAGTGTAAACATTGTACAGGATCTGTTAGAAAAACAAGTGTAATACTAATTATATGGACTATTTGCTTTTTATTTCATTTTGACATACATAGTTTTATGAGCAATTTATTTTTGTATCGGTTGGCTGTACCACTTTAGTATGATTTTACAAAATAATAGAGAGGCCAGATATAACAAAAAAACGAATCACTAAATCTATTAAACTATTAATCTATCAGGGTAAGTGTGACTTCAACATGAATAAATTATAATATAGATTGATACGAGGAAAATATAACATGTTTAAATGTAAATTCTAAAGCTATAAACATAAAGCACATCCAAGATATATCCAATCAATAATCTTTTCTCGTATCGTAATTTATTTTAATTTTGGTCTGCATAAACAATTTAACATAATGATTATACATAACCCATGATAGTATATTGCTATCGAAATGACTCGAGAAAACAGTTTTCTGAGTAAAAACTAAGCAATAATTATATTTTAAATTTAATTATAAAACGTCATCGCGAGCTTAATTCGCTGTTAAAGGTTTATAGATTTGAAAGAACACATTCAAACAAAAGGATCTTAATTCATCATCAACCATGAAAGGATTATACTTTACAATTCCATTACATCCACCATATAATTGATGATCCACCATGATGAGTTAAATGGATACTGCATTCAGCTATATCGAGGATGTAATGGAATTGTAAAGTAAATAATGCAAATGTAAATAATGCATAATTCAACTTAAAAAAGTAAAGTTTAACGATAAAGTTAGATTTGACAATTCCAGATCTATGTTTCCAAAGATGTATACGTGTATACACAGAAAATTGTAGTCAAATATAATTTGTTTACTTTTTCTTAATACTTTAACGGTAAAGGCAAAATATGTATAAAATTTGGGTACTTTTATCGTGTACTGTTCGGTAACATCCCTTGCCTACAGTCACCTTGGATTCATGGGTTCCGCCATGAGTCTACAAGACAATGTGTTTGGATGTCTATATTGGTTAAAAAAACCCAATAATTTAAGTAAAGCTATTTACTGGAGATTACATTATTAATACTTCTTTGCTTTCTGTTTAACACGTATTTCTATGATCAGCGAGCAGACATTGAAAACTGAAATTATTTAAACTATTTCATAACTTAGTTTACATGACTACTAAGGCCATTCAATTAATTTGATCGGTATATTTGCATCAACGAGAATAAAGGCGAAATATCATCGGGTTAAAAGGGCTTACTGTATTCAATCATAGTATTTTTAAGATCCTCTTGAAAGTATAGGTCATTAACATTCTGTGTCATAAATTGTTATCGTTGCGAATAAGTACGATGTAAGCCTACAGATTATTGAAAACAACTTTTTGTTCTGATTTATATGGTGTTGATTCTATTGAAACCATGACTCCGTTGCTCGTAGGTTCCTAAATCAATACCTGATGCATTTCCGTTATCGCGAGTGGCAACGAGGTTGGGGTCGAGAGATAAGCGGCTTACGAAGGTCGTTGATTATTGGTAGCTATTGCAGACGAGGTACATGTGGTATTATTGGTAGCTACTGCAGACGAGGTACACGTGGGATTATTGGTAGCTACTGCAGACGAGGTACACTTGGTATTTTTGGTAGCTACTGCAGACGAGGTACACGTGGTATTTTTGGTAGCTACTGCAGACGAGGTACACGTGGTATTATTGGTAGCTACTGCAGACGAGGTACACGTGGTATTATTGGTAGCTACTGCAGACGAGGTACACGTGGTATTATTGGTAGCTACTGCAGACGAGGTACACGTGGTATTTTTGGTAGCTACTGCAGACGAGGTACACGTGGTATTATTGGTAGCTACTGCAGACGAGGTACACGTGGTATTATTGGTAGCTACTGCAGACGAGGTACACGTGGTATTATTGGTAGCTACTGCAGACGAGGTACACGTGGTATTATTGGTAGCTACTGCAGACGAGGTACATGTGGTATTATTGGTAGCTACTGCAGACGAGGTACATGTGGTATTATTGGTAGCTACTGCAGACGAGGTACATGTGGTATTATTGGTAGCTACTGCAGACGAGGTACATGTGGTATTATTGGTAGCTACTGCAGACGAGGTATATGTGGTATTATTGGTAGCTACTGCCGACGAGGTACGTGGTATTATTGGTAGCTACTGCAGACGAGGTACATGTGGGTATTGGGCAAACACGTGGCTGAACAATAGTGGAATGAAAAATAATTCAGTCCAGTAAAACAGTATTGCTATATTACTCGTAAATCAGCCATCACAACAATGAATTACGTTTCTTGTATTAATACGATATTGATTATTTAAGTATTTTGTAAACAAGTAGATGTGTAAAATAAATGTTGCTGTATTAAGCTGAAATGAGAAGTTGATGTCGTTATAGAAGCTACGATATTGAAGACTAAACTGTGGGGGAACGCTGCAGATGTGACCAGACACTTTATATCTTGCATATTTTATCAACGTTCCTGTTTGTTTTAACACGAGGAAAAATGTTGTTATGATTACCATTATTTTATAAATATTCAGCCATCGATAAAAATTTAAATTGTATGCTGATATTCCGTTCGAATTCAATGGGGGTTTATATATTTTAATTTTAATAGTCAATAAAAGTATTGAAGACAATTTTTTTTATATAGCATAGTTTAATAATTACTTGACTTAGGTTGACCAGACAAAATTTCTAGGACTATTAATTATTAATTATTGATAAACTTAAATCTTGGTTCTTCCAAATAGACAACTCAAACATTGAAATTCCCTGTGATCTATTTATGTTACTTAACTTGTTAAAACTTTGCTCATTGGATGTTTTATTAAAGGTTTACTATGCTCTTATAAACTCGCATATTAAGTTCAGTAATTAATTAAATGGTGAGACAAACATTACAAATTTAGCCAGCGTAATAGTTTAACAAAAAAAAACCATACGTGTTATGTTAAACTTAAAAAACAACATATTTGTAAAATAGCATTTTGCTTATTATCGTTGAGTTTTTAACTAAGAAAAAAATTCTGATCATCATTCTGTCATTCGTGACCATTTGTCATCACAGCCAAGGTTAAATGGGGCCTGGGGGGTGGAGCCCACAGCGAGCCCAAGGCGAGTAAAATGTATATTACAGGTATAATATAGGAACAATAATGTTGGAAAGATTCAAAGGAATTTTCGATAGATTTTTTTACTGCTAAATCTTAAATTTACACACAACGGTAGCTTGTAAAACAAGTTGATATAAAAGGATTGAAGTGGACAAGTTTGATATTGCTAAGTAAGTGGAGAAGAACAGGTATCAGTCAGTCTGTCCTTCAATGTTATTGGCAATCGATGTTCGGACGCTGTACACTTTATCTAAACAAACCAAGTTAAGCGGTATTCTAAAGAAAGAAAAAAAAATACTTTTTACTTGATTTCCATATTAAGCTATACATCAACCAATAAACCAATATTGATTCTATGCTTTTAAGGATGATGTAGGGAAAGCTTAAAGCTGTTTCCGATAATGCAGCCAACATTATTACATCCTATTTAACTCCAACAGTTTGTACACTACAATTAATGAATGACAAATTAATTTACTACCATGTAAATGACTTAGTTTTTATGCTATACTACAATAATTAATTACAGACTGTTATTTAAATCATACACCTTGAAATAGCGTTCGAAGTGTGGTAAAATCGTGCAAATATCAGAATAATATTGTTATTGCCTATATTCAAATAATATGAGGATTACTCCGTGTAAATAGACTTGCTCACTCACTTACCCTTGTGGCCACTCAAATCCAAGTAGATTTTTAGTCTCGATAAAACGTTTTCTCTAGGGTACAATTTTGAAAGCGCACTCATCGCAATAGTACACTTTTACTTTATTTTACCTGAATGAGATATTATCAATATACAGCATTAAAAAAATGTACTTGATATGATGTAAATGTAAATGTACTTGATTTTAGTATGTCACTGTAGATAAAAACAAACACAGGTTTTGTTTAAAATCTTGTTTTGAGGAATACGCTTACTAAAGACAATAATACATTTTATTGACGCATGGTGAACATTATCCGGGCAGGTTAGCGCTCAAACGGAAATTTTAAAGTAAGCTCAGGCTTCAATAATGAACATCCAGCCCGAGGTACACAAAGCGCTTTGTATCGCGTATCGCAAACAACCGTGTGATTCAAATGAGCCTCTGGTGTTTACATATCGTGCTGTACACCAATATAGAGAATTCACAAATATAACTTGAATTTTAGGGTTTCTTTTTTATTGGGGGGGGGGATTATTTATCTGTTTACTTTTAGTGCAGTTTTTACCTTCCAACAACATTAAAGTTATTCGAATGGATGAAGCCATATGCCATCTTGTAGTGTACTGACAATTTAAAAAATTAACAAAAAGAGTCTAGTCCAGTTAAAGACGAAGTTGAGTTTTACAAATTGTTCCTGTTAACTTATTAACTTAACTTATTAAGCTAGCAAAGGTTTGAGGATTGTACAATGGGCACATTCTTTCTTAGTCTTATAAACAGATATGCAAAGATACTCTAATTTACATAAACTTACACATCAAATAAAATATAATTTCAAATTTAAAATATTGTTTATGGTTCCGTAAACAGTTCCATGTGATTCTAACAAGTGGTGATTGATCGAAACTATAATTTGGTCACCAAGAGGTTAATAATTTATACGCTAGGATTACATGAATGACTATTTAAACAATTTTTTACACTTTTAGGACAGTGTCTCTACCTGTATAGTTATGAGGCTTTATAACATCAGCTTACCTCCTTAAACAAATTGTAAATCTGAGTTTAGTCTTACACTAGGTATCAATAAAAACGTGTCAGGACTTTGGGATATGAATCCTCATACTAAAAGAAAGAAAAAAAGAGTAGCCTATATTAAGTTATATTCGAATATGCATATTTAGTGTTTGTCATTGCCATTTTGTGTTTATACGTAAATATTTTTATCTTTGACGTTTTTTAACCAAAGATTATAAAACTTTGTATCCATGATAAGGTAGAAGAGACCTATTATAGAAAAAAAGTTGGTTCGATTAGAAATTTCAAAATAGTGGCCGTTTCAAATGTATAACTCAAATGACTCAAAAACGGCTAATTTTATGATAAAATGTCAAGTTTTTTTTTTTACTTTTAAAATTCCCTATCAAATGTGACCAAGTTCAAAAAGACTGGATGACAATCAACTGAAATAGAGCGTTTATTAGTTGTATGGCACCCTGACTTATTTTAACACAAAAATCGTTCTATTATATGTGCATTATATGTGTATTAATATCCTAACGTCCTGAAACGTTTTTTATGGACACCTTGTACCCTGTATATAGGGAGTACGGTTACTATTTCTTCAAACCAATGAATAAAAAAAGAGTTCCATTAGTTTACACAACAAACAACGCTGTTGATTTGTTTGTTTGTTTGTGTGTGTGTCTCTATCTTTGGCTGAGATTTTCGCTTCCGATACAGCAAATTGCTTTGTCAGTGCAGTGTCGTTTTCGTGTACAGGGTGGCCAATTCAACTGTGCCATTGGTACCATTGGTATCTAAGAAGAAAATAGATTTAAAAAAAATATTTAATAGAAAACTTTAACTATTTTCTTATGACATAAAAAGATATGTGAATTCCGCATTATGAAAAATGACAGTCATCTGCATTGTGGATGTTCGAACTAAAATTTAATATGAAACGACTCCTGTTTTATAACGGTTTTAAAATTTAATAACAATATAAAAGTTATAATTTTTACATTATTTTCTCTAAACTACAAGTTTAAGAGTAAAACCGTATTATACTTTGGCTTGCTGTACATTCTTCATTCTTTTTCCTAAGCGATTAAGTAAGTCAAAAACATGCTCAAAGCAAATAAATCTTAAAATTGCATCTGCATTCTAGGAAGATAATAAATTGCAACGTGTTTCGTGGGAAATTTAAAAGTTAGCAGCCCTTTTTGGTAGCCGATAAAAAAGGTGCAATTCATATTTAAATGTACTTTATGGTATTTTTAGAATATAGAGGGAACTTAAAGATTTTTTATCGTCAGCTTTTCTTCTCCAAACGTACTTGTAGCTGCAGGATGCAGAATGTGTATTTTAAGCCACTTCAAAGCAATTTTTAAAATAGCCACCAAATTAGAAAAAGTGTAATTCATATTTTACCTTGTTATAAGAAATTATTTTTCCATATAGTGTTTTTTTTATCAATAAGTTTCTGAAATACCAATGGCGGAACAATTACGTTTTTCACCTTGTATACTATGGTAAAGTCAAGAGCTTCAGCCTTTTTTATAAGCTTTTTTACAATGATAAGGTTTTTTTATGGCTCAGGCCAGGGTAGTTAAAACGTGGAACAAAACTTAGCTTTCGATGGTATTTTAAAAGAGTTTAACATAGTTATTAGATAAAGGCTTTATTATAAAAAGCAAACTGAAAATATTAAGTGTTAAGTGAACTCATATATATAAATATATAAATAAAGATAAAGATAAAACTAAAGATATATATGTGTGTGTGTGTGTGTGTGTGTGAGTAAATAGCTGTACAACTTTGTATTTGGGGAACTAAAACGTTTAAAGGAATCTCCCTCACGAGAATTAAGCTCGTTGTAGCGCCACATGTTTAATGTGGGTTAAAGCTATGGAATCTGTGTAATAAATATAGTTTTATTCTGTCCCTTTCTCTCAATCTCTTGTAAATAAATTCTTGTAATCTGTGGTTAAATGTATTTTATCAACTCAGAATTATAGATTTACTAAAATACGGAAACTTTTTCATACCACAGATAGAATTTAAGAAAAGCTTTATCGTGAATATAAGTTGGAAAGCTTATGGTGACTTTAAGTGGAGCTGTGTAACCCCCGAGTCAATGATCATAGATTTGGGCGATTTACGGCTCTTTTTGGATCTTGTGTATATGTTCAAAGAATCACTAAGAATAATAGTGTTGTTTTCAACATCCCCTCATGGGTGAGTTGGGTTATTTTGCGACGTTATGGGAAATTTGCTAAAAAATACAATAAACAAAAGTGTAAAAGAATGACCTAAAACAACAACGAAATCAACCGGACATCGCCCTGCTATTGATACCCCATAATATAGTACTCTGAAATCTTGCTTGTATCTTGATTGACCCGAGGTCTTAGATGCACTGGCCCGTCAACTCTTGGAGCCGACCATATTTTCTGCTGAGTGATTGAAGGATTTAGATTGTGACCATTTCTTCTAAACTAATTCCATTATCATCTTGTAACCAGTAGTTTCTGGGGGCTGGTCCTCAATGGACAGTTTTTCCCTGTTCCTATTATTCTTCATTACTGAAGACAGCTCTTTTGTTATTTCATATAACCCACCAGTCTTTTCTGATCGATTATAATATTTATTACTGTTTCTTGTTTTCAACCCCAGTCCAGGGGTTGAAAACGCACAATCCATTGCACTCCATTTTACACATTGCAATCCATTGCGCACAATCCATCGAAGTTGCTAACAGGGCTGTTGGAATGGCCAAAGAGTTAGGATTAATAATTGCCAATAAAGCCATTTTTATTGTCGGCCATGAACTATTAGAGCTTAGTTAAGCAAAACAACAGCTATAGACCACAAGACCAGGTGGGTTATGTTTAGTTTTTTTAATTGGTACAGTTCATACACTTCTGTATTTATATTTAAAACTTGCGTTATTATTATTAACTAATAATTAAAAAATGAAATTCTAACAAGAAACCATATTGGGTTTTAGAATATAAAAAACGCATTTTTGAAAATTTGAATGTAAAACGCAGCTGGTCTTAGGATATTTGATGTTTGTAGCTTAGTGTTAAGCTAAGCACTTGTCATTATTGAGTGCAGCTCATTTACGTGTAACGTTAAACAAGCTGACACAATATTGCCTCTGATTACCAGCGAGCACAGCGCTGGAGAGGAGTTTGTTTACAAGTTATTATCCGCGGCTTTTGCAAAACTCATTACTTTGTAACTGGTGATCAATAAAGTGTTTTCAGTATTTATAAGTCTTATTGCACCAGGAAACATTGTATTGACCTGGTTTTAGTAAAGGCATGACACCTAAATCTGTACAATTCTTTTAAGATTGAGAAAATTTAAATTTAAATGAGTTTATAAGATGTTCAATGGATAATGAGTCGAAGTATAATACAGTGGGATTGGTAAGAACTTTATAATTTAAAAGGACCAAGGTTGACGCAATACAAAACAACACTAATTAAAGGTAGATAACATATGAAATATGCCAGAAAGCTAGCAACAAAATACGAAGTTGATGAGAGATACATATTTTGTTATTTCTTTTTATACAAAATCCCGCACATTCTGTTTAGTATTAAAATTTTACTTGTACAGTTCTTCAATTTATATACTGGGTTTATATACTATTGTTTGTATAATACTGTCATAACTTATATACTGTGGGTGTAATTGTAGTTGAAGGGTAATTGAGTGTGTACTTAAAAGTCAACACAAAGATTTTCTTCCAACGATCCTCAGTGAGTTTTAAAAAGTTTATAAAAATTATTGATGGTTATTACGAACTATACCTTTATACCTTTAACCTTTACAATGCGCGGTTAGGTAAATACTATGTCTATACCAAGAACCCCAAACTGAGTATATTAATACAAGATCTAAATGCACTTAATGGAAAATTTATCTCCTAATAAATTGAAACATATCAGTGAAGAAGGTTTCGATGTGTATAACTCAAAAAGTGGCAAACTATATAGGCCAAGTCGCAATACAAAATAACAAATAAACCGGAAATTAACATTAGCCGCTATCATGTTTGTGTTAATTAGTTGAATAAAATCAAACGCATGATTTGCAATTTGTTCATTCCACTTTACTATAAAAAATAAAAATAAAACCCTTGTAAAATTTAAGAAAGTTAATCTTTTAAAAGACTTACTTATTTTATCAGTGTTTTCAATAATCCGTCCTCTCAGCTAATGTTACGGCAAACGAGTGTCGGTTCATCGCTCAGTGAGCCTCGGTCCATCAATCTCTGACAGCAGGCGCTCCTAAGTATGGCTAACTTTCTGGTTACCTCCCCTTGCGTTCCAGACATTGCAAACATCATTTTGAAGAATTTTAACTGTGAGAAACTGTCTGCAGGGTTTGTTGTAATAGTCTGACCTTGACTTTTGTTACTTGTTATAAAAAGGTAATCAATCCACCACAATCAAATCAAAATCTTTCAGCTTACAAGGTGTTTTATTAAAAAAAACTTGCTCCTTTATTTATGTAACAAATGCAATAGATAGAAATATGCAGTTTGCGGGAATCATTTATTGACGTAGGGGCCACAATTGTGTATTTAATGTGAATTTCCCATTTATCCCTTTCTCACCCTTAACTAACAATTTCTGAATTGTAAGGTACCCCTACACATCAAAAGACTTTATATTTATTCCATCAACCATCGCGGTGCTTGCATTCATCTGGTTGGGCCGGCGGCGACTGGTATTGCAGTGTCATCATTTTCCCGTTATTGCTGAACAGTTATTACTGAACACACATGTATAAGTTTTTTGTGTTTAACAATTATTTTAACAAACTGTATATCCATTAAATAAATGTGTTCGGTAACGATAGATACATAGAAGTGACAGATACAGTATCTTGCAGACGCTGGGCGGGTCTCTCCCACTGTCAGGGGAATCCCACATGATGAATGTGTGCGGACTGCGGGCGAGTGCTTTGTTGAGCTACGTGGCAAAAAATGTCACACGTTATCCACCCACTAAAATATAAATTATAGATAATTTAGTTGTAAAAAGCTGTTTTAATATTTATTGACAACATCGTGTAAACACAATTTGGAAATTGGTGATGCAATCTAAAAACATTGAAAAAAGACTTGAATAGAAAATTATGTCTGATGCATCCAATACCTCAGTTTATTTTATTTTTTATTTGTATCCAAAGAAGGAATAATCATATACTAAATCTAACTCGATTGTAAGGTATCTGTTATTGGGAATGCTGTACGTAAGTATAAAAGATATGCTCAACTACTTCTTTACTGTTTTATCTAGTTTAAACAAATACATAATAAAATTGTAACATTTTAAATCAAACCAGCCTGAAATTTTGCAGTCAAACACCCTATTTTTATCTGCCTGCACAAAATTTGTCATAAGTAAACAAAGTTTGATTGATTTAAGTCACAATACCGTAAGATTGTATTTACGATTGCTTTCACAAGCATGGGGAGATTACACGGGTATGATTACAAACACAAAACCGCGATGTTGATTTGGTTTCGGGTGTTATTAGCCGAGATCACTGCTTCAGATAGTCCTAATTGCTTCGTTAAAGTGCGATGTCTCTGTTCACGCGGTATGCTGTATGTTAAATACATTTTAAACCACATAATTGTGGATTAGAAAGAAGTACTGTAAATTCATTTGTGAATCATAGTGCAATTAACTAAAACGATACTTTATTACTCTTCATTATTGTGAAACAATATTTTGGGTCGACCCTCATTAAACTTTCATTCTTCTTTTAGCAATATTATTGTAATTAAATTAAACAACAGCTATTAGACATTATAGTAAAATATTTAAAAACTTTGTTTGAGTTTTTTCAAAGTTTTGTAAAGATTAGGTAAAAGTGCCTTGTATGACTCTATGTTTACATTCGGTACTTAATAATATTGACCGATTAAGTAATAAATTGGCCACATTTTTTTAAGATTTTTTCTTTCACAAGCTTGCACATCAATAGCTTGGGTTAAATCAAGATTATAATAATCAACCAATAACCTAGCTATGATTGTAATGTCTTAAACTTGTATTTACTTGTTTCCTCTACAGGCCTAAGAATGAGTATTTCTTTGAAATTGTATTTCCAGTGTTTTGCTTTGTGTTTCACACACAATCAGAGATAGACACGACGACAGATGAGTTATTTACATGTCATTACCACTCGCTCATTAGCCTGATGCATCAATCAACAAGCGGATCTCAGCATCGCGGCCGTATCATAATGGAAACCTCCCATACAGTAAACTGTGTTGTAACTGATAACTGGCATGTAAACGTTGTATACAATAGTGTTTACCATATATATGAATAGAGATGTCGTGGTGGTTAGAAATCGGGACCCCTTTTATGGAGGCATGGATTAAAATCACAACTTTTACCTATGCAATACTCGAGGTGTCATGGCGGATGGTCTCAATGATCCAAATTGTGGCTCTTGCTTTACACTCGTAAAAATTAATAATAATGGTCTTTTTTGTGACGGATTTTGCCGCAAATGGTTTCATATCGCTTGTGTTAATGTAAATAAAAATGATTATGACTTATTGTGTCAGTTGTAAGATCGTTGCAAGGGGGTTTGTGAGTCATGCGGTTCTATCCTAAAACGAGTATAGGAAACGTTTTTGCAAAATCGATGAGTTCCTGGATTTAAATTCTATCGTGGAAAACTTGGAATCTCTTTTCAAGGGAGTTGTTGACGATAACTCCAAGCTAAATAAACAGCTCGATGGGTTAATGGACTCGCAGAGGCTGGCTTCTGATTCTGATTTAAATCAGATTTCTGGCTATGAATTAACCGAAGTCGTGTATTTAAAATCGGCGTCTGGCATAGGCCTGGTAAAATCTAAGACATTGGATACTTATGTTACTAAAGCCCGCAACACAGCCCTGCAAAAAGTGGTAGGAATACAACTCAGTCAGAAGGCCTAGTTTTTCCGATAAAGTAAAATCGGAATGCCCCCTGTGCGAAAACGGTCTGCTGGAAACAAGCCTATGCCTGTGATAGTGACGAATACTTCACTTGAACCTGTGATAGGCATGACCTTAAAAATTGTGGAGAATAAATCCTGGCTATTTGTCTCTAGAGTACATCTAGATTTTAATGTTGAGTCTTTTTTGGTCTTTATGATTTTTCCAGTGAAACTTTTGGGTGGTATAGAAGACGTTGTGTGCTACAAACTATCTACGAAGTATCCATTGTATACCTTGTTTAAGGTAGGTATCTTGTCCTGTGACTATGATAAGGTATGGAAGGTTGACATCTGGCCCAAAGGGATTTTTGATGAGGCCCAAAACGGCCTATCACTTCTGACACAAAGACTTTTTTAGGGAATGAAACCCAATAAAAGCCGGGGTTCTTAGTGATTCTCACAAATTCTTATTTTGTAATACGTAGCCTTGATAAGAAAACTGACGAACTGGAAGTTGCTTTGGTGAGTAATTCAAGTGACTTTATCTGGTTATCTGGACATTGGATGAGTGAAGTTAGCCTAGGTGCTAAGCGGATTTAAGTCTTTTCCCAGGTTAGTTCTTTTTGCCGCTCAGACCATAAAGGAGGTAATGTGCTTTATGTGTCTGATAAACTGTTAGATAGTGTATAGGTTATTGATTTTACTCAATTTTGCCTTGAAATGCATAATGAATTTGCATGTGTAGCACTTGTAGCGCTTAAAACCTTCGTGATGTGGCTATTTACCTACCTCTAGCTGGCAATATGGATGCTTTTATCTCTGCTTTTGAAATGCTTGTCCTTAGCCTTGCAAACTTTAGGAGTAAGTATAACCTTATTGTGGGAGGTGATTTTAACATTAATGTTTTAAGATCCTTAAACGTGTATTGAATAAACTTACAACTTACTAGGTATGATGCATGCTTAGATAACACAGTACTTGAGTCACGAACGCTGTGGAGTGACGTGGATGAATATGTGTCTTTTGCTGTATCTAGGGTACAAGAAGACTATACCTCGCAATTAGCGAAACTAAATATTGTTGCACCTTTAACTCAAGCAAGAGTGCTTGATTTTACAGAGCGATTTAGCCACTGGCCTAATTTTTGACGTCCTCAGGTGCTAATTTAATACAGTCTTCAATGTATTTGTATAGTAGTTTACGCAACGATTGCGTAAAGATGGTGTTAACGACACGAGTAGAAGATTTAAGGTAAACTTCTACTCGTGTGACATATGAATACACTGAGTTGAGGTATTTTATTACATTTCCAGATTCATGCAGCTCAATATTTTAGTGAGGTAGAACCTACAGGTTTAATAAAGGTAACTAGCCCGAGGAGCACAAAGCAAGGTTTGTAGAGCGAGCACAAACAGCCGTATAATACAACAGCCTTCGGTGTTTACCGCACGTCTGTGTCGTGCTGCAATATACAATATACTATTGTATACACGAGCAGTATACAATGGCACGAGAACATGTCACATGTACTATCATTTTGTACCGTATAGTAACTAACCCCACTATTAGAATTAGTAAAAATTGTATTTATTAATAGTTATCATTCAACTTATTAATATTTTGTTAACAGACTACTATGCAAGTACCATAAAATAAACCATTCACCATAAATAAGACATTCTAAAGAAGAACATTGACAATAAATGCCCTCAATGAACCTTTAAACTATTGTTAAAAATAATGGTTCATTGGGTTTTCAGATCCCAGGAAACATGATAAAATATTCAATTACTTCTGACCTAATTCTTTGAACAATGCACATTATTCTGCTCATGATGTTATGTTTGCAGGGAAAATGGCAGAGTAATTTTGCACTTTAAAGCTTACTTTAAAGTGCAAAATTACTACTACTAATTAGTACTATCACATACTACTTAGTAAAAAAACTATTGACGTATGAGCAATATTAATTAGCAAGAAAGGTAGGTCTATGTGAGACGCTGTTGGATCGAAGGTTCAACTTTAGAGCTTCAAACTGCTGAGAGCTTAATACTGGGTAGAGGTTTAGTTACAAACTGCGAAGATAAGTACATTAGATAGAGAGATAATGTTTATCGTATACATTATGAAGCAAAAGTTAGATGGCTTATTTTGTGTTTATGCGTATTATTTAGTAGACTAGTACTGTTTACTGATATACATGTAAATTTCAACTAGAATCCTTTCAGTTTTCAACATATAGATTGTTGTGCACTTACAGGTTAAACATAAATTTATTTACTTTTGTAAAATTATTGGTAAATAACAAAAAAATAATCCTAACAGAATAAGACCATCTGTCTTTTTTTTCCTATACACACTAAAATGTGTGTAAGTATTTAGATAAATAATTTTCTACAACAAGTTTAATTAAGATATTAAAGGAGATGACAAGACCTCAGTTTTCTCTTAAATATTCTTTATACTGGATGCAGTCATGAAATAATCAATTGTAAAATGTTTATAATGTATGTCATGATGAGGACAAAAGTACGAGTTATAGAACTTGGCAGAAAAAAAAATTTAGAACGTACTAAAGTGCTAGATCAGTCCTACTTGAAAAAAAAAAAATCTTTCAGTGTACAAGAATGTAATGCAAAACATGTTTATCATCTAACATATTACTAACATGTATGCATCGACATAACATAAAAATATTATCAGATCATAATTGCTTTGAAAATTTCAAACATGTTGCCAAATTCAAACAGAATACAGATTTTGCTTTCAAAAACAAAAATGTTAGTTTTTATAATATAGTTACTAACGTACTAAGGTGTAAATATCAATAACGAAATTTGCCTAATACAGTTTTTGCAGTTCATAAAATATTGATATATAATATACTACAAATGTAATTAGATTTCTTATATTCTAAAATACCGGTAATATAAGATATTTAGTGTAAATACAATACAAAAGTATGCTTACTACTGTACTTTTATGTTTGGGACACTATTGTACTAATTCAAGTTTGCATTTGTTTGCATTGTTTCTTAAAAACAATATACCATAAACTTAGCAAAATACAAAACACAAGCAGAATAAACAAATAAATTGCGTTGAGACACATCTAAAACAGACTGATATTAGTTTACCACAGACGATGACTTAAATCAGCGGGTGGTTGCTACTGAGCGAGAAGATTTACGAAGTCAATTTGTATCTGTTCTCTCCAAAGTGATGCAGTTTCATTGTCTTCGTTCCCTCGGTTCAGTATGACACATTTATCAGCGAAACAACCTCTCTTGCTTCCTCATCTCAATCCTCAATGTAGCTTTATTCGAGAGTGGATCTTAATTGTTGGATTTCTAAATCACAAAATCTATAAAATTTGTCATTAAGAAATCCTAGTGAAATATTTCCATAACATTTCAAGATTACTTAACTAGAAAACTGATAAAACAAAAACTTAAAACCAGACCAAAAAGCAAGCAAGAAAAGAAAATTCTAGCACATTCATTCAGAATTCCTTCTAAAAACTCATTGGAAATGTTTACATAGCACAAGAAATGCGTTGTTATACAAATTTGTATTTAAAAACAGGCAATTTTATAGCTATTGGCGCTTTAAGGGAAATGCACCAGTACTAAAAGATTATCCATGACTCAATGTTGTGTAAAGTTATTTCAATTCATAAACAATGTTTTAACAGCCATCAACTATCTATACCAGCTTGATTGTTAAATATGCACAATATAATACAAATATTTTTATAATTATTGACCAATCATGTATACATATAAAACATTAAAAATTCCAATACTGCGAAAGATAAAATATAGGTTAAAGTAAAAGTTTAAATAAACATGAAAGAAATACCCCGAAACGATCATATAGCAACGCAGTTGAAAAACGGAACTAAAGTACATAAAAAATACGTTATCATACAAACATTCGACAGAAACAAATTTGAATTCAGCTTGGGATTACGGTGGGGAGCGATGAATCGCATTACTTCCGGGGCGCAGAACATCGCCTCGGTCAGGCAAACACTCTCTAACCCAACTACTGTGCAGTCTGCCAAGCTGTAACACATTATAGTCACTGTAGTGATGTTGTGACACAACTACAGCGTGGTCTGCTGAACTCTAACATATCATTGTCACTAAGGTAGTGGTGATTTTGTGACACAACTGCTGTGTGGTCGGCTGAGCTGTGACACGTTAATAGTCACTGTGGTGATGTTGTGACAACTACTGTGTGGTCTGCCGAACTGTAACACATCATTGTCACTGTAGTGATGTTGTTGTGACACAACTACAGTGAGATCTGCTGAGCTGTAACACATTATAGTCACTGTAGTGATGTTGCGACACAACTACAGTGTGGTCTGCTGAACTCTAACATATCATTGTCACTAAGGTAGTGGTGATTTTGTGACACAGCTGCTGTGTGGTCGGCTGAGTTGTGACACGTTAATAGTCACTGTGGTGATGTTGTGACACAACTACTGTGTGGTCTGCTGAACTGTAACAAATCATTGTCACTGTAGTGATGTTGTGACATAAGTACTGTGTGGTCTGCCGAACTGTAACACATAATTGTCACTGTAGTGATGTTGTGACACAACTACTGTGTGGTTTGCTGAACTGTAACACATAATTGTCACCGTAGTGATTTTTTGACACAACTACTGTGTGGTCTGCTGAACTGTAACACACCATTGTCACTGTAGTAATGTGGTGACACAAGTACTGTGTGGTCTGCTGAACTGTTACAAATCATTGTCACTGTAGTGATGTTGTGACATAAGTACTGTGTGGTCTGCCGAACTGTAACACATAATTGTCACTGTAGTGATGTTGTGACACAACTACTGTGTGGTTTGCTGAACTGTAACACATAATTGTCACCGTAGTGATTTTTTGACACAACTACTGTGTGGTCTGCTGAACTGTAACACACCATTGTCACTGTAGTAATGTGGTGACACAAGTACTGTGTGGTCTGCTGAACTGTTACAAATCATTGTCACTGTAGTGATGTTGTGACATAAGTACTGTGTGGTCTGCTGAACTGTAACACATCATTGTCACTGTAGTGATGTTGTGACACAACTACGGTGAGAACTGCTGAGCTGTAACACATCATTGTCACTGTAGTGATGTTCTGAAAGAGCTATTGTATACTCTACTAAACTTTAACCTGTTTTGACTCGTTTTGAACGTTTTGACGATAGGAAAGCTCGATACCTACTATAATCAATATTCATAAACACAAAATATTTTAACGTACCAACCAACGTCAACCAACGTCTAGTCAATACTTGAATATACGGATCATTTTCCTCATCAGGTCGGAATGCATGTGTCTGAGGGTATTGATTAATGCTGGTACAATACTAGGGATACACGTCCTCATCAGAGTCAATACTACCCCTGTCTAATGAGAACATGCTGAGTTAAACAAAACCATGAGTTGTGACAGCTTAATTAGCTAGTTTGTTGATCAACAACAAGCAACCGCAGAACAGCAGCTTTTCATCTTTCAATTTATCCAGAGGATGTTGATTGGGAACATGTAAGTAGTTTGCTAGTTAATACATGGTTCTGTTTTATGAATAATACACTCTGACAAAAATCTATATGATTACGACTGTAAAATGTGACCTAATAGTACACAATCCTAATACATAATAGTATATCGGGTTCTACATGGTATTGCATAATGATATTCACTATAATTTCTTCCGTAAGTATAATTTTCATAAATTGAAATTAGGTATATTTAAAACAATATTATTCTGATATTAAAATCCAATGGATTATACAGCTTCCATTAAAGTAGGGGAAGTTTGCTGCCAGATTACAGGGGGAGCGATGCAGTGAATTACTTCCGGTCGGTGGAACACCAGAGTCGCAGCTGCCGCTCCCCAGCCGCCGCCAAACCTTGCAATCAACAAGTAATTTGTATATTTTATCTGTTTTGTCCTGTACATGATAATAACGTTTCATACGGTGTACTAAATTGATTCCATATTCATATTGCTTACTTTTAATGTCGATTTCCTTTAGTGTATACAGCAACTTTAAAGTTAATTCTCAAACGATTTTGATTTAAATCAATTGCACATTTTAGATAAAGTGAACAATGGTGAAATCAATTGTTTGCCCATTTTTCATAAATAATGGTGCAATATGACGAAAGTATATTTCATCCTTTTCTTTCATCTTTTAACACGCTCACTTTTTTAGTTAAACTGGAGGTCTTGTCTAAAAGACTCATTTCACACACGTGTGATTAAATATTACTATTTTGTCACACTACAAGGAAACCGGCACGGTGTACTAAATTGTTTCCATATTCAAATTACTTATTTTTAATATCGATTTCCTTTAGTGTATACAGCAACTTTAAAGTTAATTCACAACGATTTTGATTTAAATCAATTGCACATTTTAGATAAAGTGAACAATGGTGAAATCAATTGTTTGCCCATTTTTCATAAATAATGTTACGATCATGTTTGTCATAATTGTTACGATGGAAAATTTAACCGTGTGTAAACACTCAAATGATTTGACTTAAACTTAAACTCATTAATTAACAAACTTTGCTAACGTTTAAAACTTCAAACTTACTATTCAACATCTGATTTGTTTGCATTTTACTCAGGGTTTTTATCGTGAGAATGGTACAAACCGAAACGCAGATCACATTACCATGTAATATCTAAGATAGTAGAAAAATTGTTAAATTGTTTTACAATAGAAATAATGACAGTGCTCCCATAAGTTTCTGCTTGTCTTCAATTACTTGTTAGAACGTGCTGAACAAGTAGTATTTGGTACCAGTGAAGTGTTTGAAGCTCTGGATTGGTCTAAGTGTGAGAAGGGTTACACGTGCAGGAGACTGTTAGCCTGGAAAGATAAAGTACGCTTGATAAACCCACAACATTCGACCAACCCCTAAATGTGAATGTAGCGAGCAGGAACCCACTCTTGATGTGCTGTAGACCCCAGCCATAAATTTGATCTGATAACCCTTGTCTCATTTCTACGTAGAGTTGCATTACCAACTTTACATATTGATTATACATGTTAATTGAACTATCGTGGGTTAACATTTGTAATTTGAATAGTTTTGGACAGTAACAACAAGGTAGTACGACCACTATTCTTATGTTGAGATAAGGTGAAACATAATAAACTAAAGTGGAGAAATTAAAAAAATATATATTTTTTAAATAGAAGTTTTATATTTATGAACTTGACCAATTTCTCTTTCTGGGACGAATTTTGTAATTTTTCCTTACCATGGTCAGACCTGGGCACGGTACCGGTTTACTGCTTTGGATCAATGTTCATAAATACGCTCGAAACAAAACTATTTTGATAACATTTGGAACAAACTTGTAAATCTAAGTGAGCTCATACGAAATTGCGAAATCATGATCGAATTAAGTGAACGATATATACATTGTGAATAAAAAGTCAAGACCCCCCTCTAATATTTTTCTAAGTAAATATATATAGAGATATATTACTATTATGCCAATATTACTATTATGAACCAATATTACCTTTGATTTTCCATAACATTTGACGGGCTTCCATTTTTGATAGAGAATATATAGCGAACTCTGATTTTCACAATTCTTTAAGTTTTTGTAAACACTTCAAAATGAAGTGTCACTTGATCGAGGTTTACATTTACATTTTTTGAGTTGCCCCCCCAAATCCCTCCCTTTGAAGGGGCACTCAAAAATTTCAAGACCATAAAATGAAACTTCATGCTAAGGTTGCACGACCACTAAAAGGATATCTCTGTATATTTACTTAGAAAAATATTAGAGGGGGCCTTATGTACATTAGTGGTTCTTACGAGGTACAGATTAGTTTTGCCTTTTTAGACCCTGAAACATAAGGTTTTGTCATATCTTTTTGGATTGTAGGGTTTAAAAACAAATAATACATAATATTGAAACCTTTTTATACGCACCATAGTTACAGATCAAAGACCTTTAAAAATTAAATGAAATTCTTGTATACCTGGGTGTAAAGCAATAATACCTTTATGTATGTATTAGGCTTATTGATGCTTACAGGCACGCCCTTATGAGTTAAATTTGCTGCATTTAATTTTATACCAACAGGGGAACCCGGCGTTGTCTGGGTCAAAATGCAACGCACAATAATAAGGGTTTTAAGAACTCATTTGAAATCAACAATTGCATCGAAGTGTCTGGTATCGCTCAGTTCATATTAGCAAAATTAATTTGACTTCCCCTTTCATACAGCACCTAAGTTACCTGCATTTTAATCTTCAAAATGTACACGCCTTTCAAATTTAAATTCTGTATTAATTTTCCCGAAAGCAATAATTAGATGTTCATCGTATTTTTATTTCCATAATAACGAAACGGTTGAAGCTCTAAACATTCGTTTGTAAAACGTGTTTGGCCTACTGGCCGAAATCTGGAAAACTGTGAAAAATAATTTTGAACACTTTACACACACATATATCCAGCAAAATCTGGAACAACCACAATCTTTCTTTAATGCAACAATCTACCATTGTTTTGGGGACGCTAATGTTATCAAAGTAAATAAAACATTAATAAACAACCAATTATACGATCAGCTGGTTCATTGTGTCATATTGCATCTAATAATAAATGACATTATAAACATTAAGAAAAACAGCGTGTAGTTCTACACACTTACCATCAATCAAAGAAACAAACATTTAACATTTATTATTTATAAATAAATTCCAACTGTGTTCAACTTCGTTTTACAGTTCTGTATTCTCTTTGATTTAATTTAAGAAAACAATGTAGCAAAACAATTCTACTTCATTATTGGACATTTAAAAAGGTTAAAGTTAAGTGCAAGTTAGTTGAAATAGGAGTAAACATATTACCAACTTCAATTTAATATTTACGTACAGGAAAATTCAGCTTCCAGGAAATTTAATTTAATCTCATCAAAATCTCATGCATGACTTACATCCCGAAGCCAGAAATTCATATAACAAACACGTTGTATTCAAAATTAAATTAAATATTCTTAATATGGCAAATATTAACAAGCACAATATCAAATATAATAGAATAGATTACTGTCAAATATAATCTGTTCTCCTGTAAACAACGCAAAGTTACAAAATGATTAGATTGTTAAGCAATCAGACATATCACGTTTGACACCGGTAAACATTCCATTCGATAAAACAAATCGATTTGATGTATTATATGTTGGGTGACAAACTAGAGTAATATTAAATCTAAAAACCCTTAAAAATAAATTTATTTTTCTTTATTTTCCTACCGGCAAGAACTAAAACATTGAATTATTTATCTTGTTTTATAGCATTTGATGTTGCAGAATTTGTGTTTTTACAATATAACTCGCCACGATGTGTGGAATCTTCAGAGAGAATTGCAGAATTTCGTTTTTACATTACATGCATTGTTCATATCCTATTTTGTTTATGAACATAAGGAACATTGTGCATTCAATAAATCAGTGTAAATAGTGCATAAAATTTGTATATAATATGTTAAAAAGAAATTCTACTATCCTCCCTGAAGATGCGGGCTAACTTGGCGAAAAAAAGTTGGGGAAAGGAAGAGAATTTTGCAAGAACAAAGACTATAAAACAAAGAAAAATCCAAAAGAATTTAGCCTTTAACTTCGAACATGACGTAAAAAGGTCATATTAAATATGTATTATAGTTATATTTTACTTCGTATAAAATATTGGGTTGGGTAAGTTTTTGTTGTTGTTGTGTTTAACTTGTTCCTTGAGGTACAGTTTTATTTACGAAATAAAATCATAGTTTAAACTTACTTAGCTTAGTTTAGTTTTAAGCTTGGATTTCATTCTATGAAAAGTACATTATATTCGTTCGGGAAAAAATCTTGACAGAAATATTCACAAAATTAATAATATAACATGTACACCATTTTTCTAAGTAAAGAACCTAAAGATATTAATTTCCTTGTTAGTGTTTTACCAAAATAAAGTAAATTATCATTGATTTACCTCACAGTATTGGGATTCCACTTTACTGTATAGGAATGCAAATAGTTCACCTACTCAAGCTGCTGTGGGGACAGTAAAGTAAATGTACTGTGTCTGATATATGTGCCACACCTGGGGTGTAAATGTAAATGTCTCACTCAGCAATTGCTGGAAACAGAGGGATGAATGTAACATGTTCTGCACCAAATCCATAACCAGGGTGTGTCGCTACACTGTGATCTACATGTTACAGAGCACACATACGTGGAAACTTAAAAAAATTGAACTAGGAAGAGTGAGCTAAATATAGTGTGTATGATACAACATCCATATCGTGGGATGTAAATATAGATATCTCACTACACAGTGGTGTAAAATGTTTCAACATACACGTGAGAGGGAACTGCTGTAGCTGTAGCTGTGGACTGTGATAAATGTACTGTGGCTGATACATGATACAACATCCATAACGTGGGATGTAAATATAGATATCTCACTACACAGTGGTGTAAATGTTTCAACATACATGTGTGAGGGAACTGGTGTAGCTGTAGCTGTTGGCTGTAATACATGTACTGTGCCTGATACATGATACAACATCCATAACGTGGGATGTAAATGTATATACCTCACAACACAGTGGTGTAAATGTTTCAACATACACGTGTGAGGGAACTGGTGTAGCTGTAGCTGTGGACTGTGATAAATGTACTGTGTCTGATACATGATCCAACATCCATAACGTGGGATGTAAATGTATATACCTCACAACACAGTGGGGTAAATGTTTCAACATACATGTTTGAGGGAACTGCTGTAGCTGTAGCTGTGGACTGAGATAAATGTACTGTGTCTGATACATGATCCAACATCCATAACGTGGGATGTAAATGTATATACCTCACAACACAGTGGGGTAAATGTTTCAACATAATGCAGTAGCTGGTGTTGTTGATTGTGTTTGATGCATATACATACACTGTAGAGCACATGTAGATGTTATTCTACATAGCAACATTTATGATTAACCATACAAATTGCTGCGAACTGTGATATAAATGTACTGTATCCATTGCACCAGCTATACACCTTGCAGTACATGTAGATGTTCCTCAACAAAGCCAGCGGGAATAAAGACATACATGGTGTTGTCGTGTTAACATTCGTTCTTATCGTTCCTTTGCACCTTTTTACTGTTTTTAACTGCATATTCTTTTTAGCTTCTTTTTCAGTTTTGATACCTAATGATGGATTGTAATTCACTTAATTTCTAATTTGATACTAGCATTATACTAGATAAAAAGAACTACTAAGACTTTTTTGTAAGATTATAATAAACATGCTAACTTGTCACACATTATCAACAAGTATGTTGTAATTCCTTAGGCTTCTCCTTACAGAAAGTCTGCTATTATGTGGATTGTTATACAAGATAACCTTTGTAGTGTTCTGAATCTTTCAATCTCCTAGGAATTCAAGATTGTTTAGGAGAGGTTTTAACAGTGTACATTTAATAAATGGGTCGGTAACTTTGTCATCTAAATTACTTGAAAAAGAACAAAACCATTTAAAAAGTGAAAAAGATTCAGTACAAAAACAATTTCAAGTTCAAAGAGTTGGGTTAAACGATTTATTGTTAATATTTATTTAGTATCTAAAATAACTTAATCAAACATATGTATAATATAGGATATATATAATCACAACTAAGTTTGCCATATTGTTGCCAATAATTTTGCCATTCAAATTATTAGAGCAATATTACACAGTGTTTATTATTAGTTTACGAATTAGTAATACATATTTGAATACTAAAATAGGTGTACGAGGGGGGCTCGTGCGCAAATTGACCATCTTCATAGGGGTCGAAAATCGGTTCTGGGGCAAAATGAACTCTATACAATACCTTTTTCCATTCAAAAAATGTTGTTTGTTGGTGACAGCTATTAGGAGAATAAAATTACTAACAGAAGAAAATATTTTTTTACTTTTAGTACTACGAGTAATTTACCTACCTCAACCCGGTTGCAAAATCAGTAAGTATATGATATTTAGAATCCATTTTCATTAACTGTTTTGCCTCTTGTTCACAATGTGGATATGGTTGAAAATTCAACTTAAGGATCACATACTCACACGTAAAGTCACATATAAACCATTATTATAACCTTGGTCATTATCATTTAATCTTTGAAAGAGAACTATAACAAATAATAAATCAAAAGCCATGGGGGCAAAGTTTCATACCATGTATGGTCAAAGTATATACAATGCCATATAATGGTTGAAAATATAAAAATGAGAAGTTTGAAAGGAAATGGGTAAAGTGTAAATGAGGCTCGAGCGCGGATGTTGCTGGGGGCGCGGAGATAAATGTATCTGATGCTGCTGTAGCCCGGGGCGGGAATATACTGGCACACGCTTCCGCACTTACCCACCCTCCCCAGCGATATCTACATCGCCTTGGTGGTACATCACCTCTGGGTCAGGTAGTTAGAGCACTAAAACCAACTCCTCCTAAATTCCTTAAACATTAAAAATAAAAAAAGAATAGCGAAATAAAAACTAGGCTGTCTCCACGTGATTGTACAGCAGTGATTGTCTGCCTTTATTGAATATTCATTTAATTGCGGAACTATTTAAAAACTATTTTAGTACTAAAGTAGTTTGGTTTTGTAGCAGAAATTAGTGTAAATATACTTTGTCTAATTTACTTAGACCTGACAATCGATTGTATAGCCATAGACCCCTTTTAAGGGAGTACAGGTACATCATGTAAAAGGGGGTTTATCAAATATCTCTGACAGAAAATGTGGACAATATGTGGATGGAAAACCACATATTTTTTAACACGTCTGATAACAAAAAACTGATAACAAAAACACTTAAATGATCAAATCATCATATATTATTAGCTTTCACAGAAAAGTGTTTGCTTAAAGATAATGAAATACGTTTAAATGAGCTTTTATTCGGAATCTTATAAGTGTATCCTATGAAGAGAATAAATGTGTTAGTAAAGTAAACAATAAACAAATGTAGATTTTATTACAGAACATACAATCTTTTACAATATTTACAAAATTTTATTCCTAAGCAATACAACTTGGTAAAAATCACCTAACTAACAAGCTGTAAAATACTCAATAGGCTACAGTTGGTTTTTAAATAACATTTTTAGGTTTAAATTCAATAATTTAAAGCATACATCTACATAATCTTCAATGCACATTACTCACTATTCTTCTTGTTTAACTGCTACAGCTATTCGTTCAAAAATAGTTCAGAGGTTTGTAAAAAAAAAATAAAAACAAAGTAACTATTGACAAGAATGGTGACATTAAATATTGTCGTGTTGTTTCCTTTGCAAACAAAATGTGAAACTTAGATCATAAACAATGGCTAGGAATGTAGTAGATTAATGTTGCTATAAACCGCAACAAAAGCTGTTTAGGAAAGTCTAGTGAACACACATACAAAAATACTCTGACGTGGAAAATATATTGTCGCAGTCAATATAAGCAACTCCGGCGTAATGGGACCTCTTCTGCCCTGAAAACATCAAATATTCAGTTTTATTGCAGACGTTACCTTTAAAGTATGTGTTAGTGAAAGTATTATTCCTCAGAGCTAAGTTGACCAATGGCTATATTTTTTATTCGTTTTAAAATTTTATTTAATTTAAAAAATTATTAATTTAAGAAAATCAATTATTAACACTGATTCCTATTTTATTGAATCTCTCACATTGCCTATCTCACAAAAAAAAATGTTTTAATGTTCGGATGTACACTCTGGCACAAAAATTAGAGAAGATAACTAGAAAATTTCGTCAAATGATTTTAAACGTTTGATTATTTTATCAACTTATAACATTGTATGCGATCTTAAATCTTTGTGTTATACATTTTTAATGACGATCACGTAAAGATAGTCTTTAAGACACGAGTAGAACATTTAAGTTACGAGCCTTGGCAAGTGCCTTTAAAACTTCTAAGAGTGTCTTTAATGCTAATTACGCGAGATGCGTTCACTACCTTACCTAGGACCGTTTTTTTATTACTGACAACCACTACTCATAACGTCTAAATGAGGTCATCGTTTCTAACCTCTCATCCGCCACTGGTTGTGATTGTACCAACCACTCACTCATTGTAGAATCAATTAAATTGGCCTTAAGAGCTGATAAGTTGATGTTTGAAGCATTACAATTTCTCACTCCATGATCATCATTGGTCCAAACTTGTATTGCAAATTAACAAAACATTGATTCATTGATTGAGTAAGTAAACAATACTGTTGAGTGATACTTTTGAATTCTAAAAACTCAATTGAAAAGTCTAGTTTAAAAAACGGTCGTAGGTAAAATTAACTACCTTACTCATTACTAGTTACTGGTGTGTTTATAGTATATGGAAAACTCGTCCTTTAACAAAATACCCCCGCCGCAGCAAACCTGCCGACTAAGCGAATTTCCATTTGTCTGAATTGATTTTCAGTTAAATATATTTTAATAACATTAGGTTTAACGAGTACCTAGGTTTGCTGCTACAAGGAACCTAATGAAGTGTGCTTTTGAGTAGAATATTGATAGCTTAGTACAAAATAAATAAATTTGCCAAGTTTGATCAAAATATATCCATAAACAAGCAAATTACAACATTTGACAATATTCTCCATAAGAATAACATGGGAATTTTAAATTTACAATTTTTTTAATTTTCTCCGTTACTAATAATCGAACAAAAATACTTTTATATACTAAATTATTTGTTTTTTAAGCTCTTTAAAAATGTATAAAGAGAAATTGGGAAATTTTGTGTTTTGAGGGTCAAAAGTAAGAAAAACCAATTTTTACCCCATAAAACCCCCCCTAAAGCCCCGTTCCCATGGTCCGATCATGCTGGTTCGCGAACTCATTCAAGTTTATCTCGCTTTACACCTTTAAACCAAATTTCATCAAAATCGGACCAAAATTACTCAAGTTATCGCGTTCACGGACGTATATATATATATATATATACATATATAAAAATTTGGACGAATGGTGTTTTTGGCCTCTGGGGACATCAAAATGAAAAAGTAAATCGGTCCCGGGTCTAGGTCTTACCGTGCCACCTACGGTAATAGCTACTTCCCTATAGGGAAATTCGCTAAAATAGGAAAGAGCTTATTTCTGAACAATATATTTTACCCACTCCAAATGACAACTGTACATAAAAACGTTTAGGCCAATAACTGGTGGTGCAATTATTAAAACTATAGAAATGCTATAATCAACAATCGTTCCTTGGTGGACAAGCTGGCCTAATAGCAAAAGAAATGTGTGGATTAAAGATCAAACGTGTTTCGATTGTTTGTTTGAACATCGATTCATTACATTAACGTTGTATTAAATTGTGTTACTAGTAAGATAGAACCTGTTAGTTATCATATAAACACAAGTGTACAAAAAACGTAATGTGCAAAGCGGCTTTTTTAAAGATGCTAAAATTGACACTTCTGAGAAGCCTCATATCCAATATTTGTCTCCACTTTATAGACTATTTGCACAAATAACGACACAATAAATGCGAGTCTTTGTCAGTTGGTATGTATGCAATTCATCAAGAAGCACAATAATGTTTCAGCCCTTATCTTTGCTAGATAGTCACCTAAAGTCCCCTACGTCAGTGGTGCGTCGGCTGGTGTGTGTGCGTGTGCGCGTGATGGTGTCTGCGTCCTCTGTTGTGTTTCCAATGAACCTCTTGTCTCCAATTTTTTCTTTCACGCTTCAACAGCGAATCTTTAGCTGGAGTCTGTAATAAATCCAATAATTACGTGACAGAAGTACAGAAATAATACGTTATACAATTAATTTGTTAATCTTTCCTGCAGAAAATATGCTCCTAAAGACCTTGCATGAGTGAATTTATAATGCGTGAAAATATTGCAAAATATCAACGTTTGTCAAATTACAAATAGATTAGTTTAATACCAAATTTGTATATGCCTATATAATAATCACGACTACTGGTAGCGGCAAACACTATTAAACTTATTCAAGAAAGGCAAATAGATCAAGTTTTACTTGTGTTGTGAATATTGATTATAATAGCAAACTAAGACAAAACATGCCGCTGAACGTACTAAGAAAACAACAATATTACACATGAACAACATATTTACTAAAAAGTTATGATGAGTATGTTTTTATAATAAAAGGAAAATGCTATTCGCGAATCTATATATTAATAGTCTGTTGCTAAAATAACATAATTTAGGTAATTTATTAATCATATCACTAAATATAAGTTGACTCAACAAGCTTATAGTGCTTTCCGAAACTATTTTCTGTGGAAATATCAGCAAACGATTATTTATGACAAACTTTAACCAAACTAAAACCTCGAATAGATAGATTTTACAACCTCACACATCGTGGCATACCCATAATGTGTATTTCAGGATAATTGTAAATTTAATGTGGTGTTTATTGGGCATAATTAACTTATGCATACTCATCTAAAAAAAGTCTTCAAGTATCAATTACTTATTGAGGAAACGGAACTTTGAAATTCCAAATGACAATTATAGATTTTAAGCTTTCACAAACAAGGAATAGTCAAACATAATAGTTACCTGTATTCTCCGTATCTGGTCCCAGAACGTGTGAGGTGACAGTGTGGTGGACGGAGACTCCTCCACACTCTGCCGCACCACGCTCACGGCGATGAAGGCGTTGCCGCGGCGCTCCTGAGGACTCGTCGTTACTCTGTGATACACGAACATCGGCCGACCCTCGTGACTGGAGCTGCTGTTGCTGTCCTCTGAAGAGTTGTGTTCAACCGTGTGGTTGCGGAAGCTTACCACGTCCTTCAAATGAAATTCCAATATCTTGGGGTCTCTGTACAGTCTCGATCTTGGAACATCCTCACTCTTCTCTGAGTTTGTCTTCACACCACTTACCAGGGGTGTAACACCTACAGAATTCTTATTTGATATATGTTCAGCTTGATCTTTATTACTTTTACTGCTCAAAAAGCTGTTCCATTTAGGGTCGAGCCAATCGTCTTCCAGCCAGTTTGACTCCAGAATGTCGTTTTCATCTACTGGGTGAGATTTCTTCACCTTCTTGACGATTGCCTCTTCGAAGTCTGGCCAGCCTGTGTCCGTGTCGTCCATATCTCCAGACTGCGTATCTTGACTCTCGCCAGTGGTCGCAGTCTCTGGTGTGGTTGTCAACAATGGAGGAGTTGTTGACGTCAACATGTTAACCTCGGTGGTAGGCGCGACGGTTATGTTATACGTGGGATCTATCTTGTGTTCTGACTCGAAATCGTTATCGGTCAAGTTTTTCATATCAATAACTTCGTTTAAATCATCTGTGGGTAAGTTATTTTCCGTTGTTTCGTATGCCTCTTTCTCTCTTCCAATAAGACCTAGAAAAAGTGTTTATACTCTCAATAAGTTAGTAAAAATATAATATGCAATCAGTTACATTTAGGCTAGGCCTAATTGGAATAGAAAAGGTTTTAAAATAATTTTTGTTTATAATAAACAATCAAAAAGGTACACAAACAGAATGGATTGTAGGTTTAAACTCATAGAAAAAAATCTATTAAAACATAAGTTTTTTTCATAAAATGTTTAATAATTGTTTTTGTAATGGAAGTTTCGTTAAATATTATTGATCTATTAATACGATGACTAATATAATCTTAAATATGACAAAGTTTATATTTCAGAACGGTTGCCAACTAAAAATCTAAGGTAAGTATAATTTCATAACCGAAACCATGTACTAAATTTGAGATGAATACTAGAAAGGAAAGTAGGCTATAAAACGAAACACAAATCGCTTAGTCTTTTTTCCGAATTTACAGTGTGTATTAAAATGCGTGCTAACATCATGAACTACCTAAATATTATTGTTAGTATAATTAGATAGCCTTTTTAAAAGAAAAAACTTATCAATATATTAGTAATAAACATAAATAGACCCGAACTTTCTACTGTGTTAACATTTTGAGAAATAACCTTACCGCGTGTTTTTACTATTTCTAATCCGTAATACGCTCAACACTAAGAAATAAACTATTTACACACACACCTATTTCTTAGTATATTGTTGCCTATGTCAATGAACTGTAAAGTAATTGTAATTAAATGTGTGCCGTGTATACTTACTGAGGACTCTGTGTATGCGCTCCCACTCCTCTGGTGTCTCTGCGATTCTGACCATCAGGTCTAGCAGGTCCTCATCCTGGCTGGACATGACGTACTGCAACGAGGAAACAGACCATTACTTATACAGCGTGTTTGTAGCAATAGCTCAACTAAATATTGTAAGGAAAAGTATCGCTGTTAGTGTTTAAAAGGTGCATTTCATATCACACAAACGACTCTAGTCCAAGGATACTGATTCCCGACGAAACAAAGTCTATAGTTTATTAAAATATTTTATACAACAATGATCTCAATGACCAAATTATAAGATTTTTTTTAAATTCATTATTCAAGTAGAACAGAACTAAGCTACACAAGAATATTAAAAAACCAATAAATGAGATTTTCGTGCTCGCCCTGTTACATCTTTAATAGTAATGATGTATATTTCAGTAGCCACTTTGGTAATAAGCATCATTTAATCATCCTAATCATGCAGTTTAACAGATAATTTTATTTGAAATTTATGACCGGACACCCTGTATATTACACAATTTTCATTAAGTAGTTTACAACACAGGGCACACACATACTGCATACAGAGTACATTAATCATAGCGAAACTAATCATGAATTGGTTGCATAAAATTAATCAACTTCCATGAGCTGAGTGTTTTAACTTAATTAATTTATCAATTTTCGTTTCTTCATTTGTTATTAATCTTTTAATGTATCTATAAATTGAAATAAATATCAAATTTACATGAAAAACCTTTTACAAACAAAGCTGTTAAAATAACAGAAGGAGTAAGAATTATTGTCTGACGGAAATGTAATTTGGTTGAAGTATTGGCCGGTGAAGGGGGAGCACCAGGTCTGTAATATCAAAGAAATCAATATGGCGGCCAAGACCTCGCGAACTGGCGGCACGCTACCGACTGTTTCCATTTAACTTATATTTAGCTCTCTTGAGAATCGATGGGTTAGCGCCTTCTCAGGATATGGCAAGATGCTTTGTACTGGCTAGAATATCAATGTTGAACACATTTTCACATTTTATTTGTGTTCGGAAATTAGTTTATCAAAGCATTAGTATAAAATATTAACTAGCAAAACGCAGTTATTTTAATAGAACAATTACAATGGTACAAAATGTGTTCGTTAAATCGTCTGAACACAACCATATTAAACAATTATAACCATCAAATAAATATTTACCCGAGTTTGATGGCTGTGAACCGAGGTCTTAGTTGACCCTGGAAATAAAAACAAAACATATCAATAATATAATCAGCGCCCAACAGGTTTATAAAACTAAATTGTGTGCTTAGTATCAACTATTTCTATTTAATTTAGTATAACGAACTTGGTTGAAGGAAATTCATTTTTCCAAACCACTTAGGAGTGAGACTTATACAGGTCTTACCAAAATTAATTTATTAGTGTATTCAATTTTCTTGACGGCAAGGTAAATGAGTATGTGATATTTATTCAGTCTACTAACAATGATCAAAGTGATTATATTTATGCGCTACAGTAAAAATATTTCGTTTGTCCCATTTAAATGATTAATATACTAGATTGTTCAGGGATTCTACTACTCAGGTTATCCCGTTACTACAGCTTTTAAAGTTTGAAAAAATGGTATTATATTCTCGACCTTTCAATTTTTCTCTATATATATATATATATATATATATATATATATATATATTACAAATTTACTTCCCAAAGACAAAATCTTTTTGCTTTAAATATGAAAAGGCCCATATTTACTTTTTCCACCAAAAATATTGATAACTTAGAATCAGGTGTGTCAAAAGGTCTATGTACTCTCGTTCTGCGTAAATAAAAAATCACCGACTTTAATAGTAGTTTAACATTATGCTAAACCAAACATATTTACAAAACTGATAACAATTGCAAGTCATTTATCAAGTTATTTTCAACTCTGTTATGTTAGCTCTGTTTTGAGGATATACTGCACACAACAGTTGGTTTGTTACACAGTACAGTAGGGCAGTAGGCGGTATAGCCGCGGAGTTGCGGTTGTTGGACGTACCATGTGGTGGCGGCGGTGTACGAGGACTGCTGACCGACGACTTATGTGGTCTCCCCGCCTGAAACAACCCCATCTACTGTTACAGGCTCAACTACGAACTATACATTAATATATATAAACATTTATTCGTTCTAAGATTTGTAGTACGATATAAGTAATTAAAAAAAATACATTTTGTGACAGATTTTTTGCTAGTAGTTAACGAGTGTAGACTAAATATTGTCATAAATATTTTTAATTATTGTCCTATTTACCTTTTATATAATATAACTAACTTATCCACTATGTGAATTCAATGAAATTCATAGCTAATTAAATATTTCCTTTTTTTACATAATTTGGAGCCGATGAGGAATAATTTCAATGTTACGGCGCAATTATAATTTTTTATTATGAACGATATGCATTAATTATGCTATATGATATAGTATAATTGATATGGTTTAGGATAAAATTCATCAGAGTTCAAGTCTGCCTTGTGAAAACACTATTTCAATATCCGATGAACGATACGGAAATTTCATCGATGCTTGTGACTTCAAGCTTAAGATTAAATGATAAGTCAAAAGTATTTTTTCTGTATTGAACTGTATATTTGTTATTGCCAACAACTTAAAAGGTTCTGTGCAAGTAATAATTTATAGTAAAAATATGAAACAGTACAATCTGTCAAATAAAATCTGCCTGTAAATAAAAGCACTCGTATTGAATACATAGATTAACGCACTCTTGTATAAAGAACCTGGATAGAGCATGTTTTACAATACATCACAATCCCTACACAATCGTACAACAGGGTATTCGGCTACATCATATACAAGGGATTACAGCATTGATACTTCTGATCACCATTAACAATCATTACTATTGATCTAGGGATTTCTAAAACGACCCCGAATATCATTGTACCACATTATTTCATTATAGATGTTTACCATACAACGTTACGTATGGATTTAAAAGAAATGTTTAAAGTTTATTCCTAATTTTTACTATTTGTAAAATATTTTTTTCATATTAACGTTATGATATGAAGCGGAAGCGAGGTGGAAGTGGAGAGGTTGGGAATGTAAACGGCATCGATTTGTTACCGTCCAGCTTCGGCCTCGGAAATATTATAATAGCCACCTCTGCCGATCATTATTTATTTACCAACACAAACAGAATACTCACTGTTCATTTTACGTTTTATAACCAGGTGAAGTAAAACCAAATGCTTTAATGTTAAATATAACGACATTTGTTTAAACAACGAACCAATACATATAATTAAAAAAAAAAACAAGATTAAAGTAAAAATACAATAAAAATACCCCCGCCGCAGCAAACCTGCCGACTAAGCGAATTTCCATTTGTCTGAATTGATTTTCAGTTAAATATATTTTAATAACATTAGGTTTAACGAGTACCTAGGTTTGCTGCTACAAGGAAACTAATGAAGTGTGTTTTTGAGTAAAATATTGATAGCTTAGTACAAAATAAATAAATTTGCCAAGTTTGATAGAAATATATCCATAAACAAGCAAACTACAACATTTGACAATATTCTCCATAAGAATAACATGGGAATTTTAAATTTAAAATTTTTAAAATTTTCTCCGTTACTAACAATCAAACAAAAATACTTTTATATACTAAATTATTTTTTTTTTAAGCTCTTTAAAAAGGTCTAAAGAGAAATCGGGAAATTTTGTGTTTTGGGGGTCAAAAGTGAGAAAAACCAATTTTTACCCCATAAAACCCCCCGTAAAGCCCCGTTCCCATGGTCCGATCTTGCTGGTTCGCGAACTCATTCAAGTTTATCCCGCTTTACACCTTTAAACCAAATTTCATCAAAATCGGACAAAAATTACTCAAGTTATCGCGTTCACGGACGTATATATATATATACATATATAAAAATTTGAACGAATGGTGTTTTTGGCCTCTGGGGACATCAAAATGAAAAAGTAAATCGGTCCCGGGTCTAGGTCTTACCGTGCCCCCTACGGTAATAGCTACTTCCCTATAGGGAAATTCGCTAATAAGGCTTTTATTAAGCTATCAGAAGTTAAAATATACAGATTGTTTTAATTTTTAAAGCGATTACTAGCAAGGACAGATTAACATAAGCTTTAACGGGTGTTTCAAAAATCAGTTTACCGAGTAAGTGTATTTATTTGAAGCAAATTATAAATCTATTTTATTTATATTATGATTTTATTGAAACTGAATTTACGTTGTTTAGGGCTTAAAATTCTCTTGCGATGGCTGCTCTCAATTGCAGAGCATCTAGGGGACTTCATTTTTAATGATCCCCAAAATTAGAAAAGTCCAACCGTGTAAGATCCAAGACCTTGGAGGCCAATCAATTCGCAAGATAATTTGAAGCCCAAACACCAATAAAAATCCAGGCAAAAAGATTGTAAACATTTTGTAAAAAACGCTGTTAAAAATGCAATGAAGTTAGTGGAAAGCATTTCGAACAATTATTTTAACCTTAAAACCTATGTGTGGTGTAAATTCAGTGTAAATAAAATTATAATATACCTAAATAAAATTGATTTATTAATTGCTTCAAACAAATACATTTACTCGGTAAACTGATTTTTGAAAAGCCCGTTATTTAAGGTTTTTAGCTAGGTTTTCGAAATCGGCCTAAGTCAAGTTCGTAAAGTTGAGTTTCTTAACAAACGAGGACCTTGTAGTAATGTGCAATTAGTGAAAAAAAAACTGCCCAACCTTAGCATCCAAAGTGAAAGCTAACCTTCGACTCCATAATGTTTGATATAGTTCCAGTAATGTATATTACATAAGTTTTGCCGTTTTTAGCGTCAGAATTTCTGAAAAGGGAGAAGGGGTGGATAAAAGTTGAAAGTTGGTACTTTTTAAGTTTGTAATGTATTTTTTTTACTATACGTTTCAGCACAAGCCACGTAATTAAAAACAAATAATTTCAGATACATTTTAAATAAGACTGGTCCTATTTTAATCTTGCTAAAGTTAGCGTTTGCAGATCTACAAAAGGTTAAAAATATTTTTTTCAAACATTTTAACGCTTTGTACCCGTCGACAAACAGGAAACAATGTGACAACACAATGTTTGGTTGTCACAACGCTCCTCAATATTTAAACCAGGCTGGCGTTCCTGGCCATACGACTACAACACTACGAAACTACATTTTTGTGTACAGGATACTGTTTTTATTTATTTTTTTGCCAAATTGTGATTTTAGTGGCCTACGTTAGTGATAAGCCTAGCTGGGCCCGTCGATGGGTGCTACTTTTTATAAAAAAAAAACTTCCAAAAAACCAAACTGAGTATATTTCATAAAGAATCCCAACGATTGGGTAACCCTCATACACTCACTTGCGATCACGCCTATATATACTTTTCGAATCTTGATATCAGGCCTTTAGGGCTAGAAAACTAACGGAAAAAGAAAAACCCCATTAGTTGCAGATATAATGTATTTTATAAAATTAGTAGATAATCGGCTCAATATAAATTACTTAATTGATTTTTTATACTTTACGAAATTAGTACTTCTTTCCTTTTTTATCCTTTTCTATGTAAGTGGCTTAAACCATTGAAATAGAACGTGTTTTAGTTGTAAGATAAGGCTAAATAAAGTGCACTCTGACTAATTTTGCCCTACTTTTAACCAAATACGTTCTATTTCAGGTTTTGGCCGTTCGATCTTTTTGTTCTTGGTGTCGTTTGATAGAAAACTAAATATGCAAAAAAGAGGCTTTTTAACTTTTTAGTGTTAGTTTTTTTAGTGTTGTTAACATTATCCATTTTCGAGTTATAAAAATTAAAACGGCCGCCATTTTGAAATTTATTACCGACCAAGTTATTTTTTCCCCCCATAATAGTTCTTGTGTACGTTAAAATGCTTGCCAAATCATATGTAACATTACATTTAACATGATCTAAACTATAACGTAAACATGCATAATCCTCGGTTGAAAATTTCTAAGATAAAAATAGTTATATATAAAAAAAACCAAATTGCGGATATCTAGGTAAATATGCATTTTCGGACTCACATCCAAGGAAAACTTTTTTCTTCATTTTATTATGAGGATTCATATCCCAAAGTCCTGAAACGTTTTTTATAGACACCCTGTTTAATTACTAAGCGAACGTAAACAGACGCAATACATTAGATCAAATTAAAACAAAACAAAAAGACAATTAGTACAAAATTATATAAATAAACCAATCAATACTATACAAATTATATGGGGTTATAAGAAAATAACGAAGTCTTAAAGTACAGGAGCCTATAAAATAAACTGTACTTGACAAGAGCTGTTAAAAAACTTATAATACGTTGGAAAATCTGTTTCAGGAAGGGTTTAAAGCCAACCGGGATTCCGCCTAATCCAGTTCGCTGAGCGACCCTCGCTGAATATTTCAAACGCGTAATTGGTTTAAACAGGGTTGGATTGCTTATAAACGCGGGTTAACCCTTTACACCTTTGATTGCCTGCGCGGTGCTCAAGTATCGGAATAATTATCACCACCCTACACACACGTTGCACCTCTTCTATTAGAGAAAACTGTTAACTGTAAGTGTCGAGGTAAAAAATACGTTTGTCACCAACAAGTATTTAGAATTAGAAAGTTGTGTTACTGTAAACATTATTTATTTAATTTAAAACAGCAGTTTTTGGATCTCTATCTACCTAGGTTTATTTACTTTGAACACTCTTCGAACGGGTTTGAAGACTAGACGCGCCGTTTATCAACATGTTTAAAACACTGGGGTTTATGATTTTTAACTTATTACGAGAAACTGTTTCAAATAATATATTTTCTGAAGCTAAAGTGTTTCTTTTAAATTACCTACAATTTTATCATAGCTTAGAATCAGTAAAGGTAATTTTTAAATACCCCCTATAGTAAATAAAATCGATATTATAATTTAAATAAGCAAAGGAGGAAAAATACTGTATTTTTCAAATACCAAGAACTGCTTTTAAATATTGCAATTCCACTTCAAATACAGCTTTGTTCTATGCTTCTTTTGTTAATTGAGAGTGCTTTTATCATTACTTAAATTGCAAAAAATATTCCACTTTATAATCATCTATACTAATAAAAATGCAAAATAGAATTTAATCAGTGGGTACTTTTTTTACATACCAAATATAATTTAATCAGTGAGTATGTTTTTAACAGAATTAATTAAATTTACTGAACATATTTGTTTCGTTGTAGTTGTGATAGATAAGAATCCATAACTGTAAATGCGTATTAAACGGTTTATTATTTTACACTTTAAATTAAAAAAAGGAATGCAATATTTTGATCAGTATTTCAATGACATTTTTTGAATGCATTCACTCAATAATCAAATTAATAATTGGGTCCATGTACCAATAAAACAACAATTAATCATATAACCTTATTGCATTCTGGATACCTCAATTTAGACAGAAAAAACAAACACAATTTCTCCTGTAAAACGAAAGAAGTAATATTCTAAATGGAAAGATAACAGTTTAATGTGATACACATGAGTTCTGCGAGGCATATATGTAACTGCTGTTCAAACCATAACTCCTCCATGTTTCCTTTGAATATTTATTTCTCTCGAACACTATTTATATTTGTAATTATTAGTATAGTTAGGACAACTTGTTACTTCAAGTAAGTATTATTCAAGTAAGTAAGTATTGCAATTCTAAAACCTACTTTAAATGCTTAACTTTTTTTTTGATTGCGTGAGCGATTGGTATGAATCAATTATTAATATATCTCAAAACAAGGATTGTATCATAAATAATAATATAGTTTCCACGTTCGTGTGTGGTGTAACGTATAGGTATTTATGTAGTATAGTTATAATAATTCAAAATGTATAGGTTCACTATGATTCTGCAATATCATCGTACTAATCATGGTGGATTATTTCAGCTCATTAATTTTCATGCTAATGCATTACATCAATCAAACAGTACTTTTATTCATTTTGTGTTATATAAAAACCTAACCAAGATTAAATCTATAATGATTTAATCTGTGAGATAAGTAATAAATAAAACAAACAAGTGTATATCTGGTTTAAGTGCTGCAATTATATATCGTTACCTCATATCCTTCCTTCAAAGTGTCGCTGGCTGAAACAAATGCTCATATTATACATCAACCATGGTAAACCACTTAAATAGAAAAGAATACGAATTTTCATGCAGTATTCAACATTTAATACATCAAAGGTTCTTTTTTTAAATTCATTCCCAGCTATTAGCTACCCAAAATAATATATAAGCCAAATTTACGTCATTAATGATATGTAATAATGTATTGACATTGGTGGTATACTGTGAAAAAAACGTAACCTATACCATGCTGTGTTAACCCGAAATTGTAATAGAATACTGTACTGAAATAAATCGTAACCGGTAGCATACTGTGTAATAGTAAAATTAAATTGATATCATACTTTTCAATCTAAACGTGACTGATAGCATACCGTGTCAAAATAAAACTGCATCGCTATAATACTGTGTTTAAATGAAATAGCAGCCGTAGTGCAATGTTTTACAACGAATTGTCACGTTCCAAAGTTGTTTTTTCAATAGAATACTATTGCAAAACAAAACATCAACAGAAGAATAGTGTGACAAAACTGGATTGCTTCGGAATTATACATGTTAAAACAAATACATGTTAACAATGTAAGAACAAAACTAATCAGATACCAGTCCGTTTTAAAACGAAATGACATTGATAACATAATGTGTTACTTGATCAAAGATAAACATCATGATGAATGTGAGTGCAGCGGAAAGTTGGCATCGGACTGGATGAATCCAGGGAAGATCATTAATTCATGTCGAGAGCGTGATTCATGTAGGAAGGTCGAATATTGTAAAGGGTTCTGTTTTACATCGTTCATAAAATAAATCTTCTACTTCCTTCCGTACCTGAAGGTTGGCGTCGGAGTCATTTATTTCATCGCTGTACTGGATTCTGCTTATACCAATACCTAAATATAAACTTTATACCAAAGAATGTGGTTGAAATCTTACAGATTAAAAACATTTATGAATGTGCTAATAAATACAGATCTAACTTTTGTCAATTTGAGACGTTGTTTTTGTTTTATGTCCAAGTGTCTTTCATCACTATTTTGTATGATTATCAATATTAAAATGTCAATAAATTTGAATAATCGATATATATATATATACATACAGGGTATTAATCGCAACCAAAATTAATAGTCCTGTGAGAAAAATGTTTATCACAAAAATACATTATATGTTGGTATCCCTGTTTTCTTTACTCCATTTCCGTTCAGCTGATACGTGTTGTTGCATGGTTATCTATGAGGTTTGAGTGTTACTTTTAATTAGTTGGAAATAAGACGAAACATGGCGTTTCTCAAATCTCGAAAAGCTGGAAAAATTCGTAGAAAGTTTATCATTGTTTTTATGCCATGAAAGGTTTGAAATTAAGTTGCCTAGTGTGATTCCCATATGTAATAAATCACCTATACGTATCCTACTGTACGGATTATTAACGTAAGCTAGTTAAAGAAATCCTAATTTAAATTCAAGGAAATTTTTAGTATCTAGAATTTAGTACAAATCTAATCAGGCTAGGTACATGCACAGAAACTGAATACCAAACCTTTCTTGCCATAAAACGAAAGATTAACCTTCAACATATTATTCTAACTCTTCGAGAATGGGGAAACGTTATGTTGAGTTTCATTTAAAATAACTTCCCAATAACTATAAACCTTATTGATAGCTATGCAACAACACATATCAGCTGATCAGCAATGTAGTAAATAAAATAAGGATGCCAAAATATGTCTTTTTTTCATTAAAATGTGTCTCACAGTACTTTTAACTTGGGCTGAGCGTAAAAAAACATCGTATGTAATATACATTCATATGCATTGTCAAATTAATTATAGGTATCATTGAGATCAAAACGCGGTGAAAGAGAGAGCTTGTGTTATAATGTTTCTGCGTGGCAATAATCAAAGGTCAAAGGTGGATACACATTGGTGGGTCATCGACGGATTGAAAAGTTAATTAAATTCCCGTCTCATGATACGTAAAACTCATCAATTTAGTGTTTGTCCACTAATATATTGTCTCTCAATATCTGTTATTGAATAAAAATATCATTGTAGGGATAACATGTATTAAACTTTTTTTTTAACTTACATTCTAAGATATTTACACAACAATAAATGCCACATTGTAAAATAAAACTTATTTTATCCTTATTATATTATATTTATATTGCGGTCAATGCGGTTACATATAAAAAGAACCGCGGTTCTTATAAGCGTATGCGGTTACTTATAAAAAGCAATACACTTTTTACTCATATTACTAATACATTTTTACTAAACCACTTAACTATTATATTTAAGGTAAACCCCTGTACACAATGTATCCATGTATCGCAGTCAGAATGCAATACCATTCTCTTACCACAAAGTAACAAAGATATTGTCTCTAATTAATGCAGACTCAATTAGGAAGAATAAACACAGAAACAGCAGCAAAGCAAACACTATCTGTAACTAAAACTGGGTGTTTCAGTTATCGTTGGTTAAGTGAATTACATTCGATCTACTTTTTATAGCACTCACGTTTAGCTGCTTTCTAATAATAATCTGGCAATATTTTAAAATAACTAAATGCATTCAGCATATCAATGAATCCTGTCGTTGATATTGACAAATGCTTAGTTTTTTTATCAAGATTTATTTTTCTTCTTAGCATACAAAACGTTTTATCGATACAACACCTGTAAATTTTACGTTCAGGATGCACATCAGTAACGGTGTTCCTTAAAACCGAGCTCTAAGTTCGCTTTTATGAATTGTATACGTTTAATAACAAATTGTTTTCCTATTTTTTATTTAACTCACTATGGATGGATACAACATATTCCAACTTGAACCACTTGTGAGGATTTTGCCCCAAGTAGTTGTCCAAAGCTCTTATTTCTCCTTAAAGTCATAATCAAGTTGGGTGTCTTATGCATGTCTACACTTTGCACGTTATCATACTATAGGTTTGATGAGTACGTGTATGTTATTAGGCATTTTACGACGATTTACCAACCAATAACTGGTGAATTTGAAATAAACTCCCCCCCCTTATTTCCCCCCCTCCTAAAATTACTTAATCGCAAATTATGTTATGTTTGATTATAAATCACCAAGATAATATATTTTATTTCCGAGCAGGGTGTGGTAATACGGGTTTAGACCGATACCTTTACATTCTGAAATACAGTAGGTTTTATAATCTCTGTAACGGCAGAAGTCATTATACTCGAGGTATAAAAAGCTAAAGGCGTAAAGATAATAGCTATAATGACAGGGAAGCATAACAATGGATCGTGATAGCTGTCAGGACAGAACGATAACCAAGTGACGTCGAGAGTTCGGTTTGTGAGTGCTTCCATGACAGAACCGATAAATTGTCATATTGGGATAATGATTTGCAGCTGCTGTCACAACAGCAAAGTAATGCGGCACTGTAATGATGTCATGATTATAGTTTGTCATGACAGTACTAGCGTTACTGTTATAGATGTCATGACAAAACGGTTATAAAATAAAGTCGACAGTATGGCGTATATATTGTTGTTTGTACAGAACAAAAATAGTGGTGCTGATAGAATAAAATCTCAATTCAATCATATCACAACGAATATAAACTGTCTCCGAGAACAAATTTTGTAACTTATGTCTTTACAGAGCAGTTACATAGTGATATTGAGAGTACGGTGTAAAATTGTTTTCATGACAGAACGGATACTAAGTGACGTTAAGAGTGTGGTTGACAAACACCAGACGGGAAGTAAACCTCTTAGTGTTAATGGATGTCTTTATCTTTGCGTTCAAGTGCGTTTTGGCCGATGAAAAGAACTCCTTAAAGACTGAATCATCGTAACCACGCTTTTTCTCTAAAAACCTGCACCATTCTAGTTTTGTTGAAGAAAAACTGTTTTATCAAATGCAGGTACAGTAATGTTTTTAAATTATATTGTTGAGATACAGAATGGGGTTAAACAATAGTTTTCCTCAAACAGATATTGAATTTCAAAACAGTTTCTATAACACAATCAGACTGACCTAATGACAGAAAGTTGCCTAATTTGTTGTATATGAGACACATAGGGATTGTCTCAAGCTTATGGACAAATACTCAGTAGTTGCAAATTGAAGTTTGATCTTCTAGAATCCATCTATCTCTGGCATAATCAGCAGCTCAGATGTCTAGCTTTTTATTGGTTGGATGAGAATTCATCCTTAGGAATTTTTTATATAGTCTATAATTATTCTATTAATAGAGACATTTTATAGTGGAGATATCTTTACTAAAATACTCCCTTAAAATTGTTATATTTATTTCCTATTTAAATACTGTGCTAGTACCACAGCTGCACAACTAACCAATTAATCAGGTTTTTTGTATATATTGCACTGTTTGTTTGGTATAGATGGACCAATTTATAAACTAAATTCAATGCGGGTTTCTAGTTTACACCCCTTTTCGATCACACTTGCTAACCTCATAGATTGAGGTGTCATTAATGGTAACTAAAAAGGCCATATCATCTAGGGCTTCATTCCTCTTACGTTTGATTCATTTTTTAGAGTCGGTTTTAAAGATTCAGTGATGATGCCCTCTTTCTTTATAAAGTTTTAAATATGTATTGAAATTTAGTAGCTGATCGTTAGGCTGAATGTTTGACTTCAGTAAGCATGTAAACAATAGACGGAATAGCTTATAAAAATGGATTTTAAATATGCTATTTTATGATAACTATAAACTGATTGAGGTAGGTAAATTACTCTTTATTGATTACTCTTGAATTACCATTCTTGTATTGAAGAATTTAGTTTATTGTAAATTAGTAGTTTTACAGTGAACCACATTATATTTGACACTTAAAAGTGTATTGCAATATTCACTTTGCCTCGGAAACTAGTTTTGAACACAGTTTAAATGCGCAATGTGTTCATAAGCCCCCCTCTTGTATTTAAAATGTAGCAAATTTTGTTTCGATTCAGTCTTAGGTTGTATATTTTACACATTAATGGTTTAACTGTTGAGAATCCCATTCATTGCGGGTGTTCCCCAGGGCCACATCTAGCCCTCAATGAATACTGTAGTATGGACAAACTTGGCCCGTTAGCTCCAGCTCACCCCAAGACAATATCATTTAGTTACACTCTGAGATATTAGGTTAAATAACACTAAAACAACTACATAATAAATTTGTGAACCACTTTGTTCCTCAAGGAAACTGTTAAAGTAATACAATAACTATGTATACCTATTTCTAAAATAGATTGCTGCACAAGTATTGAAAATTATTAATTACACATGAATGTTTTACCTTAGGATACTAATCAGCACCGATATAGCACAGGCAATAATAGATTTTTACTATTTCAAGCAACATGACCAAGTTAATCTCCTTTACATACTTTAAAACTTTCTCTCGTATATAGTACTACTTGAATTTTAATTAGCATTAATTAATCCCGGTGAGATATATTCAGCTTATTTGTAGTTTGAGGAAAGTTATAGAGAACCTCACTTCAATTTAAAATTAGATTAAGAATAACATTACTAAACTGTTGTCATAATTTTCAAACTTGATGGCTACCACAACCTGGGACGGAGTTATAACATCTCCTGTTGAACAGGAAGGCAGACGACAATAGTATATCAAGCTGCCATATTGTAAACAATACATCTCCCGACTGCCAACTGATACCAGATGTAATTGCTGTTCGGCCGGAAGTGATAACAATCAAGGTCTATGGAATGACGAATTATTCATGAAATACCCAATCAAATTGACTAGGAGTATCTACTTGTCGCTACCAATCTGTATTACCTGTATCGCGATTTTGTCCGTAGAAGGGTGATGAATAACTATAACTTTTTTTGTGAATTTATCATTCAACTAAGATTTTCAATTCCAAACTATTACATTGTTATTACACATTGTCTAATGAAATTATTGAATCAAATTAGCAGTACGAGACATAACCAAAATAACATAGTTGATCCTTTTAGATATAGTATGCTAGTTAATTAGTTAATTTTGTTAATGAGATAAGTTTTAGAATTAGTTTCCAATAGTTTTTATAGTATGGGCTGGCAATGGGTTAAACTAGTGTGCATATTTAAACGGTTAAAACTTTAAAAATTAAAACTTATTCGAAAAGCTATGAAGATATTTAACTTCTGGAGTTACGTTATTTACTCAAAACATATCCACGCTGTGAATTCAAATCGTTCATTTATAATGTTTCAAAAGCCGAAAAGTTAAACAAAAGGTTTTATTCATTTAATAAACGTCAGCACAGACCATTTGTATCTTACATATTCCTTGAATATTGTTTCAACCAAATGCAATAAGTTAAGGAATAATTTATATATCACTTTCAGGGTACAAGATAATTTTGTAGATGAGATCGGCATAGATGCTTTTTATTTGTAACTAAGTCGGAACTGTAAAAAAATATGAATAAATTACATGATCATTTGTTCAATACTTATGAACTTGTTTATTTGTGACTTAATCTGTATCGTTTATTAATACGGGAATTGAACGAAAGTATCAGAAATTGATGCAGCTAATGTACATCATTAACATTAATGTGGTTATTCAATATTGAAGTTTTAGCTGGTGTACAGACATCAACAAATTAACGTTAGGCTTACATCGCAACACAGCCGGGTGAACCGCAGAGCAACAAGTAGTTAAGTGTTACTCAGCTATGCAACACATTTGAGTCAAGATATTGATAAATTGAGCGGAAGAGTACAGTTTATGTTACATAAATATAAACAGCCGTAAATGTAAGCAATTTAAACCTATAGTTTTACATATCCTCGTCAAATAAGGCTATCAAATTAGATTCATATTTTAAAAACATTATTCCTCTTAAATTGATGTAACCATTTAAATTTCAGTGTTTATCAAACGATATATTTTGGACGCCACCGGTTAATTCTTATAAATCTAAATACAAACAAATGAGTAAGTTTCCTGGTGAGACACTACACTAGTCACCACACTGCCACTACCACTAGCGCATACCGTGTAGCTGGAGCAGTACGAGCACTACCACTGCTGCGGCCACCATGGCGGCGCCACTCACTGTCACTGAGACCCACCGTCCGTTGTGTGGTGGTGCTGCCGCCCCAGCGCCGGCGCCACCCCAGCCACCCCCTCGGCCTAATTGACTCCACCTTGTCCATCGCAATAAGCGCTCACAATTGCATTGTCATGTCATCGTTTATTGTACCCTCCACTGAAGAGTGTGCCAATAACTAGATTGGTTTCCGTCAGCTGAGTCCTTTGAATGTTATTTTTGTGTACACTTTGTTCTTCAAATAAAAACTTTGAAGTATTACATAAATTTCATACTGACTTGTTAGTTTTTGTCTTTTAACAGTGGTGTTTTAGGTAGAATGGACTTTACTGTACAAGCGGCTTGGTTAGATTTCAAAATACACGATCGATAAAATTAGGTTACAAGATGGTGGATTGGTCTCTAGATTGTTATGAATCAGACAAGTGTATAAACCTTCGGTTTATATCAAACCTTCCTATGTTGTATTACAATTTAAAACCATCTGGTTAGAAGGGCAAATACATAGCACTAGTTAGTAAGTGCTTGAATGATAGTTTTGATGTATCGTGTCATTTTCTGGGCACATTATAACAATGGTAATAAACATAAAAATGTTGCATTATTTACTGCTGTCTTGATATTTTGTTGATATGTCTATTTGTTACACGTAGTATATATGTATGAGCTTTATGTAATTTATTCGTACGCTCTAAGTTTTAAGTTTTAACCAGAATTGTCCTGAAGGTCAGTCTGAAAACTGAGGAATGCTATTGAATAAAGATGTTTTACCTTCCCGCAAGTAGGTATCTATATAATTAATACGCTACATGAAACTTTGTCGGTTGAACTCCTCCGCCATTTCTTAACCGATTTTATCCATTGACGTCTCATTGGAAAGAGCGTCTCGCGTATATTTGCAAACTGGCCTTACACTTTTGAAAACGTCCCTTGGGCTCTGCCCCAGTGGCTTTGAAAGTTCCCATGTTATCCTTATAAAGAACATAATTGTTTACATTTTGATCAGCTGTAAAATTTAATTGCTGTTATTTATTTTTCAATTCAACGTATTACATTTACAGATTTAGTTGGAATTAAATATTGACTATTTTAATTTACATTCGTACATACAATGTAAAAAATCAAGAAAAGCCTGGACAATTTGATATATTTTAACAAATAAGAAAAATGAATTGACATGGTACTGTATTTCTTGAGCAATCATTGAAAGAATCGATTTGTTAACCAAGGAAACATAGGAAAGTCATAGAACTCCACCAAGTAGAAGAAATAGAGATTTTCAAAAAAACATTTACTATCGTTATCATCCTAATGAAGAACACCTACAACTAAAATATGAAGATTCACAAAAACAATAAACAAGGATGTTAGCCGAAGTGCTACTATTTTGTAGGAAACACAGACTTAACTTTATGATGATTGGCTAAGGAAAACCCTCTAAGGCTGAATTAAACTGGTACGGCAAGGACATTAAATATATTTTTTCATAAAAGTCAAGTGATTTTAAAATAATATAACTACATCCAAGAAACCTTAATTTAACTTTCATTGAAGGATTTGCATTATTCACTTTATTATTCACATTTAAGGGAAACAAAAAACCATCTGAACAACATTAGGCCTTTCAATTCTGCATTTATTTAGGTAAATATAGCTTACGTTATAACAGTAACTAGCCAAATTAATGCCAATTGAAGCAAATAAAATTGTGACAAAGAGGATATGCAGAAAATTATACAGTTCTTAAGTAATGTAAACAAAATGTTATCGCTATAAAAAAATGACTGAAATTTGTAAACGTACTGGCGACAATGGGTAATACAATGCAGACTTCATCATCATTGACGAAGATCAAGATGGACAACCTAATGCGGGGAACCTATAAGTGGGAAACATTTGTAGAATACATTAAAAAACCAAATCAGCTTTTGAAAAATGATAAAATAGTTAAAAGAAAATGTTGATTATATTAGGTACGTAATCTATGAGTTGAGTCTTTTAAACTCATCGCAAATTGTGACTTTTATTTGTTTTTAAATAAGTTAGGTATTCGTTTTAAATAACTACTTTACTTCTTTGCAATTGCTCGATTTCGAGCAACATCTTCATTAGTTTTTTTTATTTTTATTTATGACAAAAGCTAATTTGCAACCGAAAGGTGAGTGAGCGTAGCGAACGAACTTCAACCTAGAAGAGAGTTAGCGTAACGAACGAGCTAAATCTGAAGGCAAGTGAGCGCAGCGAACGAGCTCCAACCTAAAGGCGAGTAAGCGTAGCAAACGAACTACAACCAGGACGTGATTGAGCGATGCGAACGAGCTCATCTTGAAAATGAACGAGCATTTTACATAAAACCACATTAGGACAGGACGACATCTGTCGGGCCAGTTAGTCTAAAAGTGATACAATCAAATTTTATGTAAACGGTTAAGGCCATTTACCAAATAAAAATATAGGCATATGGAACATCAAAATGAAGCTTAGAGTGTGTAGATTTGCCGAAAAGTATTTATATGGACGAACTTTCTAAGGGCTCTGTCCCACAGGCTGATTTCCAAAGGGCTACACCTGGCATGCTTCCAAAGTTTACATGATTTAATTTAATTCAGTTAATGAAACAGCTGGTCAGTACAATGAAGTGGTGTTTGTTTATTTAGGCCTACTCGAAAATAGTATATTACGTTACTAGTCCGGAAAACAGGTGTTTACCGGACGAGCGTGGTCGTTCCCGCGCGAGACGAAGTCGAGTGCGGGATTACCATACGAGTACGGTAAACACATTTTGGACGAGTAACGTACGATATTTTTCGCCATTACTACCCTAAAATATATTATTAATAAAATATTTAACTTATACTGTTTTAAGGACTTGCTATCACTACACATAACCTCTCAGACTCAGAGAGGTTATGTTATTGTTTGTAACCACTTACAGCAATTTAGAATACGACTTCTTCTTCTACCTTAATCTAACACTTAACCTATAACTTTAAAAAACTGTCAAAATCCGTCATATTTTCCAATAGTTCTTAATATTTTTCATCTAGTTTAAATCTGTAGACAATATAAGTAGTTATTAGAATAAAAGTAACTATACAGATTTTTACCTAATTATAATATAATCCACTAATTGTAATCACTTTCAACTGATTGAATCAAGAGCTTACGAATCATTTACATTAGGTAAGTACACATTTACAATTAATTTTTTAATACAGTACAAGTTTACAGTTAACTAATAGCAAATATGGGAACTATTTAAGAAAATATGACGGATTTTGATCTAAAGATAAAACAAATTAAGAACCAAACCAAACCTTTAATTTACAAAATGAAACAGACAACCATAAGCTTAGGCCTATAAGTTAGGTAGGCCTACCTTAACTTTACCAGCAAGCAACAAATGGATAAAGGCATAAGTTATTGGATTAGTGGATTAAATGCCTGGGCTAATCAAAAACTTAACTTAGTAGGCTAAGTACTGATTGTTATGGTGATAACTTAGGTCTAAAGTATAAGTTAAATAAAAACTATACCTGAATAATTAAAACAAAATTTAAATCGGCTTAGCAGTGAACTAACAGCTAGGATACAAACAATCATAGGCCTAACTTAACTTGTATCATGTTTATCCTGACCTTATCGGTAACAAATAAATAAGTATAAGATCAAATGTCTAGCCTAATTTAGGACCTAGCAGTCATTAACTTATTGATTTATAACCAGGCCTAGCTTATAGCCTAAATAAAACATCATTCTCAAGCAATTAAAACAAGCAATTGGTTTATTGTTATAACTAATCTTGTTACTTATCCGGTTACAAATAAATAAAATAAGTGTTGGATAAAGTGTTTAGGCTAATGTAAAACCTAGCATGTATTCTGTATTATAACTTTAATTAATTAAATCATAAATCTGGTAAGAAGACCATGTTTTAGACAGGCTGTTCTTACTAGGGCCTTCTTAGTAGGGCCTATTACGAACTAACAATAACAGTTAGGCTACCAAAACATGCATTAAGTTTAGGCCTAACTAATCTTAATAAGTTCAGGGCCTATGGAACGTAAAATTGAAAGTGCAGTTTGTATTGTTAGAAATATTAATTCCATTCATTGGCAGTGCATTATTTACAACAGAGATGTTGTCCAACCCCGTAAATGAAGGTGTTGAAGCAGTGTCTACAGTCTGTAAATTACACTGCTGATCTGAATCAATAGGCCTACTGTTAGTAGAAGAGTTAGGGTTAGGCCTATTTGCACTAATTTCAGTTGACTTGCTAAACAAAGTTTGTGACACAGCAATTTTCCCCCTTACAGAGTTTTCAATATATCCTTCTGCAACAGCAGATGATTTCCAGCCCCCGTGCCTCTTAAGAGTGAGCAAGTCACCACCATTCTCTACTAGTATTGAGGCTGAGGTCCTTCTTAGAGCATGCCCTGTATATTCGCTCGGATTTTCCAACTCTAAGTATTCTGCTACTTGTTTCGGCACACACGCGATTTTATGCAGGCCAACGTTCTGGGCTACACATTTTCCATTTCGGTAGCAAATAAACAACTTATCAGTTTGTAAATGACCAGGTCTCAATGCAATATATTTGCGGTACAGATCACAAGGTTTGAATGGTACTCCGTCGTCTATAATCGTGAATGATCTTGATTTGTGGGTTTTGCCATCGCGGATATGTACCAACAAAAACCTACCGTTGTCTTCGATGTCATTGATAGTTAGTCTAGCAAGGTCGTCTCTTCGACAAGCCCCAAAAACACCAAAAATCAACACTATTTTACTTAGGAGAAAGGTCTGGTCTGGCGCTTCAAGTATGAATTGAGTTACTTGATCTGTAGACAAGGTTTTGGATTTTTTAGGTTTGTAACCCGTAGAAGCACGCTTAAGGTAAGCGATTGTTTTAGAGAATTTATCACAGTCTAAATTATCTTTAATTAACAAACAGCTTTTTATCATGGAAAATTTTGACCAAAGAGTTGAAGGTTTCATACATTTTGACAGACGAGACACGTAAACAAGCATGCAGTCATCATTTACTCTCGTGATGTTGTTTTCCTTACAAAAATTACGAAACAATTCGTACTCCTTTTCATACCTATTCTTAGATTTTTCAGGAAGTAGGTTTAGCGTAACTAGATTTGCTTCCTCTTGTATGTCCATTTCCAACTCATTAAAATGCATTTTAGGCTATTAATTTATTAGCTAATTGTAGCGTGAAGATAACATTTAATTAATGGCGTACGCCTTCTTCTTCTTATTGACTGACAACGGCAACAATCACTAGGCCTTCTCAATAACTAAAAATATACCTAATAAAACCAGCTGATTGGTGTCCGGTAAAACTCATTGCAGCACAGTATCACGCAATGAAACCCCATTTGATTAAGCTGGCGGCAAACAGCTGTTTTCTGGACTAAATCCTTGCGTGGGAAGTTCGTTAAAACAGTGTAGTGTGGCGAAAAGATGTTTTTGACACTTTATGTAGATTTAGGAGGGTTATGTTTGGTTTTAGAGAAAGGTTGCATACGTTTTGTAAAGTATTGCTCAAAGTTTCATTTTGTAGCTTATACAGGGTGTTCATTTGAAAACTTTCCATATCTGTTGTGTGCAAAGGTAAGGCTTTTAACACTTGTTTGTTCTCATTTCCCCCTAATTTGGACATGCCAAATCCAATAAAATTATTTTCAATTTCGAAAAATGCCCCAAAAGGGCCCAATTTGGGGGGTAGGGGTGCTTTTTGAGAAATTTTCAAATGTAAACATGGGTTGTGTGATACATCAATTTAAAGGTCTAATCACACCGACTATTTTGGTGCAATAAAAATGTAATTATCTTTAACCGTATTTACAGGGTGGGTCAAAACGTTTTTAAAAAGGACTTTGAAGTTAAGTGCCGTATTACCCAAACTACTGAACGGAACAGCGCCAAATTTCTTTCCAAGCTTATTCTTGATCTACTCTTTAAGATAACTTGTAATAAGGGCATTTTCCATGTTATCTTCTAATTTTTAAAAAATCTCAAATTTTAAGAATAAAAGAAAGGTGAAAACTCAAAATTCTTAAATAGCAAGGTACGACAAATTTCATACCACGTGAAAGGTCCTTTTTAAACAAACATTTTACGTATTTAAGTTTTCTTTCTATCTCTTACCGTTTAAAAATTGCAGTAGAAAAACTGAATTTTCCATAGTAATATTGTAACTAGTTTTCTAATAAAACAGCCAAAATTCGTCTCAAGACACATTTAATGGTGCATTAACTGAAGGAAACAATTCATAATTATTGATACCCTGATTGACAAACAAGTCGTTACGTTTTAATTTGTGAAAAACAAGTCTTATAGCTGATGAGGACAACCTACATGTGGGCTGCTTTCTGTAGTACCATTGACTAGTCAACGGTGTACTAATTTCAAAAAGTACTATTTTCTGTAGCATCTAATCGAATATGGTGTACACTTAAAAAAAATAGACTTTATTTTTACTTATTGGGCAGAACAAAAGTGTTTCAGGATAACTGCAAAGTGTTTAACAATAGATATCCAGGTAAGACCTTAAGTCATAAAGCTGTAAATGATTTGGTTAAGAAATTTCTGAAACTGGCTCAGTTCCCAATGAGAAAAAAACAGGATGAAGGGTCCAAGATGAACTGACACAAGTAAAAGTTGTTTGATCAATTTGTAATTAATCATAATACATCGTTGAGCAAAGTGCAATGTGTTTTGTTAGAAAACTAGTTATAATTTTACCATAGAAAATTCAGTTTTTCTACTGCAATTTTTAAACGGTAAGAGATAGAAAGAAAACTTAAATACGTAAAATGTTTGTTTAAAAAGGACCTTTCACGTGGTATGAAATTTGTCATACCTTGCTATTTAAGAATTTTGAGTTTTCACCTTTCTTTTATTCTTAAAATTTGAGATTTTTTAAAAATTAGAAGATAACATGGAAAATGCCCTTATTACAAGTTATCTTAAAGAGTAGATCAAGAATAAGCTTGGAAAGAAATTTGGCGCTGTTCCGTTCAGTAGTTTGGGTAATACGGCACTTAACTTCAAAGTCCTTTTTAAAAACGTTTTGACCCACCCTGTAAATACGGTTAAAGATAATTACATTTTTATTGCACCAAAATAGTCGGTGTGATTAGACCTTTAAATTGATGTATCACACAACCCATGTTTACATTTGAAAATTTCTCAAAAAGCACCCCTACCCCCCAAATTGGGCCCTTTTGGGGCATTTTTCGAAATTGAAAATAATTTTATTGGATTTGGCATGTCCAAATTAGGGGGAAATGAGAACAAACAAGTGTTAAAAGCCTTACCTTTGCACACAACAGATATGGAAAGTTTTCAAATGAACACCCTGTATAGTAAGCTACATGTAAAGAGGCTTGACTAAAGTTGAAGAATACATTATGGTATAATATGTCATTCGTGAAGCATCAATATGAAGCAATTCATGTTATTGCTACACTTGTAACGAGTTATTTTTCCTAGGGGGGTAAATATTTGCTATTTGGCCGCGCACCGATTGTTGAGGTAGGCAAGCGGCGGCGGCGAACCTGGCTAGCGCCCTTTGACCCGGCTTATCAGTGCCGATAAGCCTGGGATATCCTAGTTTCTCAGGATAGCCTAGGACAGGAGATTCTAGTGGTGGATCTCGGACAGTCAAGTAGTGAGTGTTGGTGTCCTGTGCCTGTGGAGACGGCTGGCGTACGTTGGTGGTACATCGGAGTGTGGTGATACCGGTGAACAGTGTTGGTGTAAGTTGGGTACTGACCCACTTGTGGTGAGTGGACGACTTGATATTATTCGTTTGATAATATTAATATCTGGTTTTATTTGCGAGGGTTAGAGTTGTAACCGTGCTGGTCAAAGCCTGACGGTAGTTAGGATTTATATTAGTCAGGAATAATATTAAAGTGTATTCCTGACGGTTCTGGGCAGGTGCTAGAGCGCAAATAATATAATTTAATTGACTGTAGTAGATATTATTTTGCGTTGTACCTAGAGTTAGTTATATTACTAATAACTCTGAGGCCCGACAAACCTAGGCTGCACGATTTAGCGTGCGTAGTTGGAAGCACGAGGCCAGTAGGCTAGTAGCTGATATTATTAGCCTATTAACAGAAGCCCGGCTAAGCAATATAACGTTGGTATAGTAGCAGTAGTGGTAGTAGCAGTAGGGTTGGTATCGATTAATCATTTAATTATTTTAATTTAACCTGAACAGCTTGCTTAGTAATCCAACACGTTAGCTTGGTAGCTTGGATAGCGGAGTACCGGCTATCAGATAATATATTTATCTAGTGTTTGGAACGTAGTTAATATTTATTTATCTGCTACTAAGTAGCTCAATATTTTAATAGTGCAATTGCCATTTAGTTTTGCTTGTTTGGCTTGGTATTTATTGAGACCAGCTACTAGTGGTGTAGTCACTCTACCTATAGTGTACTTGTATATTATTATGTGGTACGATTATTGAGTGAACTGTTTGATTCTTAGCTTGGGCATTAGAGTTGTGTATTGGATTATAGTGGCCTAGTAGACCCCGCCTGGTGATAACACGCGTTGTGGTTTTTATTGGCAAGTCGTCGTGTAACTCACCGTGTTTTAGGCACTCTGGGCTTAGCTATTGGATAGTTAGGACGAAGCCCGAGTTGCGTAGTCAGCAACGACCCCCTAGGAGTGTGGAGAATCGGCGTAGGTCTGGTAGTGATTATTGCACGTTTGTTGTGGTGACTTGTTTTTGACTTGTTCACAGTGCCCGTGTATGAGCCAGTCCTACACCGGTTAGACCCGGCTATTGGCCTAGTGGTTTCCCTGACCTTATCGCAGACCCTGGAATTTTACCCAGCCATTGTAGGCTGAGCTATCCCCGGCAAACGGTTGCGACGACTGTACTTGTAATATTTTTCCAGTGCAGAAAACATAGCGTCGCACACTAAGGTATGTTGTCATATTCTTTTGGATCTATTAACATAAAAAGTAGGGGTTGAAAGTAAGTAGGTTTACATTATTAAATCAGTTTATATTTTCAAACTAAATCATAGAGTTGCCGTATTTTAAAACAAATATCAGAATTACTTTAATAGCTATCTAGGTCACATTTTCTTCCCGTTGCAAAGCACGGGTATAGCAGCTCGTAAGAATTAAAGTATCACTTTTAAGACTCAAAATCTAAAGAAAAACATTAATCAAATGATTTTCTTTCTTAAAAACACTTTAATAACAAGATATTCACCCTTATTTGTTATAACTTGGATATAAAAATGTATTTTGAATATACTACAGACACCTTAATGAAATTTGGTATACAGTTTGAAGCAGCATTGTAATATTTGCAAAAACATATCATTCGAATCATGGCCTTATTTTACCTGGCCGATACTTAAAAAATCTCGTGATTTTCAGCTTTTATTGCTGTTTTTAGCGAATTTCCCATATAGGGAATAAGCTATTACCGTAGTACTCATGGTAAGACCTGGACCCGGGACCGATTTTTTTTTCGTTTTGAGGTCCCTAGAGGCCAAAAATAGCATCCGTTCAAATTCATATATATATATATATATATATATATATATATATATATATATATATATTTATATATGTGTCCGTTAGCGCGATAACTCGAGCAAAAATGATCCGATTTTGATGAAATTTGGTACAAACGTGTAAACCTACGTTTATTCGAACGAGTTCGCGAACCAGCATAATCGGACCATGGGAACGGGGGTTTATGGGGGCTTTTATGGGGTAAAAATGGGTTTTTCCCATTTTTGACCCAAAAAACTTAAGTTTTTGCAATTTCTTTCCAAACTATTTTGTAGAGCTTAAAAAAAAAAATAATTTAGTATATTGAAGCGTTATAATGCGCCTAATGGTTACGGAGAAAATTCTAAAAAATTGTAAATTTAAAATTCCCATGTTATTCTTATGGAGGATAAGTAAACTGTTGTAGTTTGCTTATTTATTAACATATTTTGCCCGAATTTGGAAAATGTTTTTATTTCTTACTAACTATTAACATTTTACATAAAAAAACACTTTAACCCTCCCTGTTGCAGCAAACCTAAGTATGTGTTAACTGATTTGATTTAAATAGGGAATAAATGTGATATTTTTAAGGAGACATTTTAGTGTAAATCCAATCAGGCAAATGGAAATTCGCTTAGTCTGCAGGTTTGCTGCGGCGGGGGTATTTTTTTTTCTTTCTCCCCCTATACCGAGTTCAAATATGGAGAAAGTATTGTTTTCGTCAAAATTTTCAAGTTTGAGTTTTGAATGGATATATTCGTTTTGGGTCCCTCTGGGCACAAAAAAGTGGTTTTCAAAGTGATGTCTGTGTGTGTCTTTAAATTTAGCTTTAAGTGTGTGTGTGTGTGTCTGGATGTGTACAGAGCTAGGGACTACACCTGTGGTCCGATTTCGATTAAATTTGGTACCGTAGGTTCTAATCCATGGTATCTCCAGGCGATTTTGAATTTTTTAGAAATTTTGATTTTTAATGGGGATTTTCTCATAAAACCCCATAAAATAACGGAAAAATTTATTTTCTATAGAATGGCCCGAACGATTCTGATAAAAATTTAGTATGTTATAGTCCTTTAAATTCTGAAGAAAATTTTACACATCCCATTTCCGTATATTTACTCTCACCGCATACACATGATAAAGGTTGTTGACAAACTTTTGGGAGAAAGTATGTGTCCGGTATATCTCGGGAATATCTCATGGTGTCAGACAGGAACTAACCATGCCGAACAGGAAGATCAGAAAGTCACAAAGGTATCAAGCTGATGCAGAAACTGGAGAAGATGAAAATTCAGGTAACCAGCAAAGTTCTACTACAGTTACTCACAAATCTGACATGGTTCCTCATGGCAGGTACATTTACGTACTACCACCTTTTGATCGTTTTTTGGAAACCAGGAGTCTGATTGGACATCCTGGATAAGGAAATTCGAACGGTATAGGGTCACTTCACTTTTAAACCATGAACCTCAGGATACTCAGATCAGTTCTTTATTACTTGCCATGGGTGATGATGCTGAGTATATTTTAGATTCATTTGCGCTGTCCAACGCCTGCTGTCTAAGTTGTACGCAATTTTAATAACTACTTTAACAAAGCTGTCAACATTGTTTATGAAAGAGCACGGTTTAATAAGAGGGACCAGCTTGAAGGGGAATCTTTCGAATTATACTTAAAAGCTCTTCATAGATTGGTTAAAAATTGTAACTTTGAGGAAAATCCGGTTCGATAAGAGGCATGCAACGAGAGAAAGAGAAGAGCTACAAGATGGACAAATGGTTTATGTCAGGGACAAACAAGTAAAAGGAAGAATCATACGAAAGCACGAACAGCCCAGGTCCTACATAGTGGAGACGGAAAATGGGAGAAGATTAAGAAGAAACCGAGTTCATTTATCGAATCTTAAAGATGAATTTCACTAGACCTACCCCAGACGCTCGACTTGTGAGAGGAGGATGCGCTGGTCTCTTCTTCTGTCTTTATATAAAACATATGATTATATAACACCTGATGTTGGGTTTGTTTGTAAACAGAGATGGTTGTAGTTTAATATTGTATTAGATGGACACAATAAAGACGTTACCTATTAACTATCACTGTATTCATCTCGGGAATATCTCACAGACTAATATAAGACGCATAAAATGTTCCTTAACACCATTATTTCTTTTAAACTGTCTCTACTTCTGAGTTCTGATGTTTGATAAAGTCACTACCTAACACGCTTATCGCTCAACTTTTGACACTGACAGACTCAAACTACATACTTCCGAGGTAGTTTGCATGATGTGGTGTAATCAGCATTGTATGTCGGAGTGATATTGTTAGTTGGAAGGACACTTAAACTGCGCTTACCTACAAAGCAACACTATTTTACTCTATTGACTTATGTTGATAGATATAATAAACTGAACACTAAGAAACAAATTTTGCATAAGTTTTATTTTCAAATTTCTACTTGTGGATCAAAAAACCTTTTTATAAATCATATTTAGAAGTATCTAGTTTGTAAGAAGATAACAGTGGATCATCTAGTCTAACAAAGGAGTCCCAACAAAAGAGGAACAAACTGGCTGAATCATCATTAACTGAGAGTTAAAAGTTAGGGATTTTCATCAGTTCTTAAGTAACTCCTTTCGAAATATTTGAGTAGCAAAAGAAGTGATAACCCTTTTTTCTTTTATTCTTATTGTTAAATATTACATTATAAGCCAATAAGACTTTAATTTTACCAGGCCTACATTGAAAGTAATAATGTATATAAAATAACTAAAGTGTTTAGTAACTAAGCAAAATAAGCAAATTTTAATCAGCTGGTGTCTGGTAAAATTCATTACGGTAGAGTAGTACGTAGTATAGCTGTTTTTCGGGATAAATCCGTGAGCAGAAAATCCATTTAAACAAATTAGTGTGGTGACAAATTCATTACTGTTCAGTAGTTCGGAAAATAGCTATTTTCCGGATTAAATTCTTGTGTGGAAAGTCCATTAAACAGAGTAGCTTGGAAAATATTATTTTTAAATTACTCTTATTACGTAAACAATAAAAATCAAATGGTCCACACGGCCTTTTTCTGCCATTTTACACTTTTCATGTTATGGTAGTTAGATTATATCTTGAGAATAGTAATCTGACTCGTATGGCGACCATACAACAATATTTAAATACCATTTACAGTATTTAAAGTATTCAATCCGTCTGCTTTATAATTATTTATTTTTATTCATATCAGCTGTTACTTGAGGGAATGCCTATATTCCGAATGTTTATCTGGCCATACCAAGGAGAATAATAGCATACACATAGTTTAACCATGGATAAAACATACTCCCTTAGGGTTTAACTTACGATTTATAAAAATAGCGAGATTAGAATAGTATGTTTCCCCACGGACTATAGACAACTCGACTATGTTGTCTATAGTCTGCGGTTCTACGTGAACTATCGCAAACACAATTTTATAACAGGGTTTGGCCAGTGATAGAAAAACAGGAGATATTATGTTCCTAATTTGCAATAAAATCTGAGTACCTAATTAATAATTTACTACAGTAAATATAATTGTTCACAGAAATGTAATATTACTAGGCGTTTACCGCAGTTCTAAGGCAGTAAAAAAGGATTTTTAGAAATCAAAACAACACTTAAAATAAGATTGATATTCATTAGATTCTTTGAAATATGAATAACAATCTGCTTAGTTATTATTAACAGTTACCAGTTTAATTAAAGACCTAGATACCAATTAATGCCGTATAAACTCAATATTGTGTAATGAGTCAAAGTGGCTATTAGACTGTCACTAATCTCCGATGATCGTATAATCAAATGAGCTGCTTCACTTACACTCGAGCCTGACTAGGCTAATCTGTTATCAACATTTACAATAAGTATAATCAACGTTGGACGTCAAGCGTACAAAATAAAGACGTTAACACTTCATCGATTTTAAAACTGTATTTATAATAAACTTTGGAACTGCTTGAAAGCTTTACAAAACCAAACTTTATCAATATGATTTCAACTAAAGATTTTCATCGTAAATATATTTTTAAATCTTTCAGCTTCATTTACTTTCATTGTATGTATTTGTTATACCCTTCTAGAAAAAACATAAGATGACTAACTTCGTTTCTATCTGGAACTGTACCAATGCTTCTTGCTATAAAGGCTCGTGGCTAATTATTTCAAGTATTATGTTTTAAGCTTCGTACATGCACTCAAATGTAAAAAAAATATTGCTCATGTTTAGTATTGGCAATTACACGTTACTTGTATTATAAATATATAAAAAAAATTATTAGCTACTGCACAATTAACGATTGAATATTTGTTTACATAATGTCGAGTAAACCTGACCTTGTCCGTTGAGACTTCTCTGTTGATTAACAAAGCGACATTATTTCCCTTGAGCTTACATTCAGTTTAAGATATTTACCAAACTTTTCGTGTCCAAGATGAACTTGGTTTAACAGTTTTCAGCAATTATGGCTAACAAAAACAAAAACAATAAAAGGTATATGCAATTATCATGGTGATACAGGTTAAAAAACAAATTCAACTGTTTTGGCCGAATCACATTCTAATTTCATGCTATAAATCTAAGAGTTATTTAAGCAAAATGCACCAGTGCTAATTAAAACTAAACTAAAACTATTCTAACAAAACTCACAGCTTCTAGCCTAGGGAGTGGCAATAGTTAGATCCCAATATGTCTACATTTTATTCTTTTTCCATTGAAAACGTTTAGATTTCTTATGGCTAAATATAAAATATTATCAACCTGATTTAATCGACATTAAACAACTTGAAGCATTTGGTTAAAAATCTTGCAAATTCAAAAAAACAACAATATCTATACTGTATAAATGTAAATGAGTATGAAGGGATGTAAATACAACTAAACAACTAAACGTTTGTACCCAGAACGTTTTCAGCCTGAGAACCTGCTGACGACTACACAGTGCTGGCTGACGAAGGCCCAGATCGTTTATCAGAATGACGTCAGCGATTCACTGATTGAAGCCGTCTTAGTGAAAGTCCCTTTCTACTCAGCAAGAATTCCCCTCCGCCAGTCTAAGGGATGTGTTAAATATTCAATATCAAAACAGCTGTTTCTCGTACAAAAATGAGATTTTTTTCTTCTACACAGTACAATAAAAAAGTTGGATTTTTCACTGTTATTGATAAAAGGAACGGAAAAAAGGACTAATTGAGAAAATTCCATTGTAAAGGCAAATGAAGGATGTAATATTTTCTGTATACAAATCTTGTAACGAGTTTTCGTTACAACAAATTTGTTAGAAGTGTGTGATTTAGATAGATTTAAATATTTTGCATTAGCAGAGGGGTTTACATGTTGAGTAGGTGAGTCAGACGTTCAAGGACAAAGACAAGGCAAAGTTCACCTATTCATGCGACGAAGGGGGGATTAATTTCATTGTCTGCAGACTGATAGAGTCGTTGTAGGTGTACGCCACGATTATATTAGGGAGTGCAGACTACGGTAACGTTCTCATTTGTCAATTCATTTCATGTTGTTCGCATCCAGAGAAGGAGATCGTCTTACGTGTTATAGCCCTCAGAACGAGGGAACACGTCTACCCCTGGACCTCAATCATTAGGCAGGCTGTTGTACTCTGCTGCGTCGGGAGGAAGGCCTATGTTCGAGGTTTCGTCCCCATGTCTTGGATCTACGAGATACTACGCAGAACTTCTACACATATATTGGCTAGATGGTTCCTTTGAGCTTCATGAAACCTCGCCAATCAAGGATGCCACGTAGCGGGATGTGAAAGGGATGAGTACCCCACCTACATAATTTTAGTTTTTTTTTTTTTTTTTTTTTTTTTTAACTTAGAGGAAATAGTAGGGCAGAGTGTCATTAAGAGTTATTTGTGTAGGAGAATAGTTGAGTTGCAGAGTAATTTCATTTTGTTTTAAATCAGCTGATTACTTTCACTTTAGTTATGTAAAAAAATATTTCAATTTACAAGTTAATATGTAAATTGTAAGATAGTTGAGGGTCATATCTATACACATTTTATTTGTAAACATAATGAACCGCTGTAATTATAAATCTTTTCAGGAGTAATCTGTTTTATTTTGCTTACAATCTATGTTCGAGTGTATACTGTCTCACTATTGATGGCTTTAAAGCTGATGAGTAGCATCTCTCATAATGAGTTAACTATATTGCCATTTAAATATGAGGGACGGTACAATGTTAAATCCCTTCATACAATTTTGTTAGGTACAGATAAGTTTAAAAAAGAAAATGGTTCCGCAAGGATTCTTCAACTAAAAGGATCCAAACTACGCCAAAATAAAATCTTGTAAATACTAAGCATCATGATTACACAGGACAAACAAAATGAAATAAACGCAAAATATGAGATATAACATTGTATGTAACACAAGACGGCTACTGCAGTGTTTTAGACACATTACAGGAGCAACAAGTATGTAATGTGTTGCTGCCTGCGGGATGAGATTTGTTTATGTTCCTATTTGCTTCGCCTCATATATTAACAGAGAGAATCCGCTGCATAAAAGTATCTTGAATAAAATAATCTTAAGTAAAATAATGTATTTTTAGTTCTTCCACAATAGTTTACCAGGTTTAAGGCTTAATCACTGGATCAATTTATTTAGAAAAATAATATTAACTAACAAATTAATGTTTTTGAAGCTAATAGGCTGTGTGTCTGTTTAATAAGTAACATCTAAGTAGGAATGGAGGTTAAGCTAAAAAATTAAATATTTTTTAAAAACATGATGTTTAAGTTGCTAATATTATTTTTCAATCACTTTGGAATCACTACAATAACATTACGATAAAAAAAAAACTAAATATCTGAACTTATGAACTACTAAATGTTATGTTTTCTTGTTAGACAAAAATATTAAAGCTATCAATTACGAGTTGTTGGTTGATGAAAAGTTCATGAACAATGAGTCGCAAAATGATTATATATCGTATACACGCGTTTTAACAACATTTTCTTTTTAAGATAGCATGGAAATTGCTTTTACGCACACAGGTAGCCAGCCTGTAGTGTGAGACTCCTGAATTTATCATACTACTTACTAAAACAACCCCTCTACTCTTTTGGACACAGACCTAGGATTGTTTGTCACATTATTTCAAGTCAGGCCAACACGTGGCCTAAGCCCTCAGGGCTCGCACCGTTTCTGGCATTTAGATTATTTATTAATTACACCACATCCCGGCCAAGGTCAAGCTTCTTGGCGTGGAGAATACCCTGGATGTAATGTGACACACAGGTCAAATTTTACTCACCCTCCGTCATCATCGGTATGACCATGTCCACTGACAGCAGTCCTACTAACTGTTGAACCTCCAGGCGGGGTCTTTCCCATTGCTGGCAGTGGAAAAAGGTGTGTTCCACGTCATCGGGAATAGCTGGGCAGTATGTATGTATTATAACTAACACTTTATTTAAATTTGAAAAATTAAATGCTTTTCAAGCAAAACGGAAATACCTAATATGTTTTTATGACACAAAATAGAAATAATATTGTGAAAATGTTACTGGTGAAGCTGTCTTCTAAAGACATGCATAAAATATTTTATCACTTAATTCTTACTTATCAAGTGTATGCATGAGATGATGTTAGAGCGAAATGGACTTAAAGTACTTTTTAGTTCTAAAATCTCAAGTTAGTAAGGTTTTTGTTTAGTAAAATATTTAAATGAGGAACTAAATGTATTTGAGACAATAAAGCATTACTCATCGAAAATGAATCCCTCAAATAGGCACTTCAAACCTAATATTTCAACAAACTTAAAATATATGTTTACACAAAAAGGTGTATATTGATAACTGATAAAACAATTACATTGTTCTAATGTGAGTAAATTTAGCAACATAACTTCAAACATATTCAACATAATAACAATCTCGTATTGAAAATACTCTAGTAAATTGTATATTATTGTATTCTCACACAGTCATCGTGTGTATTGTTGTGTTGAGGTCAAAAGAACGTCACCTTAGTAAAGAGAAAAGTCACGTTTCCTAAATGAGAGACCGGGAATCGTTTGTTACTTCATAACAAGAGAAAAGTTGTCTCGCAGCTTCCAACCTTCTCGAGGTTCATGTTTTATTTGTAAACTCGATATAAGTGTACTTATACCGCATGTTTATTATATTAAAAGCGGTTTCAGGTGCTGTTTCCCTCAGGATTACAGTATTTCCAAAAGTTATTCTTTCTGAAAACTATGCTCTAGGCAAGGTTACTTTTCTAAATATTCCTAAATCATCATAGATTATTTATGTAACATCAGCGACGTGATTTATATAGCAACCAACGCAAACGTATGCAATCAATCATAACAAATCACAACATAACATGTTTACAGCATGTATTTCATACAATGTAAACAATCTATATATATAAAATCCAATGTATGTTTGTATGTTTGTATATTTGTATGTTTGTCCTTTATGGACTCCAAAACCGCTCGACAGATTGTAATGAAACTTTCAGGCATTATTAACATTATTCAAGGATGGTTTGTGTGAAGTTTGGTGCAGATCCGTCAATAGGGCTCCGCCCCAGAGGCTCTGGAGTTTCCCATGTTAACCTTATGAGTACTCATATTTAAATGGAATTAAAGAATCTTAACAGCTGGTGCAACTACACAATTTGATTCTGTGATGTTCAATAGCATTAAAAAGTTAATAGGTTTTCCAACAGGGTGCAGCACTATATTTATTTTTAATTTATGAGAACAGTTAATTTGCAACCAAAAGGTGAGTGAGCGTAGCGAACGAACTTCAACCTGGAGGCGAGTTAGCGTAGCGAACGAGCTAACCTGAAAGCAAGTGAGCGCAGCGAACGAGCTCCAACCTAAAGGTGAGTGAGCGTAGCGAACGAACTTCAACCAGGACGTGATTGAGCCATGCGAACGAGCTCATCTTGAAAATGAACGAGCATGTGACATAAAACCACAATAGGACAGGACGACGTCTGTCGGGCCAGCTAGTTTATTGTAAGAATAACAAAAAAACACTTCAGAAACAAAATAAACTGTGTAATTAGATTATTTGCAAATTCCACTCAAGCAACATGTACAATTTGTATTTTCAACTTGTATACCGGACTCCGGTACTCGCTTGTTTACTTCATATTTGTGATTTACGGATAGAGTTAACATAGCGCAAAAGATATGTCAGGAGAATCAGATCAGTAACAAACTGTAGTGTAAACGAACTTATTATTATTTTCTGTTTAATCTTTATTCCGTAATCAAACTTGCTTGAACACAATAATATGTCATTTAAAAATATTGTAAACGTACTTGCACTTAAAAGAAAAGTTTAAGCCATATGATTTAGTTTAATACAATAACAGTTGGAGAACTTTAAATTATTGTTTATCTTACCTTGAGTTTTCTCTCAGAGTTTCAATACACAGTTTGTCCCAATTTAGAGTCTCCAAGTTATTGGTAATGTTTTGAAATTTGTCATGGCTTGATTTTGAAACCAGAAAACCCTTTACAGTTTAGGTTGCTAAGCGGTATGAGAAGAATCTGTGTGAAGAAAAATGAGTACTTATATAAAAAAGAATGTATATATTCTGTTTAGGAACTTGAATAGTTAGGATTTTTTTTACTCTTTATAGATAGTTTTTCAATATTGTTGAAAAAAAAAACATTGCAAGAGACAAAATGTTCTGAACCACAACCTCAATGTGTCGTGGTTTCAAAGGAATAATTTAGTTAGGATTTGTATGTGGATGCAACGACCCGTGTGAATATGTGACTGAATATTCAGTATTTGTTTCGTAGTGAGTTTGAGTTTGCTAAATAGTTAATGTCGCCCGTCGTCGCGATATATTTAGTTAAATATTGGAATAATATCGAACATGGTAGATCAGTGGTTAAGTATTATGCTGATAAGCTACACATTGCTGGTTCGAGACCATTCATACCTCATATCACCTAAACTTTACTGGTACTTTCTTGTTGGACGATAGGTCACCACCACACTTATAATCAGATCATGGTGGCACGCAGTTCAGGTAAGAAAACAAACAATAATAATAATATGATAATGATAATAATATGATAATGATAATAATATGATAATAATAATAATATATCATAAATTTATCTCCTAACACATTGTGAGTTTAGCATTAGCAATGTTTTTCAAGAAAAGCTGTATGGTTCGCAGAAAAACTAATGGCTTAACTTTGTTAATTACAGTATCCCACTACAAGATTATTTATAACACTGTAAGTATGTGTAATAAAACTCTGTATAATGTTATAAATAAAACAGTATACTGTACCTCTGATATGTTGCTTACATTTTATTTAAAAACTAAATGTTGCAATCAAAAAGCATCCAATTCGATCCAAAATTCAAAACTATATAAGAACTCTTGCGGACTTATTCTGTCCTGGTCACCGTATTTTTTTACAATCGGTTTTACATTGGTATTATAAATTATACATTTTAATATTGACAATTAAAGCTCAAAAACTAGTTTTAAATAGCAGTAACTAAAAATTGGAATCATTTACATGTTTCGGTTTGTAAGTTAAAATAATATTAGTTGAACTAGTTGTATGCGATGTGGTAACAACGGATAACAGCGACTGGACGAGCTGAAATCAGCTGATAATCCTCGACTGTGGACGTGTTAACACTCACATGTCCTTACCATCATCTAGATCTGTTAAAGGTCGTTATTATTTGTTTGTCAATCATTTAATAATTAGTAAAGGTTAAATGTTAAAGCTAAGTAGATTTTACACAATAACACTAAAATAATATCTGCAATGTGTTTCAGACCGATTATAGTACTGTACTATAGAAAACAAAAACTTTACATTGCTAAAACTAGTTTTTCACCACACTATGTTGTTTTTGGCTGTATGTATTTCATACGTTAATTAGTGGCTGAAAGTTACGTTTTGCTGGCCATGCCAGCTGTCATCGTAATTTGGGGACCGAGCAGGTTTTTACAGCCCGAGGCCGCAAAATCAGCTGCCCGCTTACTTACTTAAAACATGAATGCATTTTAAATACACAATCAAAATCCATAGCATTGCAATAGAATTGTGTTATTGTCACCGTTGCCTAGCAACTATTTATTTTTATTTTTGCTGATTCCTCAAATTATTTATTTACATAACCTTGAAGTTGTAGTTTTGTTGACTATCAGTGTGCATTATTATAGTGGTGAATAGTGGTAATAGGGTATAGTGTGGTGAAAAATAGCGTTCGTACCACGGACCAAAATGGTTTTGCAGCTCTCGATCGATTTAAGTTCTCGACTTCGTCTCGAACTTAAAATCTATCTCGAGCCGGCAAAACTTCATTTTCGGCCCAAGGTACGAAATATACTATTTACCAACATATCCCCAGCATTGGGTTTTGTTCTCTCTTTGGGTTTTGTCCTCTCTAAATTGATTTTGTATAAGTTTGTAAACAAAATGTATCTCTTGCAAAGATATTGACATAAAACAGTCAATGGCAACCTATTTCATATTTAAAGCTAAAACTTTGAAAATTGTATTCAGTTTGACAAAAATTACAACAGATATATTGAAAGAAATTCGTTTTAGTTTACAGGTGTATAGCCTATATAGATTTATGAAGTGTTCTATGAAAGGTTGGTGCTATACATTGTGCAAAAATTGTAGTTTCTTCCTGAAAACCTTGATATGAAAACCGAACTTTGTCTAATGCTGCTATGCATATTGCCGCAATCATTAGTTTAATTATAATCAAACATGTATCATCATTGAATGTATCTCTTGCAAAGATATTGACATAAAACAGTCAATGGCAACCTATTTCATATTTAAAGCTAAAACTTTGAAAATTGTATTCAGTTTGACAAAAATTACAACAGATATATTGAAAGAAATTCGTTTTAGTTTACAGGTGTATAGCCTATATAGATTTATGAAGTGTTCTATGAAAGGTTGGTGCTATACATTGTGCAAAAATTGTAGTTTCTTCCTGAAAACCTTGATATGAAAACCGAACTTTGTCTAATGCTGCTATGCATATTGCCGCAATCATTAGTTTAATTATAATCAAACATGTATCATCATTGAAATGTGTTACATACCCATACATATTAAAATATGGATAGAAACTTTATACAATTAGCGTGTTACATTGAAACAGAAACGGAAACTCGGGATAGTTAACTACTTTTTCAAATTTCTTTATGATGGTAATAGTTATCATATTATTTAAATTTATAGAATCAAACATTTAATTATTAAATTAAATAATCATAAAAATTGTTTGGTAATATAATTTATTTACATTACCTTCACATTTTTTTTTAAATCATTCAAAATATCCAACCTAACCCTAAACATTGTTACGTTTAAAAAAAATATATATTTATTGAAATGTAATAATATGGTGTTCCGCAGAAGCGTACAACGTACAATTTCAAAATAGTAATTAAGCCTAATGATATCAACAATAGACCTGTGTTTGCCATCGCTTAACGGACATCTGAGAAGTTCTGTCATACTGAGCCATCACTGAGGTAAATTACACCTTCGACATTAGAAGTCCCGGTAATTTGTATAGACAACATGATAAGTTCTGCAAATATCGTGTCAGCAGAACCACAATATAGGTGTCAGAGGCAATAATTACTATTAGCGAATCTTTGAATTATTCTAAGACGTTAAATTTAGTAATACGAATGTGTTTTATGAATGATGATAGAATAGTATTGGTTTCTACGAAAAGCTCGTGGTGACCCAAAGCATAGCTTTGATGCATGTGACATACCTGTAATCAGTCCTAAACAGAGACACTCGATGATAAGAATCCTACCTGGGATCATCACGATGTTGCTACAACTTCTAATAAATAAATATATCGTAATTTGTGTTTTAAATCTGCACCTAACATTTTTATTAAGTCAAGTAAAAAATCTCTTAGCTTTTAACAGATCTTTAATATAGTTTCAATTAAGAAATTATAGATAAAGCAATAAAATATATAAAAATCTATGTTACAAAAACCAAGCAATAATAATTTTTTCTTAATTGTACTGTTTAGAGGTGTTTGTCATTAGTTTGTTTTTGGGTTTCAATACTTATTCCCTTACTCATTAAATTTGTAAAATCTTAATACAGTTTTACAGCTCAGCAAATTTCATAACGTTACCTTTCTTACATCTAAAATGGAGGTCAACCAATAATAAATTGGACTAACTGTTCATTCCAAAAATGGTGAGACCTACTTTATCACAAATCAGTAATAAAAGTAATCAATAAATAAAGTTTTTAGAGTCAGTAGACCACAACATAATTAGAAAAGTAATCAAAAATGTGAATTTAATGGCGTAGCCCTACATAAAAAGATATCTCTATAAAGTTAGTGGAACAAATACAATTCCTACAAAACATTTCAAACACGATTTTTTTATTACAGGAGGATAATACAACACAATATACACAGCAGCTTTAGATTTGCATTTTGTGTACATCTATATATTGATTAGTCTAGGGCTCAGAGAGTCGGAAGAAGACTGCAACCAGAATAGTTAACAACAGTTAATGAGAGTTTTGTGAACAATAACAAAAAAATATGATTTTTTTTAGTTTCATGCCGTCTTTTATTCTTACTTTTTCAATAGTCGATATGCATTTGACATTTTTTAGTCTCATAAAGGGTTAACTCAGAATCAGGCTGAACAGAAGAGAAAGCACTTACAATGATCAGACATAAAGGAAGTGGTTTAAAGTGTTTACCGATAGCTCGATTGTTTCCAGACAAGTACCCAAGTGCACATTACCTTCACACAGTCTTGATACAAACAGGTCAGATACAAGTGCTCTATTGTTTGCTTCTGCTCATGATTGTAATACTTATTTCAACCTTTATTTATTTTTTTTTTTTTTTTTGTTAACTCGACTAAATATTGTAGTTTCACTTCGTAAAACAAGAACCACAATCAAGTATTGCAGCAATATTATGATGTATCGTATGATATTATTGGAAAATTACGTATAAAAATTATATGACTTTGATAGATAATTTAGGTAATCAAATATGTAAAATTGTAAATTAGCTTTTAGCTTATTACAGGCCTCAGTTTAATTTGAGACCGTTACAAACACGTATCGACTCAGTATGGTTTATTGTATACAGTATACTATGTATTTAATCATTTGTTCCCATAAATATAATTGTTCACAGAAATATAACAATCATAAGTCCGTTTGATTAGCAGTGATCGGTTTAATTTAAGACCGTTTCTAATGTCGGATCAACTCAATATTGCACAATGAGTCCAAGTGGCTATTAGACTGTCACTAATCACCGAGGATCGTATAATCAAATGAGATGCTTCACTTACACTCGAGCCTGACTAGGCTAAGCTAATCTGTGATTAACGTTTTACGTTTAGTAACCTTAATATATCAAGTCAAGCGTATAGTAACAAAACTGTTCAAAATTGCCAGGTTCGAAGTGTCGATCCATACAAAACACTTTTTAGATAATTCAACTTTAATGATTGTTGGACTGTTTAAGTAGGTACACAATGTATTCAAAGGTAACAGTATAGTAACTTAAAAAGGTAACAAACCTCTTAAAATGTTAATTGTGTACACATTTGGTGCCACCTCACTGTAGCAACAAACCTAGGTACTCGTTAAACCTAATGATATTCAAATAGATCTATGTGGAAATCCAATCTGGCAATTTAAAATTCTCTTAATCTGCAGGTTTGCTGCGGCAGAGGTATTTTGTGTTCTCCTTTCAATAAAACGTATTGGATTTTTTGGCAGAAAATATTTTTCAGTGAAACTACATTGTATCTTACATTTTGTTAGGACGCGATGCAAAGTAAACCTTACCTGTTCCGTTGAGATTGCTGGGATGATTAACAACGAGGCTTTATTTCCCTTGAGCTAACATTTAGTTCAGGACATTTACCACGATTTTTATGTCTCCATGGTAAGTGCCACAATCTCATGTGGTGTTCGTTTGAAATTATGGAATAAGAGCAAAATAAAAGTACGAGTAAAGTGATTTTATAATTTACTAGCTGTTGTACCCGTGCTTTGCAACGGGAAGAGGACACGAAATAGAAACATTTTGATCATTACATCTGTTGTATGAAATAGTTACGCATCCGCCAACGCTTTTAGAAAAAAAATTCGACCTTAATGGCCTTTAGAAACGTTTGTTGCTTTTGAATCTGGCAAGTAGTGGAATTTTGGTTTTGATTAATTTTAATTCTTGTGTGGGCTGATATGTGAAAATCTTCCCAAATTTTCATATAACACTTTCACATAGTCTACATGATTTAATTTCAATTTCCTTATTTACATATCTTTTTCTTTATTTTTGACATTTTAAATTTCAATCTTGAAGTTGCAAAACTACTAATTATTAAATTTAAATGAACAATTTTGTGGGTCAATATTCTTTAAATTAAATCACAAATTATTCCATCTTCACTTAAAATAAATCATTAGCAACACTGACATCAGCTGTTATAAAATTAACAAATATTGTTGTTTCTTATCAACAGTCTTTTGAACTATTAAAGAAACGATAGCTATACTATAAAAAGGTGTAAACAATTAATTTGGCATTAAAGACGGCAGACAAAACTGATATGACTATCAAAACATCAAGGACAATAAAAACACAATAATAATTAAAATAACAATATTAATAATAATTGTAATAGTAAATACAGTATAAAATACTTAGAATCACAGATGCAATGACACATATATTATGTTTCATTTCATCTACCATTCTACTCTACAAAAATGTCAACTAAAAACATAATATATAAAAATCAGTTCTTTTATTCAGTTCCATAGTCCATTGCCTTTACATTTTTCAACTTACATTGATTAAAAAACATATAAAAAATGTAAAACGGATATTTCATTGATTCAACAACTTTCTGAATCAGTGAAATATAACAAAATTTAACGAATGTCAAGTATTATATCACAAGTTTTATCTATAGTTTAAAAGGTAGTGAAACAAAATGTTCCATTTTTAAGAGTATGTTAAGCAATTAAATCAATTTGGATTTAGAGAGAACAGTTGAACGATTCATGACATGTTTAAATTAATAAAACATGTTTTGGATATCATTGATGGATCGCAGAGCTAATATGAGGCCTGCCAAAGACTTTTGACATTGTTAGTGTTAACATTAAATGAAAATACTAGAATGTTATAGTATGTGGATAAAGGTTGTTCTGTTGTTTAATGATTATCTCCAAAATAGTTAAAATAATAATAATACTACCTTAATAGAAATTTAGTTTAATCATATTGGTACAAACTATGAAGTACATTTGGGAGTTCCTCAAGATTCAAAGGTTGACATGACGTGTTCTTAGTTTATGTCAACAATTCTATGTCGTATGTTAATAAATTTTTTTTTATAACACTAAAACGATAGTAACAGATAAAGACGCAAAGATGAACCGGACCTTATAAAAAAATTATTCCTCCACTATAATATTATAGTATTTTTTTTCTGTTCAAAACATCATTTTTTGGTTCAGCAAGAATGGCCTTAACTTGAAATATGCTAAAACTAAAATTTTGGAATTTTCCGCTTCTCCAAACAGGTCTAAAGAATTAATTTGGAACATTGAAAATCCTTTCTGTTGATCAGTAGAGAAAAAAACTACCTTAACGATATGGAATCATATTTATCCTCCCAACTGTGATATCTTTTTTCGTTTTATTGTATATGTTCATTGCTGACCCTTATGCTTTGTATCATAACCTTATGTAATGAATATACAGAATTAAAATGTAAAAAAATGACAAAGATGAAATTGCTGCAGTATCTTATGAACATTACAGGAAGAAAAGTGAGCAATGTGTTGTTGCCTGCGGCAAAGTTGTTTATGTTTGTTTTTTATCACCCTTACATTCTTATTTATTAGGGTTTTTTAGTCAGGTCATCTTCATATTATATATGAAATGTTTTATGTTAGTCTGAATGTAACGTCTTGCCATCATTGTATGTATATGAAAATGGAGTTTTCCGTCTGTAAATAAATAAATCTCACGGACATTCAAGGAAAAAATCAAGTATCACAATGATGATTATTGACGATTATAAAAAGATGTCCATTTTCCTAAATAAAACTCATGAATAGCTAATGGATTTTACCGGTCATCTAAATTCACAAAAAAAAACATTTTCAGTTCGGCTATACAACCTGTAATAGAAAATAATACAACAATAACAAATAGCAAATAATATATAATATAGTAACAAATAGTATCAGTCTTATACCTTTTGGACATTATTTTTCATCGAATCCATCATTATATGTTCCAGAGGCAAATCAACTATGGTACCAAAGTCCACCTAGCATTAGACCACTGTAGGTAAACACCCCTCGTCCTGTGGAGTACAATGGCCAGTATTGATCAGCTGTCTGTTCCATTGTCTAGCTGTATGTGATTGATGTGTCTTATCCGTCAGTATTCAAATCAAAATCAGATCAATCCGTCATATGAACCTCCACACGAGTCGAATTTGTTGAATTTTACTTATAGGCATTTTGCAATGTTAGATTAAATTTACGGAAATCGTTAAATGACACAATTATAAGCTAATCAAGAATGGTAGGGTGGACATAAAAGTTACTATTTTAATCACGTAAGTATGATATCGGATATTGTGCTTAATCTTTGGTTTAACACAATATACCTTGACGAAAAAACTAATTTTGCGAATGGTGAAAACTATCAACCTTCTGATATTACTTTCAAACTTCTAAGTTCGAGGCTTCCGGAGGCGTAAAGAAGATTATGGACCAATTAAAAGTCACCGGAAAGCTTTTGAGTAAGGCTTCATAGCTTTTTAGATATTTCAGTCATAATTACTGTTCTATTGACAACCTTGAAATAGAGGCAGTACAGTCGTTTATTCTTTGTATTACAATAAGTTTACATACTATTCAACTAACATGCTTTTTCCTGAGTAAACCTGCTCCTAAAAGTGTATTTTGACATTCAAATATCACACACAATCCTCATTAGAATGTTGAACTTTACCAAATTTTCGATCACATTGAGTAAATAATCAAAAGTCACGCTATTCGACCCGAGTTACCAGACTCAAAGATTTCCCTTTTGAGTCCCACTGGTTATTATCAAGTTTAATTTAAAAAAAAAAACACTGCTTAAGTCTTATATTCTGAGTTTAATGCTACTGGATAATTTAGATAATCTTGTTTACTAAGTATATATTCCATTTTTGTAAGTTAGACAAGTTTATGTCAATAGCTCTCTTCAATATGCCTGCATACTTGCTATGTAAGTTAAGTATCATAACAAATCTACATAAACTGAAATAGTTCCAACCTACTAATCCAACAAATCTACGAGGGCGTAAACAAAGATGGGTGACGTAAAGGTATAACTATTTATTACTGGTATAATTATTTGCAATAACTTAAGCTTGTAAAAAAATCAATAGTATAAATATTTAGATAACCTACAATGTGAAGCAGATTATAAATCTTCTATTCACAAACTTTATTGTATACTTAAATACATCATCCACGGAGGTCTTCACTGTGAAGTTTCAGTGTGCTGAAACCCTACTTTAGTTTTTTTAGGATTACACGTATGTTCTCTTAAGGCCGGGGTGGGGTCGCAGCTACGATATGCACGTGTATAATATTACGAACCGTTAAATTACGATTTGATAACCTGGCTAGTTAGGGTAAGTAGGTTGGTTTATATTTTACAAAGGTTGGTTGTGGAGTGTGGTTCACGTTTGGTCAGGTAGGATGTTGAGGTTGGACGGGTTGTTGTGGATTTCTACAAAGGCTGTTGACAGTAGATGAGCCAGGCGTGCTCCAGACGTAGCCTCAAGGCTCAACTCTGCCTAGGTTGATATTATTGTGTTCGACTTCACAGTACGTTATTACGTATGATCTTTCCTTATGATCTGAATATAAAAGGGGGAAAACTTAACTAGCATGTCTCATTCCAATTGTAAAAGAATAAGTTTAAGAACTTGCATACAGGAAAACCGTCCGGTTGTTACGATGTATTAATTAATTATTGCAACCATACCACCCAATAATAAATTAGAAATAATATTTGAGAACATATGTAGCTAAATCGTAAATGTCTTTAACGTAATTAGCGATTGCATATAACCATTGACTATTGATTGAAAGATATCACTTAATGATTTTAACAATGAACCAACTGCAGGCATTTATTCAGGAGAATATTAGGAGAATATGTTAGCCTTATCAATTCACTAACAATTACCGCATTTTATATTGTGTAAACAACTTTTTCCTACAGTCACCCGACAAAGTTGGCTTCCTTGTACTGTTTATAGTACAGAAAGCTTATAATTGCTGCATATTTATACTTTGCCGTACGGTTTATACTTTGCCGTACGGTTTATACTTTGCCGTTCGGTTTATACTTTGCCGCACATCAGGATTCCAACGAAACAACACAAAACAGCGTGGTTCTATTATGCACGTAATCCGTGTACGCTTGGAAATAGGTTGGCAACACCTAAAGATAATAACACTATGAGCAGCTGATTGACTATTATAACTACGATTTAACCTGTCATTTCGTGTTTATAGTTTTGGTATTTCTGAACTTTCTGGACTTTTCTTTTAAACGTTTTTAAAACATTCCTACGATCTTAATAAACAAGACAATACCTTTAAAACATTTTTTTTAGGCGCGGAAACCACTTCAAATTACAAAAACATACGGAACTATATTCTCAAAACGCGGAGCACATTTCTTGCCGAGGAAAAATAGCGGAGTGATACGGACCGCGGGTACTACTTTCTCTACGGCACCATTGTGTGTTGCCAGCTGAACCTAAAAACGTGTTGTATAGTGTTTGAAAGACTAATTATTTAAATGCTTTATAGTGACTGTAGGAAAAAAATAATGTGTAACACGAGTGCAAAAGGCCTTTGCTGCACTCGAGATCATTCCACACTCGCCTGCGGCTCGTGCGTAAACATTGCTCTCGTGTGCAGCAAAGTGTCACTTTACCCACTAGTTACACAAATAACTATTTCCAACAATGGTTTCATGTAAAATTGGCCTCGTTCTAGATACAGTAGGCCAATCTCCCTTGGAATATAAACTGTAGAGCTTCATTTCCCGGGAGTTCTATTTATTTTCTGAGTGTCTTATCGCGATTATACACGAATCTAAAGTAACTTTAACTTTACAATTTCCCATCGAAACAATAAGAAACACGCAAAATAAGTAAATAACGGTATAGATATAGATATAGACATTTGTATAGGAAATTTTTAAAGAAACTGTTTAAAATTATTTACCACAAAAACTTGTGCCTAGTCAATTTTTACCTAACTCTAAATTTGAGTGTTGCTCAATATCTGTCTCACAATAAATTGTGTTAGGGGTTAACATAGACTTGTTGTGTATGGATATCTTCAGTAGCCAAGGTCTTGGTAAAATATATATATTTTTTTTTTAATTTACCAAAGATCTGAAGTTGGAAGATATATCACGTGTGTGTAACGAACGTGACATGTTGGAAACGTAGAGGAGTAGCTCATGGGAGAATATAAAGCTGCAGAAGCTGTAGATAGTTGATGAACCAGACATGCTTTTTACGAAGCCTCAAGGCTCAGCTCCACTTAAGTAGATAATATCTGTTGGTCTTAAATTCTCTTGCTCTATTTTTAGGCGTTTAAATATTTTTTTTATATCTAGAGATATATTTGGCAATACTTAAATGCTGTAGGTATCGGATTTATTTATTTTTTCTAAGTTTTATTATATAACAACCTTACGTGATTCAATTATAATTGCAAAAAGAACCTTACGAGAATGTATTTTTTTTATTTATTATGTCAGCCAGAGTCAAATTACCTTCAGCATGGTGATTCCAGTGTACTTTTTTATTCCCATGATAGAAATCCATTTTTACAACATGAATAATTACGAAAGGGGACTCAAAATATTTAATTCTGGAATGTAAATAGGTGTAGTTTGTGCTATTAAAATACACGAAAATTTCTGATACTTCTAACTTTTCCTTTAAATATATTTGACCTGCATATTGAACATTGATTCAAATGTATGGCAACCACCCTCTACCAATGGAATGTTGAATTATGGTGGAAAACTCTGACTGTTTGGATCAATAATACAACCGTGTGCCTGATCACTGTATCTATTCTTGTATCCATCCAACCTTTTTATTGCCAATGCATACCAATAAAAAAAAATCTATTGACTATATACTATGACCATTATATGATTGAAAAGTACATTTCACAGTCATCTTAAATTAATTCATATGTATAACAAAATATTACTATGGGGAGTTCATTTTTGTAGAGGTTTAGACCAAGTTTACCGAGAAGTCCATCTTTGTATAAAACAATTTAGGTGTACCTAAATTTAAAGTGACCATCATCCCTGATTCTCATTTACATGAGTACATTGAATCGATGAATTGAATATTGCAAACTATCTCTGTCGCATGGGTTCGTACAAGGTGTACCTAATGTACAAAGTGACTCTCGTCCCTGATTTTAATTCACATGAGTACGTACAACGTGTGCCTAAAATGTAAAGTGTGTTGTAGAGGTAGTCTACAATAAATAACTAGCTCTTTCCTCATGTACTCATTTGAATGAGAGTCAGGGACGAGGGTAACTTTAAATTAAAGGTACGTCTTGTACTCACTAATGCAAGATATCAACCTCGTAATGGTGCATAAGGATGCTTCGGAATTTGTTTCTAAGTTTGTTTCTAAGTGTTCAGTTTATTTGACCTATATATTTACACAACTGATCAATTAGTACACCTTTAATTACATAAACAAGACATAGTGCATAATGTGAAACAGTGTCTGAATTGTAGGTATGAGCAGGTAAATTATCCCTCAAACTAACAAATCTCACTCTGACATACAATGATGTTGCACCACATCATGCAAACTACCTCGGAAGTTTCTAATTTGAGTCTGTTAATGTCAAAAATTTGAGCGATAAGCGTTTTAGGTACTGGCTTGCTCAATATAACACATAAATAAAAAAACTAAGACGTTTTCCATTTATAAGTAGGTGCGTTTTCCATAAATGTGTACATTTTAGGTATACATAAACTTATGGTTTTGTGTATACCTAAAAAGTCAAGTAAAAAAGCCTTAACACCAGTACTTATTTGGAAAGCGTCTGAGGTTTTTTATTTATGTGTCACATTGAGCAAGTCAGTACCTAAAACGCTTATCGCTCAACTTTTGACATTAACAGACTCAAACTACAAACTTCCGAGGTAGTTTGCATGATGTGGTGCAACATCATTGTATGTCAGAGAGAAATTGTTAGTTTGAGGGATACTTTACCTGCTCATACCTACAATTCAGACACTGTTTCACATTATGCACTATGTAATGTTTATGTAATTAAAGGTGTACTAATTGATCAGTTGTGTAAATGTATAGGTCAAATAAACTGAACACTTAGGAACAAATTTTGCATAAGTATTATTTCAAAATTATACTCGTGGAACAAAAAACCTGTTAATAAATCATATTTAGAATTATCTAGTTGGTAAGAAGATAACAGCGGATCATCTAGTCTAACAAAGGAGTCCCAACAAAGAAGGAACAAACTGGCTGAATCTTCATTAACTGAGAGTTAAAAGTTAGGGATTTTCATCAGTTCTTAAGTAACTCCTCTCGAAATATTGGAGTGGCAAAAGAAGCGATAACCCTTACTCTTTGTTTTTCATTGTTCAATATTACAGTACTATAAGACTCTATTGTATTTTAAGCATTTTTCAATATAAATCATTAAGAAAAGATATTTGATTAATTAAAGTGCTTTAAAATCACACTTCTTCACAAGATTTTATTTATTTACATGGTCACTATACAACTTATAAATTCCCTGGATAATTTATTTATTAAACAATTACAATGTGCTTTTTTTACTCAAATAACCTTAAAAAGCTCTCTTTCTACATTTTGTTTTAACCCAAAATAACTTAAACTTAAAACTATTATTCAACTAACTACTAACTTATTAACTATTATTTAACTTTATCAACCCAACATGTCTTCAAAAGTGAACATTAATGTCTGAAATATATGGGAACCCTTAAAACATGTACTTTGTTTTTTCATATTTCGTGCGACGCTTTCAGATCAATTAACAGGCAGATACATTTGACTTGAATTCAATTAAAAAAACGATTACAATATAAATAACTTTCGGTAATCTATAAAGAATTTGTAGTTAAATAGCTTTAAATTTAGAGTTTTTGTGTTTGTATATTAACTTAACATTATTTCTACATGGTACATGTTTTTTTTTTGTTTTTTTTTATTTTCACCAGCACGCAAATGGTTTTTTGTTAAATTTAATTGTATTTACTTTTTTCCTGATGAAAATTAAACCTGACCAAACCATTGAGGTTGCTGTGAATATTAACAACGTGGCTTCATGGACTTACATTCGGTTTAGGACGTTTCTATGATTTTCTTCCTCCATGGTTGGTAAGTGCTACAATCTTAGGTAATGTCAAATTTCTCCGATTTAATTTTTATTTTATCATGAACGTGCATTGACATGATAACCTGCTGATGGCTACACAGTGTTCGCTGACGAAGGCCCAAATCGTTGATCAGAATAAAGTAAGCGATTTGCTGATTGAAGCCGTCTTAGTGAAAGTCCCTTTCTACTCAGCAGAAATCTCCCTCTGGCTGACTTAGGGGTACGTAAAAATCGTTATAAATTAATACAATTTATCTTTTAATTCTAAATTAAAGTATATTTTATTACCCAATCTACAAAACAAACAAAATAATAGGTTAAGCAAACTAATTAACAAAAATACATAATAAGGATAACCAAATTTAAAATGTTAATAAATAATAAGGTACTTAATTTATGTCGCTTTGATGTAATATTCGATGGTATTTTAAAAAGGATGATGTGAAATTTGAACGATTATGATATTTATGATATAATTTATTGTTTTACAGACAGAGTTTAAACATTCTTCACGTACACGGATTTAAAATTCTTGAATTGTAGGCGGGAGATTTTAATTTCGCAAAACCTTACTGTTTATGAGAGGCAATTTATAGCTTAATTACTCGACTAAAACGAAAAAGCAGTCAATTCGTGATTTTTTCATCATTTCGTGCTGCAAAATTAATGAGAGGACACAAAATTTGTTAAATTTAAAATTTTATACCTAAAGTTATCATCAAACGAATTTGAAAAAGTGGAGCTGAAAAAAAGGGTATTTCAATTATTTGGAACTTGTTTAAAATTGAGTTTTTTTTTAATTTCGCGTAAATTACATCTAGAGTTCCTCAAAGTTCAAATGATGGACCATTCTCTTTTATTCGTTCAAGCAACGATTTTTTCCTCGAAAATAAAATCTGATTTTGTTTTATTTGCTTATAGCACTAGAGCAACTGTAAGACAGGTGAAGACACAAAAAGCTATTGGATCTAATTATCTCTTCCTCTGTTCAAACATCAGTTTTTGGTTAAAGAAGAATGGTGTTATTAAATCATGCCAACACGAAAATATTTGCACTATTTTTGCCTTCTTTGAAAAAGTCCAATATCTCTTTTCGGTTCGCGACACCAATGATTGTTTCCTTCTGTAAATCAGTAGAGTGGAAAAATGATCGAGCTTTACCTTTACAATATGGAAACATTTTTATTTTTCCAACTGTGATATCTCTTTTTAAATTTCTTTTATATATTCATTGTTGGTCCTCGATGATTGTATGGCGAGTTTCTAGGAAAAACAAAAGCTTGAAAAACGCCCAAATTAAAGGTAAAAGCATAGAGCATAAAAGCACAAAAGCATTTCGTCAGGTAAAATATTGCCCATAGTGCATCGCCCCTTCAAGATTAATTTATTCCTAGAGTCCATTTTCAAAGATCGGGCTATGTTGACGTACTTTCTTATAAAGGATTATAATTTAAGCAAATATAGTCTTGAAAAGGTAAGTGGATTGCATTGGACTCATTTTGCCTTGGAAACAAATTTTGAGCCCTCTTAAACTGCGCAATTTACGCACGGCCCCCCTCGTTAAGAATGGATTAGTATTCTGTATAAGGTATTTTTAAAGGAAAAATATCCATGTGTTTGCTAACAATAATGAAAAATTAAATGTCCAACAATATGATTTAAGCTATTATTTTGAACTGAAAACTATTATATTCTGAGACAGTTTTGTGAAAGAATGTGACCTTAGCAAACAGAACAGTTACATTTTCCAAACGAGAGACCGGGTGTTGTTCGTTACTTGATAACAAGAGAAAAGTTGTCTCGTAGCTTCCAACTCTCCTGGGGACTGTGCTTCATTTGAAAACAAAGTAAACTCTATATTACGAGTACTTAAACCGCATGCTTATCATAATACAAGTAGGCAACTCTCCTGTTGTTTGTGTTTTATTTGAGAATAAAATAAACTCTTTATTACGAATACTTTGACCAGATGCTTATCACAATACAAGTAGTCAACTCTGCTGGGGTTTGTGTTTTATTTGAGAACAAGGTAAACTCTATATATTACGAGTACTTAAACCACATGCTTATCATAATACATGTGGTCAATTCTCCTGGTGTTCGTGTTTTATTTGAGAACAAAGTAAACTCTATATTACGAGTACTTAAACCACATGCTTATCGTAATACATGTAGTCAACTCTCCTGAGGATCGTGTTTTATTCGAGAACACTGTAAACTTATCATACAAGTAGTTTTAGGTCTGGTCCCAAGGGGTAACAACATTTCCCAACGATCTTTTATATTCTGTGGTCATACAATCTTCTAAGTAAAGATCAGCGTATAACATCTACTTGATGCTATTGTTAAAGCCATGTTGGGAGAACCTAACAAGGACAGATTTTAAATACGTTAATGAATAGAAACTAACTTATAAAATCAGGTAAATAGCTTCGTACGTTGATTCATAATAAGGTATTTAGGTATTCCTTTGGCGAGTATTACTATTTTATATTTTTATTTAGTCATACGTGTAATTTAGTTGTTAAATGAACTCTTTCATTTACTTTTTGAGACTCTGAAATGCTATGTATGCTCTTAGTTTAAATTTCGTACAAATAATAAAAAAAATATTGAAAAACCTTGATTAACAATCTAACAGGACTAGTTTTATTTTTGGTTTTTCTGCGATATGTAATTAGAATCTAAAATAACCAGGTTAGATTCAAAATAAACAGTACAGTTATGATATTGACGAATGGAGCACAAACAACAAGTAAATATTGTATTTTCAACCCGTGTGGAGAGGCTATGTGGCTGCCATGTTTACTTTATGATCGGATTTTAAGCTTGTAGCTTTCATAGAATACAACATATTCCGAGAGAATCTGTTTGGTAATTACTTCTTATACAATCTTTGTGTTAAAATGTAATTAAAAGTGCAAACAGGAAAACGCCACATTTGAGTTTATTTATGAACAGATTTTGAGTAGTTGCATGATAAAATGTTGACAAAGATCTAAGCTGATTATCATTCCTAAGAAAATTGCACATACCTCAACAATTCTATGGTTTTTGTAAAATTGTATCGTCTGTAATGTAATTGTTTTATTAACAAAATTAATTATACGTATAAAATAGCTTACTGAATGTGTTTGAAGTTTTGAGAGCCTTTAAATGTTTGGTCCTTATGAATAATATGATCATAGATTGGTTTCGTATTTCCTACGTGTACCACATTAAAGCTATCGCCTGTAATTTAAACCTACAAAGAGTCGATTATTTAACTGCACGAAAATTACATGCAAGTTGAAACATATTAATTAAGGCTCTATAAGTTGACCCATCGAATACGGAACACTCTGTCTATCTACAACTGTAATAATTTGGAATAATCAAGCAATGATGTTAACTACAATGGCATGTTAGGTGACATGTTATTATAAACAAAATGGCTACGCTGCTGAATCATGTAGTTAGTCATATTTCTCTAGATCTTATGTATTGTTATACAGGGTTGTACATCCCGGCATTATTTTATTAACAGCCTGTATTTTGGGAAATAAGCTTCATTCATTTTAATAGAAAATACCTTTTGTATATAAAAAAACCAAATAAATCAATAGTATTCAAATATATATTATTGGCTTCTACCAACAAGCCGAAAATATATTTAGCTCTAATTAAAGATATTGCAGCTTTTTTTTATCATTGTATAGCTAAAGAACTAAAAAGTAGGGCTTACACTGATCCCATCATTGATATTGATTTTTGTACAAGTAAAGTTTAGTTAAACCAATTTAATATAAATCGAATTGTTTTAACTAAACAGTAAGCATTTGTAATTGGTGCTTTAGATTAAATTATTGTTTCCTCATGTCAATAAATGTACAAGGGTGTAATATAATTTACAAATTAATGCTTTTGGCAGATTTTCCGCGATGGAGTAGTTTCCAAACCTACCTAATTAACCAGATTTGATCATGTTATCCACAGATCATGTCTGATATTAATTACGAGTTTTATATCAGCAGCGTTTCATTATTTTTACATTAAAAGGACTAATCTTTTACTAAAAAAGAGAACATTTTGATCAAAATATCACAAATAACAAGAGGTGTGTTATTTTATTCGTCCGCAGCCCTGTTGAAACATGGATTCAAAGGAATTATTATTTGTTTAGTCATGGTTTGTATGTAAATACCCCACTCCGATTTAAAAGTTCCTGATTTTTCTTTAGGAGTGAATTTGACAGCGTTTTGATTCCATTACGACATTATTCTCTACTTCTTATCGTGGAGTACTATTCTCTCTAATTAGAATCTGGAGAGAAGTATAAAGAAGTAGAAAGTGGAGAGAAGGAAGTAATGTGGCATCTAGAATCAAACTCATTAAAAGAATATCACCTTTAAGAATAAAAGTCGCAGTGTATGGCAAAAATCTAAATTCGGTACAATTGTAGACTTTTCCTTTAACATTAAATATAATAAAATAAACATTATTTACGCACAGAAATATCTGCGCAATACCGTCAACAACTTTTCTGTAACCAAAAAAAAAAAATTGTAAAATGAAAAATACCGTAAAGACTACTAATACTAAAACCCTGTAGTAGGAAAACGACACGATTTTATTTGCTAAACTAATTTTACTGCTCTCCTAAATATTCTTAAACTTATATCACCAGGGAAGTGGCATGGATAGACTCACTAGTAAAGGGTACCCATTGCAGATCTTACCGAAATCCAGAACACCACCGTAAAGAATAATTAAATCCAACATGTCTTGTGTGTACGACTTAAATTACTTTTTCACAAAAATATGAAACTTTCTACAAAATATGCTTTACATATTGGCTTAAAAAAAAAAATTGTTTCTGATCCAGGTATTTTAATTTCTATTTAAATTTCATAATAGATAAATGTTATAACATTTAAATTTTCAATACATGTTTTTGTTGCAGTAATACAGATGAAGGGTAAAATAATGAGTGATTTGTGTATATCTACTCCTTTGGTTTTTTAACCATTTTTCTTCGGGAAAACTCCAAGCCCTGGTCTTGCTCGACCTTTTAGTTTGATGTCACCATTAATTGGTAGCCCGATGAACAATGACATCTGGGACTGGAAATGATCTCACTTGGAATCTAAATAGACCTTTGTACGTTGAAGGCGAGCACTATTACCACTCGGCTACCGAGACTATTGTGTATTGTGAAGATATCGTATGACATAAGATGGTCGACTGGTAATGCAGACTAATGGCGTCAACAATAGACCTGTGTTTGCCATCACTTAACGGACATCTGAGGGATATTGTGTAACACAGCCATCACTGAGGTAAATTACACCATCGAAAATAATAGGTGGCGTTTACTTTAACTAGAAAACATGCTGAGCAATTTAAATATTAACTACCAAAACAACACATTTGTTGTTGAAAGGTACACAATTAATATCTTTTTTGAATTTTTTATCAAATAGTCAAATTTTTACTTATTTCGGTCCTAATAAATCCCTTTATTGGTTGTAAACTTATATTAAAATCTCAATTTCCAAATAAATATTTAGAAAATTTCATACATTGTTTAAATCTGTTTCCATACCCCTATTACTCGAAAGGATTCAAATGTATATTTATACATTGGATGTATAAATTGACTTGGCCAAAAGTCAGTGGCCTTTGTTACTGTAAGAAAAGAATGATTTCAATACAAAGGGTTTCAGCTCATAATCCTGTCTTTCTTATTCATTGAGGCAAATTGATATTGAAATGATATTTCAGTCATAAATAGCACCGACTTTCTGTTTTTATTGTAATTCAATTCCAGTTTGAATCCTTCTTTTATTCGAGGTAATGGAATTGATACGATAATAAGCTAATATAGCCATACAAATTTCAAAAAGTTGATTTATTTTTACTTTATCTTTTTGGTACTAATTAATTTGCTTGGTACTGCTTATTTGAAGTTTCATACATATTATAATGTCAATACGTCCAGTCAAAGGTATGAAGGGAAGATGAGAAATGGAAATAGAATGTAAACACAATAAAACGTTCGATGCTCACGCACGCGGATGTATTAATGAATATACAGTATGCAAATTAAGTATTGAAACAAAACTGTATTCTTAAAACCGAAATAGATAGAAATAATCTGTTTGTGGCAATAATCGTTAACAAATGTTCCGCAATTGTTTACATCAAAAATATTTTTTAACCCCCCTAACAGGGTAGGGGGTAGGGGGTGACTTATTTTTTTCAAACAGCAACCCCTATTGAGTGACCCCTCATTTTGATATTCCAAAATGGGTGATTTTATACAAAAATTAAATTTTGAAATACCCCTCATTTTGCTTTTCTTTTAAAAATTTTGGTCTTTTAAAAATTTTGGTTTATTTTCAAAGCTACCATAAGATGAAATCTCTGCACTTAATTAAGAACAATTAATTATAAAAATATAACAAAACACTATTGGAACGCAGTACGTAACCTACTGATATATTACATTCTTTATGTTATCGTCATGATATTCAGGCAAACAAAAGTTGTATTCAGGTTGGGATTTAGTATAACGTCTAGGGTTTATTTTCAGCTCGCTATTGTGTAGAAACCTCTGGCTATCAGAATAAATCTGCCTCCTGTTTTAGCAATAAGCACTCTGCACACTTATGGAACAAATAAACTGAAATAACTACTAACACGCATTATGATTATAACAGTCAGAATCACAAATTAGTTTGAATTTAATTTAACAGTAATTAAGTTACGTTATCCCCCCAAAATAAAACACACACATACAACACAAACAGACTGATTTATCCTTAAAAGTTTCACAGAATCATCACACCAGTGTAAGATGACCATTACTATACTAAATCCAAAAATTTATTGACAAATAATAATTTAATGTGGTGCTAAGTGTTTGAATTTATAAAATTCAATTTAATTTTCATACAGATAAAATAACTACCACAAGTAATAATTGATTACAGTTACTTCACATTATAACACTGAAATATAATCTCAATTAATATGACAACAGTGACACCTGTATTGTCCCCAGGGGCTTATGATACCGACAATTCAGTGCAACAGCGTTATTGATATGATCTCGATATATATCTCCATTATTTATGGTGCTGCAATAAGCATAATGAACATTACTAAATCTCATCAATAACAGTATTCATAACGAATATTAACATTTATCGAGGCAAATGTCTCAAAAAACTAATTTTCTAACCTAACTTAAATTTCAATTAATGAATGAAAATGCATGTTAACTTTAAAGATTACCCAACAAGTTTATGCCCGTGCTATAAGTAGCTTAAAGTGTTTCAATTTATATTCAATTCAATAAAAAAAAAAATAATGTATACATATTTTTTTAGAAATATCAAATTCAAATTTTGAAATTCAAACTTTGAAAGTACCTAAGATTAAAATAACACTGCAAGTAGCATTTGGTGATAGGCCTGACTGCCAAATTGTTGCTCATAGACCTGCCTAACATATTTTACATAATTATAACTTCTCATAATTGAAACGGAATTTTATGTTAACAATTCATATTTTTAGTTTTAATACTCAAGCCATGTAGATTATTCACGAAAAATGTGTATCTAAAATTGTTAAAATTCACCCACTCGTACAAAAGAAACAGAGTGAAATAATAAACCGACAATCGACAGTCTCAGATATCTTAAAGTACCACCTAGGCATATTCGGGGTTTTCCTTTATTGTTCAAGTAGTCGTATGATGCTTTGATTTGACAGTTTCCCTTGTATAGGTTTATATTTTGAATGGGAAAATCTTGTTTTAAAACAAGGGACTTACAGATCAAGTCAGTTACAAGTTGAAATTTGCACTTATACAGTAGTCCTAACATTGTGAAACAGATTAATATTTATAATTGGCTTGAACAATCATTAAAAAAATCAATTCAGATATATAACATTTCTCGCAAGTTATTTTAATTGTCTAGGAAGCCGAGCGGTTATAGCCCGTCTAAAATCTGAAGTTAGATGTTTTGATTCGATTCCACGCTAGGTCTATGACCCAGATGCAATTTGTCATTGGGCAAAAAATTATAATGCTATCTAAAAACGTTGGATAGTAACAACACCAGGTTTGGACGGTTCCATTGAACAGATGAAAAATACATTCTAAGTTTCATTGGGCAAAAAATTATAATGCTATCTAAAAACGTTGGATAGTAACAACACCAGGTTTGGACGGTTCCATTTTTCCATTGGGCTCATTTTTTGCCCAATGAGCTTAGAAAAACTGTAAAAAGATGTTTGAAATAAAAACTAAACAGAAGGAGTTTGTAGACACTTTTAAAAATACTATTGGATATAATGAGCAGCTTGTTAAATAAATTGTTCCAAACCGTACAAAAAAAGGCTTACACGGTGTAATTCGGAGGCTAGGTATATTTAATCGTTTCAAAACTAAAACCAGCTAATTTTAACTTTTAGAGTCTTTTACCGGCTTTGTAAGATGTTAATGTTATACTCGTATTAATCTTTTTATCTCTGCAAAATAATCTTTTGGAATAAAATACTATGTTTCAGGTTATCGTCGATTATTCGTCAAATCTTTAGGGTCACAAAAGCTTTCCATGACAAGAGTAGATTTGAACATAATTTTGTTTAGTGCTAAACAAAACACATCGCAAACCTTACAGTTACATCTTAGCAGAATTTACCTAACGGAATACATATTTAGTCCTTATAACACAACTAACAATACTATGTTTGTATTGATCTTGCGTTACACAGGCAAGGGTGGCATGATTAACATTGTTTCAAACTTTTGACGGTACAGATATTTATTACACTCGGGGGAAATTTCTTTGTTGGAAACCAATTTTACTTTTAACATTTTGTTTCCGTCGTCCAAAGGTCAAAATTCTAACTAACCGATCTATTTCAGCTCACGATATTAAGAACTTTTTTCTGCTTATAGTTTGATTTATGAAATTTATATTAGTAACATCTATTCTTGTTTGATTCTTAGTGTGATAAAAACTAGTTCTGCCACACTTATTACATACAAAACAATTATTGAAGCTTTTTTTACAAATCCGCTCTTGTGTGATCCTAGCCAAATTTTAATAAATATGTTTATTGGATAAGGATTAGTTGACAGGTACTTTATATAACTATTTATAATGCAAGTGGGGGAACTTATTTAATGGTTGATTTGTATTTTGCTGCAGAAAGAAATATAGCAATAGAATTGATAATTTATATTTGTTTTATGTTAGTATAAAAAGGAGTCTTAGCCAGAGGAAATTCAACTCGATGTATACAACATTCAAATGTGATAACTCTTTGTTCCCTAGACGTTTTAATATTACTTTACAACACAAAAACGGGGCTAAAAAGCATAAAACTGAAAAACTTTATCTAGGCAAGTGGAAATGAGCCTTTAGGTTTCGTCCAAAGCAAGTTTGGTTCATCAACTATCAACAGCTTCGGCAGCTTTATATCCTCCCATGAGCTCCTCTACGTTGCTAAAATATTACGTTCGTTACACACGTCTGGTTCATAAACTATCAACAGCTTCGGCAGCTTTATATCCTCCCATGAGCTCCTCTACGTTGCTAAAATATTACGTTCGTTACACACGTCTGGTTCATCAACTATCAACAGCTTCGGCAGCTTTATATACTCCCATGAGCTCCTCTACGTTGCTAAAATATTACGTTCGTTACACACGTCTGGTTCATCAACTAACAAAAGCTTCGGCAGCTTTATATCCTCCCATGAGCTCCTCTACGTTGCTAAAATATTACGTTCGTTACACACGTCTGGTTCATCAACTAACAACAGCTTCGGCAGCTTTATATCCTCCCATGAGCTCCTCTACGTTGCTAAAATATTACGTTCGTTACACACGTCTGGTTCATCAACTATCAACAGATTCGGCAGCTTTATATCCTCCCATGAGCTCCTCTACGTTGCTAAAATATTACGTTCGTTACACACGTCTGGTTCATCAACTATCAACAGATTCGGCAGCTTTTTATCCTCCCATGAGCTCCTCTACGTTGCTAAAATATTACGTTCGTTACACACGTCTGGTTCATCAACTATCAACAGATTCGGCAGCTTTTTATCCTCCCATGAGCTCCTCTACGTTGCTAAAATATTACGTTCGTTACACACGTCTGGTTCATCAACTAACAACAGCTTCGGCAGCTTTATTTCCTCCCATGAGCTCCTCTACGTTCCTAAAATATTACGTTCGTTACACACGTCTGGTTCATCAACTATCAACAGATTCGGCAGCTTTATATCCTCCCATGAGCTCCTCTACGTTCCTAAAATATTACGTTCGTTACACACGTCTGGTTCATCAACTATCAACAGCTTCGGCAGCTTTTTATCCTCCCATGAGCTCCTCTACGTTGCTAAAATATTACGTTCGTTACACACGTCTGGTTCATCAACTATCAACAGATTCGGCAGCTTTATATCCTCCCATGAGCTCCTCTACGTTCCTAAAATATTACGCTCGTTACACACGTCTGGTTCATCAACTATCAACAGATTCGGCAGCTTTATATCCTCCCATGAGCTCCTCTACGTTCCTAAAATATTACGTTCGTTACACACGTCTGGTTCATCAACTATCAACAGATTCGGCAGCTTTATATCCTCCCATGAGCTCCTCTACGTTCCTAAAATATTACGTTCGTTACACACGTCTGGTTCATCAACTATCAACAGCTTCGGCAGCTTTTTATCCTCCCATGAGCTCCTCTACGTTGCTAAAATATTACGTTCGTTACACACGTCTGGTTCATCAACTATCAACAGCTTCGGCAGCTTTTTATCCTCCCATGAGCTCCTCTACGTTGCTAAAATATTACGTTCGTTACACACGTCTGGTTCATCAACTATCAACAGATTCGGCAGCTTTATATCCTCCCATGAGCTCCTCTACGTTCCTAAAATATTACGTTCGTTACACACGTCTGGTTCATCAACTATCAACAGATTCGGCAGCTTTATATCCTCCCATGAGCTCCTCTACGTTCCTAAAATATTACGTTCGTTACACACGTCTGGTTCATCAACTATCAACAGATTCGGCAGCTTTTTATCCTCCCATGAGCTCCTCTACGTTGCTAAAATATTACGTTCGTTACACACGTCTGGTTCATCAACTATCAACAGATTCGGCAGCTTTTTATCCTCCCATGAGCTCCTCTACGTTGCTAAAATATTACGTTCGTTACACACGTCTGGTTCATCAACTATCAACAGATTCGGCAGCTTTATATCCTCCCATGAGCTCCTCTACGTTCCTAAAATATTACGTTCGTTACACACGTCTGGTTCATCAACTATCAACAGCTTCGGCAGCTTTATTATCTCCCATGAGCTACTTACTCATCTACGTTCCTAACATGTCATGTTCGTTACACACGTTGGTTCATCAACTATCAACAGCTCCTGCAGGCCAAACTGTACACATCTATACATTAAAAGGCTCGATTAACTCTTAACACAATGGTAAGAAGTGAATCCATCATATGCACAAAAAAACCATTCTCCGTCCATAGTTTGCTTAAACTGACTGTGTAATTATTCTGAGTTGGCGGTTACGGCGTTATTTCTCTAAAAATTTTAAATCACAATATTATACGATAATTTCCTACAAATATACTAGTTTAGCCCACGTAAGGTCCAGTTGGAAATTTACATACGCTAGTATTTCTTATTGTTCATATGGAAGTTAATTTAGATGAAAAATACTGAGGTTACTTTGGATTCCTTTGTAATCGTGATAAGGCCCTTGCAATACAAAGAGAGCTCTAGGGAAATGAATTTCTCCAGTTAATATTTGCAGGAAGATTGGCCTACTGTATCAGGCTTTAGAAGGAGGCCAATTTTACTGGAATACATGTTATACGTATCTTCATAAAAAACGAATACATATAAAAATGCGGTGATTGTGAGTGAGTGGTACGAACAACTAATGTTTTTTAAAGTTTTCACAATTTAAAACATTTGGAGCATTAAAATTACTCTTGAGTCACATGCAATCGTTGGATAATATTAAAATGTCTGATATTAAGCTATAACAATTAAAATATAAAGAAACTAAGTTGATGATGAAAATAAACTATGACCTTTTCGATAAAATGTCCCAAAAGACCACACAATCTTTTGTCAAACATTATTTATATTTTTATTCTATTACAAAAGGAATCAATGTAAATTATTCTTTATATGCAAGAAACGTACTAACAGCATAACTAGCATTAAGACGTATATTTTTCATACATAATTTACTTGAAGCTGTAATTTAAATACAAAAATAGTGTATTTTTATCAACACAATACTACAGGACCTCGCTAAATTAAACATATCGCTAGTTGAGAGACGCCACTCATATTGTTATTAAGAGATGTTTTTAAGACAATCCCACGTGTTTTCCTCCTTTTATGTACACTGCACAGAGGGAAAGATTACTAACAACAACATTGGCTTGAAGTAAACACAATAGATCACCTTAAGCAGAGTTGAGCCTTGAGACTACGTCTCGAGCACGCCTGGCTTATCTGTAAATTACAACTCAAAGAATATTATTCATAATCATAAAAACAGTTCTAATTCTAATATTAGTAGTTGTCATCAGTTTGTCAACAATTCAACTACTTTGCCTGTGACGTCTGCACCCGTAGTGGACAAGAGAAACACCGAAAATGTTACGCCTGCCAAACAAAAAACATCAGTGAAAAGGAATGGTGGAGAACATCAAACTGAACTGTCAAAACAGTGTAAACATAACCTTAACCTACCAACTACAACAAGAGCAGTTAACACTAGTGGGTTTGTGGTGAACAAACAATCACAAAGTTCTGGAAAACAAAGTTTTTAAAACGACAATTCAATGACAGGTTCTGCCAACACTAGCAATAAACTAAAAACTGTCAAAAAATACAGGAATTTATTCATCTCAAGGCTGGCTGCAGATGTTGACTGTGATACAGTTCATAAATATACGAGTGACGAAATTAGTGGTGACTGCAAAGTCACACAAATGAGGAAGCGGTTCCTTGGCTATCGAACATTTAAGATAGGTGTTCCTGCTCACTAGTGGGACAGAATATAATTGCCTGAATTCTGGGCTACTGGGGCATATATAAATGCCTTCAGGTTCGCTAAACAAGCAACAAGTACCGTACTGCAAACGTCAGGATAATATTTTAGAATCTTCCTTCAACTCTGTAAATATAGCGTAGAGTCTGAAGTGATAGATAATTCTGACACACAACTCTCATCTCATAACAAAACGATTGGAAACACTTCTATTATTAACATACAGCAGTGATCTAATAAATCAGTCTATCTATGTCAGCTAAAAAATTGAACATCCTGCTGTGGAATATTCATTCCATTACTAACAAACTAGATTACCTACGATTACTTGCGGATGACAGTAGTGTGGATGTGATTTGTTTGACTGAACACTTGGTCTCACAAGTTTATATTATTAACTTAAGCCTAAGAGGCTATATAGTTGCAACCTCTTTTGCTAGATCCATGTATAAACATGGTGGATCTGCAATACTACTAAAAGAGAACCTAGAATATATAATATACAATAAGTTTTATTTGTCTATACAGTATTATTGGATGAACTCACTTTTGAAGCCTCAGCAGTGTATATTGTTAAGTACAACACAGTGATTTTCAACTTCTACAGACCACCCTCAGGTAATCTTTCTTTAATTCTGGATAAAGTGCATGATGTCTTCTAAACTATTCATGGTGTGAAACTTGACTTCTTTTGCACAGGTGGCGTCGTCCTGTAATCCAGCTACTAGGAGGTCACGAATTTTGGATATTTATAGGCATGCACTGTGGATGCGATACTCCCCAGTGGGGATTAACGTCCGCACGGGTGAATACTACGACTAACCACAGTACTATCCTGATAATTAGACCAATTCGTAATTACCAAGGCAAAAAAAGTTTTGGTTCGGATTCCACTATAAACTGTAGGTCCTTCAGTTGCCATTAGCTGTATGGGCTATTAATTAACAGCTGTGTCTAAGGAATGTCGGCCTTAGTCACTAACAAGACTACAAGATCGCGCCACTCATCCTACACTCATCTCCATTCATACTTGGCTTAAAATACCTACTTTGTATGGTCGCCATTTCATAGAACAGTATTAACAGTATTAACAGACATCATTGAAGTCCGGAAACTTATAAACCTAATATCTAGTTTTGGTTAATGAAATCACTAGGCCTAATGCCAGAGTTGGAAGTGTAAACAAGGATGCCTGCTTGGACAATATTGTGACCTTAGTACACCCAAGTAGATGGGAAGCCTCGGTTGTACACACAACGTGGCCTTTCTGTCATTGAACACTGTGTCATATTCTAAATCTAACCTAATTTATTTACTGAGAAAAATTTCTAGGAAATTAAATCCTCGGAATTCATTGGAATTTTTAGCTAACCTTGGTCAGTAGAATTGGTTAGAATTATATTAACATAGCCTCATTCAAACACCTGTGTGTTTATAAATTCAAACATGTCTTTAAAACTACTATAACTCAACACAAACCGAAGAGTACTTTAATTTAGAGTTTTAGTAATTTTAGTTTTAATGCAGAATTTCCCATAATATAGGTAATAAGCTATTACCGTAGTACTCATGGTAAGACCTGGACCTAGGAGCGATTTACTTTTTCGTTTTTAGGTCCCTATAAGCCAAAAACACTATCCGTTTAAATGCATATATACAGGGTGGTAAAAAAGTCCCAGGCCAGTTAAATATTTAAAAAAAATGCAGATAGAGCTACAATACTTGGTACAAAGTTACAGGGCATTAAACTCTATTTTAACAAATATTCAGTGATCCAATAACTCGTCAGGGGGACGGCCCACAAGGACTCGGAAGAAATTCTTAAATGAAAGAATAGGTCAATATGCACATCAAATTAAAGGTCTTTTTTATTAGAATACAATGCCGCAAACCGCACTTCAAAAGGTTGATCCTGCGCAAAATGACAGTTGTTCAAAGATTCATTTAATTTACATTGTTATTACTGTATACGCTTACTCAGGGGGCACAGTCCTAGGAATCGGAAGAAAATTGTTAACGTAAGCATAGGTCGATATGCACATCAAATTAAAGGTCTTTACTAGTAGATTACGATGCCGTAAATTCAAGCTCAAAAGAATGCCTGAGTAAAAAATGGCAGTCGTTCAAAGATTCAAAATGGCGGATTCAAGAAATCTTTGAACATCTGCCATTTTGCGTAGTATCAACCTTTTGAAGTGCGGTTTGCGGCATTGTATTCTACTAAAAAATACCTTTAATTTGATGTGCATACCTATGCTACCACCTATGCCTATGCACCTATGCTTTCATTTAAGATTTTCTTCCGACTCCTTGTGGGCCGTCCCCCTGAAGAGATATTGGATAACTGAATATGTGTTAAAATAGAGTTTTATGCCCTGTAACTTTGTACCAAGTATTGTAGCTCTATCTGCATTATTTTTTTTAAATATTTAACTGTCCTGGGACTTGTTTACCACCCTGTATATAAATGTCCGTTAGCACACTAACTCGAGCAAAAATGATCCGATTTTGATGAAATTTTGTATAAACGTAAAACCTACATTTATTCGACCGAGTTCGCGAACCAGCATGATCGGACTACGGGAAAGGGTGTTTATGGGGTAAACATTGGGGTTTCCCATTTTTGGCCCTAAAAACCAAAAGTTATGCAAATTCTTTTCAAACTATATTGTAGAGCTTAAAAACAAATAATTTAGTATATTGAAGCGTTACTATATGCCTAATGGTTAAGGAGAAAATTTCAAAATATTGTAAATTTGAAATTCCCATGTTAAGTCTTATGGAGAATAAGTAAACTGTTGTAGTTTGAAAATATTTTGATTCAATTTGGAAAATGCATTTATTTCATACTAAACTATAAACATAAAAAAAAACAACAACACTTATTTACCCTCCCTGTTGCAGCAAACCCACGTTTTCGTTAAATTGATGCTATTTAAATAGGGAATAAATGTGATATTTTTTAGGAGACATTTTAATGTAAATCCAATCAGGCAAATTGGAATTCGCTTAGTTTACAGGTTTGCTGCGGCGGGTGTATTTCTTTTGACGCTCGTAATGAGCTTTGTACCTAGATTTAACGACAATAAATCAATCACTTCATAGACTACCAACAGGTTATGAGGGTGAAGTGTTTAAGTATTGATTCAAGTTTTTCATTATACGATTTATAAATAGCTCCAAGTTTGCTGGTCAAGATATTTAATCCTATTGATTTTCTTTTCGACAAACGAGATAAAGGTCTAGCGAATAATTATACCACTAAGAAAGGAATCTTGTTTCCCTAAAATCAAAATTAGCATATACTGGTTATCAAACTCCTACACACTAATCACTAGGCTAGCGAATTATCCCAGCCCACGTCATAGTAGATTTGGTATACTATATTGGAATGATTTTAGAAAATGTTAATTTCTAAAATGTTAAATATAAAAAGTTATATTCTCGTAAGGTTCTTTTTGCAATTATAATTGAATCATGTAAGGTTGGTATATAATAAAAGTTTGCAAAAAAAATATATGATTTCGATACCTACAGCATTTAAATCATGCCAAATATATCTGGTCTCTAGATATAAACAAAATTATTTAAACGCCTAAAAATAGAGCAAGAGAACTTAAGACCAACAGATATTATCTACTTAAGTGGAGCTGAGCTTTGAAGCTTCGTAAAAAGCACGTCTGGTTCATTAACTATCTACAGCTTCTGCAGCTTTATATTCTCCAATGAGCTACTCCTCTGCGTTCCCAACATGTCACGTTCGTTACACACACGTGATATATCTTACAACTTCAGATCTTTGGTTAATTTTCAGAAAAAAAGATATACAGTAGTACCAAGACCTTGGCGTACTGAAGATATCCATACACAACAGGTCTATGTTAACCCCTAACACAATTTACAGTATTGTGAGACAGACATTGAGCTACACTCAAATTTAGAGTTAGGTAAAAATTGACTAGGCACAAGTTTTGTGGTAAATAATTCAAAACAGTTTCTCTAAAGATTTCCTATACAAATGGCTATATCTATCAACGTCTATAACGGTATTTACTTGTTTTGCGTGTTTCTTATTGTTTAGATGATAAATTGTAAAGTTACTTTAGATTCTTGTATAATCGTGATAAGACACTCGGAAAATAAATAGAACTCCCGGGAAATGAAGCTCCACAGTTTATATTCCAAGGGAGATTGGCCAATTTTACATGAAAATATTGTTGTTAAAAGTTGTTTACACAATATAAAAATTATTTTATAGACTACCAACAGGCTATGAGGGTGTAGTGTTTAAGTATTGATTCAAGTTTTTCATTATACGATTTATAAATAGCTCCAAGTTTGCTATTCAACATATTTAAAACTATTGATTTTCTTTTCGAAAAACGAGATAAAGGTCTAGCAAATAATTATACCACTAAGAAAGGAATCTTGTTTCCCTAAAATCAAAATTAGCATATACTGGTTATCAAACTCCTACACACTAATCACTAGGCTAGCGAATTATCCCAGCCCACGTCATAGTAGATTTGGTATACTATATTGGAATGATTTTAGAAAATGTTAATTTAATATCATACTCATCTTACGTAGCAAGTATACAACACATAATAAAATTGAGAGAAATTTTAGAGAAATCATATCAGATGCACGACTAATTTATAAGGGTGTTAAATGAAATTGAGAGTCAATATTATAAAACAAAAACTATATAATAATAATAACTCCAGTAGCATAACTATTTGGAATGAGATACCAAGTTTAGTGAAACTTAAAGTTTATGACAACTCTTTAACAAAAAATATACATTCACTACGTGAAGGCACAAGGGAAATCTTTACTCATAGCGACTCTGGTCAAACGTGCGACTTTGATTATTTACTCAATCTGCTCAAAAGTTAAAACATGTTTAAGGAAACAAGGAATATGTTCTTTTATACCTGTGTATGTTTTGTACTTGTGTATATTATGTACGAGTTGTTAAAGCTAAATATACTTTTAGGAACATGCTTACCCAAGAGAGAGGTATTGTGACTAAATGGCATTCAAACTAATAAAATTGTACAATGAATAAATTGTACAATTCATTGGATGTTCAGTTTTTAATTTTTGCCAGTTCCCTTACTGTGTAAATTAACTTAGCTAGCCTGCGTTGATGGCCAAACATTGTCTCTTATAGTAACTTGTATTGTGTTAACTTAATATTTAAGAGAATGATTACAGTGAAACCATAAAACGTTGTTATATTTTAATCGTGATGATTAGAATAAATGGAAAGTAAAGTTTTACAGCCTCATTAATTCAAAAAGCTGTCGATAAAACAGTAAGTTTGACTGGAAGGTCTTAAAAGATATATAAAGTCTTGTAGAAAAGCATTCCGGCGACTTTTAATTGCTTCATAATCTTCTATGCGCTCCATGTAGCCACGCAGCTTAAAAGTTTAAGTAATATCAGGCAGTTGATGGGTTTCTCCATCCGAGAGAGAAATTCTTGGGAGAAATATTGTGTAAAATAAAAAAATTAAGATTAAGTTAAACATTCTAAAATATGAGGTTACATTATAATTTATTAAAGTAGTTAATCATTCACAAACTAAATAGTAGCCTAAATAGGAGATAAGTATTAAACATTTCACTTTTACGTCCACCCAACTTTTTAAGTCCACCTAGCGTTGTGTTATTTACAGATTTTCATAAATGTACTCTTACATAGCAAATGTTTTAATATAGTCCGGCAGCCAAATGAGGATTTTGTCCCTAACCTGGTTTTGTTCTATTAAGTTTTTTTTAATTGTTGTTTTGAGTTATATAGGGTATGTAGACCATAAAACCACCGGGTACTTTTTTGGTACCCTTGGGCAATAGCCGCCATCTTGGAAAATAGCGGAAAACGTAATTTACAGTGTAAGCTTTTACTTAAAACTATGTTATGAAAATACCATGCTACCTACAGCAGTGCAAACACTTTTAAAATACTCACAGTGAAATTCTATCCAGGAAAATATCATATTTTAACTATATATTGTGTGTTTTAAAGCCAGTATTTCTTTTTAAAGTTAATCATATAGATAATAAAAAATATGTTCTATCCCTACTTTTTCAACTTTGTGCTAAAATCTCTGAAAAAAGGCCATGATACATGTTACAAAAGTTGTAGATCTTAAAATTGTGCATCCAATGCACCTATAGGGATTCTTTGTTTGAATCAATGATAACGTCACAAAAATGTGTAAAAAATAACTTTTATTTATTTTTTCTATGACAAAGAGGGGTATCTAATAAATAAAAATAATTCATATAATTCTTCCTAGGAATATTCTGTAGTTCTTTTCTACTGTTTTTGTATCAAAATGCTCAATAAACCAATGGCTTTCATTTACGCTAATTATAATTCAAATCATAGGATGTAGCTAGTTATGGACCCCCCCAAAAAAAAATAATTTTAATTATAAAAAAGTCTCATCAAAGCCCTACCTATATCTTTAGTGATTGTATTATGTTTTATGTACAGTATTTATAAGAAAACAGTCGGTAACGTACTGGCTTTCATGGAAAATATTAATTATTGGGTTTCAAAAGATTTTAGGTATAGATCATCAATCAATAAATCAATAATTTTTCTTGTAATTTGTTGATTTGTAAATTGGGAATAGTCCGGCAACCAAACAGGGAATTTTCCTTGAACCCTCTTTTGTTCTATTACGTTTTTTTACTGATGATATTTTATTTTATTACATAAATGCAGAAAATAACGGGTACTTACAAAGTACCTTTGGGCATCTTCTAGAATTTGAGATAATAATTGTCAATATTAATAAATAAATCGATTAATTTAAAACATGGTAATTAAGCTATAAACTATGCGTTTTAAGTTCGAATATCATGAAATTTCGTATGAAACCTCGTTATAATGTTACTCATAAATTTACCAGATATTAGCCATATCAAAGCTGTTTCAAACTGGCGGTGGAAAACGTGGTTTTTATCTTAATAATTGAATTTTTTGCCCAATTAAAAAAAAAACTTGTTATACGACCTTGTTTTAGTGTAACCTATAAGCGAACAAAATATAATTTTTTCCAATTTAAACCTGAGCTTCTATAAGTTACTAGCAAGACACATTGCTTACTATTTACATCATTATTATGGCATGTAATAATAACACTCGATTTTGAAGTTAACTGAATTCCCGTAGCACTTGTGGCTATGCTTGTTAGTATTTGCGTTACATTGTAAATAGGTTAACAAAATTAATAAAAGCGATTTCAACATAGTTGAGTTTTATTATTTTGTATTGTAACATAAATATTATATTCATGTAAAATTTTAACTTACATAATAGGCCTACATGTAGAAATAACTTGTAAATAACGTTTCAGTAACCTTAATGACTATTAGCGATTTCTCTATAGGAAAGTAGCTATTACTGTAGGTCTCATGGTAAGACCTAGGCCCGGGACCCATTTACATCATTTTGATGTCCCCAGAGGCCAAAAACACTCTTTCGCTCAAATTTATATATATATATAATTTAAAAAATAGTTCATTTAAAATCCCATGTTATTCTTATGGAGAATATTTTAAAACGTTTAAGTTGGTTTGTTTTTTTATATATTTTTATCAAACTTGGCAGATTTATTTATTCTATACTAAGCTATTAATATTTTAATAAAAAATACACTTTATTAGTTTCCCTTTAGCAGCAAACCTAGGTACTCTTTAAACATAAATGTGAATTTAATAGATTAATTGAAAATCAATCCAGGCAAATGGAAATTTGCTTATTCGTCTGGTTTGCTGCAGCTGGGGTATTAACTCATTATTCTACATTGTCGTAGTCTTCACTGACGTCTTGAGTTTGTATTTTTCTATTTAAACTGGTATTATATCCACAATGACAAAATACTGTGCAAGGTAAGGCTGAGCTCACGCAACTACATATTTTTCAATTCTGTTCACTGGTGTATATCAAACGCAACAAAAAAAAAACTTGATAGGAATAAACCAGGTTAGGTTCATATCTGAGTTTACACATAGCTTACTGAGGTTTTCTTCACCAAAATGAATAACACAGCTCATTTAGATCTTGAGATATAGATCTTTAATAAAAGACAGTCCTTAAAAATTGAAAACCTAATGTTAGTTAGAGGTCTACAACTCGCCTTAAGCTCTACATATTTAAATGAAAATTGTCTCAAATGAAAGTTCTAGGTTGGCCTAGTGTTTTTAGACCAGAACGAATAACATAGTACACATAGCAGCTGAGAAATATGTCTTTAAATACAGAAGAAAGTTAAGAAAAAAAAACTTTTATTCTACGTTTAAGCTTATAACTCGCCCCAAACACGCCAGATTACAATAAATAATAGCTGAAAAGAACCGCATTAAATCACTGGGTATTCCCATACCACAACATACAATATCTAGTAAAAATAACTTGAGACATAATCATTAACTAAAGATAAATTGTAAAAAAATCTAATTTTTATTGTTTGGGGTCCACAACTCATGTTCAACTCAGCCGATTTTAATAGTCAATGGCTTGGATTAAAGCTAGTAACTCACTGAGTATTCATAGTATATAACATTTCATATAACGTAATTATAACCTGAGATAATATCTTTAATTAAAGACAAATCTTGGAAAAACTAAAATGTTATTTGGTTAAAGCTCTATAAATCCCCTCAAACCCGATAGATTTAAATGACCAATGCCTCAAATGAAAGCCAGTAGTTTGCTGATTATTTTATTATAAAAAAAAACATAAAATCGCATAATCAGTATTCGAGGTAACAATCTGTTTTTCAAAGAAAATTATACAACCATTAAAATCTTTGTTGGTTGAAGTCTTGTAATTCACCTCCGACTCTTTCGATTTCAGTGATCTACATGTCAAATGGATGCCAATTGTTTACTGAGTGTTTTTATTGCAATACATACATCATCTAAAAATAATAACTCAATGGGTTGGTAAAATTTAAACTTTTCTTTTTGAAAAAAAATATTGTTTCTTTGGAGTGAAGATGAAAAGATCGGCCTTAAAGTCCTTAAATATAAACAGTTAATAGTTCAAATTAAATTTGGTAATTTTACAAACATTTTAATACCAAAAACAGCCAGAGAGAAGTGGCGGATGGTCTCAGGAAAGATGTTACAATTTTATTGAACATATAAAATATCCTTATTTTTCATTGAAAATCAATAAAAAAATTATTTTCTAACGCTTTGTTCTGGCGTTACCCTTGATCCAACAAAACATCCCATAGATGTATTCGATGCTAAATTTAAAGCTCTACAAACTTTATAATATATGTTATAGTCATATTTTGAGTATTTAAGGCGCAAAATTGAAATAAAAATAAATATGACATTATTTTTTTATAAATTATAAACTTTGAAAAGTAATACTGAACTTAAAACAAATTATATATATTTAATATATGGTATTTCCGAGTAGGGAATTTAACCATAAACATTTTAAAATAACATGCATTGTTCCATCTTAAATAGTTTTTTTATTACATTGTTTTAAGTAAAAGCTTACACTGTAATTTACGTTTCCCGTCATTTCCCAAGATGGCGGCTGTTGCCCAAGGGTACCAAAAAAGTACCCGGTGGTTTTAGGGTCTACTTACCCAAGATATCACATATCAACAATAAAAAAAAACTTAATAGGACAAAACCAGGTTCGGGTCAATTCTGCCGGACTAATAGCACCGATTGGTATCGGAGGTTCATATGACGGATTGATCTGATTTTGATTTGAATACTCGACGGATAAGACACATCAATCACATACAGCTAGACAATGGAACAGACAGCTGATCAATACTGGCCATTGTACTTTACAGGACGAGGGGTGTTTACCTACAGTGGTCTAATGCTAGGTGGACTTTGGTACCATAGTTGATTTGCCTCTGGAACATATAATGAGGGATTCTATTAAATATAAAATCTTTAAGTTATAAGACAATGAATTAAAATTATTGTTATTACAAAGGGCCTAACCCACCTGAAACCAGGTGTTCTATGATAACAAAAAACGATGATAACATTTTTTTCAACAATTGTAGTTTATTATCAATTCGATACTCGATTTTTTATACCTTGAATGTCATTGAAATCAACGATGAATTAGAAAAATAGCAAAATTTATTAAAAATAATCTATGTACATGAATTCGATTGTTCAATGGAAAACGTGTAAAATCCTTCGTACAATGCGAAAAGTTTTTTTTGTCGTTGCTGTGGTCTGTTGACGATCTAGGTCAAACTGCATATGGTTAAGTGGTATATGGTCAAACTAATGGGTCAGTGGTGACACTGTTTACGTAATTCAGACAGTGAATTTGGCAATTTATCTTTCATTCAATGGATGAATCAAGCCGACTTGGTAATTGAGGTTCTCATTGCCTACTGCTGACTGACAATTCCAAATGGGTCAGGTAGGCCTACACTACCCCGCACTACTGTACGTCGTATGGGCAGAGGTAAATGAATTATTCTGTAGTATGCATATAGTACACGTATTTGGCGAGTACTTCGATAAAAATACATTTAGAAGTCTCGCCTTTCTAGCATTTGTTTTTAAGAGCTAGAATGATTCATTTTCGCTGACCAACTTTCTTCATTACGTAGATGTAAATTAAACCTGATCTTTCAGTTGAATGTTCAACAACAGTCGGATTGTAAACAAGAGACAAAACGGTTTCTAAACATGGCTTTTGAATAGGTTACTTTTTTATAACTGTAAATACAAACTTGGTGTTGTTCATTTAATTGCAGCAAATTTAATTAAGTACTAGCTACGTCCCAGACCAAAAGTTTTCAATTTCAAAGTAGAGCTGCCCACTCCGAGCCCTTGCTGATGTTGCATGTGGGACATTCGGTTTGTGGCAAGGTTAAAGGTAGTTTAACTGAATGTGCCGTCCTACCTCCTGGCAAAAGAGTGGCAGCGATTCCCGTAGATGCAACATTCATAGTTTTTTCGAGCATGTGCCAGTAGCAGATTCATGACAAACGTCATTCCAATGCCTCCAGGAGCGTCTAAAAAAAAACTGCCCTTGCATGGTTAATCGGAAATGTTTTGGTAATTTTTCAGTTTTTATTGTTAATGTGATTACTAATAAATTAGTCATTTTTTTAAATGTACGCTAAGTTTTTCCAGGAAATTTTGAATTTTGAATGTTTCTGGTACGCTGGAAACCATGTGTTATTGTTTGAGTTTTCAACCAGTTCAATCAACCAGTTAATTTTGTTTACAATCAAATAAGTATCGCTGCGACCCATGCAAAACGTCGGCTAGTATTTAACTGTTTATTGCGGCATATTATATTGAATAATTACGTTGCATATATTCAACTGTGTTGATTCGAATTTTATTAATTATATCATAGTATAATTAGGTTTGAAATTATTGAATATTTATTATCTTTGCAGTTTCTATACAACCCTAACCACAATGTCCTGGTTGTGGGGGAGGGAATAGTTTTCTCACCCCTGACGCGCTCAATGAAGCGGTTGATTCGATTGGTGCCTCAAAGGAAGACGGTTGAGATAAACTGTTACACGTATGTTTTACAGCAGTCAACGCTTATGTCCCTTGAATATAAATACATTTGTTATACTTCACGTTTTCTTTTAACAAACAATACGTTATGTGTTAAAGAAATTAAAAATCAACATGAAGAGATGTTGTGCGTGGTTTACTTTTTGGGTTTATTAAACTAATTTCAAACATACACACGTTAGATCTTATGACTTAGAGTTCAAGAATGTGATTTAAGAACCTAAAACACGTATCTTGCGAATTAAATAATTACTGAGGTTTGTAGATCTATATACAGTTTTGGTGTTAAACAAGTCAACTTGAATTCGTAATTGATTGCCATCATTCTTTTTTCTATTGAAGTAACAAAAATATATATGGATAAGTTTGTTACTTAACACAATATAACATTCTATTTTATGAAGAAGATTGAAGTAAATCGGAAACCTCTTGTTTTAATTGAGCTTACAGCTTTTATTTAACCGACAATTCCATTGATGTACTCTTTTCTATTGTACTACTGCTGCAATAGATTCTTTTATTGATTATGAACAGGCAAAACCCCAACCATAAACAACCAATACATAACTCTAACTGTAATTATTATTATTAAGAATAAAAGCATAAATATAAACTATATAAACTCTTTCTATACAGACTTCTTGCTAATATCAGCATTAGAGTTCATATTAACTTCAATGTGAGTAAACTGCATTGTGCAGGAGATCGCTGTTTTCAAATCTAGTTAAAGTCCCATTTGTCAAGGAAATTGCCGTTGAATGGGCTCCTCGCTAACCAAATGAGACCTCGACCGGGTACAATTGTATTTTGTTTCATATTCGTATAATTTGAGAGCTTCACAAAATTCCAATTACAAAACTGGAATATGATTTAGCTTGGAATATCAGAGATAATAGAAATATACGATATTCACATACAATATATCATCCGCTTGATTCATTCATGTAAATTCTTTATTAAAATATACAAAAAAAATATATAAATATACATAACTTATCAAAAAAATAGCTACACAAAACATTTTTCAACTGTAATGTTGGACATTTACTAAATATGAAGTTAATCAAACACATAGATTTTTCATTTAAAACTAGAAAAAATAGTTTGTAGCAAAACTAATCGTGGTATAGTTACTGAATATGAATAAAACTGTATTACATAAACTGATGAATTACACCAACATTAACTTTTTTTGTTGTGGAACACAATCATGGATTACTGTTATTGAGTCGTATCTAGATATCCATGTATTTTATACTAGTTGTTATACCTATACTTTACAACAGGAAGTGGATACGGAAAAGATTAATGGCGTTCTCTAGATCTGCAGTATAAAATATTTACAATCCACCATTGACCGTTTTGCTTGCTGCATTTTACCGCCTAGTTTGATGGTATTCTCTTTATTTTAACATGATAAAAAGGAGGGGTTTAAACTCCTTGAGCTACCAAGAAAATAATATGAGCTACCCTGGTGCATGTTTCGATATTGTCACTAAAACATTATTTGAAAATTGTACTTACTTTTTAAAACTTTGGCATGATAAAAAAACAATACTGTTATTTATTAAAGCATTTGTGAAAATTTGACATGATTTAATGTTTTGTTGTTATATATAATGCAACCTGTAATAAAGCCATTTTATGTTAAGCCTAATTTGAAGAGCCAATGTTATGTGCCTAATGACTTAATTTAGTCCTCCTTGTTCAAAACTGCTTGATCAACATTGTTAAAGCAAAAAGATAATGTTTAACGTGTACTATACACTCATCGTGATATCTTACAATGAAAAACTAACTATTAACAGTTAAAATGGTGGAAGGTTTTAGACCGCTTTGGTTTATTTCCAGGATTCGAGGCGGAGTTGATTTTTATTCACACTTCACTGTGATTTTTTTAAATACCATGTTGAAAACTCTAAGAACTAAATCGAGTATCAAAATACAAATACCACTGTTTGAGAACGATTCTAAAACAAAGCAGCTCGAATTAAAAGTATCGGGTTTTTATCTAAATCTGTATCTTTTTAGCAATTATTTACTTCGAATAAATTCAAAAAACCTTATAATTGTTAACATTACATTACAATTTTGATAACATTATATTGCCTTTAAATTACAACAGGATATTCAAAATTTATGTTAAATAATTTAGAATTAACATAAACTTTCTTCAGATCAATATAAACACGTATGATTTAATTTCATACATTTTGATGATAGAAGCTATTGTACGACACCTGTCTAGATAAAGAACAAAACCAACAAAATGAGCTACTTTCCTACCCACGTTGAATATTTCTGGTAAAACAATATGAAACACAACGTCGTAAATTCCCTACAAGCCAATAACAACATATCTGCATTCCCTAGAGCGGTCATAAGTTGATTCATTTTATGTTTCCGTTACAAATTGTATCTACTCTATACTCGAAGAACTTGGGTGCGAATATATATTTTTTATTTGAACAAATAGTGAAGTATCAAATAATTAATTATAATGTTTACCTAAAATGTATACTGTGTAATTTTGTAGATATTGTTATAGTGTACCAATATTGTTTGAACCTTTTTAACCGTCATTTACACCTTCCAAAACATATTAATTGTTTGAACTTAAACATTTCTCTTTATTTATTACCATCGATCGCAGTGTTTCTATTACTATCGTAAATAGGACAGTTTGAGTTTGATTAAGTTTAAAGAATGACTTTTTACGATAATAGTTATCGTCAGCTAGACGTAAACTTGGGCTTAGTTCTGCGCGTGTCATCACATATTTGCTGTGTCCACTCAAGTGTGTATCAACGTGATAGATATAAACTACAGAGACCAATCATTTACCTTAATTTTCTTTTTAGGATTATTTTGAAATATTTTCAGGACACTGGTTTCATTAAAATACGACTGTACTTTATTACAGCAATTTAGTAAACAAAAGAACCAGAATGTGGCAATCTTTGTAAAATAGAGAACATCTGCAGCGGACCCGAGAGTCACTAATGATAATTACAGCGATGAGTGTAGGAATTACAGTTATTCTGTGTCTAATACCTTGGGTATGGGGTATAATCTATTCTTGAAACTTGGTATAGTATCGTTACATCATAATATACTGGTGCCAGGAAAATAAATAATTTTTAAACTGGCTTGTTCCATGGACAAATTTACCTTTTACAAATGTAATGTAAGAGCATAGTTTTTCAAACCTTCGAATTTTTATTGTTAAATTAATAGATAACCCTAATTATTTTTTAAACTAGATAACTCGCTAAACTTTCATATTTTAACTCAAATAAAACCCAATCCTTTTTTTATCACAGTAAGTTTTTAAGCAAATCTCAACCCTTTCCCGCGAGCTAGAAATGTTCAGGAGTAACTTAAGTCTACATAAGTAAGACTCGAGGTTTCAGTTGAATCTGTGGAAGTCACGCTTTCGCGGTTCGACAAGTCAAATTGGGAAAGTTCTTTGTCACGCCAGCTTCTACTTGTTTAACTTAAACAAATACTTAGTTTGGTATTGGATTTGTGAACTCAATCATAGTTCTAAAACTAAAAGTACGTATTGGATGTTTTAACTCAACGTAAATGTCTGTGCTATGGGAGTGGGAGTGCTTTTATTTGTTTACTCGTTTACAAATTAAATACTTACAGTAAGTTGGGGGTTCAACTTTGATAACTCAATGATGGTCATTGTATGGTGCTGTATACAGTAAAGCTTCTTTACAAACTAACATAAGATTACCAAACTCCAATTGGTTGAAAAAAAAACGTGGTGGAAATACCAAGTTAGTAAAAACACAGTTATATAACATATCTAAATAAGTCTCAGTAAATAATAGTCAGCATTAAAACATGTATACGGTATGCGTTTTACTATTTTTATGTTAGAATATTCATTTTAACAGATGTTTTGACTTTTCATAAATATTCCTCTAAGATTTAGTAATTGATCAGTTTTGATATTTCATTTTGATATTGAGTTTGTAGCTTATCAAACATTTTACGGCCAAGGATTTGGCAGTGCATACTCGTATGTTCCATTAATCATACAGTATTAATACTTATTTTTGGAGCTTCTTAGATGGTTCAATGATAGTTATTTTTTTACCATTATTACTGTAAACCTTATGAGCATTCATGAGAGATTACCCAACTTTGATTGGTTTATAGTTAAAACACAGTATAATAAAAAAATGCTACATAATAAAAGTTCAGCTGTAATAAGAATTAATCTCCAAATAACGCATAATAAAAACAATGATTTATTTTGATGTGGTGTGATTCATGCGATGGGTATGTTAAATTTTAATTTGTATTATTTCCCAAATATATTAATTTACTACGTGGTATTTTTAGGGTTTATTATTATACGCATTGCACTTTCTGTATGTCTTTTAGCTCAACAATGGTTCATGTCTGTTTTTTTATTTATTTTTTTATTTTTATTTACTAAACGAAATACACATACTGAATGTGTATAACTATATAAGCTCGTAATAATGACATAAAACTATAACATTTTCTTTAAGATGGAATCGACTGTTTTCACATTTCATGCTAGTTTTATTTAGTTATGAACAATAATAGAAATTACAGTAAAGATTTTTTACCAACCTCTACATATTAACTTGGAACATTTTTAGCAAGTTTATTGTAAAGTTAAAAATGTAAAAGCATATTTAAAAAAACATTTTTGCCTAGAAATGTTAATCGATAACTAATAATATACAGCCAAAACGTGAAATAAATACATAAAATGTAACCTTTTACTTTTTAATAGGTAAATTAGAATGCCTCACAATAAATACAATTGACTTAAAATGTTCTATGAAATAGCAGGAACCTTAATAATACGTTCGATGTATTACACTAGTTTATGCTTACAATTTTATTAATTTTGCAATGATATTTTTTTTGGCAAATTACTATCAATGTTCGAAACAAACCAACAAATTACGGTACAAAAAGCATTACTTGTACAAACGTATATGTCCAATGTCACCATGAATATTATGCTACATGGAGCATCAACACTCCAGTAGCATCAATATGTCTTGCTTGACAGCGAGTATGTGATGGTTGTACCTAGTGATGGGTCGACTAAATGTGCAACTCGGAACTAAATGCGATATTCAAGACTTTCCAAGATAAATTATCATAAAAAAAAGAGTTTATATGGAACCAACCTCAGGCGTGTTGTGAGTATATTGCAAAACAAATATTGTTGTCCCAGTATGGAATATAAAATAATATTATATAATAAAAGATTATATATTTGATATTGCCAAAGTCGGTAAAGTATAGTGCTGTTAGTCTAATATAGGCCTACTGAAAATTTTTATCACTATAACGCAAACGTAATTGATATGTATTAAAGATAATTGGTTTTCAAGCACCGTAATTACTTGGTTAAGTAGTTGCGTGTGGTTTTTTTATCTAGAAAGACTCGATGTTTTTACATGTTAAATAGAGGTTACGGGCGAAGTATAAGAGTAGAGCCGTTACATAAAGAGAATGAGCCATATAACATAATTTATGGGCAATAAATTACAAGACCTCTAGTGATAGGGTTTTCGATGGAATTTTTGTGGTTTTCTTGCACAAACTTGTGTAAAAGTTGGACAGTTTTCATTAAAATAAAATAGCCTATCATTGTCACAGCGCACGTGCAGAATATATAATCTTATTTAAACGAAAAACTAAAACTACACGTATTATCAACAACCGTTTTATGAACTCCATTTATCGTTAAGAACATGTTTTCAGAGTTGAATTAGCAATTAGTTTGTGTTGGAATGCTTGTAATATTACCAGTTTAAAGTATAAGTTAAACTTTTACTATTACAGATGAAAACGACTTTGTTTACCTAAAACTTATAATTTAATTTTCTTTTGTATCACAGTATTTACATGATTATTTTAAAAATGTTGAACCATTTGAGCTTCACTGGTTTGATTAGTTAAAATTTCCTTAGTTAACTACCTTCATTTGAAACAAATCACTAAGCTAAAAACACATATCCGTTATCAAACGTATTTAGCACTAATCAGTTTAAAAAAGTAAACTAAATTTATCTTAAAGGCTTCATGATAAGGATATCATGGTGAGAAACATAGTAAATGTAGATTAACGCACATATTGACTGTAAATATGGATAGCTCTGAAAAAATAAAGCATCTTTTCATCGGAAAAGCCGCAAATCCTAGGTGTTTTAAAGGCATCCAGTTAACCTTTGGTTAAAATAAAAAGGCTTGGATGACGACTCATTTGTACCTTCACATAGTTGGTTACTATGACTGACTGCGCTAAATTTCAAGCGGATCCCTTCAGCCGTTCAGGGCAATATTTTATCAAATAATTTAATAACCTTAGACAAATGAAAACTTATTTTCTTGATATTTTGTAATTGTTAATAACCTCGAACAAATTATGTGATCAGATTTATGTGACTAGAGTTTGTAATACTAAACTTATGTATAGCTTTCTTAAGACTTTGTTGTAAACCGATATTATAAACCTTTAGTATATGATTGGAACTATATTAATACAGTTTAATCAGTTAAATGTGATATTGACGTGATGGTCAATAGCAACAGGACGAGTGTGATCAGCTGATAAGCCTGGACTGTGGACGTGTTAATTCTCATCTGTCCTTGCTATCATCTAGATACGAATATAGTTTAACTGTCAAGATTGTAAATATTTAAATCAGTAATGTATTTGCATAAAGCTATTTGGAATATAATTTGATAAGGGTTTTACTTCGTGAAAAAGTGTTATCTATACTTATTTAATACGCAAGCAGGATTTTTGTGACAATTACTCCTCCGAAACTACTGAACCGATTGACATGTTTTTGGTGTCATTGAAAAGAGCGTAACGTAAAGTTGTGCAGGAAACTTTCTTTTTAGGGAAATAATTAGAGAGTGAGGCCCTAGGGCCCTTTAAAGTTTCGTATTTCTCCATAAGATTAACATGGGAAACGAACATTGTTATGAAACTCCAGCTGTTGTCAGAAATGCTGTTCTACTATTTAATTTAATTTGTTTACAAGGAGAATAATTGTTTCTTGGTGCCATGTGGTCAATGAATTATACTTTTGCATATATTTTAAATGCAATACACTATATAAAATGATAGTGATACATTAAGAGATCTTCATTTAAATAATCAATAAGAACGATTGAGCCTATATGTTTCCTGGTAAGTGTTTCTTATAGTATCTTATTGTAAAACCGAATTATTCTTTTCTTCATTCTCACCCCGTAGCAAAGCACGGGCAGAGCAACTAGTTAAGAGATTAAAAGGCTTACATTCAAAGTTTAATAGTCCTTGTTTTATTTACATGTACAGAAACAAATTTTTAAGCAAATTCAAGCTTGTACATTTTACATTTTTACCTTTTGGTTTTACATTGATCTCACAATAGTATAAAACATTTCAAAAATATTTAGGAAAAACGAGTCTACTCTATTATTAAGGAATGATATCGTATGACATAAGATGGCCGACGGGTAATGCAGACTAATGATATCAACAATAGACCTGTGTTTGCCATCACTTAACGGACATCTGAGGGATATTGTCTAACAGAGTTGTCACTAGAGTAAATTACACCATCGAAAATGAGAAAGAGCAGTGAAAAATGTAACCAAGCAAAACGTTTAATCTTATACACTAAAACACTTTTGAAAAACGTCTACCCATGTCAGCGTTGGATTTTCTATCATCTGACTAACATTTATCAGTTCATTCTTCACTTGTACCGTGTAACTCCTTGTTTTGCTTTATACATATACGAGTATTACGCTTAAAATAATAGAAATTGAATCACTTATAATATTGGTATGTCAATACACTTTAATCAAACCATTAGAAAATGGTATTTTATAAATATCATAAAATTTCCACTATTGATGTTTCCCGAATTGAATGCATTCTGCTAAATTTCACTTATCCATTTGGGGTGACATTTCCTTGTTATAATTGAAAATTTTGCAGTTTCCCCCTAACTTTGTATAATTTTAACGATTTTAATGCTATTTTCTCTAAGTAACTGGATTTAGCGTTATAGTAAGTTGGGTTAAGTTTCACTAATAATGTGTATCCTTTCTCCCCGAATACTTTGAAAAACATTATACTTTAAAATTCTCTGTTTTACGTATAATTGGCTTTCGCTATCGTTAATAAAAATAAGTTTTAAGCTTAGTATACACGATTTTTTTTCCTTTTTATAAAATGATGGTCATTTTAAATTCAACAATGGAAATATTTAGCTGTTTAGCTAGTCTTGAAAAAATACGTCTATTAGGACGTATTGTATCTAGTCGTTAAAAAAAGAAATAAATTCTAATTCAACACTAACAATGCTAACACAAAGCTAACAATGCAACAATGCTAGCAGTGCTTTACAAATCATGATGAAATAATATTGATTACTACGTAGAGAACTTGGTGAATCGGAGCTCAGCCTGATGAATGTGATATAATCCGTCCTGAGCAATGACACTCGGTGATCCGTGGGGAACATCATGTCGTTGCTATAGTTAACGAACATACAGGGTGGCTGAAAAGTAACTTGCACCCCCCCTTAACTTTTCAACCAGTTGAGATATTTGAAATCGGTTTGCGGCAACCTTCTTAGATACGAGGGGCTACAATAATTATGGTCGATTTTGAAAATTTTGCCCTTAGGGGTAGCGGGGGTAGGGGGTAGCTCAAAATTTTCAAATGACAAGTATAGTCAAGTTTGGTATCATTTTACAGGTCTTGACGAAACATGAACATTGACATAAAGAAACCCAAAATCGGCTCACTAATAACAAAATGGCGCCCTAAAACGTTTCAAACCCAAATAACCATGAGGGTGGCAAAAAAAAATAACTTGCACCCTCTTTAACTTTTTAACTATTTGATATATTTGAAATCGGTTTGCGGCAACTTGTTTGGAAATGAAGGGATACAATAATCATGGTCAGTTTTGAAAATTTTGCCCTTAGGGGTAGCGGGGGTAGGGGGAAGCTCAAAATTTTCAAATAGCAAGTATAGTCGAGTTTGGTATCATTTTGTAGGTATTGATGAAACATAACAATTAATATAAAGAAAATAGAAATCGGACCATTAATAACAAAATGGCAGCGCAAAATAACTTTGAATAACCATTGTATCAATCATTTTTAGCTGCCATTTTGTTATTATTGGTCCGATTTCTATTTTCTTTATGTTAATTGTTATGTTTCATCAAGACCTACAAAATGATACCAAACTCGACTATAATTGCTATTTGAAAATTTTGAGCTTCCCCCTACCCCCGCTACCCCTAAGGGCAAAATTTTCAAAACTGACCATGATTATTGTATCCCTTCATTTCCAAACAAGTTGCCGCAAACCGATTTCAAATATCTCAAATGGTTGAAAAGTTAAGGGGGGGTGCAAGTTACTTTACAGCCACCCTGTATAAGTTCACGATTCTTTAAAATTACCTTTAATTCATAATTGTAAAGTAAACTACAGGAATAGTAAATGAAAACTTACAATTCAACAAATTTAATATATTTTTTTCATTTAATACGTTTTTTCCAGTACCGCTAAATATACTACAGAACTTCAAGAACGATTTCATCAATCTTGACAACATGAAATATCGTTACACTTCAGAAGAATGTGTAACTATTACCTTACTCAAAACTTACCTTTTTAAAAGATGCAAAAAAACTTTAACACAGATCATTGATCAATGTACTCTATATCTAAAGTCCGATCCCCTGTAACCCAAAATAAATACACGAAAGTTGGAAAATCTAATATTAATTTATTTAAAAAGTATTCTGAATTTTAAACACAATGACCTACTTATATTGCTATATTTATAATCTAAATTAAATTAATTAAATCGCAAAGAGATGTATACTGAGAAACGAATAATTCTTTAACGCAGTTTTATACATTGATGGAGGATTTTACTGATTTAAAAAGAACCCGCATTTTACAATCCAGTTTAAGATTTGTACATGTGTCGCAATACATTGATGATGAGTTGGAGCCAGACTAAAACCGGATCAGACCCTCCTATCAACATAGGGTATACTTTTAGTTTAAACTGTCCACAAGTACATTTAGGTTTATGTTTAGAACTTTAAAAACTGTCAAGGCGTGTTAAGTGTTTTTGAGAGCAACACTAGAAACAGATAGAGCAGAGTAGCAAGGACTTACAATGATCAGACATAAAGGAAGTGGTTCAAAGTCTTTACCGATAGCTCGATTGTTTCCAGACAAGTACCCAAGTACACATTACCTTCACACAGTCTTGATACAAACAGGTCAGATACAAGTGCTTCGTTAAGTTCTACACAAGAGTGTCAGTTTTACTCTATCATTTAATGGCAACTGTTTGTGGAAACTCTTTAGAAAGGGATATTGTTACGCTGTTCTTAGCTGTTCTTAGACTTACGCAATAAACAGTATCCGGGTTTGGAGATGATTTAAATATTGTTACGAAGCTCTTTAGTTGTAAAAGGTATTGAGTTCTGAGTAAAATGTTATTAGCAGTGAAGTCTGTAAAATTAGCAGAGGTATCTAAATTTCTGTTTGTTAGAGTCGTTTTAATAAAATTAGTATTAATTTCGTCACTTATCTCATGCAGTTCTGCTAATACTAACCACTCCATCCCCGCTTACCTTCTCAAGTAACTACACCTCATCAAAACAAATAGGACAAACAAAAACCGTAACAGCTTTTTACAGTCGTAAAACCAAATTGTTATAAGAAGAAGTGTCTTATATGTCACTACTCAGGGGTAACTATGTCACCTAATAACGAATATTTTATTCATTTATTGTGTAAATTTTATACAAGTTTCAAAGGAACCATTGCAAACAACCAAACTGTCCAATCAATACGTGGTGGAGATCAAACTTGTCATATTGTTATACTTCATTATACATTTGGTATAAAAATAGAGTATGAATTTAGAATTATTGCATGCTGTACAGTTTCTCACAATGATGAAATGGTTGTAGTAAATAATCAACATGTATTTGTTTATTAGTATGCACTGGCAATTAAAATTTATTTATTTTTAGGCAAATCTGGGTCAGCAATAAACTTTAGCCATATAAATCTATTGATTGTAGGGATCATTTTGAATGTGTAGTGTTTTGGCCTTTGGGGGGGGGGGGTAAAACTAAAAAGCATATCAGTTACGGCTCTAAGTCTTACCATGAGACCTTTACTCATTATACTTATTCCCTATATTGGAAATTTGCAAAAAGGTATTTTGGTCGATTTACTTACTCCCTCTGTAATGGAAAATATTATAACTCAAAAATATGTTTAGTACTTTTAAGTTTATTTTTGTGTTACTATGAAAACAATAAAATAGTATTTCTTTTTTCGAATTCTCACAAAATAAACTATCTGTAATTTATTCGGATATCTAGATGAAAAATATAACAAAGCAATAGGAAGCAGTACATTAGGTATTGATATATTTAATTCTTTATATTATCGAAATAATATTCAGGCAAACAAAAGTTGTATTCAGGTTGGGATTCAGTATAACGTCTGGGTTTTATCTGAAGCTGGCTATTGTGTAGAAACCTCTGGCTATCAGAATAAATCTGCCTCCATTCTGAAGATAATACACACCTAAAAATCTCAATAGATTGTATTCAAAGCTAGAAATACAAAATTAATAGGTGGCTCAGATTGTCATTTTGGGTGCCTACCAGTTAGTAAAAATGTATCATGTTAAGGAACTGTCTGGAAAATCTATAAAAAAGAACAGGTTGTGCTAATCACTTGTAAACAAAACAGTGATTAATTATGTAGTGAGAAAATTATAGTTATTCGAGATATATAACTACTAGAGAGTCGACGGAGTGGTGTAGATAATGGACTCTCATACAAATATATATGTCATTAAATCATAGCTTTGAACATTTTTGTAAGGTTTTATTTAATAGTATAACTAACATTTTTGCAGTTTTCGACTTTATATTCTCACTAAAAAACTAATCAAAGTCGGCGAGTTTGTGGATGCGAGGAAATACAATTTGAAATACTCACGCGAAAAAAGAAACTATTTTATTATGAACATCTTTTTATGGCATAGTGTAGAGCAAAATAAAAAAATCGCTTATTTAATGTTAAATTATGACCAAACTTAACATATTTTGTTTCTTTATTTAAAAAAAAAATCTTTATTGTTTAAAACTAGACGATTCCATTCGATTTTTACAGTCATAAACTATAAAAGTGATAATATATTTCAAAACTTCCCAATATATCACTGAAATACTATCTCAATTAATATGCCAACGGTGACACATGTATTGTCCCCAGGGGCTTATGATACCGACAATTCACTGCAACAGCGTTATTGATATGATCTCGTGGTCTCCATTATTTGTGGTGCTGCAATAAGCATGATAAACTGAAATTACTGGAATCCCTTTCTATTAATTACAAATATAACAGCAGTGTTCATTTATAACAAAATAAGTTATTACGAAAACGATGTTTAAAATTATTTTTAATGATTAACCATTTTCAAACTGAAAACTGTAGTTATTAATTTAAATTCGAGCCAATATAATTGTATGTCCATACAATGAGTTATTTGAAAATGTAAAATGTTTACATTCGAGAGAAAACGTTTCAACTAATTAAAACTTACCAAACAGAACATTTGATTAAAATAGCATATCAAGAAGCGCTAATAATTGGCGAAAACGTAGGCTAATTGCCATCCTGAAACTAATATACAAGGTTCAAACATAATTATTTAAAACGGAATTTTAAGTGATATATTCTAAATTTTGCTCAGACCATGTTGGTTATAAATACTTTTTTTAATTAACTCACTCTTACAGAATAAACAAAGTGAAATAATAAAACCATGATTTGCAGTTTCTGATATCTTGAAGTACCACCTAAGCAGGTTCTGGATTTTCCTTTATTGTTCCAGTAGTCGTAAGTTGCTCATAAAAGGGACAGTTTCCCTTGTATACGTTAGTCTTCGTATAGGATATTGTTTTCAAAGAGTGTTCGCCTATTTTGTGAGTTGAGGGTCACAATAGCTTCCCATTATCAAGGGAGGCTGTGGACATTATTGTATTAAGTGCTAGATAAGAAAAAATAACGCAAAAGGTTTTGCATTAATATGTTTGCAGTGCTTAAGTGAATCGGATCATATATTTAGTCCTAATAACAGAGGTATCAAAACTATATCTTGCTTTACACCTGCAAGAGTAGTTTGATTAACTTTGTTTCCAACTTTTGACGGTACGGATATTTATTACACTAAGGGAATTTCTTTGGTAAAAACCACTTCTACTTTTAAGATTTGTTTTGCAATTATTGAAAGAATACAATTTGTTTTAACGTAGGTGTTTTAGCAAGCTATGATAAGAAACTCTTTCAGCTTTTAGTTAGATTCATACATTTTAAATTATAATCATCTTTGTTTAGATCTTAGTAGTGTATACATTTGTTTGGTTACAACACCTTTCAAAATTTGTTTCCTAATAAATTCATTTTGAATGAGGAGTAGTTTTCAGGTGTTTCAATGCATATTTATTATGCAGGTTATGATATTAAACTTGAGGAAAAGAAAAAAATGTTATCTCTTTTTCGTATAAGTTTATTCATTAATTATTTAGCCCGCAGTGGTCCTTATGACGGATAAGATATCAGATTGTTTGCTTTACATTATTACCTAGTGTATTGATTTTTTAAGTATAATCTGTAGGCAGAATGATTAACATAAAGGTAATTTGTTTATTGCTGACATAATTACTGGTTGATCATTTATATGTTTTTATGTTAGCATGAAAACAAGAGTCTTGTCGAGTGAAAATTTAACTTGGCTTATACAGTGTTCAAATATAATAACTGATTGGTCTATTAACGTAAAAATAATACTTAAATGTCTGGAAATAGAGCATAAGGGCTTAAACTGGAGGCAAAACATACTTCATCTACTCAAGTGGAGCTGAGCCTTGAGGCTTCGTCCAGAGCACGTCTGGTTCATCAACTATCTACAGCTTCGGCAGCTTTATATCCTCCCATGAGCTACTCCTCTGCGTTCCCGATATGTCACGTTTGTTACACACACGTGATATATCTTACAACTTCAGATCTTTTGTTCATTTTTAGCTAAAGGTATAATATTAAGACCTTCGTCAAGCCAAGGATATCCACAAGGCTGCGTTAACCCTATGTTACCACTGTCTAAAACTTCTCACAATGTTAAGAATAGATTTTAGCATATAATGGATATAATATTTTACTGGAACTTACCAAATATATTTTCGGCACTTTAAATATTCTTTCCCAAATGGTGTTCACTGTAAAATTGACCAACGTTGAGCGTTTATTAATATTGCATAGAATTTTCTATAAAAATACTAAGGTTACTTTGGATTACTGTGTCTCTAGGGAAAGAGATCTCTAGGGAAATGAAGTTCTACAGTTCATTTTCACAGGAAGATTGGCCTACTGTCTCAGCAAGAGGCAAATAATAATGGAATAAATGTTTTGTACGAAGATACGTATACAATATAGAAATACGGTTGTTGTAATGAGTGATAATATTTTTACAACAATGGCATAAAGATTATGACCATTAAGATCATTCTTAGTATGCTTTATGGAGTTACATTTGGAGATTCCCATTTTTTATCATCAGAACATTACTTTCATTCTGATTCCTTCATGAATAGTAAAAAAAAATATTTAGTATACTGAAGCGTTGTTGTACACTTAATGATTACAGAGAAAATTTCAATAAGAATAATGGTTGCATATGTTATTCGTATTGAGAATTAGTAATCTTTTGCAGTGCACTTGTTTATATAGGAATCTTGATCGAATTTGGCAACTGTATTTGTTTAATACTAAGCTATTAACATTTGCTTGACAACATTATTATTTTCCTTACCCGTGGCGGCCAAATGTCTGCAGTTGCTATACAACCCTAACCACAAAGCCCTGGTTTTAAGGGAGGGAATAGTTTTCTCACCCCTGACGCGCTCAATGAAGCGGTTGATTCGATTGGTGTCTCAAAGGCAGACGGTTGAGATAAACTGTTACACGTATGTTTTACAGCAGTCAACACTTATGTCACTTGTATATAAATACATTTGTTATACTTTACGTTTTCTCTTAACAAACAATGCGTTATTTGTTTTGAATTATACTAATATTATAAATTTTACAATAAATAATATTAAGAGATAAATAAATATGTTTTATACAAAAACTTCAAATAATAACCGTTATACAACAAGTTTTATAAGCCATACTATAAAGTTTATTCAACGTTTATTATAAATAAAACAATAACTAATAGGAACAAATATCTGATTTAACTATGCTAGTTGACAGTTTCTTGACAATCGATGGTCTTCTAGCCAATGTGGTAAATACTAAAGTAAATAATATATAGACTGTTTTAGCGCAACCAATTACTGTAGGTGTAAATAAATCACGAATGCAAACTGCACATTTAAGGAAAACCAACACTTGTTTGCAAGGGAAAACAAAATAACTGAACAATACAATTACATTCAATTACAAATTCACATTTAAACCCATTAGGACGGGCAAAAAAGGGACTTACAGATGAAACTATCATAGTATTATATGTATATATTGATGATTTAGATTATGTAAGCTCACATAATAAGTGACCCCTGGAAATGTGCCCCATTTCAGAAAAAGAAATTTTGTGTCAAACCCAAATAACATGCATTTGAAATAAGAAAATTAGGTTTTTTGTTATTTACACAAAAACTAAAAGAGATACGAAGTAAGTGTAAATTACAAAGTTGATCAGAATAAAAAAACCTATAAAATTATGTGCCTTTTGACATATGTTTCTGTTTGAAAATTTTTGAACAATGGCATTTGCTAATTTTAAAAAATAGGCTAATTGTTTTTTTTTCAAATTTTTGACATTTTTAAAAACATTTACTTGTAGCATATCAGAGTAAAGCTAATTTCATATCAAGTAAGAAAATTCAACCGGAGAAGGGCTAAGTGCATTGTACAGAGTATTAAAAAAATATTTATTTCTTTTTTTTAATCTGCCGCCATTTTGTAACGGAATAAGACAATTAATTTCTGTTTTCGCCTGAATGTTCGTCTAATAAATACCTTTAAAATGATGTATAACATGACATATGTGTACATTTGAAAATTCCTAGGTTTGAACTAGTGACCCTCAGTTTTTGGCACACCCTGTAAAGGAAAAAAGTTACAAATATTTTAACGTTATTCCTTGGGGTCAATTTAGTGGGAAATAATTTTATTTCATCCTTGTACGCTAAGCAGTTTCTTTCGTAATCAATTTGAGACACCTATCGTGGGACACCCTGTATCATGGTGGAAGTAAATATTTACTTCCACCATGACCCTGTATAACGTGATTGAATAAAACAGTTGAATTTTTGACGTGACTCTCGTTCCCACGTAGTATATTAATGCTAGTTTTGTAAAACGCGATTTTTAGCATGTTGGTTTTTAAGGATTCAGCGGGTTTTCTCTGTAACAATTGGCGAGTTGTGTGTAGACCATATACCTTGCATACTAACTAAGCTCTGACTGTCAAACGTGCTTGAACAATACCACGAGACAAAGAGGATTCCTCTGAACTCTTAACTGTATGATTTCAACTGAGGACTACTAATCTACCACACATCAACAAAACATGCTTAATATAATTGATATTATCAAATAAATACATTGTTGGGTTTCGCAATCTGCTTTATACTTAATAGCATTTATATTAACAGGTTATATTTTTTATTTTACTTGTTTATCGCTTTACCATGTGGAAATTCGAAGTTTTTGGGTACCACCCTAGGTAATAAAATAATGATTGTTTATAACATTGCCTGGTATCTAACTGGAAGCTATTCAATTATATTATACAATATCACTTTATAAAGATTCAACATAAGATATTCCCACACTAATATTTCCTCAAACACTTTAAGTGCACGAAGATGTCAATCAAATGAATTTGTTGTATTTTGGAGGTAAACTTTATAGAATAAACGATCAAAGTTGTAAAGAACATTGCTATTTACAACGGTGTCAACAGAGATCAATACTTATGGATTTTGATGAGTGCTATACAGTACTTATTCGTGTTGTTGTCTTAAGACTGCACTGCAGATTTGTTGTTTCTTATTACTATGCAGCTATGTTACTATGTTTCTAATTAAACGTATACTCTTTGAGATAATTCATTATTTTATTTATTTATTTTATTTTATTTCATTCCAACGGCAAAACCATTATACATTTCAATACAAGAAAGATGGCTAGGTACTATTTACATACTAAAAAAAAAAAAATGGATACTGAGTGCTAACAAATACATAACATAACAAGCAAATAAATAGTAGTAATAACAAACGATGCAACAACAACAACAACAACAACAACACTGTGGCTAATTAATAAACTATTGACATACCACAAAGAAGAATTTGTAGAAAAGCTATCAGGCACACATGGAAGTTCCTTAATACTGTAGATAGTAGAAATAAATATAACAAATAATATAAATAAATATAACAAATAACAACAAATGACATTAACAACGACAGCAACAATAAGTCTTTTCATACATGTTCAATGGTGTGACGGGCTTCGAGAACTCTTTTACGAACAGAGGAAGTATTCTCGTGGAAAAAGTCGACTGTGTGGCAGAATCGATTCCCAAGCCTCATCATTCTTGCAAGTGAGCTGTGAAAGTCGTAACCACGTGCATGATGCCTCCTGCAGAACAGATCCAGAGATCGGGTCACTGATGGAGTGCGGAAGTCCACCTGTGTGAGAAGCCTTGGGCAGTCCAACAGGCCATTGATCAGCTTGGCGAGAAATACTACATCTGCCACTTCACGTCTGACTTGAAGATCAAGGAGATGGAGGTCAGCCTGGAGATCAGCAAGTGGAACCTCCGTCCAACGAAGCCCTTGTCGTACTCCTACCAACCTTAGGAATTTCCTCTGCACAGCATCAAGCTCGTCAGTCAAACCAACTTGGTAAGGGGACCAAACTGGGCTGGCATACTCCAGGAGTTGGCGTACAAAGGAAGAATATAGTGTTTTTAAAACAACAGGGCTTGTCATTCCACGAGTAGATCTAAAGATGTATCCCAATAGCCTGTGAGATCGTTTGCAGAGATCATAAACATGTTAATGAAAGGATAGATCAGCACTAAAGGTAACACCCAAATCCTTGATGGTGCCACGATTGGAATTGTGACCGGGGGCGTAACCGGGATCGATTTAAATAATAAGAATTCTTTAGTGAGAGGTAAAAGAATGTTTAATCATTATTCAAATAAAGTGGATGGACAATATGATAAAGATAATAATAAAGACAATAATAAAAATGGATGATAAAATAATTACAGGCTCCTTTTATTTAAGTAGGCCTAAGCAAATGAAATTTATATATCAAACTCTAATAATTATAATTCTTTTTGACACGTTAATATATTCAAACAGGAATTTAATAGTCACTATATTTTTTCACACAAATTATAAATAAAATCAATTATTATAAAATTGATTACAATTAGTATCAATCAATCACTGACTTTAAAAAGTTAAGTTAGCCTGGACAATCACAAAATTATAAAGTTGAAATATTAATAAAGTAATCGCCTTACCAAAAACCCGGAGACCGGCGAAGTGTCCCCGTGAGATGACTAAAGCCAAGTGTCTTCCTTTCGGTCAACTCCGACCTCAGTCTCTCCAAAGTACAATTGCTAAGTCTACGGTTTTTGTGGGTCGGTCGATTGAGCAAGCTACGTGTCATCAAGAATTCTGTCTACTAAATGCCAATGTTCTGACACTGGTATATGCATTGTGAAATCCATTTACCAGGTCTTTTACTTTTGAAATATAATCCCAAATTTTAGAAAATAATTTTTGGTGACTACCCGTCACATCACCCCCGCCTAGTTAGACATGGTCCCCATGTCTGTTAAAAGGAACCTGTGCAATTGAAAATTAACAATGTCAAATTTAGATTCTTAATTGGTGTTGATGAGAAGACGGTAGAGATGTAGAGCGGCTGTGGATTAGGTTGTGGCCAAGACTGGTGGCGTCAGCGAAGATGGTAGACTAGTGTCGGGTGTGGCGGCGACCTTGCGGACTATGTGCAACTCAGCGATGTGTTGTTGACTGTCTTTGACATCCCAGCTCCCATGGATATATGTAAACAGAAAGAAACAACATGTGTTAGTGGTTGTATGTATGTTATGTAATATAAAGAAAGTTTTTATTTTTATTTTTTTATGGGTTTATGGCAAGGCGAACAAAAAAATAATTAATTATTAGCAACAGTTTCGAAAGTAAAAAGAGATAAAAAATATGCCAATTATAAACTGTTGCTGTTATAATTTTCCTATTCATGAAGATCAGTGATTGTGTGATAGTAGAGCAAACACTAAATTAATGTTCTAATTAATGAATATATGTGTGGATTGTTGACCTATATTATTACAATGTATTACACCTAAATCTACCTACTATTAAATAATCCTTTTTACAACTACCTAGTACCTTATATATATATATATATATATATATATATATATATATATATATATATATCTATATATATATATATTTTTAGGTGATTTGCTTTAACCAATTGTTGATTTGCTATAGTATAACATAAAACCTTTCATTCTACGTATTATATTTACTACACTACCTAAGAGAAAAATCCAAATACAATTTATTTACGTCAAATAATAGTCCCTACTTAATTGATATAAATATGCTACTCTACAACTACTCTCTTCTATCATAGAATGGTTTCATCCTATTTACATGGACTACGTCTGTCGTCCATTTTCCCGCCTTTTGAAGATGAATCTCGTAGTTCAGGTCCGAGAGCTTCTTCCTCACTTCAAATGGGCCACGATAGGAGGGGGCCAACTTCTTCGATCCTTCGCCAGAGTGGGGAGTTGCTAGAAGTATCTTGTCACCCGGATCGTAATGGCGTGGTGTGTGTCCTGCATCATGACGGGTCTTCTGGCGCTGCTGGGCTTTGTGGAGGATGTCTGGGATTTCCTCTCGCACATCGTGGATTCTCTTGACTGCTTCTAAATTGTCGTTGTCCGGGATTGTTGGGAGGATGGCCAAATCGATGGGATGAAGAGGCTCATAAGCGTGCAGCAGATAGAATGGTGAGTGTCCGGTGGATTCCTGTATTGACGTGTTGTAGGCGAATGTCACATTGTCCACAAACTTGCTCCAGTTGGTATGCTGGCTGTTAGAGTAGAAATGAAGCATGTCCAACAGCGTCCCGTTGAAGCGCTCCGTGAGACCCTGTGACTGTGGTCGATATGCCGAACTCTTTTTATGCTGGATTCCTAAGGCGTCGAGAAGCTGTTTCAAGATGTCCGCAGTGAAGTGTGTCCCTCGATCAGTCTGGACCTCTTGAACACACCCGAATCTTGGTAGTATTGTTTCCAATATGAATCTTACTGTAGTTTTTGCGTCTGCTTTCTCCACGGCTTTGGTGACTGCGTATCTTGTGGTAACATCCGTTGCCACAACTATATATTGTTTCTTGTTGGATCTAGGAAGGGGACCGAGATAATCTATCTGTATCTTCATAAACGGGATCGTAGAAGGAGGGTTTATAGGCTGCATTAAACCCGCAGGCTTTCGCTTGTCGGTTTTCCTAAGTTGGCAATCTAAACAAGATCGGACGTAGGTAGCGATGTCTTTATTCATTGTCGGCCAATGGTATCGCATTCCTATTTTGTACGCTGTCTTTGTTATTCCCGAATGTGCACCAGAAGATAAGCTATCATGGAATGCATTTAGTATATCTTTTACTAGAGCAGTTGGGACGGCTAGCAAAAGTTTGTTCCCATTCCTAAAGTAGGATTTGTAGTAAAGAATATCGTCTTTTAAGACATACATTCTAGAGGCTCTCCTAATCTTCCCACGTGCTCCTACAGGATCATGAAGAGCATTACGAATGCTTAAGAGATACTCATCTTCTAACTGGAGTTTGTGAATGTTAACTTGAGTGATCAGGTTTATCAGCATCTCCTCAGCAACTGCTTCATTGTCTATTTCCACGTTGATCGGGTTCCTGCTCAGTCCATCCGGGACCCTCATTACCGCACCAGGCCTATGTGTTATTGTGAAATCATAGTCAATCAGTTTCATAGCCAACCGATTTAGCCTAGAACTCAAATTCTTAATGTTCTTGTAATACTGAAGACTAGCGTGGTCATTGTAAATAGTAAAATGTCTACCTAGTAACAACGAACGGAAATAGTTCACTACAAACACCACACTTAAAAGTTCTAATTCAGACACAGTCCAACGATTCTCCGTATTCTTCAACGTTCTGCTGACGTAAGCAACGGGTCGCAATGTTCCGTCCTCTTGGTACTGACACAGCACTCCGCCGACTCCTACTCGACTTGCGTCACACATAACCACTGTGTCAAGGTTGTCACTAAAATGAGCTAGTAAGGGTGGAGTAGTCAACGCATCTTTTAATGCCTTAAAGGCAACTTCATGCTCTTCTGACCATGGTAAACTACGCGAGTCGCAGTGCTCCTTCTTGGTTAACTGCGTTAACGGATGAGCGATTTCACTGTACTTGGGGATGAATTTCCTATAGTATGACGCAGTACCCAGAAAACTCCGCACGTCTTTGACTTTACGGGGACGGGGAAAATCCTGTATAGCCCGAATATTTTCCTGGAGGGGCCTTATACCATTGGGCTGTACTTCATGCCCCAATATTTCAATTTTAGTGTAGAAAAAATGACATTTAGATGTCTTAAGCTTCAAACGAGCGGTCCTAAGTCTTTTGAATGTCTCTTCTAAACTCTTAAGCTGCGAGTCAAAAGTGTTACCATACACGATCAAGTCGTCAATGTATAATACTATTCCGTGATACAGCAATCCCGCAAAAACCCTGTTCATTGATCGCTGAAAAGCATTTGGACTAGTTTTCATTCCCTGAGGGAGACGGGTATAGCGATACAACCCCTTGTGGGTTATGAAAGTTGTATAATCCCTATGCTCGGGGGCTATTGGCTGTTGAAAAAATGCCTGATTTACGTCCATTTGAGAGTAGAATGACGCACCTTCCAAGGTCTCAAGGATAGTATCTATCCGGGGGAGAGGATATTTGTCATCCACTATTAGTTCGTTAATTTTCTTATAATTATGTACTAAACGAAACTTCCCCCCAGGTTTCTTCACCATGAAAGTAGGTGCCGCATACTGGCTCTGACAGTGTTCAATAACACCAGCTTCTAATAAACCGTCCACCTGTCTATCTAATTCTTCCCTTTCTTTGGGGCCTAACCGATAGGGAGGTAGGGCTACGGGTTCATCGGACTTAACTCTTATCTCGTACGGGGGAATATTTGCTTCCTCCAAGTCTGTATCGTCCTTAGCAAACACGTCCCTGTAAGAATTTATTAGCTCCTGTGCTAATTTGAATTGAGAAGGCGTTAACTGTGGGTTTATATCTATTTTGTTCCCGCCACTATCAGTTATACTTCCTGAGAAGGTAGGAAGTAGAGGGTCCGATTTAGGTACTATCGTTAAAATATCAGATTCTACAACATCAGAGATACCATTAAAATAGGGCTTAAAGTCACGTTTTGGGGCTCGTGGAAAAGTGTTTCCAAAGTATGAGTCACGTTGGATGCATCTAGTGTAAAGTTTTGGGGAGCATCGAATAAATCGACTGAGACTATTTGTACTGGGGCACTACGTGTAGCGGCTGACTCATCATTGCGCGCTGAAGTGCGTGTCCAGTTACCTAGCATCGGCAACTCTGTACGTTGACCCTGGCACGAGAACGTAACTGTTCGCTTATCATAATCGAGTACTGTACAATACTGAGACAAGAAATCATTTCCTAGCAGTAAAGAACAATTTAGTTCCTCTACTACAAACACATTATGTACAAAACACTTAGAGTCTATGCGAAATTCCACTTCTACTTCACCTAACACATTTAAATGGGGTTTCCCCGCCGTAGTGAGGAGTGCGTTAGTTGGCTTGATAATATATTTTGATTCCCTGAGCTCCTTGCTATTTACACATGAAATATTAGCTCCAGAATCTAAGAGTATAGCTACTTCACCGCCCTCCATTAATCCGTTCACGTGCAAAGGATATCTTTTCTTGATTCCCCGAGTAACAACTGAGCTGCAAACACTTTCCGCTTTCATTTGTTTTGTAAAGTCAGAAAGGAACCTTACATGCTTTTGCTGATATTGCTTTTGCACGCATGGATTGTAAATGTTACACTCATCATTATCTATGCTATGTACACTGTCGTTAAACTTCCGAGGTATTTGGCCAGCGGGGGGAGGTTCATTATCCCCCGGCCTAGTTAGTTTTTTTGATAACGAGGGGCACGACAGTCAACAGTGAAATGTCCCATGTTATGACAATTCCTACAAGGCTGACTGGGGAAGTTAGAGAAATGCACCTGTTTACCAGGTCGACCTCCATAATGAACATTTTCCCTGCGGGGGTATCGGTCACGATCACTATACGAATTAAGCTGAGTATAAGACCTTGATTTGTGGTAAGGGCTTTCAGATCGGTAAGGACTACGTCCTCTTTCATCTCGATTATTATAGCTGGTTCGGGCGGGGGAATGGCGATAACTTGGTCTCCTATTCTCCTCGCGGTATGGTGATCTGGCGGGTGATTGGTGATACCTTTGGGAACTAGACGACCTATTTCCTTCATGACGTGGTAACCTACGAGAGCTATGTGGAGTATAGGGCGAGATATCCCTACGAGACCGCCTGCTGTCGTCTTGAGATCTGTCGTCGACTCTATCTTTACCATAGCGTTCAACTCTGTCGGTTTTAGCAGAAACGTGTATCTCGTGCACCATTTCAGTAAGAGAATTTAATTTGGCTTCAATATCAGTTTGATTGGGCTGCTTAGGCTCTAATACCCCAAATCTACGCCTTAACAAGTAATTACCATGCTCAAATTTAGCAATGTTCGCCTTTAACAATCCTAGAGTGGTATTATCCAAAATAGAAATTTGCTGTAACATCGCAGGATTTAACCCCTTTAGAATATGACCGCAGATTTTTGACTCGTCCATTGTCGAGTCGACCAGCCGGCAGAGTTTTTCAACGTCAGCAGTATATTCTGCTACCGTTTCATTAGGTTGTTGGACGCGTGAGTTTAGCTCTAGCATAAGCAGTTCTTTGCTTTCAACCGGTGCAAAATTCGATAAGAAAGCAGTTTTGTAAGCTTCATAGGTAGCCTGAGGGTTTTTAACTTCAAGATTTTCAAAAAAACTTAGTGCAGCGTTTTCTAGATACATGGGAAGATATAAGACCTTTTTATTACCATCCCATGCGTTTATCTTGGATGCGCGCTCAAATTTGTTAAAAAATATGTGAATATCCTGACCAGCTTTTCCCGTGAAATTTCCAGGTTGATAAAAAGGAGATTTTTCCCTATTCATAGTGACGGCTTCTGAAGGTTCAAGCGTATGAAGTGAACTGTTGGTCTGGTCGACGGTATGCGATCCCGAGCCGGCACCTAAGGTCTGGATGTCGGTATTTTGATATACGGGGGCGGGGTTAGCGGTAGATGGAAGTTGTCTATTATCTAAAGTTATCTCATTATGATACTCATTAACTGAATCATAAGTTTGAAACTCACTTGGTGAACTATACAAAGTAAGTTTGGAATCTTGATCGTGCTTCAGTTTTAACAATCTAAGATTTCCTCTTAAATAGTCTAGATCAGCGTCTACCGGATAAGTTAGCCCTAAATTTTTATACCAGTTTAATACCTCCTTTCTATTACAGCTTTTAATGTCTGACAAACTTAGTGCGTCCATTACTCGCCATTACACATAGTTTTGTTATATGACATGAAAAAATTATCTAAATAAAATAATTCACAGAGCTAATGTAACAAAATCAATCCACACATTCCTACGTTAAAGAAACACATTACTAATTTTAACTCGCTATAGAAGCCTATCGCATCCTATCAATAGGTAAAAAATAAAAGACATGAACAGATATAAAATTCAACTTTAGACAGCGTTAATGTTATCAATGGTCATTGAAATAAAACGGATAAGCAATCTTTAATAATACAAAACAAAAATATTCGTGTAAATAAGCTAATAATAATAATTATTATAATCGAGCCCTAATACCTGGTAAAAGACGTATAAAACGAAAGAGTGGCTAAAAACTTTAAAACTAGATTAATACAGAGGCCTAACAACGAGAATTAAGCATGAGCTGCAGCTCACTGTCGTCAAGCTATTTATTCTCAACGAGGGTATATCAAACGGCTTAAATCGCTTATCACGCGCCCAAAATCAAAAATAGATAATACTTTTATAAAACACAACACTAAATAGAAATTACTTACTTTCTAGCATGCACAAAAACATACAACGATTGTCCAGGTAATAATAACAAAGGCCTAACAATTATAGACATATAAGATGTAACTCAAACAAAAGAAATTATTGATGTACACAAAAAAGAACTATTCTTAAGTAAAAACTTAAGACACGGCTGTCTCCACCATTTGCCACGATTGGAATTGTGACCGGGGGCGTAACCGGGATCGATTTAAATAATAAGAATTCTTTAGTGAGAGGTAAAAGAATGTTTAATCATTATTCAAATAAAGTGGATGGACAATATGATAAAGATAATAATAAAGACAATAATAAAAATGGATGATAAAATAATTACAGGCTCCTTTTATTTAAATGTATTAAGTGTTAAGTGTTATGTATGTAGTGTGTCCTTTTATTTGTTTAAATGTATTGTAGGCCTAAGCAAATGAAATTTATATATCAAACTCTAATAATTATAATTCTTTTTGACACGTTAATATATTCAAACAGGAATTTAATAGTCACTATATTTTTTCACACAAATTATAAATAAAATCAATTATTATAAAATTGATTACAATTAGTATCAATCAATCACTGACTTTAAAAAGTTAAGTTAGCCTGGACAATCACAAAATTATAAAGTTGAAATATTAATAAAGTAATCGCCTTACCAAAAACCCGGAGACCGGCGAAGTGTCCCCGTGAGATGACTAAAGCCAAGTGTCTTCCTTTCGGTCAACTCCGACCTCAGTCTCTCCAAAGTACAATTGCTAAGTCTACGGTTTTTGTGGGTCGGTCGATTGAGCAAGCTACGTGTCATCAAGAATTCTGTCTACTAAATGCCAATGTTCTGACACTGGTATATGCATTGTGAAATCCATTTACCAGGTCTTTTACTTTTGAAATATAATCCCAAATTTTAGAAAATAATTTTTGGTGACTACCCGTCACAATGGAAAACACCCTTTCTAATGGTTGTCCTTCCAATGTGTACTGGAATAGCAGAGGACAGCGTAGACGGCCGAAGGTCATTACAGAGCACTTAGAAAAGTTTAGTTTAGTTTAGTTTAGTTGTAGTCTAGTACAATTAATACTACACTGCAGTCGTAAAAAATCATCTTGGTTGGAGACCATCGTAAAAATTTTGACATCATCAGCGAAGAGCAGAGCTTCCACTTGCAAACTCGACACTATGTCATTTATGAAGACAATGAATAAATATGGACCCAGTAAGGAACCTTGGGGAACGCCTGACACTTGGTGAAACTCTTTGGAGAGCAAACCAGGCAATTTCACTCTTAGGCGTCGATCCATTAGATAGTCAGTAAGCCAGGAGAGCAGTGAGCCATGAATCCCGTAGGCTTTCAGTTTACATATCAGAATGGAGTGGTCTACCTTATCAAAAGCCTTATCAATTTAGGTCTATTTACTGAAACTCTTTCAATGACATAGCAAATGAATGTCTTTACACTTTTTTTTAATGAGTCGAATCCGTGTTGTGCAAAATTTTCTCATTACATTATCTATATTATAATATACTAGGTGTGCTCTCTCAGGGCCACCAATTGAGCAGAGTGGACAAAATTGTTAACAAATAAACTTTTGTTCTAAATAAAATTAGAATGTAAAAATGAACTATAACATAAAAAATTAAGAAAATTTGTTATGATCAATGAAATTATTAATATTACGAGGTGTTAGCCCGTCCTACGTACGGGAGTAGTCAGTTAAAACTGTGAATAATTCAGAACAGCTTACGCGTACAAAGACAATTTTTATTGCAGCCTACAGTAGAAAGAGTAATTTTCCATTGAGAAGTGTATAGGCTTAGTAAACGATATCACCTTCCAATTCCATCGCATACCTGCCTCTTCCATAATAAATATCACCACAATGCAATTACTCATACTATACACAATTTCCAGTAGGCCTGAGTAGAAACTCCCAAAAATAAAACTAAAACATCCAATCGAATTCACAGTAGGACACATAATTATAACGTTGGTGTCCTGACATCATTAAACGAATCGTCCACACATATTCTTTATATCAATTTCACTGCATCAATCTATATCTATAAAAGAGGAACTATGTATGTATGTGTGTGTGTGTGAGTAGGGGGCTTTGGTCACCCCTGGGTCCATGACTCAGCAGTTTTTAAAATTCTGAATTGCAGATTTTAAATTGCATGACTCAGCAGTTTTTAAATTGGAAAAGTTTGTCTTAAGCTTTAGGAACATCGTTAATTTATCCATCCAAATCTTAGTCATGGCATTTTTATTTTATTTTTTTGTAATATATTCTTATTTTGAGTTGGTAGTTGTGTGACTATGCACATGCTGGAAAAGTAGCATACTTAATCTTTCATATTGTTGCTGCTGTTCCCTCATTAATTTGTTTACTTCCCGTTTTAGAGTTCGGACATTTACGGCATCAGTGTCGTTTACACCATCACCTAAATTTCGTATTTGATTATTAGAAGCATCGAAGCTCCCAGGATTGAAAAGTTCGTTTGGACTCTTATTCTTCATCAAACAATGGTTTTTTAAATAACTTAGATTTATAGCATCATTATCTAATGTTGGTTCTCCAACATTTTGCAATATCCGATTCTTCATGTCGTAATTACCACTAGGAGTTAAGATTAAGCTCTCTTGGGATTGATTGATATTTTCTTTCCGAAGAACATAGTCTTCATGACGTCCGAACTTGTCTACACTCATTTTTGTACTGAATCCTCAACACGTGTGTAACAGTAATAAATACTTTCTTGAAATTAGGTCAAGGTCATTCAGAGTAATTTTAAAAAAATAAACATATTGACCTAACGAATTAGGTCAATATGTTTATTTTTTATTTTTTATTATTTTTTTTATTTTTTTTTTTCTTATTACAATTGTCACACATACCATTTTCTAAGAATACAATGTCTAACAATAATAGATGTTTCAAATTTACAATTCATTATTTACAAATTTACAGGACTAGAGTAGTTGAAGTGTTAATTCTGTCGAGTTATTTCCTGTTTGACCGTGAGAGACAAGACATAGTTTTCCAGCTTCAATCGACTCCACATCTTCATTTTGAAGCAATGTAACAAATCGCTTTGGAAGATAAATTTGAAATCGAGGCATGTCTCCTCCCTTGTAAGGCGCTTCACTTAATGCTGCAACGATTCCATCACCAACAGATGTATCCACTTTTTTCATAAAGTGAATTATGTACTGTTTCTTTTCCTTCAGCTCAAAGCATTTTTTAATCGGTAGTATGCTTGATTTTGATTGTTGATTAAATAAATCCACCAAGGTCCGCAGTTTTGAGTCAGCCATTATTTGTGTTGAATGATGATATTAGGGATGTTGAGATAATACTGTTGAGCTCCTGGCTCCAAAACTCTATTTATGCCTATACCCCCACCACTCTATCCCCTCCACTAAGGCTCACTTTATTTCACTTTCTAGTGTTGCTTTTAAACCATAAGCATTAGATATGGCACAGTTAGAAAATCTATGTTTGTTGCATCTAACACCAATGCATATTCCAGGAAAATTTTGCTCTTTTTTTCTCATAATGTTATAAACTGTTGCTCTTGAAGGGACATACAATGATAAAAATTCACACTTTTCTAAACCTGATGTAAAAATAAACTTGTACTTGCTACAATATTTTATCAGTATGTTTTCAAGTTCGTTGTATTCCACAAATCCTTCATGCCATGATAAATGATGGAAGAATTTCGAAAGCCACTTGTTGGTTCTTGAATTCTTTTCATTAAGATTATGAAATGGAAACGGTGCTTTAAAAAGAAAGTAGTTTGTTACGCCAGATTTTAGATCTAAAATAACTAATTCTTTCACTATGTATTCATCATTGTTTCCTCTGAATGCTTGAAACTCAATTACACAAGAGTTGTGTTCAGATAAACAAGAAAATTCTTTCCATCGGTACTTTTGTGCATCCATCATGAATATCCGTATGCAACTGCAATTTTGCACAGTTAACTTCAATTATATGTGTTTCCCCCACCACTTGTTAAATACATTGTGTAAAAGCTTTTCTGTTTCATTAGCTACTTCATAATCATTTCTTCACTTTTTATCTTAACTGATTCTTCTTCCATTACACTCAAGTCATTTATTGTGTTTTGAGGGAGTGTACATATCAAGTTACGGAACAGATAAACCTCTTGTGGCAATCTGTTGTATATTGAATTATCTAACGGGCTATAGATCAAAGGAGTGTCCTGTCCATCTTCAATCGTATTCACCAAATAATCTTTAATTGTTGTTTTAGATGACTCTAGTTGGTGCATGTATCTTTCAATAGCAGGTATAGAATTAATCAATATTTCCAATTCATCTCTGTTAAGAAGCACCTTATCATCGTGGGATGAAAGGTTTCTAACTCGTACAAATAAATCACCACGAACTTTAATATTACCAACTTCAATATCAGAACTTTCCACAGTTATATTAGTTTTCTTCCCATATACTTTGTTAATGAGGTAGCAATGAATTAGGTGTATGGATTTGTTAAAAGAGTTCCATGAATCTTCAAAAAATGTTATTTGTTTTCCTCCATGATTGAGTAAAACACCTGGTGAATAATCCAGAAATTTACAAAATCCAACCGTAACATTTTTGTTGGTGCATACGGATAAGGGATATACAATGCGCAAAAATATTTCACTCAACATGAAAAAAGGAATGCACTCTTGTTGTTTTTTCATACGTTTGTTTGATGTTTTCTTTTCAATGATTATTTTTTCTTGTTGGTTATTTTGGATCATTTCATTGGTATTGGTTGTATCATCTGTGTTATCTTCATTGATTTTTCTTTTCAAATTTTGCGTCAACAAATATTGTTCATTGTTAGAATTTTCAAGATCGTTTTCTTTTAGAAAATAACTGTCGTTTTCCGACTCGTTGTGTAAATTTCCGAAAACCTCCATTTTGTTGAAACCGATGTTTCCACGATGAATGTGCTTTCAAGTCTGAACCTTTTCATGTGTGTCCACTCATATTTATACCGATTTCAAGATATTAGGATGGGGATAGGTGTCATATTACAACACTTTTTTTACAATCCCTGTAAGCGGGGTGTATGTGACAATTGAATCATGCAAGATCAAACAGTAAGCCGTAGTGTTTGCAGGGATATTATCTTCAAACTCTAGTTCCAAACGAATGTCAACTGTTGATGATTTTAACGATTCATTTTGTTTTGAACAGTCAATAACAATTATTGGGGCATCGGACGCAAACATTTTAGGGTCAAGCAGGGGTGAGTTTGTTTTTCCATAGTAGGATGATTGAAATCTTGCATACATATCATACAGTAGAGAAAATCTGTTTTTTGTAAATGTAACATTTAAGTTGTCATATGGAAAAAACTGAGAATTGAGAAACAACTTGACATTTGTAAGATTACAATGGTCAAATTTTCCTGCATGTTTAGTTATTTCATTTCTTTTTCCAGTTTGCAATGCAAATATAACATATCTTGGTTTCTCTAGTTGAGTAGAGGTTTTTATGCTCCATGTGTGTCTTTGTGTAGTTGGGAGAGATGGGTATTCGTGCATTTCCCAACTCCTAAAGGGTAACACAATTTCCCGGTCCGAATTTAACTGCTTCAGAATAGCTAAGCGATGTTCATCAGCTATTTTAAGATGAGGTACTCTCCAAACAATCTTATCTAGAAAAACTTTCCACTCCAATTTATCTGAGGTTGTTCCATCAGGTGCAACAATCAAATCATTGTTTGTTGATGAGCGTAATAAAACCAACTCATGTTTTATATTAATTATTATCCTTTTATAGTCCTCTGTAAATCCAAGTAGCATCCAAAGTGGCACGCAAAAATCAAAGTATCCATTGGACGAAGGTGTAAAAGAGTTATGAGAAGGTAGTACCCAACCAGATGTATGTAGACTATTAGTTTCCTTGGATGATAAAGAAACAAGGTTTTTTAAAGTACTAGAAATGCCTACTCGCTTAGTAGAGTCTACTGTAATCCCTGATAATTCATACCTGATTTCTTCGAATAGATACGACATTGGATTGTTAATAAATGGCACAGTTGAGCCTGCTGTCATTCCATCTTTTTTAGTTACCCTACCTTCTATGTATAGGTAACTTTCACAAGGTAATGTGTAAGCATCCTGTTGTTGAATTGGTATACGAATTTCATCGTTATTTCCAAATTTTGATGAAGCGTAAGGATGATGAGTGTGGTACTCTTTTTCCCAAAGGCTCTCGTCGAACAGAGGTCCTTGGCGAATGTTCAATACGTCCATGTTCACTTACAATCAATCCAATTTCTTCCAAGAAATTTATGTTTTCTCTCGTTAACTGGTTGCTAGTTGCTGAAGAAATGAGAGCTTCCTTTGGAGACTCTCTTCTTATAAAGCTTAGCCCCATTGATTTTTTTCTTTTACGTTGTGGCTCTAATGTGCAGCCTCAATGATATATCTTCACCTCTAAAGTCCACAGGGTTATCGTCTTGATCTAATATGCTCACCTCAATGTCTGAAATAGAAGTGGTATTTAAAGGCAGGTACACGAGGTTATGAGGTTTTTCAATTATTTTAAATCCTGGTGCAACAGTCGGGTAAAATGTGTGTAAAATATGGTGGTTACCACCGTTTTTATACGATCCTTGTACAATATTACACATTATATTTATTGTATTCACTTTTATTATATTTACTGTATCTGGTCCGATATGAGTTTTGTTAGGCTCCAGTATTTCAGTCGATGGGGGAAATCCTAATAACATTCCCAAAGACTTTGGTTGTTTAAAATCAATGTAAAACCTTGATTTAATTTCTGTTCTTAGTAAACTATTATTCGCTTTAATTTCAATATTTTCTTTCCCCATTTTCTTTTGTAGTTCCTCATTAATGGATTCAATTTCATAAGAACCTGTGCCCAACGTAACTGTTTCCATAAACTGTGACCCATCACTGGAACGATTTTTCTTGTAATAGTGAAATTTATTGTTTACATCTTCCGTTATGTTTGGAATGGAATTGTATGTTGTAAAGTCCAGAAGGGTGACCTCCCATATTTTATCTTGTTGTAAATGTAAAGCAGGAAATAGAGTTGTCCGTAGACTTGATGTTTTTCCATCAATCGCCACTGTATATGATGACATCTTAAAGCATACTAACACTTGTCGCTAGAAACTCTAAACATAAATGACCACAGACAAGTGTATTGAAGTTTTGCATCCTATCATAGTTATACAAAATTTCATCCGCTCCAATAAAATATTTTTGAAGCTCTAGAGGTGGAGGAAGATTTCCAAAACTATCAAAGTAGTAAACTTTATTTTTAAGTTTCTTATAACAAACCCAGTGAGTCCCCGGACCACTTGATGCATCTAGATTAACTATACCCGTTTCATTTTTCCATATTTTCTTCGGTAGTCCATCTCTCATGAAAACACCTCTGAAGAATGGGATTTTCAAACATGTTGCATACATGATTAAATCTTCATTTGACAGATCAATATTCGGTATAACTAGTTTGTTTTCGTTATTTCTTATGCATGATTGTAAGGTTTCAGGTATAATCCTTTTCCAGATTTTATCATGGTCCACACTGATGTATTTTTTGATGTTTTTTTTTTTCTTATTGCATCTTTTTTTCTTTATAGTTCCACCACGTTTTGTAGTAACCTTTCGACTTTTTTTTCCGATGTTTCCTTCCACCTCCTATTGCTGTTTTTGCTTTCATGGCAGTCGTTACAGCTAAAGCTGCAGCTCGCTCACCAATACTTGAATCCCCCGCCTTCACTCTATCCCAGGTTTCTCAGCCAAAATCCTGTCAGCAACAGTCCTGTTAAACGAATCCGAATATTTTGAATAAGCTATATCGTGGTCTTTACAGGCTTTATCTAGTTTATTTATTCCGGGGTCCCCTCGTGTCAATCTTTCTTTCAGTTTAGTTCCAGGACCACAATACTGATATCCACCAGGTAAATGAAGCTCCACAGGTAACGAGTCAATCCCTGTATTAATCAGTCTTCCAATTGGGATCTTGCGGAGAAGAGATCCACTTGCTGTTATAATTGTAGAAGCTAAACCACCTCCTTTCTTGCGAGTGACCTGTCTACAACTGACCATTATAATATGTTGTCTTTCCTTATATGTGTTACCATAAAGTATTCAGTAGAGACCAAGTCACGACTGAATGATCTGTGAAAGTGTACTAATTTATATATCCTTGATTTCTAAGTTCTTGAGTTAAAGCAATAATTTCATTATCAACCCCCGTGTGTCCTGCTTGCTTGGCTTCATGAAGTAAACGCATCCTATCAACCAGTTTATTAATATCATTATAATAAATTATATTAGTATTATATGCATTTTTCATTGATATACCGCGTCCAGACTTAGTATTCTTGGTGGAAATAACTTCACAATAATCTTTTCATATTTTTTTGATTTGTTACGGTATACTGGAGCAAGCGAAGAATACCCTTTTCGATGAGCATTTGTTGCTTTCATAATCTTTTTAAAATCTGCAAGATCCTTGGAAGTGTATTTTGTTGGATCTGTTTTAAAAATTAGCTCAAAAAGGCCTGGTGTGCCAGAGTAAGTCTTTCCTTTGATTGTGAGGTTGTCATTACCACCAGTAGATATTACACTGTTACCAATCATTATTTTGTTATTTTCAACTCTAGCACCGTATACATGACATTTTCTCATTGGATGCTTTCCTTCCAGCATTTTCATAATATACTTTCTTGTTAAAACTCCTTTTTCACCTATATCTGAAGCTATTGCACTGACATTTGAAATAGAATTATCCACAAACACACGTGTTGCTTCTTCGTTTACATCATTTGACTCACTTTCACCATTTATCTCTTCATCTTCATCATTTTTGGTGCTATTTTCTTCAGGTATATCATTGTCTGTTACATTGCTACTATTGGTATCATCTTCATCATCATAATCAGTTTCTGATTTTTCTTCTTCTTTTATATGCCTGCTATCACTTGGTAGAAGTGAGATCAATTCATCATTTTTCGGAATTTGTCTTTCAAATTTTCTTGAAATTTCCTTAATAGGATTTATTACCGGTTTGAAAGTTGTTTCTAAGTATCGTTCTCTTTCCTGAATTCCTAACTTCAAATCACGTGACTTTTTCCTTATAGAATCACTAAGAAACTTTATTTTCTCGACTAAGTCTTCTCGATTGTCCATGTTAACTCCGTAAAGGTTAGTATGTAAATGAAATCAAATCAATCTCATACCATGATATATTGGTCAAACCCTATTCTGTATCGGCCTTGTTGAAGTGGATGATCTTTGCTGATAACTAGGAAACCATACTGTTCACTCCATGCTTGACAACAGCATTCCTTAAATTTGGAAAACGTCATATCACAGCCAATATGGTCATTGTAAATGTGTTTTAGGTTCATATCATCTTGTTTGAAAATCACAATCAAGTTAACATTGTCTCGAATTAATTGTTTGGGAATTTTACTATACGTCTGTCCAATATATATCGAGTCAATGTGGTTATGTCTTCCCATGGCGAAATAACTTGATATTGATTTGTGATTTTCAGATGAAACATCATCAAATATAAAAACTGAGTATGGTTTAGCCTTGTTTGGCGCAACAACAGAGTTACTTGAACTAAATCTAAAATATCCAATTCCATCAGCGTCACTTAGGATCTTTTCTAGTAACTGGTATTTTGGTTGCTCTAATGATTTTGAAAATATATAGACATTGTTGAAGTGCAAACCATTTGCCTGGGTTAAAAGATTGAAAACAACATTAGTTTTACCACAATTTGACGGGCCTGATATTATACACCTAATTGAGTCAGGTAGTAAACATCCATGTCTACTGAATTTTGATGATTTTAAATTATCAACTGTCAAATCGTCAATGTTAAGAACATTCAGTTTCTTTTCATGTTGCATTATTCTAAAACTCATTTTTATTTAACTGTGTACATTCCTAGAACACCTGCGAAAGAATCATTTAAACTCTCATATCAAGTCCTTTTTAGACACCCAAGAATCATGTGATTTATCGAATCCCAACCAACGAACATTTGACTGACTTTATCTTTCTTATTTTTTAATATTTTTTCTATGAGATAGATATCCCCAATATTCGACTTCAACAATTCATGGCCATAGAAACTACCTTGAAGTATTTCACCTTTACTATCTTTAAGAATGTATGTCTCTGGAATTGTAGGCTGTACTCTATAAATATTGAAGACCTCATTAGTCCAATTTGGCAAATATCCTTTTGTAAACACGTTTTTGTATTTGCTAATTCTAACTTTATCACCAGGTAAAAACTTCTTTGGAGGTAACTTTTCTTGAGTCGGTGCAGTGTTTTTTTTTATTCTTTTCATGACAACATCTTCATTTTCCTTATTCACGTCAATAGGTTTCATTCCTATAGTCCTATGAAATTTGTTGTTATAAGTGTTGATAAGATCTGCTAAAATATTGTACCATACATAGTTTCCTTTCAGAGAAAACCGTTTGAACATTAGCGTTTTTAGCGTTCTATTAAATCTTTCAACGATTGCTGCTTTCATCTCACTTTTTGTTGAATAATGGTTGATCTTATAGCGATTCATGAGGTTTGAAAATGTTTTGTTGAAGAACTCCTTTCCATCATCAGTTTGTAAGTGAATCATTTTGACACAGCTCGATTTTATTAATTTTTCCATAGCACTTGCTACTGTTTCCCCTCTTTTATCTTTTAATGGAGCTGCTAATGCCACCTTTGTAAAACAGTTTATTAAAGTTAATATGTATTTATAGTTCCTATTTACTTTGCTGTATGATTTCATTTCAACGAGATCCGCTTGATACAAATCATTTACACCTTTTAATACAGTATTCCGTCTAGGATAATACCTCCTTGCAGGTTTGTGAAGCTCATTTACAATTGCTCGTTTTGTATGATTCATATTTTTTACCGTTATCTCCTTTACTGTTTGACGACTATAACAATACTGTAAGCAAGCTCAAATGTTCGTTGTAATTATATCACTCTTCTATGGAAATATCAATTGCATTAACGAAGTGAGTAGTGTCCATATGGCAGAGTGTGAATACCATCTTGTAATATAACACGTTTATCATCATATGGAGAAAGCGATTTCTTGGTTTCTCTAACACTAAACAGTTGATGGTTGAAACTTCGGATATTGTTGAACGTTGCAGTGTAAGTAATATGTTCTTCCAAACAATGTTTGTAATTTGCAAAAGTAATGTTTTTCTTTACAAATGAATTTTTTATTCCTTTTGCTTTCTTGATACAGTTCAGTTCTTCAAATTCAATAGCATACATCTTTGAAGCCAAAGCAATTATTTCTTTAAGCAGATTACCATTCGCTTCATCCTTAAACTTTCCTATTACCTTTTTATTTTGATTGTCATACAGTAGATGTGTTTTGGGATTATCTGAAAAGTCGAAGTCATTATTGTAAGGAAATACTTTTAAATCATAGTACATGTCATCTGTTTTAATCCAATAAATATATGAGTCTGTATCCATGTAGCAAATTCCTATATTATCTTTTCCGAAATATTTCACCATTTTGTTGTAATGAAAATCATACATTAGGGTTTTTGATATATCCAAAATACTCATTCCTACATACAAATGTCTATCCATTTTAATACTAGTTTTATCCATGCATACTGCTACTAAATTTTCATTGATTATGATGGATGTATTAAAGTTTGGTTTTGCTGCAAGTTTTTCTAACTTTCTTGCATCGGTCACCAATTTAACATTTTTATGTTTCCTCTTGTTTTCAAGAGTCTTTCCAAATATAGCGTTATTCATTAATTTATAGAAGTCTTTTTCAAATGTAGAGTTTGCTTTTGTTCTCCTTGAAGTATTTGAATCAATGTATGGCTTCAACCAGCAAGACTGTTTGAACTGAATAGCTCTATGTATTTTTGAAACCTTAAGTCCTAATTGTATTGCCTGTTGTATAATCAAGTAATGCGCTACATATTTTGTTTTGTTGCATAAAGTAGTCATAAGCTTTTTGTGTTTTTTCCCAGGGGGTGTCTCTGATCGCGGTAGTAAAGGTAAATCATAGTGATGATCATGTAAGGCCTCGTTGTATTCAATATCACACTCTAAAAAGTAACCCACCTCACCATCAGGTTGTATTTGCAGAATATCACCTATATTGCAGGGGTCAACCCATTTAAATTCACCATATGGTAGTGGCTTGGACATCGCCCATCCATATAAGTTATTGGCATCAAAGTAACCTAGAAATATAGACTCTTCATTTGGATTATAATCGGCTAAATACTTATTATTCGCCTTTACTCTTCTAGTGATACTTTGGGTTATACCACCTCGAATTCCAGATTCAATCATCAATAACATATCAATATCAGTCAAGAGCTGAAGGTTGCATTTGGTTTGTTTTAACATGGCCTGCCATGCTAATCCAGGTGCTGTACAGTAATAAAGTGGATCAAGACCATAAGCCTTAAAACATGTATTCCGAAACTCCTCCATTATGTCACATAACAAAGTCACATCTAATGAAACATAAAAATCATTGTATTCCCCCAAATTTTTAAATTTCATTTCTTCCCAAACACGGCATGCATGTTGATAATCACTGGGATCAATATCCTCCTCTGTAAGCTTACTATAAAATTTTTCAATGGGTGGTAATGACGTTTCATTAAATCGTTCAAGAGAATCAATGTAATCATAACAAAACACACCTTTTCTTATTACTAAATCAAGTTTATCCTCAGGAACTAGTTTTCTGGTCTCAACCAAATTACTTCTCTGAAGATTTTCCGTAAGTTTCTGTAAGCTGCAGGACATAAATTTATATGAATCGATAAATTTTAGTTTCATTTTTCCAACTTTTTTGCTGAAGCTTATAAAATTCTCATTTGTTGTTGCTAGGACATCAATCGATCCGCTATCTCTTCCAAGCTCAGGAATGATCATGTGGGAATCATATTTCTGTAGATTATGTAGCACTACAGGAATGAATTTTGGTAGCTTATAATTAATATTACACGAATTACATGCAGGGCCCCTGTATTCCCCGGTTAAATGGTCATGATCTTTTACCTTCGGATTTAATTCTGTAAAAATTTTATCACAAACATAACAGTGAGCTGCAGCCTCGTGTATCGCTTGTTGATAATCTGTTAACTCTTTCATTGGAATGATATGACTGTACAGTATTTCTACTTTTGCTGCAATATCATAAAGCTCATCGATAAAGTGTTTAGCTACATTTTCACCTCTGTATATCTTGGGTTTGGATGTTAGATCATAGTATTCCAATTGATCATCAGTTAGAGTGGATTTTAACATTAAAGCATAACTATTAGGTTCATGCTTTTGGTATTTAAATCGAGACCCTGCATTATTTACATCATCAACCGATATTAAGGTTGCTTCGAAATCAGCATACAAAACTATTGGTATTCGATATTGACGACTTACTTTATTAAACATTAAATTGGCTCTATCATGTAAGGGTAGATCTATTCTAACTTCTTGATGTTTACCACAGATTCTCATGTGCTCGGACAACCAATTGACTCCAAGTCTATTATTTGATCTACTTACATAGCAGAGGCATCGTTTGCACACAATTAAGGCGTGTTTATTTTTCCTACGAAGCTGACGAGCAACAAGACGGTTAAAATCTTTGATGTATACATAATGAGAGACATCTCCATCCTTAAGTAATAATAAATCAGAATGATCTCTAAGCTCAGTATTTACAATTTTTTAAGGATAAACATTTTGCCTGTCATCCAATCCAAAAACGTTTACTGACACCCCAACATTGCATTTCTCAAACTTGACAATATCTTTCAAGCTAACAGGATAGTTAACACCACTGAAATTATATTTGTTGGATAAACTGGAAAACTTGTTTATATTTTTAGGATGAAAATTTGGTTGATCGTGGATGAACTTTGTTAACATGGCGTATTTGAAACATTCATTATCTTGATTTTGAACATTAATACAAGATTTGGTGTCTGAAATCTTTTTAGGGAGTGGAATGTAACTACTTCCTCTATCTCCATAGCCTTGTTTATGAACTCTCACATCCATTGAGTTTACTTGCGATAATGACCACCCTGAACCTCTAGATTCATGTTCTGTTAACTTGATTATAAGTTCTTGAAAACACTCCTGAACAACATCTTCTAGATTTGTAGTTTTAATTATAGATCTACTCCTTGCAATAAATCCTCTAATAGATGTTTCCCCATCAATATTTGTAAATGTTGCATCCAATAAAATGTTAAATTTTACACAGTTCAATCGTTTCAACTCATTTTTTAAAGTGTTAACTATTACTGTTTGACTATTAGTTAAGAATGTTTCGATCTGGTAATTGTTTACATTTCTAATTCTGTAGTGTCTTACAACAACCCCATCAAGTGATTCAGCGTAAGTTTCAATAACCCCCCTATTTGTATGCTCTGATTGATTTATACATATATCTTGTCTTTCCTTAGTTTTCAATCCACAGCCAGTCTTCTCTCTCTCATTAGAACTACTTGCTGATATATTGTTTGTGTTTATCATTGCATTATTAGGGTATTTAGTGGAACATGACATCTCATCTTCATCAATTTGCATAGGTTCTTGTACTTCTTCAATATTACGATGTAATTCTTTATGATTATCAAAAAGGATATAATCCTCAAATAACTCTCCACATACAATACAGAGATAACTAGAATGGGCTGGACCAATATAACTGTTTGTACTCGAACATGTCTTACTATTTAGGTCGTTATCAATTTGCATAGGCTCTTGTGCCTCTTGATTGCTATGATATAGCTCATTATGAAAATCAAAGAGGACACGATCCTCAATCAACACTCCACATACATTACAAAGATAACTCGAATGAGCTGGACCAATATAACTGTCTATACCCGAACATGCCTTACTATTTAGGTCTTCATCATTTGTGATTGGCTCTTTTGCATCTTCATTGCTATGATATAGCTCATTGTGAAAATCAAATAGGACACGATCCTCAATCCATACTCCACATACATTACAAAGAAGATAACTAGAATTTTCCAATTCATGGTGATTATGGGAAGAACGTACTAAATTATTTTCATGATTATGGGGGTGCATTAAATCTATATGTGCAATCAACAGCCATTCATCATCGAAATTGATACCACACTCCGGACAGATATTCATTATTCACGAATGATAGTCTCCATCGAAGTGACCTTACATAGCATCATACCTCTATTTATAATAACCACCCCTCTCTCGTTTTTACCCCCCCCCCAAACCCCCCCCACCCCCATTCCAGTAGGTTGTTATGACAAATAAACGATTATATCAACCAGGCTGTAATATCTTCGTAAAAGTTTTGTAACACATAGTGGTAATATAATTTGCAATGAATGATAAACACATGAAAAAAACTGTTTCGACCTAATTGGGTCTCATCAGGTGTGAGGTAGGCAGAAAACATATGATTGTATAAGTTCAATCAGCTGTTTCAAAAAGCCACTCACACGACAGTTTTTTTTGTGTTTTTTTTTTATTTTTTTTTATTTTATATATTTTTTGTTAGAAGAAATCGACAGTGTATATGATCCAAATCTAAACGAATTCGAATCGCTTTGTAAGACTGTTAAATTTCAAAGTTTTTTCAGTACAATTTTCTGGTACTTTCATTACTTTTGGTAATGTTAAAATAATTATCTTCTTTTCTGCTTCTAATTTCATTTCTCTTTTACCATTAAATTCCAATACTTTGTAAGCCAATCTTTTGTTTAGTTTGAGAATCTTAATTTTGATTCCATCTTTTTGACTCGTTGTGTGGTGATTTGTCATTTTCAAAACTCCAATTGTTTTTTCTAATTCTTGAATTTTGTTCTTCATTTTAGTCTCGTTTTCTTGTTGTTTATTCAGAAGGAAGTCCAATTTGGTAGATATTTCTTGATTTGCCAATTTTAGATCTCTGATTTCTTTTTGCTTGTTGGCCGAATTAATGTTTGATTCCAGACATTCTTTTTTGTCTTCTTTTTTTAAATGAAGAGAACAGAAAAGTGTGTCAGTCAGATTTGAACACCTCTCCCCTCTTCTAGGTTTTTTTACAAAAACATACCTGCACTGATTTTTGGATTTCGGGGAAATTAAAATTGATTTTCTTGGAGGATCACCGTTTTCTTCATCATCGGAAATAAATTCCTTGCTTAGCACACGTTTCTTTGCCAGCTTCTTTTCTAGCTTCCCATCTTCATGTTTTTTTTCACTCTCCGTTTCATTTAGTTTGTTAACAGACGTGGATTCTACGGCGTTTTCATCAGTTTTCTTCTCGGATTCTGTTTCTGCCACCGCTTCCTCAACCATAAGTGCCAATAAGTCATTTACCGATGTTGTTGTTTCGTTTTCGTTATCGCTTAAATGCAAATCTTTCTCTAGTAGACTTTTTCCTTTATTGTTGTCAAAGCTTGTTTTAATTTTATTTTTAGTTGGAGCTAGTACGGGTCGTGGCATTGTTGATTTCCTTAGACAAGGATCATCCATCTTGCTGTGACTGGAACCAAAAACGGAATAATTGCAAGACAACATCTCTCACTTAATATACCCTAACCCCCTCCCTACCTTTATGCTTGCTCATCACTAATGATAATAAATCTTTAAATGTATACCAAAAAGTAGGTCAAGGTCACGCATTTGGTAAAAAAATAAAACCCCGAATGAGGTGGATCCGTTAAGCAACCGCTTCCTCATTCGGGGTTATCAGTGTGCTTGACCATGTCTAGTATTAATATTAATATTCTTATCATTGTATAAAATAAAAAAAAGGTGCACCTTAAAAAAAAATTATGAAACATTATACAAGCTGACATGATCAAGCTCACTAATAGGAATGATAGGAATCAGGAATAAAGGGAAGTTAAATATTTTTATCAACACAAATTTATATTTAGAAATGAATTAATATTTATTTAAGTGTAAAATTTAAATGATAATTTTAAAGATTGTAAGCGTAAATCATAAAAATAATTCTAATAAAAATAATTTTTAAACTAGCCTCTAGGGCTTTGTTCCTCTTGGTTAATTGTGAGAAATCAGTTTAAAGGTTTGTTTAGTAGTTATTGATTAAATAGTTTTAAATGTAATTGTTTTAATATAGTTTATTTTAAAATCTTGCTAAAAGTCTCTGGTCATACCCGCTTTTACAGCATTGTTCCTCAGTACCAATGGCAAGAATTTTAAGTGTTAGTAATTTAATAAATAGCTTATATTTTATTAAAATTAAAAAGAAAATTGAAAAAAGATTGAATATACTTTGTTTTTGGAATCTTTCCAAAAGTCTCTGGTCATAACCGCCTCTAGGGCATCATTCTTCTGGACTAATGACAAAGATTCTAAGTGTTAACCTGTCAGTTAATAATTAATAATAAATCAAATAAGTTAAATAATATTGTAAGTAATCCATCTTAGAATCTTGCAGCTCGCAAAAATAAGTTAAATAATTTTGAAAGTATTTCGTCTTAGAATCTTGCTGCAAGTCTCTGGTCATACCAGCCTCTAGGAGGTTGTTCCTCTGGACTATTGATATTCTAAGTGTTAACAGTTAATAATTAATAAAAAAATAAAAAAGTTCAATAATTTTAACTTTAATTTTTAACAATGATTAAAAAGATTAATAATTGTGAAAATAGTTAAACTTAGAATCTTGGTGCACGTCTCTGGTCATACCCGCCTCTAGGACATCGTTCCTCTGGACTATTGACAAGATTTCTAAGTGTTAACAGTTAATAATTAATAATAAATAAAAAAAGTTAAGTAATTTTGAAAGTATTTCGCCTTAGAACCTTGCTGTAAGTCTCTGGTCATACCCGCCTCTAGGGCTTCGTAACTCTGGACTATTGACAAGATTTCTAGGTGTTACAGTTAATAATTAATAATAAATATTTAAAAGTTCAATAATTGTTAAAATAGTTCATCTTAGAATCTTGCTGCAAGTCTCTGGTCATACAAGCCTCTAGGGCTTCGTAACTCTGGACTATTGACAAGATTTCTAAGTTTTAACAGTTAATAATTCATAATAAATATTTAAAAGTTAAATAATTTTGAAATTAGTTCGCCTTAGAACCTTGCTGCAAGTCTCTGGTCATACCCGCCTCTAGGGCTTGGTAACTCTGGACTAATGACAAGATTTCTAAGTGTTTACAGTTAATAATTAATAATAAATAAAAAAAAGTTAAATCATTTTTAAAGTAGTTCATCTTTAAACCTTGCTGCAAGTCTCTGGTCATACCCGCCTCTAGGGCTTCGTAACTCTGGACTATTGACAAGATTTCCAAGTGTTAACAGTTAATAATTAATAATAAATATTTAAAACTTCAATAATTGTTAAAGTAGTTCATCTTTGAACCTTGCTGCAAGTCTCTGGTTATACCCGCCTCTAGGGCTTCGTAACTCTGGACTATTGACAAGATTTCTAAGTGTTTACAGTTAATAATTAATAATAAGTATTTAAAAGTTCAATAATTGTTAAAATAGTTCATCTTAGAATCTTGCTGCAAGTCTCTGGTCATACCCGCCTCTAGGGCTTCGTAACTCTGGACTATTGACAAGATTTCTAAGTGTTAACAGTTAATAATTAATAATTAATAAAAAAAAGTTAAATAATTTTGAAAGTAGTTCGTCTTAGAACCTTGCTGCAAGTCTCTGGTCATATCCGCCTCTGGGGCTTCGTAACTCTGGACTATTGACAAGATTTCTAAGTGTTAACAGTTAATAATTAATAATAAATAAAAAAAGTTAAGTAATTTTGAAAGTATTTCGCCTTAGAACCTTGCTGTAAGTCTCTGGTCATACCCGCCTCTAGGGCTTCGTAACTCTGGACTATTGACAAGATTTCTAGGTGTTACAGTTAATAATTAATAATAAATATTTAAAAGTTCAATAATTGTTAAAATAGTTCATCTTAGAATCTTGCTGCAAGTCTCTGGTCATACAAGCCTCTAGGGCTTCGTAACTCTGGACTATTGACAAGATTTCTAAGTTTTAACAGTTAATAATTCATAATAAATATTTAAAAGTTAAATAATTTTGAAATTAGTTCGCCTTAGAACCTTGCTGCAAGTCTCTGGTCATACCCGCCTCTAGGGCTTGGTAACTCTGGACTAATGACAAGATTTCTAAGTGTTTACAGTTAATAATTAATAATAAATAAAAAAAAGTTAAATCATTTTTAAAGTAGTTCATCTTTAAACCTTGCTGCAAGTCTCTGGTCATACCCGCCTCTAGGGCTTCGTAACTCTGGACTATTGACAAGATTTCCAAGTGTTAACAGTTAATAATTAATAATAAATATTTAAAACTTCAATAATTGTTAAAATAGTTCATCTTTGAACCTTGCTGCAAGTCTCTGGTTATACCCGCCTCTAGGGCTTCGTAACTCTGGACTATTGACAAGATTTCTAAGTGTTTACAGTTAATAATTAATAATAAGTATTTAAAAGTTCAATAATTGTTAAAATAGTTCATCTTAGAATCTTGCTGCAAGTCTCTGGTCATACCCGCCTCTAGGGCTTCGTAACTCTGGACTATTGACAAGATTTCTAAGTGTTTACAGTTAATAATTAATAATAAGTAAAAAAAAGTTAAATAATTGTTAAAATAGTTCATCTTAGAACCTTGCTGCAAGTCTCTGGTCATACCCGCCTCTAGGGCTTCGTAACTCTGGACTATTAACAAGATTTCTAAGTGTTTACAGTTAATAATTAATAATAAATAAAAAAAAGTTAAATAATTTTGAAAGTAGTTCATCTTAGATCCTTGCTGCAAGTCTCTGGTCATACCCGCCTCTGGGGCTTCGTAACTCTGGACTATTGACAAGATTTCTAAGTGTTTACAGTTAATAATTAATAATAAGTATTTAAAAGTTCAATAATTGTTAAAATAGTTCATCTTAGAATCTTGCTGCAAGTCTCTGGTCATACCCGCCTCTAGGGCTTCGTAACTCTGGACTATTGACAAGATTTCTTATTGTTTACAGTTAATAATTAATAATAAATATTTAAAAGTTCAATAATTGTTAAAATAGTTCATCTTAGAACCTTGCTGCAAGTGTCTGGTCATACCCGCCTCTGGGGCTTCGTAACTCTGGACTATTGACAAGATTTCTAAGTGTTTAGAGTTAATAATTAATAATAAGTATTTAAAAGTTCAATAATTGTTAAAATAGTTCATCTTAGAATCTTGCTGCAAGTCTCTGGTCATACCCGCCTCTAGGGCTTCGTAACTCTGGACTATTGACAAGATTTCTAAGTGTTTACAGTTAATAATTAATAATAAATATTTAAAAGTTCAATAATTGTTAAAATAGTTCATCTTAGAACCTTGCTGCAAGTGTCTGGTCATACCCGCCTCTGGGGCTTCGTAACTCTGGACTATTGACAAGATTTCTAAGTGTTAACAGTTAATAATTAATAATTAATAAAAAAAAGTTAAATAATTTTGAAAGTAGTTCGTCTTAGAACCTTGCTGCAAGTCTCTGGTCATATCCGCCTCTGGGGCTTCGTAACTCTGGACTATTGACAAGATTTCTAAGTGTTTACAGTTAATAATTAATAATAAATATTTAAAAGTTCAATAATTGTTAAAATATTTCATCTTAGAATCTTGCTGCAAGTCCCTGGTCATACCAGCCTCTGGGGCTTCGTAACTCTGGGCTATTAGCAAGGATTCTAAGGGATAGTAGTAATGTAAAAATTGATTGTTAGTACCCAAGCACCCCATGCTGCCCTTAGTAAGTCATGCTGTTAAGTGTGCAGTTCGTGGTAGCTACTCTGTCTTTTATCCCTGTGGGACGGCTTCTGATTGGTCAACGGCTGGCCAATCAGAAGCTTGCTTATGAAACGTAATTATAAAACTACTTCAATGCAATATAATGTTGAAGAATATAACATTGTTATAAAACTTTGAGTAAAAATGGTTGAGATGAAAGCAAAGATTAATTTGCACATCTTTATCTTCATATATAGACTTACTGATTACTCCGATGTTTATAATAATTGAAAATTATTAAAAGTAAATCTAACGATTGATTGATTTAAAAATCACCAACAGAAATATTTGAAAACTTTAACTACTTAGCATTTAATAATCAAGTGTTACAATAATATAAATAATCATTGATAGAATGTCTTACCTCATAATAATGTTCACAAAAGAAACGTTAACAATTGTTGTAAAACTGTTTAGAAATGTTATGTGTTAAACAACGTTTAGCTACAAGAGCAATGTTTCTACTTTGATGCACAGCGAGCAACTGATGATCAATAATCCATTGATGACGACGAGCTGGAGCCGTGAGTGAATGAATGACCGCCGTGAGAATGCTGACCACTCGGCGGCGGTGTATCGCATGTCGGTTCCGGGAAGGCACGGGCAAGTGGCACTTGATCTACAGCCACCAAGCGCCGCGCTCTCGGTAACCAGAATGATTATTTTCCGTCATCATCCACAAAATTAAGTTTACGATAAGTTTAAGTTCATATAGACATTTTATTGAAGAATAATATAATCTTTCTACACCTTAAACAAATAAAGTACCAATACTTCCACAAACTTTTCCAATTTAAAAACTGCTGAGTCATGCAATTTAAAATCTGCAATTCAGAATTTTAAAAACTGCTGAGTCATGGACCCAGGGGTGACCAAAGCCCCCTACTTGTGTGTATATACGTTATGGACTCCGAAACCGCTCGACAGATTGTAATGAAACTTTCAGGCATTGTTAAGCATCTTTCAAGGATGGTTCGAGTGAAGTTTGGTGCAGATCCGTCAAAAGGGCTCTGCCCTAGAGGGTTTTAAGTGGACCAATGTCAGACTTTTTGATCTACAATGTTTACAAATAAATATAATTTAAAAGCAGATGTTTACTTTCACCAACTGTCTTTTGTAGGTTTGAATAATCACAACATTCTGTATTAGCATTAGTCGTGATTTGAAATAGTGCCACAGTGTTTCTACAGAGTGCAGCACAGAAAACTATTTTACTTTTTAATAAGTCCAAATTTATTAAACCCCAATCGCAGCACACCTGTGCACTGAACAACGTTTAAATTCTCCAATGTTAAATATTAAAATATAAAAACCTTTATCAAAGTATTATAAACAACTAAAGGGATGACTTTTTTTAATTTATGACAACAGCTAATTTGCAACCAAAAGGTGAGTGAGCGTAGCGAACGAACATCAACCTGGAGGCGAGTAAGCGTAGCGATCGAGCTAACCTGAAAACAAGTGAGCGCAGCGAACGATTTCCAACCTGAAGGTGAGTGAGCGTAGCGAACGAACTTCAACCAGGAAGTGATTGAGCCATGCGAATACTTATGAAGTTAAGCGGGGCAAAGCCCGCGGGTACAGCTAGTTGCTAAATAAATAAGTGTAAAAAAAGAAAAGTAAAAACAACAACATATAGTTTGTTTTGGTAAACAGCTGAGTCAAAAATAAAATAATATTCATTTGAACAAAAGAACTGGTCACATGTTGAAGGAATTTAAACCGTAAACACGCTAGTAAAGCTAGTGACGTAATTAATTGGCTATGTTTATTATCCATTCAGTTATCAGTTCTAATATCCTTAATAATTAAACCACCCTCATTGAATCAATGTACACCGTAATTCCCCATATTCATTTATTTAAACTATAAAATATTCAGAGCCTCCAAACTTAAAAACAACTAAACACACGCCAAACAACTTTTTAGATTTCATAAAAGGATGGGTTGTCTAATTGCAGTATCCTAGGTCAATGATGACGTTGTGCTCAATCTATGTCATTCATCTGTATGTCTTTGGATACACCCGTCTGAGGTTGTGGTGGTAATTTAAAATCGTATTCCTGAGGATTCTTGATCTCCATCTTTATGACATCAATATTTCCGGGCCTAATTCAAACAAAGTTTAAGCATTCAAAAACATTAATTGTAAACAAAAAGCTACCAAGATGAATTAAAACTTGTAAAAAAATTGATTTTCCTACCCTTTCCTAAAAAAGTTGAGCAGTAGAATAATGTGCATATCCTTTTTTTAAGACTCTTGTACAGATCCTCGACTTGTATACATCGATGGTGTTACTTATCTCGGTGGTCTACTAATCTTACTTATTTCCTATAATCAATGACAAAATCAGAGTAAAAAAAATAACCTCATAGTTCTATTGAGCATTTGTATTTAACCAGCTGTTAGTTAAAAGAAAATTATATTGAACTAAAACAAACCGAAGATTACAAAGATTTATTAAAAAAAATCCTTTGAATATCCTAGTATTTTACTATGTGAGTATTACTATGTATTACTATGTGTGGTAAATAATCTGTCATCCTCTTATCGAAGGATTGAACGTATAAATGATTAGCATTACACATAGTATAAATAAGTCAACCCTTAGTATGTATTTTAATTTTATCCAAATGCTGAATTCGTGTTACAAACGCTGAATGTTTACAGCTGTTATGTTAAGCAAATTATATTATACCAAAAGCTAGTTTAGAATCTTAGCGTCGGCTGCTAGACTTTTCAAAAATTAAAACTTAATTACTGAATAACTGGGACCCTAAACTAAAATTATGGCTTCGACATTCCCTAGTTCTCAAAATTATCTTTCTTTCAACACAAAAATCATGAAAATCCGTTGAGTGGTTGATTCAGAATCGTGAAATAAAAAAACACTGTTTCGTTTTAATATTATGGATTATTATTAAAACAGCTGATTCAAAACATATGGTATGATTCCCATTTACATAAATCAATATTATTTTTTATGCTAATAAAAACATTTAATTGTCATCAACGCATATTTCTAGCATGAATCATTATTCAAAACAAGTAACTATTTCCAGTCCACTAATAGCCTATTCGTAGCTTTGGCTAAACAAGGCTTGATAGCTTAGGCTAGTATGTTAGAACAGATGATTTAAATTATTTGTTTTAGTTCCAGTTTAGATTAAATAAATAAAATAAGTAAGATAGTATGCCTATTTCATCATTGATAACATAACCTTAAACCATGGCCAAAATATGTTATATACTTCGATGGCCGTAATGCTCCTCTGGCATGAGTCATCCTAGGCGACGGCAATGACGTAATTTTTGCCGTTTGTGAACAGCTGTTTGTTTTAATCTTTTCTTGGAAAACAAAAATGTTACTAAAAAAAATAACATTACGTCATTGCCGTCCTCTATGATGACGTCATGCCTGAGGAGCATTACGACCTGTACAAAAAAGTAAGGAATGCTATTTGTGAAACCGAACAAACTTCCAACTACTGAATCTGCTGAAAAAATGCATTGTCGCCTGTCCTATTATCAAATTCTTGAGATTGGGATGGAAGACTTCAAAGGGATGTTTTGCTTCAATCATGATGACCCAAAGTGCCGCTCCAGAGAGTCTCTTAAGAATTGTTCACTGGAACTGCTCCACTGGCTGCAAAGATTTTCGATTAAAAACTATGGTTTACCTTGTACTACCGCTTGTGGACATTGCCAGCGTGGGGAACAATGTGACAGTTCGTAAAATGATCATAACAGTTAAGAACTTGATGAGAATTATTACTGATCTACTATTAACCACTAGTGTAACTATGAAGTAGGTAGAAAGTAAGGAGAATGAGAATGAGAATTTATTTGGTCTTTTAAACATGCAGTTACATGCAATCAGACAAGTCATTTATCATACTCATCTGGTAACAATCAGGACGTTATCTTTAATACAAAAGTAATGTAAGTTAGGTTAAGGATGCTTATGCTTCAACCAAAAATACACATAAAGGTACAAACATTTGGTTGAAAATAACAGTAAACAAGTATTTGACAAAAATCTTGGACGCCATCTTGAATTTCGAACTACCGAGACTCCGATTTCTTTAGACTTTTGTTTCTGCTAAATGCACATCATTCTTAGTAAAAATAACCAATAAAACTACTTAAATCAATTTTCTTAGGGGTTTCGTACGGATTTACTCGACTAATAAGAAAAGACTTAATTATTTATTCAGTAAACTGCATTGTGTAGAAGATCGTTGTTTTAAAATCTAGTTAAAGTCCCATTTGTCGAGGAAATTGGCATCGAATGGGCTCCTTGTTAACAAAATGGGACGTCGACCGGGTACAATTTTATTTCGTTGCAATCTTCGTATTATTTGAGTATTTGCGAGTTTAACTAAATTCCAGATACACAACTGGAAGATGACTTGGAGGGCGTTAGATCGAAAAAATAGTTTAACGCAGTAGATATGAATGGCCAACTTGATATTGTGTTTTTCTCATACAATTTAATTCGGTTTTAAGATTTATAGTGATAACATAATACTTTGTTTACAAAATACGACTTGTAATAATAATTATTAGTTATCCGATGGTTGAAGTAATTGAACTGTACTCTTATTTCGTTTTATGACTAGGTGCCATCCTAAATCTATATAATTGATACGCTACATGAAACTACATGAAACTAGATTTGCAAACTGACCTTACATTTTTTAAATAGTCCCTTGGGCTCTGCCCTAGTGGCTTTAAAAGTTCCCATGTTATCCTTATGAAGAACATAATTGTTTACATTTTGATCAGCTGTATAATTTAATTGCTGTTATTTATTTTTCGATTCAAAGTCTTTTAAACCCATCGGAAATTATGATGACTTTTATTTGTTTCCAAATAACTACTTTACTTCTTTGCAATTGCTCGATTTCGAGCAACGTGTTTACTAGTAACAATTAAATCAAGTATCAAAAATCAAGATAATAAAAATTAAACAGTTCAAAATCTATTTACACTAAAGTAAATAGTAAAGTAGTCTTAATTAAATAGTAAAGTAAATAGAAAAGTAGTATCATAGTAAAGTAAATCCTGCTTCTATCAAAATCTTGCTGTGGAAATTTTCAGACCTCGAAATATTAGTAACATTTTAATAATTACATTTTTACAACACAACCATATTTGCCGATTCTCAAAAACATTTCACTTCATCTTAATAGATGCAGTAAAAAAACTATTAATTGATATGATAAACATACTGAACAGCACGTGTCTAGTTACAACACAAAACCAATAAAATGAGTTACTTTCCTACCCACGTTGGATATTTCTGGTAAAACAATATGAAACACAACGTCGTAAATTCCCTACAAGCCAATAACAACATATCTGCATTCCCTAGAGCGGTCATAAGTTGATCCATTTTATGTTTCTGTTACAAATTCAATCTACTGTTACTGTAGACTGATATATAAACGTGTACGAATAGAATTATAATTTATGTAAATATCTATCTAATATGATGTGTCCATTAATTATAATGTTAATCGTATTATATAAATAAAAATAAGTATATTTTGGTAAGACAGTGTATTCAAATATCATTAATTAGATTAAAATTGTTATTGGTTAATTTACAGCCTCTAACCCATCTACAGTGTCAATGAGTTAATTTGCTATGTCTATGTGATGATGTTAAAACTAGAGGTGTACGGATATCCGAAATTTCGGGTCGGTTTCGGGGGACCGTGTCTTGTTGTACCGCCGTCTATTTGTTCCTACGTCTAGTTGTACCTCGGACCTAGGGATAACGGGACCGCGTCTCGTTGTACCGCCGTCTAGTTGTACCTACGTATACTTGTACCTCAAGACCTAGGGACAACTGGTCGTAGGTACAACTAGACGTAGGCACAGGTAGACGGTGGCACACCCGACTGGTTGTACCTGCAGAATTTAAAGAGGTACATCTAGACGTAGGTACAACTAGGCGTAGGTAGAACTAGACGTAGGTACAACTAGGCGTAGGTAGAACTAGACGGAGGTACAACTAGTCGCGGGCCTACTTGACAAGTTGTACCTTGCAGATTTTTAAGAGGTACAACTAGACGTGTATGCCACCGTCGAGTTGTATTGCCCAGCTAATATGGATGGGTCTAGTTGTCCCTACGTCTAGTTGTACCTACGTTTACTTGTGCCTAGTAGTATATGTCTAGTTGTATATCCCCTTCGATTTGACACATTTTTAAATGGTTACTAAATGAGTACCTAGTTTTAATGATTCCCTCATTTAAACAGAAACGTCGTGTTCCTTATCAATTGAGTAGCATTGATTTTTTCTTTCAACTTAAAATCTGTCTCATCTGAATCATTTCTTCCAAAGCTGTTGGCTTTGTTAGCATAATCCCTATCTTTAACAAACCCCCAAACAAAAAAGGGTTAATATCTGGCGATCTCGGTGGCCAAGGTATGGGCCCGTCTCGGCCAATCCAACGATTTCTTAACAAAATGTTACTGTTTTGTTTATGTTCAACCCACAAAAATGTAAGAAGGTACTGCTTAAACAGTTGATTATACAATTTTTTTGAATTTTTCTAAAGAATAATGAAAACTAGAAGTTTCTACCTCTAACCATCGATGTATAATAACCCCCCCCCTCTAATGAAGAGTTTTCTTACTTTTATAGTAAAAATAAATACTCACTTTATTTTACAATTAAACAAAAATTTATTCACAAAAATTATCACAACATTCCTAAACACACATTTTACTAAAAAGTTTATCCACTATTCAAATTGTTCTATTGTTGTTCCAACAAGTTCACAACAGCTGTCCCTTTCCAGCACAGGCAGGCTTCACAAGCAATACTTACACCTTATTGTTAAGTACACAAACATTTTATTTTTATGTTATACATTTATCATCTAACACAGGATGTGTGAGACAAATCAATCGGTTTTTATATAAACACCTGTATATGAACAAGCAAACTAAAAAAGTTAACTTTCAATCCATAAGAATAACATAGACATTTTTATTTGCAATTTTTTAAATTCTCGCCGTGACTGATATTTTACAAAACACTTCAATATACTAGATAAACTATAAAATCAGTTGTTTTTATAATCTCTTTAAGTAGCCCCGTAAACAAGGTGATAAATCTGGGATCCCCTACTGGTCAGTCGTAGGTACAACTAAACGTAAAGGTAGAGGTACAAATAGACGTAGGTGGCGTGCCGAAAAGTTGTACCTGCAGATTTTTAAAAGATACAACTAGACATAGAGACAGCTAGAAGTAGGTACACCCCGGTTTCCTGGGTACAATTTATTTATCCTATACTCTAATATGAGAAATGTTTGCTTGCTTGCTTGCTTGCACAAAGATCTCGAAAACGGCTCAGGCAATTTTCTTCAAATGTTGTAAATAGTTTATTCCTGGTCTAAAAACGAGTTTACTACAGTTAGAACTGTCAACAAAAATCGAATTACGTAGAAAAATGAATCTGGAAGTCACATGTTTTTACATTAGACTTATGGGTTGCTAAGTAACCATCTTGGCTGAATTAAATAACAAGGAAGAAGTAAACAAAAGACTTGTAAGTTGTCTATCCACAGTATACTAGCAAATTACTAGGTGGCGTTCGCAGAAGCATCCACAAAATAGAGCGGAGTCATCAAGGGTTCATATTATATTGTTTTTGTCATACTGCAGTATAAACAGTCGTTTTTAATGCATGCGTTGCGGGTCTAAATTGGTATTTTTACTCTTTAGGGAGTAAAACTCGTTTTTAGCCTCTATGGAGTAAAAATCAGCTGTTGTCATCTCAGTTTTAAATTTCTATTTTAAACTATTGCATGTATCTAAAATATGTATCGATTCGTGCTTCGTAATCATTTTCACCTACAGTCTACAGTCTCTTCAGTCTCTTCCCATTAGCATTTTAGCATTGCAGATACATTAATCCATTCCCACACTCAACACTGCTCACCTTTACTACTTCCTTCACCACCCCTTTCGTCATGGACCTGTTTCCCTCTCTTCCCATAGCATTTTAGGATCGCAGATACATTAATGTAATTGCCAAAGACAGTTCCCACACTCTGCACTGCAAGCCTTACTTCTTCCTTCACCATTTCCTACGTCGTAGACCTGTTACCTTCCCTTCTCATAGCATTTAAGTATTATAAACATTTATCTAACTGCCTAAACGGTTCCCCACTCTGCACTGCCAGCCTATACTACTTCCTTCACCACCCCCTTCGTCATGGACCTGTTTCCCTCTCTTCCCATAGCATTTTAGGATCGCAGATACATTAATGTAATTGCCAAAGACAGTTCCCACACTCTGCACTGCAAGCCTTACTTCTTCCTTCACCATTTCCTACGTCGTAGACCTGTTACCTTCCCTTCTCATAGCATTTAAGTATTATAAACATTTATCTAACTGCCTAAACGGTTCCCCCACTCTGCACTGCCAGCCTTTACTAGTTCCTTCATCACTCCCTATGTCGTGGACCTGTTCCCCTCTCTTCCCATAGCATTTTAAGATTGCAGATACAATAATGTAATTACCAAAGACAGTTCCCACACTCTGCATTGCAAGCCTTACTACTTCCTTCACCATTTCCTACGTCATAGACCTGTTTCCTTCCCTTCTCATAGCATTTAAGTATTAGATACTGTTATCTAACTGCCCAAACGGTTCCCCCACTCTGCACTGCCATGCTTTACTACTTCCTTCACCACTTACTACGTCGTGGGGTCTGTTCCTTCCCTGCTCATAGCATTTTAGGATTGAAGATACATTAATCTAACTGCCACAGACAGTTCTCACACTATAATCATTATTTACTACTTCCTAAGCCACTTACTACATCGTGGACCTGTTTTCATCACTTTCCATATCATTTTAGTATTTTAGATACGTAAATCTAATTGCCACAAACATTACCCACATTCCGCACTGCTAGCCTTTACTACTTCTTTCACCATTTTCTATGTCGTGGGTATGCTTTCATCCCTTCTCATAGCATTTCAGCATTGCATATACATTAATCTAACTGCTACAAACGGTTACCAGTTCCCACACTCCACACTGACCACCTAACTACTTCCTTCGCCTCTTCTTACGTCGCGGACCTGCTTCCCTCCCTTCCCATAGAATTTTGAGATTGTAGATACCTTAATCTAATCGTCATAAACAGATCCCATACTCCGAACAACTCGCCTTTACTACTTCCTTCACCATTTCCTACGTCACGGACCTGTTTCCCTCCCTTCCCATAGAATTTTGAGATTGTAGATACCTTAATCTAATCGTCATAAACAGATCCCATACTCCGAACAACTCGCCTTTACTACTTCCTTCACCACTTCCTACGTCGTGGACGAAACTTTGAGAAACTTGGAGAAACTTTGAGACCCAGTGGGGCGGATTCCTGAGAGACTTTTTTAACGCCATATAGATGTTGGCACTGACCAAAATTTGAAAACGATTGATTCAGCCGTCTAGGAGGAGTTTGCGTATATCGAAATGCATAAGAGTCGACGTATGTCGACAAACTTGGAACAGTTTGTAGCAGTTAGAATAATGTATCTGCAATACTGAGAAGGGATGTGTCCACGACATGGGAAATGGTGAAAGAAGTAGTAAAGGCTAGCAGTGCGGAGTGTGGGGAATGGATTCACGTATCTGCCATACTAAGACTGCTTTCAGAGTAAACTAATGATCTTCCCCGAGAAAAGCTCGGTCCCCAGGTACCTATTGTTTATTTGTACAACTCGGTTCAACATTGAGACTGAGGTCAAAATGATCACAAGGCTTTACTTAGTTTCCCACGACAACGACGTACCTAATTTCAACACCACTCGTTCCCATCGACGTTACAGCGGTCGATGAGTCGTATATGACGCCAAACTAAAACATTCATATCGTCGCAGAGGAAAATAGACGAATCGACAGATAAATACAGCAATGACAATCGATAAACCATACAGTATCGCATTACGAATTACGATCAATCGGGAACAAAGCAGTTAGTTTAATTCACTATCGACACATTGACATTAAACATTCGAAAAGAGTTCAGTTGTGATAAATATTATCAATCAAAGTTCAAGTAACACAAAACACTAAATTTTTATCTCGTACTTATTGATTCTTTTTTTTTTAGTTTTACTTTTGTTTTAATTATCCGTGAGCTCGAAAACGAAGCTTATGATGCCGACATCTCCTTTAGCTGTTTATCGGCTGTTCATTCATTTGCTTTTACTTTTACGATTAGATTTATCTAAAAACGAACAGAGATAGAGCAGAAAAGAACTACCGAGGTCAAGTAAAAGTCAATTCGCGTAAGTTGCCTGATAGGAGCGTGGTTATAGGAGTTATTATAGGAGCGCTACGCTACGACGCCATTACATAAAGCCAGTCACAAGTCAGCAATTTATGTTCCACTGCAATAATATACAATAATACAACAATGCTACAACTGTTAAAAAGTACTGCAAATGAGTGATTGTCTATAAGCTCTTCAACACCAAATTCACAACATCTGGGCCCTAATTTCGATAATGTTCGTTCAGTTTCGATCAGTGTTTCAATGCGTGGGATTTATATAGCGAAAATGGGAATTTTATTTAGATTTCTAGCGCGAAACGGGAATCGGAATTTGCTGCTTTCCATATAAGAACTTATTATTGGTTGGATAATTGTTTAAGGCAGTGTTATTGCAAGATGTGAGCGTCATTTGAATTTTCTTCTCTAACCATATTACGTTAAAAAGGTAACACAGGATAAACCGGAAAAAGTCAAGCGGGAAGGCGGGATTTTAAATACGTTGAAGTGGGATAAAACGCGATTCTCTTGACCTGTTGACTCGGTGAGTGGGATTTTTATTTGGTCCTGTGAACTGTGCCGAGGGTGGAGTGTGAGTGCCGAGTATATTGAAACCGTTTGGTAATACAACGGTGTAAAATACCGCGATAATGGTTGCCTGACTGTTGCTGTTTACATAAAACCTTCAGTACGGTATCCAATGGTGAAACCGCTGTAACTAATTTTATGTCCGCAGTTTTTACTTCAGATGAAAACAATTAAATAAATAAATTAGGTTTTAGATTGGAACTAGAACTGAACTTACTTGGTTTGACATTGGAAAATGTCAAAATATAGCATCAACAATTGACATAACCAAACTAACAAACCGGGGATGAGAATTTTCTGTTTGAAATATTGTTTGAGTAATGTTTGATTTTGAATAAAAATGGATACCAGTACATCAACAAAGAAAACGAAGAGTGCTATATGGACGTATTTCAGAAAACTTGACGACACTGAAAAGGCAGAATGTACTAAGTGCAAACTTCTGCTAAAGGTAGGTCTTAACTTAACTGAGACCTTCATTGGCATTTAGCAAATAAGCTGTAGCCTTTTTTGCTTATAATCTCACACATCAGATATAAGTTAGTGCCAGGATTGGCCTGGATTTATCAGCTAGTTGTCTTTTAGTAAATTGGCTGCTTTGCCAAATTGAAATCTACAGGCCTATTAAATAAATAATGGACCTAACATATTCAACTTTTTGTTATGCTATCTTAATTAAAAAGTCTAATTAGTCTACAGTTTGCAGATCAGTTTTAGCATAGCCTCCTCTAATATAAGGCTGTGGTAAAAAAAAGCGTGGCAACACCACTGTTCAAGCAAACCGGAAAAGCTGTTGCATTGTTTTATAAATTTTATAAATCTGCAGTCTGCATAATGTTTGAGTTTACTATCATATGTTTGTTTAACAACTGTTAAAAATAGGACTAGTTTGAACCTTAATTTGCCTAGTATGTGAAACCGATAGCCACTGATAAGTTATACTGAATCTCAGAAATTTTAAGGCCCTATACATTTTATCAAGGTTTCACATACATAGGCCATACGTTTTTGTTTTGTTTTCGCAATAAAGATGCAGAAGCCCATTGTTGGATTGGGCTTACCCTAATTATTTTTATTTTCATAATGAGAATAAACAACTTAACCTAAAAGTTACAGGCCTACTGGGACCAGTTAACTTCAACTTTACAGAATTGTATTATTATAAGTTGGCCTGAATTAAAAAGTAAAATATATCGGACCAAAAAGTTTTAGTTTTCCAATTCCAATACGGATGTTTACTTGCAGATTAGAAATAGTGCAGGAAAATAGTGCTGGATTCCAGAATTTTAATTTATCAGGCTGAAAATTGGTGGAAATGTTGTACGTACAGCTGGGAACATCATACTAAAATTCCCAAAAAATCCCACTTGGGCAACATGCCGCCATCTTGGAAAATGGCCGCCATAATGGATTTCCCCCCTTGTGTCACATATTCAAGCATAAAACCACTCCTAATTGTGATAAAAACGTGCAGTTTCTTCAAACTTATTTGTCGGGATGTAATTAAAATATTTAGTGCCATCATATATAGTTTTGTATGGAAATTGCAAATTTTTATGCTAAGAATTAAACAAAAATAATTGGAGGGTAATACTGGTCTTGCATTCAAAATTGATTTAAGACCTCTTTTACTCACCGGGGATAAAACTTCTCTGATTAAATCTTATAGAACAAGTCAAGGCACACAAGAATATGTAATTATATTTGTTTTTAGTCTATAAGTATGCCGTCATATTGACGCTGGACATGTGATTGCAGCCTACGTTTTAGACCGCATCATGGTAGTGGCGTAATAAAATTATGTAAATGGAATTAAATTACTTATAGTAAATAAACAGTTGTATTAGTATTACTTTTATAACTTACTTTTATTTGATACATAATATTTTTCTTTTTTATACAAACTAAAAAAAAAACTGGATATATTCTGTTTGACAATTGATAAGTTTGTGAGTTATAAAAACGATTTTCTTTGATGTGACTTTTTCCTCTTGCTGCAAAGTGGAATGGAATCATTTGCATGTCGGTTGTGTTGACTTCCCGGTCAGAACGGAACTGGGTTGGTAAATCAGGTACATTAATGTCCCCTTCTTCATTAATTTAGTACTGATGTGGTATTGATCCCGTGACCACAACCGTTGGTGCAGTAGATACACAATCGTGAACAAGATAACCCATTTTCAGACACCCACAATACCTGTTACATCCAGTCTTACATGCACATCTTATCAAGTTGAGGAGGTTGTCAGGTAAAGGGGCATTGAAGTAGGAATTTGAGTAAATGTACCTATTTCGTTCTTTTTCCATCCCCACTCTGTAGATGGAAGAGAAACCCCTAGCCATTCTTGACCCTGGTGGTACACTCTAAGGTTGTGCTCTCTAGCTGCTTCAGAAGTTGGTAGGAAGTGTTGAAAGGTCAAATTAAAAGTCAAGACGAGTAGAGGCAATATGCCGGTTTAACGTCACTTCCGGCATTTTTTGGCCCATTTTTAGAGGGTATGGAGACGTTTATAGGGGCACTGGAGATGTTTTAGAGGCTATATGTTGGCATTTTTGCATTTTTTCTTCGTGAGCTTTTTTTGACCACTTTTTTAAAAATCCAGCTCTTGACCTATACAAGCCTATATCAAATATTCAATATCAAGCTAAAAAAGCTATTTCTTATATTTATTGACCCTTACAAGTGTAAATGTAATGTAGAGGCAATATGCCGGTTTAACGTCACTTGGGGCGTTTTTTGGCCCAGAACTTTTAAAATTTTCGGCGAAAAAAATGTCCGAAGCCCCAGGAGCTTTTTTTGGCCACTTTTCTTAAGGACCCAGCTCTCGACCTATACACCCATATATAAATTTTTTACTTTTTTAATACTGAAAAACACGTCTGGAAATGGTGAGCTTTTTTTGACCATTTTTTTAAAAATCCAGCTCTTGGCCTATACAAGCCTATATATATATGTTCAATACCATTAATATTTCAAATCCACATCCATCCACATGTATATTCTCAAAATCGATTGAGATTTGCACGTGAACCGGGCATGCTCCTGGCTCATGATGTGCTCCCTTGGACATCCTTAGTGGAAATCCATGAGTTCTGGCTACTTGGGAACCCAAGCCATTTGACATACAATGAATCACCCTTTTTCCTAATTATCTTCTCTACCAAATACATGTCTTTATACTTGGTCTTTAACAACTCCTCTGTATAGAAGCCTCCCCTGATTATATTGCCATTTTCATCTTTCAAGATATAAGTCACAGGCTTTGTATTCTTAACTTCTGCTATTGTAAATAGTTCTCCTGTCCAATTTGGAGTATAACCTTTACTAAAAACATGTTTATACTTGGAAATCCTTACGCTATCACCTACCTTATATCTTGGCTTTTTAACTTGCTCTACTTTAGAAGTCAACCTCTCATGCACATATTTACTATTCTTAACATTTACTTGGTTAGGCTTCATTCCTATAGATCTATGCACTTTATTATTATATTTTCGAATTAACTTTGGAAGTAAATCCAACCATTTATAACTTCCCTGAGCACTAAATTCCCTATATAACCAATTCTTTAAAGTTCTCTGAAACCTCTCCACAATTGCAGCCTTAGTTGTAGAAAATGTGTGATAGTGATTAATATTTAATTTTTTCATTAGTTTGCTAAAATATTGATTAAAAAATTCTTTTCCATTGTCAGATTGAATGCTTTTAACCCCCTTTGGTAGAATGGTTTTAATGGCTTCTGTAACCACTAACCCTGTCTTATTCTTTAGTGGAGCAGCATAAGCTTTTTTAGAAAATGTATCTATTAAAGTTAAAATATATTTATTGCCAGAATTTTCTCTAGCATAGTTTTGCATATCAATTAAATCTATTTGTATGGTTTCGTTTATACCCAATACTTTAAAAGACCTTCTAATGAAATTCTTTCTTGCAGGCTTATGAAGTTCGTATGCAATTTCATTCATTTTTTATAACATCATCCTTTCCTGTAACTCTAAATACATCACCATTAGCCCCAATCAATAGATTATCTTCCATTCTTTTAAATACATAGTTTTCTGGTATATATGGTCTATTATCTATATACTTAAATCCACTCAAAGATGTGGGGTCAGCAACTAATAAATCAGGATTATATTCCATCAAATTAAAAAATTTTTCTCCATATACAAATTTTGATCCATCGTAATGCATAGCTTGTGACATTAGACAAATATCATCTGAATGTTCCCCCTCTGGTAGATTCCTTATAAATTGTTTTTTGGCATCCCAACATTTTTCTTTTTTATCAAAAGTTATAGTCTGTTCTTTTATAACACAGTCAGTTTCATCAATGGCAGGTTTAACACGTACTAACCTTTTATTATAAAAACTCCAATAGCCTGCTTCCATTTTTGGAACTTGTGAAACATTCACAGCATCTTTACTATCTGTACCTTCCATCAAATTGCTAAGTTTCTGTTTCTTAGCATTCCAAACACCATTCTCTGATTCTAAAAATTCATAATTATTATCATCTTGTATAAATTTACCATCTTCTTTTCGTATTAAAGTCTGTCGTAAAGTGGGCACATCATCTAAACTTTCTCCCTTTTCTACATTAGTAATTTTCTGTTTCTTAGCATTCCAAACACCATTCTCTGATTCTAAAAATTCATAATTATTATTGTCTTGTACAAATTTACCATCTTTTCGTATTAAAGTCTGTTGTAAAGTGGGCACATCATCTAAACTTTCACCCTTTTCCACATTAGTGATTTTCTGTTTTTTAGCATTCCAATTTTTATTCTTAGATTCTAAAAACTCATATTTAGTTTTACCTTGTAAAAAGACATCACCTTTTCTAGTTAATGTCTGTCCCAAAGTTGATACATCATCTACAAACTCCCCATCTTTAACATTACTAATTTTACAGTTTAAACCATTCCAACTATCGTCTTGTAAATTTAAAGTAGGTTTACTACTAGCCCTGGGTTCTGCAGGCTTATTATATGGATTATATAAACGATAAAATTTGTCTATAAACATATTTTTATTTAATAAATAATTCCACTTTCTCTCAATTCCTCAATAATGGAATCTATTTCATTATCCACTCCTGAGTTACCAGCTTGGCGACTTAGCCAAAGAAGTCTTAACCTATCTACAAGCTCATTAGGATCATCCCAATAAATATAATCTATTTTATTACCAGTCACTTCCCTCAAACCTTCACCAACAGATCTAAATAGAGGTTTAATTATATTAAGATATTTAGTATGTCTATTACTTGAAATTGGTGCACCATCTTTGTAACTCTTTAAATGTCCATTTGTAGCTTCCAAAATCTCTTTATAATTTTGCAAATCAGCCTGAGTATAGTTCTCAGGTTCTTTTAAAGTTAACAATTCCCATAAACCTTTTGTCCCCTTGTAGGTTTTATTTGCAACTGTAACATCATCATTGGCAATATCAACTTCCTTATTTCCAATAAAAAATTTATTTGCTTCTCGTCTAATACCATATGTAGTGTCTGTCATACTACTTTTACTGAGGTAATTTCCTAAATAGTCTGATGCTAAAAGACCAAAATCTAATTTCTGTGGAGTGGATTGCTGTAATGGTTGCAATCTTGGTATCATTGATATTCTAGATGGAGTCATAGGGAGTATCTCCATTTGAGGCCTCTCTGATGTGATTTTTTTTAATTCTTGTAATGGCTCTATTAAAGGTTGGAATGTTTGGAACCTCTCTTCAGCCTCTAGAAACTTGCCACGTTTTAAAGCTCTATATTTCTCTCGTATTTGATTTGCAGAGTCAATCAATTCTTGTTGAATGTTTTTCATCTTTTATTTACATTTTATTTATCTCATTTGACAAAGGATTGTACTCAAACACTTTATCATGTATTATCAAACAATATGCAGATGTATTTGCTGGCACATTTTCTGCAGTTTCAATCTCTAATTTAATATCAACAATTCCTTCCTTCACTGTTTCGTTCTGTCTAGAACAGTCTATTACAATTAGTGGATATTTCTTCATAAACTCAGCCCTACTAATCATAGGATCTGGGATAGTATTATAGTAAGTCTCTCTAAACCTCATAAACATCTCATAAGCTTTAGAGACATCTCCATTTTCAAAGTCGAGATTTAAATCACTATAAGGATAATATTCAGAGTTTAGAAATACTTTGAGATTTTTTAACTTACAGTGATCAAATTCATCAGTTCTTTTTCGTGCACTATTATCCCTAGCTGTTTGGAAACCAAATATAATATACCTAGGCTTCTCCAAACTTGAAGATGTCTTTACTACCATGTATGTCTTGTAGTATTGGGATATGATGGAAGTTCATGCAACTCTAAGCTTCTAAATGCAATTTGCAAATTTTTATTTTGCAGTAACATCTTTTGTAATTGTAACTTCTCCCCATCTGATGGTATCACATGTGGCATTACCCATTGAATTGAGTTAAGTGTAATTTTAGGAATTGTATCAGCAGCACCACTGGCTGGAGCACTAGCGGTTGTTAATATACAATTCAAATCATTTTTGGATCTTTTCAACACCAATTCTTGTTTGACATTTACTAATACCTTATTAAAATCCTCGAACACACCCATTAACAGCTCTAATGGCAAACATGTACTAAACTTGCCACCTTTATGGAACTCTTTTAAATTCGTGTCAGAATCAAATGCCACATTTGACAATTTAGTAGTTTTATTGTAAGAGCTCAATATTTTCATAAGACTAGAAATTCCTGGGTTTCTTACAATGTCTATTTCTTTACCTGCGACTTCATATCTAATTTCATCAAATAAGAACGCAAATGCATTATTTATAAAATGACCTTTATCATGATTTTCAATTTCTCCCTTAATATACAGATAACTCCTACATGGGAGAGTTAGCAAATCTTGATTATTAATACATATTCGAATTTCATCAGAATTATTTATTGCCAAAGTGTTGTGGGGAACATAGGAGTGATTTGTAATTTTAACCACACTATCGTCGAATTGGGATTTCCCTGTAACGTCTAGAAAATCTTCCATTTTTATTAATAGAAAATTTTAACTTTAGTCCTATTGATCGTAGGAACCTAGCATTTTGTACACTTATAGATAAATTCTTATAAATTCTCATATCTTTTTTATATGACAAGTAATTGTAGTTTCTTCTCCGTTAAAGTCAATTGCCTTGTCGTGCTGATCGGCAAATGTAATACTGACAACATCTAAACTTCTCTTATTTACAGGAAAATATATAATATTTCTTGGAACTTCAATAATTTTGTAGCCAGGAGGAGCTTCTGGATAAAAGCTATGTATGGTGTGTGATTTGTTTCCATTTAAATAGGACCCGTTTGCAATATTACATTTTACTCTAATCACATTTTACATTATTAATGTTTATTTTATTTGTAGATTCAAACTGAACACCATGAGTAGAAACGCCTTTAAATCCCAATAAAACAGACCCTAAACATGGTTTTGTAAAATCAAACACGTGGCTAGAAAGTAATGTCGCTTTCATAGTTTTATTATTAGCTGTAAGGAAAAAGTCTGGGATTTGTTTTTGAATTTCCTTTGCAAGCTCAACCACCTCATATGTTCCTTCAGAAATTGCTATTGTAACTGGAGCTTTGTGGTCATAATAGAAAACATCATCACCTTCTCCAATGGTTAATTTGTTGCCTTTAAGTTGATTTAATTTTGGAATAAGCCCTTTGAATAAAAGTTTAACTTTAGTATTAATTAATGCTTCTCCATTTTTATGTATTATAACTTTAAGTTTACCATCTAATAACTGGTTTAAATCATCAACTAAGATCTCTCCCTTTGGTAATGTTTTTTTCTCTACTTTGTAATATGTTAAAGTATTTAGTGGTTTTTTAACATTAAATATAGAATTATAACTTTGAAAATCTACTAATCCAATTACATAATCATCATTTAATTCTATGGGAGGAAAGAACACTGACTTTAGCTCTGGCTCTGTACCCGAAAACGTTATAGTAAATGAATCCATTTTTATAAACAAAAATTTTTTATGAATGATAAACATAAAATTCCACAAATAGAACTATTTAAATCTTGTATTTGATCGGTTGTATAGAAGATTTTATGTCCCTCAAAATATTTAATTACTTCTTTCGGAGGTTGGATTCCAAATGGGTCAAAATAAATTGCAACATCTTTATTTTTACGATATGCCGTCCAGTGTGTGCCAGATGAACTGTCTAAATTAACTATTCCGCACTCTTTTACTCTTGGTGTTTGATTTTTTAGCTCGTTTTTTAGGTACACCCCCCGGAAGTGAGGCACGTCTTTTGCGGCCTCTAACAGCTGGTAGTTGTCCATCTTTTTTATTAAATTTTAATCCCATTCCCATTTTTGCTTTTGCCTTCATCAAATTTGTCACCGCATAAGCTGCAGCTCTTTCAGCAAGACTTGCATCCTTGGCTGTAACTCTAGTCCAAGCTAAGTCTGCTAATCTCATGTCTGCTTTGTTCCGAGCAGCAGTATCAGGATTATTCATGTAGAATATGTCATGCTCTTTACAATAAGAGTCTAGTTTATTTTTTGGAGGTACATTTTTAGCTAGATTCTCACGTATATTCGTTCCAGGTCCACAGTACCGATATGATGGTATGTGAAGTGGGAATGGAAGGTTATTTATAAGAGTATTCAATAACCCTCGACCCCTGTAAGGCTTTAGGAATAAACCTTTGCCCTTTTTACATGTTTTCTTATTATCATTTTTTACCATTTTTATTATATAAAAAATGTCTTTTATTCAACAAAAACATAAATTTAAAATATCACATACTAAGGAGTATATACCAAAGAAGTTGGGTCTATTTCCTACCAATATTCGATGTGTTATTTGTGGTCCAAGTGGAAGTGGGAAGACGGTTGTAATTTACAATTTAATTGTAAGAAAGGAAGGATTAAAATTTACAAACTTATATTTAATATCTAAATCTTTAGAACAAGAAAAATATAAAAAAATAATTGAAATATTTAGTTTGTGTGACGAAGTGAAATTACACACGTTTACTGACTGTGAAATCACACCAAATGATGTAAAATCACAGTCAGTTGTTGTATTTGATGACATAAATAGTCCAAATATTACACAATTTTTCTCAATCGGTCGACATAAAAATATTAATAGTTTTTACTTGTGTCAATCTTACAGCAAAGTACACAAACATTTACGTGATAATGTAAATTTCCTAATATTATTCAAACAAGATGATTTAAATTTAAAACATGTATATCACAATCATGTTGGTAATGATTTTTCATTCGACCAATTTAAAAATCTCTGCCACCAATGTTGGGATAAAACTAAATATGGCTTTTTTATAATAGACAAAGAAAGGTTAAAGAATAATGGCAAATATAGATTTATGTTTGATCAATTCTATCAAGAGGATGGTAAGGGTAAATAAATAAAAGACTGAAGTTTTTTAACATTTGCATTTATTTTGCATCATTAAATATATCTACACATACAATTTATTGAACATCAATTTTATAATGACCAAGTGCAAGAGTATTGATGCTATCTTCTAGAATAAACCTCTTGTCATCGTCAAATGATAGTACTTTCTTGTTCATGGTCAAGGTTTGAAGATGATGATTTGTAGATTTTATCCTTGTCACATTCTCATAGTAATCTTGCCCAGTTGCAAGGCAGTTCAAATAATGTTGATGTCTGAGGAGATGTTTAACTGTGGCACCATCAGCTCCTTTAGCTTTCTTCACCTCTAAAGCTTGCTTGTCTTCTTCATTTAACCATTTTAGAGGAATATAAGAATATAACTTTGGTCTTAAACCACAATATTCATACATAATATGACCATCTAATTCGTCTTTAAACTTGCCAGTGACTTTTTTATTTTTATCAGAGTATAAGAAATGGTCTTTACTATATCCAGAGGTATCAAAATAGTGCAAGTCACATTCTATTTCCTTGTAAAAGTCCTCTATAACTATAGAATACATTAAAGAATCTGTATCTGTCATAAGAAATCTTTTGTTCTTAAATTTTGACATATAATTATAGTGAAAATCATACATTATTACTTTACTAATATCCAAAATTGTCATTCCTAAATATATAGGTTTATTAAACTTTACAACTAATTTATTTAAATGTATAGCATGTAAATTGTTATCGAACTTTTTGCTACAGTCGAACCTTGGATTAGTAACATATTTAGTTAATAGTGACTCATCCTTGAGATATATGTCATGAAACTTGCGTTGATTCATAATTGTTCGACCAAAGAGACTATTATTTAACAATTTGTAAAAGTCTTTTTCGAAATCATTTTTAGCACATTTGCGTTTTTCAATATTAAAATTAATATAGGGTGCAAGCCATTTGGACTGTCTAAATTTTAAAATTCTATGGTATTTTGTAGCAACCAAACCCAATTCCTCATATTTTTGTAATGCTTTATAATGTAAAATATATTTAGTTTTGTCATTTAAATTAGGTATTAATTTGCCATTCATTTTCTCAGGTGCTAATGGATAGTCATTATGTAAATCATGTAAGCTTTTATCATATTTTAAATCAACTTCTAAAATGTATCCAAACTCATCATTTTGATTGTATTTGTAGTCTATCTCATTCGTCCAACAAAATCCATCCACGGGTAGTGTCTCACACATAGCTGTGGAGTATAGCGAGTTACAATCTAAATATATTAAATACACACTTTCTTGATTGGGATCATAATGTTCGCCCATATATCTATTATTGGCTTTAGCGTAACGTGTGGAAATCATACTGACTCCTCCTCTGATTGCACTTTCTATGAACAAATGCATGTCAATATCTTGAAATAATTGTAATTTTATACCAGTCATTCTAAGACAGGCTTCCCATGTTAGTCCTGGAAGTGAATACATATGTACGGGGTCAAGTTTATAATCTTTTAAACACAGGTCTCTAAATGTCTCAAACACATCAGCCAGTAGCAATACATCTGTTTTAAGATATAAATCATGATATTCTTGTAAATTATTTATATTAAAATGGGTCCAGACATTTTTAGCATGTTCATATTCAATGGGAGAGATATGTTCTTTAGTTAGAGTACTGTAAAATTTTTCAATTGGAGGTAGAGACTCTGCAAACTTATCTGGTCCCGTCATGTATTCATAGGGAAATACACCTTTACGTTGTAGTAGTGGATTGTCTATGAATCTAAATGTATTTAAATTGGAAGCTAATTTGTATAATGGAAGGGACAGAAAGTTATAGGAATCCAAAAATACTAAATCATCAACTGAGAATGAAATATACTTTTCCATATCCTTGGCTATGCAATTTAATTTACGATCAAACTTTCCCAAGTGTTGCATAATTAAATTTCCATCGTAATTTTTTAAGTTATGGAAGAATACTGGTATTTTCTTTGTTACTTTATAGTTTAAATTACAATCATTGTGGGCAGCTCCACGGTATTGGCCATTTGAATGACAATGTTCCCGTACCCTATCAAAATATAGGGGCTTTTCGCAAATGTGACAATGTGTTGAGTTTTGGAAAGATGCCTCTTGTTCAGGAGTCATTACAAGGGGAATATATATCGCCATTTGACTTTTAATGAAGTCATAAGTCTCAAACAACCTTTTGAAAAACACATCCATAACATTTTCACCACTATATAACTCTTCAGAAATAATCTTAGAATCTTTTACTACAACGAATGCAAATCCAGATGGAGTATGATTGTTTGAGTTTATAAAACATTCAAAATCTGCATAAATCACAAATGGGGCTTTAAGTTGATATTTATAATTTTTAAATTGTAATGTATCTTGTTTAGACATTTCCACTCGTTGGGCATCAAAGTTTTTACAATATGTTATATGACGCTCCAATTTATCATTAGTGTAAAAATGTTGCAAACACAACTTACAAAAATGCTGCTTATGGCCATGTTTTGTAGAGTGGAACATTAACCTATTAAAATCACGAATTAAACAATAATGTGATTCACGACCTTCTTGTAATAATAATAAATCTACATGAGTATTACTTTTCAGTTTAGTTGTTCTTAATGGATATATACATTTATCATCTTCAAGCCCAAATACATTAACACTTATATTATTTTGTTTTTCAAATTTATCTATATCAGCTAATTTCACTGGATACTTTATGTTTGACATATTCAGCTGACTTTCATGTGGTACATAATTGGAGACTCTATTAGCATTGTCATTTTTAGCATTCCTTGGATTTAAAGCTGCTAATACCGACCAAAGAAAGCATTTATTATCATCATTTTTTATATTTAAAACTGCATGTTTTGATTTAATACTCTCTGGTGTGGGGATATATGACTTTGGAGTTAAGGGCTTATACTTGTAAACATGCAACTGCCAATATTTAGTATGGTCATATATCCATCCACTACCTTCGGCTTGATATCTGTGCATGGAAGTGTCAATCTTTAAAAGAGCATTGTCAATTTGAGACTTTAAATCTCTCTTCTCAATAGTTAAGGTGGTAAGGCTTCTAAAATCTGCAATACATTCTTTCTCATTAACTAATTTTCCATTTTGATCCACTGAATATTTTATAAATTTGATTCTCCTAACTAAAGTCCATTTTATTGGCAGAGGACAAGATTGAAGAGTATTTTTAAGTTCAGCTCTAATCGATTCACCAACAAATTTAATCATTGTATATGGACATTTATTGCAAGAATTGACATGTCTTTTAAAATGACCAACAACATTTTTTTTACAAAAGTTACAATTCTTATGCCTTTGTAATATATGCGATTTTAGAGCCACATTATTATCACAGATTAAATCACAAACCTTGCACAGTTTCACCTTCATTTGGTGTATTAACTTGTAATGACGGACCAAATTGCTCTTCTTGGACAGCGAGGCGGGACACAGTGTACAAGTCGGCATCACGCTCATGAATGAAATACCACCCGGATGTCACTTCTATATATAGACTCTCGCCACCAGTCGCATGATCGCTTCACTTGATCCGTGTGGCAGTGCCCGCGGCCGGGAGCGCACCCGGTTCACGTGCAAATCTCAATCGATTTTGAGAATATACATGTGGATTTGAAATAGTAATAGAGTTATACAATGGTATTGAACATTTATATAGGGGTGTATAGGCCAAGAGCTGGATTTTTAAAAAAGTGGTCAAAAAAAGCTCACCATTTCCAGACGTGTTTTTCAGTATTAAAAAAGTAAAAAATTTATATATGAGTGTATAGGTCGAGAGCTGGGTCCTTAAGAAAAGTGGCCAAAAAAAGCTCCTGGGGCTTCGGACATTTTTTTCGCCGAAAATTTTAAAAGTTCTGGGCCAAAAAACGCCCCAAGTGACGTTAAACCGGCATATTGCCTCTACATTACATTTACACTTGTAAGGGTCAATAAATATAAGAAATAGCTTTTTTAGCTTGATATTGAATATTTGATATAGGCTTGTATAGGTCAAGAGCTGGATTTTTAAAAAAGTGGTCAAAAAAAGCTCACGAAGAAAAAATGCAAAAATGCCAACATATAGCCTCTAAAACATCTCCAGTGCCCCTATAAACGTCTCCATACCCTCTAAAAATGGGCCAAAAAATGCCGGAAGTGACGTTAAACCGGCATATTGCCTGTACTAAGACGTTTTGATATTACTTTCAGGTACTGTTTGTATCGAGTTCTTTTGAGTCCCTGACCGCTGTTTGCTCCATATATAGGGCTACAAGAAATTCCTATCCACATTTGACAATTTTCATCTGTGTGGATTCCGCCCGATTGAACACATACACTGGTTGGCAAAGAATTGGTGATTTCTCCAGAACATTGAATGCTTGTATCTTCCCTTTCCTGTAGGTTGCTGACGTGGTATCACAACCGGACATAGAATGCGGGAAAACAAGTTGCTCGTTGACATTGTCCATACTATTTTGCAGTGCTGTGGATGAAAATATCTTTTGCTAATGAGCTTTTGAAAGTGGATTGAGCATTAAGATATTTTTGTCAGGGTCAGTAAGGGTCAACAACAGGATGAATGCCTCAGTGTTCTTTCCAACAATTGCAGAGTTTTTTCTTCATTGGCTAGTAGGATGGTTGTTTGGACAATTAGACGGTCTGCATCAGCATTCGCATGGACCGCTTGTATTCAGTTTCTGTTTGGATGGCTTACTAATTGATCAATGAGCCTTGTTTTGTTGGTTGCGTTGGCTAAGAATGGATGCTGCTGGGATACCACTTGCACCAGAACCAACAAGAACTTCGGCAGATGTCGCTTTAAACGTTCGCCTAAAGCTGGGTTTTCCTAGGCGCGGAAGTGGAGAGCGGAGAGAGGAACGCGGAGAGCGGAATTGAAATTAACATGGCATTCCACTCCGCTTCTAGGAAAACAGTAACATTAAATTGCCTAAGACAAGTGGAGTCCGCACTCTGCGTTCCTCTCTCCGCTCGCCGATTCCGCGCCTAGGAAAACCCGGCTTAACGTGTTCTACATCCTTCATCGTCATTTCCTGGAATCAGTCGAAAACAAAAATGACTTGATTTCCGTAATGTTTTACAATGTATGTCTGGTGCGCCTTACAAAAATGTCAGATAAAATAGCCGGTTTTTGCCAGACTACCATGTGAAGAAGATGTCCACCATCTATCACAAGGTTTGGAGCTAGTGGAAGACAATTCGTAGGAGGACACAATTTCTCCCTCATGGTCCTTAACGCAGCCTTGTTGGGTTTTCTATTGGTCCCATTGTTGAATAATGCTGTTGGTAATGGTGCCAACTCGTATTCAAAACATGTCTAAAACTGTTGATCATTACGGACAAGACACATAATTTGATAGAATAGCTAATTTTGGCTAATAGGAATAGTTTCACTCCGCACAACGACCACATTTCCCATGGCTAAATGTGACTGTATCTTGTCTGATCTCCTAAAGGGTTTTAATGTGGAAAAATATCCCCTCACTTCAGCATGCTGCATGAGAACTCGTTTCATTTACAGCGTTATATTACAGTCACCACGACGCGGTCTAAAACTTGGGCTGCAACCGCACGTTCAACGTCAATATGACGGCATACTTATAGACCAAAAACAAATATTATTACATTTTGTTGTGCATATTGACCTGTTCAAAAAAATTTATGCTGGTAAGTTTTTCTCCCGATGAGTAAAAGAGATATTAAATCAATTTTGAATCCAAGACTAGTATTACTTTAAAAAAAAATTTTGATTATTTTTTGCATAAAAATGTTAAATTACTATAGACAATTATTAACATTGGCTCTAAATATTTTATTTACATCCCGACAAATAATTTTAAAGAAACTGCACGTTTTTATCACAATTAGGAGTTGTTTTATGCTTGAATATGTGACACAAGGGGGGAAATCCATTATGGCGGCCATTTTCCAAGATGGCGGCATGTTGCCCAAAGTGGGATTTTTTGGGAATTTTAGTATGATGTTCCCAGCTGTATGTACAACATCTCCACCAATTTTCAGCCTGATAAATTTAAATTCCACTATTAGGCTAAATTTTACACTTTTTTCCTGCACTAAAAGACTGTTTCAATCGGCAACAATGTATAGGTACCGGGTTTGCAGTCAGGGAGCTTGCTCTCATGACAAAACAAAATGGAAAAAAATGGGGAAAAAAATGTTTCAATCGGCAGTCTTATCAACCACTCGAAGAGACACAAAAAAGAATTCGATGCATTTTGCAAAGAACGTTTGAATGTTACCAAAGAAAAAGAAGAGTCCTCAACCTCAAAACAACCTTCAATTATAGATGTTTTTAAGAAGAAAGAACATTTTACCACCTCACACGTCACCACAGCACACCGAGATAACTAAGGCCGTGACTCGTATGATAACAACCGACCTCCACCCATATTCTTTAGTAGAAGAGGCTTCTTTCAAAAATTTACTAAACATCCTCGAACCAAGATACCAGCTGCCTTCCAGAACAACGTTCTCCAGGACATTGGTTCCTAAACTTTACAAAAGCGAGAGGGAAAAATTAAGTCCACTATTAAAGAAGAAGATGAAAGCCTCTTATCGATATCCCTGACTACCGACAGATGGACGTCAAGGGTCAATGACTCATTCATGTCCCTAACACTGCCTTACCTTTCAAAGGACTTTGAATATAAGTCATTTGTCATTGGTAACAAAAACATCACAGAGTCCCATAACTCGATTTTGTTGTTGGAACAAGTAGAAGAAATGGTGGAAAACTGGGAGCTCCCTAAAATCCCAATTTTTGTCATTAGTGACAATGCTACAAACATTAAGGCTGCTTTGGAAAAGTTTTAAGACTGAAATATTTTTCTTCAATTATTTCCATTCATGATAGAGTTTAGTTACTGTGCAAGGAACTAAAACTACGATAGAAAATAGAACATATTGAGTTTCATTAATACTATAGAATTTTTTTTAGATAATAAATTACGTCAGCTAGACGTAGAATCTTGCTCATATCTGCGAGTGTCATCGCATATTTGTTGTCTGCAAACTCACGTGTGTAACAGCGTGATAAATATAAACTACAAATATGCATAAAAGAGACCCAACAATTACTATATTATTCTGTTTAGGGTAATTTTAAATTAAAATATTTTCAGGACACTTGGTGTAATTAAAATACAACGGTACTTAATTTCAGCTGTTTAGTAAACAAAAGAACCAGAATTTGGCACTCTTTGTAAAATCTTTTATATCTTTTACTATAATAAATTACGTCAGCTAGACGTAGATGTTTGCTCATATCTGCGTGTGTCATCACATATTTGTTGTCTGCAAACTCAAGTGTGTAACAACGTGATACTAGTAAATATAAGCCATAGATATGCACTAAAGAGACCCAACATTAACTTTAATATTCTTTTAGGGTTATTTTTCAATATTTTCAGGGCACTGGTTTCATTAACATACGACAGTAGGTACTTTGTTACAGCAATTTAGTAAACAAAAGAACCAGAATGTTACACTCTTTGTAAAATAGAGAACATCTGCAACGAACCCGAGAGTCACTAATGATAATTACAGCGATGAGTGTAGGAGTTACAGTTATTGGGAGCCTAAGATATAGTTAGTAATAGCTTCAAAATTTATTGTTAGTTTAGGCATATTAGGAAAGTTACCGGAAAGATTTTGTGCAATCCTAATTATTCTCTATGTCTTTTGGGTCGCTGAACCCGATTATGAGGTTTAATCAGCAACTTGAAGAGACACAAAATAGAATTTGATGAATTTTTCAAAGAACGTTTGAATGTTACCAAACAAAAAGAAGAGTCCTCAACCTCAGAACAACCTTCAGATCTAGATGTTTTTAAGAAGAAAAATGTTGTGCAATCCTAATTATTCTCTATGTCTTTTGGGTCTCTGAACCCGATTATGAGGTTTTCTGACAAATATTATGACAGGAACGATGATCTTTTTTTATTAGTTTTTTGAGGGTTTTTTGGGTAATTATAGGGTAAGGTTTTTTTTTTAAGTACTTGTTTTGTTAAATCATTGGCTAACTCTAATGAGAACGTTGTTGTTGAAGATGATGTTGACTTATTAATTATTCTTATCAGTTTGGACAGGAAAAAGAGTTTTCTTCTTGATACCAGGAAAGGGCAAAACTCTATCAACAACACACTTTACACTCTTTGCTGTAAAGAACAAAACAATTGCAGAGAATATTCTGTTTTAACATGCAATGAATGGATGAGACACGAATTCTGCACTATTTAACCAGGGAAAATTGAAGTTTTGTACATTGTTGTCTTGGAATAAAGATTGATTTGATTTGAAGTTTGTAAAAGCAGTAATTAAAAATCCTGACCTTGGTGATATTATTCATGTTTTCAAAAACAGTATAGCTACTCCATAAAGCATAGCAAAAGCTGGAGAACGATTCTTGGCCGAAGTGTATGACTATAACGGGAGCACAGCACCTCTTTAAACCACTGGGCTTCCTGCGCTTCCACCCTCGGCAGCTGGAGCAACATAGCAAAGCCACCTAGTTCACCATCGAATGTATGTGTGTCGATAAGCGAGCCGAGGATTGGGGTTGGAAGAGGACCATCAACGGGCTCAAACCAATCACAACTTTTTTTTAATCCAGCTCCACTCGAACTGCCTAAGTTGATAACATGCAAGTGCACCAAAATCTGCGCGTGAAACTGTAGCTGCATTAAGGGGGGGGGGGGGCTAAGTTGCGCCGATCTATGCTTAAACTGCGTTGACAGATCATGCAACAACGCATTGGTGGCCCTTAACAAACAAGAGGACGAGGCTGAAGGTTTTGATCACCAAGATAAAATTGGTCCTTAGTTTCTTACCCTTCAGGAAGCCTTAGACGTAAGATGCGGAAAAGCTGCTACAAAAAAGGGGCGGATGGAATGACAAACTTCTACCAGAAAAGATTGAATTGCATAATCCTACCAACCAAACTATGGCTATTAGTGAGGTTATTACCATTGTAAAAAAAATTATTGTACAGTTAATAGTTTCTGGGTGTATAGAATAATACTCGCCTTTGGCTCGCTGGGGGCTCCGCCCCCAGGCCCTCTTTTTTGGTAGGGGGTAAATAGAAATGGGCCATGGCGCAAGACCTGCAATTGAGCCAAATTTCAGATCTTTACAGTAGCTATTCTAGAAGTGGGTAAAATTGATTTAGACCGGTGCACCTGTAGGAATAACATTGGGGAGGATTCTATATTTTGTGGGGGAGGGAGTTATATTTGTAAAATGTCACTTTTCGGAAAGGGCGCAAGATCTACAATCATGCAAAATTTCAGATATCCAGTTAATCTAGAAATGTGTAAACGTGATTTAGACTTATGCACCTGTAAGAATAACATTGGGGGATTCAATATTTGGGGGGGGGGGGTTGTAAATACGATAGGGGGATAAAACCTTAAGTAAACCAGAGTAAATCTATAGCATGAACGGACCATGGGAACGGGGACTTATGGTGGTTTTATGGGGTAATTGTTTTCTCCATGGGGCTCGTAAAAACTTCCAAATGTTGACATTAAACCTAAGTTTTGGGGGTTAAGGAGTAAAGTTACGAAAAAAACACGTATCGTGTAAAATTTAAACTAAAGTAAGGAGAATACAAAGCAATAATAATATTTGCAAAAAGGAATGATTTAAGTATGAAAAAATAGCGAAAACCGGTAAAAAGTTGAAAGAAATGTACCAAATTTTGAAAGTAGGGAGTTTTTTGAACCCGAAAGAGTGCGATTTTCGGAAAACACTTAAGAGGGTTTTGTAGAAAATTTAATTCCTGTTCCTGGATATTCTTTCAAATCTGTTCTAGCTCTTACTGTTTTCGAGCTAAATCCGTTTGAAAAAAACGTGTTTTATCGTTTTCAGAGGTCAGCCATTTTGGATTTTTGGCGGGGTTAAAATTTGAAAATGGGACTTTTGCAAATTTCACCGTTAATATAAGATCCCCTACAACAATAATACCAAGTTTCAAGTCTCTAGCACGTTTCTAAACGGTTCAGATGAGCACACCAAGGTCGACCACTTTCAATGTTATTCTCCATAAAGTGGCAAAAAACCTTCAAATTTTGAGATTAAAATTAAGTTTTGGGGGTCAAGGAGTAAAGTTACCAAAAAACATGTAATGTGTAAAATTTCAAGTAAAGTAAGGAAAATACAAAGCAATAATAATTTTTGAAAAAAAAAATATTTAAGTATGAAAACATGGCGAAAACCGGTAAAAATTTAATAAAAATTTACCAAATTTTGAAAGTAGGGCGTTTTTTGAAGCTGAAGGAGTGCGATATTTGGAAAACGCCTAAGAGGGTTTTGTATAACATTTAATTCCTGTTCCTGGATATACTTTCAAATCTTTTCTAGCTCTTACCGTTTTCGAGCTACATCCGGTTGAAAAAACCGTGTTTTGTCGTTTTCAGAGGTCCGCCATTTTGGATTTGGGGGGGGGGGGGGCGGGGGGTTAAAATTTGAAAATGGGACTTTATTCCACTATTTTCCATTATTGGGGAGCAAATTCCACCGGTATTGTAAGATCTCACACAACAATACTACGCAAATTTGAAGTCTCTACCACGTTTCTAAGTGGTTCAGATGAGCTTACCAAAGTCGGCAATTTTCAATGCTATTTCCCATAAGAATAACATGGGGGGGGAAATTCGAGATTACGGGGGGGTTAAAATTTAAAAATGCCACTTTTTGGAATTTTCCCGGGGCTTTGGGCACTAGAACTACAACCACCGAAAATTTCAAGTCTCTAGCTCATCTAGAAGTGGTGTAGAATTTGTATCCCCCGTGAGTTACAAAGACAATAAAACAATAATAATTTTTCTTTCAAATTACTGTACAAGAATATACAGATTTTTGTCTGCTGTGCTTTTTAGGATTGGCAGGAGAAAATATTTGTATATTGGCTAGTACAGCATATTTTTTCTCTAGACCAAAATCAGATCCCTCGTTATTGAAATTCTACTAGACAATTCGACAAATTTCATATATTTAATATTATTCCAACTGTTTTTAATTGAATCTTAAGTAATAATACTGCCCTAACCATCGGCAAGGTACCAAGCTATTATTTACCCGTAATAACGCGAAAGAAAATATTCCTACAACAGGCGGAAAGCATATAAAATATAAAGCTACACAGCATTTATTGCTAGTAGTAGCTGTCATAAAAGTATTTATCAGTATGAGCATTAAAAAAATAATGTTATGCCAGTAAAATCTGCAGTATGTTTAGAAGTCTGTGTGTAATCTACAGGATTCACCAATTTTAAATAACAGCCACAATAAAGCAATTTCTTCTTAGTTTCATAACAATTGAACACATTAATGTAATTTATTGTAACCAATAAGACTGTAATCTTTCTTCCAAATTTAAATGCAATTACTATGGCGTTTTTCAGAACCTAATAATTATTACATTATCATAAAGCAGCTGGCGTAAAATTACAACCGTTATGAACTACGGCCGGCATACAAAATAGTATAGGTAATACACGAGTACTTAATTAAGGTGCGAACACAAGAACTTAATAGTATATTACATAACAAGATTAGAAAGTTAGTCATTACATATTTTTAGACCATGTTTGAGGTGCAAGATTTATCGAGATTACAAATGGTCGAGAATATGTATAACCCAACTTTCACTAGTGCTTTGAACAATACAAAAAACTACAAACACTACACTACAAAGACTAATATTTTTTCTTAATTAAAACAGACATTGGATATTTCTTTATTTTAGGCGATGCCTTAAATTTCAAGTTAATATTTACTTTGGGTTTATAGTTTTGGTCGTAGAAAATTAAAATAGCTGACAAAACAATAACAAATCTTTGTTTGTTTACGTCGGTGAAATCCCAAAAAGATAGTCAACATTACTTTCGCACAGTAAACATTATTTTTCTGTAGTAAAGAATAAAATGATGGATTTGCACAGGTGATAAACTTACGACGAAAACAGGTTATTTCACATTAGTGTAGCGAAAACACATTTAAGACTGAGTGCATAGTAAAAATTAAAACACCGTAACGACTTAATTTGACATTTACGAACGAAAAAAATGGAAAAGTTGTTTATTTCATATTATACTATTTTTGATTATTTGTTAATCAATTAGGGAAAATGTAACATTTTAAGAAGAATTTATTTTAGTGATAATCCAATCAGGCAAATATAAATTTATTTAGTGTGCATGTTTGCTGTGGTGGGGTTATTGCAACATATTTTATACTGTATTTTATAATTATGGAAATCGTAGATATATCGTAGGCCTTTGTTATTTAACCTCTCAAACACCAAGAGGTATGCTCGGTTCCCTGGTACTTTGGGCTAACAGATGGATCTCTTTCCAAAAACTGTCAATGGAACGTTTACGTTTTTAAGTGCCTATAAGTTATTGATCGTTGGCATATTTTTATGAATCATACTAAATGTAGTTTTACTCTACTGTAATGTATTTACGTTTTTAGTAAATATGCAATTCGGAATTATACACCCCAAAACGTTTTTTATGAGCAAGTTTCATCGTTAATTAAATTTCAGGAACCTTTAAGATTAGATTGCTGGGGAAATTATATAAATCAGTTCAGAAGATTCAAGACGACCAAAGTTGGAGCCCAAGTAATTGTCCAAAAAAAAAAACAAAAAAAAACACATAGATAAACGTCCATGAAGTTTTTACAGTAGTTTTACATTAATGAACCACAGTAAAGTAGGTATACAACCTATTTTTGGTCCGAAAAAGCTTACATGTTTGTCGGGGAGATGGTGTAAGAATTATTTAGGATAAGTCGATCTCTCTTAATTTACCCAGATTGGAAGGTGGGGAAGATCTCTTACCGTTTTTAATTTATAATCGTTTAAAAAATGTGTTTTGTCGTTTTTAATTGTCCGCAATTTTTTTATTGTTGGGGGAGTAGAAATTTGAAAATGTGACTTTTGAAAATTTTCTGGATTATTCAAGATAACGTTCAACATCTTCTTCAACCCAGCCCCCTAGGGTGGTAAGGGGGATTGTTGGAAATATCCTCGGAGAAAATATGCTCCTGAGTAAAATAATACAATAATAAGAAGTTTGTAAAATACTAAACACTTCAGTCTTATGTGGTTTTCAGATGTCCCCCATCTTGAATTTCGGGTTTGGGGGGTTAGGACGTGAAAATGGGGCTTATGAAAATTGTAAGGGTTATTTTTTGGTAACGTTGTACTCTATTGTAAAATTTTAATTCTTTAGCACGATTCAAAACTTGTTATATCCGCATACCAAAGTCGGCCACTTTCAAGGTTTTCCCTAAAAGAATAACAAAGGGGGGATTCCATATTTCAGAGGGGAAGTGTAATATTATAAAATGTCACTTTTTGAAAAAGGTGCAAGACCTACAATCGTACGGTACCAAATCTCAGATCCCCAGCTAATCTATAGAAGTGGGGCTATGCACCTGTAAAAATAACATGGGGGGGAGAATTCAACATTTTTGGGGGGGGGGTTACTATTTTCAAACGTCACTCTTTGGAAATGAACAATATTTGCAAAAACAAATTGCTGAGGTAGAAAAAAGTAGCGAAAACCATAAGATATTTGAACGAAATTTACTGTTTTTGAAAGAAAGTGTGTTTTTTAAGAGTGAAAGGTAGTTCGGAAAACGCCTAACAGTGTTTTGTAAAAAATGTAATTCCTGACCTTGAAAGTTCTTTCAAATCTGTTCTAACTCTTACAGTTTTATAGTTATAGCTGTAAACAAACGTGTTTTGTCGTTTTTAGATGTCCGCCAACTTGGATTTTTTGTGGCGCAAAAATTTGAAAATGGGGATTTGGTAGTCCACACCCTAAGTTTTTTAGTTATAGCTGTAATAAAAAACATGTTTTGTCGTTTTTAGATGTCCGCCAACTTGGATTTTTTGTGGCGTTAAAATGTGAAAATGGGGATTTGGCAGTCTACACCCTATTCAAATTTCAAGTCTCTAGCACCTGCCTAAACGATTCAGTTGAGCATACCAAAGTCAATATTTCAATCTTATCCTTCATAAGAAAAACATGAGGCTCGTAAAAGTGGTAAAACCATTCAAATTTTGGCATTAAACCTAAGTTTTCGGGGTCAAGGAGACAAGTTACGAAAAATCATGTAAAATGTGAAATTTGAAGAAAACTTAGGAGAATACAAAGCATTAAAAATATTTGAAAAAAATATACTTAGGAAAAAATAGCGAAAACCGAAATACATTTAATGAAATTTACCAAATTTTTTAAGTAGGGCGTTTTTTGGGGGCAAAGGGGTGAGATTTTCGAAAAATGCCTAAGAGTATTTATTTAGTAGAACATGTAATTCCTGTCCATGCAAATTCTTTCAAATCCTTTCCAGCTCTTACCGTTTCTCAGCTGTAGCAATTTGAAAAAAAAAACATTGTTTTGTGGTATTTAGGGGTCCGTCATTTTAGATTATGAGGAAGGGTTAAAATTAGAAAAAGAGTTTTTTTTAGATCCCATACCACAATACTACCAAATATCATGACTCTATAGCACATTTCAAAGAGAATCAGACCCATTTTCTGGGTGGTTTGGGACCAATACCTATGATTGTACGACATTTCAGATCTCTAGCTATTCTAGAAGTGGGTAGTTGGAATGTTCTTTCTACGGGGGACAAGAATTTTTCCGGTAAATTTTTTTTTCAGCGTTAAAAAACCAATGAAAATCAGGCAATTGAAAGTATTTAATAGAAGGGTCGTTTGTGGTGAATATGAAACACGTCTTGACATGTTACAGTCCCGATGTGGAGTTGCTGCTCTTAAGATTGAAAATTTGCTAATTTACTGTAAAACTTATATTGAGTTCAATAAGTGTTGCAAGTGTTGTTTGGAGTAAGAGGGAGGCAAAAATATTACAAATAAAATTAGGCCCCCTTCGGGGGCTGGATGGTTGGTTAAAATCATCATTGAAGGGAATGGGCCCCCTTCGGGGGCAAGCCACGCTATTGTAATAAAAACATTAAAAAATAAAAAATAGTATACTTTTATTATAAACGTTAATGTTATTGCCACTTGTACAGTTTCTGCAAGAGGGGTTATGGGGGGTGGGTGACATAAACAACGACTTTCAACTTGGTTGTACTAAAAAAAAACTACCGTTTCCCAACATTAAACCTACACAAATTAAAAATATCTAGAACGACGAGAAACAGTTTTACATGAGTTTTTTTTTTTTTTAAGGGGGGTGTTGTAGGTTTGGGGGTGTATAAGATGAGATTGGCCTCTTTTAATTTTTCAAATGACTTACGACCATGAAGAACTTACTAATTTTTACCAAGACCTTAATATGCTTAAAATGCCATTTTATTGCCCGCATGCTAATTCTCTTTTTGATTAACATGGGGGATATTTTAAACCAAGAGGGGGTTTAAAATTAGACAATATCGATTTTAATAATATTTAAGGTAATTTGAACCGAATACCAACACCGCTAAAAATTTCAATGTTCCATCGCTAAAATGAGTGTGTAAGTAGGCTTATTCCAAAATTCCAAGGACCCAACTATCGAAATGGGGTTTTTTGAGGGGGTTGGAGTATAGATAGGTAAAAGGCGCAATGGAACAAAATGTACATCATAAAATTTTGTATACAAAACATTTGTTTGTTTATATATAATCTTGCGTTTATATAATTTTTAATTGACGAGAATCTTCAAAATCGGGATTTTTTATTTTAACTAAAATTATCCCCCCGACTTTGAGGGTTAAGTAGGGTGAGTGAAAATTCCGAAATCGGTTAAGGATGAAATTTAGGCATATTTAAAAACAAGTAATAGGTCAAACATACCCAAAAAAGATTTTAACCTACTCCAGGGCAGCCAACCCCCCAAAAAACGAGGAAAAATGGCAAAATTTCAAGTTTAAGCTTGAATTTGGGGGTGAAGGAGTGAAGATGGAAAAAAATTTTAAATTACAAAGTTGTAGATCGTCAAAAGTAAAGATACGTAGGTGCTATCCGTTTCTTGATCAGACCTATGGTTGAGCCGCGACGGACGTTTGAACAAAAAAACATGATGAAAAATTCCAAAATTTTGTGTTTAGAGCGAAATATACGGGGGAAGGGGTGGAGATAGAAAGAAACTTTATGTTATAAAATTGTAGCTCGTTTAATTCTAAATACAGTAAGTGTGCTCCGTTTTTTGATTAGACCAACGGTTTAAGCACAATAAACGATTTAAAAAAACACCTTTTTTCGGGATTTTCTAAAATCCACCCTTTTGAATTTTTTTGGGGGGGTTGAAATTTGAAAATGTAACTTTTGGCAATTTTCTGGGTAGTTTAGGACCAAAACCTATAAGTGTACAAAATTTCAGATCTCTAGCTATTCTAGAAGTGGGTAAACATTAGTATACCTGATCAGTGAGTGAGTTAGATTAATATCAAATTCACTCTACATTTGTTTATTCCTTTTGTCCCAATTTTCTCCGATTTGAATTTAGGCAGACATTTCTTTCAGGTGGAGGCTTGTCTAGTTTGTTTATTTTTATGTGTATTTCAGTTTTTTTTATCATTATTAAATAGTTAAAATTTGTTTCCAATGAAGCATACTGTAAAATGGCAGCATTTAGCGTTTATTTTAATTTTTGTTACTTCTGGGCATTTGTAATGTGTTCTAGTGGCGTAACAGTTAGTCATAATATACCTCCACTGCAGCATACCTGCTGACTTAGCGAATTTCCATTTGCCTGGATTGATTTTCAATTAATCTGTTAAATTAACATTTATGTTTAACGAGTACCTAGGTTAGCTGCTACAGGGAAACTAATAATGTGTGTTTTTTTTATAAAAATATCAATAGCTTAGTATGAAATAAATAAATCCGCCAAGTTTGATCAAAATATATCCATAAACAAGCCTAGCCTATGTTTATTTCATGGATAACGGATGTTAATTTATAACACTAGATAAACGCAATAACTAACTTAATTGTCATATTTAACCCAAATAAATCCCAAACTTCATTTAATGTCAGTATGATATTAGGGAAATCCCGTCACTTTTCCACTAGCTAGAAATGTTCAGGAGTATTCCGAGTCTAAATGAGTAACACTCGAGTTTACTTGAGCAAGAATCCTGGTTTCAGTTGGATCTGTAGAAGTCACGCTTTTGCGGTTCGACAAGTCAAATTGGGAAAGTTCTTTGTCACGCCAGCTTCTCCTTGTTTAACTTAAACCAATACTTACGTTTGGTATTGGATTTGTGAACTCCATGTTGGTTTAAAAACTGATTTTGGTATTGGATTTTTAACATATTATTAATTATTAATAATTAATAAATTTGAACAATATATAATTCAAAGTTATTATGCATTGCTATATCCAGTGACAGCTTTTGAGATACAAAATTTACTACAGTTTATGAGCTATCATGAGATTACTTAACTTCAGTTGGTTGGTTACAATATGCCATAGAAATTAAAAATTCATAAAAACATAATTACATATTAATGACAATAGGTCCGGCATATAGTCAACATATTACATATAGTACGCATTCTAACATAATTGTTAGGCTCAATTTTAATATAAATGGAAATTTATAATCCTCACATAGTGCTCTAAGATTGGAGACGTTATCAAGTTGGATATTGTACTTGCACGTATGGTATAGAGTTTGTAATTCAATAAAAATTGCACAACCAATTTGTTAACTTATACAGTATTAATACTTATCTTGTTGTTTACGTTAGAATAGATAATTCAATGATGGTTATAACCTTTTTCCATTACTAGTGTAAACAAAAAATTATAGGTAATATGAGCACAATGTGTGTGAAACGTCGTATAGCTAACATGGAAACAAGTATCACACAAGATAATATGTCTTCTGGTTTATAAGATTGGTAGTAAATTAAATATTGACCAAATATTTAGGATTTAGAATATTAGCTCATGTCTGTTTTGAAGAAACACACACCAAGTCTAATTCTTATAATAATATAAATAACTAATTCATTAGACTAGTAGTCTTTTAAAAGTATAATAGTACTTTTTTAACTTCGTTATAGAGTTCTTATAATTAAAGCCACATAAATATCAACATTTTCTGAGATGGAACTAAATAATTTCTCCTTTCTGTACCAATTTTAAATAGTTTAATGAGCAATTGTGGAATTTTAGGTTACGTCTTTTAACAAACAACATTTTCCTTTTTACTTTCTCCCCCTGGGCCCCCCTGGGCCCAAAAAAGTGGTTTTCGAAGTGATGTCTGTGTGTGTGTGTGTGTGTGTGTGTGTGTGTGTGTGTGTGTGTGTGTGTGTGTGTGTGTGTGTGTGTGTGTGTGTGTGTGTGTGTGTGTGTGTGTGTGTGTGTGTGTGTGTGTGTGTGTGTGTGTCTGTCTGTGTGTGTGTCTGTGTGTCTGTGTGTCTGGATGTGTACAGAGCTAGGGACTACACCTGTGGTCCGATTTCGATGAAATTTAGTATGTAGGTTCTAATCCATTGTATCTCCAGGCGTTTTTTTTATTTTTTTGAAATTTTGATTTTTAATGGGGATTTTCCCATAAAAACCCATAAAAAACCGGAAAAATCGGATTTTCTCAAAAATGGCCCGAACGATTTTGATAAAAATTTAGTATGTTGTAGCCCTTTAAATTCTGAACAAAATGGTACAAATCCCATTTCTGTAAAAATTACGGTTCAAAAGTTATGGTAAATTATGTTATTGTCCCATAAAACCCCATAAAATAACAAAAAAATAGGATTTTAGACAAAAATCCGGTTTTGATTTAACATTGTATGTAATGGTCCTTACAATTGTGATAGTTTTTTTTCATTTTTTAGAAATTTTTATTTTTAATGGGGATTTTCCCATAAAACCCCATAAAATAACGGAAAAATAGGATTTTCCCAAAAACGGCCAAAACGATTTTGATAAAAATTTTGTATGTTATAGTCCTTTATATTCTGAACAAAATGGTACAAATCCCATTTCTGTAAAAAATATGGTTCAAAAGTTATTGTAAATTATGTTATTTTCCCATAAAAACCAAATAAAATAACGGAAAAATCGGATTTTCACAAAAATGGCCCGAACGATTTTGATCAAAATTTAGTACGTAGTCCTTAAAATTCTGAACAAAATTGTACTAATCCCATTTCCGTATATTTACTCTCACCGCTTACACATGATAAAGGTTGTTGACAAACTTATGGGAGAAAGTATGTGTCAGAATGCTGATACCGTTTATTTTGTAACCTTATTGTACAATCGAACATTAAAATGATTTTTACCGAATTTTTACGTTAAAAATGTTGTAAAGATACTAACAATATTCAGTAAAGGAACTAAATCATTAAATAAAGGTTTCCTTTTACTTTATGTTATACAGGAAAATGATAATGTATCACAATCAGTAAAGTAACATTTACTTCCAACATTTTCTGATATACAGGGTGTCCCGGAACTCTCTACCAATATTTTAGGGCATTGCTCCTGGGTAAGTAACATACCTAGATATCATATTTAAATTGTCCGGAAGTCCTTAGTTACTCACACAGCCGCCATTTTGTTTTTTTCATTTATTATTTTTTTTCTAAAGAATGGTTAAACATACGAAATAGAAACTTTGCACAAACATTTATGACAACTAGACAAAGCTACAAAAAAATTATGACGATTTTACAAATACATAAAACAAAATGGCGGTCATTTAAAATTTTAACTCAAAAACCGTGAATTTTATAAAAATTTTAAATGACCGCCATTTTGTTTTATGAATTTGAAAAATCGTTATAATTTTTTTGTAGCTTTGTCTAGTTGTCATAAATGTTTGTGCAAAGTTTTCATTTCATATGTTTAACCAGTCTTTAGAAAAAAATTAATAACTGAAAAAACAAAATGGCGGCTGTGTGAGTAACTAAGGACTTCTGGACAATTTAAATATGATATCTAGGTATGTTTCTTACCCAGGAGCAATGTCCTAAAATATTGGTAGAGAGTTCCGGGACACCCTGTAGAAAGAAGTTTGATGATACTGCATCGTCATGTAGGCCTACTAATAAATGTACCACATAATTCTGTACTAATAATTTATGAGATACATTTTTCTTTAGTATTAAGTTTGATTCTGCAGGAGTAAATTACAGTTACTGCTTATAACAAAAACAACAAATTTGAGTTTTGGAGCATTACTTTTATAAATTGACACAATTTATGACGACATTAATGCTATGCTTTATAGAGCATAGCCAAGCATGGCACCAATACGTCTTGCTTGACAGCGAGTCCGTGATAGTTGTACCTAGTGACAGATCAACTAAATGTGCAACTCAGCACTAAATGAAACATTGATTGAATTAGGGATAAATTACAATAACCCATTTCGAGCTAATAAGGAATTTATGCAAGGTGTATTCAACATATTGTTAAAACAATAACTCTCAATTTGATGTCCTAAAGTCAAAAAACGTCCAAGAAAATCAATCAAAAAACATTTGCCTGTCTCGAACTTTGAGAAATCCGATTTACTTAAACAAAGATCTCCCCCAAACAATCTTCCAACGAATCTGCGACTGCATTCTACATACAATTAATAGTGCGTAACATGTTGAAAGTAATAATTAATACAACAGTTTGTTGTTTCTTTATTAAGCAGGTTAAATTAAGTTTAAGTGCAATTAAATGTTAACTCAGCAGTGACTAAGGAACAACGAGAAACTTTGTTAATCGTAGAGTTGAACTCATTGATCAATTACTGCCTTGAGACGCCAAGTTGCTGCGACTTATATCCGCCGCCGTTGACGTCAATATCGCACCCTCTGGCCATTGACTCTCCCGGGCGACCACGAACTCAGATAACAGACGAGTTCAGTAACTTAAATACTGGATATTGGATTTCGGATTGAATATTAGAGATAAGTATGAGTTTAATGCATACAGTTAGAAATGTTTTATGTTACATTGGATACTTAAACAGGGAACAATTTCTTAGAAAAAAATTAATCCACAGAGAAAAATGCGTAGCCCTTTTTAGTTAGCGAATACCTGGAAGTCTGCTATCAGTGAGATCGTATCATATACTAGGAAAAATCTATTGAAACGATAACACCTATTTTACGGCTTGTGGTACCGTGGGTCGTATAACGACTGTAAAGCATTCATGCTACTCGTGTTTAAGAGTTAAGGTTTATTGAAATTAACATCAAATAATGTATTTTTGCGTGTAGTGGTTATCTTACGCCCTCGATTAAACAAACATGTTTAATAAATTATATTTTACTTTAAATATTTTTTCATCAATTGATTCTGCACGTTAAACGTATTACTGTGTATTGATTACTTGAAATTTGAAACCTCAAAATTGTTTTTATCACTGCTATAAAATAGTCTATTTATACCCTGTTTTTACAAAAGTATCATCATAAAACTGATATTATTGTTATGAAGCAAAAGGGTTGGAAATCCATTGAAATAGGTTTATTGAGGTAAATAGTAGGCCAGCATTATATAACATTTCACAGTAATCATACAAATGACCGATTCCACGGAATTGTTGGAAAAAAGAAGACTATACACACAATTTTTCCCGCGCAAAATAAATGTCTTTGTTTTATTTTACATTAAACAATTTTGACATTTTTCCCAAGTCATTTTTCTTTGATTATTAATCACATATGTCCTTCTTTAGCCCAAAATCTTGAGTCAATATAATAATTCTTCCAGTCAGCTTGAAATTGTATTTCTTACCACCAATATTCTCTTTTAATTAAGATCATCTAAATAGAAACAGAAGAACTTTCTTTGAAACAATTTTTAGAGATTGTTAGCCAAGATTAAAGAGTTTATATATACAATAATTCATAAATAACGTTAATATGAACGATACATTACCGGTCCTGCTAAAAGTTTTCAAACTCTATTATCCTGCAATTTTTACACACTTTAAATTTACAACGTATAGTCATCTAGCATGAGCAGTCATCGAAAGAGAGAATATCCTTGGATGTAATGTAAAAAAGGAAAGTAAACGAAAGACTGAGGCCTTAAATATTTTATCGTCCGTTGCTAACAATAAGAGCTAGGAAAAGGATCGGTTCCGACGCGCCCCTGGGCTAGAATACTTTACGTTCTTTGTTGCATCGTAAAAGAGTTTAACGTTTTATTGAATAACAACAAAACCCGGGAACGAACCTTTAAATATCAAAATAATTGTGAGTTGGTTATAGCTTTCCAATATTTTAGAATATTTTGAGTGTCAACTTAGGTTCCATTTCATCATTAGAACTCTCTCTAAATCTACATTTCGGCTTTTGAAGTATTGCTGGACTTCATTTTGGATCACTAACCTAATTAATTTAAACGATTACTGAAACTTTAATGAACCGACACCTACGTTACACACCGTTTGTTAGGATTACTCAAGCTGGCAAGGAGATGTCTTAGAGTTCATTAGGAAGGAAAACACTATGAAGACAAACATAGCCATGACTGGAACCACTACGGATATCATTACAGTACTAGTTAGTGTTTCGTTGATGAAATTACCGAGCTAAGACAACTTTCTGCACTTTACAAAGAAAATCACTCAAAGACGGGATGTACTCTGAAATCAGATTGATCCGGTCTTTTTAGAACCATTGTCCACCAGGCCATTACAACTAGGGTGGTAACACGTGTCACACTCTCTATCCTTGATTGATGAAGATGTAGTAAAGTACCCCCTGGATAGACATGCAGGAGGCTAGTTAATATCAATGGAGGTTACAATGAAAACACTCGGTTTCGAAGAAATGTCTCTGGGGGAAATCACACTATCCAGCCCAATGCCAGTAGAGAAACGTTTAGTTCTTACAACCATAGATCTTATCATACACAAGTGCAAATGAACTTTCTTCGTCATGTTTGAGTATTGGACTTTCGATATACATAATTGGAGTATTTTGCTCCAACTTGACAGAAGATCGTAACTGGTTGGGTAGCTAAGTGGTTATAGTGCTTGCCTAGTAATCAAAAGGTCGCCAGTTCGATCCTGAGAAAGTCAGTAGCTTTTTGATGGTTCGAAACTGGACCCAGCTGTTTCCTGATCATTGAGCTTTAAATAAATGATCCTGACTAATGAAAAAGCTGATCTTAGTCAGTAACAAAGCTACACAGGTCATCACAAACCATTTTACACTCATCCTTCACTCATATTTGGATTAAAATACGCACCTTGGCGTCCCCATCTCAATGATTGATAATTGATATGAAAGGCAGGCCAGGGCCATTGTTTTGACGCTTTAATCATCAAAATCAGTCAAAAAATGTGGTATGAGTCCTGTTAAAATCGAATTAGCGTATCTATATTTATAAAAGAGGAAGTTTGTATATATATTTGAACGTTATGGACTCCGAATACGCTCGATAGATTGTAATGCATTATTTATACATATATTTAATACGCTAGACATATTTTTGTCATTATTGTTTTGGAGTGGTGGTGCTACCAATCACAATGTCCAAGGTGTCGTTAGAAAGGTCTTAGCATGTAGTTTTGCCATAAAAAAAAACTTTGGAATTCCATCAGGGCTCTGCCCCAGTGGCCTTCAAAGTTCCCATGTTATTATTAGGGAGAAAATGTTTGTTTACATCTGAACAGATGAATACTTTGAAATTGACATTAATATTTGAAACAGCTGGTTATACTAAAATTTTGCACAAAATCAAAACACAACCAAAAAAACGTTTGAAATAATGTACAAACCTACAGAGTTGGGGGAATGACGGTCAAAGAAACCACTAGGAGGTTACTCCGAAGGATCTTCACCAATAACTTAGCCCAAAATTACAGCTCTTTTGGCTTTAAGAAGAAGCAGGTCGTTCAAAAGGTCTCAAAGTCTTGTTTAAAATTAGGTTAAACTTGCCTTCAAATAAAAATAAAATACTTTATATGTTTAGTTTAGTTCTGAATATTGGTAGGTGTTTAAAGTCATTTTCCTAATTTACTGTTTCTAACAGCTGGTCTTATATTAACTATTTTATATCATGTTTACTTTTTGTACTTTTTTACTTTGTACTTTGTACTTTTGTACTTTTGTTCAGAAGAAATACAGTCCACTAAAAACATTATTTAGTTTTTTTGTTCTCTATTTATCTATCTTCATCTACATTTTAATCTAAATTATTCATCTATCTAAATTCTTTAATCATTAGCAATGCGAACTGTATTAACGTGCACTTAGTTTCATCATCTTTTTGTTGGTTCACTTCATGGAGTTCGAATTTAATTACAAACCTAACACTTTTCTCTGTGCGGCTCTTCTAGAGGGCAATGCAAGAGCTAGGGTAAAAGAGAACCAGTCCTGGCCAGAAAATAGAATGCTTTCTCGATTATCTTCAATCAGCGCTTTGTATATCCATACGGAACCTGCACCCCCGGCCCCCCCGGCCTAAAGTCGCCGAGTCTGTCCTGAGAGCAATTGATTACAACCTCAAGCCCAAAGAGAAAACCATCACCATCGGAGGGTACAAGCTGAACTGGGCAGCATGGAACGACGAGACCGCCCCATATCCTTTCGATCAAACCACTGGAAACTTCCACCCCGGGGAACCTCACAGGATGTTCAAGATCATGCTCAAGAACAATATTGAAACAATCACCAGGATGGCTAACAGTTCTGTGCAATGTCACTTGTCCATGAACTGCGATGTGTTGACGAAGGGGAAGCAAACTTGGTGTCCTCTTACAAGGAGAAGCGTTCCAAGCTCCACTGCATTTCAAGAAATGGAGGGCTTTTTCAAGCTGAACCTAGGAACTTCTACAATCAACTGTTTTGAGTGGATACAAAACTTTTTTCGCTGCATGGAGCTAGACACTCTCAAGATCATCAAGCACGGAGAGAGAGTTGTCTACCGAACTAAGTACGACAAGGTTCATCATCAGAAGATCAAAAGGGCCAAAGGACAAAGAGACTCCACACAATCACTGAAAAAGATGAAATCAGAAAGTACATGTTCAACCCTCTCACGCCAGTTTTGCTCTTACATAAAACATTAAGAGAACGTGCTAAACTGAAGAGACGCGCCATTGCTTCGCCAAACATGATCAAGCGAATGATGTTTAAAATCATTGAACAGTTTCACCTAGACTTGGGAAAGTCTCTCGAGGGTTCGACCATCAGCATCGGAGGTGAAGAAAAGAAGAAAAAGATTATCAAGAACCTGAATTCTGCTGAATTCTGCAGAGATCAACTGTGGATCATCATTTAAGCTTCAAGCCACTCAGGACACCACTAAGTGGAATGAGTGTTTGTCCGCTGAAGCTTTCACGATGATGCATCAGACTTTCTTCGATGCTGGTGTTAGAAAATAAATGGACCTGCCTGCTGCAACTGACTCTGAGGAGCTATTCCTGAAAGTATGCAGGGCTTCCCATTGGATTTTAGCCAATAAGACCATAACCCTGGGGGACGGGCCAACTGCAGTCAGTGAAACTCGAACCAATCGCTTGAGGTGGTGCGAAGAACACTTGGAGAGGATGAATGAGGCAACACAAGGTTGTTTCCGCAGGTGCATCCCCATCTTGCATGAAGACAGGGCCCTAGTTGCATCTCCTGGCATGCTTATGGGGATGCACAGCACAATGCGGCTAGCACCGCCCTGGCCCTGGCTGCAACAATGTATAGGCCGAACCCAACAACCACCAAAGTGGTGACCTTGAGATCTTCAGATGACTCTATGACTCTCTATGACTCCAGAAAAAGTCCTGAGCTTGTAGATGCTATCGAAATGGACAGAAGAAGCTTGAAGATGCTATGGGTAAACTTGAGCCCTGACAAAAGCTTCTTCTTTCAAGCAAAGTATGGGGAGTACTATTCCTGGTACCAGAACGACACATTTGTCTCCCAATATGGCGTTGAGACTGGGTCCCTAAGGACACAAGGGAAGAACCCCTCTGACGATTTTTACTCCATCGTCAAAACCTGCCAAGTAGCCCAACTACACAATACCATCAACCTTGGGACTGAGTTGTGGCTACGAGTAGGGATCAGTAACGTGAGGAGGCTTTACAGGATTAAGTACAATCCAAACAAGAGGCCAGGGATCCGTGGCAGCATTCTCCTTCTTTCAGACGGAGGATTGAACCCTTGGGATGTAACAAATTGTCATCTAGAAGAGATCTCCGTAAAGGAAAGGTTTGCCCAAAGCCCAGAGGAGAAGACTTATATCCTAAGAGTCTGCAACCCCGAGAACCCCTTCTCATCGAAAGCCGAGGAAGAAGTGGCGTATTCCAAGGAGACAGGTGACCTGGTCCTGACAATCCCTGAAAACCCGCGGAATGCATTCACATACCTCAAGAGATCCAGCAGGACAATAACGAACATCAAGGGGAAAACTTTTGAAGCCAGGGAAAGGGCCAGCGCAGAAGTGCTCAAGATTGTTAACATGGCTGATGCCACAACCCAGCTTAGAGTACCCTCTTCCAAGCACACCATCGCCGTCCATGTAAAATCTTGTATTTCGCAAATGTCCGCCGAGTGTCAGCTTGAGGAGAACGAGCAAGAAATGTTCAACCAAGCCCTCATGATCCTTGAACAAGGCCACCAGGGTCCTGGGTCATCGGACGAATACGAAGACCCAGAATTGGGTGAGATGAATTGGAAAAACATTTAAGTGTCATTGATGGCACCAATTGTTGTTTTTTGGTAAAAAAAAAACAAAAAAAATAGATAATGATTCTTAGTGGACTGTATTTCTTCAACTGAACAAAAAGTAAACATGATATAAAATAGTAAGACCAGCTGTTAGAAACAGTAAATTAGGTAAATGACTTTAAACAGTAGGTAAACAAAATATTTGGATTCTAATGTGGAATAAAATTACCATTCATTATTTGAAATACATACAGTAACCAAAGAATTTGTTGGTTTGAATTATTCCTTGTGATGTACATTAATATAAGATACAGACTATTAAGTATAAATTTGTACAAAATATATGAACACAACTATTGAATCATGTTTATTTCTTAATAATGAAAAGTAAACATTGAATTATTTACAATATGAAATTAAATCAGTCATATGATAAATATTAAAATTAAATGAGAGAGTTTAAAATATATAACAATTCCTCCCCACTTATTTGAGAGAAAACTCAATTACAAATCCATCCTTTTGATGGGTTTCCTGATTCTCGTTGATCGGCGAATCTTTAGGGCATCTGGTTGTGAGTATGCGGCGTTTTGTTGTCTGCTGGTACTCGGCTCCTGGGCCTCTTGTTGTCTGCTGGTACTCGGCTCCTGGGCCTCTTGTTGTCTGCTGGTACTCGGCTCCTGGGCCTCTTGCTGGCTGCTTGTACTTGATACTTCCTCGTCATGTATAGGACTTTTTGTTTCAGTATTAAGCATAAAGTTCACTGTAGGACTCGATGTTCCAGAGACTGCAGTACCTTCCCCGCATGAAGTGCTACTTACGAAATTTTCAGTATCATGTGAACTTTCTGAATTGCCTATCAATTTACTTAACATACCGTATCTTGATTTTCCCACAAATGGTGGTTGTCTTGTGCAACTTTGATTGGTGTTTCGGAATATGAAAGTTCGATGTGTTTGCTTAGGAGGTACTTTAGCTATTTAGTCACATCGTCTGTTTGGACATCCCTGCTTTGTTTGGGGCAATGAGCTAAGTAGAGGGCTTTTGTAAGAAGCAGAATCTTTTGGCACTTCACAAGCTCGAAGTTGATTGAAATGCCGTTTGATTACATACCCTTCATCCAGTTCTACAAGGTAGTGAAGTCGCCCTAGTCTTTCCACCACAGTTCCAAATTTCCACAGATTTGAGCCTGCATAATTTCTTGACTGTACTCTCTCGCCAATATTGTAATGCTTGTTAAATAATGGTTGTTGAGCCTCATTTTTGTCATCTTCACTGGGCCTTAAGAGATCTAGCTTTGTTCTCAAGTTCCTGCCAAACATTAATTGTGCTGGGGATGCACCAGTACTTAGTGGTGTAGCTCGGTACCGAAATAATAGTGCACATAGTTTTTCATGTAGAGTGCCCGGTTCAAACTGCATGCACCTCAGTTTTGTCTTGAGTGTTTGGCAAAATCTTTCCGCTTGGCCATTTGTAGAGGGGTTTCCTGGTGCAATGAATCGTTGTCTTATTCCTTGGCGTTTGCAGAATGCTTGAAACTCTGCTGATTTGAAAATTGTAGCATTGTCACTGACCAATATTTCTGGTAGGCCATGGTGACTGAATATTTCTCTCAGGTGATGAATAGTACTGGCAGTTGTTGGTGCACTTTTCATTGGATATATTTCTGGCCACTTTGACCTAGCATCTACAACAATCAAGAAGTTGTGATGTAGAAAAGGTCCTGCATAATCTATGTGGACTCGCTGCCAATTGCGTTTTGGTACTTCCCAAACATGGGTAGGAGCCTTCTCTGGATTTTTCTTGTTCTCACAACATGCTTTACAACTTGCTACCATACTCTCAATATCTGTATCAATATTTTTCCAGTAGCAGTAGTTTCTTGCTAGACTCTTCATCCGCACTATTCCTACATGAGTTGAATGTAGTTCTTGAAGGATTTTCGGTTGTAGCTTTTTTGGAATAATAACACGATTTCCTCTAAAAATAATTCCATCTTGAAGTGATATTTCTGGATCAGCCACTTCTCCATTTAGGAGTTTTTCCTTTAAACGAGAGAGTTCTTCATCAAGTGATGTTTCTTTTTCTATGTCTTTAGCCATGATTGTATCGGTTGTTATGCAGTGTATTGTGTCTCTACGAACAGTGTAATCTTCGTCAACAACATTGATAATCTCTTCTTTTATAGGTAAGGGATGTCTTGAGAGGTAATCTGCATTACAGTGGTCACTTGATTTTTTATGTACAATCTCATAATCAAATCCTGAAAGAAAATGAGCGTATCTAAGCATCCTGGATGATGTCAACAGTGGTAGTTTCTTGTCTGGATGGAATATGGTCATCAGTGGTTTGTTGTCAATGACAAGAGTAAACTTTCTTCCGTATATATAATCAAACATTTTTTTACAACCCCAATATACAGCAGTTGCTTCTCTGTCTAATTGGCTATAATTGCGCTCTGCAGCAGTGAGGGATCTACTGGCAAACACAATGGGCCTCTCTTCATTATTTGGCATTTTATGAGACAGCACAGCTGATAAGCCAACAGGACTAGCATCTGTGGCGAGTACCACGGGCAAGTCTGGGTTGTATGGAGTAAGAACTGTGTCGCTTGCTATTTGTTCTTTTACACAAGTAAATGCTTTTTCACATTCCTGGGACCAATGAAAACGTTTGTCTTTCCTTAGAAGCTGATGTAAAGGGTTAAGCAGTGTAGATGCATCTTTGATGAACTTCGAATAGTACTGTACTAGTCCAAGGAACTGACGCACTCCTGTGATATTTGACGGGCGCGGAGCATCCTGGATTGCCTTCACCTTTTCTGGTGATTTCTGAATACCATCTTTGCTGATGATATGACCCAGATACTGCACCTTTCTCTCAAAAAACTTGCATTTTTCAACATTCACATGTAGATTGTGTTGTTCTAATTTTTCTAACTTCTTTATGAGCCTAGATTTGCATTCTTCAAAAGTACTGCCTTGTACAACAATATCATCGAAATAAGCAACTGTCCCTTCAAGGTTTTGTACTACTTGGTCAATAAATTTATGAAATTCATTTGGAGCTGTCTTGATTAAAAAAAAATCTTTTGGCTCGATATGTACCCTTATGTGTGGTAATTGTTTGGATTTTAGAACTTTCAGCGTCCACTGTAAGATGTAAATAAGCCTTGTAAATGTCTAACGTGCAAAAATAGTTTCCATTTCTCATTTTGTTAAGGATATCCTCTATTCTTGGTATTGGATAGCGACTGTCATGTAGTTGTTGGTTTACAGTTACCTTGTAATCCGCGCAAATACGGACCGATCCATTTGCTTTTGGAATCACAACAATCGGTGTACCCCACTCAGATTGATCCACTTTCTCTATTATGTCTTCCTTTTCCAGTTTAAATAGTTCGTTCTCAACAGCTTCTCGAAGGGCGTGAGGTACCGGTCTGGCTTTCAAATACACAGGTTTTGAATTATCCTTTAGTTTTAAAGAGCATGTGAAGTTGGGGGTTTTACCAATACATTGTTCAAAAACGCTTGAGAATCTTTGCTTGATGGATTTGATAACAGTGTTTGTATTAACCTCTGGTTTCTTCATACTAACAAGATTAATGTTGTGTAAGTTAATTTTTAATTTTCGGATCCAATCCCTTCCAAGAATAGGATTTTTAGGTAGATTTACAATGTATAGATCTTCTCTGCAAGATTTCCCTTCATATCTTATGGTTAGGGTACAAACCCCAATTGGTTTGAATATTTGTCCAGTATAAGATCGAAAAAGAGCACTTGTTTTGCAAACTGGAACATGTAAGTCTAGTTTCTTGAAGTCATCATTGTTCATTATGCTAACACGACTTCCGGAATCACACTCAAAACGTTGTTGTTTACCATTTAGAGATACGTTTACCATCATTCTGTCATCTCCTTCATCATTATTCAATACATTTATAATCCGTTGAACGTCGTATTCATATTCAGAATCAATTTCATCAACTCTTTTTACATTTTTGTCTGAAGACTGTATTTCCTGAATTCGTTTTGTTATACACACCTTTTCTATGTGTCCATCCTTATGGCAATATCTGCAATTTAGTTCATCTATTAATCGACAGTTTTGTGTTTCGTGGTTATTCCTTCCACAGTGTAAACAGACATCTGAAAGTCCTAGTTTTTGTAGCCTTTTGTTTTTGTTGTCTTTCTTTTTGCTTGAGTCATATGAGACTTTACCGTTGGTTGAGAAATGATTGTTTCTAGGCCGGATTTTGTTCTTGGTTGTTTTACTGATTTTGTAAATGTCATTCTGATTATTACTGGCTGTATATAAATTATGGTTGTCAAGTTTTGAAGCCTCTATAGCCAAGGCGATTTCTAAGGCTTTTTCAAACGATATTTCACCCAGTTGTAAGAGTCTTTCTCTGATATTTGAGTCATATAAGCCTCTGATGAATTGAGCCCTGAGCATGAGGTTTATAACTGATTTTGTGCATTTTCCGTCTTTACATCCAGATTTGAAATCTGCTGAACAAGCCAGTGGTTTGAGGACTGTAACATAATTTGTAATTGATTCATTCCTATCTTGTAACCGTGATAAGAATTTATGCTGTTCTGTAAGCATGTTCTTCTTTGGGCTTAGGTGCTCATTTAGTAATATCAGTAACTCTTGGTATGTTTTTGAGTCTGGTTTGTCTGGAGATGTTAGACTGCAGATCAGATTGTAATGCTTAGCACCTAAGCAATTGATTAAAAATAAACCTTTCAAGTGTTCATTCTCTGAATCATTATCTGTCAATCCTTTTATTTTAAAAAATATTTCTAAACGCTGAGTGTAGCTTTCAAACGTTTCCTTATCTTCATCATAAGCATCAAACTTTAATGCATTGCTTTGTAGTAGTTCCTTGGTACTTTGTCTTGATCTAGGCTGTTCTGTTTGTTGTGTCATTAATGTCATAAAATTGTTTAAGGTAGATATAAGATCTTGTATTTCAGTCATTTTCTTCCTCGTCGCCAAATAATTAAGTATAAATTTGTACAAAATATATGAACACAACTATTGAATCATGTTTATTTCTTAATAATGAAAAGTAAACATTGAATTATTTACAATATGAAATTAAATCAGTCATATGATAAATATTAAAATTAAATGAGAGAGTTTTAAATATATAACACAGACATAGCACGATGCTCATATAAGTTATTGTCTGGCTGGTCGAAAATGGTTCTCTGGTTTCTAATGGGTTGTTATTGACCCATTAGAAAGCCGAAACTCGATTTCGTTAGCCAAATCTTCACCAATAGCTTTTTTTGTTTGAGGTCGTATTGTGAACTATTTAAATGCACAAAAAATATTTACAAGCATGAATGTAATTTAGTGAACAATAATTGTTACATTATTCCTATTTCAAACTTGAGTGGTAGTAAAGATTTGTGTCCGCTACCTACGCCACATTGATCTCTCTTTCTCGCATCTGTGAACTACCTATTTCTTTTGCTACTATAAAAGAAAAATACCCCCGCAACAGAAATACAAGAGTCATAAACCTAAACTCATCTTAATACATCAAGCTTTTGACTCGACTTCGATTTAATAAGAAGAGGCTCAAACAAGTCCAAATACAAGAGTCAAAAACCTAAACTCATCCATCAAACTTCCGACTTCGATATACAGTAATAAGAAGAGGCTCAAAGTCTCTTCACAACAACGTAAAGTAGTGATTTTTATTAAGTTGGGATTTTATAGAAGCATCCCAAGTCTAAGAAATGGAAGGTCTTAGAAAAGCCTGGTGAGTACAAAATGTTACAATAGGTTGTTAACCAAATTAAGTGCACATCCACTAGTTTACGAATGGTTTACCCAGGTATAGTACTTCCAGTTTTCTTGTTTCAGAACAAAGGTGCTTTAAATATTTTGGATTCCGAACAGTATGTAGTTCATTAGACGTATATCGCATGTGTTGTCCTGCAAATATAAAACTTATATATTTATATTGATTGAAAAAAAAATCAGGCTTAGGCAAAATTTCAAGGTGATTTTTTTATAATACACCTGCAGCTTATTATTTGAAAATGTCTAATCCTTTTTATTTGTATCTTGGATCGTCAAAATTTACAAACAAATCTTTATGTTTACTGTGTTATATAAAAAAACTGTTTAAATATTGTAAACTATATAAAGTACGTGTCACTGACTTTATGAGCTAAATATTAGATTTTCCATACAAATTATTTTATTTAACGAGTTTATATTCCTAATATTTTATGTACATTTTTGTTTCATAAAACGTAAAGTGTGACTGTTTAGCCAAACTTGCACACCAAGGAAGTGTTGAGGATATACTATGGAGGCCAGTATTAACAGTTTTCTACTTTTATATTTTGCTTTAGGGAGGAGAATCGAGCCTTGCTGTGCGTTGGAGTAGTCGTCTCCCTGGTCTCCATCGGGATCTGGGCCTGGGGCAGCTACAACAGGGACCCAGATCCGTCTCCTCCACCTTCCCCGTATCCTGACTACCTCATAGGGGGAAGGGCTGGTAATCCTCAAGCCCGAGAGGAGGTCACGGCCATAATTGAACCAACTGCCTAAATTATTGTAACTAATTGTAACTAAATTGAAAATAATAAATTATTGTGATTGTTTAGTATTTAGAAGGAAAAAGGAACTAATTAATTCAAAAGAAGAATATTTATTTTATATTAAAAACAAATGGTAATGCCAAACGCCAAAGCCACAGAACCCAAGTCCGTTTTATCTTCAGACAACAATCTTATCGCTCTATTCATGTCATTGTCCTTATCCCTTGTCGTTCGCCTCAGACAGGTATCCTGGTCATTCTCTCTCTGTCCACGGCCCTATTAATATGGTCTAGTACCGGCCACCTCTTTTAATCTCATTTCCATTTACATTATTTCATCAAGTTGTTTCAGTTTTCATTTTTATTGCAATTAATATTGCCCAATCTTATTCTGAAGTTATTTTTGTTGTTTTAGTGACAAGTAGTATTTTTATTTGCGTTTTATTAACTCACGAATCATGCACCATCAAGTAATCAAAGTGTCCTGTGCGGTGTCGCGACTTCCGTGTAATTAAAGTGGCCACGAACAATAAAAGACTTAGCGTTACGTGCGAACATCAAGCCTTCAAGCAGAAAGAAGAGCGAAAATCGTCTCATCCAACATCCAACTACCAAGGGTTCGTCACAGCGCCGACACTAATCTGAAGTTCAAATACGCCATCTTTCCCACTTCCCCCTACGTCTGCACTGGAGTTTGTAAAGGTACATGTTCTCAAGTTTCTTATTATTTTCCGCAATGTAATTTGCGGTGGTCCTTCGTAATTTACCTATGAATAATCACTTTTAATATTCAATTTTTAAATAAATACACTCATACGTAACAGTGATATTACAATTCTTTTTAATAACCGTCAATATTACATTATTATACCATAGGAGAGTGAGCTGTTCTAGTGGTAGGAGGCTTGGTGCCTTTGTGCCCGAGGTTTTGGGCTTAAATCACGCAAATCACCAATATATTTTATCCATGCGATAATGCCGCAACGCACTAGGACTGACCTGATGTAAAACAGTTTCGGGCTGGAACCTAGCGTCTTAGGATGTGAAGGTAAGACATTAAAATATTTTATTTTACTTCAACAATATATTTACAGTCTTGTGAGTAAAATTGTAAGTGCAAATTTATGTTTTAAATGTGAGGCTGTTTGACACATTTTCTTTTATTTACTTTCCAATTAATTAATGTAATAATGCATATATCCAAAGTTATAAATAAAAAAAACCTGTATTTGTTTCCCCATCCATGCAGGGAAGACTTTTTACGGGATACATAAAGGCAGATTATTCAAATTTCCTTTCTTAACATATTGTGTAGGCCTAGATGTGTCAATCAAATTGTGTTTTTTGTCGTAATAATTAGCAGCGATGTATTACGAATCTGATTTACGGCACTAATTCGTGGTCGAGATCAATCTTTTTTAGAGACTGTGAATCTTGGTGACGTTCTGTTCTCTAATATTTGATTGTTTTCATGTTATCTTAAAAATGAGTCAGCATAATAGTTCTTTATTGGTTTGTGGTAGACATTATGCAAACGTTTAACATCGCTAATAAAGATGACGGCGCTTATTACTTGTTTTAAAATCTCCTCTATGTAGACTTAATAAAAAAGTCAGTTTTAACATTGACTGGTTTTAATTTGTATTCCTTATACATGATAAAAAATGGCTTATAAATATTACCGACAGTTTTCTACGTTGTTCGTGATATTATTTTAACACAGGCTTACAACTCATGGCACAGCAGAAATCTAACCCTTGCAAGCGGGAAGGGTGAAGAGAGGGATATATTAATGATAGTACGCAGTTTGTATCAAGGATTAGTGAATGACGAAAACTTTTTACTGACCGCGAGGTGCTGCTTGGAAAAGATTGTTTTGATAGTAAAGGATTGTTTGATTGTTCCTACAAATTAGGAAGTCTTAGGATTTGTATGAAACAGTTGAGAACTTAGCAGTGCCGAT